>NC_141691.1:2045841965-2047157798 GCF_964263255.1 Lissotriton vulgaris
TATATTGCCGCCATTGGATCCTTTAGAAAGAAGAATTTGCGGATCCCTGATTTGTATTTCGGGCTTGGCGTTTTTGTTGTCGGGTGGGTACTGAGACCAACCTCTCCCTTAAACCTGTTCCCTTTGATGTTTGATTAAAAAGGGAATCCTCCTCTTTGAATATTTTGAGTTTGGTTTTTTTGCCTGTTTTTTTGCTTGTCGCCGCTTGGCGGACTGTCCCCGATCTCATTTGCGCGGCCCTCAGCTTTAATAAAGATGGGGATGATTATTGCCACAGTGGCTTTTGGATTGTTTTTTTTTTCCCCTGTTGAAGCGACTCTCACTAAGCAGAACTTGCTTCCCCCCTCCAAGTTCCCCCACCGGGTTCGCTGTGTGGCGTTATGTCTTTTCCTGGCAAAAGGTTTTTGATAGTCTTTGACAGTATGTAGCAGTAATTTGAGCCAGCTTGGCTAACTAGACAATATGTTTACTCAGTTCTGCTCGCGTTTCAGTTGGCTGCCCCACCTATTCAGTGTGCTGAGGGGCCGAAGGTGCCTAGGAGGAACAACACTTCCCCGGGGGCTTTGCAAATAGTAACAACACTCCCCCGGGTGCTTTGCGGGCGGCCTGCGGCTCCTGTCACGTTTGGCAGCTTATGCCGGGTTCTTAGCTAGTAATCTGCCCGGGTGCTTTTGCAAGTACACTGCGGCTCCTACCTTGTTAAACAACTTTTCCCCAGGTGCTTTTCAGGAAATCTGCGGCTCCTACAGTGGTAAGAACTTTTCCCCTGATGCTTTGCAAGAAGACTGCGGCTCCTGCCATGTTTAACTACACTTCCCAGGGTGCTTTACAATAGTCTGCGACTCCTGCCGCATTTAACAACACAACCCCTGGGTGCTTTGCAAGTAGTCTGCGACTCCTGCCGCGTTTAACCACTTTTCCCAAGGTGCTTTTGCAAGTAAACTGCGGCTCCTGCTGCTTTTGACAACACCCCCCGGGTGTTTGCGAATTGTCTGTGACTCCTGCCGCGTTTAACAACACTCCCCGGGCCCCGGGTGCTTTTGCAAGCAGTTTGCTGGCTCCTGCCACAATAAACAACTTACGCCGGATGTTTAGTAGGCGCTCTACGTACGGCTCCTGCCGCGTTTGACGACTCTCGCCAGGTGCCTTGCAGTGATCCGCGACCAGGGCCGGACTGGCAAGTCCGGGCACCGGGCAATCCCCCGGTAGGCTGGATGGGGTGGGGGCCGGTTTTCTGTCAGGGGGCCGGTTTTGTACCAGGGGGCCGCCGGGCCGGTTTGGAATTAATTTGGACCTGTCCCTGGCCCTGGTGACACCGTGACAGTCCGCGAGTAGCAGCTAATTCTATCTGCTGCATAATTAATGCTAAATGTGCTGCTGTGCCAGTGCCTGTGAGTGCATAACGCTGGCAGTATTCCATGTAAAATTAATTAAATAAATGCCTGCTGGTGCAGGAAGCGCTCAGATGTCTCCTCCTCCGCCTGGCCCCTGCGTCTGCGCGATGCCTACTTCACCCCTTACTAGGGTGGGGTCTGGATTTGAAGGCCGGGCTCGCGCTAAATGCGCGTGCGAGGGGTCAATGAGGCAGACACGAGTCACGAGTCAAGGACCGAAAAAGAGCGAGGCACAACATTTAATTGTTTCTAATTAGCCCCCCGGACCCCTGTCTGCAGGTGAGTGTAGTCATGCTAAATTGTAGAACTGTTTACCCTTTTTTATTAATAAAAGCACTTCCCTTTCAGTTTCCACATTTCCAAAATAATGGGAGGTGTGAAGCGGGCGGGCCTGCGATGGGAGAACTAAACAAATGAAATCCAATTAATTAATCCGTCCACCGACTCTGAACCCTGACTGGACATTGCCTGGCCTTCCATAGCAGAGCATAGTTGGGCGTAGTGAAAGTGCCCCGGTCCAACTGCAACACTCGATCAAATCTGCTGGAAGGGGCCTCAGCCCCTATAACCGAAGCTCTTCCTACCCCCTAAGGCCTCTACGACTATGAACGTTAGCGGGTATGGAGGCCCATAGTCACACACACCAAGGGGAACACAGACTGGGTTTAAAAAGCAGGCCCGCAGCCCCTCCCTTCCCGCCCTTGTTAATTCCACCCAACTACATCAGTGGCGCCTCTGCCCCCAGCTATCTCACCAGTGGCCCCACCACATTTTTTGCTAAATATATTGATATGTGGTAATCCTGCACACTGTTATTTCACTATGGCCACTATCATCACAATGTGCTACCAGCCAGTGATGTTGCAGTCTCAGCGAAGAGGTCATGAATTGACTGGGCACGGGTTCTGCAGTCCCCTTCCTGAGAACCTGGGATGCTAAATGGTGTGAGCATAGTACAATGTTAGCGCTTCATGGGCAGGATGAGGACACTGGTGAAAAACGTCAGGAACATCCACAGCAAGGCAGTGGCACAGAGGGGCAACCTATGGGCCACGTCAGAAGCAAGTGACTCCTGAAGCTGTTACTGTTGGGCGAGCTAATGTGTTTGTGTCGGATGCAGTATCACACACAAGCGTGGAAATGTGAGCTGCACAATACGCTTGCACTGGTGCACAGCATGATAAACTGGAATGGGGCAGCAGCAGAGGACACACTGGTGAGCGCTCATGCATGTCGATCACACTTTTGGGCAGTACAAGGAGTTAGCACTGTGAACATTGCAACACCACAGCAGACAGTATTTGAAGCAAGTGGGCCGTAAGAAATGCAGGTGCCAGCAAGCAGGTCACAAAGCTGACACTGGTGAGCACGATGAGAATAGTAAGAAGCATGTATGGCCTCTGGCTGTAGTGTATGTAGTGTAAACTTTCAGAAAGGAAAATCCACGAGGCTCCCGCCTTGCCTTTGATGCTAGTTTTGTGACCATCTCAGGGAGGTTGCAGTTGTTATCTGTTTCTTATACTATAATTTATACATTAACAATATAAGATGCAGAACGGAAGTGGCTTTTACTTGCAAAAAGTTATAGAATACCTTCTAAAAAATATTTTTAAATGTTATTTTTGTTGGACAGGAATGAATGGCAGCGAATGTGTTGCATGTTATGTGTTAATAACTTTATCCACAATATATCTAAAGATGTATGCTTTACATATTTCAAGTTTTATATAGCTCTTTATTAAACTTGTTGCGTTCTGAAATTTTCTTGAAAATGCACCATTTGCCCACTCATGTTTTCAAAACTTTCTCCAGGGGAGACTCGAACTGCCCTCCCCCACCCCCCAGCCCCCCTTATGACGGTTGGTCTTGCCACCAGCCACTCATCGTGAACATTTACGCCTCACCACTTTCATATTTCACCAGCCACCACTGGAATCCAGCACAACTCGCTACTACTTGGCCTCTCAACCCTTTCGCCACGTGTGGGGAAACTGGAGTTGGTAAACTGGGAGTGTCGTTTGATAGTGAATATTTATTTGGCCACTGTAAATTAGCACTTTGTCACATATGTCTGCTTATCGGTTTTCTACCATTTCACCACTGGCAGAAAACAGTTCCAATTGGTGTATTAATATAAGTGCTCTGATTTAATGCATTTAACTTTTCTGCTAGCTTCTATATATCTCTAACATCAATGTGGGTTAATGAACAAGCCGCAATGCAGTTGTGTTCGCAACCTCACTGTCATTTTTTAATAATATTTTTATAATTGCAAGTAATTACCTTTTTAAATCCTAATATTGTCATTCCTTAATCCAGCTAAGTGCAGTGCATACAATCTCAGCAGCTTGTTTGAGCTGGTGCAACAGGTCAGTAAGTTAATGAACTTATTTTATGAAATGTAAAATGTACTACCTTAAAGTCTAAAAAGTACATTTTTATATTTTCTCTCTTAAAACTTTTAAATGTATGCATCCTATTAAGTACTTCAACCACAATTAGCCATTGTGCTACTCAGGAGGGTTATAGCTTTCAGATCTGTAGGATGATGCTTATATTAACACTAGGTTACCATAATAATATACAGAAAGCAATTATGAACAAACCTTAACACAAAACCTCACTGTCTCTGTTCTTTCACAAGACACAGGGTAGGGAATTTTCCAAAAAACAGGTGACGCAGAAATTACTTAATTCCATTTGGTCTGCTGGTTCAGGCATCTGCTGAAAACTGGCAGTCTATTAGACATTGTTCATGTTAACTCCTGTTTTTCACATCTATTTATGCCTTGACAAGTAAACTAGGAATATATCTCACTGTGTAATGCAATTTCTGAATAGTTTATACGACACCTACAAATAACAGGATCTAATCTGCATTGTTCGACTTCAGCCGTTTAGTCTTCATGAGTCAATTAAACAAGTACCACTGTAATAAACTCCATTTTCCTACTTTGTAAGAAATGTGACTGAGTGCCTAGAGCTGCTGACTTTAGAACCTGGTGATCCAGGTTTGAATCATGTCTTTGGTACAGTGCAGCCAGCCTTGCAGACCAGAGTCTGAAATTATGGAGTGTTATTTTCCATATAGGTACTATAATATAGGCCTCAGTAAACTTGTTACCCTTCACCTATACTCTCTCCCTCCATTACACTTAAAATATTGCAGCACATGAACCTACAAGGAGTGTTTTTTTATTGTTACACACGGTTACATGAAACGCTTCGACAGCCACTGTCCCCAAATGTGAAGTGTATGTGTGTGGGTCTTCCTGGGAGGTCGTGCCATTAGACAATGCACACACTGCAGGAGTGAAAGCAAACAGAGAATGTTTACTAACATGGTGCACTCCATGAGACTGCATGCAGTGTTCACCATTTTGATATGAAAACCTTTAGCAGCCAGACATGCCCCCAAACATGCAGTCATGACCTGTCACTTCAAAGCAGCTGAACATATGTACTTATCCTTGCTTCTAGAACAACTATGCCATAACAGAGTGGCCATGCATGTGATTGCCCATGTATATAGCCTTTGTGACTGGGGGTACCCATTTCTATCAGAGAAACCACAAAATGTTACTCTCACTTTACTTTATTCTCTCTGATTCACTGCTTGTGTCTACTTTTGGTGCTCTCTGAAAGAATGTCTATGGGTACATAGGACTGGGTGGCTAACCTGATGTTCTTTAAGGTCGTCATCTAGTATTTACTGTGCTTTGAAAGTTGATACAATTTGAATATGTAATGAAAAATGTGCTGTAAAATTCACCATTTTGGTCTGTCGTTTTCCAAAATTTTATTGGGGAGAGAACCCCCCCAAACCCCCCTAGTGGCGGTCAGGCTTGCGCTCTGCGCGCGCTCGCTACGCACCGGATGGGGGCTGGTCTGACAAAATTTGCCAGGGCTGCTTTCAGTTCCCAGTCCGGCCCTGTCCGCGACCCCCTGCCGCGTTAAACAAACTTTTTGCGGCTGGGCTGGCGCGTTAAACAAGCCTCACAGAGAGTCCGGTAGCCTTGGAAGGTCAGGTGGGGACCAGATCAGGGGCCCCAGCCCAGGCTTACCAGTCAGCTGCTTTCTTGGCAGCTCCTCCAGCAGCTGCGGCAGTGGTATTTGCGGCACTCGGCGCTTGCCTCTCGGCGCTTGCTCTCAGCTTGCTCGCCCTGCTCCGCTCTCCGCTCTGTTCCTCTGCTCTCTGCTCTGCTCTCCGGCAAACGTGGCCTGGATTCTCCAGTTCATCATCTTCGTGATAGGGAATTATGTTCTCATGAACAAGAGAAAGTGAGACAATTCATTTTTGCCGAAAAAAATACGTTTTCATTTCAAAACAGTGCTTTAAATTGGTAGGCAGTTCTTTACATTGAAACGGGGAGCACCTGCTCTTCCCAGCACTGCTGCAGTACATGTAATGGTAGAGTACTGGCACTTCTCACCAGCAAGCTGTTACTCTGCAGCGTTAGTACCGGCACGTCCATATTTCCATTTAAAGCGCTGTTCCGATTGGATTTTGTGTCGCCAAGCTGCAACCCTTGCATCTCCTTTACTGCTGAACTGAGGCACCGGTGGGAATGGGACTGAGTTGAAAGTGCAATGATGCAACAAAAGCAAAATGAGATAAGAAAACATTACCGGACAAAAATAGTAGTAGTAATATAAAGCTTAATTCAGTTAAAATATAACCATAAAAGATACAAACAAACCATAAAAGCATAGTATAAAGAACAGATTCCAATAAAACTTCACCGAGCACATAACATAAAATCCGAACGACGTTCGGATCATTATAACATTGATTACAATTTTATGTCAAACATAAGAGGAGGCCTTGAGCATTACAAATAATACAAAAGGGCTTCTACTAGCTCCACCGGCTCTAACTGGCGTAACATAAGATAACATCTTTATTTTCCATCCCTCAAACCAAACCCCTGATAAGATTAAGTCCATGCCTCCTGAAGCTTATTTATACAGCTCAAAAAATTGGCTACGTGTACACAGGTGTGAACATTACTAAGCATAAAAAGATGTAACATAGCAGGCCTCACTCGCCTCTTTGGATTTTAGATCTTTAAGAATTGTTTTCTAGGCCAGGTAAAGTGTGGACAAAATAATACAAAGTGAGTTAAAGTTTGGGCCGGTGAGCTATCACACTCACAGGGGCCAAAAGTACCCTGGGCACACCAACCCATAGGAAAGCTCCACTTCCTCCTCCTCTCCCCCTCCCTCCGCTTCCACTCCCACCACCCTCCACCTTCACCCCCCCCCACCCCCACCTCCACTCCCTCAACCTCCAACTCCACTCCCCCAGCATCACTCCACCCTCACTTCCTACACCTCCACTCCAGTCCTCCCCTCCCCACCGCCTCCCTCCCTTCCCCCATAGCCCCTTCCTTGCATAAACAACAAAACTAGAACACATTGTTCGTGTTAATTCTAGTTTTTATTAGGATACTTCAGTTGTATATAATATTTTCTATGTTATATATAACGTGTCAAATGGTTATAACACTTTTTTAATTATAACTTACAACTTTTAAACATGCTGCACAACATTCACAATAATCTGCAACACGAGTTAAAAACGTTACAATAGCTCTCTCTAATCACTTATAAGGCCCCAAAGGCGAGACCTATTAGCTATGCCAATGCTTGTTCAATGAGGGGACAGGTTACCATGTTAAAAAAGATGTTTTGCCCCATTTTTGTACACAAGTCTGACCTCTACATATAATTTCCCGGAAGCCTTCTCGAGGAGACTACCACTGCACCTCAAAATGGGTTGTTATCCCTAACTGGTCCTTTGCATCGAATGATGCACCAGCGTTCAAGTTGTAGAGTGTATATGAGAAAAAAATATTCATGAATTGAATAGTGGGACAGGTGGAGCCCCATCCAGATGCCACAAAAGCAGGGATCAAAACAGGTACAATGGAAACAGCGACCGGAGGCTGGAGAAACAGACTACTGAGACAGACCCCATTGTCTGCGGGTGAACTAATGGGGGACATTGCACGACTAAAGGGCTTTAGGAAACGAAGCTTTGTTGGAATAACTAAACTGGATACATCTTAGGAACCGAAGTAATAAAAGACTTGCTGCTACAGGGTGAATTCGGGATACGCATTGTTTGCAGCACTTTCCAAACGTGCGACATAAGCATACTGTGGGTACCCATGGTACAAACATACTTGAGGGCCCAGAGGCAGATCCAACAGAGAATAGGGTCCTCACGGGGAATTAAGAAAAGGGGCAATAAACACGATATTCAGAACACTCAGTAAAACACTCCAGACCATCTATTGGAACTTAGAGGAGGACGCTGATTGGCAAGATGCATTAAGATACCCCTAGGAGGGTGATGTGGTCCTTGTTATACTGATACAACCTAACATCCTTTAGAGGACATACAACAGGAGTTGATTATATGGGATTGCTTTTGGCTTTGTCCAGTCTTGAGTTTGCCTCCAATATAATGCTGAAAGGGCAATCTTCCTGCTCTCCGTTTGGTCCTTTAATGAGATACAGTGATTTTTTAAAGAAATAGGAGATAGAAATTTTGGGGATGGGGATGGAGTGTGCCTTATGCAACAATCTGCTGTAGTAAGTATTAAAGACACAAGCTGAAACTCTACGTACTAGGCTTTGTAGAGATGAACAAGACAACGTGAGTAAAAGGGGGGAAGCTTGGTGTGCCCTTCCAGGTCACAGGACAGGTCCTGGACTCAAAGTCATGTCAATTTACAGCCTTCCTAAATATTTGTAAATGAAGAGGAGCATCATAGTTACAGGTCATCATGTATGTTTACATATATTGGTGTTTAATCTTTTTTCTTTTCTTAGTTATACATGTTATAGAGGCTTACAGTCATGATAACGGAGGTGGTTCCGTATACAGTGGTAGAAATCATAACAACCACATTAAGTAAATTGTGAGCAAAATGTTAGCCATCTATCTCTCAAACTGTGTACGGAAAATGAAAGAGCTGGTAGTAACATGTGTCTGGGAAAAGGTGTAAGGACTAGTGGGGAGGCCGGCCCCTCACAGCACTATAGCTGAGGGAGCCATGTGGTGACTCTAAGATGGTAGGGGGATAATGACTATCCCTGCAGCTGGGCCATGAATCCCGGGTAGTGCCCAACATAGCTGAACTCTCAGAGGAGAAAGGGCCCCTTCTGAAGTGGAGGCCTGTTAGGCTGGTACAGTGGCCCTGGCGTCGGAGTCAACATGGTGCTGTGGGTCAGTCAGCCCAGATAGTAGCTCGTCCTAAGGGTGGGCTATGGGGCATCATCTCAGACTCATAACCTTATCATGATGTAGGGCCACTGCAGTTATCCACTTGATGAGGGCTCCAGTCCGGGCCTCCGCAGGTGGGGGCTGGGGAAGTTTCCACTTAATAGTGATTGCATGCTTAGCAAGGATGAGGGCAGGGTACAGGAACTGTGTTGCTACTTTACGGTTGTAGGGTTGTTTGGAAATGCCCAAGGCTCCCGCCTCCAAAGAATCAACCCTGAGATGCCTGTAAGCTCTTCGACCATCAACAAACAGACGAAGGCAGGCTGTTGGAAGCACGCACATACGTGCATAGAGGATCCAGTTTCTATCTAGGACTCGACTTCCCCAAGCCGCAACCCGGCAATATCTCGGCCCGCTTCACGCATCCACCACCATTGGATGGCTACTCCCCGATTTCAGGACCGTCAAACCTACTTCTACATTCCCACCACGAACGCCAGCTCTCACCCTCAACAGGGAATCGAGCTGGGTTCCTTCTGAGTACCCTCTTTTATTTCACCTTCGGTTGGCACTCTTCACTCAAACTGCGTGTTTGACAACTCAGATGTCCCTGATGGTATAGGTCCTGATGAGACCCCACATTCTAGAAGGGGATGGAACGTCGTCAACACTATTAAGGAAAACGAACAATTCACTAAGCACTTATCACTGTATATTGTTGCTTTGGACTATGTGAATATATTAAAATTATTTTTCCATGATTTATTTTCAATACAGACTTATCTAAATCAAATTAGCGGTGTGGTTGGTCCCTCTCTCTTTGACATCACCCTAACCCTCAAGTTTATCGCAATTGTGCGCAGTTTCACTTATTATTGAAGTTCATCATTCCACAGGAACCGTGTTTCTTGTTATAAATGTAAGCTTTTTTGAGGCATGCCAAAGCATTGTCTCACAAAGGGCAGATCTGGGGGGTAGTCCCAAAGCAGGTATTGCCGACCCGGTGTATGGTGCCGTATCTGGCACAGGTGTCCAGAGCGCCTGGAAAGACTCTGGTAATTTGTTGGTGGACGAGGTACCTTAGGGTATGCCATCCACCCAGCCCACTCTTTGTCATAAAAACACATCAATTCCCGAGCTCCAGTCACTTAATATTCAAATGCAATCAATTGATCCACGCAGGGGTCTTGTCGATATATTTTCTTCTTGGTACTTTATTCGATGTTTGGTACATAGAGCATCTTCTATTCTTCAGCAACAGAACAGATAGCCACAGATTATGCCAACAGGTGTTTAGTAACCTAGGACTTCCTCAGGGTGCTAATTCTGATATATAAAGCTTAAGAGATGGGCTCAATGGCTACCTTCAAGGACCTTCATCAATAAAAACAGCATCCTATTGGAGAAAAGTCAAACAAATTAGTCAAAGGAACATCATAAGTTGATAGCAGCAATATTATTAAAACCAAGTGTAGTCCTAAAGGTTCATATGGCGCAAACGGCCAGTATTCCGTTGCGATTTCTGGCGTGTAGCTCTTGTCATATAATGATCTACCAATCTAATCCATCTACGTCGTCGACTAGAGCTCTCGTGAGGCAGCTGACCAGTCTTCAGCCACATCCCATGGTTTGTAGAGATCAAAGAAGTTGATGAGTTGCGGGTTCCGTCTCCTGAATCGGCCTTGTGGTCTGGGAGGGCTTCTGTCAAGGAAGCGTACAGGAGGAACTGGTCCACATACAGTCTGCACTGATCAGTCGGGGACAGGAAGGGGATCTAGCCACCCTGGAAGAGGTCTCCCAAAATGTGGAGCCCGACTTGGTCCTAGAGTGACACATCTCCCTCAGTGACTGGATCCCATCTATTCTACAGGGCAAATAGAAGGATGGCATGGGAATAGGGGGTCCAAGTATTAGTGATCTGCAGGGCTCTTGTGAGGAATGTAAATGCCACTCAGAAGAGACGTGACGCAGGGAGCCTCATTGGGGGTGAGCCTCCAGGAGCAACCGCAAGTGGGGGTCAGTTGTGCCAGTGTCCTTGAGGTACCATTGCAATTCAGCCGCTAGGTAATAGTATTGAAAGTTACAGCCTGAGTCCCCCTTGATATGGTGGGATTTGCACAATCATGTTCTTACGCAAGTTGTGCCACAGAAGGTCCCTCAGGGGGATTTGCAGGGCAATACTAAGGAAATGTTTAAAAAGTAATACATCAGGTGGAGGTGTCATGTTCTTTAGGCTAAACAACGACATCACCCCATCGCAAGACCTCTGCAACTCCCTCGCCTCATACTTCCACAAGAAGATCGCGGACATACACAACAGCTTCAACAACCAACCAACGCACACCACGACCGAACAACCACCCCCCACCACCACCCTCCACGCCTGGACTCCGATCAGCACCGAAGACACCATCCGCACGATGAACTCCATCCACTCCGGATCTCCGACCGACCCCTGCCCTCACCACGTCTTCAAAAAGGCCGACGCTGTCATCGCACCCCACCTGCGAGACATCATCAACACATCCTTCGACACCGCCACCTTCCCTGAGAGCTGGAAGCACGCCGAACTCAGCGCACTACTCAAGAAACCCACAGCAGACCCCACCGAACTCAAGAATTACCGCCCCTTCTCGCTCCTCCCGTTTCCAGCCAAAGTCATCGAGAAGACCGTCAACAAGCAGCTGGCCGCCTTCCTTGAGACGAATAGATCCCTCGACCCCTCACAGTCTGGCTTCCGAGCCAACCACAGCACCGAGACCGCCCTCATCGCCGCCACCGATGACATCCGAGCCCTGATGGACAACAGAGAAACAGCGGCCCTCATCCTCCTAGACCTCTCCGCGGCATTCAACACTGTCTGCCACCGCACCCTAGTACAGCGCCTCAGCAACGTCGGAATCCAGGAGAAGGCTCTGGAATGGATCATCTCCTTCCTCGACGGAAGAACACAGAGAGTCCGCCTACCACCGTACAAGTCAGAGGCCACCGAAGTCCTCTGCGGCGTCCCTCAAGGATCCTCGCTGAGCCCCACCCTCTTCTACGTCTACATGAGCCCCCTCGCGGCCATCGCACGCCAACACAACCTCAGCATAATCTCCTACGCCGACGACACCCAGCTGATCCTCTCCCTGACCAACGACCCCGCCGCCGCCAGAGCCAACCTGCACGAAGGGATGAAAGAGGTAGCCGAGTGGATGACGACCAGCCGCCTGAAACTGAACTCAGACAAGACGGAGGTCCTCATCCTGGGCTCTTCACCCTCCGCCCGGGACGACTCCTGGTGGCCTCCCGCCCTGGGCACCGCACCCAAACCGACAGACCATGCACGCAACCTGGGCTTCATCCTGGACTCCCTCTCCATGACCAGGCAAGTCAACAATGTCTCCTCGGCGTGCTTCAACATCCTACGCATGCTACGGAAGATCTTCTGGTGGATCCCCACCGAGACCAGGAAGACCGTCACCCAGGCCCTCGTCACTAGCCGACTGGACTACGGCAACGCCCTCTACGCCGGTACCACCGCCAAGCTCCAGAAAAGACTCCAGCGTATCCAGAACGCCTCAGCCAGACTCATCCTCGACATCCCACGAACCAGCCACATCTCCGGACATCTGAGAGACCAACACTGGCTCCCCGTCAACAAAAGAATCACCTTCCGCCTCCTCACCCACGCACACAAAGCCCTACACGACCAAGGCCCGAGCTACCTCAACAACCGAATCAACTTCTACGCTCCCAAACGCCACCTCCGATCAGCCAACCACGCCCTCGCCGCCGTCCCCCGCATCCGAAGAGCGACTACAGGAGGAAGGTCCTTCTCCTACCTGGCCGCCAAGACCTGGAACTCCCTCCCGACCGACCTGCGCCTGACCCAAGACTACCTCTCCTTCAGGAAGAAGCTGAAGACCTGGCTGTTCGAGCAGTAGCGGCACCCCCCTACCCCCAGCGTCTTGAGACCCTACGGGTATGTAGTGTGCTCTATAAATGTCTTTGATTGATTGATAGGCTAGGCCTGTCATGTATTCTCACTTTTTACATATATTGTCCCATCCACACAACAATGACGGCTCTGAATGGTGACCTTTTATCTAGTAGTGTGTCACACCGAAGGGTGTTCGGTTTCTCTGGGGCCAGGCTCCCTCATTATGCATGAGGCTTCTTCGTATTCTATCATGATCATCTGCGCATGATGGGCCCAATTCACAGAACTAACTTAAGACAAAATCCTTAACCTACTACCATTTACTCATTTTGGTATTCACAGAAGGCACTTACTCATTGATGAGTAAGTGCCTTCGGTGAATACCAAAATGGTAGACAGTTTAGAATTTTGTCTTAAGTTAGTTCTGAGAATTGGGCCCCAAGTACGTTAACAGGCCTTCATACACTGCATAATTACTCTGTACAAGGGTCACCACATACACTTTTGTTTTATCATCCTTGGACAACAGGCCAGGTGTGCACAATCGTGCTGTTTTAAAAACACTCACAATTCCTTTTCAAAACATATCGATTCTTAAGGAACCCCTGGAGTGACTTTAGAGGAGAATTCCTTCCATGCTGACACGGGTCCTACATGCTAAATCTTCGACACGCAGTGGCCAGACATTCCTTGCCGAATGTCCTTCTCGAAGTAGAGACGGGGTCCATTCATTCTCTCCAATCAGGTGAGGGGTTTGGCACTTCACTAGGGGATTCTTAGCTACATATTTGCACATATATAGGCTAGGTACATTTTGGCAGATCATGTAGGCTGCGCATTGTAGAGTACGCAAATGATACTATTTTATCTATTTTGTTATGTCTCCTGACTGTTGCAGCACATATGTTTTACACTAGACTGACGCTTGGTTAAGAAATACTTATTGAAAACGTCCCCAATCGTTCATTCTGTGTGTTTTCTGAGAAGAAGCAAGCACGAGTGATTAAGCAAAAAGTACTGTAGTGCTTTTTACAATCCCTGAGGGGTCAGGGTTGTCATGCTCAGTGGTTGCCAGAAACTACCTACACCATTGTAGGATACAGGGGTTGGTAGTGGCACTGTAAAGTTAGTTGGTCTAATGGCTGACATATCCTGCAGGGGTGTTTGGAATCACTCTGGATATCAAGCCCTCAATATAGGTCATTCAAAAGGCGCAGGTCCTGGGGAATCCTAGGAATTAAACGACATAGGACCACCAACCTTGGTATGGTTCTTATGTTGCAAAACAACAGTTGATGGACAGAATGCAGAACAATGTCATACATTCACCCCAGTACAGAGAATTGGGCCTAAATCCATCGTTTTTTTGCACTCCACACCACCCCAGTTCAGACATGGCCATATGCAAATCAGCCATGACCCTGTGCCTCATAGGAACAGTCCAGCCCAAACTGCCAAGCCATGTCTTTCCTGGACCGGAATCAAGCATCCTAGGACCGGTTTCTGGCTATCAGCCGTCTTCAGCCAGGATAGCTTGACTCCAGTGGTGTGGAGAGCATGGGACAGATACAGAATGAGTACAGGGCAGAACCTGCCCTGGACTTGGGGATGAAATGGATGGTTTTGCAATCATGCTGAGCAACATAAAAGGGGATGCAGCAGCGGTGGCCGTATGCCAACGCTAAAGGGAAATCGTTCCTATTAACCAGGAGCGAGAATTACAAAAAATTATGGAAGAAATCTATGGTGCATTAGGTAGAGATAATTTGGGAGCCAGACATGGGAAACCACAAGTGGATGGTGGTCCTGAGAAGGATAATTCGAAGCAAGCACCCGATTCTTTAAAAAAAATGGGATAATATACAATCCAAAAATAATAATTAAAAGAACAATTCACGATCAAGGGGTGGGTCTCCTCAAAGGGGCCCTCTGAAAAAAGGTACAACCTTAGGAATTGCAATTATATTAGGAAACCTGACAGGTATCAGGACACTGATACATGTTCCTTTCATTCCTTTCAGGGTTCATCACAGAACTCGGAGAGGGAAGGACAGTCAGAACAAAAAGCAGAAGATCATGCAAAGACAAAAAAGGAAACACATTGCACTTCAGATTACATTATCAAGCAGGAAGAACAACCTAAAGCAAAGCCTCAATTCAAAAAGAAGTAAGCAGCTGGCTTAAAAATTTGAAATGCTCAGGTTTCTGATGACTCTATTTCTAAACGGGGAATGAGCTCTGACGAGGCTAGACAGCATGGCAGAAGTAACAATAGCTCACCCTAACCTTTCTGGTGATAGCAGTATTGAATGAACATATCACGGTGGACATACACCTGATACAAGAGTTAGTATCTCACATCTGCTATAGGAAATTACGCTCTAAACGGAGGGGGACATATCTAGTAAAGTGAAGGGTCTCTTTTGGGAGAACTCGAAATTTGGATACAATATCCTATTAGCAGAAAAAGATTAGCCGCCGGGATTTGTGATGGATTACCCAAAAGGGGTAAGAGTCATTTTGCTGCCTTCTCCAAACTTGTTTCTCATTAAAACACTCATACACGCAGGAGTGGGTTTTAGCGCTAGCTCCAGCATTATACCGCAATCACGTAGGGTGGGACGTGGAGTCTCCTCACCACAAAATCCCATAAATATCTACTCCAAATCCACAGAGGCAGTACTCTATTAAAAATGATGCAAAAAGACAGGCCAAGGAGATCTTAGACCAACTCGAATACCAAGGTGTAATTGAGACGTGCACCCTTTGTTTCCCGTAATGATACTGACAATTCTACCATCTAGTTCTGGATTACCGACATTTAACCGCATTGCTGCTAGAGAGTTTCCCCTGCTGTGCCGGTGTGTGTGGTCATGACGAGCTCAGCTCGTCATGAGCACAGGAGCACTGTGCTGCATGACGAGCTGAGCTCGTCATGAGCATGGAAGGGGTTAAACACATGCACACAAACATTTGCAGTACAGAATGCACGCAGTGCAGCATTAATGAATTACATTTTGCGGAAGATATACAAAACTACTTTAGATATTGTTAATGGATTCTCCTGCTAAAATATAGCACCAGAAAGCAGATATTTGACAGCGTTTTCTGACCTGGGCTCTCAGCGCCAATTTTGTAGATTTCCCCAACGTTATAAGAACAGCCCAGGGATTTTATCAGCAAGAGTGTCATAAATTTTACAAATTTGATGAGGAGGCAGTGTCCTATGTAGATGACATTTATCTGACCGATGATGAATTACTTAAACACTTGACCAGGGTGAATAACATTATTGTGGGGTTTGCCAACTTGGGCTACAAATTGTATTTCAAGATTTCAAACATTGCCCATCTCAATGTCCTATTTTTGGGATATGAGCTATCCAGTGAAGGCAAGAGCGTGACAGCCAATTGTTTTTGAAAAATGTGCGCTGCTCCTGCCCCCAAAGACTTTGAAGGGTTTACAATCTATCAATCTATTTTAGGATTCCTAAATATTGGGAGAACATACATTCTTAATTATGCAGAAAGGGTTTAACATTCCCATAACTTAATCAGACCTGATTTTGCAGGTCACCAGTGAACACAGGAACATACAGAAATTTGCTGTTCCGTTCAGGCTGGCATGATAGCTGGAAAGCACTTACACACATGGGTGAACACACCAAACATGGTGATCCCTGTGGTTGTGGGTCAATCAGGATATATTTACATCACTTTTAATGAAGGAGAGACAGTCCCAATTGCATACAAATCACATTTATACACAAATGCTGAAATGCAATTTGCAGCCACAGAAAAAATACTCACAGCAGTACAGACTGAGTGAGAGAAAGAGCATTAGCACAAGGGAAATGCATAATTGTTGTAACCACGGTACCAACTTTAGAAGCTGTTACCAAAGCCAGCATTCCAAATGCAAAGGCTCTGCACCCACAATGGATACAATGGTCTAATTCTCTCACTGCGATAGATACGATCCTACACTGAAAACACAAGCATTCCTGCAGTTCGAACAAGCATACCCTCTCCCGAATGAAATCTTGCCTCTAGAAAAATATAAATACATAATTTACATTGATGGTTCTGCTCAGTCTGCCATAGGAAGTAAACAACAGTATAGCGCAGCATGTGCTATAATGAAGGGACATATGCGTGACGGCAAGTTCCATTCCAGCAATATAATTATACAATCTCTAGGAGATTGCACAGCGCAGCAGGCAGAAGTAAAAGTTGTGCTGATGGCACTACAGAACATGGATCGGGAATTCCCCACACTTATAGTGCGTCATTCGTTTTATTGTGTCCAGTCCTACAATGAATATTTTCACTCCTAGGGCCTGAATCAGTTTAGAGATTCCAAGGGTTACACAATAAAGCATAAATTGTTGTGGGAACAAGTGGCAAAGCTGAAGGAACGCCTGACATGTACTCAGGTTATTCAACTTGTTGACGTGCATGTTGAAGGGAATTCACTGGCTGATGAAGCCGCCAAGGCAACTGTGCGAACTGCTGCTGTTTTTGGAGTGTAATTGCTGATAAGTCCTGAAAGCGGGCCACTGGGTGGTGCCGAAACCGCAGGGGCTGCTGTCGCCGTGCCTCCCTGAGGAGGCGCTCCTTAAGAGGGTAGTCTGGTAGGAAGGCTAGGATGTACGGAGGCGCGCCGATGTCCGCCGCATTAGTCCCACTCTGTGAGCTGTGTCTATTCTGATTGCAAAGTCTGCAGATTCGCCCAGGATGTCTTGGAATAGGGCTTGCAGATACCCTGTGATATCTGTGCCTTCTTATTTAGGAGGAACGCCTCGGACCCAGATGTTGCTCCGCCGGAACCTATTTTCCAAATCCTCGGCATGGGCCTGGAGGTCGACTTGTTGTTCTTTCAGCCGAACTACCTCTTGTTGTAGCTGTTCCATTTCCTCGTCCCTTGCATGTCCCGCCTCTTCCATGGTGGATACCCTTTTGCCAAGGCCATCAACTTGCCTCCTAATCTCTCGGACTTCCCCCGCGACCTCCTGCTTCAAAGTATGGCAGTCCTCTCTAAGCGAGTTGAAGAGAGTCTCCAGAAAGGATTTGGTGATGGGCACTTCCCCCTCGTTTGCCTCTTGGTGGGGCTTGGATGCGCCCGGGGATGTTTGCCCTTTGTCCACTTTCAACTGTCCTTTGCCCAGCATTTTGGGGAGGGAGCGTTCTCCCTTTTTCCCACTTTGGCCCGCCATCTTGTGTCTCGTGGTGGGGGTTTTGGCCCTGCAGCCCTCTCAGATCGGCCCGGGTTCCTCTCTTCTGGGTCCCTGTCTTGTTCGTCCGTCCCAGCTCCCGGGCGGGAGAGGGGGGGCAGCGCGGAGAACCCCTCCAGGCGTCACACCCCATCTGTGTGGTGTGGGTACAGCCCAAACGGCGATGTCCCCCGGGGGCACCGACCCCCGCACCGCTCCGGTCGGGTAGGCACGTGAGGGTGGCTGCTTAATAAAGGCTCTCTCTTACCTCGCCTCTCTTGTGACTGCGGGGTAGGCCGCAGGGGCTCCCATGTGAGTCCGGTCGGCCGGCGATGAGCACCCTGTTAGCTTTTCAGGCCCCCGGTGTCTCCTCCGGACTGATCCCTTTGGGGTGTCTGGTTGCACCACTGAGGGGTATGCAGGAGCCCGTATCCTCTGCCTTCAGGGTCTTCCCTCCTCTGCACCCACTGTAACGGTGCTGCGCTGTCTTTGATTACTATGGGGCTTTCTTCTGGGTGCCGGATGACTAGGCCACCTCTGCCCCCGCACCCCCACCACGGGAACTGGGTTCAGGCCCTCCTCTTTACCGGTGATCGTGCCTGTCCGCGTTAGCGGTGCACCACTCTATCGCTGGGTTGATTGTGGGGCGTATTCGTCCACCTCAGGGCTCCACATTCAGGGCCCCCACATCTGGATACCCCCTGGGCTTTTGCCTATGGAGTCGGTGCTGGGGCCGCTACTCCTGCTGTTGCTCACCCTGCTGCACCTCACCTCTCATGCTGCTCCGGGTCAGGGGGTTATAGGCCCTTGGTGAGTCAGGCGTTGGTCCGGCGCTCTCCTTCCACGTGGGTTAGGCCCCTCGGGTCGGCCTCCGGTCTCGGGCCTCCCCTCTCTCTTTTCCCAGGGCTCTCCCTGACATCGTGCTGCCAGGGAGGAGCGGACCGCTGTGAGTGGGTCGCTCTGCTGCCCCTTCGGCGCTCCTCCAAGCCCCTGTCAGTGCGATGGGGGCCCCCCCGCCGAGCTGCGCAGCGCGGGCAGGTCCGGACACTTCCAGCACTAGGCCGTGTCCCCGGCCTCGATTTTGGCGCCACCGGCGTCCTGGTGCGCCTCCGCCGCTGGGTCTCCACTTGACACTCCCCTTCAGCCGCGGCCCCTCCGAAACAACAGCGAGGTCGCCGGAACCAACAGCAGTCAATGCAGGGGCCTGAGCTGCCCCCGGGCACCTCCTCAGACACCGCTTGGGCTTCCCTTCATACACCGCGAGCTCGCGCGGCCTCCGTCCCCTCTCCTTTTACGCTGATGGCTCCGCTGTGCTCTGCCTCCGTTGCTCCGGGAGCGCTGTCTCGGCTCCCCAGGTATTCAGGGGGGTTCACCACCGTCTCCCACCCCTGCTATGACTTCGCGGGGGGAGAAGTGCTGAGATTTACGGTCCGGGCAGGGCAGGTACGGAGGAGCACTCGTGATGTGCGACCTCTCACTCCACCATCTTGGCCACGCCCCTACAATAAATATATTTAAAATGTCCCACAGGGCTGCATCCTTCTGATGCAGCCCTGCAGAATACAGTAAAAAGCATTGGCAAAAACAGCTATGATGGCAGTTCCTGTTGATGTCTTTATAAAAGACCTCCAGCTAGGCGGTCATTTATAGATCTGGTGGGCGGAGTAGTCTCAGCTTGGAGGATGTAAAGTCCTCCGCCATGCAAAAACAGACTACTACGTCCACCAGTAATTAGATCGTGCCCAAAATTCTTCTTCTAAAAACAAGAATATCTATGGTTTCAGCCTCCTCAGGCCAGCTCTTTACCTGCTTTCAACAATTATTTATAGAAAGAATTAATTCATGGAATGCTATCCCTGCAAACCTCTGATTAGATCCTTCCATCAACAGGTTCAAACAAAACAGCCTTTAAGATTTTGGACTTGATTAGGACCCATTATCCTTCAGGGTGGCGGAGGTCATGCCCTCCACCACTCTTACAGACTCCTGCCTGGCACATCAAGGGATCACTGGCAGCTCAGCAGGGATTTTTGTGCCTTCACAGGAGCCACTGCCTTGGCAGATCATGTGAAGGCACTGAAATCTGACTTGTGGCTGTTGTCTTTTTGGTGGTTGGGCCTAAACATTTCTGTTTTCCCTGACCCCTGACACGCAAGGAGGTTTCTAACAGGGTGTGGGGGTGGGGTCTTTCTTTTATGAGGGGCGGGAAACTAGTAAACCAGACCATCTGCTCAAAATAGGCAGACAGTTTGATGTTCTCAGTCCGAGGGCCCCTACTTCATCAGGTCGTCAGAGTAAGCTTTCCAGAAGCGGCACCATTGGCAGAAACATGACCAAAAGTTTGGTGTACAGGGCACACTTATGACGAAGTACCCTTTTTGCCATACTCCAAATTGGGCTCTCTGGGGCACACGCAACCTAAATACCTATCCCAAACGGGTCGATTCACAGAATCGACCCCTTTGCGACTAGTATTTAGGAAATTGGGATGCATTAACCCAAAATCCATTCACAATATAGGTAATCGCACATTTTGTGATTACCTAAATTGTGAGTGCTTTTAGGGAATCGCAAATTGCGATTCCCTATTTAGGATGCATCAAAAACTTTCCTAAATACGACTTCGCATTTAGGAAATGCTAATTACCATCAACTGGTAATTTACAAACACTTTGAAAAATGCACAAAAGTGCATTTTTCAAAGTGCCATGTGGCGCACATATGCCCTTGGGGCATATCTGTTTGCCATATGAGCACACATGCCAAACTTGGGGGTGCAGCAGGGTGGCCCTAAAAGCCCCCTAGCACCCTTCAAATTTTACGAGTACCTATTTGGTACTCGCAAATTGTGAATGGCGTCTTATTCATTCCTATGGGCCTAAAGGCCCATAGGAATGAGTGGGAAGGCATTCCTTAATTGCTAATCACAATTTGGGATTCGCAATTAAGAAATGTGTAGGAATCGCAAACATTTTTGCAAAACCTTCATGCATAAGCAATTGCGATTCCTAAATTGTGATTCCTTAATAATCGCTAATGCCCCGGTTACTTACCGGTAATCTTCATTACTCCGAGTATAGTCTTCCTCGCCACATGACTAACAAAGTGAGCTTCAGCTCCACACCAGAACCCTTCAAAGCAAAAAAAGTCATCCTCCCAATATGGCCGACCCATTACACCCTTGACCTATATAAGAGGCGGGCCGGCCCAACCCATCAGCCTGAAACTACCAAGCATAAACATGAAGCCGATAGCCAGACAGGGAGGGAGGGATGGGAACTCATGTGACGAGGAAGACTATACTCGGAGTAATGAAGATTACCGGTAAGTAACCGGGGCATTACCTCCTCATTAGTCTTCCTCGCCACATGACAAACAAAGTGAGCACATACCAAAGCCAAGCGGCTTCATGGAAACTCACAAGAAAACAATGGACCATAATGGGACGCCCATGAAAAAGGTCAAACCCAAATGACCAGAGGAGTGGAAGGACCAGCCAAGAGAGGCAACCACGAGCAGGAAAAAAACCAGCCCGGGACAGAGAGACACCAGGAGGGCTGAAAACCCGGACCCCCGAGACATGTATTGCCCCCTGAAAATCCGCCCCAACCAAAAACTGAAGGCGGACAGAGAAGGCACGGAAGCAGACCGCATGGAGCCAAAAGCAACAGCAAACAGGCCCCATAACAGAAAGCAGCAATCCGGTCCAAACACAGACAGAGGAACCAAAGAAACAGAGGGAATCCCTACCAAAGCGACCCAACAAAAAGCCACAGCAGAAAAGAGAAGCAGTCCTACAGAAACACAGCAACACCGCACGGAAGACCACCAACCGCGAGAGAGCCGAAACCAACAGAGGAACGGGGCAGCGGAACCAGATGTAAACAGACTGTCAGGAGCCGCAAGAACGGATAGGGGTCCATAAGGAACCCAGCATGCCAACCGAACAAAGGGAACCACAACCCCACCCACAGGATAGAAACGGGGAGGACACGGACCCCAGTCGCACAAAAGACCCCCGGGAAGGGAGCGGGACACCAAGGGGAGAACCCAGGCAGGCACAAGGCAAAACAGACCCAGGAAGGTGCAGAAAATAACTCAGAAGAGACCAGGCCAAAAGGGAACCCAACCGGCCAACAACGAAAAGCCCAGAAGGCGAGCCGAAGGGACCAGGCCCAAGGCCAAGCCATCAGAAAGGAAGTGAACGCCCACCAGAGGCCACCATGCAGAAGAAAACACAGAGCCCGGCAGGGAGGGGAACACAGAATGGAGGAGCGAGACCGCCCGCACAGGGACTAAGCAAACCGACCCAGTACCGTCCCACAAGGAGGAAGCGAGCCGCCGAAGCGAGCACCCAGGCATCCACACAGCAAGCCAATCTCCAGGCCCGGCCCAGCCAAACAAAGAAGAACCGACAGGAACAAAGGCACACAGGGAGGAAAAGCCACAGGCAGAAACATACAAAAGGAGAGAAGGACAGAAGAGCCGTGAGAAAAAGAGCTCCCAGGAAACAACCCGAGCCAGCAGGCTCCAGGACCCCAAAACCAGGGACAAAGAAGAGGAGGATGCAAAAACCACACCGGAAGCACAGGGGCCCCTCCTGTGGGAGGAGAACCGGGAATACCAGCACCCCCGGACAACCAAAAGCACCGGCGGAAACAAAAACCACCAAGGGAACTCCAGAAAGCAGGGGCAGGACACAAAACCCACATCCACAGATGTAGAACACAGACCAATGAGCAACAGCTCCCAAGTCCACCAACCGCAGCAGCAGACGCCAATGGAGAAACACCCAGGCGAGCACCACCAACAGGACAAAAGCCCAGGGCAGGCCAAACAAGCTCAGCACACCAGGAAGAAAAAGGGGCCCAGGAAGGAGCAAGGCCGGGAGCTGGAAAAGCCAACACTGGGGACACATAGGGGCGAACGCCGCAAACCCCCCCGGAACACGAGGAATGGGAGAAAACGCCCAGGAGAGCAACAAGAAGCCCCAGCAGGGCCGGGGCAAATCCCAGACAAGCCAGGAACCTATGGCACGTCCCAAAGGACAGCAAAGGCCGCCGACACCAAGGAAGGGTCAAAAGCAAAGCGTCCGAAGCCGGGGAGACACAACACACACAAGACATGAGCCCCTCAGGAGACTTAGCCTACAGCACCTGGCAGTCCCAGGCAGACTCCCATCAAGGTGCCAACCATACCAGACCCTGCCTAATGACGTAGACCAGGCGAGATCCGATGCCTGTAGGGCAGAATGGCCATAGGGCTTTAGAAGTCCAAGGATGGGAAGCAGGAGGATAAATCCAAATGCCAAGGTATAGCACCTCAACACAGTGGCAGCCAGCCACACCTCCGTGCACAAAGACACCCGAGACGGTGCCACAGAGAGGAAGGAAGGGGACACCAAACCACCACACCAAATCACCAGAACGCAATCCAGTCAACAATGGGAGAATCCCCCACACAACCAGCGGATGAACGGAACCCGAGGGACAAGGAGACCACCAGGAGAGCCGACAGCACCCACAAGGGAACAGAGGAAGGCACTGGCAGGATACAAACGCTTGTCCCGTTGGAGCTACCAGAGGGACAAGACATACCATTGAGTAACAGCTCCATGGAAGCCCAGAGGAGCATTAGGCAGAAGCCACACCAGTCCCATCAACCACGTGAACCAGCCGGGACCGGAAAACAAGAGAGGCAGGAGGCAAACCCAGGGGAAGCGCCTGGCACCAGAAAACATGCCCCCACCCCGAAACAGGCCGAGACCAATAGCGGAAGAGGGAGAGGCCACAGGAGAACAGAGTCGAAAGCCAGCACCAGCACCATAGCAAGCACAGGCAACCTGCCACAGAAAAAGGCAAGAGCTGAGACCCCGACCAGACACAGCAGATGCCCCCAAAAGCAGGAGCCCGACCCACTAGGAACGTCACCGAGCACGAGCAAGTGAGTCCCAAACCCACAACAGAGGGTGGCAAGGCAGGAACCATGATCTTGAGACAGAAAGCACCTAGGACGAGAGGTGAGGCAATAGACAGCCCCCAACGGCCAGGCGCCGAGGATAAGCACGCCTGGCGAGGCAGGGAAGAGGCCAGGCGGCCACACAGCCAAGAGTGAGCCCCCTCAACCAGAGGGAGGGAATGCAGCAGCGAAGGCCCGGACAGCGCAGCGCAAGATCAGGCACCGAGGAAAAGCATGCATATCGACTACAAGCGACACACCAACCACCTACATGCCAATAGAACCTAGTCAAGCTGGAGAAACCCGACCTGTCCATCAAAAAGAAAAAAAAAGATAACCCCGCGAGAAAAGCATGTACAGAAGACAACGGTCCAAAAACACCCACAACCCCGTCCCAAGAAGCAGGCCTTTAAGGAACCAAAACCTACTGGAGAGAGGGAGCCAGGGATCTAGCCAGGGACTGACAGAAGAAACCTCTGAAAGTAGAACAACCGAGATAGGAAACAACCAGCCATTCCAACATGCAGTGTGGCAACACGCAGCGCCTGCACCAGTCAAAACCGACCCCGGAGGAAAACCCAAGGTTGGAAACATCGTGCGCCAGGAAACACCACTGGTGCGACCTTGCACCATAAGCACCAGGACCGGAACAAAAACGAAGTGGGGGGCAGACGAGGATGCGTGGGGGAAAAGACCAGCCTCCCCTAGGTGCACAGCCAAGGCCCACGTCCGTAGCCAGTACCGCAGCCCCAGAGGGCCATAGAGAAAAGGGCCACAGCAGGAACTGAGAACCTGCACCAGCCAAACCGGAGGTGAGACAAAAGGGCGGGAAATAAAACAAAAACTCCACAGACAACCCCCCAGGGACCAGCATACGCCTCACGGACCAAAAAGAGCACTGGCAGAATGAAGGACATGAAGTGAGGAACGGCAGCAGCTGAGTAAAACCAGCCGCACGGGAATCTGGACGAGCACCGCCTCGCCCGAAGGAGGACAGACACCAGCAATGCGGCCAAAAACGGTACCCGGCTCCGTAGGAGGACCAGAGACCCCGGCAGGTGAAACCAGAGAACTTGGGATACCGCCAAGCAGCCCAGAGGGAGACGGAATGCAAAAGTGAGCAAAAAAGAGATAGACTAAAAAACTCGCCTGAACCACAGGACGGTGCACTGGCGAGACATGAACCGGAATACCAGCTCCAGAGGCACAGAGCAATCCGCAGTTTCACCTACACTACCCAGTAGGCCCCCGGCGGGCAGGGCAGAGAAACAGATGCCAGCCATCTCGGAGAGGGAGCGCTGCGCCAACCATACAAGGGAACAGCAATCTTTCCGTTACACCGGCTCCGGTCCAACGCCTGCTAATCAGGTCTCACCGCTGGATCATGTGCAAACAATGGCGCCTGTATACACGATCCCCTGAAATCAACTCAGTGGAGGGCCAGGACCCCGGCGGTTCATTGCGGGGCTTCCCTGCCCCAGGCTGTCCCGGCCCTCCAGAGAAAGTGTTATCACACACACATCCCAACGTCTCAGCGAGGAATCCTGCCGGAGGAAACCGAACAACGCAGTGGGGACCTGACCCCCAATGCCGGTAAGTGTACAGGGAGGGATACGCGAAGCACCGCAGTCGACCGCCGCACCTCCCTCGAGGGGTAGGCGCCAGCGTCAGTCCAAGCGAGACCTGAGGGCCTCACAACACCCGGCAAGCAAAGAGAGGGGGTGCGGCCAAGACACACATATCACCAGACTCACCCAGATAAACCAAGCCACCACAAGCGCCGGGACGCACCCCCCCAGTAAAAGGCCCTGAGGGGCGGGGGGGGGAGGGGGGAAACCATCCCAACAGCGCGGAGGCCAAGCTGAGACGACCAGGGAATAAGAAGGCTGAAAACGAGCCCGGGCCACCCCGGCCGCCCCCCCTGTTGACCCTTGGCTCGCTAGGGCAGAGCCTAACCAGCTCTACAAAACCGGGGGAAGGAAGGGGGAAAAGGTCCCAGATCCTAGGGCCCGCTAGAGCAGGACCGCCAATCCCAGACCCACGTACCTGCTACAGCAGGAGCCACTTACCTGATGGCGCAACTGTAGAGTAATCCGGCGCAGAACTAAAAAAACAGGCTGATGGGTTGGGCCGGCCCGCCTCTTATAGAGGTCAAGGGTGTAATGGGTCGGCCATATTGGGAGGGGATGGGAGGCTGACTTTTTTTGCTTTGGAGGGTTCTGGTGTGGAGCTGAAGCTCACTTTGTTAGTCATGTGGCGAGGAAGACTCAGGAGGAGGTAATTAGGAATCGCAATTGCCTAGCTTATTGCATGTGCCCCTTTGTTTTTTGCTTAATATTATATTGTAATATAGTGTAAGAAAATTGGTTATTAGTTGGAGAGGATGTGATTACTATACAAGTAATAAGTCCTGAGGGTCAAACATACAGTTTCAATAATTTAAATCTAAACTCAACCCCCAGTATCTCTGCTACAGAGCAGACAGGCTTCACTTAGGAAAATGTGCAAAGTATTTCCAACACTAAAACAGTGAGAAAGTCAAAACACAACAAAAAAAATCCCACAACCAATTTCTAATAATTAAGAAACCTTTAATAAGAAAAATTACACCAAAGTGACCATAATCCAATATGGGGGACCAGAGACAAAGTAAAAGTAAAGCACCAATTAAAAATCACTGTTAACAGTTGACCAAGACCTAGGCGCTATTTTAGATCAAAGGCAATGGAGATGAGGTTAGATACTCCACGCGAGTCATCCTGGTCAACCTTTTTATATCCTGAATTAGGGTCTGGTCTGGCGGATGGACTAGTGTCTGTCAGGATGGAGGAGTGCCACCCGGAGGTGCTCTGCCCGCCAGATTTAAAGAAGTCCGCTGGCTCAGCAGACATGGCTGTACATTTTGGTGTACTGCCACCATTAGTTTTGACCGCGATACACAAAACTTTTTAAAGTTTTTTTTTTTTTAAACTCCCAAAGTGTGATTTGGTTTCTGATAATCAAATACAAAAATAATGACACACATACACTCTGGGAGTTTTCTCTGAGAGTGTGGGGTTATTTTCATCCCGTTCATCACCGCCAGGTGTTACCGGATGGTGAAGAACTGGAATAAAAATACTTTACGCTGTCCACCCTGAATTAGGGCAATTAGTGTAAAGTCATTCCAGAATGTATATATGTACTTATAAGGTATTTCTATAGTGCAAACCTAGCTAAAAGGCGGTGGAGAGCAGTACATGGTCGAAGACAAGCATAACATTAATGATTATGGAAGCTGGGTTGTGAATAGTTAATGCATTTGGATTTAGTGTTCTTTAAAAATGTGTGTCTTTGCACTCTTTCCTAAATTGGAACAGCATTGGGTTTGTCATGATGGATACAATGATGTTGCTCCAGATTCTGGGTGCATAGATGTAAAACACCTGCTGTCTTGTTTTTTTCTTTTTAACACTTTATAGTCTGAAGTCCTAACTACAGGTGTACTAATTTCCACCAGATATGGGAAACTAGTTTAAAAAAGAAGCGCAGGAGCTGGCCGGTATAGCTTTGTAAATTATGCTGTTTGTTTTTAAGGTAGTGCGGGCCACCAATGGGAGCTAATGGAGTTCCATCAGGAGGAGGGTGATGTGATCATATTTCTTCAGGTCTTAAATGACAAGTGTTGAAACATGTAGGATGCCACTAAAAGGTGTCAGTTTGGAGTTGGGGAGGCCGTGGAATAGGGCATTAGCGCCATCCAGATGAAAGAGTATGAGGTCTTGAATGGTAGTTCTGAAGTTGATTTCAGAAAGAAATGGTTTTACTTTCTTTAGAAAAGAGAGCTGTTGCCAGGCCATCTTTTTTCTTTTAACGTGTTCGTTGTGGGTGAGGTTAATGTCAAAGGTGAATCCAAATGACTTGGCATTTAGGGAAACTTGGGGTTAAAAGCAGTCAAGGTTTATCACATTGAAAGAAATTGAAGCTGCAGAAACTGAATAGGGGAGGCCAGTTTGCCACTTTACGGCGGCCATCTTTAGGAGGGAGACGTTCTAGTCTTCCCCCGAGTCCTTCCATCTCCGCATATTTAAGCAGACGTCTGCATCCGTCCTCGTCTGGAATGTGACCAGCGGCAGAGGTGCTGCCCAATTCCCACCAGCAAGAGGGTTTACTAGAGACTTCCTTCTGGCCTGTAACAGCGGTCCGCATATTTGTAAAAACCAGCTCGATGTTACTAAATGGAAGAGCCCCATTTGCTGCAAAAAATGTAAAACACTCCTCAGTCCCCCTCAGATCACATCATTGGGAAACAGTCTTAATACCACTTTCCTACGAGGAGGTCTCATTAATGCCCGCTCATTATACAAACATGCTCAAAGTATTCACGATCTCATCATAGAAGACAACCTAGACTGCCTCTTCATAACTGAAAACTGGCTTAAAGACTGTTGTACCTCAGACATCGTCTGTGCACTACCCTTGGGCTATCTTATTCACAGACAGGACACCGAAATGCTCAGTGTTTGAAATACGCTACCTCAAATGGGCAGAAAGCATTGGCTTCTGCTTTCAATTAGAGGATTCCTTCGCTTTCTCAGAGGCTTTGCTCTACCGCCCACCGGGTCTCTATAAAACCTTTTGGGATGGCATTGGAGATATCGCAAGCTCACTAACTCTTAGATTTGCCAACTTCACCCTATTAGGGGATTTCAACATCCATATAGACGACCATAGTGACACGGGTGCAATGAAAGTCTTGGAAATCATTGATACTCTAGGCCTAGAGCAGCAGATATCCACCCCAATCATAATGCTGGCCACATTCTAGATGGTATCTGCTTTGATTTCATGACCCTTAAAGTCCAGCCTCCAGTTAGCTTAACTTGGTCCGACCATAGGCTTGTACCACTAGAAATTATATACTATCATGCGAAAAAACCCAAGGGCCACATTCCTATCGCTCAAAACACCAGACCTGGATGTAATGATATGGCAGCCCTTCCCGACCTCAGTTTAGAAGCCTCAATTTGCAGGACCACACTGTCGGGCGATCCAGCAGTAGACAACAAACGGTTCACACAATGGATGATCACTCTAAGGGATCGTTTCGCACCCCCTGTCCCACTAAATAAAAGACTGTTCAAAAAACCTTCCGCCTCATGGTATACTTAAAACCTGAAGTTCTACACAGCCACTGCAGGAAGCTGGAACGCAGATGGCGACAATACTACCTAAACTACTAAACTATCACCAGGAAATCAAAGTTGCTAAGAAGTCTCATTTCACCGAGATGCTTAAACTAGCTAACCCAACCCCCCAAAATATCTTCAAGATAGTAAACTCTTTCACTAACCCCACAGCCCTTGAATAAGATATCCCCGTCACAGTCCCTCCACGACTATTTAGCTGGCTACTTTGAACAGAAGGTCCAGTCATTGCAACATGATTTCCCTGCACCCCCCCCCCCCCCCCACTCCTCGGCCACCACAACTGCTGATCTAGAGGAAATCGAACATCTCTTAGAGCTTTTCGAGCCATTGCCTTAGAATAATCTGTGGTAATTCATCAGAAAACAGCCGGTAGGATGTAAGTACTTTATTTCAATAGGAGACACCAAGCAGAACAGCTACGGTTATCAATGAACAACTCCAACTATCCCAGTTGGAATTCTCGGAACAGAACACACACAGTGAGGCTCTGCACCAAAGCTTCCAAACAAGCATAGGCTACTAAATGGGTCTTCCCTCACAACTAAACAAACAAAGCTAAGATAACAAAAATAAGCGAACAAAACAAACAATAAATACAGCACCTGTGGGAAGAAAGGTAATAACAAAAAACAAGCATTTACAATGCAACGGTTTCGCCTTTGCCAAAGTTAGAGGTATTGGCATTGTAAATGACAACATTTTTATTTGTGTGTCTATCGCATCACCACAGCATCACTCAGGGGCACCACAACCTCACTATGCGCTACCACAGCATAACTCAGCGCCACCACAGCATCAATCAGTGCAACCATTCAACAACAACTGGTTCAAATATGTTCTCTCAATGTTTCAAGCTTTATTACTAATGTCACAAAAAAAATGTTAATATTTCACTTCTGTTCTTGGCTTTTTGTCACCATAAAATACATTGAGCATAATCTTCACAAAAGTTATTTACAAAAGTTTAAGCTATTGCCATTATAAATTACAATAACTTTTATTTAAGTATTAATTATTTAAAAAAAACAAAAGCAATTGTTAATTGTAATATCAATACATCTGAGTCATGTGAATACAACACATATTGCATTACAAAGGCTGTAGGTGTCACATTTGCGAAAGTTATAACTATTGGCATTGTAAATGACAAAGCTATTAATTTCCCTATTTTCAAAACCAACACATAAATAAAAAATGTGTCATTTACAAATACCAATAGCTCAAACTTTCCTAATGCGAAACCTTTTGCATTGCTTGTTATCTTGGGAGTTTGTTTTAAGGAGCAGGGGAAGATATAATGAGGGGGCAGAAATGTCAGAAGAGAGGGCTGCAATGTTTATGTTGTGCACTAACAGGAGACATTACAAATGATGCATCTTGATTATGTTGCTAAAAGCTTTAGACAAAGGACGATATAGGCCCTAATGGCTACATCTCCGGCTTTTCCACCTGGAGACCAGTAGCTTATTCTCACGGATTTCCCTCAACTAAGCTGGGTCATCGTTGACCTATCACAAATACCACCTTAGTCGGCAATCTAGTCTCTACAGAAATAGGGGCCCTTAGAAACAAACAAAAAATCACATTTTAAGCATTATTTACAAACAGGTCAAATGTCATTAGTATTTCCTCAAAAGGAGATAATACTTTCACGAAAATGTTACAGTTAGAACCCGTAAATATATATAAAATGTGCTAAATAAGATCTGAAATATTTGTTAAGCTAAAAGCAACAAAATGTTAATTTGGTGAGGAGTTAACATATTTTATAAACCAGGGCTCTCAAATGTTATAAAATATCAACTTGACCAAGAGGCGAGATGCTTTAACAAGCACAACCACCCACCCCCAAAAATAGGCACCCCAGGCGTTGAATATCTGTAAAGCTAATGAGCCCATTGGCCTTCATTTGAACTAGAAAATACAACAATAATCATGGTATAGCGGACCTTCAGATTTTTGGGCCCTGGTGCCACTGCACCTGCTGCAGTAATGGGCTTCTTGTCATCATAGAAGATACCATTAGACTAGTAGCAGCAGAAGTCCCCAATCGTCACCTCTTGCAGGTAGATGTTGCTCTGGTCTATATGTTGCAAGCTGGAAAATATATTTTGACTTTTTTAATAGCAGAACTGCAAGTATAAGTATAGAACTGTGCAACAAAACACCAAAACTTGGCGAGCTGCTCTTGCATGATTTTGAAGTGCCTGAGAGCTATCTGCTGTGTTTATTACATGGCTGCACCAGTGCAGGCAGTTTCTATTTATATATACATATACTCTACATGGGCACCCTGGCAGTAACATTACACAAGGTTGGATTTGTTTCTCTTGGGTGTGGGGGGGGGGGGGGGGGGGGTTGATAGCAGAGATAAACTGATTTGCCAAGAATCACAGGAGGCTGAGCAGTCGCAAGGACTCAAATCTGGTTGAAGGCAGCTCTGGCACATCGTATCCCGTTTGGGATTTTGTGTTTAAATGGGAGTGGAGGGATTCCAAATATTCATATGTGAAATAACATATAAACACATATTCCATACTGCTAATACTGAAAGGTCAGAGAAAAAATAGCTCCCGCTCTTTTACCCCAATCAATATTCGGCAGCAGCAGTAGCACGACCCTAAAATCGACCCTGCTTGTCAAAACACATGATTTGGCAGGGCAGGGATTTAGCTTGCTGGATGCTTTAGGGAGCCTAGTGGTCCTCTGAGGTAGGTGCAGACAAACACCTGTCTCCTGAGGCAGCCTTCCTGTGCTGCTTCAGAACAGTCTCACAGTCATAAAGTAGAAGTAAAGGCGACACAATGAAAATGATGACCTGATGTTTCCAAAACACCGCTTTTTTGTCTTTTTATAGTGCATCAAAATAAACGATTTAAAAAATCACAAACAACTATAGTGCTTAGGCAAACCGCAGAACATTATTTTTTAGGCTACAACCTCAAACCAGTAGTTCACAGGGTACTGTATAGTGGACCCCGGCGTAAGTAAATAAAATGAGGATGTGGTGGTTTCATTTTCTGTGAAAGTTAATACAACATTTTAAACATGAATCCCCAAACACCTTGTGCATTCAGGGCAGTGCCGATTGCAGCATGCACTAGGCCCGAGCTTGGAGACCGGACTGCTCTGAAAAGTACCTGCATTACGCACCGATTCTATCCTCCTTGAAGCACTTCGAGATGAGGTAGGGGAGTCACTTCAGATGGCTGCAGTCTGCCTGTGGTTTTTAGGGGTGCCGTGCGCTGAATTAAGTGTCAGACAGCACTGTAGGAGGGACAGACAGGGACTCGTAGGGTGCTTCCTGGGCAGACAGCACTCTGCAGTGCAGCAGATAGAGAATACTTGGTGATCCGGCCTTGTACACTGGTTCCTTACTCCACGTACACCCAGGATCGGTTCATCTGCCCAGCACAACAGTAAACTTGCACTGTCTGACAACAAAACCACCAGTGCAGACAGGACAGCAGGACTGACGTAGTTTGCAAACATTAACCAATGACATGGACACACTACTGTGAAGAATATATAAGACACGCTTCACCGTTAATAAAGCACACAATAAACACCGGACCGCCATTTCCTGTCTAATAACCGCATTTATGCACGCATGACGTCCACACACGGCACCTCATTGGAGGAGGAGGTTCTTCAATATACAAAGGGCGTTTTCCTAAAGGATCTTCACTATTGTACAAACGAAGCTTGTATGTGACAACAAATGTACAATGCGCATTAATCAGTGGTAACGTGATGGCTATTTTCAAAAAATTTTTGTACTTGTTACCTGAGTATTGGTACGGTCGACACAAATGACGTTAAGAGAAGTAGTCAGAATTTATTTTTTCTCTGCGGGTACTCTGTCTGAGGTTCGCAGCAACCTGTTTCCTTTTATCATGCAGATAGGTCACTTCGTGGACAGCCAGCCTCGTGTTAACTGCAAACCTCTCCCAGCTCCTCCCAGAGTGGGGTGGGGTCATGGAGGCTTGTTCCCACCCCACCCTGTGACGAGTTAGGAAATGGGTGGGGTGCAGTGCTACACCCTCGCTGATTGACAAACAGCCTTCGAAACCCAGGGCTTTTGCTTAAAGCGCCCAGGCTGTTTTCAATCAGCGAGGCTGTAGTGTTATCGGCCACCGAGGATCAGGGCTGAAACCAGGTAAGCCCTCCAAATCCTGCGACGGCACATGCGCTTTAGCACATGTGCCTATATTGAAAGTACCTGAGTTTGCCTGACTCTTGCGCAGAGCGAGGGTCACATGACTCTTTTAACTGTTTGTTAAAAAAAAAAAAGAGAAGGCAATTGATGCACACATTGAAATGGGGGCGGAGCCCTGCCGCCCTAATGAAGAAACCGCCCCTGATACCACACGACTGAGAACGTGTGGAATCGCCTCTACAACAACGCTACACCAAGTGCGCTATGCCTAGCCAAAAGCAACCCCCACCCCAACGGAAACACAGGGTGTCTGAGCTGCCGCCAGAACTCGACAGCGGAGGGGGGGGGGGGGCGGGAACAGACACACACGGACATAAGGCAACAAAAAGACAAGTCAGGTCCCGGGCCGTGCTGTGATTGGCTGACGTCACGGGGGTGTCCCGGGCCGGCAGCCAATCACAGCGCGGCCCGGGAATGACGTCACGGGGGTGTCCCGGGCCGGCAGCCAATCGCAGCGCGGCCCAGGACAAAGGGGCGGGGCTTTAAAAAAGCACCAGAAATGCCCCTGAATCGCGTTTTGACTCGGAAAGACTGATTGACAATGCTGTCTTCCAATGGCTAGCCTCCATTTATGGAGCTAGCCAATGGAAGAAGGGGCGGATTCAAGTCCCCCATATAGTAAACAATAGCTTTCGACTGGGAGGGGCACTGCTTCGCAGTGCCCCCGCCAAGGTCGAAACCTAAACATAAAGAAAAGAATAGAAAGTAAAAACAACTATACACTTAAATTCTGTAATGATAAGGAATTTTCCTTTCTCAAGCACTGTGCCTCAGAATAGATGGCCCAGCACAATGTGAATTCTCTCGAGCACTGCGACTCAGGACAGATGGACCCGTACTATCTGAATATGAATTCTCTTTACACTTTCTCTTTACACTCGTTTTGCACAACTTTACAATTATTCTTCACCAGAAAACATTTGTTCAACCACTGTACATTGATACGTTTAAGGGAGTTCCCTTTCACCTCTCCTACTTTGATAGGTGAACTAAACTTGGAAGAACCTTTCCTCACATGGACAGGTTTTTTAACTCAAGCATAATCACCCACTCTAATCTCTGTGTCCTTAACAGATCGCTTGGAATCAAATCAAAATAAGCTTTCTGTTTGTTCTGAGACATAATCACATGACTCCTGACACACTCATCCGTCCACTGTTTACCTTTAAACCATATGCTCATCCAACTAGGACAACATGCAGTAGCAGCTATCCGACCACGTAAAAGTTCAAAAGGTTAAAACCCTGTGGTAGAATGAGGGGTGGTACGGTAAAAGCAAAGCATGCTCCTAACAGAATTGGCAACAATACATTTGTTCGCAATAGCCCATTGAATGCACTCACCCAGTACCCTATTCATCCGTTCAACAAGGCCATTAGTCTGTGGATGGTATAAAGAACTCCTGAGGTGCTTAAGACCAGAAGTGATGAGATACTCCTCAACTTCCTTAGCAACAAACTGAGTACCATTGTCTGTCACTAAAGACTCTGAAAAACCTTCCTTCATAAACACCTCATTGAGAAATTCAACTACCGTTCTTGAACTCACCTCCCTCACAAACTTAACCTCTGGCCACTTTGAATAATAGCCCATAAGAACCAAAGCCAACTTAGATGATGGATCCAAAGCATGAAAGGGACCTACAATGTCGAGTCCTAATTTTACCTCCCGGAGTAGATGGTAAAACAATAGGATTAAGAGGTGGAGTACGCAATTTGGCAGTTTTGTCACTAGAACAAATCACATAAGATTTGACACTGTCTTCCACTTCTCTGTCCATGGAAGGCCACCAAAAAGAGAGACACAACCTTTTTTTGTCAACGTAGCACCTAGATGCCCCTAATGAGCATGTTTGTTTAAGACTGGTCTCAGAGAAAGAGGAGGAATAAGCTTTTCTCCTCTGAGTAATAAACCATCTTCAATTGCAAGTTCATCAGCAACTTGTAAAAATGTCTTAAAATCAAAATTTAAATTCATTTCCTTAGGCCACCCTTTTTTGACATATTCCATAACTAAACCCAAAGAAACACCACAACTAAGAGCTTTGCGCCACTCACATTCCAATATAGCACACTACAACTTTGGGAGATCCACTGCAGCCACTATAAACTCTTCTTTATCTTCTTTTTTTTAAATATTTATTTTTATTAAGTATAACAAGCAAGGCAAAAAAACGATATACATAGCACTTTGTTCACATGAGGCCAGATAAACAGTACATCAAATAATAAGCAATCATTATAAGGAAGGAGGAGTACGGGGGCGAAACAATGAGCAGACAATATTGCAAACATTGAATGTGGGGTCAGGGGGAAAGTGGGATATCGATGTTATCTACTGCAGGTGGTGTACATATGTTTCCTCGATACCTATTCAACGGCCCCCAGATTCTATGCCATTTCAGGGGGCGGCCCCGGGCATGATACACAGTTTTTCCCGAAACATGCACCAGTCCATGTTTTCCTTCCACATCTCAACCCTAGGCAGCCTTTGGGACCCCCACAGCTGTGCGATATCATGCTTAGCGATCATGGCCCCCAGGGTCGCCCACTGGGTCTGGGCCACGTTGTAATCTGTGGGTTCCCAGACATTTAGCAAGCGGCGCCTGGCCTCCGGTAAGAGAGGAACACCTGTAACTTCTTTCATCACATCATACACCCCGTTCCAATAGGCCGCCACTCCAGGACATTCCCAAATAATATGAAGAAATGTCCCCACCAGACCACATCCCCGCTTACACAAACCCTCCTCGGAAAAGCCCATGCAAACCAGACGGGGCCTGTGATGTACACCCTATGAAGGATCTTAAGCTGGACCAGCCGAAGTCTCGCTGGAATCGCAACCTCCCTGGGAGAGGAGATCGCCGACTGCCAATCCTCGTCATCCAATTCAAGGCCGTCCCGGACCCAGAGGTCACGCAAGGGCAACAGGAGATCCGACCTATCGTTGATCAGCTTTTTATAGATAAGGGAGATTGTACTGTCCGGAACGTGACCATCTAGCAATCTATCTTCAAGCAGGGACGACTCAGGGACCGCCTCGCCCGTCGAGAAGACTGACATCAATGCATGGCGGATCTGGACATAGCGGAAATACTCTGAGTTCCCCAATTCAAACTCCTTCTGTAAAGTATCAAACGATTTCACTTGTCCCTTAACCCAGAGGTCTCCCACCTTACTAATGCCAATAAGGTCCCACTTATCGAACCCTTTTGTCTTCCACAGAGTACCAGGTCTATCAGAGTCGAAAAGTGGGGTCGCTAAAGTCAGGCGGTCCTTCCATCTCATAGAAGTAGTCGCATCTCGCCATACACGAACTGCCGTCCTAGTAGGCCCCGACAATGACTTGACCACTGATTTCGAGTACAGTACCTGTAGGAGAGTAGGGTCTGCTATCCTATGGTCACCCCAAATCTTTGCTTTTTGCTTCACTGGATTATGACTTAATGTGGCTGTGGGCCTGCTAATCAGACCCACAGCCTGCTGTTCTCTCTCTAAATTATTGCCAATGCACTCTAGGTGCATTACGATTTGGAACTGGTTCACCTTATAGGCCCCTGTAACAGTGTACCATAGGTACCAAGGGCATAGGTGCATCCAAGGCCTACCAGGGGCTGCAGCATGTATTGTGCCACCCCTGGCCTGGCCTCCATATTTGACACAACTGGCTGATCACTCAGCTGGGGTAAGTTGGTGTAATCACCTCTTACTTAGATATAGTATCCCTATATCTAACCTTAAACTGGACACATAAGTTCCTATCAGCCACTCCTATGGAAGGCCTCAACAATCCTGGAGGCAGAGTGCATGGAAATATGTGAGATGGTGCTCTAGCATGAGCTGAGCCTGTCTGCAGCTGTCGGGAACACTCCCTAAGCTGTTCCGGGATATTGCCATACCATATACTCTTAAGTGCATTATAATCCTCGCGGTTATATGCTATCTTTGGTTTGGCTTTATCAAAACATGTCGAGTAAGGTGTCATACGAATTGGAATACTATCCCCTCGACAGTTCTGTCGACGGGGATAGCATTCCACCCTTCTAGAGGGACTCGACATGTGTGTAGCCTTAACCCCGGTTAAAGTCAACCAGAGCATCAGCATCACAAAATGGATGCTGCCACCACAGACACGAGTCTGACCTCCTGCTGCTGAGAGTCCTTCCAGCGAGGGAGGCCTGGACAAAGTGTTTCCTGCCTTGGGAGGTGCGAGCACCACCCCAGACAGGGTTTTGTGTATTGGGTAGGACAGGGCTGAATAGATTGAGACATGCCCGGGGTACACAAGGTGTCCCCGTGCATAAGCCAGTCCAAACCGGTCCTGGGACTTTCCAGACCCAGGCCTGGCGAGAAGCTGGACAAAGGAAAGGGGGTGTAACCGCCCCCCTTCCTGGTTCCTTCCAGAGGAGGGACCTAGAAGGTGATCCACCACTCAGATTGGGAATAAGAGTGGGAGCAGTGCCATTGCACAGCAGATCATCCTGAATCAACTTGAAACTAAGAAGACGACTGGACTTCGACATTCTGCTGCTCAGAAGACTGAAGAGAATATCCCTTGTGGCCTAGGAGTGGCCACCCTGTGAATACAGGTACCAACCAGCAAATCGATGTCTGCTTTGCCACTGCCTCCCGCCGGAGCCCGAGCCCAGAGCCTGACAAGACCCAGACTCCCAGACTTCTCACAGCCCGATCCACAGTCCCTGCAAAGAAGGGACCCGTGGAGGCACCGAGAGACGTGGGACCGGACATCTTGGAAGACACCCGAAAAGCTGACTGCGCAGCACCAGAAGCATCCTCGACATTGTGCTTTGGGGCCTGAGAACCCCCACCACCGAGCAGCCCTTGCACCGAATATCAGCCCCCCAGCTTCTCCACGATCTGCGTGGGGCCCTTTTGCATTGTGCCACTTGACGCGCCATCCCGGCCACTAGCCACGTGGTCAGCGGCCATCTTGGCGACGAAACCGACAAACTACACTGCAGGTCTGGTTGCTCCAGACTTGCCCTCGCTCCTGTAAAAAGGAGCACCTGCTCTGACCTTGCTGGTCCGAGTAAGAAGCCTGTTTCATCTTCTGCGTGGCCTGCATTAGCCAAGGCCTGTTTGCTCCGATCAAGTTGCCGACACCGCCAACAGCGAGAAGCCAACGTGGGACAGCTCGTGACTGACTCCTGGACGCCCTCGACCCCCGGTGTCCACGTGGCTGCAGAGAGAAGCTACACCTCAATGCCTGTTGGCACCCGACATCGCCTGGTTCCAATCTGGTTCCACGGTAGTCACAGGCTAGTGACTTTGAACATTGTCCCCTCTGCTTTCAGGACTTCACATCTTCAGATCCATTCTTGGATCCACCGGAACTCTTCACCTCGAGCCGCCTGCAGCATCTTCAGCTCCAAGCACCATCGACCAGCGTGACGAAACCCGACACTACTTCGACCCTGTGCACCCGCTTCCTGTGGGTGAGGTAACTCAGCTCCGCCGGTGTTCCTACACTGGTACACATCTCTAGGGCCTGTGTCTCAAGTCTCAGCTTTCTAGGTCACTCTGAAGGTTCCGAACTAACTAACTTTGTACTTTGTACGCACCATAGACTTTGCATTGGTGAGTGCGTGCACTTTAAACACTGCACCCGAGTCCCGCGGTCCTTTACCGACTTAGTCACTGCTAGTCCCGATCAGCTCAAGCGATTCCCAAGGCCCTAGGCCTGTTTCCTTTCCGATTGGTATCTCTTATACCACTTATTTAGTATATGGTTTAGGTGGCCCCTAGGGCTCATCCATATTGTGCAACTTTTGTGTATTTTAAACTGTCTTGTGTTTAACGCTTGTGCTTCTGTGCTCATAAAGAGTCCAGGGGATTTTGTAGTTAATAAACCTATATATATTTTCAATATATATATCTGTGTGGCGTCCCTTTCATTTGGTATTCAAGGGGGTTGTGTATGGTAATACAGCTGGCTTCACATGACTTTCAGAGTTTAGCCTAAGACTGCTTTGTCCACGTTACCACTAGGATAACTGGTCTATAAGGTTGACTTACAACCAATCATCATAAGCGTTGCTTGGCATGGTACAAAGTGATCACTAGAATTAGTGAGCATTATATACCAGGCCAACTTCTCACAGTGCCCTATAGTAATTGCCCCCCGGCAGCAACCATCTATCCATAGCAAACGCAGGATTCGGTTCGGGACCATACATACCGTGATTAATGACCCCAACTGAGACGCCCAGCAATATCGCTTGATGTCTGGGAGGGCGATACCCCCATCGTACCACGGGAGCGTTAGTTGGCCAGCGCAATGCGAGGTCGACCATCCCATATCAGTTTCCTCTGGAGACCCTCAACTTTACGAAAATAACTTGCTGGGACTATGTCAAGCGTGTTTTGGAGGGCATATAGGAAACAAGGCAGAGACATCATCTTAAAGAGGGCTGCGCGTCCCAACGGCGAGAGCGGAAGCCTACGCCAACCATGCAACATCCTGCCGCAATCTAGTTAAAGGTGGGAGAAGATTCCGCTCATACCGAGCCACAGGGTCTGTGGAGACCCAGATACCCAGATATTTAAATCCCGTCTGCGTCACCTGTATGGGGCAGTTACGCAGGAGGAAGGGGATGTCACCAGAAAGAACGTACAAATAGGATTTTGCCCAATTGATAATTAAACCCGAGTTTCTACCGAAGGAGTCCAGGACGTCACAGAAAACCATCAACGACTTCCTAGGCGAAGTCAGATATAGCAGAATGTCGTCTACATAGAGCGAAATGCGATCTTCATACCTGGAGGACCACCGAATAAACCTTATTGAGGGCTCCCAGCGGATCCAGGCGGCAAGGGGCTCAAGGGCCAGGGCAAACAGGAGCAGTGACAGGGGGCACCCCTGACGGGTACCACGCCCGAGACTAAACGGGACCGAGACTCAACTGTTCACGACAATTTGCGCGAGGGGGTCTTCGTAAAGAAGTCGGACCCAATCGATAAAACCGGGACCAAAACCAAATTTAGCTAATGCAGCCCAAAAATAAGGCCACTCAATAGTATCAAAAGCCATCGTGGCATCCAAGGATGCCCAAATAGCCGGCTCGCGCAGCGTCATAGCCCTCGCGAGAACTCCGTGCAGACGCCTGACATTCAACGCAGTGTTACGATGGGGAATAAAACCGGACTGATCCAGATGGACCAGTTCGCTAATGACAGTAATCAATCAATTGGCCAGCACCTTTGCGAGAATCTTAGGCTCGGCGTTCAAAAGAGATATTGGTCGGTATGACCCACACTTGTCCCTCGATTTCCCCTCCTTGTGTATAACAACAATCGTCGCAAGTCTCTGATTTCAGGGGAGAGAACCACATTCACAAGACTCCAAAAACATATCTCTCAAATAGGGAGCATCTTATCGGGCCGCTTTTTGTATAGCTCTATCGGCAGCCCGTTAGGATCCATGGCCTTACCAGACCGCAAGGAGCGGATCGCAAGGGCAACCTCATCAGCGGCTATTGCGGTGTCCATTTGCTCTCTATCAGCATCCGAAAGACTCGGTAAAGCAATGTCATGCAGCAACAAATGAGAGTCTTCCTCCAGTCTATCCGACACAGGGGAGTACACCGTCCGAAAATGATCAGCAAAGCACTCAACAATCTCTACCGGGTCCAAGACCCGCACACTGCTCACCATCTCAATCTCAGGCACAACACGACTAGCTCTATCCCTCTTGTCCAACCATGCTATCAATTTACCTGCTTTATCTCCCACGTCATATAGACAACCCTGCTGCTCTCGACTCATGGCCTTAGCTGCATCCGTAACCAACGCCCTGTATTCCAACTGTTTTAATTGCAACGTATGTGTCTTCGCATGGGTAACCTCCTGTTCTAGGTCTAACTCCAGGTCCGCTATTTCAGTCTCAACCTTCACTACCGCCTCATCTCTCTGTTTCTTAACGCCTGCAATCAAAGATAAGGCTTGACCCCTAAGAACTGTTTTAAAGGCCCCCCAAAGTGACACTGCGGACGAAACAGAGCCCTCATTCTCTGAAAAATATAGATCAAGTGACTTTATCAAATCGTGACGAGTTTTAGGGTTGCGGAGATACCATGGGTTGATCGGGGCCACCCGCCCCTTGGTCCCCGAAGACAATTCAATTCGAAGCCACAAAGGAGAGTGATCAGAAATTCCCTGAGCCATATGTTTAACCTCAGCGACAGAAGGCGCCTGTACAGCAGGCACCAAGACGTAATCAATCCTCGAAAGGCTACCATGGGCACCAGAGTGAAATGTGTACTGCCGTTGAGAGGGGTGTAACAGTCTCCAACAGTCTACAAGGCCTAAAGTATCGATGAGATCATGAAGCCAGTTCTGCGCCCCCTTGAGGTCCCTAGGTGGGTGTCTATCAAAAATACCAGATACAACCGCATTAAAATCACCACCCAGTATTAATGATCCCTCGGGGAGAGCAAGGAGAACCAGCCCTAAATCTGCAAAAGTAGTGGATTGTAGGCCGGGATGGACATACACGGATACCAGGGAAAGGGTCCTGCCCTCCCAACGACCAGTAAGGACGACATAGCGCCCTCTGTCATCGAGGACCGTTGCATCAACTTCCAACGGGAGAGAGTTCTTAATAAGAATACTCACCCCGCGGGAACCTGAGGAGAACCCTGCATGGGGACTAAACGATACCCCTTCCTATTCATAGCATAGCATGCATTTCCTATCAAGTGAGTCTGCTGAAGTAGGACCACATCTGGGGAATGACGTTTTAACAACTGCAGCACTACCCCATGCTTTATCCTATCCCCCAACCCATTCGCATTCCAGCTCAGAAGCTTCAACCCCCTACCCCCATCCCATACGAGGAAGAGAATCCAACCCCAAGAAGAAACCAGCGCTTCAATCAGAAAGTCTTGCAATACATTGCCTCGCAAAAAAACGAAACTGAAAAAACAACAAAACCCCCCTCCCCCACCAACAGCCCGTTACAGCACCCCCCACCCTGCACCCCTGCATAAGACTAGAAAGCCACCCCAACTTGCAGTATGCCTGTCGCCCCCACATCTAAACTAATCTACAGAAAGTCAAACAGAGGAGGAAAACGACCCCCCGATAGCCCCGCAACCTCCCGAAATGTCTCACAGAATCATATTGCACAGTTAATGCACCACAGTTCGAAACCTCCAGAATACCCCAGGAACCAGTCAATGGTAACGCTTATTCCTGGTCCATCGATCCGCCCCCCGCACCACCGCTCTGCCCGTTCTGCAGAAGCTGGGCCGGAAGAGTATCAAGCCAGTCGGCCACAACGTCTGGTCTGTCGAAAAAATAAGTCCGCTCTGCATGTTCAATGCGCAACTTGGCCGGAAAAAGCATGGCGTACTTGAGGCCCATCTCACGGAGTCTCCTTTTCACCCCAAGAAAACCAAGTCTCTGTTTCTGAACAGCTTGGGTAAAGTCTGGATAAAAACTGATGGTAGTGTTCTCGAACTTTATGGGACCGCCTGCACGCGAAGCCTGCAGGATAGCGTTTCTATCACGGAAGTAAAAAATTCGTGCTATCATAGACCGCGGCGGGGCAACCGTCTTGGGTTTTCCACCCGGAACTCTGTGCGCTCGTTCCACGGTGAAAAAAATACTCAATCCCTTGGGTGCAAGGTGATTCATGATCAGGTTTTCCACAAAAAGATCAGCTGCTGGATCCTCCGCCTTCTCCGGAACCCCTATGATACGGACGTTGTTCCGCCTAGACCTTCCTTCAAAATCCTCCAGACGACGCGCAAGGAGGTCATTAGAGGCCCTCAAATTGCGAAACTCCGTCTGTATCTCAACGACGTCGTCCGTCAGACCAGAAGTCTTAATATCTAACGATTTAACCTTTTCGTTGGTTTGCGTTAGGTCCGTGCGAATCAAATTCACATCAATCGCCACAGTGTCGAGTTTGTGGGCGAGAGTCTCCATTTGTTTCCCAAGGGACGATCTGATCCCATCGATGGCGGCCATGACGTCTTAAGGGGTAGGCTCCGCCGCTGAGGTCATTGGAACTCTCGTTCCCTCCAGCGACCTAGCCAGTCCACTAGGCGACACCTTCGCCTGGGCATAGCGGTCCATGATGTTGGTTTGGGTATAGCCACCCCGCCGAGTGGTCTTAGACCTCTGCTTCTCCCCCTCCGGCTTCCCCGCCATCGTGAAAGGCAATAAATATGATTCCAAACTGGGGTGGGGGGATGAAAGCGCAATCAAGAGGCTGGGTGGTAGGCTATGCCCGGCAGCAATCGACGTTGGTCAACCCAAGACAATCAAGCAAATTAGAAAGATGGAGATCTCTAAGGTCCCTCGAGCAGAAGTGCGGAATCAGCCCAAAAAACACGGCTCAAACGTCTCTTCAATGCAGGCCCCCGTGAAATATTCACACTTGAGTACCAGACCAGACCGCCACCTCCAGCGAGAGGGGGGCACTTGAGGTGCCGGGTTTTTACGAACCCGGTGGTGCCAGGGGATCACACCCGAAGATCTCTGAGTTCTCCCTGTTCCGGACCACAGAAACACTGAGTCTTCTAGTTGAAGTCAAAGATCGAGTTTTATTGGCTGCATCCAAGTAACAAGCGTCCTAGAAGTACAACAGCACGGGTCGTATATTCTCAGGAGACTGTTCGTTTTTACAGAGACAGCCTTCTCCCTTTATACTAAAATATATGCTCTAGGCAAGAATTATTTAGTTTACAATACGGTCATACACATATTTCCAAAACACTGGAAAAGGCAAATTCATGACGGCAACCCATATTTTACATGTCCAGTTTGCGATAGATGATCCAGTCCAGCCCAGAACTACCATCAGATATCGATGAAACCTCAATAAAATCGGGCACCTCCTCATCGTAAAACTGGCCATAAACAAGAAACATGGACAGGTGTATGTGCGTGGATAATATGGTTTGTATGTGGTGAATGGTTTATGGCATGTTGTGCCTTGATGCTATCTTACTCGGCCACTGGGCGAGGAGCCGCCCGAACAGGTTTGGTTGGAGGCAGTAGAGTCAGCTCGGCCGGGTCATGGGGAAGTCAGCTAAGGTGGACGTGTCCTTTCAGATCAAACTTGGCTTTAATCAATTGACTATATGAGGGCAAGCTACAAGATGGATGCCGTTCACAAAATGGAGTCTGAGGGTTCGAGACGGAAACCATGATTTAGGGGTGATAGCAGGACTCAATCACGACGGAAATGCATAGGAGTGATGTTCTAATCATTACCGGTCTGCCGATACCAAATTCGTCATGGTACAACGATATTTTGTGACACGAGTGTTGGACCTCGTTACCATATTATAGCAGGGTTCAGAATTTCAGAACCACACACTCACAGTATCTGGTCTCTCCAGCAGGCGAAAACGAAAGTAAAAGTGGGCCGGACCGGTCGTCCCCGCCACCTCAGGCTGATGTTGTTCAACTACATCTCGGGCACCGTGCCAACACGTAGGCGTGGGCCGCAATCTTCCAATCCTCACAACTCCGGCTCCCGGGGTCCGATCTGAATTCTGATTGCAGTTTTCGCCTCCCCAGTGGTTCGTCTTCACGGAGACATATAGGAGAGTCAGGATAATTTGCAGGATATATGCGGGAGGTTACAAGGGTCTCGGGAGCCCTGTGCTCCCGCGGCCATCTTGGTTGCGCGCGAAGCTCCTCCATCTCTTCTTTATCTTCTTCACCTATTTCAAGTTCCTTTTCCACAATATCAGATGAACGAGAAAGGAAATCCGCACAGCCATTTTTTCCTCCAGGAATGTACTCTTACCACTAAGAATAAAAACCAAAGGCTTGTGATTAGTCTGGAGACAAAATTTCCTTCCCCAAATGAAATTTCTAAATTTCATCACTGCCCACCAACACGCCAACAACTCTTTCTCAATAATAGAATATGTTTTTCTGAAGATGATAAGACTCTGGAGGCATACCCAATAGTCCTGACATCCCCATCCTTCTTCTGAGTTAAAACAGCCCCAACACCAACGTTACTAGCATCAACCGTGAGAGTGCACATAAGAGAAGGATCATAGTGCTTTAACACTTTAGGTGAGATAAGTTGCAGTTTCACACACTCAAAAACATTCTGACAAACATCACTCCATTCAAATACAACTCCTCTCATCAAAATTTGTGACAAAGGTCTCAATTTGCTTGCAAAGTTTTGAATGAATCGTGAATAAAATTCACACAGACCTAAAAAAGACTTGAGACTGGACTTGTCAGTGTGTAGTTTGGACTTGACAATAGAATCAACTAAACTAGATTTGGGATGAATACCGTCTCCATTAACTTGATGACCTTAATATTCAACTTCTTTTGTTTTAGACACACACTTATCTCTCCGTAATACCACTCCATTCATTTGAAGTCTGGACAGCACTTTTTCTAGGATAGTGTCATGTTTGATAGCGTCAGGTGCAAAGATAAGCAGATCATCTTGGAACACTGATAGACCCTCAATCCCCTTCATCATATTGAACATGAGTCACTGAAAGACCGAAGCAGCTGACACGAGTTTAAATGGCATTCAGACATATTGAAAGGTGCCAAATGGGGAAACAAATGCAGTAAGGTGTTTGGACTCGGGGGTTAACTCTACTTGATGGTAAGCAGATGCTAAATCTAATTTGGTGAAATTTTTCACTTCTTTAAGACCTGTTAACAATTCATTATTGTTAGGTAAAGGGAGGGAATCTACCCAGATTTCTTTGTTTAAGCACCTGAGATCAACACAGACCCTAAGTTCCCCATTCTGCTTACGGGCAACCACCAATGGAGATAACCATAAGGATGATTCAATTGGTTCGATTATTCCTTAGGTGCTCAAGGAATCCAGTTCCTTTTGAAGGTCTTGTCTAATACTGAATGGAACATTCCTCAGTTTATGTTTAACAGGACATGCACAATCTTTCACAATGATTTATGTTGGAAATTCCTGATTTTCCCCAATTCCCCAGAAAACACATGTGGAAATTTATTGATTAGAACTTGAAGATCAGGACTGTCTCTTATGGCAAGTACCTGTTCAGTTGTACCTGGTCTAAGCACCATTCCAAATAGACCCTTGTGGAACCAACCTAAGATGTTCAAACCTTTCTGTGCAACATCTAATTTTCCAATAATCCTCCTCCCCTTGAACTCCATAATTTCTTCAATATAACCAGCCAGACTGATTTCTCGTCCCTCGTACGAAACAACCTTACGATCAGGAGCGAGTAAATCTCTATTTGGCTAGGTTGAATCATAAAGACTTAATGTGATCATGGAGATACGTGCACCAGAATCAACAAGAAGGTTTAACACCTTATCTCTGACTAGTATCTACACAAAAGGATCCACACACAATTCAGGATTACCCCTAATGAACTCATCATCTTGAACAACAACGACCATATTACCGAGGTCTTTAGTAACTAATTCCTCATCATCACCAAGTGCATTTGCATCAACTACACATTTTACAGACGATGATTGAGTAACTGATTTGTTTTTCGCTGACTGATATACTTTGGCAAAATGACCAGTTCTATTACAAAGTCTGCAAGTCACAAATCTTGCAGGACATTTCCCACTGACCATGTGATTTTTATAACCATATTTGAAGCAAACATTGTTTTGTGAAAAGAATGAGTTTTGACGATCCTGAAAGCTCCGTCGAGGTCTATCTGTGGTTTTACTCTCTTTATTATCCTTAACTTTCACGGCAGAAACAGTTTCACCATTTTTTTCCTAAGTTACTTGGCTGACAATTGGGAAGTCTCATTACATATTGCCACTTTTATTGTTTCATCCAAAGTTGGGTTCCCCATTGATAGTCATTTTTGTTTGATAGTTTTGCCATTGAGTGACAAATAAACTGATCTCGAACAAGTTGATCAGCAACATTTTCAAACTGACACTCCGCTACAAGTCTCCTCAAGGCTGTGATGTAATTATCAACATCTTCTCCTGTGTTTTGTGTCCATACATTTTTTTTGTGGCGGAGAACATCTATGCTGGGTTGAACATCAAATCTTGTTTTGAGTCTTTTAATAGTTTCTTGATATTCATCAAGATCGTTTTCTGCATCAACAGCTGGAGGAGGAAGATGTTTCAAAATTTCTCTCCCTTCATATCCTAACGGATGTAATAAAAGGTATTTTTTAAGTTCTACTCTGTACCTATTTTCACAAATCGCACCTAGGTAGGTTTCAAAACCATCAAACCACTGTTTCCATTTTATCAGTGGTCCACCAGGTGTTTCTAAAAAAGGCGGAGGTGGTGAAACAGCTTGCATGTTCTTGTATCAGCTGAATTATAAAATCCAATTTGAATGTATATATATATATATATATATATATACATATATATATATATATATATATATATATGCCACGAAGCTCCTCCCGAAAGAACGAGCAGAGACCCAGGGGAACTGTTGGAGGCTCTTTAATGAAAAATAATGGCGGATGCATTTCTAGCCGGTGTTTGGCCGTCGTCAGCGCCACAAGCCTCCAAAGGTGGATGCACTCTGCTGATGAGCGCCGCCGTTTCTGAACTCGTGTTAGCGAGTTCGCACCGCCCCCTCAAAGTTGAAGCACACCTGTGCAGAGTCCTTAAATGTCAAAGGAAACTACAAGTCCCAGAGTCCTGTGTTGCGGGTCCCCGGGGATGTTGCTCGGGGGAAGGATCGGTGGGAAGGGATCCACTGTGCTCGGCAGAGTTACAGCAATGTGTGCCCAAAAGAAGAAAAAAAACCAAAATGAGACGGTTTAAATTCTGTAGGTTTGTAATCCATTAAAAGTCCTCCTTGGCTCCCCGTACCACCTCAGCTTCAGGTTCCAGGGGATTCATACGCAGGGACTACGCTGTCAGTGCAGGCAGCCCAAAGCAAGGTCGGATGACCTCATCACCACCAACTTGTCTCCCCAGGTTCCAAAGCGGGCTTAAACTGTTCAAGGTGCTCTTGAAAAAGGTTGATTGTAGCAGGGAACTGCCACAATGGGTGCCAGTGTCGTTCTCGCCCAAACGAGGCAGGGGTCTCTGAAGTGCATCTCTGGCCGGTGCACGGTTTACTTGCCACGAAGCTCCTCCCGAAAGAACGAGCAGAGACCCAGGGGAACTGTTGGAGGCTCTTTAATGAAAAATAATGGCGGATGCATTTCTAGCCGGTGTTTGGCCGTCGTCAGCGCCACAAGCCTCCAAAGGTGGAATGCACTCTGCTGATGAGCGCCGCCGTTTCTGAACTCGTGTTAGCGAGTTCGCACCGCCCCCTCAAAGTTGAAGCACACCTGTGCAGAGTCCTTAAATGTCAAAGGAAACTACAAGTCCTAGAGTCCTGTGTTGCGGGTCCCCGGGATGTTGCTCGGGGGAAGGATCGGTGGGAAGGGATCCACTGTGCTCGGCAGAGTTACATATATATATTTATATACAGTTTCACAAGTTCCCCTAAAGCAGAGTGCACTCCCTGCTTGCGTTCTCCAGTAACGGGGGGTTTACAGATGCAATCAGCTCCAGCAGAGCCTGACGCGTTTCGAGTTATCCACTCTTCCTCATAGGCTGTCTGCAAATTGAGTAACTGCAAGCAAAAAACAAACCAGTATCTTAGTCCCTTATTTATTGCCATTATGCACCATAGAAATCATCTGATACTTTTCATCACAAGTGAACATTATCAACATGATGTGTGCTGGGACTGGTAGTCTTCCAATATAATACCCAAGTGGGCTGCCTGCAGTTGCCTCAATCAAATAGTTCATGTTCACGAAAGCACTTGCATGATAACCTCCCCGTTCAAATTATCGGAAAACCATGTCCGCCCTGCCGATGTTTGCACCAGCAGCAGAACCGCTCCAATGTTCAGCGGTGCTCTCCCCAGCCGGACCGGCCGTTTATATACAGTTTCACAAGGTGCCCAAAAGCAGAGTGCACTCCCTGCTTGCTTTCTCAAGTAAGGGGGGGTTCACAGATGCAATCAGCGCCAGCAGAGCCTGACGTGTTTCGAGTTATCCACTCTTCCTCATAGGCTGTCTGCAAATTGAGTAACTGCAAGCAAAACACAAACCAGTATCTTAGTCCCTTATTTATTGCCATTATGCACCATAGAATTCACCTGATACTTTTCATCACAAGTGAACATTATCAACTTGATGTGTGCTGGGACTGGTAGTCTTCCAATATAATACCCAAGTAGGCTGCCTGCAGTTGCCTCAATCAAATAGTTCGGGTTCACGAAAGCACTTGCATGATAACCTCCCCGTTCAAATTATCGGCAAACCAGGTCCGCCCTGCCGATGTTTGCACCAGCAGCGGAACCGCTCCAATGTTCGGCGGTGCTCTCCCCGGCCGAGCCGGCCGGAAATATACAGTTTCACAAGGTGCCCAAAAGCAGAGTGGACTCACTGCTTGCTTACTCCAGTAAGGTGGGGTTTACAGGTGCAATCAGTGCCAGCAGAGCCTGACGTGTTTCGAGTTATCCACTCTTCCTCATAGGCTGTCTGCAAATTGAGTAACTGCAAGCAAAACACAAACCAGTATCTTAGTCCCTTATTTATTGCCATTATGCACCATAGAATTCACCTGATACTTTTCATCACAAGTGAACATTATCAACATGATGTGTGCTGGGACTGGTAGTCTTCCAATATAATACCCAAGTGGGCTGCCTGCAGTTGCCTCAATCAAATAGTTCATGTTAACGAAAGCACTTGCATGATAACCTCCCCGTTCAAATTATCGGCAAACCAGGTCCGCCCTGCCGATGTTTGCACCAGCAGTGGAACCGCTCCGATGTTCGGCGGTGCTCTACCCGGCCTGACCGGCCGTAAATATACAGTTTCACAAGGTGCCCAAAAGCAGAGTGCACTCCCTGCTTGCTTTCTCCAGTAACGGGGGGTTTACAGATGCAATCAGCTCCAGCAGAGCCTGACGCGTTTCGAGTTATCCACTCTTCCTCATAGGCTGTCTGCAAATTGAGTAACTGCAAGCAAAAAACAAACCAGTATCTTAGTCCCTTATTTATTGCCATTATGCACCATAGAAATCACCTGATACTTTTCATCACAAGTGAACATTACCAACATGATGTGTGCTGGGACTGGTAGTCCTCCAATATAATACCCAAGTGGGCTGCCTGCAGTTGCCTCAATCAAATAGTTCATGTTCACGAAAGCACTTGCATGATAACCTCCCCGTTCAAATTATCGGAAAACCATGTCCGCCCTGCCGATGTTTGCACCAGCAGCGGAACCGCTCCAATGTTCAGCGGTGCTCTCCCCAGCCGGACCGGCCGTTTATATACAGTTTCACAAGGTGCCCAAAAGCAGAGTGCACTCCCTGCTTGCTTTCTCAAGTAAGGGGGGGTTCACAGATGCAATCAGCGCCAGCAGAGCCTGACGTGTTTCGAGTTATCCACTCTTCCTCATAGGCTGTCTGCAAATTGAGTAACTGCAAGCAAAAAACAAACCAGTATCTTAGTCCCTTATTTATTTCCATTATGCACCATAGAAATCACCTGATACTTTTCATCACAAGTGATCATTATCAACATGATGTGTGCTGGGACTGGTAGTCTTCCAATATAATACCCAAGTGGGCTGCCTGCAATTGCCTCAATCAAATAGTTCATGTTCACGAAAGCACTTGCATGATAACCTCCCCGTTCAAATTATCTGCAAACCAGGTCTGCCCTGCCGATGTTTGCACCAGCAGCGGAACTGCTCCAATGTTCGGCGGTGCTCTCCCCGGTCGAACCGGCCGTAAATATACAGTTTCACAAGGTGCCCAAAAGCAGAGTGCACTCCCTGCTTGCTTTCTCCAGTAAGGGGGGGTTTACAGATGCAATCAGTGCCAGCAGAGCCTGACGCGTTTCGAGTTATCCACTCTTCCTCATAGGCTGCCTGCAAATTGAGTAACCGCAAGCAAAAAACAAACCAGTATCTTAGTCCCTTATTTATTACCATTATGCACCATAGAAATCACCTATTACTTTTCATCACAAGTGAACATTATCAACATGATGTGTGCTGGGACTGGTAGTCTTCCAATATAATACCCAAGTGGGCTGCCTGCAGTTGCCTCAATCAAATAGTTCATGTTCACGAAAGCGCTTGCATGATAACCTCCCCATTGAAATTATCGGCAAACCAGGTCCACCCTGCCGATGTTTGCACAAGCAGCGGAACCACTCCAATGTTCGGCGGTGCTCTCCCCGGCCGGACCGGCCGTAAATATACAGTTTCACAAGGTGCCCAAAAGCAGAGTGCACTCCCTGCTTGCTTTCTCCAGTAAGGGGGGGTTTACAGATGCAATCAGCGCCAGCAGAGCCTGACGCGTTTCGAGTTATCCACTCTTCCTCATAGGCTGTCTGCAAATTGAGTAACTGCAAGCAAAAAACAAACCAGTATCTTAGTCCCTTATTTATTGCCATTATGCACCATAGAAATCACCTGATACTTTTCATCACAAGTGAACATTATCAACATGATGTGTGCTGGGACTGGTAGTCTTCCAATATAATACCCAAGTGGGCTGCCTGCAGTTGCCTCAATCAAATAGTTCATGTTCACGAAAGCACTTGCATGACAACCTCCCCGTTCAAATTATCGGAAAACCATGTCCGCCCAGCCGATGTTTGCACCAGCAGCGGAACCGCTCCAATGTTCAGCGGTGCTCTCCCCAGCCGGACCAGCCGTTTATATACAGTTTCACAAGGTGCCCAAAAGCAGAGTGCACTCCCTGCTTGCTTTCTCAAGTAAGGGGGGGTTCACAGATGCAATCAGCGCCAGCAGAGCCTGACGTGTTTCGAGTTATCCACTCTTCCTCATAGGCTGTCTGCAAATTGAGTAACTGCAAGCAAAACACAAACCAGTATCTTAGTCCCTTATTTATTGCCATTATGCACCATAGAATTCACCTGATACTTTTCATCACAAGTGAACATTATCAACTTGATGTGTGCTGGGACTGGTAGTCTTACAATATAATACCCAAGTAGGCTGCCTGCAGTTGCCTCAATCAAATAGTTCGTGTTCACGAAAGCACTTGCATAATAACCTCCCCGTTCAAATTATCAGCAAACCAGGTCCGCCCTGCCGATGTTTACACCAGCAGCGGAACCGCTCCAATGTTCGGCGGTGCTCTCCCCGGCCGGGCCGGCCGGAAATATACAGTTTCACAAGGTGCCCAAAAGCAGAGTGGACTCCCTGCTTGCTTACTCCAGTAAGGTGGGGTTTACAGATGCAATCAGCGCCAGCAGAGCCTGACGTGTTTCGAGTTATCCACTCTTCCTCATAGGCTGTCTGCAAATTGAGTAACTGCAAGCAAAACACAAACCAGTATCTTAGTCCCTTATTTATTGCCATTATGCACCATAGAATTCACCCGATACTTTTCATCACAAGTGAACATTATCAACATGATGTGTGCTGGGACTGGTAGTCTTCCAATATAATACCCAAGTGGGCTGCCTGCAGTTGCCTCAATCAAATAGTTCATGTTAACGAAAGCACTTGCATGATAACCTCCCCGTTCAAATTATCGGCAAACCAGGTCCGCCCTGCTGATGTTTGCACCAGCAGCGGAGCCGCTCCAATGTTCGGCGGTGCTCTCCCCGGCCGGACCGGCCGTAAATTTACAGTTTCACAAGGTGCCCAAAAGCAGAGAGCACTCCCTGCTTGCTTTCTCCAGTAAGGGGGGGTTTACAGATGCAATCAGCGCCAGCAAAGCCTGACGCGTTTCGAGTTATCCACTCTTCCTCATAGGCTGTCTGCAAATTGAGTAACTGCAAGCAAAAAACAAACCAGTATCTTAGTCCCTTATTTATTGCCATTATGCACCATAGAAATCACCTGATACTTTTCATCACAAGTGAACATTACCAACATGATGTGTGCTGGGACTGGTAGTCCTCCAATATAATACCCAAGTGGGCTGCCTGCAGTTGCCTTAATCAAATAGTTCATGTTCACGAAAGCGCTTGCATGATAACCTCCCCGTTCAAATTATCGGAAAACCATGTCCGCCCTGCCGATGTTTGCACCAGCAGCGGAACCGCTCCAATGTTCAGCGGTGCTCTCCCCAGCCGGACCGGCCGTTTATATACAGTTTCACAAGGTGCCCAAAAGCAGAGTGCCCTCTCTGCTTGCTTTCTCAAGTAAGGGGGGGTTCACAGATGCAATCAGCGCCAGCAGAGCCTGACGTGTTTCGAGTTATCCACTCTTCCTCATAGGCTGTCTGCAAATTGAGTAACTGCAAGCAAAAAACAAACCAGTATCTTAGTCCCTTATTTATTGCAATTATGCACCATAGAAATCACCTGATACTTTTCATCACAAGTGAACATTATCAACATGATGTGTGCTGGGACTGGTAATCTTCCAATATAATACCCAAGTGGGCTGCCTGCAGTTGCCTCAATCAAATAGTTCATGTTCACGAAAGCACTTGCATGATAACATCCCCGTTCAAATTATCGGCAAACCGGGTCCGCCCTGCCAATGTTTGCACCAGTAGCGGAATCACTCCAATGTTTGGCGGTGCTTTCCCCGGCCGGACCGGCCGTTTATATACAGTTTCACAAGTTGCCCAAAAGCAGAGTGCACTCCCTGCTTGCTTTCTCCAGTAAGGGATGTTTACAGATGCAATCAGCGCCAGCAGAGCCTGGCGCGTTTCGAGTTATCCACTCTTCCTCATAGGCTGTCTGCAAATTGAGTAACTGCAAGCAAAAAAACAAACCAGTATCTTAGTCCCTTATTTATTGCAATTATGCACCATAGAAATCACCTGATACTTTTCATCACAAGTGAACATTATCAACATGATGTGTGCTGGGACTGGTAATCTTCCAATATAATACCCAAGTGGGCTGCCTGCAGTTGCCTCAATCAAATAGTTCATGTTCACGAAAGCACTTGCATGATAACATCCCCGTTCAAATTATCGGCAAACCGGGTCCGCCCTGCCAATGTTTGCACCAGTAGCGGAATCACTCCAATGTTTGGCGGTGCTTTCCCCGGCCGGACCGGCCGTTTATATACAGTTTCACAAGTTGCCCAAAAGCAGAGTGCACTCCCTGCTTGCTTTCTCCAGTAAGGGATGTTTACAGATGCAATCAGCGCCAGCAGAGCCTGGCGCGTTTCGAGTTATCCACTCTTCCTCATAGGCTGTCTGCAAATTGAGTAACTGCAAGCAAAAAACAAACCAGTATCTTAGTCCCTTATTTATTGGCATTATGCGCCATAGAAATCACCTGATACTTTTCATCACAAGTGAACATTATCAACATGATGTGTGCTGGGACTGGTAGTCTTCCAATATAATACCCAAGTAGGCTGCCTGCAGTTGCCTCAATCAAATAGTTCATGTTCACGAAAGCACTTGCATGATAACCTCCCCTTTCAAATTATCGGCAAACCAGGTCTGCCCTGCCGATGTTTGCACCAGCAGCGGAACCGCTCCAATGTTCGGCGGTGCTCTCCCCGGCCGGACCGGCCGTAAATATACAGTTTCACAAGGTGCCCAAAAGCAGAGTGCACTCCCTGCTTGCTTTCTCCAGTAAGGGGGGGTTTACAGATGCAATCAGCACCAGCAGAGCCTGACGCGTTTCGAGTTATCCACTCTTCCTCATAGGCTGTCTGCAAATTGAGTAACTGCAAGCAAAAAGCAAATCAGTATCTCAGTCCCTTATTTATTTCCATTATGCACCATAGAAATCACCTGATACTTTTCATCACAAGTGAACATTATCAACATGATGTGTGCTGGGACTGGTAGTCTTCCAATATAATACCCAAGTGGGCTGCCTGCAGTTGCCTCAATCAAATAGTTCATGTTCACGAAAGCACTTGCATGATAACCTCCCCGTTCAAATTATCGGCAAACCAGGTCCGCCCTGCCGATGTTTGCACCAGCAGTGGAACCGCTCCAATGTTCGGCGGTGCTCTCCCCGGCCGGACCGGCCGGAAATATACAGTTTCACAAGGTGCCCAAAAGCAGAGTGCACTCCCTGCTTGCTTTCTCCAGAAAGAGGGGTTTACAGATGCAATCAGTGCCAGCAGAGCCTGACGCGTTTCGAGTTATCCACTCTTCCCCATATGCTGTCTGCAAATTGAGTAACTGCAAGCAAAAAACAAACCAGTATCTTAGTCCCTTATTTATTTCCATTATGCACCATAGAAATCACCTGATACTTTTCATCACAAGTGATCATTATCAACATGATGTGTGCTGGGACTGGTAGTCTTCCAATATAATACCCAAGTGGGCTGCCTGCAGTTGCCTCAATCAAATAGTTCATGTTCACGAAAGCACTTGCATGATAACATCCCCGTTCAAATTATCTGCAAACCATGTCCGCCCTGCCGATGTTTGCACCAGCAGCGGAACCGCTCCAATGTTCAGCGGTGCTCTCCCCAGCCGGACCGGCCGTTTATATACAGTTTCACAAGGTGCCCAAAAGCAGAGTGCACTCCCTGCTTGCTTTCTCAAGTAAGGGGGGGTTCACAGATGCAATCAGCGCCAGCAGAGCCTGACGTGTTTCGAGTTATCCACTCTTCCTCATAGGCTGTCTGCAAATTGAGTAACTGCAAGCAAAAAACAAACCAGTATCTTAGTCCCTTATTTATTTCCATTATGCACCATAGAAATCACCTGATACTTTTCATCACAAGTGATCATTATCAACATGATGTGTGCTGGGACTGGTAGTCTTCCAATATAATACCCAAGTGGGCTGCCTGCAATTGCCTCAATCAAATAGTTCATGTTCACGAAAGCACTTGCATGATAACCTCCCCGTTCAAATTATCTGCAAACCAGGTCTGCCCTGCCGATGTTTGCACCAGCAGCGGAACTGCTCCAATGTTCGGCGGTGCTCTCCCCGGTCGAACCGGCCGTAAATATACAGTTTCACAAGGTGCCCAAAAGCAGAGTGCACTCCCTGCTTGCTTTCTCCAGTAAGGGGGGGTTTACAGATGCAATCAGTGCCAGCAGAGCCTGACGCGTTTCGAGTTATCCACTCTTCCTCATAGGCTGCCTGCAAATTGAGTAACGGCAAGCAAAAAACAAACCAGTATCTTAGTCCCTTATTTATTACCATTATGCACCATAGAAATCACCTATTACTTTTCATCACAAGTGAACATTATCAACATGATGTGTGCTGGGACTGGTAGTCTTCCAATATAATACCCAAGTGGGCTGCCTGCAGTTGCCTCAATCAAATAGTTCATGTTCACGAAAGCGCTTGCATGATAACCTCCCCATTGAAATTATCGGCAAACCAGGTCCACCCTGCCGATGTTTGCACAAGCAGCGGAACCACTCCAATGTTCGGCGGTGCTCTCCCCGGCCGGACCGGCCGTAAATATACAGTTTCACAAGGTGCCCAAAAGCAGAGTGCACTCCCTGCTTGCTTTCTCCAGTAAGGGGGGGTTTACAGATGCAATCAGCGCCAGCAGAGCCTGACGCGTTTCGAGTTATCCACTCTTCCTCATAGGCTGTCTGCAAATTGAGTAACTGCAAGCAAAACACAAACCAGTATCTTAGTCCCTTATTTATTGCCATTATGCACCATAGAATTCACCTGATACTTTTCATCACAAGTGAACATTATCAACTTGATGTGTGCTGGGACTGGTAGTCTTACAATATAATACCCAAGTAGGCTGCCTGCAGTTGCCTCAATCAAATAGTTCGTGTTCACGAAAGCACTTGCATAATAACCTCCCCGTTCAAATTATCAGCAAACCAGGTCCGCCCTGCCGATGTTTACACCAGCAGCGGAACCGCTCCAATGTTCGGCGGTGCTCTCCCCGGCCGGGCCGGCCGGAAATATACAGTTTCACAAGGTGCCCAAAAGCAGAGTGGACTCCCTGCTTGCTTACTCCAGTAAGGTGGGGTTTACAGATGCAATCAGCGCCAGCAGAGCCTGACGTGTTTCGAGTTATCCACTCTTCCTCATAGGCTGTCTGCAAATTGAGTAACTGCAAGCAAAAAACAAACCAGTATCTTAGTCCCTTATTTATTGCCATTATGCACCATAGAAATCACCTGATACTTTTCATCACAAGTGAACATTACCAACATGATGTGTGCTGGGACTGGTAGTCCTCCAATATAATACCCAAGTGGGCTGCCTGCAGTTGCCTCAATCAAATAGTTCATGTTCACGAAAGCGCTTGCATGATAACCTCCCCGTTCAAATTATCGGAAAACCATGTCCGCCCTGCCGATGTTTGCACCAGCAGCGGAATCGCTCCAATGTTCAGCGGTGCTCTCCCCAGCCGGACCGGCCGTTTATATACAGTTTCACAAGGTGCCCAAAAGCAGAGTGCACTCTCTGCTTGCTTTCTCAAGTAAGGGGGGGTTCACAGATGCAATCAGCGCCAGCAGAGCCTGACGTGTTTCGAGTTATCCACTCTTCCTCATAGGCTGTCTGCAAATTGAGTAACTGCAAGCAAAAAACAAACCAGTATCTTAGTCCCTTATTTATTGCAATTATGCACCATAGAAATCACCTGATACTTTTCATCACAAGTGAACATTATCAACATGATGTGTGCTGGGACTGGTAGTCTTCCAATATAATACCCAAGTGGGCTGCCTGCAGTTGCCTCAATCAAATAGTTCATGTTCACGAAAGCACTTGCATGATAACATCCCCGTTCAAATTATCGGCAAACCGGGTCCGCCCTGCCAATGTTTGCACCAGTAGCGGAATCACTCCAATGTTTGGCGGTGCTTTCCCCGGCCGGACCGGCCGTTTATATACAGTTTCACAAGTTGCCCAAAAGCAGAGTGCACTCCCTGCTTGCTTTCTCCAGTAAGGGATGTTTACAGATGCAATCAGCGCCAGCAGAGCCTGGCGCGTTTCGAGTTATCCACTCTTCCTCATAGGCTGTCTGCAAATTGAGTAACTGCAAGCAAAAAACAAACCAGTATCTTAGTCCCTTATTTATTGGCATTATGCGCCATAGAAATCACCTGATACTTTTCATCACAAGTGAACATTATCAACATGATGTGTGCTGGGACTGGTAGTCTTCCAATATAATACCCAAGTAGGCTGCCTGCAGTTGCCTCAATCAAATAGTTCATGTTCACGAAAGCACTTGCATGATAACCTCCCCTTTCAAATTATCGGCAAACCAGGTCTGCCCTGCCGATGTTTGCACCAGCAGCGGAACTGCTCCAATGTTCGGCGGTGCTCTCCCCGGCCGGACCGGCCGTAAATATACAGTTTCACAAGGTGCCCAAAAGCAGAGTGCACTCCCTGCTTGCTTTCTCCAGTAAGGGGGGGTTTACAGATGCAATCCGCACCAGCAGAGCCTGATGCGTTTCGAGTTATCCACTCTTCCTCATAGGCTGTCTGCAAATTGAGTAACTGCAAGCAAAAAGCAAATCAGTATCTCAGTCCCTTATTTATTTCCATTATGCACCATAGAAATCACCTGATACTTTTCATCACAAGTGAACATTATCAACATGATGTGTGCTGGGACTGGTAGTCTTCCAATATAATACCCAAGTGGGCTGCCTGCAGTTGCCTCAATCAAATAGTTCATGTTCACGAAAGCACTTGCATGATAACCTCCCCGTTCAAATTATCGGCAAACCAGGTCCGCCCTGCCGATGTTTGCACCAGCAGCGGAACCGCTCCAATGTTCGGCGGTGCTCTCCCCGGCCGGACCGGCCGGAAATATACAGTTTCACAAGGTGCCCAAAAGCAGAGTGCACTCCCTGCTTGCTTTCTCCAGAAAGAGGGGTTTACAGATGCAATCAGTGCCAGCAGAGCCTGACGCGTTTCGAGTTATCCACTCTTCCCCATAGGCTGTCTGCAAATTGAGTAACTGCAAGCAAAAAACAAACCAGTATCTTAGTCCCTTATTTATTTCCATTATGCACCATAGAAATCACCTGATACTTTTCATCACAAGTGATCATTATCAACATGATGTGTGCTGGGACTGGTAGTCTTCCAATATAATACCCAAGTGGGCTGCCTGCAATTGCCTCAATCAAATAGTTCATGTTCACGAAAGCACTTGCATGATAACCTCCTCGTTCAAATTATCTGCAAACCAGGTCCGCCCTGCCGATGTTTGCACCAGCAGCGGAACCGCTCCAATGTTCGGCGGTGCTCTCCCCGGTCGAACCGGCCGTAAATATACAGTTTCACAAGGTGCCCAAAAGCAGAGTGCACTCCCTGCTTGCTTTCTCCAGTAAGGGGGGGTTTACAGATGCAATCAGTGCCAGCAGAGCCTGACGCGTTTCGAGTTATCCACTCTTCCTCATAGGCTGCCTGCAAATTGAGTAACTGCAAGCAAAAAACAAACCAGTATCTTAGTCCCTTATTTATTACCATTATGCACCATAGAAATCACCTATTACTTTTCATCACAAGTGAACATTATCAACATGATGTGTGCTGGGACTGGTAGTCTTCCAATATAATACCCAAGTGGGCTGCCTGCAGTTGCCTCAATCAAATAGTTCATGTTCACGAAAGCGCTTGCATGATAACCTCCCCGTTGAAATTATCGGCAAACCAGGTCCACCCTGCCGATGTTTGCACAAGCAGCGGAACCACTCCAATGTTCGGCGGTGCTCTCCCCGGCCGGACCGGCCGTAAATATACAGTTTCACAAGGTGCCCAAAAGCAGAGTGCACTCCCTTCTTGCTTTCTCCAGTAAGGGGGGGTTTACAGATGCAATCAGCGCCAGCAGAGCCTGACGCGTTTCGAGTTATCCACTCTTTCTCATAGGCTGTCTGCAAATTGAGTAACTGCAAGCAAAAAACAAACCAGTATCTTAGTCCCTTATTTATTGCCATTATGCACCATAGAAATCACCCGATACTTTTCATCACAAGTGAACATTATCAACATGATGTGTGCTGGGACTGGTAGTCTTCCAATATAATACCCAAGTGGGCTGCCTGCAGTTGCCTCAATCAAATAGTTCATGTTCACGAAAGCACTTGCATGATAACCTCCCCGTTCAAATTATCGGAAAACCATGTCCGCCCAGCCGATGTTTGCACCAGCTGAGGAACCGCTCCAATGTTCAGCGGTGCTCTCCCCAGCCGGACCGGCCGTTTATATACAGTTTCACAAGGTGCCCAAAAGCAGAGTGCACTCCCTGCTTGCTTTCTCAAGTAAGGGGGGGTTCACAGATGCAATCAGCGCCAGCAGAGCCTGACGTGTTTCGAGTTATCCACTCTTCCTCATAGGCTGTCTGCAAATTGAGTAACTGCAAGCAAAACACAAACCAGTATCTTAGTCCCCTATTTATTGCCATTATGCACCATAGAATTCACCTGATACTTTTCATCACAAGTGAACATTATCAACTTGATGTGTGCTGGGACTGGTAGTCTTCCAATATAATACCCAAGTAGGCTGCCTGCAGTTGCCTCAATCAAATAGTTTGTGTTCACGAAAGCACTTGCATAATAACCTCCCCGTTCAAATTATCGGCAAACCAGGTCCGCCCTGCCGATGTTTACACCAGCAGCGGAACCGCTCCAATGTTCGGCGGTGCTCTCCCCGGCCGGGGCGGCCGGAAATATACAGTTTCACAAGGTGCCCAAAAGCAGAGTGGACTCCCTGCTTGCTTACTCCAGTAAGGTGGGGTTTACAGATGCAATCAGCGCCAGCAGAGCCTGACGTGTTTCGAGTTATCCACTCTTCCTCATATGCTGTCTGCAAATTGAGTAACTGCAAGCAAAACACAAACCAGTATCTTAGTCCCTTATTTATTGCCATTATGCACCATAGAATTCACCTGATACTTTTCATCACAAGTGAACATTATCAACATGATGTGTGCTGGGACTGGTAGTCTTCCAATATAATACCCAAGTGGGCTGCCTGCAGTTGCCTCAATCAAATAGTTCATGTTAACGAAAGCACTTGCATGATAACCTCCCTGTTCAAATTATCGGCAAACCAGGTCCGCCCTGCCGATGTTTGCACCAGCAGTGGAACCGCTCCAATGTTCGGCGGTGCTCTACCCGGCCTGACCGGCCGTAAATATACAGTTTCACAAGTTGCCCAAAAGCAGAGTGCACTCCCTGCTTGCTTTCTCCAGTAAGGGGGGGTGTACAGATGCAATCAGCTCCAGCAGAGCCTGACGCGTTTTGAGTTATCCACTCTTCCTCATAGGCTGTCTGCAAATTGAGTAACTGCAAGCAAAAAACAAACCAGTATCTTAGTCCCTTATTTATTGCCATTATGCACCATAGAAATCACCTGATACTTTTCATCACAAGTGAACATTATCAACATGATGTGTGCTGGGACTGGTAGTCTTCCAATATAATACCCAAGTGGGCTGCCTGCAGTTGCCTCAATCAAATAGTTCATGTTCACGAAAGCACTTGCATGATAACCTCCCCGTTCAAATTATCGGCAAACCAGGTCCGCCCTGCCGATGTTTGCACCAGCAGCGGAACCGCTCCAATGTTCGGCGGTGCTCTCCCCGGCCGGACCGGCCGTAAATTTACAGTTTCACAAGGTGCCCAAAAGCAGAGTGCACTCCCTGCTTGCTTTCTCCAGTAAGGGGCGGTTTACAGATGCAATCAGCGCCAGCAAAGCCTGACGCGTTTCGAGTTATCCACTCTTCCTCATAGGCTGTCTGCAAATTGAGTAACTGCAAGCAAAAAACAAACCAGTATCTTAGTCCCTTATTTATTGCCATTATGCACCATAGAAATCACCTGATACTTTTCATCACAAGTGAACATTACCAACATGATGTGTGCTGGGACTGGTAGTCTTCCAATATAATACCCAAGTGGGCTGCCTGCAGTTGCCTCAATCAAATAGTTCATGTTCACGAAAGCACTTGCATGATAACCTCCCCGTTTAAATTATCGGAAAACCATGTCCGCCCAGCCGATGTTTGCACCAGCAGCGGAACCGCTCCAATGTTCAGCGGTGCTCTCCCCATCCGGACCGGCCGTTTATATACAGTTTCACAAGGTGCCCAAAACCAGAGTGCACTCCCTGCTTGCTTTCTCAAGTAAGGGGGGGTTCACAGATGCAATCAGCGCCAGCAGAGCCTGACGTGTTTCGAGTTATCCACTCTTCCTCAAAGGCTGTCTGCAAATTGAGTAACTGCAAGCAAAACACAAAAAAGTATCTTAGTCCCTTATTTATTGCCATTATGCACCATAGAATTCACGTGATACTTTTCATCACAAGTGAACATTATCAACTTGATGTGTGCTGGGACTGGTAGTCTTCCAATATAATACCCAAGTAGGCTGCCTGCAGTTGCCTCAATCAAATAGTTCGTGTTCACGAAAGCACTTGCATAATAACCTCCCCGTTCAAATTATCAGCAAACCAGGTCCGCCCTGCCGATGTTTACACCAGCAGCGGAACCGCTCCAATGTTCGGCGGTGCTCTCCCCGGCCGGGCCGGCCGGAAATATACAGTTTCGCAAGGTGCCCAAAAGCAGAGTGGACTCCCTGCTTGCTTACTCCAGTAAGGTGGGGTTTACAGATGCAATCAGCGCCAGCAGAGCCTGACGTGTTTCGAGTTATCCACTCTTCCTCATAGGCTGTCTGCAAATTGAGTAACTGCAAGCAAAAAGCAAATCAGTATCTCAGTCCCTTATTTATTTCCATTATGCACCATAGAAATCACCTGATACTTTTCATCACAAGTGAACATTATCAACATGATGTGTGCTGGGACTGGTAGTCTTCCAATATAATACCCAAGTGGGCTGCCTGCAGTTGCCTCAATCAAATAGTTCATGTTCACGAAAGCACTTGCATGATAACCTCCCCGTTCAAATTATCGGCAAACCAGGTCCGCCCTGCCGATGTTTGCACCAGCAGCGGAACCGCTCCAATGTTCGGCGGTGCTCTCCCCGGCCGGACCGGCCGTAAATATACAGTTTCAAAAGGTGCCCAAAAGCAGAGTGCACTCCCTGCTTGCTTTCTCCAGAAAGAGGGGTTTACAGATGCAATCAGTGCCTGCAGAGCCTGACGCGTTTCGAGTTATCCACTCTTCCCCATAGGCTGTCTGCAAATTGAGTAACTGCAAGCAAAAAACAAACCAGTATCTTAGTCCCTTATTTATTTCCATTATGCAACATAGAAATCACCTGATACTTTTCATCACAAGTGATCATTATCAACATGATGTGTGCTGGGACTGGTAGTCTTCCAATATAATACCCAAGTGGGCTGCCTGCAGTTGCCTCAATCAAATAGTTCATGTTCACGAAAGCGCTTGCATGATAACCTCCCCGTTGAAATTATCGGCAAACCAGGTCCACCCTGCCGATGTTTGCACAAGCAGCGGAACCACTCCAATGTTCGGCGGTGCTCTCCCCGGCCGGACCGGCCGTAAATATACAGTTTCACAAGGTGCCCAAAAGCAGAGTGCACTCCCTGCTTGCTTTCTCCAGTAAGGGGGGGTTTACAGATGCAATCAGCGCCAGCAGAGCCTGACGCGTTTCGAGTTATCCACTCTTTCTCATAGGCTGTCTGCAAATTGAGTAACTGCAAGCAAAAAACAAACCAGTATCTTAGTCCCTTATTTATTGCCATTATGCACCATAGAAATCACCTGATACTTTTCATCACAAGTGAACATTATCAACATGATGTGTGCTGGGACTGGTAGTCTTCCAATATAATACCCAAGTGGGCTGCCTGCAGTTGCCTCAATCAAATAGTTCATGTTCACGAAAGCACTTGCATGATAACCTCCCCGTTCAAATTATCGGAAAACCATGTCCGCCCAGCCGATGTTTGCACCAGCAGCGGAACCGCTCCAATGTTCAGCGGTGCTCTCCCCAGCCGGACCGGCCGTTTATATACAGTTTCACAAGGTGCCCAAAAGCAGAGTGCACTCCCTGCTTGCTTTCTCAAGTAAGGGGGGGTTCACAGATGCAATTAGCGCCAGCAGAGCCTGACGTATTTCGAGTTATCCACTCTTCCTCATAGGCTGTCTGCAAATTGAGTAACTGCAAGCAAAACACAAACCAGTATCTTAGTCCCTTATTTATTGCCATTATGCACCATAGAATTCACCTGATACTTTTCATCACAAGTGAACATTATCAACTTGATGTGTGCTTGGACTGGTAGTCTTCCAATATAATACACAAGTAGGCTGCCTGCAGTTGCCTCAATCAAATAGTTCGTGTTCACGAAAGCACTTGCATAATAACCTCCCCGTTCAAATTATCGGCAAACCAGGTCTGCCCTGCCGATGTTTACACCAGCAGCGGAACCGCTCCAATGTTCGGCGGTGCTCTCCCCGGCCGGGGCGGCCGGAAATATACAGTTTCACAAGGTGCCCAAAAGCAGAGTGGACTCCCTGCTTGCTTACTCCAGTAAGGTGGGGTTTACAGATGCAATCAGCGCCAGCAGAGCCTGACGTGTTTCGAGTTATCCACTCTTCCTCATAGGCTGTCTGCAAATTGAGTAACTGCAAGCAAAACACAAACCAGTATCTTAGTCCCTTATTTATTGCCATTATGCACCATAGAATTCACCTGATACTTTTCATCACAAGTGAACATTATCAACATGATGTGTGCTGGGACTGGTAGTCTTCCAATATAATACCCAAGTGGGCTGCCTGCAGTTGCCTCAATCAAATAGTTCATGTTAACGAAAGCACTTGCATGATAACCTCCCTGTTCAAATTATCGGCAAACCAGGTCCGCCCTGCCGATGTTTGCACCAGCAGTGGAACCGCTCCAATGTTCGGCGGTGCTCTACCCGGCCTGACCGGCCGTAAATATACAGTTTCACAAGTTGCCCAAAAGCAGAGTGCACTCCCTGCTTGCTTTCTCCAGTAAGGGGGGGTGTACAGATGCAATCAGCTCCAGCAGAGCCTGACGCGTTTTGAGTTATCCACTCTTCCTCATAGGCTGTCTGCAAATTGAGTAACTGCAAGCAAAAAACAAACCAGTATCTTAGTCCCTTATTTATTGCCATTATGCACCATAGAAATCACCTGATACTTTTCATCACAAGTGAACATTATCAACATGATGTGTGCTGGGACTTGTAGTCTTCCAATATAATACCCAAGTGGGCTGCCTGCAGTTGCCTCAATCAAATAGTTCATGTTCACGAAAGCACTTGCATGATAACCTCCCCGTTCAAATTATCGGAAAACCATGTCCGCCCAGCCGATGTTTGCACCAGCAGCGGAACCGCTCCAATGTTCAGCGGTGCTCTCCCCAGCCGGACCGGCCGTTTATATACAGTTTCACAAGGTGCCCAAAAGCAGAGTGCACTCCCTGCTTGCTTTCTCAAGTAAGGGGGGGTTCACAGATGCAATCAGCGCCAGCAGAGCCTGACGTGTTTCGAGTTATCCACTCTTCCTCATAGGCTGTCTGCAAATTGAGTAACTGCAAGCAAAACACAAACCAGTATCTTAGTCCCTTATTTATTGCCATTATGCACCATAGAATTCACCTGATACTTTTCATCACAAGTGAACATTATCAACTTGATGTGTGCTGGGACTGGTAGTCTTCCAATTAAATACCCAAGTAGGCTGCCTGCAGTTGCCTCAATCAAATAGTTCGTGTTCACGAAAGCACTTGCATAATAACCTCCCCGTTCAAATTATCAGCAAACCAGGTCCGCCCTGCCGATGTTTACACCAGCAGCGGAACCGCTCCAATGTTCGGCGGTGCTCTCCCCGGCCGGGCCGGCCGGAAATATACAGTTTCACAAGGTGCCCAAAAGCAGAGTGGACTCCCTGCTTGCTTACTCCAGTAAGGTGGGGTTTACAGATGCAATCAGCGCCAGCAGAGCCTGACGTGTTTCGAGTTATCCACTCTTCCTCATAGGCTGTCTGCAAATTGAGTAACTGCAAGCAAAACACAAACCAGTATCTTAGTCCCTTATTTATTGCCATTATGCACCATAGAATTCACCTGATACTTTTCATCACAAGTGAACATTATCAATATGATGTGTGCTGGGACTGGTAGTCTTCCAATATAATACCCAAGTGGGCTGCCTGCAGTTGCCTCAATCAAATAGTTCATGTTAACGAAAGCACTTGCATGATAACCTCCCCGTTCAAATTATCGGCAAACCAGGTCCGCCCTGCCGATGTTTGCACCAGCACCGGAACCGCTCCAATGTTCGGCGGTGCTCTCCCCGGCCGGACCGGCCGGACCGGCCGTAAATTTACAGTTTCACAAGGTGCCCAAAAGCAGAGTGCACTCCCTGCTTGCTTTCTCCAGTAAGGGGGGGTTTACAGATCCAATCAGCGCCAGCAAAGCCTGACGCGTTTCGAGTTATCCACTCTTCCTCATAGGCTGTCTGCAAATTGAGTAACTGCAAGCAAAAAACAAACCAGTATCTTAGTCCCTTATTTATTGCCATTATGCACCATAGAAATCACCTGATACTTTTCATCACAAGTGAACATTACCAACATGATGTGTGCTGGGACTGGTAGTCCTCCAATATAATACCCAAGTGGGCTGCCTGCAGTTGCCTCAATCAAATAGTTCATGTTCACGAAAGCGCTTGCATGATAACCTCCCCGTTCAAATTATCGGAAAACCATGTCCGCCCTGCCGATGTTTGCACCAGCAGCGGAACCGATCCAATGTTCAGCGGTGCTCTCCCCAGCCGGACCGGCCGTTTATATACAGTTTCACAAGGTGCCCAAAAGCAGAGTGCACTCCCTGCTTGCTTTCTCAAGTAAGGGGGGGTTCACAGATGCAATCAGCGCCAGCAGAGCCTGACGTGTTTCGAGTTATCCATTCTTCCTCATAGGCTGTCTGCAAATTGAGTAACTGCAAGCAAAACACAAACCAGTATCTTAGTCCCTTATTTATTGCCATTATGCACCATAGAATTCACCTGATACTTTTCATCACAAGTGAACATTATCAACTTGATGTGTGCTGGGACTGGTAGTCTTCCAATATAATACCCAAGTAGGCTGCCTGCAGTTGCCTCAATCAAATAGTTCGTGTTCACGAAAGCACTTGCATGATAACCTCCCCGTTCAAATTATCGGCAAACCAGGTCCGCCCTGCCGATGTTTGCACCAGCAGCGGAACCGCTCCAATGTTCGGCGGTGCTCTCCCCGGCCGGGCCGGCCGGAAATATACAGTTTCACAAGGTGCCCAAAAGCAGAGTGGACTCCCTGCTTGCTTACTCCAGTAAGGTGGGGTTTACAGATGCAATCAGCGCCAGCAGAGCCTGACGCGTTTCGAGTTATCCACTCTTCCTCATAGGCTGTCTGCAAATTGAGTAACTGCAAGCAAAAAACAAACCAGTATCTTAGTCCCTTATTTATTGCAATTATGCACCATAGAAATCACCTGATACTTTTCATCACAAGTGAACATTATCAACATGATGTGTGCTGGGACTGGTAGTCTTCCAATATAATACCCAAGTGGGCTGCCTGCAGTTGCCTCAATCAAATAGTTCATGTTCACGAAAGCACTTGCATGATAACCTCCCCGTTCAAATTATCGGCAAACCGGGTCCGCCCTGCCAATGTTTGCACCAGTAGCGGAATCACTCCAATGTTTGGCGGTGCTTTCCCCGGCCGGACCGGCCGTTTATATACAGTTTCACAAGTTGCCCAAAAGCAGAGTGCACTCCCTGCTTGCTTTCTCCAGTAAGGGATGTTTACAGATGCAATCAGCGCCAGCAGAGCCTGGCGCGTTTCGAGTTATCCACTCTTCCTCATAGGCTGTCTGCAAATTGAGTAACTGCAAGCAAAAAACAAACCAGTATCTTAGTCCCTTATTTATTGGCATTATGCACCATAGAAATCACCTGATACTTTTCATCACAAGTGAACATTATCAACATGATGTGTGCTGGGACTGGTAGTCTTCCAATATAATACCCAAGTAGGCTGCCTGCAGTTGCCTCAATCAAATAGTTCATGTTCACGAAAGCACTTGCATGATAACCTCCCCTTTCAAATTATCGGCAAACCAGGTCTGCCCTGCCGATGTTTGCACCAGCAGCGGAACCGCTCCAATGTTCGGCGGTGCTCTCCCCGGCCGGACCGGCCGTAAATATACAGTTTCACAAGGTGCCCAAAAGCAGAGTGCACTCCCTGCTTGCTTTCTCCAGTAAGGGGGGGTTTACAGATGCAATCAGCACCAGCAGAGCCTGACGCGTTTCGAGTTATCCACTCTTCCTCATAGGCTGCCTGCAAATTGAGTAACTGCAAGCAAAAAACAAACCAGTATCTTAGTCCCTTATTTATTACCATTATGCACCATAGAAATCACCTATTACTTTTCATCACAAGTGAACATTATCAACATGATGTGTGCTGGCACTGGTAGTCTTCCAATATAATACCCAAGTGGGCTGCCTGCAGTTGCCTCAATCAAATAGTTCATGTTCACGAAAGCGCTTGCATGATAACCTCCCCGTTGAAATTATCGGCAAACCAGGTCCACCCTGCTGATGTTTGCACAAGCAGCGGAACCACTCCAATGTTCGGCGGTGCTCTCCCCGGCCGGACCGGCCGTAAATATACAGTTTCACAAGGTGTCCAAAAGCAGAGTGCACTCCCTGCTTGCTTTCTCCAGTAAGGGGGGGTTTACAGATGCAATCAGCGCCAGCAGAGCCTGACGCGTTTCGAGTTATCCACTCTTTCTCATAGGCTGTCTGCAAATTGAGTAACTGCAAGCAAAAAACAAACCAGTATCTTAGTCCCTTATTTATTGCCATTATGCACCATAGAAATCACCTGATACTTTTCATCACAAGTGAACATTATCAACATGATGTGTGCTGGGACTGGTAGTCTTCCAATATAATACCCAAGTGGGCTGCCTGCAGTTGCCTCAATCAAATAGTTCATGTTCACGAAAGCACTTGCATGATAACCTCCCCGTTCAAATTATCGGAAAACCATGTCCGCCCAGCCGATGTTTGCACCAGCAGCGGAACCGCTCCAATGTTCAGCGGTGCTCTCCCCAGCCAGACCGGCCGTTTATATACAGTTTCACAAGGTGCCCAAAAGCAGAGTGCACTCCCTGCTTGCTTTCTCAAGTAAGGGGGGGTTCACAGATGCAATCAGCGCCAGCAGAGTCTGACGTGTTTCGAGTTATCCACTCTTCCTCATAGGCTGTCTGCAAATTGAGTAACTGCAAGCAAAACACAAACCAGTATCTTAGTCCCTTATTTATTGCCATTATGCACCATAGAATTCACCTGATACTTTTCATCACAAGTGAACATTATCAACTTGATGTGTGCTGGGACTGGTAGTCTTCCAATATAATACCCAAGTAGGCTGCCTGCAGTTGCCTCAATCAAATAGTTCGTGTTCACGAAAGCGCTTGCTTAATAACCTCCCCGTTCAAATTATCGGCAAACCAGGTCCGCCCTGCCGATGTTTACATCAGCAGCGGAACCGCTCCAATGTTCGGCGGTGCTCTCCCCGGCCGGGGCGGCCGGAAATATACAGTTTCACAAGGTGCCCAAAAGCAGAGTGGACTCCCTGCTTGCTTACTCCAGTAAGGTGGGGTTTACAGATGCAATCAGCGCCAGCAGAGCCTGACGTGTTTCGAGTTATCCACTCTTCCTCATAGGCTGTCTGCAAATTGAGTAACTGCAAGCAAAACACAAACCAGTATCTTAGTCCCTTATTTATTGCCATTATGCACCATAGAATTCACCTGATACTTTTCATCACAAGTGAACATTATCAACATGATGTGTGCTGGGACTGGTAGTCTTCCAATATAATACCCAAGTGGGCTGCCTGCAGTTGCCTCAATCAAATAGTTCATGTTCACGAAAGCACTTGCATGATAACCTCCCCTTTCAAATTATCGGCAAACCAGGTCTGCCCTGCCGATGTTTGCACCAGCAGCGGAACCGCTCCAATGTTCGGCGGTGCTCTCCCCGGCCGGACCGGCCGGAAATATACAGTTTCACAAGGTGCCCAAAAGCAGAGTGCACTCCCTGCCTGCTTTCTCCAGTAAGGGCGGGTTTACAGATGCAATCAGCACCAGCAGAGCCTGACGCGTTTCGAGTTATCCACTCTTCCTCATAGGCTGTCTGCAAATTGAGTAACTGCAAGCAAAAAGCAAATCAGTATCTCAGTCCCTTATTTATTTCCATTATGCACCATAGAAATCACCTGATACTTTTCATCACAAGTGAACATTATCAACATGATGTGTGCTGGGACTGGTAGTCTTCCAATATAATACCCAAGTGGGCTGCCTGCAGTTGCCTCAATCAAATAGTTCATGTTCACGAAAGCACTTGCATGATAACCTCCCCGTTCAAATTATCGGCAAACCAGGTCCGCCCTGCCGATGTTTGCACCAGCAGCGGAACCGCTCCAATGTTCGGCGGTGCTCTCCCCGGCCGGACCGGCCGTAAATATACAGTTTCACAAGGTGCCCAAAAGCAGAGTGCACTCCCTGCTTGCTTTCTCCAGAAAGAGGGGTTTACAGATGCAATCAGTGCCAGCAGAGCCTGACGCGTTTCGAGTTATCCACTCTTCCCCATAGGCTGTCTGCAAATTGAGTAACTGCAAGCAAAAAACAAACCAGTATCTTAGTCCCTTTTTTATTTCCATTATGCACCATAGAAATCACCTGATACTTTTCATCACAAGTGATCATTATCAACATGATGTTTGCTGGGACTGGTAGTCTTCCAATATAATACCCAAGTGGGCTGCCTTCAATTGCCTCAATCAAATAGTTCATGTTCATGAAAGCACTTGCATGATAACCTCCCCGTTCAAATTATCTGCAAACCAGGTCCGCCCTGCCGATGTTTGCACCAGCAGCGGAACCGCTCCAATGTTCGGCGGTGCTCTCCCCGGTCGAACCGGCCGTAAATATACAGTTTCACAAGGTGCCCAAAAGCAGAGTGCACTCCCTGCTTGCTTTCTCCAGTAAGGGGGGGTTTACAGATGCAATCAGTGCCAGCAGAGCCTGACGCGTTTCGAGTTATCCACTCTTCCTCATAGGCTGCCTGCAAATTGAGTAACTGCAAGCAAAAAACAAACCAGTATCTTAGTCCCTTATTTATTGCCATTATGCACCATAGAAATCACCTGATACTTTTCATCACAAGTGAACATTATCAACATGATGTGTGCTGGGACTGGTAGTCTTCCAATATAATACCCAAGTGGGCTGCCTGCAGTTGCCTCAATCAAATAGTTCATGTTCACGAAAGCACTTGCATGATAACCTCCCCGTTCAAATTATCGGAAAACCATGTCCGCCCAGCCGATGTTTGCACCAGCAGCGGAACCGCTCCAATGTTCAGCGGTGCTCTCCCCAGCCGGACTGGCCGTTTATATACAGTTTCACAAGGTGCCCAAAAGCAGAGTGCACTCCCTGCTTGCTTTCTCAAGTAAGGGGGGGTTCACAGATGCAATCAGCGCCAGCAGAGTCTGATGTGTTTCGAGTTATCCACTCTTCCTCATAGGCTGTCTGCAAATTGAGTAACTGCAAGCAAAGCACAAACCAGTATCTTAGTCCCTTATTTATTGCCATTATGCACCATAGAATTCACCTGATACTTTTCATCACAAGTGAACATTATCAACATGATGTGTGCTGGGACTGGTAGTCTTCCAATATAATACCCAAGTGGGCTGCCTGCAGTTGCCTCAATCAAATAGTTCATGTTAACGAAAGCACTTGCATGATAACCTCCCTGTTCAAATTATCGGCAAACCAGGTCCGCCCTGCCGATGTTTGCACCAGCAGTGGAACCGCTCCAATGTTCGGCGGTGCTCTACCCGGCCTGGCCGGCCGTAAATATACAGTTTCACAAGTTGTCCAAAAGCAGAGTGCACTCCCTGCTTGCTTTCTCCAGTAAGGGGGGGTGTACAGATGCAATCAGCTCCAGCAGAGCCTGACGCGTTTTGAGTTATCCACTCTTCCTCATAGGCTGTCTGCAAATTGAGTAACTGCAAGCAAAAAACAAACCAGTATCTTAGTCCCTTATTTATTGCCATTATGCACCATAGAAATCACCTGATACTTTTCATCACAAGTGAACATTATCAACATGATATGTGCTGGGACTGGTAGTCTTCCAATATAATACCCAAGTGGGCTGCCTGCAGTTGCCTCAATCAAATAGTTCATGTTCACGAAAGCACTTGCATGATAACCTCCCCGTTCAAATTATCGGCAAACCAGGTCCGCCCTGCCGATGTTTGCACCAGCAGCGGAACCGCTCCAATGTTCGGCGGTGCTCTCCCCGGCCGGGCCGGCCGGAAATATACAGTTTCACAAGGTGCCCAAAAGCAGAGTGGACTCCCTGCTTGCTTACTCCAGTAAGGTGGGGTTTACAGATGCAATCAGCGCCAGCAAAGCCTGACGCGTTTCGAGTTATCCACCCTTCCTCATAGGCTGTCTGCAAATTGAGTAACTGCAAGCAAAAAACAAACCAGTATCTTAGTCCCTTATTTATTGCCATTATGCACCATAGAAATCACCTGATACTTTTCATCACAAGTGAACATTATCAACATGATGTGTGCTGGGACTGGTAGTCTTCCAATATAATACCCAAGTGGGCTGCCTGCAGTTGCCTCAATCAAATAGTTCATGTTCACGAAAGCACTTGCATGATAACCTCCCCTTTCAAATTATCGGCAAACCAGGTCTGCCCTGCCGATGTTTGCACCAGCAGCGGAACCGCTCCAATGTTCGGCGGTGCTCTCCCCGGCCGGACCGGCCGGAAATATACAGTTTCACAAGGTGCCCAAAAGCAGAGTGCACTCCCTGCCTGCTTTCTCCAGTAAGGGGGGGTTTACAGATGCAATCAGCACCAGCAGAGCCTGACGCGTTTCGAGTTATCCACTCTTCCTCATAGGCTGTCTGCAAATTGAGTAACTGCAAGCAAAAAGCAAATCAGTATCTCAGTCCCTTATTTATTTCCATTATGCACCATAGAAATCACCTGATACTTTTCATCACAAGTGAACATTATCAACATGATGTGTGCTGGGACTGGTAGTCTTCCAATATAATACCCAAGTGGGCTGCCTGCAGTTGCCTCAATCAAATAGTTCATGTTCACGAAAGCACTTGCATGATAACCTCCCCGTTCAAATTATCGGCAAACCAGGTCCGCCCTGCCGATGTTTGCACCAGCAGCGGAACCGCTCCAATGTTCGGCGGTGCTCTCCCCGGCCGGACCGGCCGTAAATATACAGTTTCACAAGGTGCCCAAAAGCAGAGTGCACTCCCTGCTTGCTTTCTCCAGAAAGAGGGGTTTACAGATGCAATCAGTGCCAGCAGAGCCTGACGCGTTTCGAGTTATCCACTCTTCCCCATAGGCTGTCTGCAAATTGAGTAACTGCAAGCAAAAAACAAACCAGTATCTTAGTCCCTTTTTTATTTCCATTATGCACCATAGAAATCACCTGATACTTTTCATCACAAGTGATCATTATCAACATGATGTTTGCTGGGACTGGTAGTCTTCCAATATAATACCCAAGTGGGCTGCCTGCAATTGCCTCAATCAAATAGTTCATGTTCACGAAAGCACTTGCATGATAACCTCCCCGTTCAAATTATCTGCAAACCAGGTCCGCCCTGCCGATGTTTGCACCAGCAGCGGAACCGCTCCAATGTTCGGCGGTGCTCTCCCCGGTCGAACCGGCCGTAAATATACAGTTTCACAAGGTGCCCAAAAGCAGAGTGCACTCCCTGCTTGCTTTCTCCAGTAAGGGGGGGTTTACAGATGCAATCAGTGCCAGCAGAGCCTGACGCGTTTCGAGTTATCCACTCTTCCTCATAGGCTGCCTGCAAATTGAGTAACTGCAAGCAAAAAACAAACCAGTATCTTAGTCCCTTATTTATTGCCATTATGCACCATAGAAATCACCTGATACTTTTCATCACAAGTGAACATTATCAACATGATGTGTGCTGGGACTGGTAGTCTTCCAATATAATACCCAAGTGGGCTGCCTGCAGTTGCCTCAATCAAATAGTTCATGTTCACGAAAGCACTTGCACGATAACCTCCCCGTTCAAATTATCGGAAAACCATGTCCGCCCAGCCGATGTTTGCACCAGCAGCGGAACCGCTCCAGTGTTCAGCGGTGCTCTCCCCAGCCGGACTGGCCGTTTATATACAGTTTCACAAGGTGCCCAAAAGCAGAGTGCACTCCCTGCTTGCTTTCTCAAGTAAGGGGAGGTTCACAGATGCAATCAGCGCCAGCAGAGTCTGACGTGTTTCGAGTTATCCACTCTTCCTCATAGGCTGTCTGCAAATTGAGTAACTGCAAGCAAAACACAAACCAGTATCTTAGTCCCTTATTTATTGCCATTATGCACCATAGAATTCACCTGATACTTTTCATCACAAGTGAACATTATCAACATGATGTGTGCTGGGACTGGTAGTCTTCCAATATAATACCCAAGTGGGCTGCCTGCAGTTGCCTCAATCAAATAGTTCATGTTAACGAAAGCACTTGCATGATAACCTCCCTGTTCAAATTATCGGCAAACCAGGTCCGCCCTGCCGATGTTTGCACCAGCAGTGGAACCGCTCCAATGTTCGGCGGTGCTCTACCCGGCCTGGCCGGCCGTAAATATACAGTTTCACAAGTTGTCCAAAAGCAGAGTGCACTCCCTGCTTGCTTTCTCCAGTAAGGGGGGGTGTACAGATGCAATCAGCTCCAGCAGAGCCTGACGCGTTTTGAGTTATCCACTCTTCCTCATAGGCTGTCTGCAAATTGAGTAACTGCAAGCAAAAAACAAACCAGTATCTTAGTCCCTTATTTATTGCCATTATGCACCATAGAAATCACCTGATACTTTTCATCACAAGTGAACATTATCAACATGATATGTGCTGGGACTGGTAGTCTTCCAATATAATACCCAAGTGGGCTGCCTGCATTCCTCAATCAAATAGTTCATGTTCACGAAAGCACTTGCATGATAACCTCCCCGTTCAAATTATCGGCAAACCAGGTCCGCCCTGCCGATGTTTGCACCAGCAGCGGAACCGCTCCAATGTTCGGCGGTGCTCTCCCCGGCCGGGCCGGCCGGAAATATACAGTTTCACAAGGTGCCCAAAAGCAGAGTGGACTCCCTGCTTGCTTACTCCAGTAAGGTGGGGTTTACAGATGCAATCAGCGCCAGCAAAGCCTGACGCGTTTCGAGTTATCCACCCTTCCTCATAGGCTGTCTGCAAATTGAGTAACTGCAAGCAAAAAACAAACCAGTATCTTAGTCCCTTATTTATTGCAATTATGCACCATAGAAATCACCTGATACTTTTCATCACAAGTGAACATTATCAACATGATGTGTGCTGGGACTGGTAGTCTTCCAATATAATACCCAAGTGGGCTGCCTGCAGTTGCCTCAATCAAATAGTTCATGTTCACGAAAGCACTTGCATGATAACCTCCCCGTTCAAATTATCGGCAAACCGGGTCCGCCCTGCCAATGTTTGCACCAGTAGCGGAATCACTCCAATGTTTGGCGGTGCTTTCCCCGGCCGGACCGGCCGTTTATATACAGTTTCACAAGTTGCCCAAAAGCAGAGTGCACTCCCTGCTTGCTTTCTCCAGTAAGGGATGTTTACAGATGCAATCAGCGCCAGCAGAGCCTGGCGCGTTTCGAGTTATCCACTCTTCCTCATAGGCTGTCTGCAAATTGAGTAACTGCAAGCAGAAAGCAAACCAGTATCTTAGTCCCTTATTTATTGCCATTATGCACCATAGAAATCACCTGATACTTTTCATCACAAGTGAACATTACCAACATGATGTGTGCTGGGACTGGTAGTCTTCCAATATAATACCCAAGTGGGCTGCCTGCAGTTGCCTCAATCAAATAGTTCATGTTCACGAAAGCGCTTGCATGATAACCTCCCCGTTCAAATTATCGGAAAACCATGTCCGCCCTGCCGATGTTTGCACCAGCAGCGGAACCGCTCCAATGTTCAGCGGTGCTCTCCCCAGCCGGACCGGCCGTTTATATACAGTTTCACAAGGTGCCCAAAAGCAGAGTGCGCTCCCTGCTTGCTTTCTCAAGTAAGGGGGGGTTCACAGATGCAATCAGCGCCAGCAGAGCCTGACGTGTTTCGAGTTATCCACTCTTCCTCATAGGCTGTCTGCAAATTGAGTAACTGCAAGCAAAACACAAACCAGTATCTTAGTCCCTTATTTATTGCCATTATGCACCATAGAATTCACCTGATACTTTTCATCACAAGTGAACATTATCAACTTGATGTGTGCTGGGACTGGTAGTCTTCCAATATAATACCCAAGTAGGCTGCCTGCAGTTGCCTCAATCAAATAGTTCGTGTTCACGAAAGCACTTGCATGATAACCTCCCCGTTCAAATTATCGGCAAACCAGGTCCGCCCTGCCGATGTTTGCACCAGCAGCGGAACCGCTCCAATGTTCGGCAGTGCTCTCCCCGGCCGGGCCGGCCGGAAATATACAGTTTCACAAGGTGCCCAAAAGCAGAGTGGACTCCCTGCTTGCTTACTCCAGTAAGGTGGGGTTTACAGATGCAATCAGCGCCAGCAGAGCCTGACACGTTTCGAGTTATCCACTCTTCCTCATAGGCTGTCTGCAAATTGAGTAACTGCAAGCAAAAAACAAACCAGTATCTTAGTCCCTTATTTATTGCAATTATGCACCATAGAAATCACCTGATACTTTTCATCACAAGTGAACATTATCAACATGATGTGTGCTGGGACTGGTAGTCTTCCAATATAATACCCAAGTGGGCTGCCTGCAGTTGCCTCAATCAAATAGTTCATGTTCACGAAAGCACTTGCATGATAACCTCCCCGTTCAAATTATCGGCAAACCGGGTCCGCCCTGCCAATGTTTGCACCAGTAGCGGAATCACTCCAATGTTTGGCGGTGCTTTCCCCGGCCGGACCGGCCGTTTATATACAGTTTCACAAGTTGCCCAAAAGCAGAGTGCACTCCCTGCTTGCTTTCTCCAGTAAGGGATGTTTACAGATGCAATCAGCGCCAGCAGAGCCTGACGCGTTTCGAGTTATCCACTCTTCCTCATAAGCTGTCTGCAAATTGAGTAACTGCAAGCAAAAAGCAAATCAGTATCTCAGTCCCTTATTTATTTCCATTATGCACCATAGAAATCACCTGATACTTTTCATCACAAGTGAACATTATCAACATGATGTGTGCTGGGACTGGTAGTCTTCCAATATAATACCCAAGTGGGCTGCCTGCAGTTGCCTCAATCAAATAGTTCATGTTCACGAAAGCACTTGCATGATAACATCCCCGTTCAAATTATCTGCAAACCAGGTCCGCCCTGCCAATGTTTGCACCAGCAGCGGAACCGCTCAAATGTCCGGCGGTGCTCTCCCCGGTCGAACCGGCCGTAAATATACAGTTTCACAAGGTGCCCAAAAGCAGAGTGCACTCCCTGCTTGCTTTCTCCAGTAAGGGGGGGTTTACAGATGCAATCAGTGCCAGCAGAGCCTGACGCGTTTCGAGTTATCCACTCTTCCTCATAGGCTGCCTGCAAATTGAGTAACTGCAAGCAAAAAACAAACCAGTATCTTAGTCCCTTATTTATTACCATTATGCACCATAGAAATCACCTATTACTTTTCATCACAAGTGAACATTATCAACATGATGTGTGCTGGGACTGGTAGTCTTCCAATATAATACCCAAGTGGGCTGCCTGCAGTTGCCTCAATCAAATAGTTCATGTTCACGAAAGCGCTTGCATGATAACCTCCCCGTTGAAATTATCGGCAAACCAGGTCCACCCTGCCGATGTTTGCACAAGCAGCGGAACCACTCCAATGTTCGGCGGTGCTCTCCCCGGCCGGACCGGCCGGAAATATACAGTTTCACAAGGTGCCCAAAAGCAGAGTGCACTCCCTGCCTGCTTTCTCCAGTAAGGGGGGGTTTACAGATGCAATCAGCACCAGCAGAGCCTGACGCGTTTCGAGTTATCCACTCTTCCTCATAGGCTGTCTGCAAATTGAGTAACTGCAAGCAAAAAGCAAATCAGTATCTCAGTCCCTTATTTATTTCCATTATGCACCATAGAAATCACCTGATACTTTTCATCACAAGTGAACATTATCAACATGATGTGTGCTGGGACTGGTAGTCTTCCAATATAATACCCAAGTGGGCTGCCTGCAGTTGCCTCAATCAAATAGTTCATGTTCACGAAAGCACTTGCATGATAACCTCCCCGTTCAAATTATCGGCAAACCAGGTCCGCCCTGCCAATGTTTGCACCAGCAGCGGAACCGCTCCAATGTTCGGCGGTGCTCTCCCCGGCCGGACCGGCCGTAAATATACAGTTTCACAAGGTGCCCAAAAGCAGAGTGCACTCCCTGCTTGCTTTCTCCAGAAAGAGGGGTTTACAGATGCAATCAGTGCCAGCAGAGCCTGACGCGTTTCGAGTTATCCACTCTTCCCCATAGGCTGTCTGCAAATTGAGTAACTGCAAGCAAAAAACAAACCAGTATCTTAGTCCCTTTTTTATTTCCATTATGCACCATAGAAATCACCTGATACTTTTCATCACAAGTGATCATTATCAACATGATGTTTGCTGGGACTGGTAGTCTTCCAATATAATACCCAAGTGGGCTGCCTGCAATTGCCTCAATCAAATAGTTCATGTTCACGAAAGCACTTGCATGATAACCTCCCCGTTCAAATTATCTGCAAACCAGGTCCGCCCTGCCGATGTTTGCACCAGCAGCGGAACCGCTCCAATGTTCGGCGGTGCTCTCCCCGGTCGAACCGGCCGTAAATATACAGTTTCACAAGGTGCCCAAAAGCAGAGTGCACTCCCTGCTTGCTTTCTCCAGTAAGGGGGGGTTTACAGATGCAATCAGTGCCAGCAGAGCCTGACGCGTTTCGAGTTATCCACTCTTCCTCATAGGCTGCCTGCAAATTGAGTAACTGCAAGCAAAAAACAAACCAGTATCTTAGTCCCTTATTTATTGCCATTATGCACCATAGAAATCACCTGATACTTTTCATCACAAGTGAACATTATCAACATGATGTGTGCTGGGACTGGTAGTCTTCCAATATAATACCCAAGTGGGCTGCCTGCAGTTGCCTCAATCAAATAGTTCATGTTCACGAAAGCACTTGCATGATAACCTCCCCGTTCAAATTATCGGAAAACCATGTCCGCCCAGCCGATGTTTGCACCAGCAGCGGAACCGCTCCAATGTTCAGCGGTGCTCTCCCCAGCCGGACTGGCCGTTTATATACAGTTTCACAAGGTGCCCAAAAGCAGAGTGCACTCCCTGCTTGCTTTCTCAAGTAAGGGGGGGTTCACAGATGCAATCAGCGCCAGCAGAGTCTGACGTGTTTCGAGTTATCCACTCTTCCTCATAGGCTGTCTGCAAATTGAGTAACTGCAAGCAAAACACAAACCAGTATCTTAGTCCCTTATTTATTGCCATTATGCACCATAGAATTCACCTGATACTTTTCATCACAAGTGAACATTATCAACATGATGTGTGCTGGGACTGGTAGTCTTCCAATATAATACCCAAGTGGGCTGCCTGCAGTTGCCTCAATCAAATAGTTCATGTTAACGAAAGCACTTGCATGATAACCTCCCTGTTCAAATTATCGGCAAACCAGGTCCGCCCTGCCGATGTTTGCACCAGCAGTGGAACCGCTCCAATGTTCGGCGGTGCTCTACCCGGCCTGGCCGGCCGTAAATATACAGTTTCACAAGTTGTCCAAAAGCAGAGTGCACTCCCTGCTTGCTTTCTCCAGTAAGGGGGGGTGTACAGATGCAATCAGCTCCAGCAGAGCCTGACGCGTTTTGAGTTATCCACTCTTCCTCATAGGCTGTCTGCAAATTGAGTAACTGCAAGCAAAAAACAAACCAGTATCTTAGTCCCTTATTTATTGCCATTATGCACCATAGAAATCACCTGATACTTTTCATCACAAGTGAACATTATCAACATGATATGTGCTGGGACTGGTAGTCTTCCAATATAATACCCAAGTGGGCTGCCTGCAGTTGCCTCAATCAAATAGTTCATGTTCACGAAAGCACTTGCATGATAACCTCCCCGTTCAAATTATCGGCAAACCAGGTCCGCCCTGCCGATGTTTGCACCAGCAGCGGAACCGCTCCAATGTTCGGCGGTGCTCTCCCCGGCCGGGCCGGCCGGAAATATACAGTTTCACAAGGTGCCCAAAAGCAGAGTGGACTCCCTGCTTGCTTACTCCAGTAAGGTGGGGTTTACAGATGCAATCAGCGCCAGCAAAGCCTGACGCGTTTCGAGTTATCCACCCTTCCTCATAGGCTGTCTGCAAATTGAGTAACTGCAAGCAAAAAACAAACCAGTATCTTAGTCCCTTATTTATTGCAATTATGCACCATAGAAATCACCTGATACTTTTCATCACAAGTGAACATTATCAACATGATGTGTGCTGGGACTGGTAGTCTTCCAATATAATACCCAAGTGGGCTGCCTGCAGTTGCCTCAATCAAATAGTTCATGTTCACGAAAGCACTTGCATGATAACCTCCCCGTTCAAATTATCGGCAAACCGGGTCCGCCCTGCCAATGTTTGCACCAGTAGCGGAATCACTCCAATGTTTGGCGGTGCTTTCCCCGGCCGGACCGGCCGTTTATATACAGTTTCACAAGTTGCCCAAAAGCAGAGTGCACTCCCTGCTTGCTTTCTCCAGTAAGGGATGTTTACAGATGCAATCAGCGCCAGCAGAGCCTGGCGCGTTTCGAGTTATCCACTCTTCCTCATAGGCTGTCTGCAAATTGAGTAACTGCAAGCAGAAAGCAAACCAGTATCTTAGTCCCTTATTTATTGCCATTATGCACCATAGAAATCACCTGATACTTTTCATCACAAGTGAACATTACCAACATGATGTGTGCTGGGACTGGTAGTCCTCGAATATAATACCCAAGTGGGCTGCCTGCAGTTGCCTCAATCAAATAGTTCATGTTCACGAAAGCGCTTGCATGATAACCTCCCCGTTCAAATTATCGGAAAACCATGTCCGCCCTGCCGATGTTTGCACCAGCAGCGGAACCGCTCCAATGTTCAGCGGTGCTCTCCCCAGCCGGACCGGCCGTTTATATACAGTTTCACAAGGTGCCCAAAAGCAGAGTGCGCTCCCTGCTTGCTTTCTCAAGTAAGGGGGGGTTCACAGATGCAATCAGCGCCAGCAGAGCCTGACGTGTTTCGAGTTATCCACTCTTCCTCATAGGCTGTCTGCAAATTGAGTAACTGCAAGCAAAACACAAACCAGTATCTTAGTCCCTTATTTATTGCCATTATGCACCATAGAATTCACCTGATACTTTTCATCACAAGTGAACATTATCAACTTGATGTGTGCTGGGACTGGTAGTCTTCCAATATAATACCCAAGTAGGCTGCCTGCAGTTGCCTCAATCAAATAGTTCGTGTTCACGAAAGCACTTGCATGATAACCTCCCCGTTCAAATTATCGGCAAACCAGGTCCGCCCTGCCGATGTTTGCACCAGCAGCGGAACCGCTCCAATGTTCGGCGGTGCTCTCCCCGGCCGGGCCGGCCGGAAATATACAGTTTCACAAGGTGCCCAAAAGCAGAGTGGACTCCCTGCTTGCTTACTCCAGTAAGGTGGGGTTTACAGATGCAATCAGCGCCAGCAGAGCCTGACACGTTTCGAGTTATCCACTCTTCCTCATAGGCTGTCTGCAAATTGAGTAACTGCAAGCAAAAAACAAACCAGTATCTTAGTCCCTTATTTATTGCAATTATGCACCATAGAAATCACCTGATACTTTTCATCACAAGTGAACATTATCAACATGATGTGTGCTGGGACTGGTAGTCTTCCAATATAATACCCAAGTGGGCTGCCTGCAGTTGCCTCAATCAAATAGTTCATGTTCACGAAAGCACTTGCATGATAACCTCCCCGTTCAAATTATCGGCAAACCGGGTCCGCCCTGCCAATGTTTGCACCAGTAGCGGAATCACTCCAATGTTTGGCGGTGCTTTCCCCGGCCGGACCGGCCGTTTATATACAGTTTCACAAGTTGCCCAAAAGCAGAGTGCACTCCCTGCTTGCTTTCTCCAGTAAGGGATGTTTACAGATGCAATCAGCGCCAGCAGAGCCTGACGCGTTTCGAGTTATCCACTCTTCCTCATAGGCTGTCTGCAAATTGAGTAACTGCAAGCAAAAAGCAAATCAGTATCTCAGTCCCTTATTTATTTCCATTATGCACCATAGAAATCACCTGATACTTTTCATCACAAGTGAACATTATCAACATGATGTGTGCTGGGACTGGTAGTCTTCCAATATAATACCCAAGTGGGCTGCCTGCAGTTGCCTCAATCAAATAGTTCATGTTCACGAAAGCACTTGCATGATAACCTCCCCGTTCAAATTATCGGCAAACCAGGTCCGCCCTGCTGATGTTTGCACCAGCAGCGGAACCGCTCCAATGTTCGGCGGTGCTCTCCCCAGCCGGACCGGCCGTAAATATACAGTTTCACAAGGTGCCCAAAAGCAGAGTGCGCTCCCTGCTTGCTTTCTGTTCACAGATGCAATCAGCGCCAGCAGAGCCTGACGTGTTTCGAGTTATCCACTCTTCCTCATAGGCTGTCTGCAAATTGAGTAACTGCAAGCAAAACACAAACCAGTATCTTAGTCCCTTATTTATTGCCATTATGCACCATAGAATTCACCTGATACTTTTCATCACAAGTGAACATTATCAACTTGATGTGTGCTGGGACTGGTAGTCTTCCAATATAATACCCAAGTAGGCTGCCTGCAGTTGCCTCAATCAAATAGTTCGTGTTCACGAAAGCACTTGCATGATAACCTCCCCGTTCAAATTATCGGCAAACCAGGTCCGCCCTGCCGATGTTTGCACCAGCAGCGGAACCGCTCCAATGTTCGGCGGTGCTCTCCCCGGCCGGGCCGGCCGGAAATATACAGTTTCACAAGGTGCCCAAAAGCAGAGTGGACTCCCTGCTTGCTTACTCCAGTAAGGTGGGGTTTACAGATGCAATCAGCGCCAGCAGAGCCTGACACGTTTCGAGTTATCCACTCTTCCTCATAGGCTGTCTGCAAATTGAGTAACTGCAAGCAAAAAACAAACCAGTATCTTAGTCCCTTATTTATTGCAATTATGCACCATAGAAATCACCTGATACTTTTCATCACAAGTGAACATTATCAACATGATGTGTGCTGGGACTGGTAGTCTTCCAATATAATACCCAAGTGGGCTGCCTGCAGTTGCCTCAATCAAATAGTTCATGTTCACGAAAGCACTTGCATGATAACCTCCCCGTTCAAATTATCGGCAAACCGGGTCCGCCCTGCCAATGTTTGCACCAGTAGCGGAATCACTCCAATGTTTGGCGGTGCTTTCCCCGGCCGGACCGGCCGTTTATATACAGTTTCACAAGTTGCCCAAAAGCAGAGTGCACTCCCTGCTTGCTTTCTCCAGTAAGGGATGTTTACAGATGCAATCAGCGCCAGCAGAGCCTGACGCGTTTCGAGTTATCCACTCTTCCTCATAGGCTGTCTGCAAATTGAGTAACTGCAAGCAAAAAGCAAATCAGTATCTCAGTCCCTTATTTATTTCCATTATGCACCATAGAAATCACCTGATACTTTTCATCACAAGTGAACATTATCAACATGATGTGTGCTGGGACTGGTAGTCTTCCAATATAATACCCAAGTGGGCTGCCTGCAGTTGCCTCAATCAAATAGTTCATGTTCACGAAAGCACTTGCATGATAACCTCCCCGTTCAAATTATCGGCAAACCAGGTCCGCCCTGCTGATGTTTGCACCAGCAGCGGAACCGCTCCAATGTTCGGCGGTGCTCTCCCCAGCCGGACCGGCCGTAAATATACAGTTTCACAAGGTGCCCAAAAGCAGAGTGCGCTCCCTGCTTGCTTTCTGTTCACAGATGCAATCAGCGCCAGCAGAGCCTGACGTGTTTCGAGTTATCCACTCTTCCTCATAGGCTGTCTGCAAATTGAGTAACTGCAAGCAAAACACAAACCAGTATCTTAGTCCCTTATTTATTGCCATTATGCACCATAGAATTCACCTGATACTTTTCATCACAAGTGAACATTATCAACTTGATGTGTGCTGGGACTGGTAGTCTTCCAATATAATACCCAAGTAGGCTGCCTGCAGTTGCCTCAATCAAATAGTTCGTGTTCACGAAAGCACTTGCATGATAACCTCCCCGTTCAAATTATCGGCAAACCAGGTCCGCCCTGCCGATGTTTGCACCAGCAGCGGAACCGCTCCAATGTTCGGCGGTGCTCTCCCCGGCCGGGCCGGCCGGAAATATACAGTTTCACAAGGTGCCCAAAAGCAGAGTGGACTCCCTGCTTGCTTACTCCAGTAAGGTGGGGTTTACAGATGCAATCAGCGCCAGCAGAGCCTGACACGTTTCGAGTTATCCACTCTTCCTCATAGGCTGTCTGCAAATTGAGTAACTGCAAGCAAAAAACAAACCAGTATCTTAGTCCCTTATTTATTGCAATTATGCACCATAGAAATCACCTGATACTTTTCATCACAAGTGAACATTATCAACATGATGTGTGCTGGGACTGGTAGTCTTCCAATATAATACCCAAGTGGGCTGCCTGCAGTTGCCTCAATCAAATAGTTCATGTTCACGAAAGCACTTGCATGATAACCTCCCCGTTCAAATTATCGGCAAACCGGGTCCGCCCTGCCAATGTTTGCACCAGTAGCGGAATCACTCCAATGTTTGGCGGTGCTTTCCCCGGCCGGACCGGCCGTTTATATACAGTTTCACAAGTTGCCCAAAAGCAGAGTGCACTCCCTGCTTGCTTTCTCCAGTAAGGGATGTTTACAGATGCAATCAGCGCCAGCAGAGCCTGACGCGTTTCGAGTTATCCACTCTTCCTCATAGGCTGTCTGCAAATTGAGTAACTGCAAGCAAAAAGCAAATCAGTATCTCAGTCCCTTATTTATTTCCATTATGCACCATAGAAATCACCTGATACTTTTCATCACAAGTGAACATTATCAACATGATGTGTGCTGGGACTGGTAGTCTTCCAATATAATACCCAAGTGGGCTGCCTGCAGTTGCCTCAATCAAATAGTTCATGTTCACGAAAGCACTTGCATGATAACCTCCCCGTTCAAATTATCGGCAAACCAGGTCCGCCCTGCTGATGTTTGCACCAGCAGCGGAACCGCTCCAATGTTCGGCGGTGCTCTCCCCAGCCGGACCGGCCGTAAATATACAGTTTCACAAGGTGCCCAAAAGCAGAGTGCACTCCCTGCTTGCTTTCTCCAGAAAGGGGGGTTTACAGATGCAATCAGTGCCAGCAGAGCCTGACGCGTTTCGAGTTATCCACTCTTCCCCATAGGCTGTCTGCAAATTGAGTAACTGCAAGCAAAAAACAAACCAGTATCTTAGTCCCTTATTTATTTCCATTATGCACCATAGAAATCACCTGATACTTTTCATCACAAGTGATCATTATCAACATGATGTGTGCTGGGACTGGTAGTCTTCCAATATAATACCCAAGTGGGCTGCCTGCAATTGCCTCAATCAAATAGTTCATGTTCACGAAAGCACTTGCATGATAACATCCCCGTTCAAATTATCTGCAAACCAGGTCCGCCCTGCCGATGTTTGCACCAGCAGCGGAACCGCTCAAATGTCCGGCGGTGCTCTCCCCGGTCGAACCGGCCGTAAATATACAGTTTCACAAGGTGCCCAAAAGCAGAGTGCACTCCCTGCTTGCTTTCTCCAGTAAGGGGGGGTTTACATATGCAATCAGTGCCAGCAGAGCCTGACGCGTTTCGAGTTATCCACTCTTCCTCATAGGCTGCCTGCAAATTGAGTAACTGCAAGCAAAAAACAAACCAGTATCTTAGTCCCTTATTTATTACCATTATGCACCATAGAAATCACCTATTACTTTTCATCACAAGTGAACATTATCAACATGATGTGTGCTGGGACTGGTAGTCTTCCAATATAATACCCAAGTGGGCTGCCTGCAGTTGCCTCAATCAAATAGTTCATGTTCACGAAAGCGCTTGCATGATAACCTCCCCGTTGAAATTATCGGCAAACCAGGTCCACCCTGCCGATGTTTGCACAAGCAGCGGAACCACTCCAATGTTCGGCGGTGCTCTCCCCGGCCGGACCGGCCGTAAATATACAGTTTCACAAGGTGCCCAAAAGCAGAGTGCACTCCCTGCTTGCTTTCTCCAGTAAGGGGGGGTTTACAGATGCAATCAGCGCCAGCAGAGCCTGACGCGTTTCGAGTTATCCACACTTCCTCATAGGCTGTCTGCAAATTGAGTAACTGCAAGCAAAAAACAAACCAGTATCTTAGTCCCTTATTTATTGCCATTATGCACCATAGAAATCACCTGATACTTTTCATCACAAGTGAACATTATCAACATGATGTGTGCTGGGACTGGTAGTCTTCCAATATAATACCCAAGTGGGCTGCCTGCAGTTGCCTCAATCAAATAGTTCATGTTCACGAAAGCACTTGCATGATAACCTCCCCGTTCAAATTATCTGCAAACCAGGTCCGCCCTGCCGATGTTTGCACCAGCAGAGGAACCGCTCCAATGTTCGGCGGTGCTCTCCCCGGCCGAACCGGCCGTAAATATACAGTTTCACAAGGTGCCCAAAAGCAGAGTGCACTCCCTGCTTGCTTTCTCCAGTAAGGGGGGGTTTACAGATGCAATCAGCGCCAGAAGAGCCTGACGCGTTTCGAGTTATCCACTCTTCCTCATAGGCTGCCTGCAAATTGAGTAACTGCAAGCAAAAAACAAACCAGTATCTTAGTCCCTTATTTATTACCATTATGCACCATAGAAATCACCTATTACTTTTCATCACAAGTGAACATTATCAACATGATGTGTGCTGGGACTGGTAGTCTTCCAATATAATACCCAAGTGGGCTGCCTGCAGTTGCCTCAATCAAATAGTTCATGTTCACGAAAGCACTTGCATGATAACCTCCCCGTTGAAATTATCGGCAAACCAGGTCCACCCTGCCGATGTTTGCACAAGCAGCGGAGCCACTCCAATGTTCGGCGGTGCTCTCCCTGGCCGGACCGGCCGTAAATATACAGTTTCACAAGGTGCCCAAAAGCAGAGTGCACTCCCTGCTTGCTTTCTCCAGTAAGGGGGGGTTTACCAATGCAATCAGCGCCAGCAGAGCCTGACGCGTTTCGAGTTATCCACTCTTCCTCATAGGCTGTCTGCAAATTGAGTAACTGCAAGCAAAAAACAAACCAGTATCTTAGTCCCTTATTTATTGCCATTATGCACCATAGAAATCACCTGATACTTTTCATCACAAGTGAACATTATCAACATGATGTGTGCTGGGACTGGTAGTCTTCCAATATAATACCCAAGTGGGCTGCCTGCAGTTGCCTCAATCAAATAGTTCATGTTCACGAAAGCACTTGCATGATAACCTCCCCGTTCAAATTATCGGCAAACCAGGTCTTAGAGCTTCGTTCTACAACAGCACAAAGAGGCACTGTGACATCACACACAAACGTTATCCGTTGCGTCACTCACGTTGCGTTGCTGGACCGCAGACACTGATTTTGCATTCCAGATGCCCGCTGACCTTTGTTTCACTGGAATCTGCCCCACATTTCATGAGGATGTGTTCGCTTCACCTTCTTTAGCCGCCTTGGAGATCGGACGTTCCTTGAGAGCTGAACTCCGTCTGGAAAGCCTAAACAATTCTTCCTTCCTTAGTTTAGGCAGCGGACAACGCCGGAAAAACACAGTGGGTCCATGGTGATGACTCCAGTCCCTCATCGCCAAAAAGAGATAGGGTAATTCATCAGAAAACAGCCGGGTAATTCATCAGAAAACAGCCGGTAAGATTAAAGTACTTTATTTCAATAGGAGCCACCAAGCAGAACATCCACGAAGATCAACAAACAACTCCAACTGTCCTAGTTGGAATTCTCGGTACAGAACACACACACAGTGAGGCTCTGCACCAAAGGTTCAAAACAAGCATAGGCTACTACACAATCCCATCCGGCTATTCTTGCTGTATAATCAGGTTCGCCTTTTGACCCTTGTCCCCCCCAAATTCTACATGCTATTATAGATACCGTAAACCCAGTGATCAATGACATAATAAATACCTCTATATCACTAGCTGAAGTCCCCAATGAATGGAAAAGGTCGGGGTGAAACCTCTCTAAAAGAAACCACTTGTGGACCCCACTACTCTTATCAATCTCCGACCTATCTCTTTACTTCCATGTCTTAGTAAGATTACTGAAAAGTTAGTCAACTCTCAACTCATGACCTATCTGAAAGGAACCAATATCTTACCTCCCAATCAATCAGGTTTCAGGCCACAACAGTCTACAGAATCAGCTCTCCTATACACCACTGAATCCCTGAAAGACACTGTGGATCAGGGAAAAATGCTGTGCTGGTCCTATTAGATTTATCAGCCGCATTCAATACGGTCTCCCATGTCATCCTCCTGGACCGTCTCGCATTATGTGGCATCTCCCATCTCGCCCTGGCCTGGCTAAAATCGTTTCTACAAAATAGAAAGTAAGTTGTCACTCTCTGACAATTCCAGTCAACCGAAAAACCACTGCTTTCCGGGGTCCAACAAGAGTCTATCCTCAGTCCAGCACTTTTTAACGTCTAGATGACCCCCTTGATTAGTCTGATATCGTCCTTTAACATCGAGATCAACCCAAACGTGGACGATAAGCAGCTAATCCTGGTCTTAGACAGAAACATCACACTGGCTGAGCTGAAGAAAACATCTACCAATGTCTCACAGCAGTCTTCTACTGGATAAAAACCAATCACTTAAAATGCAACTCAGAAAAAACTGAAATATTGCCACTAGGAAAAAGCGAATACTTTTCCCCCTAGACTATGGTGGCCGTCCGACATCCCCACCCCACCCCCAACACAGTAACAGTATCCAGGAATCTTGGGGTCAAATTTGGCTCGGCAATATCCTTCCACCAGCAATCCTTAGCAGTGGCTGGTACCTTCTTCGATCTCATAAAGTCACTCAAAAAGTTCTTTGACCTATTTCCCAGTACAGCAAGACAGACAGTTGCATTGGCCCTAGTCCCCTCCAGATTGGACTAGTGCAATACCCTCTATGCTTGAGCTAATAACTGCAGATGGTACAGCATGCGGCAGCACGACTCGCACTTAAATGGCCCAGGAGCTCATCAGCATCCGCTGCACTGGAAGCTTTGCACTGGCTACCCATCCATAAAAGAATCTTGTTTAGGATCCTAATTATTACCTTCCAAATCTTTCATTCTCCAGGCCCTCACTACCTCCGACCTAGGTTTTCAGTCTATGCACCAAGGCTGACCTACTAAACCCCTCAGTTTTCAGATATGTCTCATAAGGAGGGAAATCAATTGAAGTGTTAGGGACTAAGGCCTGGGACCAACTGCCCAATCACCTTCGTTTCATTCAGTCAGAAACCCTATTTAGGAAGACTTTGAAAAAGTAGATCTGTATGGCCCCTGATGCTCTATGCAGAGCACTCATTTAACTCCTTCCAGTCTTAGCCACTCATGTCTGTTAGTGAATCCGCTTAGCACCATGAAGCTCCTTGGAGTGAAAGACGCGCTGTACAAATGAGTTATAACAGGACATTCCTCTAGATAATATATTTCCCAGAAAATGCTGGATGCCTTCTTCAGGGTGGTGACATCCACCACACATACCCTGTTATGGGATGGTGGGGCACCACGAATGGCCTATCAAACCCTGACACAAGGGCCATGTGAGGGGGGATCGCTCTCCAAAATCTTAATAACTACTACTGGGTGACCCAGCTGATGGTGGCAAATGAATGGGCCTTTGCTTCTCAGATAGCCAACAGAGAGGTGATGTGCAAAGCGGGTGACCTCGGCCTACTGTATGGGGTGGGGAGAAACCCATGATCTCCCCACACCAATGGCTAAGATCCCCAGGGTGTGGAGAGCAGACACGAATGGATTGGCATGGGGTTCAAGGTTCACACTAGAAACTCCACTATGGGAGGCTGACATACAGGACCTGGAAGGGTGGCACCTGTGAGAACTGATAGGCCTGATCAAGGTGGTGGACATATGGGAAGAGTGCGGGATGGTACCATTTGCAATATGGCAGTCGAGATATGACATGGCCAACTGACTATTTTTGAGATACCTACATTAAAACACACACTAAAAGACTACACAGACTTACAGGCGAATGTAGCAGAAGAGACTTAATTAGAGTTTCGGAGCCTGGCAGCCGCCTTGCGCAAACATGTGATCTCACACATCTATTAAACACTTGTGACGAAATATCAATGCCCCCTAGAAAAATTGCAACTAAGTGGGAACTAGACCTGGGTACTCTGGAGGACACAGACTGGGCAGAGGCATGTCACTAACCGAGGGAGAATGGAATAAAAGCGGGGTTTCACCTGGTACAACTCAAGATTTTACACAGAGCCTACTACAATAGAACAAGGCTATTCCAGATGGGTAGAGGCAGTGATGCCTGGTGCCTCAGGGGGTGCTGCAAGCTAGGAACTTTGGTTCAAAAGCTGTGAAGCTGACCCCAACTATGGATATTCTGGTCGCGGGTGGAACACCACATATCAAAGGTGGTGGAGGACAAGATAACACTCATGTGGGCATATTTACAAGGGAATAGCGAAGTGTGGCTTTAAGCTTGAAATGCTAATGCCACGCTCTGCCATTCCAAAAACAGTGGATGAGCCTTAATTACAAAGATAAGGCTGCCTAGCGCCAATGCAGGCACCCTTGCACAATAGTGCAAGGGTGCCTGCGTTGAGGCAATGATTGTTTTTGTGCAGGAAAGGACACCTTCTTGTACATGAACAATAACTAACAGCGATTTGCTGTTTTTTTTATGTGTGCTGCACAATGCAGCACACATAGAAACAGCAAATACAAGGAGAAATGAACCATTTCTCTTCATTTCGCCATGTAAAGACAATGTTTCCCCTGGTCTTAATTTTGGCGTTTTCTCCTATTTACGCCACTTTTGTAAATAGGGGGCATTTGTTAAAATAAATAAGGTAATAAGGCCCCCTTTCACGCAGCACTTAGCATGAAAGGGGTGAGCAATGGGTGTTGCGGCGGAATGCCCACCACAACACCCATTGCTCACCCCTTTCATGCTAAGTGCTGCGTGAAAGGGGGCCTTATTTACAAATCGGCATTAAACAATGTTAAGTGGCTTAACACCGCCTTGTAAATAAGACGAAGCCCCTATCTCCATAGGAATGTCACAAAAGTGACATTCATGTGGCGATAGGGGCTTGCAAATATGTCCACTATGCCTTTGACAGTGCTGGGATTATGGGGAGATGTTACACTATCCAAGTACGATCTACTGTTTTGCAACATGACCCTGGACATGGCCAAAAGGGATATTGTACAGCTTTGGGAAGCTAAAACACCACAGAGCCCGGCCAACTGGATCAAAAGTCACAGTATGCAAGGTGAGAGGGAGCCCCAGGGAGTTTGATGAGATGTGGTCCAAATGAAGAGATATACATGACAACATTTTGGGAATATCATGAAGGTGAGAGGCAGGGAAGAAGAGGGGGAGAGACACATGAAGAAAATGATACTATTGCAGGACTATGGACCAATGCAGGTAAGCTCTGAGCTGGAACATTAAATATTCACAGCTTCTGAAGTCCTCTCCTCCAGTGGATAATTCTCGTGCTTTTACCTAGTCAAGAATTCTCGCTTCAGACCTAGGGCCTAATTTGAGTTTGGCAGGCAACCAATCCGCTGTATTACAGGTACACACTGTAAACAAAGGCACTTGTAATGCGGTGGACGGGATATCCGTAATATTTGTGACAGAGAAATACAATCCACCAGACTCTAAATCTGACCATCAGTCTTTTTTATGAACTTCAGAATTCTCTTGTGGGGCAAGCCTGAAGCTGTATTTGAATAATTCAGTCTGAAATTGAACTCTTGTACCCTGAGATCCAGCTGGAGCTCCGCAGGTGTGGGATGTCCAAACATTTTCTAAGTCCCAACTTTTTAGACTTTCTGGGGAAGTTCCTCTTAGCCATTTCTAAGGCTCCCTGGACCTCAGGCCAGCACATACTGACCAGGACAGACTCCAGCAGATGCCACCAACAAAGTCCAGTCAATTCCCAATTGTAACTAAACCACATGTCACGCTAGGAAAAAGGTGTCTTGCAACCTGCTGCCACACAGGAGTTCAGTCAACTGACCCTTGGAGTCCACCTCTTTGTCCTGGGTAGAACTGGGAGCAGGTCCAGCCCATCTTGTCTCCAGACAGGTTACAGACTGGCAGAACAGAAGAGAACTTGACCTGCTAAGTTTCAGAAAGTACTCTAAAGAGCTTGGGGTGAGCTTCCTTTGTTCAATTCACGAGCCAGTGGTTGGGGGGTGAATCCTGGCCACTTCATGACCAACAGGTAAAAGTTTTCCAAGGGAAGTTCTTCCTACTTTTGCATCAAATCCTGTTGGACTTACCACAAACTATCTCCCAGTGAATCATTCTCAGTAAAAGAACGAGCTTAGGTGAATAACAATGCTGATAAGAGGAGGAATTGTATGAGTTAAGGGGCAGAACAATGCTGTTAAGATGAGAAAACAATGAGTTAAGGGTGATCAAAATGCTGTTAAGAGGAGGAAAAGAATGAGTGAAGGAGGTTAAAAATGTGGTCAGTGGAGGTAAAACGAGTTGTTAAGTAGGAGGAAAATGTAAAATACAGTGAATGACAGTTCTCAGTAGAATAGGAATCAACATTTTGGCGGTTCTAGCATGCCCGAGCAGAGAGCTTGAGCTAGCAGCAGCAGTGGGAACTGGCCCGGGGAACTGCTACATGGGGTCGCACTGCGGCCTCCATTAAGTAGGTTCATTGGAGGGAGGAGGGGCACTTGGCGGATTCAGCAAGAGGCAGGAAGCAGGAGGTAGAGTGGCGCTGAAGCTGGGAAAAATTGTGGAAAGAGCATTGTTAGTGTGGGAAAAAAACAATAGATATGTGGGGAGGACGGCGAGCAATAGGTAGAGGAAAAACTAGTGTAAGGAGGAGAAAAATGCTGTTAAGAGGAGGAAAAGAATGAGTTAAGGGAGAACAAAATCAAATAATCAATCAGGGAATTGTAAAGCGCCTTACTCCCCTGTGAGGGTCTCAAGGCACTGGAATTCTTTTAAGAGGAGGAAAAGAGCACCTTACTTCCCCTCGCCCTGACCTCCTGCATCTGCCAAGGCAGGAGCATTGGATGCTCTTTTGCCTATCTAGCCGCCAAGACAATGAACAGCCTCCACCTCCATCTCGACCTCCCCCTCCACGCAGGAATTCAGAAAGCATCTAAAGACCTGGCTGTTCAACTGATTCCACCCAGCAACAGAAATCCTCAGTGTCTGGATACTCTTGCGAGTGATTAGAAGTGCTCTAAAAATCCCATTTGGATTTGATTTCAGTAAAAACTAAGATGACAAAATCCTTCTACCCCTGGAGGGATCTTGTGTCACACCTAAGGGTTTGCTTAAGGTAATGAACAATCTCCTCCCACATAACCACTCCTTACTGGTTCTGGAGCAATTTTCTTCTGCCGTTCAGACTAGATCCAGGAGGCTAAAGTGTGTTTTAGGACCAAAAGACTTTTCTCCTCTTGCTTCCTTTTTCACTAAACTATAAAAGTATAAACCTCCACAGTCCCATTTAAAAGAATGAACTCCCTGAACACTCCTAAACTGCCCTCCTTGGGTTTAGCTGTGTCACATTCCTAAACTAATCCGTCCTGCCAGGCCCAAGCCGTTTTCGATGCCATTTTCTGTGCCCTGAGAGCAGTATTTTACATGTCATCTACACAGCAGTGACAGACCAACAACAGGCAAGCCAATGCTTGTTAACCTGCATGGGCTTTAGGCAGGAAAAGTATCACTTTTTAAAAGTCAAGAATCCAACTTTACCATTGAACTGAATTTTTTATAAATATTAAAAACAGTGGGCCTTATTTATGAAGGCCTTGCGCCGCCGGTGCGTCACTTTTAACATGGGAAAAAGTGACGCACCGGTGGCGCAAGGCTTTCATAAATGAGGCCCAGTGTTTGAACTGTATCTATAGCTTATGCCAAACTCAGTATACACGTTAATACTAGGCCTAGGCAAAATTTAAATTAGGCTAGAGTAATTAACATAATTTCAAAACTTTTGTGTTACACTTGTCCCTGTTAAATTATCAATATTGCGTCATTACACCACTTTGTGTAATAACCCATTGTTCACTGTAAAACGTTTACAGCGAACGCACAGAAACAACAGAATGCGAGTGGCTATAGTATCTGGTTCTTTTGTTTCTTTTGCCCTTTTTTTAGCACAAAATGCATCTTTCTTTTAGAAATTGTCACAAGGATGCATTTTGCTCTAAATATAGCGCTAATTGAAAGATGTGCATTATATGTAATTTTTGAATTTCGCATCATTTTGTTGAAATTTCACAAACTTATGTGAAGCAAATTATGTGAATTTTGCACACCCATAATTAAATCTTAACTGCACTTTAGCTTTTTATTCATAGAACTAGCTATAAACCTAACAGTGAAAATATCTTTTGGGACCTAGTCACTGTAGGAACTTTTAAATGCCATGCACCCTATCCCGTGGGCTACAAGACCTATTTAGGTGTGAATAACTAAGGGGCTCATTACGATGGCTGGTGGACCTGAGTCCGCCCACCATCGTATCGGTGTTCAGGACTGCCCGCCAGACATGCGGCAGTCCCACACCACAAATTAGGATGCGACCGCCACCTTAGCAGTCGCATTCTTAATTTTAACATTGCGGCTGGTACTGCTGACAGCAGCACCTGCCCCAATGTTAAATTTGCATGTGTTGCATTTCGCTGCACTACATGGCAGGCACCATATGGTGCCTGCCACTTGGTGCATTGAAATGTTGTGGGGTACCATAGGTCCCCTCCAAGTACCCCCCCTTCTCCTCCCGACACAAGGGGGGCCCGCAACGGGCCTCCTAACCCAATACCTGCCAGTCTTTCCATGGCTGCACTGCCGCCATGGAAAGGCCGGTTTAAACTGCCATCCTAATTTGATGGACGGTGCCTGCTAGGCACCACCACCATTTTAGGCACCCTGCACCGTCAGCCAGGCAATCGGTGCGATTGCCTTTGGCGATAAAGCGGCGGACGGACTTTGCGTCCGCCGCTGTACTCACCGCCGTCCTAATTGGACGGTGGGAAAATCCTGTGCGATGGCGGAAGGACCAACACCACTGGCCCAGCGGTGGCAGTACTTCTGCCATCGTATTGAGCCCCTTAGTATTTAAAAGTCGGCTTTCCTTTCTGCTAAAATTTTTATTTTGACAGGTCTACCAGCAGGCTTAAAAGCGTACACTTGTATGCCTGAAGTCATATTCTCATTGTCAGTCTAGCAAATTACCCTTACGTGCAGCAGCCCATAGGTGAAATGTCACTTTCAAAGCCATTGGTGTATTTTTTCTTATGCCATATACTACTGGAAAGATTTGCCAATTGTTCCTTGTTTTAGAGTTTAAAGCATGTGCACTGGATACTGGACAGTGGTATCTCACTGTGCAAAGTCTAAAGCCAGCAATATCATTCAACAAAAAAAGGAGATGGCCACGCAAAAAGATAATTTTCTCATATATAGTACCACCTGTGTGATTGGTGCCTAGATACAATACAGTGTACTATATAAATGCCTTCTCAATTGATCATTCAATAATGTATTTGTGATGTTTGTTGCCTCGGTTCAGAAGTACATCCCTTCTTCGGCCACATTGCACAGGTAGGTTGAGTCCACTATTTACGTTGCATTTTTTTTTTAGCCATGTTGTGTATTGGCTTCCAGTCTCCCTGCTTGTCTTTATTCTTACATATCTGTGTACCTACTTGTTTCTCTGCCATCTGAATCGATCCAGCATACACAGTATACCAATAGTAAAATCTTATTTGTTGTAGGTAAAACTTTTATTGGACTGAAGATTGTGGAGACCTTACTACGGAATAAAAAGTTCTGGGATTCAAGCAAAAGCTGTATTCTTGTGGTGTGCCACACAAACCATGCCCTGGACCACTTTTTGGAAGGTATGCTTTTGTATATTTTCTTGTTCTAACTCGACAATATTCGTGTACTGCTCACCAAGCAGGTTAGAATTCACAAGGAACCTTGCAGATTGTGGGTTGTGGATGTAATGTTCAGCACACGAGGAAACACAGTACAAACCGACTGAGGACAATGGAAATGGCTACAGCCCTCCTAAACTTCTTTTCACTTTGACAACTGTGTGTTAAGACTCTGGGTAGCATTACGTGAGAATCTCCAAAGTGCACTACCACATTTATATTCGATTCCCAACTATAGATCCTCCTGCTAAGTAGTGTAAAAAATTAGCATTTTCTGGTAGCCTTGTTAGGTCGAACCTTGAGGCAGCGCGTAAGCGCTGTTTCTATGTGGACGATCTGTTGTATTTTAAAGCAAGCATTTGCAATTCAATAGGTCTCGCATTTGCGAGATTTTGAGCTATTGGCATTGTAAATGACAATGCCTTTAATTTATGTTTAAAAACCTGCAATAATAAAAAGTATTGTTATTTACAATATCAATAGGCCAAAGTTTTGAAAATGCGAGACCTATTGCATTGTAAATGCTTGTTTTTTAGAGCGCCAAGGTTTGGGCATTGTCTGCCAGAAATTCTACACTGGAGTGCTCTTCCTTTCCTTGTGGTTTCGTCAGTCTGGATGAGCCCGAAAATAAATGGCAGATGAGGTCAAGGGTGGTGCCTAAAATGCTTCTTGGTGTGTATTGGTCACAGTAGGCTCCTACATTGTTGCTTTGCAGGCCCCTGTCCCCAGATACAAAGGGGAAGGGGCGGAGGTTGTGGCAACTGCAGATGCCTTCCTTAATGTGCAACACACAAACGATCACACAATAAATGTTTAATTCAGATCATTCTTGCTGTCCTGGGACGCATTTTTAAAATAAAGTAGGGGAACTGACTGAGTTAATTGTAAAAAGTAGGGGCACACCATGCCGTTCCGATTCCGCCCACTCCCACTACTGGTTTTACAACAAACTCGTATGAAGAGCTCTACCTCATTGGGCAGTAAGGGTTGGAGCCCATTCCTGGCATGTGACACATGTCACTCTGTCATGTGGCATATGCCACAGCTGATGTGACATATGCCACAGATTTTTTACATGGTCTTTCATGATTATCAGTTGATGATTTCCAAAGGACTATCTTTCACTCTGCTAAAATAAATAGTTTAAAAAAAGAAAAAAACAATATAAAAAAAGATTTTCCCCAGGTGGGGTTTGAACCCTTGTCAAAGGAGTCATAGCCCCTGTACCATTTGTTGTGCATAGAGATTTTCTCAGCCCAAAGCCTTTGTGTCTTGGAAAAAGGGTGATGTCCCTCTTCTGTTTCCATGCTGTTTTTCCTCTTACATGCCACAAATCTACACTTGATTTTCGTTATTTATAAACAAAGAGGCCTTCCTTCCTATCATTCTGGCACTTGGCCCATGCATTTAGTTTTCTTACACAACCATTCCCAAAGTCTCATTCCACAAATGAAGGGATTTCTTTCATAGCAAATCTGGTCCCCCTTCCACGTGTCACAGCATGTCACAAATCTCTGACATGCACTGCCTTGACTAAAAAGGCAACAAATCTCACAGACACTGTTAAGGGTGTTTTACAAAAGGGCATCTTTCATTTGGGTAAAATAGAAAAAAAATAGAAAAGAATATAAAAATCGATTTTCCCCAGCTGGGGTTTGAACCCTTGTCAAAAAGTACTAATAGACCCTGTGAACTGCCCTGTACCATCTTTTCTGTGCAAATTTTCTCAGCCCAAAAGCTTTGTGTCTTGCAAAAAGGGTGATGTCCCCCTTCTGTTTCCATTACGTTTTCTTCTTACGTGCCACAAATCTACACTTGATTTTCGTCCTTTATAAACAAAGAGAACTTCCTTCCTCTCATTCTAGCACTTGGCCCATGCATTTAGTTTTCTTACAAACCATTCCGAAAGTCTCATTCCACAAATTAAGGGATTTTTTTCATAGCAAACCTGGCCCCCCTTCCACGTGCCACAGCATGTCACAAATCTCTGACATGCACTGGCTTGACTAAAAAGGCCACAAATCTCACAGACACTGCTAGGGGTGATTTACAAAAGGGCATCTTTCATTTGGGAAAAATAGAAAAACAATAGAAAAGAATATAAAAATCGATTTTCCCCATCTGGGATTTGAACCCTGGTCAAAAAACAGTCATAGCCTCTGTGAACTGCCCCTGTACCAACTGTTCTGCATACATTTTCTCAGCCCAAAGCCTTTGTGTCTTTGAAAAAGGATGATGTCCCCCTTCTGTTTTAATTACGTTTTCTTCTTACATGCCACAAATCCACACTTTATTTTCGTCATTTATAAACAAAGAGCCCTTCCTTCCTATCATTCTGGCACTTGCCCCATGCATTTCCTTTGATTACACAAATTCTCATTCCACAAATTAAGGGATTTCTTTCACATCAAACCTTGCCCCTCTTCCACATGCAACAGCATGTAAAAAATGTCTGATGTGCACTGGCTAGACTAAAAAGGCCACAAATCTCCCTAGACACTATTTTGGGGGATTTACAAAGGGACATCTTTTATTTCTGTAAAATAGAAAAAATAAGGGAAATATTAAAAAAATTAATTTCTCCTAGTGGGGTTTGAACCCTTGTAAAAACATATGCATTTCCCTCAGTAACGACCAGTGCACCATATATAACCATGATGAAGTATACTACACACAATTGTATTTACACCACACGTTTTCTTCTTCCCATGTGCCACAGAATGTCACACATTTTTTACATGGATTGGCTTTACTTAGGGGGATCTTGAGAGCCAACGAACAAGTTCGCCGCACTGCAGTGAGGCTCTGATAGCCCAGGACCCTAAACCGCCAGAATCCTCCTTCCTAAAGTGGCGAAAACTGCCTTTAAATACGTTATGCCCAACGTGACTCACCAGGGAGCTGATGAGAAGAGTGCGGACTCACTGACACCGTCTAAGTGATCACACACAGCGCATTCCTGTTTTGCAGCCTACGGCTGTTCATGATGGCTGCAACAGGATTGAGCTAACCGGGTCTGTGTCGCCTGGCCCTGCTGTACGGAATTGCTGTGGAGGGACCCCGGCGGTATCACCACCAGGAACTAGGAGCTGCCCAACGTGGAGCTACACTACGGGGAGAGGGTCGTCTGCTGAGTGAGATCGGGACCAGCTGAGGTAGGCTTGCACCGACGCTAAGGCTGAGCCAGGCTGAACCCACGCTGCTTCCCATGAGCTACCTTGGGCCTCGGCTGAGGTGATGGGCCACTTTAATATGAGTTGTGAGATTGCTGATGCGGCTGGCTCCCCGATCCCCATTTGCACTCTCACCTGGGGCCTAAAGGGGTCAAGAGGAGAACCCTGTTGAGACGCGCTGCTAGAAGGATGCTGATTGACCTGTGCTACCTGTACAGCGCCGGGAGGCGGCGCATGGAATGGTGAGGCCTTGATCCTGGGGCGCAGAGCAGCCTTGCTGTTTTGTAATACTCGGTAAGACAGGCTGAAGTGGACATTACCCGCAAAATCCCAAGCAAGACACGCTGCTTTTTGTGGTCCCGGGCCCTCTTCAGCAACCCAAGAATCAGGGCGGAGGGTGAAGAGTTGGGCCATGGCAGAGCCAGGGCTCACCTAAATAACTGCACAATAGCACAAACTGGCCTATATAACCGCCCGAAGGCACAAACTGGCGCCTGTTGACCTGAGTGGGATCTGCACACCCTGAGGGACAAGCAGAGCTAGCCGCTGCATCCTGGTCTTCCTGAGAGGCATACTGTGCCCGCCCATACCACGTAGAGGGGAATATCATGGGTCCAATGGATGGCAAACAGGCCAAACTCAAATTCCCGGCCTGGAAAAGCACTACCTATACTGCTGAAGACACAGAATCATGCCGGGAAGAGGAAAGCACAGCATCAACTACCCCTCAAGATACAGATATAAAATAATTTCTCCTCATGATGTGCTAAAGCCTCACTTCCATCGAGTCCAAAATGGACACCATGAATATGCACATGGACTACATCACACAAAGGTTGGAGAAGCATTATGGCCGCATTACCGAAACGGAATAGCGGATATCCACCCTCAAAGACTCTTCCTCTGACTGCCGTGAACAACTTGTGGTAAATAATAGATTACCCTGTCATAATTTCTATACTTAAACAATGGGTCATGCATATAATGAGAGGCAGAGTCCGTGGTGTCCGATTCAAAAGGGCTTTATTTCAATAACTCGAGTTAAGGGAGAATCGGGTTCCATCACCACTAAGGTTCAGGAAGGGTCGTCATCTGAACTTTATTCACAGAGTACAATATTTATACATTACATTTCATAGAGAAGGAGGAGGAGCGCTCCAGGCAGAGCAAGAGAAGGAGAGATAAGAGCATGTGGGCGTGTATCTGGGCGTACATGTGGGCGTTTCACCTGAGGAGTCATAGGTGAGTCATAGGTGGGTGGATACATGAAGGGGGTCTGCATGGCCAGCTGGAACCTTTGCCCTACTTGTGTGCGCGACTTGGTCATGATGTGCAATTGACGTGTAACTGGGGGAAGCTGGGGGGAGCTGACTTTCGTGCTAGTAGAGAGGTCTTCAGTGTCAGGACGACCTGTGCATCGGGTACTATCTGATATCTTAGGTTCGGAGGATGTATTATCTGAAGTAAAAGGTCGCTCGAGGAAAGGTTGCTCATCTCCAAGAGCCAGTGCGGGCATATATTTCTTTGTTCATTGCGTGGGGGCCATGGGCTTTCTATGGATGTGAGCTGTGCAAATCACTTAAACGGAGACAGAAAGGCTGGGCCCTATCTCTGCGGACGGGTTCTGTTTACCTTCCTTCACTAGGCAGGAATGTGATTCTGTAGAGCAGGCAGATAACTGTGTGCAAAATACTGTCTTGGCACCCCGGGCTGGGCCCCTCTCGACTGAGCCAGAAGTATGCGAGAGGTCAGGGATGCGAAGCTGCAGCCCTCAGAGTGTCTGGAGGCATGAAAAACTTAATTCGGGTCCATGGCTCGAGCTGAGCCACAGAATGGGTTCATCTCGACTTTTAAACGTGCACAGTGCAAATACATTGGCAACATAGGCCTCAATGCAGAATTAACGTTTCTTTCATGGAAGACTTGATAACTGACATCCTAGTGTAGGACGTAAATGCAGAGGCAACATTATTGCAGCCCATAGAGGGAAGATGCATGGATGTCATGCACATACACTAAACGTTGGGGTACACGCAGGGGACACATTGGCCATATAAAATTTCATTTTCCTCATTCCCTCCTTGTCCCCTACGTTCCCTTCAAGTCACATCTATTTGCATGAGACCGTATATCTGATCATACAGCATCATTTGTTCTTCTTTTCTCTTTTGGACATGTGGATGGGGAATACAGGCAGTGGCACACTTTCCGCAAATTGCCGGGCCACACTGTAGACAGAGACAGCAGCCGAATATCATGAGCAGTATCATTCCCAGGAACGACAACACTTTCCATCCCCATGCTGATATTACACTCCAGAGCCAACCGGACCAAGCCCATGTGCCTGGGTCTTGATGTATATCATGAGCAATTTTGTGGAGCCTTGTTATTGCTGCGTACACAGATGGCGCGTTATTAGGAATGAAAACGCAACAACTGGAGCCGATCACTCTACAAGCCCCGCCCCTATCCACCAGGATGACGTCAAGAACAAGGCGGTTCTGAAGAACAACAAGTCTCATGGCAGACTGCTCCTGGGTCAAGTTAGCCAGGGCAGATGCAGTCTCATTCACTACTGCTTCCAAGGTTCTTGTTAACCTGCGTATGACTTTACTGTTTTGGATGGAACCTATGAAGAAAAAGAATCCTCTATTGAAATCTGTATATTGCTCCTAAGCTGTCTCAGTCTGATCAATCACTGGGGATTCGGTCTCTCTCCTGTGTCTAGCATGTTCGAGTCGTGAATCTCGATGATAATGGGATGGGGCTAGAAAGACAGGTGGCAGCAGGAACGCTATATAACATGTTCCACCCCAGTCTAAGGGCAGATGTACATAGGCTGTCTGACCACAAATAAAATAGGAATGGCGAGATGTGTTGAAAGAAGACTTTCCTTGATCATTAAACTCGACTACAGTATTACATTCACTGTGTCCCATATGTACTGTAACAAACGGTGGACCTACATTTTGCTTGGGCTGGACGTTCAAGATCATGAAGTTAAGGGAGGCATTTCCCTGCTCGTACTCTTCATTTTCTAGATCGGTTCCCTTCCTTTGGGGAAGTCCGTCTTCATCTGGAAAACATGCCTCATTCATTACTTTATTCAAATCTCCCCATCGCTCTGGGAAACTGTGGACTTACTGTCTAGGGATGTCATTAAAGCAAACCATGCTCCGCACGAACCATTGTGGGAGAACGGAAAAGGGAAGAAAGGCAGTACTCCCTTCGTCTTTTGAAAAGGTGGAAGCTGGCCACACACCCAGCAATCTGTTGCATTGCTGGTCTGATGAGAACGGTGCAACATCCGTATAAAAGTATTGTTGCGCAGGGCTAGTCGATAGGACAATTCATGGGGTGGCAGATCACTAAATGTATGTTCTGCGGTGCTATTAATGGGGAAGTGTATACGTGAAGAAAGAGGAGGAAAGAAAACATGTAATGCCAAGCTGATACATATGATAGTGATGCACAGGAGAGACATGAAAATCAGAGTTACTATACATCTACTGCGTAATATCTTGCAGTATTTCTCTCTCATCTTGCTCTTTTTGCTATTCTGGTCCGTGATCTTATACATGTCAGAAAACCTGTCTAACCGATTCACCACCTAGTGGACTTAAACAATTAAACGCTGTCTGACTTACTAGATCTTAACTTGGACCTATATTCTTGTTGTGGAGTCTTTTCTAGCAAAGGGGGCTTAAAGTCTGTACTGTCTTTAGTACTATCGGCATTGTCCTCTGTCTTTATCAAAGTTCCGGGATTCCCATAAAATTTCTTGCAGTGTTGGGCATGAAGCCAGCCTTTCCGTCCTTCGACTTTGATGGCAGTCCTTGTGGTGAGCAGCACTAGTTTCGGAGTTTTCCAACGCGGTTCAAGGGGGCTGGATCGATCAAAGTTCCGAACGTACACGTGGTCACCAGGGACGATGGTGTGCTCTTTGACTTGGGTGTTGTCAGGGAAGGCGGCGGCAACCTGTGAACGACAAGAGAGTAGTGCAGACATCAAGGAAGCCAGGTAATCTGTCAGCATATTACTGTCAACATCAGTTATTTTCTTAGGCATAGGTGTACCCCACATATTCGGTGGTCTACCAAAAACCACTTCATACGGAGATAGGCCCGTTCTGGAATGAGCTACCATACGCATGTAAAAGAGGGCAACCGGCAGGGCTACCATCCAATCCACGCCTTTCTCTGCACAGACCTTTGCTAACTTTGTCTTAAGTGTCTGATTATGGCGCTCTACGAGTCCTGCTGCTTCTGGGTGTCGTACACAATGAAACTTCCATTGATATCCTAACAGTAAGGACACTTGTTTCATTAATTCAGAAGAGAATGGCTGACCATTTGTCTGAGTACACGACACGGGGCAATCCATATCTGGGGAAGAAATCACGCACCAATTGCCTGGCGGTGGTCACAGCAGTATAATCTGGGACTGGGTACGCTTCTGTCCATCTAGATAGTGCACACACAACTACCAAGACATACTTGTATCCTCTACATCTGTCCATTTGGATATAATCCATCTGGAGGACTTCAAAAGGATGGTCAGGAGGATGAAATCCGCCTTGTTCCACTGGAATGCCTTTACCTGGATTGAACTGGCAACAGATCATACAGGTACGTACTTTCTGCTTCGCTGCTGCACGCAAGTGCTTGTTAAACCAGATATTCTGTAAGCTGTCTAGCATTGCCTTTTCTCCTAAGTGTGCTGGACTATGTGCTGTGTTTATGATCACTTGTACCATAGAGTCTGGGAGAAACCATGTAGCTTTGCCTTTAGTCATCCAACTTTGGTCAGTCTGGACCCCTCCTTGTTCAGTTTCTTTATTTCGTCTGGAGTGGCATGTGTCTGCATGTCGAGTACATCTTGTGAAGGATCCCTGACTGTCATGCTTTTTGTCAGTAATGGTACCTCTGTCTTTGTCGTGTCTTTTGGTGTCTGAGCTGTTAATTTAGCTGTTTGGTCTGCCAGGTCATTACCCTGGGAAATGGTGTCTGTGACTTTGATGTGTGCTTTGCACTTCATGATAGCTATGGCTGTAGGCAAATGTATTGCTTCTAACAGAGCCTGAATAAGCGGACCGTGCTGAATTTTAGTCCCATGAGAGGTCAAGAAACCTCTCTCCCTCCACAGTACTCCGAAGTCATGAACAACGCTGAATGCATACTGTGAATCTGTATAAATGTTCACTTTCAAGTTCTTAGCTCTTATGCAGGCTTGTGTCAGAGCGATGAGCTCGGCTGCTTGTGCTGACAGTGTGTCTATTCTGTGTGTCTCTATGACTTCAGTAGCAGTGGTCACGGCATACACTGCAACTAACTCTCCTGTGCTTGTTCTCATGCATGAACCATCAACATAAAGTGTCAGGTCAGAGTCTGGAAGTGCAATATCAGTCAGATCTTGTCTTGGTTTCGTCACTGTATTCATTACTTCCACACAGTCATGTGGTGCAGTATCTACTGTACTTGAGGGCAAGAGTGTAGCAGGGTTCAGAATGTTGCATCGTCTAATCTCTATGTGTGGCTGAAATAATGTCAGTTCATATCCTGTCAGTCTCGCTACAGTCAAGTGCTGCGTCTGTGTTCTGTTCAGGAGAACTTCTACTGCATGTGGTACCTGGACTGTCAGAGGGTGTCCCAACACTATGGAGTCACTTTGTCTTATGGCTAGGGCTGTTGCTACAACTGCTTTCAGGCACGCAGGCAGAGCCTGGCACACTGGATCTAGTGTACTAGAAAAATAAGCACAAGGCTTGTGTTTTCCTGCTTGATCTTGTGTGAGGACAGATAGTGCTGTTCCATCTCGTTCAGTGACAAAAAGTATAAAAGGTTTGCTGTAACAAGGAGTCTCTAAAACTGGCGCTTGACATAAAGCTCTTTTTAACTCTTCAAATGCCAAGGTATGTTCTTGTGTCCAAGGGAGGACAGTCAAAGACGCTGCCTCCTGTGTTGTCAACTGTATGAGTGGTTTGGCTAGATAGGCATACTGGGGAATCCATTGTCTGCAGTATGAAGTGTGGCCAATGAAAGCCCGTACTTCCTTTTGTGTCTTTGGCTGTGTAAGGTTAGCAATTAACTGGATACGTTCTTGTGTCAGCTGTCTACCCCTCTTGGACAGCAAGTGTCCAAGGTATACCACTTGCTGTGCACAGAATTGCAACTTCGAAGGGGACACTTTGTGCCCCTTGTCTGCCAGAAATTGTAAGACTGTCAGTGATGCATTTTCGCAGTCTGGTTCTGATCATGCTGTAATCAGAATGTCCTCAACGTACTGGAGCAGTGCAGTGTTGGTAGGCATATGAATACTGTCCAGTTGTCTTTTTAATGCCTGGCTGTAAATGCTAGGACTCTCTGTAAAACCTTGAGGAGCTCTCGTAAATTTAAAGCTGCGTCCATTTAAACTGAATCCGAAGAGATACTGACTCTCTGGATGAATTGGAACACTGAAGAAAGCATTCTTCAAATCAATGACAGTAAAGAACGTTGCTTCAGAATCAATAGCAGTCAGTAATGAAGAAATGTCTGGGACTACTGGATATTGAGGGACTATACATTTATTCAATTCTCGAAGGTCAACAACTAATCTGTAAACTGGTGGTGCATTAGGGTCTGTTCGTTTAAGAATAGGGATAAAGGGAGGAGCTTCGCGGGCAACCAAGATGGCCGCGTAAGCTCGGAGCTCCGCGGACCCTCCGATCCTCCGCAAATATCCTGTTCGAAATCCTGATCCACGTTGGTGGATTCTACTTGTTGGCTGGTCACTGACGCGGGAGCCGCTTTCCGCCTCTAAATCGGTGGTTCCTACGCTGAGCTACGTCGAGTGGAAATCCGTGCCAGGGACGCGCCATTGTATCCTGGATCTCCGTCACTCCGCACGACTGGAATGCGTAGTGGTTGCTCGAGGTCCCAACTGGCGAAGTGCTTGTGACTGAGGTGCTATCTATCATCGGCCTGGCCTGAATATCGACTTCGACCCTTTTTTTCGGTTCACTTGGCTCTGGCTTGGGCGGTGTGGCCCTTTGTTCTCATCAGACCCATCATGGCGGGCAGAGGGGACCCCGACAAGACGTCGAACAAAGGGGTTCGCAGCAAGACCCAGACACAACTGAACAGGATTGAGCGGTATGTTCAGCCACGGACGCCACCCAATGCGGTGGCCTCCACTAAAGATCCTCCTCCGGCGGGCTCGCCCGGTGGGTCCGAGCCTACCCTCAGTGACGTTATGGGGGCCATCGCGGGCATTCGGTCCGAACTGCAAAAACAGCATGAGGTCTTGACTCACAAGGTGGACACTTTGGCAGTGGATCTCACTCTTATCTGGGCCGACCTGGGTAAGACGAACGACCGTGTGAAGTCGCTTGATATCAAGACCTCTAGCCTAACCACCGATGTCTCGGACCTGCAGAATGAGGTCCGGACTTTGCGATTGACCACTGATCACTTCTCCAGGAGGCTGGAGGATTTTGAGGGACGTGCCAGGCGGCAGAATGTCCGTATCATTGGTGTTCCGGAAGGCTCGGAGGAAGCGGCAGTGGACCTTTTTGTGGAGGAACTGGTGCAGACACATCTAGCGCCTTCTGGCCTGAGTAATTTCTTCTCAGTGGAGCGCGCCCACCGGGTTCCGGGTGGCCCGCCGAAGTCGGGCGTGGCGCCTAGACCCATCATTGCACGGTTCCTCAACTTTCGGGACCGGGACGCGATCCTACAGGCATCCAGAAGGCATGAACCGCTTAAGTTCCAGAATTCTGAAGTACACTTCTATCCGGATTTCACCAGGGCTGTTCAGAGACAGCGTCAGAGCTATGCGGGAGTTAAACGGCGCCTGAGGGACATGGGCTTTAAATACTCAATGCTGTTCCCTGCCAAGCTTCGGATCGAACATGATGGTCATGCTCTGTTTTTTGACGTTCCGGAAAATGTGAGCGACTGGCTGGACACTCTGCCACAACGCCGGGATGACCACGGCGAACACACTGGAGGCGCGACTGGTGGTTCCGATCAATGAGACTTGGCTCTACTGCACGGATTTTGGCGGTTGGTGGCCCTGCTGTATGTGACTGTCGATACTGCTATTGCGTTGACTTTGCCAATTCTCCTGTCGTTTACATGGAGGGTGGCGGGAGGTGTTCGTGGAGATTCCTTACTCCTCTGGGGGCTTCTCGTAGACTAGTTAATAGGGCGACAGGCACACTGCTGGTTGGGGGAGCTTTTTAGTCTGCTGCAGGGGTGCAGGGTGGGGGGTGGGGTTGGGCAAGTTTGCTCGTTTGTTTGTTCTTTCTTTCTTTTCTTTCTTAGGCAATGGGTCGTATACACTGCTAAGTTTCACTTGCTGTTGAGGATTGTTGGGGTTGGGTGGGGCGGGTGGCATGATGATGGGGGGTAGGAAACTACGAGTACTCAGTTGGAATGTTAATGGGCTGGGTGACCGTATCAAGAGAGGGGTTGTGATTCAACTGCTTAAACGCCACATGCCTGATGTTGTCCTTCTGCAGGAGACGCACTTGGTTGGGAACACGTGCAAAGCACTCAATCGTAAGGGATACAAAATGGTGGCCCACTCGGGGTTCTCTTCGGGATCTCGGGGGGCGGGTGTCCTTGTACGTACGTCCCTTCCATTTGAGATAGACGTCACCCGGATTGATGAGAGGGGTTGGTACGCCGCAGTGGCGGGGAGATGGGAAGGGCGTGCCCTGACATTACTTCGGTTTTCGTTCCCCCAGGCCTACAATCTAGTACTTTCCAAGACCTTGGTGGCGCCATTTTAACTTTGCCTGCTGGTTTGTTGGTTATGGGGGGTGATTTCAATTCAGTTTGTTCTATCTCCTTGGACCGCCAACCGCCTAGAGACCTCCGGAGTTCCCAATTGTGGTTGCCATCCTTCCTCTAGACCATGGGATTAGTGGATAGCTGGCGGCTTTTACACCCTACGCTCTGCCATTTCTCCTTCCATTCCGGTGCGCATGGTAGTCTTTCTCGTATAGACTATGTTCTCACCTTAGCAGCACATGCGCCTGCCGTGTCTGAGGCCCCGCACTTGCGTACTATGTTTTTGGAAGCGCGAGACGCCGGCCTTCTTCCCCTGGACCAGAGGTTGGCCACCATTGTGGTCATCCACAAGGAAGGGAAGTCGAGAGACCTGTGTCGTTCTTATCGTCCCATCTCTCTCCTGAATGTTGAGCCTAAGATCCTCGCCAAGCTACTCGCCAATCGACTGATTGGAGTTATTGGCGATTTAGTGCATCCGGACCAGTCGGGCTTTATTCCTCACCGCAACACTGCCCTCAACTTGCGTCGACTCCACGGCGCCCTGGCTAGGGCCCATACCCTTGAGGAACCGGCAGTCCTCGCTTCTCTTGACGCCACAATGGCCTTTGACTCTCTTGAGTGGAGTTACCTCTGGGCAGTGTTGACGAAGATCGGTTTTGGCCCGGTATTCGTGGGTTGGGTAAAACTTCTCTACGCTAGTCCACTGGCCAACGTTGCTGTTAATGGCCGTCTATCGGCGTCTTTTGCCCTTCACAGGGGCACCAGACAGGGTTGCCCCTTGTCGCCTCTGTTGTTTGCCCTTGCTCTTGAGCCGCTCGCGGCCATGTTGCGCACGCACCCTGATCTGCATGGCATTACCTGGGCCCCCGGCTTCGAGGACAGGATCTCCCTCTATGCCGACGATATTCTGCTCTACTTAACCTCCCCCTGCAAGTCACTCATCGTGGCATGCGATGTACTCAGACTTTTTGGACGGTACTCTGGCCTCGTTATCAACTGGGCCAAGTCCTCCCTGTATGTGCTAAAAGGGGACACGCCGCGCCTCCCCAGAGGCTGCAACATCCAGGTGGCCAGTCAGGGGTTTAAGTACTTAGGGATTTACATCTCCGGGAGTTCGAAGGCGCGATATGACCACAACTTGCTCCCTCCTCTCCTGCGTCTCCGGCGCGATGTGGAGAGTTGGCGCAAGCTTCCGCTCTCCCTGCTTGGCCGTGCGGCATTATTTAAGATGATGTCTTTGCCCAGGTTCCTTTATGCTTTGCAGAACACCCAAGATCCGGTTCCGGCCCGCTATTTTAGGGAGATTGAGAGCCTTCAACGTGCCTTGCTCTGGGATGGTCGCCCCCGCGTCGCTATCACGAAGCTCACGCTTCCGTGGTACGACGGGGGCATCGCACTGCCGGACGTGCGTAGATATTACTGGGCCTCCCAACTGGCAGCTATTAACCATGGTCTTTACGGTCCGGTGAACAGCCCCGGCTATGCAATGGATAGATGGCTCCTGGGTGGTGGTAATTACTACCGGGCACTGTATTCGAGGTCTTTGGATAGGCGGATGTCGGGTCCAACGAAGACAGCGGTCCACATCTGGCGGACGATCACCAAGGCGCAGGGCTGGCAGGGCAGGCTGACCAGATTCACCCCTCTGTATGACTCTGATATTTTGGGCAGGTTGTGGCACACCAAGGGCTTTGATAAATGGGACCTCATAGGTATCTCCAGGGTGGACGATATGATCTCTAAGGGCGAGATCAAGACCTTTCTTCAATTGCAGGCTGAATACCAGTTGGGCGCTCGGAGTCCTTCCGCTATGCCCAGCTGCGGCACGCGCTGCTCTCTGCCAAACCGGCGGAGGGGGCAATTCCAGAGAGCTCCCCCTTGGAAGACAGAGTGTTGGATGGCCATATGCCCGATAGTGCTATCTCACTGTCATATAAAAAACTAATCAATGTCCGCACTGACCTTCTCCTTGGAGTGCGTGATCAGTGGGTGGGTGATGGCCTGGAGATCGACGATGAGGACTGGCAGAGCGCAGTGTTCTCCCCTAAGGAGGTCGCCATCTCCTCTCGTCTTTGGCTGGTGCAATTCAAGATCCTGCACAGAGTGTATGTGACTGGCCCCCGGCTTGTGCGTATGGGATACTCGCCCGACGGGCTTTGTCGTCGAGGCTGTGGTGCCCTTGCTACTTTCCTGCACATTATATGGGAATGCCCCGTCATAGCCTCCTACTGGAGAAGAGTGCACCGGATTATGAACGAGGTGACTGGGGTGGTGGCGAATGCAGAGGCTCGGAGGTGTCTCCTCAACATCTGGGAACCATCCGATCCCAATGTGGCACAGACCCAGTGGGTGACCCTGGGCAACATGGTGGCCAAACGGGACATTGCGCAAAAATGGGGTGCTGCCACGGCTCCCCTGGTGGTACAGTGGAAAGCCAACATGGATTGGTGTATGTTCAGGGAAAAGACGGTCTATGTTGCCAGGGGTAGGCCCCAGAAATGGACGAAAGTGTGGGGGGCCTGGAATGCTTACCGGGGAGATATTTGCCTGCCACCGGAGCCTGATTCTCTGGATGACCGTATGTCACCATAGCCTGTGACACCAACTGTGACATGTTGTGCTGCTTGATCCTGTTTTTCCTCCTCTCCTCTACTATCCTGCTTCACTCTCCTGTATCAGTGACTCAATGCTTGTTCTCCCCTGCCCGCTACCAACACCTCTAAAGATTCCTCTACTCCATTGCCACTCTTTAGCGCCGCTTGGCGTTTCTATTTTCTTTGTTCTATGTTCTCTCCCTACATAAAATATAAAAACAACCTGCACTGTACTGTTACGAATGTTTTTGCACTATTGCTCTCCTGATTCACCATGCTGCCTTGCCTCCGGGATGTTAGGCTGAATAGCTGTGTGCTTTTTCAAATAAAGGTTTTAAAAATTAAAAAAAAAAAAAAAAGAATAGGGATAACAGGTGAGTTACATACATTCGAGTCAGTCTCTATTACCACCCCTTGTGCAATGAGTTCGTCAACAATTTTCAATAAGCCACTACGGCATCAGGTGGTAACTTGTATTGTCTGATTCGTGGTAGTATTACTCCTGCTTTGATAGTGACACGATGTGGTGTAATGTTCATGTAACCTACGTCAGTCGGACCTTGTGCCCAAAGGTGCTGTGGCACATTCTGGAGTCTGTTGTCAAAATCTTTCAACACATAATGTCCCTTAAAATCACGTAAAAACAATCGTACTTCTTCCGGAGAACAACATATAACTGCTCCTAGTTCTTTTAATGTCTTTATACCAAGCAAGTTTTCTGGACATGATTTAGTAAGTAGCAAGTCTGTGGTACGTGACAATGGACCTACTCCTAGGGAGATTGGTTTCGATACTTCATTAACAATAGGCTTTCCTGAAAATCCCAGGGAAACATTCTGTGAGCCCGAGAGGGGATACCCTGGAACCTCGTCATGACTGATGGTAGTTCTGCTTGCCCCTGTGTCAATCAGAAATTTTCTGTCTTTTCCCAATACACGACTATGTACATAAGGACCCTCTTGATCTACAGGAACCTCAATAAGGGGCAAGCCAACTTCCCTCTCAAGGCTGTTTCATGAGAACTGTTGGTATTCTGGATAGTCTGACTGTGTGTACTGATACATTTGCTGTGTGGCATTAACAGGTGGTGGTGGAGGTGGAAAATTCGCTACTGTCTGGTTTGTGTTCTGTGGGGTGCTATTCTGCCTGGGAACGTGTCTTCGTTCTTTTGTCTTGCCTGTAGCTATATTGTGTTTCAGGACAGCACAATCTTTTACAAAGTGACCTGGCTGTTTGCAATAATTACAGTTCCCTGTTGTAGGAGAGTAGGGTCTGCAATCCTATGATCACCCAGATTTTTTGCTTTTGTTTCACTGGTTTACGACTTTCTCTGGCTGTGGGCCTGCTAATCAGACCCACAGCCTGGCTGTTCTCTCTCTAAATTACAACATGTACCCTAGGTGCATTTACCAATTGGTTCTGGGCCACCTTATCAGACCCTGTAACTCAGGGCATAGGTGTACCCAGGGCTGCCAGGGGCTGCAGCATGTATTATGCCACCCCTGGCTGGCCTCCTAAATTTGACACAACTGGCTGCATGACAGCCGGGGCAAAGTCGTGTAATCACCCTTTGCTGTAGGTGTAGTATACCTATACCTAACCCTAAAATGGACACACAGATTCCTATCAGTCACTCCTATGGCAGGCCTTGACAATCCTGAAGGCAGAGTGCTTGGAATCGTGTGAGATGGTGCTCTGGCATGAGCTGAGCCTGTCTGCAGCTTGCGGAACCAAGTCCTAATAGCTGTTCCATGATATCGCATACCATATACTCTTAAGTGCATTATAATCCTCGCGGTTAAATGCTAACTTTGGTATTGCTTTATCAAAACATGTCGAGTAAGGTGTCATACGAATTGGAATACTAACCCCTCACCAATTCTGGCGACGGGGTTAGCATTCCACCCTTCTAGAGGGACACGACATGTATGTAACTGTGAACCCCGGTTAAAGTTAACTAAGGCCTCAGCTCCACAAAATGGATGCTGCCACCACAGACACGAGTCTGACCCCCTGTAGCTGGGAGTCCTTCCAGCGAGGGGAGCCTGGACAAAGGGTTTCCTGTCAGGGGCGGTGCTAGCACCGTCCCAGACATGGTTTTGTGTATCCTGGGTAGGCAGGGCTTTTCAGGAAGGTGACTGCTGAGTGGCACCCCGGTGCTCACTACGCATAGGCCGGTCTGAACCAGTTCCAGGGGCACACCAGCCCCTGGCCTGGGGAAGTCCGGCATGGCAGAGGGGTGTAACCACCCCCCTCCTAGTCCCACCCATAGGCAGGACCTAGTCACCGGGTCAGCCCCCTTTTTTAGTATAAAGATGGGAGCGGGCCCCCTGTTCAAATTAGATCATCTTTGGAATCAAGACACGACTTTCTTCGAAAGGACTTCAAGATTTCTTCTTCAAGATTCTCCCTTGTGGCTAAGGAGTAGTCACCCTGCATCAAGCGGGCACCATCCTAAGAACACTGCGGTCTTCTGCAAGTCCTTCTTCACGAATCCGACGACCCAGCTCAACGAGACCCGGCTTCCCTGGCACCTCTGACCTCTACTCACCTCTACAGCATAGCTGAGAACTGTGAGTGCGACGAGACCTCGAGGGACCGACGATCGCCAAGACTGCACGACTTCTTTGCAACAAGCCCACCGTGTGCTCCACTGGTGAGTGCTTTGGGGTCCGAGAAGCCCCAACCCTGAGCAGCTCCAGCACCGAAGATCAGCCCTCCAGCATCTCCACGATCTGCGTGGGGCCCTTCTGCTTTTGCCTGCTCACCGCGCTGTGTGGCTACTAGCCGGCTGGCTTGTGGCCTTCTTCACGACGCCCGACGACATCACTGCTGCTGGTCTGGTTGCTCCAGACTGGCCCTTGCTTCCTTCTTCAAGAGAAGCACCCCGGACCCTCCTGGTCCACTCCAGACGCCATTTTGAGTCCACCGCGTGGGCTTGAATTTGCCAAGGCTTTGTTGCCCAATCCTGGGTCCAGCGACGCCGACAGCTTCATCCATCGTGGGACAGCTCGCTCCTCCATCCTGGTTGCTGACAACGCCTCCTGGTCCGTGAGATCTGCGAGCACAGCGTCACCCACTCACCTAGTCGAGGTGACTACCATCCGGTGCCCTCCTGGTGCCACCTGACTACTGGCTAGTAGTCTCGAACTTGGTCCCCTCTGCTTTCAGGTGTCATCTTCCATCGATCCAGGCTTGGATCCACCGAACTTTCTTCACTGGTCGCCTGCCAGCAACTTCTTTCTTCCAGGCTCCTGGTCCGGCAACGAGGATTCCCGACGTCTTTTGAGTCCTATGCAGCTGCAGCCCCTGGGCTAGGTAACTTCGGCATTTCGGTGCCCCAGCATAGCCTCACTATCCAAGGGTCAGAATCCACTTTCGTTTTCCTCCTACCAGGTCGGGTTCGCCCGAGAACACTAACTTTGCAATTTCTAGCTACCATAGACTTTGTCCCGCATCCCACGTGAGAGTGCACACTCTGCACCCGAGTCCCCTGGGTCTCCTAGAAGTAATCTGAAGATTCTATAGTCAAGATCTAGCGATTCCAAAGCCTATTAGTACTGTACTTACCTGCTAGTAATTTCGCATTCCACTTTCAGAGTATATGGTTTTCCGTGCCCCTCGGGCATTTGTATATACTGTGCTAACTTAAGTATTTTCGTAAGAGTTTTGTTTTGTGCTTAGTACCCTGTCCTCATAAAGAGTACAGGGCTGTTGTGATTCTTAATAAATATCCTGTTTATTTTCATAACACTTGTGTGGTGTCCTTTCACTTGGTGTTCAAGGGGTATATGTGTGGTAAACAGCTGGCTTAACACGCCCTCTCGAGTCTTTAGCCTTAGACTGCTCGTATCCACGCTACTAGGATAGCTGGTCTATAAGGTTGACTTACAACCAATCATCAATAAGGGTTGCTGGACTGATACATAGTGTTCACTAGAATAGTGAGCACTGCATATCAGGCCACCTTCTCACATTGGTGAGCAGCGGTTGGGATTTGAGCTTGCTGTTGTTTTACCACACGTATCCTAAGAATATCTTGTTGAAAGATCACATAAGTACTGTTAGTACATATAACTAAAGCTTACAATACTCTGAGTTCTACTGAACCAGCTGTTGCAGCTCCTCAAGGCTTAGCACACCTTGGCTGCAACTCTTAGCAAGGGATCAGTAGGTAAACACATAGTGTAGGTAGGTGCATCACTTACACCACACTAGAAACAGTATGTCAGACAAAGGAGGAAACTCTGAGTCTCCCCTTGTGTCAGTGGACCCTCCACAGGTCCTTCCTTCCAGAGATACTGTGCTTAGCTTCCATGAGTTACGACAAGTGTGTACCTCTAGGAAGATTAAGCAGGGGTCTAACCCCACAACTTCCTTTCTGATTGGTCTCTTAGAGACTTATGATGCCAGAAAAGCTGAGAAACTTCTTAGCTCTTCTAATCCAGATGGAGGTATGCCTCCCCTTGAGGGAACCAGAGGAGACCTGACCTAATCCACCTCTCAGCTGAGACTGAAGAGGGGGAGGAAGATGAGGAGCCCTCTGGGGATGAGGCAGACAAGGGACAGGTAGAAGTCAGCAGACTAACCAGGTCCAACTTAAGCAGACATGAGATGAGTACTGGGGGACCCCTGGGGCCACTCTCAGGTCAGCTTAACATTGGGAATGGACGAGCTAGGTCTCTATCCAGAGGCTCTGGCAGATCCCTTCAAACCAATGGCTCTCAACACTCCTCTCAGAAGGGGATGACATCCCCTCAGAGGAGAGTGTATGAAGCTAAAGAAAGGGCAGCCAATCTGAGGATTGAAAGGGAAGAACTTGCCCTGGCCAAAGAGAGGCTTGCCTTTGCTAGAGAGCAACAGTTAAGTGGGGTAGTCCCCACTGGTGTCAGCATTGTACCTAGCAATAGGGAAAGGAGTTTTGATACAAAACACCTAGGTAAGATAGTGCCCCCCTTTAAACAAGGGGATGACATCCACAAATGGATTACTGCTCTGGAGAGGGCCTGCACTGTGCAGGGTGTTCCCCAGAGTCAGTGGGCAGCTATCTTGTGGCTCTCCTTTGAAGGCAAAGGTAGAGATAAGCTCCTCACTACAAGAGTGGAGGATGCTAACAATTACCAAGTCTTGAAAAACACACTGGTTGAAGGGTTTGGCCTAACCACTGAGCAGTACAGAGTGCTGTTCAGGGATACCCAGAAAACTCAGTCTCAAGATTGGTCTGACTTTGTAGATTGTGCCACTAAGGCTTTTGATGGCTGGTTGCTGGGCAGTAAGGTTACTGATTATAAAGGATTGTATAATTTGATGATGAGAGAACAAATTTTACACAATTGTCAGAACCAGTTGTAGCATCAGCATCTTGTTGACTCAGATCTGACCTCTCCCCAAGAATTGGGAAAGAAGGCAGACAGATGGGTTAGAACAAGAGTTAAACAGAACCAGGGCCAGAATCAAGGTGGTCAGAAGAAAGCAGACCAGAAGGGTAAAGATTCTAAGGGGGAACAAAATGACCAGAAGTCTTCGACAGGTCCCCAACAACCCAAAGAGGGTGGGGGTCAGGCTCCCCAAAAGAAGAAAGAAGGCCAATCTAAAAGGTGGTGCCAATACTGCAAAAGTAAAACTCACTGGTTTAGTGAGTGCACCAAGAAAGGAGGAGGGCAGACTCCTGCCACTGCAGCCCCTAAGGCACCTGTGCCCCCTAGTACAGTCAGCAGTGGTAGTGCACCTCCCAAGGGTTTAGTAGGGTTAACCCTGGGTTCTGAGGGGTGTGACAACTTAGTTGGTACATTCACTCAGGCTGTCCTTGTTTGTACAGGGGATGTGGAGATGTCCCCTGATATAAGTCCCAATACCTTGGGCAAATACAGACAGACACCTTTCATTAATGGAAAAATGGCTCAGGCCTATAGGGACACTTGTGCCAGTGTCACAATGGTGACACCTAACTTTGTGGACCCTGGACAGATCATGCCAGGTACAGAATTCCTGGTGACCAATGCAAGCAATGTCAGTACCAATCACAGTATGGCAATTGTAGCTTTCTCCTGGGGAGGGGTAACTGGCCAGAAGAAGGTTGTAGTTAGTTCAGACCTCCCAGTGGATTGTTTGTTGGGCAATGATTTGGAGTCATCACAATGGTCAGAAGTGGAGCAGAGGACTCACATGGAAATGTTAGGCTTGCCAGCACATGTGTTTGCTGTGACCAGGTCACAGGTCAGGAAATGCCCCACTGAACAGGTGCTGGATCCTGGAACAATGGACCAGACACCTTCCAAGAAGAAGAGCAGTAGGGTTAAGGCTGTGCCTTCCCCCTTGCCCCAGGTTGTGGATCAAGTCTCAGAGGAGGCTGACCTACAGGAATTGAGGGAAACTGAGCCTAGAGAGTTTGAACTTGATCAAGTTGAATTCTTGGGTTCAGGGGGACCCTCAAGGGAAGACCTGGGGAAGGACCAGTTAGACTGCCCTTCTCTTGAACCCCTCAGACAGCAGGCTGCTGCTGAGGCTGCTGGGAACGCCACAGGTACCCACAAGGTATACTGGGAAGATGGACTCCTGTACACTGAGTCAAGAGACCCCAAGCCTGGCATGACCAGGAGGCTGGTTGTACCCTTGTCTCAGAGAGGTTTCCTACTTACCTTGGCCCATGAGATTCCCTTAGCAGGTCACTTAGGCCAGACAAAGACTTGGGACAGGCTTGTCTCACACTTTCACTGGCCTCACATGAATGAGGATACCAAGGAGTTTTGTCGCTCCTGTGTCACTTGCCAAGCCAGTGGTAAGTCAGGTGGCACAACAAAGGCCCCCCTTATACCAATGCCTGTGGTGGGGGTGCCCTTTGAAAGAGTGGGGATTGACATTGTTGGTCCAATGGAACCCCAGACGGCATCAGGGCACAAGTTTATACTGGTGGTAGTGGATCATGCCACCAGGTATCCTGAAGCTATTCCACTTAGGACCACCACAGCACCTGTGGTGGCAAGGGCCCTAGTTGGAGTGTTCTCCAGAGTGGGCTTCCCTAAGGAGGTTGTCTCTGACAGAGGTGCAAACTTCATGTCAAGCTACTTAACTGCTATGTGGAAGGAATGTGGTGTCAACTACAAGTTCACTACACCCTATCATCCACAATGCAATGGGCTTGTTGAAAGGTTCAACAGGACCCTAAAAGGGATGATTCATGGACTACCTGAAAAGCTCAGGCGTAGATGGGATGTCCTGATTCCCTGCCTTCTGTTTGCTTACAGAGAGGTCCCACAAAAGGGGGTTGGCTACAGCGCTTTTGAACTTTTGTATGGGCATCCTGTGAGAGGCCCCCTGTGTTTGGTGAAGGAAGGATGGGAGAGACCTCTCAAAAAGCCTGCAACCAACATAGTGGACTATGTACTTGGTCTCCGCTCCAGGATGGCTGAGTATATGGAGAAGGCATCTGAAAACCTTAAGGCCAGTCAAGAACTTCAAAAAGCTTGGCATGACCAAAAGGCTGTCCTGACTGTTTACCAGCCTGGACAGAAGGTGTGGGTGTTGGAGCCAGTGGCCCCAGCAGCACTCAAAGACAAATGGTCTGGGCCCCACACAATTCTTGAGCAAAAGGGAGAGGTCACCTACCTGGTGGACCTTGGAACTCCCAGGAGCCCCCACAGGGTACTCCATGTCAACAGGCTCAAAGCATATGTCGACAGGAAGGACATGAGTTTGCTCATGGCCATAGATGAGGGACAGGAGGAAGAGAGTGACCCTCTCCCAGACCTGCTCACTCAGAATCCTGATGATGGGTCAGTAGATGGTGTTGTCTTTTGTGGCAGCCTCTCTGAACATCAACAGAAAGACTGTAAACAGGTTCTTCAGTCTTTCAGACATTTGTTCTCTCTAACACCCAGTCAGACCAATTGGTGCACCCATGAGGTTGACACTGGTGACAGCCTGCCAGTCAAGAGTAAAATCTACAGGCAGCCTGATCATGTTAGAGACTGCATAAAAACTGAAGTGCAGAAAATGTTGGAGTTGGGAGTCATTGAACCCTCAGATAGCCCTTGGGCTAGTCCAGTAGTTCTAGTGCCAAAACCTCACACCCAAGATGGTAAGAGAGAGATGAGGTTCTGCGTAGACTACAGGGGTCTCAATGCAGTCACTAAGACTGATGCCCACCCAATACCAAGGGCAGATGAACTTATAGATAGATTGGCTTCTGCCAACTACTTAAGTACATTTGACTTAACAGCTGGGTATTGGCAAATCAGGTTAGCTGAGGATGCCAAGCCCAAGACAGCATTTTCAACCCCTGGTGGGCATTATCAATTTGTGGTAATGCCCTTTGGTCTGAAAAATGCACCTGCCACCTTCCAAAGGTTGGTGAATCAAGTCCTTACTGGGCTGGATGACTTCTGTGCAGCATATCTAGATGATATTGCTGTCTTTAGCTCCACCTGGGAGGATCACCTGGTCCACCTGAGGAAAGTGTTAGAGGCTCTGCAAGCAGCAGGCCTCACTATCAAGGCCGCCAAGTGCCAGATAGGGCAGACACGGGTTGTATACCTGGGCCACCTTGTAGGTGGAGGCCAGGTTCAGCCACTGGAGAGCAAAATACAGTCAATCAGGGACTGGGCTCCTCCAACCACCCAGACACAGGTTCGAGCTTTCTTGGGACTGACTGGATACTACAGAAAGTTTGTCAGGAACTATGGTTCAATTGTGACACCATTAAATGAACTGACAAGTAAGAAAATGCCAAAAAAGGTTCAGTGGACAGCAGGCTGTCAAAAAGCATTCGATGACCTAAAGCAGGCCATGTGCACAGCACCTATCCTTAAGAGTCCAGACTACTCCAAACCATTCATTGTCCAAACAGATGCTTCTGAGTTGGGTGTGGGAGCTGTTCTTTCTCAACTGAATTTTGATGGTCAAGACCAGCCCATTGCTTTTATAAGCAGAAGGCTGACCCCCAGAGAGAAGAATTGGTCAGCTATTGAGAGGGAGGCCTTTGCTGTGGTTTGGGCCCTGAAGAAGCTGAGGCCATACTTGTTTGGCACTCACTTCAAGATTCAGACCGACCATAAGCCCCTCTTGTGGCTAAATCAGATGAAGGGTGAAAACCCCAAACTGCTTAGGTGGTCCATTTCCCTACAGGGGATGGACTTTACAGTGGAACATAGACCTGGTACTGATCATGGCAATGCCGATGGGCTCTCCAGATATTTCCACTTAGAACAAGAAGACTCACCTGGTCAAGGTTAGCTTATTGTCCCAAAGTTTGGGGGGGGGGGGGGTCATGTAGGAGAGTAGGGTCTGCAATCCTATGATCACCCAGATTTTTTGCTTTTGTTTCACTGGTTTACGACTTTCTCTGGCTGTGGGCCTGCTAATCAGACCCACAGCCTGGCTGTTCTCTCTCTAAATTACAACATGTACCTTAGGTGCATTTACCAATTGGTACTGGGCCACCTTATCAAACCCTGTAACTCAGGGCATAGGTGTACCCAGGGCTGCCAGGGCCTGCAGCATGTATTATGCCACCCCTGGCTGGCCTCCTAAATTTGACACAACTGGCTGCATGACAGCCGGGGCAAAGTCGTGTAATCACCCTTTGCTGTAGGTGTAGTATACCTATACCTAACCCTAAAATGGACACACAGATTCCTATCAGTCACTCGTATGGCAGGCTTTGACAATCCTGAAGGCAGAGTGCTTGGAATCATGTGAGATGGTGCTCTGGCATGAGCTGAGCCTGTCTGCAGCTTGCGGAACCAAGTCCTAATAGCTGTTCCATGATATCGCATACCATATACTCTTAAGTGCATTATAATCCTCGCGGTTAAATGCTAACTTTGGTATTGCTTTATCAAAACATGTCGAGTAAGGTGTCATACGAATTGGAATACTAACCCCTCGCCAATTCTGGTGACGGGGTTAGCATTCCACCCTTCTAGAGGGACACGACATGTATGTAACTGTGAACCCCGGTTAAAGTTAACTAAGGCCTCAGCTCCACAAAATGGATGCTGCCACCACAGACACGAGTCTGACCCCCTGTAGCTGGGAGTCCTTCCAGCGAGGGGAGCCTGGACAAAGGGTTTCCTGTCAGGGGCGGTGCTAGCACCGTCCCAGACATGGTTTTGTGTATCCTGGGTAGGCAGGGCTTTTCAGGAAGGTGACTGCTGAGTGGCACCCCAGTGCTCACTACGCATAGGCCGGTCTGAACCAGTTCCAGGGGCACACCAGCCCCTGGCCTGGGGAAGTCCGGCATGGCAGAGGGGTGTAACCACCCCCCTCCTAGTCCCACCCATAGGCAGGACCTAGTCACCGGGTCAGCCCCCTTTTTTAGTATAAAGATGGGAGCGGGCCCCCTGTTCAAATTAGATCATCTTTGGAATCAAGACACGACTTTCTTCGAAAGGACTTCAAGATTTCTTCTTCAAGATTCTCCCTTGTGGCTAAGGAGTAGTCACCCTGCATCAAGCGGGCACCATCCTAAGAACACTGCGGTCTGCTGCAAGTCCTTCTTCACGAATCCGATGACCCAGCTCGACGAGACCCGGCTTCCCTGGCACCTCTGACCTCTACTCACCTCTACAGCATAGCTGAGAACTGTGAGTGCGACGAGACCTCGAGGGACCGACGATCGCCAAGACTGCACGACTTCTTTGCAACAAGCCCACCGTGTGCTCCACTGGTGAGTGCTTTGGGGTCCGAGAAGCCCCAACCCTGAGCAGCTCCAGCACCGAAGATCAGCCCTCCAGCATCTCCACTATCTGCGTGGGGCCCTTCTGCTTTTGCCTGCTCACCGCGCTGTGTGGCTACTAGCCGGCTGGCTTGTGGCCTTCTTCACGACGCCCGACGACATCACTGCTGCTGGTCTGGTTGCTCCAGACTGGCCCTTGCTTCCTTCTTCAAGAGAAGCACCCCGGACCCTCCTGGTCCACTCCAGACGCCATTTTGAGTCCACCGCGTGGGCTTGAATTTGCCAAGGCTTTGTTGCCCAATGGTGGGTCCAGCGACGCCGACAGCTTCATCCATCGTGGGACAGCTCGCTCCTCCATCCTGGTTGCCGACAACGCCTCCTGGTCCGTGAGATCTGCGAGCACAGCGTCACCCACTCACCTAGTCGAGGTGACTACCATCCGGTGCCCTCCTGGTGCCACCTGACTACTGGCTAGTAGTCTCGAACTTGATCCCCTCTGCTTTCAGGTGTCATCTTCCATCGATCCAGGCTTGGATCCACCGAACTTTCTTCACTGGTCACCTGCCAGCAACTTCTTTCTTCCAGGCTCCTGGTCCGGCAACGAGGATTCCCGACGTCTTTTGAGTCCTATGCAGCTGCAGCCCCTGGGCTAGGTAACTTCGGCATTTCGGTGCCCCAGCATAGCCTCACTATCCAAGGGTCAGAATCCACTTTCGTTTTCCTCCTACCAGGTCGGGTTCGCCCGAGAACACTAACTTTGCAATTTCTAGCTACCATAGACTTTGTCCCGCATCCCGCGTGAGAGTGCACACTCTGCACCCGAGTCCCCTGGGTCTCCTAGAAGTAATCTGGAGATTCTATAGTCAAGATCTAGCGATTCCAAAGCCTATTAGTACTGTACTTACCTGCTAGTAATTTCGCATTCCACTTTCAGAGTATATGGTTTTCCGTGCCCCTCGGGCATTTGTATATACTGTGCTAACTTAAGTATTTTCGTAAGAGTTTTGTTTTGTGCTTAGTACCCTGTCCTCATAAAGAGTACAGGGCTGTTGTGATTCTTAATAAATATCCTGTTTATTTTCATAACACTTGTGTGGTGTCCTTTCACTAGGTGTTCAAGGGGTATATGTGTGGTAAACAGCTGGCTTAACACGCCCTCTCGAGTCTTTAGCCTTAGACTGCTCGTATCCACGCTACTAGGATAGCTGGTCTATAAGGTTGACTTACAACCAATCATCAATAAGGGTTGCTGGACTGATACATAGTGTTCACTAGAATAGTGAGCACTGCATATCAGGCCACCTTCTCACACCTGTAACTTTGGCAGGTGTCATGCCATTTTTGTTCGTATTTGCCGGCACCGATTGGGCAACCAGCACTTTCATTTTTGTCTCTTTCATACGCCTCTTTTCATGATCCTGCTCATCTCTAATTCTGTCCTGATGATACTGTAACATTTGCAACATTTGCGAAGGACTATTTGCTTGCCAAGTACTCTCAACCTTCAGTACTCTATTCTTGATCTGGGGTAGGGAATTCTCTACTAATTTGCTCACGAAAAGATGTGGATATGACTCGCTACTAGGCTTAAGGCCACTATTAATAGAAAAACACTTCTCGAATCTAGAATAGAAATCACTTGTGTCCTCGTCTTGTTTCTGTTTACAGGCTGAAATAGCATCCCAATCTTCCTTTTTAGTAGTCAATAATCTCGGCAAAACCTGTATCAGGAGTTCAGGTAGTTCTTTAGCTTTGTCTCCAAGACCAATTCCTGGAAGCCTTGTTCTATCCTCCGTTTCCAATGCTTGCCAACTTAACTTTTTCTCGCCCACCTCCCATTCTTTTTCCTTGAGCTTTTCATAAATACCTGCAGGCAACAGTACTTTCAATAATTTCAGAATGTCAGCGTACGTGTAATCTCCTATGCGGAGAATGTCTTTAATTCTCGGTGAAACCCCCCCGGATCTTTATCATGGCAGGGCAGCATCTTTTTCATTTCTAGTATTTCTAATTTCGTCAAGGGAGTGTAAACATATACTCGCTGAAGCTCACCCGATGCATTTTTGACGGGATGTACCTCTCGTAGGGGGTTCTGTCTGTCTATGTACAAGTGTTTTCTGTCGTGGTGTGGGGCAGGAGACATGCATGTAGTCCGAGAATGTAAATACTTTTATCGTTGGTCCAGAATGACATTAATTAAATCAGTTCCTAAACCTGTCCATCTTTCTAGGAGTATATCGTCCAGTAACACATACAAGGGACCGGGATCAGAATATTGACTCTCATACAACGTTATCAGATGTTGAACCATGTAAATACCGGCCAAACGCTGTTCGTTCGGCGGAAGGCTCAAGAAAGTCTGGGCTACTATATCATTGCTGTATATGTTAGAATTGGACACCCATTGGACGGCTGACCGCACTAATTCCTTTTCGTGTGGGGTGTGGAATCGCTCACTCTCTACCCGTAGTTCCAGTGCTTTTTCAGTAGCTTGAAATAGATTCTCAAGGGAATATCTTTCTTTTATAGCCTGTCCCTGTTTGCGGTAGTCGAGGCCCTTGGGCCTGTCAAACTGTTGTGCTTTGCCTACGCAATTCATTTTGTCCTTTTCCTCGTTGTCTGGGTCAACATCTTCCGATGATGACTCATACTTCCCGTCAGACTCTTCACGGTGTATTTCTAAGATTTCCTTTCGTATTTTCTTGTACATACTTTCTGTCTGTCCCTGTTTATCATGCCGACCGGCAGCTATGTTGTCACTCCAATCCTTCAGACCTTTCTTTACATCTTTGTCTGGTTGGTCTTGTTCCCTGATCAGACAGTTAATCAGAAAACGTAGGATAATGTTCTTAACCTCCACCTTTCTGTGTTCCATGGCCTTTTCTATACACTCGGATCCCTCCCCCGTTCTAATGAAACGGTAGATTTTATCTAGGTGTTCCTTCATGTCTGGCAATGTGATCAAATAGTCGGTGGCATGACTTAATCTTAGTGAAAACACGAGCATTGAATCCTTTCCTGGTACTGGATCGTATATACAACGTGGGATCGTTACGGAATATTTTACTGGCGTTGATGTCAATTTTGGCGTTCGTGGTGGCCCTAGTCCTAGCGCTGTTCGTGGCGTTGGTGGTGTTCGTGGAGTAGGCGGTGGCCCCACACCCCCTACCGCCCCTTGCCCTACGTCATCTTTCACGACCTGCTGGAGCTGTTGAAGCTGAGCCGCTGTTGGGGGCGGGGGGAATTCTGCGTTCACATAGTCCGGTGCAGGCTCCTCTAGATAGGAGGTAATAAAAACTTCAGAAGCTGTAGGCTTCGTTCTACGTACTCTAAAGGGTACTGGTGGTGGTGTATGCGACCTACGGGGTATTTCTGAGGGGGTCACTCTAGCTAGTTCTTCTGAGAGGACGGGATATATACCAGCAACGAGGGCATTTCTTTCTCTTTCAACCTGTTCTGCCTTGACCCGTTCCCCCTCCTCCCGCAGTTCTTTTTCTCTGGCTTTTTCTGCTGCTTCTCTACTTCTCTCTGCTTGGTTGTATTCTTTCTCTGTTCTCCTATGTGACTCTTTGCGCCATAACTCAATGGCATCTTTCTGAGACGGTCTTACTTTCCTTTTCCATAGCGCTTCCTCTACTCTCATAATACATTCAGAATCCCATGTTCCTGAGACGGGCCATCTGTACTTCTCCTCTAAATCCTTCGTGTAATCTACCCATAAGTCTAAAAACAATATGGCATCTAGCCCGTGCTTGTTGTACATGAAATGTCCAGGTGTGTCTCTAGGCGGGATGGGAACTGATTCTTCGAGTATTCCTTTCCTGGTCCCTATCTGACGTAACTTCGAAAACAGTGGCATGTTGAAACTAACTTAACGAAAATACAATATACACAAAAATAGACTGACTGAAACAACACTAAAACACTAGAACAGATACAGTCTAACCTGATACATGGAGCAAAACACGTACTTGAAAACAGTTAACTTTATGCACTGATAAACAGTACAGCCATACCGGTCTCATAAAGAGACACGTCTTTACCGTGCCCACGTTTACCATGGACCCGTCTTTACCGTGCTCGAGTGAACGAACACGTCTTTACCGAGCTCAAATAAATGAACCCGTCTTGAACTTTATGCGTTCCCACTAGTGGTACTCACCGGGAAGCAGAACTTGAAGGCCTCGGAAACTTGATACTGTCTGCGCATGCGCCACGGGACAGGTGGATCTTCGGAAGACCTCGGACCTTGCTCTCTCACGGTTTGGGCTCTGGTTGGGATGATCCGTGATCCTCACCGCCTCGTGTGGATGCCTGGTCGCAGTCCGTCCTCCTCGTGGGCCTGAGGGAGTAAGCAGGAAATCCCGCTGGCGTGTACACTTTGAAGTCCGTCACGGCTGTAGCAGGGGGGCAAGGGCTGGACCTACATCACCGGCGCGTGGGGAAAGAGACTAGTCCCTATTCGGGCGCCAGATTATGTGGTAAATAATATATTACCCTGTCATAATTTCTATACTTAAACAATGGGTCATGCATATAATGAGAGGCAGAGTCCGTGGTGTCCGATTCAAAAGGGCTTTATTTCAATAACTCGAGTTAAGGGAGAATCGGGTTCCATCACCACTAAGGTTCAGGAAGGGTCGTCATCTGAACTTTATTCACAGAGTACAATATTTATACATTACATTTCATAGAGAAGGAGGAGGAGCGCTCCAGGCAGAGCAAGAGAAGGAGAGATAAGAGCATGTGGGCGTGCATCTGGGCGTACATGTGGGCGTTTCACCTGAGAAGTCATAGGTGAGTCATAGGTGGGTGGATACATGAAGGGGGTCTGCATGGCCAGCTGGAACCTTTGCCCTACTTGTGTGCGCGACTTGGTCATGACGTGCAATTGACGTGTAACTGGGGGAAGCTGGGGGGAGCTGACTTTCGTGCTAGTAGAGAGGCCTTCAGTGTCAGGACGACCTGTGCATCGGGTACTATCTGATATCTTAGGTTCGGAGGATGTATTATCTGAAGTAAAAGGTCGCTCGAGCAAAGGTTGCTCATCTCCAAGAGTGAGTGCGGGCATATATTTCTTCGTTCATTACGTGGGGGCCATGGGCTTTCTATGGATGTGAGCTGTGCAAATCACTTAAACAGAGACAGAAAGGCTGGGCCCTATCTCTGCCGACGGGTTCTGTTTACCTTCCTTCACTAGGCAGGAATGTGATTCTGTAGAGCAGGCAGATAACTGTGTGCAAAATACTGTCTTGGCACCCTGGGCTGGGCCCCTCTCGACTGAGCCAGAAGTATGCGAGAGGTCAGGGATGCGGAGCTGCAGCCCTCAGAGTGTCTGGAGGCATGAAAAACTTAATTCGGGTCCATGGCTCGAGCTGAACCACAGAATGGGTTCATCTCGACTTTTAAACGTGCACAGTGCAAATGCATTGGCAACATAGGCCTCAATGCAGAATTAACGTTTCTTTCATGGAAGACTTGATAACTGACATCCTAGTGTAGGACGTAAATGCAGAGGCAACATTATTGCAGGCCATAGAGGGAAGATGCATGGATGTCATGCACATACACTAAACGTTGGGGTACACGCAGGGGACACATTGGCCATATAAAATTTCCTTTTCCTGAAACTCCAAGAGATGGATAAACTGTTAAAAATTATTGCTGCAAAGACTGAAGACTTGGAGGGGTGTTCACTCAGGAAAAATGTGCTTATAGTGGTGATCCGGGAGTCTACCACAACTGGATGCATGGTTGACTGTGTAGAATGACTACTGCTTGGGATCTTTGGCGCGGAGGAAATCTTCAGAGTTCTAGTGTTGGAGAGAGCCCATCGTTCACTTGCTGCCAGACCACCATGGGGTGCGCCTCTGTGGCTCATACTGGTGCGGTTACTCAATTACAAGGACCACAACACAGTGCTGAGACTAGCAAGGGAAAAGCAAGAACTGGTTTACGAAGGGAACAAACACTCGATCTACCCAGACTTCAGCACGGCAGTACAAGAAGCGTGCAGGAAGTTCCTACCAGTCAAGCGGAAACTCCAGCAAACCAACATACAGTACTTGATGCTCTACCCCGCCAGACTGCGAATCCCCTACCATGGGATGACACACATCTTTAACACCCTGCAACAAGTGTAGGATTTCTTAAAAACTGTTAAGAGACGGTCACCCATAACTCGGGATGGTGATCCCGGATCCCGACAGACGCCACCTGCTCCTGAAGAAGACTAAGGCCAGGTCATTGTATGGAATTGGTCACCTGAATCACTGGTAGGACTATGCATTCCTTGTTTCATTGCTAATCTGTTTGAAAATATGCGCCGGCCCTGAGGGAATGGCCAAGCACGGACCCTGATGGAGCCTGCATGGGTGGTACTGCCGGGACTTATGAAATCGCCAAGCAATAATGACTTCCCGGGCATCCTTGCTCCTGCGAGGTGCACTGACAGACTCTCTGGTGCATTCCCCCAGTGGGAATTCCCTGAATGATGTAGTATGTTGAAGTTATGTTACTAATTGACTCATACGTTAGTTTACTGCTTTTACCAGTCTTAGCTTTGTATAAGACACACCTCTTGCATGTTACTAAATTGTCCTTATTGAGTCTATTCTCCTGGAGGTGCCAACATCCATCCTTACACAACACTTCAGGCACAACACATAATGGGGGTTTTTCGAGGGATACTATTTACCTACGGGTTTGGGCTGCAGGTATGGGTGGGGGGCAGTCCTACTTTTGATACACACAGTGGTGCTGCACAGATTAATACTGAGCACATAGAATTACAAAAGCATAGAGAACGATCCATACAAACTCACCATGGCAGAACACATTAACCCCTCCGGTCCCAGAGAGGACAAGACAGATATAGCGAAGCCTAGAGCATACAAGACCCACGTCTACACTTCCTAAGATGGAACATTTGAGGATTCCGAGGCACTCGCAAACGCAGGCAGATCCTAGGATACTTAGAAATACACCAAGTGCAGGTGGCTATGCTGCAATAAACACACTTGGACCGTAAAGCAGCACCCACCTTTGGAAAGAAATGAGCAGCACACAGCTGCTTCTCCTCCTACTCGACATATGCTAGAGGCACAGCAATCTTCATCAAAGATAGCATAAGATACTGCCCTCAAGGGACACTACAAGATACATAGGGCAGATTCATTGTGATGTGGGCAGATTAGAGGGACACACAGTAACCCTTGTTAGTTGCTACACCCCCAACATTGATGATGACAGCTACTTTGACAAGGTATTGGGTCGCATATTAGCAATAGGTTCCACTTTTATTATATGGGGAGCTGATTTCAACTTAGCACTAGACTCTCTTTCCGATTGCTCACATGGCACCTCATCCTCACATCCGCAGGCAACCAAACATCTCACAGGCATCATGACAGATCACCAGCTATTTGACCACTGGAGGTCCCTCCATCCATCATGAGGGGAGGGCACCTTCTATTCTAGCGTGCACTCCAGCTGGTCTTGAATAGACCTATGGTTACTATCGAAGGGACTTAACACTTGGATCTAGGCTGTGAAGCACTTGGCGCAAACCTCTCTAGACCATTCCCCCCTGCTCATGAGACTAAAGTCGCCGGACAATGAATCTCCATATCGTTCCTGGCGACCCCAGCCCACAACCTTGCTAGAGAGAGCCTTCTGTGAAGAAATACAGCAGGAAATTCTTCAATTCTTCCCTCGCTATAAAAACAGTGTCTCAACACTTGCATGTGTATGGGAAAGCTTCAAGTCACCATTCGGGGGCTATGTATAGCCAAAAGCAGAGGGATCCTACGTTCCATTAGGGGAACACTAAATAGACTATAAAGAGACATCAAAAAAACAGAGGAACTCCTAACTTCTGCCCCTAGCCCAAAGAGAAGGGTTCAGCTTAAAAATCTACTAATTGAATATTCAAATGAGGCGGAACATGAATCTAAATTCCAATCTAAATATCATGTGCCCAGATCATTCGGCGAAGCAAGCAGCCCGGCAGAACTCTGTCCTAGGAAACCAGACCCCATAGATTCGCTAATCAGATTTTGTAAATAATAGACGAGGAAAGCACTAGGCATATCGAATCGCAGGAGATTTTTAATATTTTGACTGCCGACTATGCAAAACTCACATGCATAGAAAAGTACCTCCTGACATAGCGTCCTACTTAAAGGACACTGCTCTTGGGTGGACCAGCAACTCTCGCAGAGAGTTTCTGTCTGTCGCTATAGCGGAGGACAAAATCCGGCCTGCAATAATGGGCCTGCATTCCGTGAAGGCCCTGGGACCACAACATTTGCAATACTACTACACGACATTGACCCGGAGATCAGCGCAGGAGATATGGGATTACATGTTCATAATATTGGGTAGAATGGGCCTTCCCCAGCCATTCCTGGCATGGATAAAGCTGCTGTATGGCTGGCCTAAGGCCATTATACAGATTAACGGTCTATACTCCAATCCAACCCCCATTATGCGAGGCACATGCCAGGGCTACACTCTGTCCCCTTTGCTTTCTGCTATCGCCATCGAACCCGTCGCAGCCAAGGTACGGCCACATCATGGAGAGCATGCTATACCAGACCCCTCACATCAGACACTCATATCATTATATGCGGATGATGTCACCCTTTATTTACGGAACCCACAGATTAGCCTCAAACCGATCCTAAGAGCGTTCATCAGATTTGGTTTCCTCTCTGGGGTAGGAATCAACTGGAGTAAATCCCAGATTTTTCAGCTCACACCCAGTACTGTTCAGTTCCCATTGAAAGGGTGCGAAATGGAAATAAAATATCTAGGCGTGATAATAACAAGAAATAAATAAGAAACGCTTCGCACTAACTGTGGCACTGCGCTGGAAACCATCACTAACTGGGTGTCTCGATGGATCGCAATGCCATTCTCATTGGCTGGCAGATTGGCCAATAATATACCCTTTAACCCGGGACGCCCCTTCTTCGACACCCTCCGATCATTACTCATCAGAATAGCATGGGGCGAGAAACAACCCCGAGTGGGATGGCGGACCATGACGCAACCATGCCTCAATGTGGGTTTGAGGCCCCAGATATGGAGCTATATTTTCTAGCTGCTCAAGCCCACTACACAATATATTAGCTCCATCCGCCACCCTTGATGCCACACCTGGCCATTGAGCTGGGATATATTGTTCTGACGCCTATGACGTACATTTTGGGAACACACATTCCTGGAGTAGCCTATCACACAGCCTGGGATCTCCTAGCTAAAATAGTGGGCAAACTGACACTGTACTACCCACCTGTGCCTCTTCCGTACCTCTCGTGTGCGTCAGTCACACATGAGGCTGTATGCTGCGAGATGCTCCGTAGGAGAGACCTAAACTGCTGGGGCGACCTTTACTGGGGGTGTGTTTGGGGTAAGGCAGGAGTTATTGACTGTGAATAATGTCACTTCATCTGAGCTATTTCTTTGTATAAGACTGAAACACAAACTTAGGGCTAATGTCCTGGGATTCCCTCAGGAACCCCCAACTCTATAAACACTACACACCCTATTCAAAATGGCTGGACCGGAGCACGCGATTCCCAGCATATATCGGACTGCACTGCTCGAGAGGATATAACCAAAACACAGGGTCAGGGAGGCGTGGGATCATGACCTGGAGCTGTCCTTGATGGACGGGCGGTGGACATATTGCTGCACACAGACGAAAGCTATTACAGCAAGCAGTTGCGTAAAAATCATACACTTCAAATACTTGCATCAAACTTTCTATACACCCACGTGGCTCTACAAATACAAATTGAGACATAACAACCTATGTGAGAGATGTCGTCAAGCGCAGGCTGGCTTATTACACCTTGCATGGCAGTGTTGTGAAGTTCATGGGTATTGGCGTGAGGTGTTTGCTCCTCTGTCCGAAACAATAGACACCCCTCTTGCCGTGTCCCCCCTACTAGCACTTCTGGGCTGCACAGATGAAGTACAAACATCATATAGAAGATTTGTAGCATTGAGTCTGTTGCTGGCCAAACAGAGGGTGGCGTGCAGATGGGGCAGAGGGCGGATCCCCAAATTTAAGGAATGGCAAGCAGGCCTTATTTATTGTAAGGATCAGTTAATGAACTATGCGGAACTCCTACCAGCCTTGTCTTGCCCAAGAGACATCTGGGAGCCCCTGGTGGATTATCTGAGGGAACACTTAATTGAACCTGTGTGCTTTGGGTTTGGGTGTACGAACTGGACATTCAGCTGGGGGCCATGCGGGTGGGGAGGAACGCAAGATAAGTGTATTTCATTTGTCTGCCTATGACACCTTAGGAACGTTGTGCCCATATCATAGAGAAGGTCTGTGCTTAATTAACAAACGCATGTTAAAATGCTATTGCGTTCGGATGTAGATACTACATTGCAGAATTACCTCTAGCAGTAGGTATGCTTATTGCCCATGCTGTGCATTTATACACTACATTGATGTATGTCATGTTTCTATGTAAGATGAAGAACCCAATAAACACATGTAAAAAATGGATTGGCATAAGTTTATAGGCCACAAATTTCTCTGACAATGCTCAGGAGTGTTTACAAAGTCATTCACTTTCACATCAGGAAAGTAATTAAGAATTTAAAAAATAGATGAGAGGCTAGGACCCTGGTCAAAAAGCATAACAGCAAACTCGGGCCCTTGTGATAAAATAGAGAGAGAGTAACAAGGGGAAATTACACAAGAAGGACAAAACTAAACTCAGATCTTCCTCAGAGGGTCAAATAGTTTCATTATAAATTGGATTTTACATGAATGTAGCAGTTTTAAAATGATTACATTCTGGCAAAATGTACTTGAACAGACTGCAGTATCTTGTGAGTTAATAGTGACGGTACCCTTTTGGTTCCTGATTGTCTCCCTAGAAACGCGAAGTAAGTGTTAGAGCATAATGCATCGATTGCTGTTTCAGTGTGGTGAGTTGCAGTTGCACATACACGAATAAAGTCTTCTTGTGTGGTATAGTTATTTGCGAGTAACTGGGCTTGGAAGACACTGCAAAGACCATATTTTATGATTTCTACTTCTCTTACTATGCTGATTTTTTCCTACATGCCACAAATTCTCGAGATCTAACCAGTACTTTCACACTAATCGAGTACATGTAAAATATTTCTGACATGCTTTCTTGTATCTAATCATGTAATAAACCTCTCATTCTGTGCTAGTTAGTGATTTCCAAGTGCATCACTTTCACATGGGTAATACAAGAATTAGAAAAATAAGCAAAGGCTCTGAATTAATGGGTTAACCCTGACCACAATATTACATATTAGTATCGTTGCCACTCTAGTGTTCTGCTGAACATAGAACTTAACTACCATTACATAGAGGTTTTATTGAAACCAATCCATCACATGCATCACCAGGTCGGTGACACTGCTAATAACATGGGCTGGGTGCACAAGTCTGGGGTAAGTTCCATGATGTAACCTGTGTCACTTTATTTACTAGCATATGGGCTGAGGGTCGACAACACCATAGCCATGACATTTAGGGGCCCTGTACGATACAGCTCGGATGGCGAGCCACATCGTAATGGGCCGGTTGGATTCCTTTCCAATAGCCTCATTTTGATGGAAGTGGTCGGAATGGAATCAGACCAGTCATTCCGGCTGGCTTCCGACTGGCTTGGAGAGCCCGTCTGCCAGTCGGAATGCGGCATACAATCTCAAGGTTGGCTCTTTTCACCCTTGAGATTATGATCATGGTTTCTGACATGGTTTCCATGCCGGTCTGTTGGAGATGAAAACCATGTTGTAAAGCATGTTCGGGGGCCCCAGCAGGGCCCCCTTTGGTGCACGGCCTCCTGTTTGAGGCTGCGAGGATCTCTTGAGGTGCCTACCAGTGGTACAGGGATGAACTACACCTTCTATTTTACTACGGGAGCATGCATTACGGCTGTTTTACGGCCGAAATGCATGCTCCAATATTAAAATATAGGAATGAAACAGTGTTTGGTCGCATCCTAATGGGGCAGTCGGGCCGACGACTGGGTGTCGGTCGGTCAAATAACTGAGTCAGTGTCGGGCGGAAGTGATAACGCCCAACATTCTCATGAGCCCCTATATCTTTTTGGAGTTTGGTGGATGGCCGTCAAAAACAATGTCCACTGTTCACAATGCTTTTTGTACCTTCATAGGGCCCATTGTGACAGCTGTTCCTCTAAAGATACAGAGAAAAGATCATTGCTGGGCTCGAGGTTAACTTTAAATCTGATGTGCTGTAGTTCATCATAGTAGCGTATGAAATTTCTTCCACCACTCTGACAGACTACCGCCTATCAAACTATACATTGGCCCTTTAAAGCTCAAAGATCTTTCACTAGTTCTGTTCTGACATTATGCAACATTTTAGTTACATTTGTTCTGTAATGAAAGACACAGTCATCAAATGAATACAGCCTTTTTAGACAGGATACAACCAATATTCTCTCTGTTCCCGGACTAATACTTTATTCTAAGTGTAAACTGTGAGAAGTTGGCCTGGTATATAATGTCCACTATTCTAGTGGGCACCTTGCACCAATCCAAACGACCCTTATGGTGGTGGTTGTAAAGTCAACCTTATAGACCAGCTAACCTAGTGGTAGCACGGACAAAGCAGTCTTAGGCTAAAACTTCAGAGAGCATGTGAACCAAGCTGTTTTACCATATATAATCCCTTGAATATCAAATGAAAGGACACCACACAAGGTATATATCAAATATATATGTATTTTTTACTAACACAACCCCTCTGTACTCTTTATGAGGTCAGAGATCGAAGTACATTACACGGTACTTAATCAGCATACTATAAGTTGCACAAAATACAGTTCTGCCATAGGGGCCTCACAAACCATATACTAAGTAAGTGGTATAAGGACCACTTCAGAAAAGGTGAAAAGGCTTAGGGCCTAGGGAATCGCTGGGGCTACTCTGAACAACCAAGGGATTGGAAGTAGGAGGCCCATGGGAGACACGTGCAGTGTCTAAACACAATCGCGAGTTGCCATAGAGTTACAATGGGAACGTAAAAGTTATAAAGTACTTGATTCAGGACACTTCCGGATGGACTACGGTAAAACCCTTTTAAACTAGGACACTTGGATGGTCAATACCCACGGGAGAACCGGAGTACTCGAGTTACCTGACCCAGGGAAGCCGGATGCATAGGTGTCTTTTCGTGTTGCGTTTCGTAACTGTTTCTTATGGAGAGCTGCAAAGAAGTGCTGCAGGCGACCAGGAGAAAAGTGTCCGGGTGGATCCAAGGGTGGATAGAAGATGTAAAGAACCTGAAAGCAGAGGGGACAGAGTCTGGGTCACTAGCCAGTGGCCAGGAAGGAACCAGGAAGGAACCAGGCGATGTCGAGTGATTTTAGGTGAAGAGGTGAAGCTTGTCTCTGCAGCCAGGATAACCAGGAGGCGTTGACGATGACCAGGAGCTGGATTCAAGCTGTCCCACAAAGGATCTAGATGTCTGCCGTGTCAGTATCCAGATTGGACCCAACCAGCCTTGGCAAATGCAATCCATGCGGGAAGGGAAGATTGGCTTCGAGTGAGACCAGCAAGGTCTGGAGTGCTTCTCCTTTGCAGGGAATCTGGTGCAAGCCTGGAGCAACCAGGCCAGTGGTGTAAATTCAAAGGTTCATCCTCAGGGGGCTAACTAGCCAGCAGGCTAGCAACCGGGAAGATGCGTTGAGCTGAAATGCAGGAAGAGGGCCCACGCAGCACTCGTGGAGTGTGGAGGGCTGAGATTTGGTGCAAATGCTGCTCGGGTCTTGGGCTTCTCAAACCCCAATGCACACTTTGAGGGTACCTCAGAAGCTGCATGGTTAGCAAACAACAGGTAGTCCAGGGTGTCCGGTCCAACATCTCTCATATCCGCCACGGGTCTCAGCTTTGCTGTGGATGTGGATCGGAGTCAGAGAAGTCTGGAAGTCCAGTTCCTGAGTCGCTGAGTATTCGGGTTCCGGCGGGAGCGTCAACAAAGCAAACTGGCAAGTTACTGGTGGTGCCTGTTTGCACAGGGTGGTCACTCCTTGCCCACAAGGGAGATTTCTTCAGTCATCTAGTTGCTGTAGAATGTCGAAGGTCCAAGAGTTTACTTTCAGAGTTTCGTTCCAGGATAATCTAATGTCTCTAGACACAGCTCTTAGCTTTATACTGATCTAAGGGGCTGGATTACCTGCTAGGTCCCTCCTATGGGTGGAACCTGGGAAGGGGGTGGTTACGCCCCTGTCCCTTTGTCCAGTTTCGCGCCAGAGCTGGGGCTGGAGTGCTCCAGCAACTGGTTTAAACCAGGCTATGCATGGAGCACCTTGTGTGCCCCAGGCAGTGTCTGGAAAAGCATCTTTCCATTCAACCCACTCTGCCCCAATACACTACAGGCTGTCTGGAGAGGTGCTGTCACCTCCCTCGACAGGAAACCTATTGTCCAGGCCTCCCTCACTAGAATTTCCCCCAGCTACAGGAGGGCAGACTTGTGTCTGTGGCAGCAGCATCCATTTTGTGATGCTGAGGCTCTGTTTAACTTTAACCGGGTAAAGCAGTAACTACATGTCTTCTCCCTCTAGAAGGGTGGAATGCTACCCCCGTCGCCAGAACTGGTGAGGGGGTAGTATTCCAAAGTGTTTGACACCTTACACGTCATGTTTCGATAAAGCCAAACCAAAGTTAGAATTACCCGCGAGGATTATAATGCACTTAAGAGTATATGGTATGGCTATATCATAGAACAGCTATAAGGAGATGATTCCGAAAGCTGCAGAAGGGCTCAGCTCATGCTAGAACCCCCTCTCACATAAAACCAAGCATTCTGCCTCCAGGATTGTTAAGGCCTGCCATAGGAGTGACTTATAGGTGCATATGTGTCTATGTATAGGGTAGATATAGATATACTATATCTAAGTGAGGGGTGATTACACCACCTTATCCCAGCTGAGTGATCAGCCAGTGGTGTCAGTTTGGATGGCCAGCCAGGGGTGGCATAATACATGTTGCAGCCCATGGTAGGCCTTGAAAGCACCTATGCCCTGGGTACCTATGGTACACTATACAGGGGCTTTCAGTTACAGACCCAATATCCAATTTGGTATGTACCTAAAGGACATGGAGTTCATTTTACAGTGAGAGAAGATAGCCTGGGACCCTGAATAGCAGGATCCCAGGCCAACTAAGTAAAAAACCATCTAAACACTAGGCAAAAAGTTGGGGTAACGATATAGTCAGATATCCACCTTCCTACATAAACCCTGAACTTTGAAGAGCTTGTAATGTGCGCTTGGAGCTTTTTTCTTCCTTGGTGTTTTGCAGAAGAGTTTAAAGTTGCTATGTGCCTGTGTGTGTAGGCAGGATTTAGGACAGACTATATTAAACTTTCACAAACTCTGAGATTGTTGACAACTCTGAAAATCCAACAGTTGCATAGCAGGGTGAAAGAATGTAGTGTAGATAAGAACCACATAGAGTACCTGTAAGACAATGAATTATTACTTTTGAGTGGGTAACGGGTAAGCAAAGTAATAAAGTCCCAAACATTTTTGGTTCAAGCTAAAGTTTCAGTAATTTAAACCTAAATTAATCCGCTGGTAGATATAGCACGAAGCAAACACTGTCAAATTGAATTTGCAGGAAAGGGGGTGCATGCAGAAAGTGCCCCCGTGCATGCATCCCATGGCCCTGGGTGAACCGGGGGCCCTGTAACCCCCACCAAGTTGCCTCACCGCCACCCTTTATATGGGGGGGCTCACCGCCATGAAAACGTTGGATGTGCGGAAACTAGTAATATGCTTGTCAGTGCTGCAGAGGTACTGTCAGCTTATTGTGGTCCTCAGGCCACCGATCCACCACCAGGGATCGCGGATCTCTGGTGGTTGTGGCGGTCCTATGGCGGTCTCACTGCCATCCTTGTAATAAGGCAGTCCAACCACTGGTGTGGCAGTTACTGCACTGCCACAATGGGTTTGACAGTCCATCTAACCTCCAAACTCATAATCAGGCACTAAGTCTGTTTCCTCAGAGGTCAGTAACCTCCATCTGACAAGGCTAAAGGTTCTATCTGATGCTGAGTTCCTCCAGCCTGGATACCTTCTCATAGAGGACCAGCAGAAACAGATTTGCTGCTGCAGAGAAGCTCCTTGCGTGATAAACCTTTAGCTTTAAACCAGTGAAGCTGCCCTCTTGTGGGATTGCCTCAGATGGGTGCTCTCAGTTCTCCTATGGCTGGAAGTTCAAAACCATTCTATGTCCCAACTTTTCAGAGATTGCAGCAGACGTCCAGTTAGACATACCCAAGTGTCCCACGACCTCAGGGACAGCCCTTAGAAGTTTAGGCTCAGACCTACTAACATTTTTCATTGTGGTTGTGCCACTTTTTAGAGCAGCCACACTTCAAAATGATATTTGAGATTTAGAAAGCCACTCAAGGACCAATTTGAGTCACCTTGCGTGGCTCTGTAAAAACACAAAAAGTGAATCACCTTGGTTACACTGTGTCGGGTTGACGTTAAAAGGTTGGACCATGAGCATTGCCATACACCCACCCTTGTATTTTATTGCATTCATAATTTACTGAAGGTAGTGAACCTGATTTAATGTGAAAATCGTGCACCTACCTGAGAGAGCAGTAACAGGGAAAAATAGCTTAATTTAGCGTTTTTACTTCCTCTTAGCATTTGTGCTTTATTCTGGACTTCAAATATTCAATCAATCAGGAATTTTTGATGCATGCTACTCACACGTGTACAGGGTGAGAAACATGCAGCTAGGTCTTACCCATAGATCCAGGCTTCGAGGCTCTTCCTGAAGGCAAGCAGAATGGGGGAACGTCTGATGTTGAGCGGGAGTTCGTTACAGGTCTTTGCTGCGATGTAGGAGTAGGCTCTCTCACCCGTTCTGGCTTTGCTGATGCAAGGGGTTTCGGCAAGGGCAAGGTCTGCAGAGCGGTGGTTTCTTTTGGGTGCGAAGAAGGAGACTCTTTCATTGAGGTACTAAGATCCGGTGTAATGGAGGGATTTTTAGTCATGAGCAAGTAGCTTGAAGGCCACTCTCTTCTCGACATGCAGCCAGTGGAGGTTTCGTAGGTGCTGAATGATGTGGCCTTGTCGTGGGATGCCGGGGACGAGTCTGGCAGGGGTGTTCTGGATGGTCTGGAGTTTTCAGAGCAGGGTTTGTTGATTCCCACGTAGAGGGCATTTCCATAGTCTAGTCTGCTGGTTATGAGTGCGTGGGTGACGGTTTTCCTGGATTTTGGGGGATCCATTTGAAGGTTTTATGGAGGATGCAGAGGTTGTTGAAACATGTGGGGGTGATGGCTTTGAACTGTCCGGTCATGGTGATGGATGAGTCGAGTATGAGGCCGAGGTTGTGGGCATTGTCTGTAGGCATTGGGGGTTGCCGAGGGCGGTGGGCCACCAGGTGTTGTCCCATGTGGAGGGGGTGGGTACGAGGACTTCTGTCTTCTCTTAATTGAGCTTCAGGCAGCTGCTGCTCATCCAGGAAGCGACATCTTTCATTCCTACCTGGAAGCTTAGTCTAGCGGTGTCGGGTTCCATCGTGAGGGAGAGGATGAGCTGGGTGTTGTCAGCATAGGGGACTATGATGAGTCCGTGCTGCCTGACGATGGCAATCTAGGGGGGCCATGTAGATGTTGAAAAGCGTGGGGCTGAGCGATGATACTTGGGGTACTCCATAGCTGATCTCTGTGGGTTTGGAGAGTAATGGCAGGAATCTGATTCTTTGGGTTCGGCCGGTGAGGAAAGAGCAGATCCAGTCGAGGGCAGTTCCCTCTATGCTGGCATCGTGGAGTCTGGCGGGGAGTGTGCAGTGGGAGATGGTGTTGAAAGTTGCGGAGAGGTCAAATAGGATGAGGTCCGCCATGTGGCCCTTGTCGAGGAGAGTATGGATGCGTACACTTCTCCTTCTCTAAACCCACTGCACACAAACCTACACCATGCCCCCATGCAGGAATTGGAGCAATGTCACCGAAGAGCACCTCAACTCCACCCTCAACCACGCGCCCCCTCCCCTATGACCAACGTCAACTCTGCAGCTCACAAACTCCAAAAATGGATCACCGACTGCACAGACAGGCTCACTCCCCTAAGTAACTCCAACAAACAGTGGTGGTCCATCCAAAGGAGTTGTGTAGTGTGGCTGAAGGGGATGTTGTTCACTTTTGCGAAGATGGGGGTTGAGGGAGGGTCCTGCCTTGTGGGTGGGGGTGGTGACAAGCTGCTTTAGTTCGATGTTGACAAAGTTGTCCAAGAGGGGAGTGCTGTTGGGGGTCGCTGAGTTTGTTGAGGTGGAAATTCAGGTCTCTGAGCAGTATGTAGTCCATGGAGATGATGGTGTGGGGTACAATGAGGTCGGTGATGGTTGCGCTGAACGCGGTTCGTGGTCCAGGAGGTCTGTAGGTGAGGGTGCTGCATAGGGTCGTTCTAGGGTTGGTCTGGATCTGGAAATGGATATGTTCTGTGGGGGTCAAGGGGTTGTTTGTGCTGGATGTGGGGAGCCGGAGGGAGTTCTTGTGTGCAATGGCGAGTCCTCCTCCCAGCTAGGTTGAGACGGTCCTTTCTCTGGATCTTGTATCCGTCGGGTATGGCGATAGTGGTGTTGGAGGGGTTAAAATTAGTATTCCCACTCCAGTAATTGCAACAGTAGGGAAAGTGTTGGATAGCTGGTAGGTAAAAATTACTATTCCCACTCCAACGAGTGTAACAGTAGGGAAAGTGTTGTATAGTGTAACTGTAAAAATTACTTTTCCCACTCCATGGAGAGTGCAACAGTAGGGAAACTGTTGGATAGCGTAGAGGTAAGAATTACTATTCCCACTCCAAGAAGTGCAACAGTAGGAAAAATGTTGGATAGCGGGTGGGTAAAAATTACTATTCCCACGCCAACAAGTGTAACAGTAGGGAAAGTGTTGTATAGTGTAACTGTAACAATTACTATTCCCACTCCAGAGAGTGCAACAGTAGGGAAAGTGTTGGATAGCGGGTGGGTAAAAATTACTATTCCCACTCCAACAAGTGTAACAGTAGGAAAAGTGTTGTATAGTGTAACTAAAAATTACTATTCCCACTCCAGAGAGTGCAACAGTAGGGAAAGTGTTGGATAGCGTAGGTGTACAAATTACTATTCACACTCCAGAGAGTGCAACAGTAGGGAAAGTGTTGGATAGTGTAGGGGTAAAAATTACAATTCCCACTCCAAAAAATGCAACAGTGGAGAAAGTGTTGGGTAGCATAAAGGTTAAAAATAACATACTTATACATTTTTTTTTTTAAGTAATTAAATAATGAATTGTTAATAAATTAACAATTCATTAATTAAAAATACCAATAAATAAAAAGACTTACTTGCCTGAGCACCAGTTCCCAAACAAACACCAGCGTCACCAGCATTTCCAGCGTCTCTGCTCTCAGCCTACATCTCGCAGCACCCGCGGGTGCCGCTTCGAGGGAGCGGTGGACACAGCAACTTCGGGGCTAATCTGTGGAGGTAAGGCGGTAGTGGGCGTGAGGTGCTAGCGGGGCTGCGAGTGTGCGGGGACTTCGACACCCAGAAGTCCCTGCAAGACCAAGGAAGAGCTTCCGGTCCGCTCTCCCTGCTGGCACGCCCCCCGCCCCCCACACGAGGCTATTTAGCGCTGGCTTGCCCTGTAACGGGTGGGAGACTTACTTGCCTGAGCACCAGTTCCCAAACAGACACCAGCGTCACCAGCATTTCCAGCGTCCCTGCTCTCAGCCTACATCTCGCAGCACCCGCTCCGCGGGTGCCGCTTCGAGGGAGCGGTGGACACAGCAACTTCGGGGCTAATCTGTGGAGGTAAGGCGGTAGTGGGCGTGAGGTGCTAGCGGGGCTGCGAGTGTGCGGGGACTTCGACACCCAGAAGTCCCTGCAAGACCAAGGAAGAGCTTCCGGTCCGCTCTCCCTGCTGGCACGCCCCCCGCCCCCCACACGAGGCTATTTAGCGCTGGCTTGCCCTGTAACGGGTGGGAGACTTACTTGCCTGAGCACCAGTTCCCAAACAGACACCAGCGTCACCAGCATTTCCAGCGTCCCTGCTCTCAGCCTACATCTCGCAGCACCCGCTCCGCGGGTGCCGCTTCGAGGGAGCGGTGGACACAGCAACTTCGGGGCTAATCTGTGGAGGTAAGGCGGTAGTGGGCGTGAGGTGCTAGCGGGGCTGCGAGTGTGCGGGGACTTCGACACCCAGAAGTCCCTGCAAGACCAAGGAAGAGCTTCCGGTCCGCTCTCCCTGCTGGCACGCCCCCCGCCCCCTATATCTTAACTTCCGCCTCCCGCAGCGCGGGACGCAGCCCGGGCGAAGACAGGGCAAAGACTGGGCCGTTTGAGGGTCTGGTCTGGGCCCCTTCTCTTACACCCCCGTCTTGCATCCTGGGTTCTGTGTTTGCCTATTCTTGTTGCCCGGGTTGCTAGCCATAGTTAGTCCACATGTGTACCCGCGTTACACGTAATAGGGCGGCCAAGGGAGGGTTGGTCCATAACGGGCCTATGGACGACTTCATTACGCGGACAAGCAAGGCGATAGATCATGAAATCAATAAATTGCAAACTAGAGTGTCCCTTGACTTGGAAGCGGCTAGGAAGCTGTCACTTGAATTTGCTTCCCATAAGAAATCCTCCCTTGGACACATAGCTACTGTTACTTCCCCTAATCGCACTTGCATTCGGGAGGGCGTTATAACGTTGGCTGATGTTCACGATATGCCTGTTTTGCCCATCCCCTCTCCACCTCTAGGTTTACCTGCTCTGCCTGACGGCCCGCCCATTGCTGAGGGTAGCCCTCTTGTTCCCCCCATCTCTTCCCCACAATCCTTTGATACATCTCTGGCCTCCACCTCATATGGCGGCCTCGATAACATCCCGGTGAATTCCAATAAGAGAAAACGTTCCCCCAGTCCAGCCTCCCCACGGAAAAAAATGCCAATGCAGGGGGCCAACCTGTCCACCATTGATAATACAATAGCTGTTGCCAGTCCGGTTACGTCTTTCTCCTCCCCATTGGTTGTTTGTGGCGAAAATATCGTGGGGAAAGTCCCTTTAGATCCTGGAAGCACCCTACCACCTGAGAGATCAGACCCGGGTTGGACTAATCAAGAAGGGAGGGAGAGGGAATTTATAGGAGTGGTTTGGGAGTCTCTAAAAAATCTTCTATCTCCCCTGGATTTAAGGCTTTCTCGTATAGAGAACAATCTCCTTGAGATGGAGAAAAGCATTATCGCCTTGGCCACTCTTGGCCTGAGAGGCCTTGAACGCCAGGGTCTGATTGACAGTAACATGGTCACACAGGTTCCTACCCCACCTCCCACAGCTATCCCTGGTTTGCCCCCTAATCCCACTGTGCCCTGCCCTACCCACCCTATTCCCAAACCCCGTACCAGGAGTCTCATTACTGCAAATCCGCCCCCCCAGGCCAGGGCTAACACCTCAAATGCTCCAACAACACAATCTCATATTGGCACTACATCAGCTGCACCGAGAGTTCAGAACTCAGTTAGCTCTAGTTCCCGCCCTGCCCAGGCCCCTCGGAACAACACTACACCAGCTGCACCGAGAGTTCAGAACTCAGTTAGCTCTAGTTCCCGTCCTGCCCAGGCCCCTCGGAACAAACCCCCTACTCATTCTGCTGGGGGTCCTCATACCAGGAGTAATTTCCGAGGAGGTTACATCGATCTTCCTCCTGAAGCAAATGATTATATGGTGGTTTTGACGGGTGTCCCGGAATTAGAGAATGGCCAATACGAAGACCAGCATTCCCTACGCAATAAAGTTATGCATTGGCTTAATACTTATAGACCTATCCCCAATGGTAGGAGGAGTAGAGTCTTAACGACACGAAGAGTTCCGTGGGTGGGTACCACGAGGAAATCGACCCCTGGTGACTGTATAGTCGTAACCTTTGATGATGTGTATACGGCCAAATATATCTGTTCTCCTGGGAATCAAGACTGGGGTTCCTCTATTGCTCCGAGGCCTTTGTCATTCTTCTTTCCCCCCCGTGCTGTATGCCCGCAGGGGGGTTTTTGGCCTACAGTTCCCCAACAGCCTAGTTGGGGATACCCTCCCAATGTGTATAATCCAAACAGTGGCTGGCTTGGAACTTTAACTTCAAATAGGCTTGGCAGCCTGGAGGATGTCGACTGACTCCTAACGCCCCCAGCAACAGCACTACCAAGTAATCTCAATGGTCTTACACTGGAGGCGGGGAGATCGTCTTTGGCGACTACCGTGGGTGTGATTAGTACTGCCCCTCCGACCCAGTCTTCAACTCAGGTCCCCTTTATACAGGATCTGGTGCACCTTCCCTCAGCTGATTGTTCTCCTATTACTCCCCTAGCCTTAAACTTGACTGCCCCCGATGCCTCGTCACCTGCAGCTTCTCTCCAATCTTCCAGGGTTGATGATATCCATGTCACCTTTCCAGTTTCTGAGCCACAGTCTGGTAAGACCTTGGCAGGTGTTCCCCAGCTTAAAATCCTAAGCTGGAATGTGGCAGGGCTTGCCCGGAACTTTGACAAACCTGACTGGATTTCTTTCATGGAGCCTTTTGGGATCTGCCTCCTACAAGAAACTTGGTGCCTGGAGCCCGTGCACAGGGTCGGCTTCACGACCTACTCTGTGCCGGCCTCCAGGTCCAAAGGCAGTAAAGGCCGTCCTTCTGGTGGCCTTCTCATCTGGGTTAGTGTATCGTTGGGGCTCACAGTAAAACATATAAACTCCCCATCCCCAGATCTGTTGAGACTCACTATCCAATGCCCGGGGGGCAAGACTCTAGAGCTTTTTAACCTGTACTTCAGGGGGGCCAGGGCGGGGAACTCGAGCCCCTTGTCTTTAACTGGAGTTGAAGAGGAGCTAACTGGCTGCAACATTGACTCCTTCATTATCCTGGCCGGGGATTTTAATTGTTGTTTCGAGCCTCTGGCCAGTGATGACATTTTGGACACATGGGAGGACGATGCCAAGAGAGGCATTCCCTTGCTCGCTCTTGACCCCATTAAGAAATGGACACAGAATGCCATTGATATTAACGCACTTTGCTTGGAATACGCCCTCAGAGCCACTAATGGCCGTTGTAAGTCAGATACTGGGGGTGCGCACACATTCAACAGGATTGGACACACCTCCAGAATTGATTACGTGCTGTTAAACTACAACCTGTGGGAATATGTCCTTGATATGGTTGTCCAACAATCCACGGATAGTGACCACAATCCCTTGGTCCTCTCGCTTGCTCTCCCGTGGGACACAGGGGCCACAGCATTATCCCGGCTAACTTGGAAATCATCCCATGAAGTTGTTCCATCTAACTGCGGGAGGCGATTGAAGTGGGCTAAGGTTGCTTCTGATGTTACAAGAATGGCCCAAGTAAAGTCCATAATGATGGAAGCTAAGTGTATCGTAGGCACGCTGGACTCCGACACCCCTATCCTCGTGCCATTTGTGGAGACCATCGTATCACTTAGTAATCTTTTCTTGGTTCCTGAGGGGAGGGGGGGTCCAAGCGGAGAAACGAGACTAGGGGTAGAGATCAATGGTACTCCCACGCTTGCCGTCAAGCAAAAAGTGAGCTAATTCTGGCGGTCAGTGCTAAAGACCCGGCTTTGATTTCACTAGCTAGGAAAAACTACAAGAAGACCCAAGCTGTGGCAAAGGTCACGCACAAAACTAACTTCTGGAGTGATTTAATGGAGGCTGGCTCTAGAAAGGACTCAAGGGCTTTCTGGGCTCTGATTAGAGGCAGGGACAGGCCTGTTGACTCCCTGCTAACATGTAATATCACAGGGGAAGTTTGGTTGGCCCACTTTTCTAAACTTTACTCTAACTCCTTGGGGGTTTTGGGTCTAAGTAGGGGTACTAGTCATATAGTGCCAGATAATAGCTCTCATCCTGGCCCCACTTTTTCATCTAGGGAGGTGGAAATAGCAATCAGGTGTATCGTCCCCAATAAGGCGGCAGGCCCAGACGGAGTCCCTGGTGACTTGCTTCGTAGCAACGTAGAGGTCTGGAGCCTATATATTGCTAAACTCCTGAATGAGGCAATGGTGGGTGGCGGTTTCCCGGATTCTTGGAGGGGTGCGGAAGTCGTCCCCATTTTTAAAAAGGGCTGCAGGGACGACCCTGCCAACTACCGACCCATAAGTCTGCTTGATTCCACTCAGAAGGCAGCAGGGAAGGTAGTTTTGGGTAGGATCTTGCAGTGGGCCGAGGAAATGCAGGTTTTGTCTGACTTTCAGGCCGGTTTCAGATCCGGAACCGGTACGATTGAGCAGACATTCCGTTTCCTAATGCTCTATTGGAAAGTGGTCAAACTGGGCAAGGGCAGTCTGTATCTCGCTTTCATCGATCTACGGACTGCCTTTGACCTTGTTCCACGTAACCAACTATGGGCTGTACTTGAGGGTATGGGTATGCCCGCGTACTTGTTGGCCTTAACCATCAAATTCCATGAAAGCAACTTTGCCCAAATTAGATGGGGTCAGCAGGGCCAAAAAACATCTCGGATTCCTGTTGACAGGGGCGTCCGCCAGGGGTGTGTGCTAGCTCCCACTCTGTTTTCTCTATATCTAAACGGAGTGGTAGAGCACCTTCTTCAACTACCAGCAGATGCTCCCTCCCTGGCGGGCAGAAAGATACCAACGCTCCTGTTCGCAGACGATACCCTGTTGATTTCGAAATCCCCGAAGGGCCTCCAAACCCTGTTAACGAGGTTCCAGGGCTTTTGCGACGCAAGGGGCTTGGCTATTAACATCAGTAAAACCAAGTTCCTTGTGCTGAATCCCCCCAGGAAGACAGTCTACCCGCCATTTATAGACGCAGTACCTTTAGAAAGGGTCAGGGAATTCGATTACTTAGGAATCAGACTTTGCGATTCCATGAGTTGGAAGGCGCACCACCAAAAAACCATTTTGACACATAGGAGGGTTACGGGCGCCCTCCTAAAAGAACATCGCGCCTCACCCCTTAAACCCATTGGGGTGATACTCGACATCTACAAGGCAAAAGCTGTGAGTGCGGCATTGTACGGGGCTGAGTTGTGGGGTACCCAGAAATTTGATACCCTATCCCATCTGGAGAACAAGTTCCACAAAGACCTAATGCAGCTCCCCCACAGCTCTCCCACTCTACCCCTTCTACTTGATACAGGAACACGATCCATAGCCGATCAGGCCAAGTTACGTCCCCTCCTTTTGTGGGCCCGTATATGGAATGTCCCTGAACTTTCAAGTTATGCGGATGCACTAAGCGAACTTCTTTCAACCCCGGGTTGGTATAAGATCGGTTGGCTCCTTGGAGTAAAGCGCCTCCTTTGTGACTTAGGCCTGGATGACGCTTGGGCCAATAGATCTTCACCACCTAAACAGCTGTTAAAGAAAATATTCTGGACGTGGGTGGATAACGAGAGAGTGTCCCATCCGAATCTGTGCAGATCAGCTGAGGAGTTTTTGGCTATCAAATGCCGTCCCTTCAGAGAACCCTATCTTGATGTGATTTTGAATCCAGCAGATAGGGCGTTGTATTTCAAATTTAGGGCTGGGGTTTTGCCCTTAGGCACAAGGACAGCTAAATGGAAACCACCATGGCAAACCATAGAAACTTGCCCTTTCTGCACGACCAGGGATGAATCCATTCCCCATTTGTTGTTCGAATGCCCAGCCTACGCTGCTCCCCGTCGCAGATGGTTGAAACCGCTCTGCGCGAGGCTGGGCACTCGGTCACACTTGGAGGCCCTACAGCTGTTAAGATCAGACCCTCACCCACTGTTTGCTTGTGGCCTGGCAAAATTCCTGGGGTGGGCTTGGAGGATAAGAACCGCGAGGAGAATGATCCTCCAGTAAGGATGCCAACCTACATTTCAGTGGCCCGGTTGTTTTTTGTATGTGTCCCTTCCCCATTATTCCTTTTCGAAGTTGATAATTATGTACTTGCACAAATGCTTTTAGAATGGATGTTATCTACTATGTTGCATATTTGTAACGTCCTTTTTGAGATTTTGTCAGTTTTGATGTACAACTGTTTTTATGCTCACATTGATTTTTACTGTAATGCTTTTATGAAATGAAACATTTCGAAATAAAGCTATACAAACAAAATTTATAATTACTTTAATAACATTAAATTACTTCCCACCCTATTCCTCAATAAACACACCCATAAAATGTCACATAATTAATATAATTATCAATTAATCAATTAATATAAATTAATTAAAAAATTAATAATTAACAATAAATTAATTATCAATCCCCAAAATAAAAATGAATAATTACTTAATTACAATTAATTACTTCCCACACCATTCCCATTTAAACCCAGAACGTGCACAAATAATAAGTAATACAATTAATATAATTATCAATTAATCAATTAATAAAAATTAATTACCAATTAATAATTAACAATAAATTATTTATCAATATCAATAAATAACATGGAATAATTACTTAATTACAATTTAAATACTTCTCACCCTATTCCCCTATAAACCCACAACACATTCCTAACATATTCACAAATTAATTGTTAATAATTAATAACTAATTAATATTTGTACACAATCAACATAATTACCAATACATTATCAATTTATAATTAATTAATACTTAATAAATGAACACAATTAACAATATAAATTATTATATACAGAATTATTAATTCATTATTTCTTAAATAAATTAATTTAAATTAAATTACTTTCCACCCTATTCCCCTATAACCTTACAACCCGCTACGGAATAAAATTACCCCCAAATCAATTAAGTTCTAACTAATTCATTCAAAAACATTCTTAATTAATATATTATAATTAAATTACTTCCCACCCTATTCCCCTATAAACACGCAACCCGCTATGGTACTAAAATACGCAAAAATAATTTATCATAAAATTCATTGTTTTTAAAAAATTCCAACAAACATTATATAAACTTTTAACACATATACCAACACTTAAAACACCCCCAAAAAATTCAATATTTTTAACAACTGTATTATAACTGTCGATTTTACTAACTTTGATATTATTTAAAACGATATTTCTTACCTGCATTTCGATATTCTTCACCACTAATTTTTGTAAGTCGATATTTTGGCAACTCAATATTTAAAATTCTATATTTTGGCAACTCGATATTCATAATTCGATATTTAGATTTTTCACCATTTTGAATATGATATCTTTAATTGTATATGCAGGATTTTTGGTGTTTTATTCTGATAAATATTGGTTATTTTTCGAAACTGGTGTGGACTCCTTTCATAGTGTTTTCACTGTTACTGTGGTTGTATGTACAGATGCTTTACAAATGCTTTCAATTGCCTTGAGTGCTCCAGCCACGCTACCAAGGGAGTGAGCAGTATAATCACCCTACCCTGACTAGAGTGAGGGTCTCTACTTTGACAGGGTGCAAACCACTGTATGACACTGTGTTTCTTAACACCCCAGTCCCCTGAGGATTTCGCCTCAAGCTCAAGACCTCTTTTGCACTGTTAGTATTTCAACTGTAACCAAAGAAAACAACAGGCTGTGAAACTTATTTATGTTCCATGTATTGCAAAAGAGTTGATGTTCAGAAATTGTATTTCTAAACAAGGCATGATTTGTGTGACTCTTTATGCGCTGCTTAAGTGTTACAAGCTCCAACATAAATGTACCATGTAAACTATCATAGAAATATTGTATTGTATTGTATTGTATTTGACATTTGTAGAGCGCATGGCTACCCGATGGCATCCCAGCGCTGCATGTGTACAAAGGGAAGAAAGAGGAGGGATCTATATGAACAGACAAGTCTTCAATTGTTTACGGAATTTCAGATGATTAAGTTCGCTCCGCGGATGTAGTGGGAGGGCATTCCATAATTTAGAGACGTTTAGTGAGAAGAGCCTGCCTCCGCTTCTGGCCTTTTTAATCCTAGGAATCGTTGCAAGGTGGAGTTCATTTGAACAAAGTGCCCCGTTTGCTCTATATGGGCGAATCATGTCCCTGTTGATTAGTGGTCCATGATTGTTTAGGGATTTGTGTGCTATGGAAAGGGCTTTGAAGTTTACACACTGCTGTACTGGGAGCCAATAAATAGAGTGCAGAGCTGGTCTTGCTGAGCAGCAAGCTGGGGTATCAGAGAGCAGCCTTGCGGCACATTTCTGTATGACCTGGAGCTTAGATATGACGTCTTTAAGGGGCACCTAAGTAGATGGCATTGCCATAGTCCAATCTAGACAAGATAAGGGCCTGAGTGAATAATCTTTTTGCGAGAGGGGGTAGAAGAGGAAGGATTTTACAAATAATTCGGAGCAAGCCATAACAGGAGGCTGCTGTCTTTCTTGCCTGGGTTTTAAAGGTGAGGTTCTTGTCTAGCCATATTCCTAGGCTTTTTATGTCTGTTTTGGGAGTGGGCAGTGGTCCCATTGAAGGTGGCCAGAGCGTATTTAGACCGGGGCTCAGATGGTCGCCCAGTATCGTGAGTTCAGTCTTCTCACCATTGAGTTTCAGGTGGGAGAGACTCATCCACTTTACTACCTCCTCCAGCCATGGTAGAAGGCCCTTAGCTTGTTGATCGGGGTGGCTCAGTGCTATGACCAGTTGCGTGTGCATAGGTCACCATATGGATTCCGAATGGAGACACTATTTCTGCCAGAGGGGCCATATATACATTAAAAAGGGTGGGGCTAAGCGAAGAGCCCAGTGGTACTCCGCACCCTAATGGCAAGGTTTGTGAGGTATGTTTGTCTTGGAAGACCTGGAAAGATCTACCTACAAGGAAGGGCTGTAGCCATTTTACCACTGTTCCTGACACTGCTGCCCTCCTAAGGTGGTGGACCAGGAGAGGGTGGTTGACTGTGTCGAATGCCGCGCTGAGGTCAAGGAGGATGATTGCAGCTGTACCTCTGTTGTGAACCATTTTAGGACACTATTGTAAATTTCCCGATTTATGCCCTTATATAGGTATAAATCACTAATTCCTTATACAGGCATAAGAATCATAACCATATTTAGACATAGCTCATGCAGTCCAAATACGACAGGGCTACTTCCACTAGTTCCGAAAATCTGCAACGATTTCTTGGAAAACTAGGCTTCAACAGCTAGGGACTTTCCCTTGCTCGAGAACTGACTTGTCCAAGAACTCATGAAGTTTTCAAAGAACTGAGAGTCTTTAATGACGTTATTATGTCCACCTTTACGTCAAACTCGGCAACTTCAAGGCATAAATATGCCCACACTTACCTTAGCAAACACACTGTGGTTTGGAGCAGTTCGACTATCTACTTGCCCGACGCATCCTGCTACCAGTGCCGAAGGAAGCCAACCCTCCAGCAGACGCACTGAGAGAGAAGCTGTCTTTTCTCCTGCCAAGAAATCCCGCTCCAGTGTTTCCAGGCTACTCTTGCAGGTTGCTGGGAGTTCGAGTCCTGAGACTGACCTTCTTCATTCTAAGCTAAGGTACGGAGCTGATTAGACCCTAAGAGAAATCTTGGACAGATTCTTGGCAAAAGAATACTACATTTATGCTACACCTCACTTACTTCCCACTATTAAAAAGCATAGGTACATCGGAGTAGGCGTATTTTAGAAACACCAGTAGAGTACTTTTAGCCCCTGTTATTTATGTATGTATTAATCTATGGTTTAGGAACCATACAATGCTCCTATAGTATTATTTTATTCTACTCTTTATACTGTATGCATTATATTTTACAATCAGTTTTACGATTGTAGCAGTTAATTTCTTATGCTTGAGAAAGAAGACTGTTCAATAAAACCTTTTTATTGAAAAAACCCGTCTATCTATTTCTCTGCACCTCTGGTGAAACGAAGCATGCACGATTGACTGAGTGAAATATCTATCTATTGTTTCCATGACTCTGATGTTATGTTTATGCAGTTGTCAGAAACTAATCCCTTCTTGTTTATTCGAGAAAGTTTCTAGTGACCTCTGAGCTAGCTGGCACTCACAATTAAGTCTAATGTATTCGATAGAGACCTAGTAGACCTCAGTTCTACGTCTAATCTATAGGATATATTATTCCAATGCGCAGAGCCTATTGGGAATATAGGAAAACAACTACAACTCCTGCGTCCAAAATGTTCCTTGTTTCCTCCACCACTGACAGTATGGTGGTTTCTGTCCCCTGGCCAGGTCGGAAAACTGTTTGAGAGGGGCAGAGGGCGCCATTAGTTTCGAGGAATGCCAAAAGGGTGCATTCTGATAGATACATCTGCTGTGTGGATTCCTCACCTTGTGAATATCCCCCTTGCGTCAGCAACATTCGGAAATTCTTTTGTAGCCTCGCGCCGACGTGGACTCGGATGTCATAGAGACACGACATCGCTCGCGACTCCGCTGACGTCACCGACGCCTACAATAGGCCCACGCCGGCGTGATGACATCAGTTCCCTTTTTTCCGCGCCGTCGACGCTAACGGTTTAACGGGTTACTCTGTAGCTTCTGGTATCCTATTACTTTTTTTCCTCGATTCTCCTTTCTCCGACCTTGTTGCTCGTTTGTCATGTCGACAAAGAAGACAGGGTTCAAGCCTTGTGGAGAATGTGGGAAGATGATGTCCGTTACGGACCCTCACCAAGACTGCATATGGTGCTTGAGCTCGGATCACGACGTTGAAGGTTGTTCATCGTGCCAGAAGATGAATCCGAAGGCTCTTCGAGAGAGGGAATCGAAGCTCCTGGTGGCCAAGCTTAAAGCAAGTAAGGTTAGAAAGTCTTCGAAGCGCTCGAAGAAATCGAAGTCGAGATCCGGGTCAAGGTCTCGTGAGGTGTCGGCCTCGAAGTCCTCGTCTGACCATGCTTCCGGATCTCGGAAAAAACATAAGCAGAGGAGGCATGAATCCAGTCATCATTCAGGGGATAAGTCTGGTTCGAGGTCAAGGTCTCCCAGGAGGGTGAAGTCGAAGGTTATTCCTCCACATGTGTCGGATCATGAAGGTGAGGCTTCGCCTTCGGAGTCGGTGGCCCATTCTCCGACTCCGGTTCCGGATCCGACTCCGTCTCCGGCTCATTCTCCGGCTCCGGATGACGCCGGTGGAGATCCTCATGAGGGGGAATCTTCGAATCCTGTTGAAGAGGCAGATTCAAACCTTCCTCGAAGTCATCCTGAGCATCCACCATTCCCGACACCAGGTCAGGACCCTTCCGCGTTTCTAAACGCGATGTATGGTGTTTTCTCAAGATCGTGGTTCCCCTCTGGTGCGCCTTCGGGCCCCATGGGTCCTATGGCCTTTAATTTGGGTGTTCCTCACTCTTATGCTCCGGCACCTTTCATGCCGTTTATGCCAACCCCGACTCCGCTGTGGCAGTGCCAAGCTCCGCCAGGGTTGACGCCGGTATCGACGCCGGCCCGTCCGAAGTCGACGACTCCGGCTCTGACGTCGCCGGCTCCAAGCAAGTCCATGGATCCTCCTTCCAAGCCCTCGGATTCGGTTCCGAAGTCGGCTCCGGCGCCGTTGGATTCGGCTTTGGATTCGGCTGCACTTCGAGTCAAATTCAGGTCTCGAAGAGAAGCTCAACGTCTGCTTGAACAACAGAGGGTTGATGAGTCTTCTTCGGATATGGAGGAAGGCGAGCTGGATGCTGGCAGTTTCGACGACCTGGCAGAGGCAAGTGGTCTCGAGTTTTCCCCGGAGTGGTCTTTGCCTTCGGGATCTGATACTCCCTCCAGGGATATTCAACCGTATCATGTTGTCATGAGGAAGGTAGCTGGACTTTTGGGTTTGTCTTTGCCTACGGTCGAATTTAAGTCGAATTTGCTGTCAGAAGTTCTTCATTCTCCTAGTCAGGTTGTGGAGCCTTTGCTTCCATTTAATGATGCCTTAAAGGAACCCATAATGGAGGTGTGGAAAAAGCCTTTCTCTGCTCCTGCAGTTTCCAAGAACGTGGCTCGGAGATATAGGATGGCTCCTGAGGACCCTGCATTCTTGTCGTCACACCCTTCTCCTGAGAGCTTGGTGATTCAGGCTGCATGTTCTAAAAAATCGATTGGGGCTTTTCCGCAGGTGCCTGGCGACAAGGAGGCCAAGAAACAGGACCAAATAGCTAAGAAGAACTTTTCTTCGGCTAGTATGGCACTGAAATCTACTAATGCCACTTGCCTAATGGGTAGATACATTCATGCTCTAATGGACTCTATGCGCACATTGATCCCTAAGGTTCCAGAGGATAGCAGAAAAGACTTTGAGGAGGCATTGTCTGATTCTCAAGCTGCTGTCAAGTCATCCAAAGCGGGCTTGATACTGCGGATTCTGTGGCGAGGATCATGGGTACAGCGGTTGCAACTAGGCGTTCGGCTTGGTTGAAGTCATCCGATTTTTCAACTGATGTGCAGTCTGCTTTGTTGGATTTGCCTTTCGATGGTGAGGGGCTCTTTGGAACGAAAGCAGATGCGGCCTTGGAAAGATTCAAGGACAGCAGGGCAACGGCTAAATCTTTTGGTCTTCAGGTCAGAGGCTCTACGACCAGGAAATTTAGAGGTTTTGGCCGTTCCTTTCGTTCATATAGACAAGGGCAGCAGCAGCAGCAGCAACAACAGCAGCAGCAGCAGAATACCCTGTATAGATCATACAGGGGGAAGCAGAGAGCACGTCCTCGGGGGCGTCTGCCCAATTCCTCTTCTACCTCCACCAACCCCCCAGCCACAGACAAGCAGCCCTAGATCCGCCATTCAGGATCATGTAGGCCCGGTGGGGGGCCGGCTTACCCACTTTCTACGAGATTGGGAATCGGTTACATCAGATCTTTGGGTTCTCAATCTCGTAGAAAATTGGTATGCCCTTCCCTTTCGGGAATTCCCTCCCAATTACCCTCCTTGCCAAGGGTATTGCTCAGAGGAACATTTGTTTCTCCTTCAGGAGGAAGTCCAAACTTTATTGAAGAAAGGTGCGATAGAGGATGTCCCAGAGCGGGAAAGGGGTCAGGGATGCTACTCCCGGTATTTCCTGATTCCCAAGAAGGATGGCAGGCTTCGTCCTATCCTGGATCTCAGGATCTTGAATTTTTACCTGAAGCAGGAGAAGTTCAAGATGCTCACCCTTGCACAGGTTCTTCAGGCTCTGCTGGAAGAGGACTGGATGGTGTCGCTCGACTTGCAGGATGCGTATTTCCACATCCCCATCCTGAAGTCGCACAAGAAGTATCTCCGTTTTACGGTGGGATCGCAGCACTATCAGTTTGCGGTCCTTCCGTTTGGACTTACTACTGCACCTCGGGTCTTCACCAAGGTGATGGCAGTGGTGGCGGCGCATCTCAGAAGATCGGGGATTCCTGTATTCCCCTATATGGACGATTGGCTGATCAAAGCGGAGTCGTCGGAGATTGTGCTTCATCATCTGCAGGAGACAACCCAGTTGTTGTACAGGTTGGGTTTCTCGGTCAATGTACCCAAATCTCACCTGGTGCCCTCCCAGCGCAACCTGTTCATAGGTGCTGTACTGGACACAACTGTATGTCGTGCATTCCCTCCACCTCAAAGGATTCGCGACATACAGGAATTGATTCCTTTATTCTACAATGGAGCGGTTGTTCCGGTCCTGAAGGTCCTTCGCCTGCTCGGTCTGATGGCTTCTTGCATTCTCCTGGTCAACCATGCACGCTGGCACATGAGGGCACTCCAGTGGTGCCTCCGCAGGCAGTGGTATCAGCACAACGGAGATCTCAGGGAGTCGGTGAAGATCTCCAGAGAAGCTGCAGCGGATCTGTCTTGGTGGGGCGTGGAAGGCAACCTGTCTCAGGGGAAGCCTTTTCATCTGCCTCCTCCGGTGGCCACGGTGATTTCGGATGCATCCACTCTAGGGTGGGGTGCTCATCTGGGGGATCTGGAGGTCAAGGGTCTTTGGTCTCCAGAGGAAAGGTTGCTTCACATCAACCTTCTAGAATTGCGGGCGATTCGTTTAGCGCTCAAGGCCTTCCTCCCTTCCCTTCGCGGTCAGTCAGTTCAAGTCCTGACGGACAACACGACCGCGATGTGGTACATCAACAAACAGGGAGGAGTAGGGTCGCAGTGTCTCTGCAGAGAGGCACTGCGTCTCTGGTCCTGGGTTCGGGACCATCAGATTTGTCTGGTGGGAAATCATCTGGCCGGGGTTCTGAACGTTCGGGCAGACGGTCTCAGTCGGCAGTTCTCTGCCGACCACGAGTGGAGGCTCCATCCGGAGGTGGTTCACAGCATCTTTCAGATGTGGGGGACTCCTCGGGTGGACCTGTTTGCCACTCGCGAGAATGCTCACTGCCCGTCATTCTGCAGTCTCCAGTATCCGATGCAGGGAGCCTTGGGGGACGCGTTTCAGTTGAGCTGGGGAGGTCAGCTCCTTTACGCGTTTCCTCCCATACCATTGATTCCTCGGGTTCTGAGGAAGATTCGCCAAGACCGGGCCCAAGTTATATTGGTCGCCCCGGATTGGCCAAGAAGGGTGTGGTATTCAGATCTTCTCCACCTCTCCTCTCACCGGCCGCTCCGTCTCCCTCTCAGGGCAGACCTCCTCTCTCAGATGGAGGGGCAGGTTCTACACCCCCACCTCCAGACATTACACCTTCATGCCTGGAGATTGAGCGGGGCAACCTGATTTCCTTTTCCCTCCCGCCTGACGTTGTGGATGTCATCTTGTCCACTAGGCGTGACTCCACTAAGTCCATCTATTCTTATAGATGGTCGAAATTTGTTGAGTGGTGTAGGGAGAAGTCTATTGACCCTGTGAGAGCCCATTTATCTGACATACTACAGGTTGCTCTTTCTCTGGCGCAACAGGGGCTTGCTGTTGCTACTGTGAAGGGCTACCTTTCGGCGCTGTCAGCTTTTCTCTGCTTGCCTGACCAGCCGTCTCTTTTTAAGTCTCCCGTGGTCTTGAGATTTTTGAAGGGCCTCACGAATAAGTTCCCTCCTTCACCTTTTATTGTGCCTCAGTGGGATTTAAATCTTGTTTTAACCTTTTTGATGGGTGCTCCGTTTGAGCCTCTTCACAAATGTCCCATGAGGCTTCTAACCTTTAAAACAGTCTTCCTCGTTGCAATAACCTCGGCAAGGAGGGTGAGTGAGCTTCAAGCTCTGAGCTATAAGCCCCCTTTCCTGACCATTCATGCTGATCGAATGGTTCTCAGGACCAGGGCTGCTTTTCTGCCTAAGGTGGTGACTCCCTTTCATTTGAGTCAGTCCATTACCCTACCTTCCTTTTATCCTCCCCCTCACCCTTCTAAGGAGGAAGAGAGACTGCACCGCCTGGACCCAAAGAGGGCGGTTTCCTTTTACTTGGACAGATCCAAGGATTTTCGTTTGGAGGACCAGTTCTTCGTTGGGTTTGCTGGCTGCAAGAAGGGAAGAGCGGTCCATAAAAGAACCTTATCAAGATGGATCGTTCTCTGCATTAAGATCTGCTACTCTTTGGCCGGTAAGGAACCTCTAGAGGGTATAAGGGCTCATTCTACAAGAGCTAAGTCTTCGACCTCTGCGTTGGCTAGAGGTGTGCCTGTTGAAGATATTTGTAGAGCGGCAACTTGGTCTTCCCTCCACACTTTCGCGAAGCATTACTGCTTGGATACCGAAGTCAGGAGGGACGGCCATTTTGCACGCTCTGTTCTTCAGGATTTCCTGGTTTAGAAGAGTGGACACCCTCCTCCGGGAGTGGGGACTGCTGTGGGACTCTATTCACAAGGTGAGGAATCCACACGGCAGATGTATCTATGAGAAGAACAAGTTACTTACCTTCGGTAACGCTTTTTCTGGTAGATACAATATCTGCCTGTGGATTCCTCACTGACCCACCCGCCTCCCCGATGTCCACTCTTCTTTGCCAGAGTTATTGTACTGTAATGTATATTTTTATTTTGTTGTCAAGGTAATGTATTGCTTTCCTGCATTTGCTTTACACTGTGTGTTTTGCCTTGGCTATTGTATACTGTGTATACTTTGTATATATCTACTGTCATTGGTCCGTCCGTGTGCCTCGATGGCACGGAAAAAAGGGCGGAACTGATGTCATCACGCCGGCGTGGGCCTATTGTAGGCGTCGGTGACGTCAGCGGAGTCGCGAGCGATGTCGTGTCTCTATGACGCCCGAGTCCACGTCGGCGCGAGGCTACAAAAGAATTCTCGAATGTTGCTGACGCAAGGGGGATATTCACAGGCAGATATTGTATCTACCAGAAAAAGCGTTACCGAAGGTAAGTAACTTGTTCGTTAGTGGGTTTCTCTGCTACTTTGCTGATGCCCGGCAGGAGTGAGATGGGACGGAAGTTGCCCAGATCTGTGGTCTAGGTTTTTTTTTAACAATGCGCGGACCATTGCCTTTTTCCACTTGGTAGGTACTGTACTAGAGTTGAGGGAGGTATTAATTAGTTTGATGGTCATAGGGGCAATGGAGGCTCCAACCAATGACAGAATATTGGGGGGTGCGGGGGAGCCACTTTTTAATAATGATAGTAAAGCGAGGAAGCAATCCTGAGTTAGAGGCGGGAAAGACCTTAGTTCTGGTTTGTCTGGTTGTGGGCCCTCATTTATGTGTATGTTGGAGTTAATCAGGTCTTTTTGAGGAAGGTGTTTAAGGATGTTCTGGATTTTAGAGAGGAAGAACTTCGCCAATTCAGTACAACGGTGATTAGAGGAATCTGAGGGTGCCGGGGAGGCCTGGATTCTTCATTAATTTAGTGGCAATGTTGAAAACTTCTCTGGGGGGGTTACTTGCTGCTAGGATCTTTCCCTCGTAGAAGGAGGCCTGTGCATCTTTAACTTCTGATTTGTAATGACGTAAGGTCGACCTATATTCGAGCTTTTTTGTAGGAGAGAAGTCTCTCCTCCATCTTCTCTCTGCTTTTTTGCAATGCTGCCTTAGGGTACGTAGTTTGAGGGTGTACCATAGTGAGCGGTTGGGGCCCGTTTTCCTTTGGGTTGAGACTTTACTGAGCACCAAGTTGAGAGCCCCCTCAATCCAGTTGCGAAAATTGGTATTGTTTATCGTGGGGTCCATAGCAGGACTGGGTTATGATCTGTTCAATTCTAGTATCCATTTCTCCACGGGTACTTTGGACCAGGGTCGGATTAATGAACGCGGCGGGGTGAGGCAGGGTGCCTTATGGGGTGAGTCCAAAGAAGGGGTATTAGGAAATGGTCAGACCATGGTAGGGGGGTGGGCTTGTATCCTACCAAATTTCCTAGATTAGAGAAAATGGGGTCCAGAAGGTGGCCTTTTTCATGGGTGGGAAGTGAAACCTTTTGAAGAAGTTGGTAAGTTGCCAGGTCCTGGGCTAATTCTGTGGTGAGTGAGGCTGTGGGGTCATTGAAATGAAGGTTAAAATCCCCCAAGAGGTTAAAGTTAGCCGTACGACTAGCAAGAATCCCTACTGTTTCTAGTAATGACTTAGCGAACTGTCCTGGTGATCCAGGAGGGCGATAGACAAGAATACCAGAGAGTGTGAGGGAGGGGGTAAAATTGATCACAAAATGGGTATTTTCACAGTCTGATAACGGGCTATCTATCAGGTGACAGGTTAGGTGGTCGTTATATAGGATAGCAATTCCCCCCCCCCTTTCCTGTCCCTCTGTCCACTCTCTGGAATGAGTAACCTGGAGGTAGGGCTTGGACTATGTCCGGGTCTGAACAAGTAATCAGCCAGGTTTCTGTACTTCAGGGCCTCCTCCCTTAGAAGGATTTAAATTTCAGTTATGTGTTTGGGAAGGGATGTGCAGTTGAGCAGGAGAAGTTTGTATATTGTCTTAGGGCAGGGAGGAGGGGCCAGGGGTGAGGGGATCTCAAAATGACACTGGGGGCATCTATTTTGTGATCTTTGGATCGAGATTGAATGCGTTCATTGTGGCTCGGGAGGCGTATTCAGGGATTTCAGCAGTTTACTGGAATATTTATGCCGGCAATGTATCAGGGGGCCAGGGGTTCTGGCCCCTGGGCCCGTTTAGGCATTAACGGGCGCAGACGGGCTTGCCTTCGACGCACCAGTGGTGCGCCAGCGGTGCGCCCGATGCGCGCATCCGCTGCACGTTTGGAATGGCATCTGTTTTATGTGGAGGGGAGTTGAGCACTAGACCTCCACCGGAAATGCGACGGGCCAGGTCTCGCTCCACTCAAAGAGACTTCTCGCGGTAGACTGGGGAGAGTGCCCTTTGTGTTAGCAGGTGAGGAAATAGAGTATTTAAAATGTGTTGGGTATTAAAACTAGTAATCAGTTTTAAAATAGCTGTGCAAATAACGCAAAGTACAGTTTTTAAAATGTGCAAGTATGAAACTAGTAGTCATTTCCGAAAGAGCTATGCAAATGGCGCCGGCAGGTTCACTCAGCGTTCCTTTGCATTCATCAATTCCACTCACATGTGCGCAGACAGGTAGGCAAAGTGAAAGGCATACCCTCTGCCGTACACCTCAATTCCGCCTTCGTATCTCATGGTATAAATAATTGGCCAGGCTAAATTTAGTAAGTCAAATAGGAGGTAGAATCCAAGTGTTACAAAATACCAGTGTGTGCAATCATTCCTGTATTGTGTGTTATTTGCACAATTTGTCATGAATGTGAATAGTTAAGAAATCTATGCAGATGAACTACAAAGTGTGTCATCATAAGATACTAAACTTGCTTAACTGCTGTTGTTTGTCATAACACTATAAGATACCATAAAGTTCTATGTATGGGCAGTATACTACAGAAAACTTGCTTTTTGAGAGCTGCTTGTGCTCAATCGTTTATTGCCCCATGATAGTTGTATAATACCCAAAGTTAGATTATCCTTCCACCTGTCAGTGCTTAACCCTTTCGATGCTGATGACGAGCTCAGCTCGTCATCACCCACGGGTGTCGTGTGCTGATGACGAGCTGAGCTCGTCATGAATAATGGAAAATGAGCATATCCAGCACAGCGCAAAAATCCCCGCAGCAGCCATGTGGTTAAATAGAGCCAGTGGTTGCCGGTGTGGGGCAGTAGCACTTATTTTTGGGGACCAGCACTTCTTTTGTTTCGCATCTGTTGCTTCAAGATGGCAAAAGAGGGAAAAAAGTGGAAAGATAGAGAAAGAGAAAAATGAGAACATCACAAAGGGAGGAAGTGAAATAAATGGGCAGGTATATGTATGTCAGTGGAGTTAAGGTGCATCATGAGTTTTGAGACAACCAGCTTTGGAATTTCACGCACCAACTTTTAATTGCACGGCCCACGGGCTTCTCATAAAAGTTGCAGATACCAGCTTGTCTCCTTTCCAGTGAAGAATTGGCTTGGAAGTTTGGTCTGCCCTGTTCCCATGAGGCATGGGGTCAGACTAATTTGCATATAGCCAGGTTCTGAACTGGGGTGATGCAGTGAGCTAAAAAACGGTGATGGATCAAGCCCTGATCTATTGACTGGGTATGAGTGTCTTGATTAATTCAGATATTCTGTCCATCACCACCCCCTTTTCTGAATCGTTTTTGGCCACTACAGGTGTGGCAGGGTATGCTCAGACATGAGTCCCTTGCTCACTGCATCACCAGGATTCAAGCAAGCCGGGCCGACGACGGCTGAAATGCCAGAAACCAGTCCCCGGAAGATTGTCTCCTTTCCAGTGAAGAATTGGCTTGGTAGTTTGGTCTGCCCTGTTCCCATCATGGGGTCAGACTAATTTGCATATAGCCAGGTTCTGAACTGGGGTGATGCAGTGAGCTAAAAAAACGGTGATGGATCAAGCCCTGATCTATTGATTGGGTATGAGTGTCTTGATTAATTCAGATATTCTGTCCATCACCACCCCCTTTTCTGAACAGACTTACAATAAGCACCAATGAGCACATTTTAGTGTTTGTTTGACAAAGTGTGTTTGATAGGATCACATTTAGGACATTGACATATTACACAGTAACTACATGGTGATTTGGAAGGTTTTGGACAGTGATCTTAAGGCCCCACAGACCTTGATCCAGGCCAATGCTTTATCCTTACTTTGTCTTAATGGCACAATGCGGAGTGGCTATGTCAGAATCCAGAAACCACTGCCTCTTTCTTTCTTCTCTCCTCTCTTGCTTCTTCCTGCTATCTCTTTTCCCTCTTCGTCTTGACACCGTGAGGGTGACATATTTGCACCCCGGGTTTAGGAACAGTGTCCCCATTGATTAAGGATTATATGTGTGTGCATGGACACTAGACCATAATTAGCTCCTGGTCCCCCTTTCTTTTGTTTTGAGCGTGAATCCTGTTTCTGTCAGCAATTCTCCAGGATGAGTGACACAACCGGCATATGAAATGTGGCACTTTTCACTTTTTAAGCAGGTAAAAGTGGTAGTTGATGAGGTAGATTATTCCATTGTATTGCAATATATTCAAAAACAACCTCACAAAATAACTGGAGCTAAACAGGGGTATCACATGGCATAGAGGAAGGCCTATCAATGAATTACCCTAATACTTGAAATAGGAAAGAGACTGCAGTTTTTTTAATTTAAAGATTTAGAAAGCGCGCAGCTACCCAACAGGGTTTCCCAGCACCCAACACCGGAACAAGCGAGATCGAAGCTTAGTTGGCATTAGGCCTGGCTAAAAAGAAACTCCTTGAGCTTTCTACGGAAGGCAAAGATGGATTGACAAATCCTGAGTTCTAGCGGAAGAGAGTTCCACAATTTTGGTCATAGGAAAGAAAACGAACGGCCACCCATACGGGCCAGCATTACTTTAGGGACTGAGAAAAGAAAAAGATTATCAGATCTTAGATTGCGAGAAGGTCAATAGGGCTTGACAAGAAATGGTATGTATGCGGGGGCCAGGCAGTCCTGAGCTCTAAACATGTAGCAGAGAGCCTTAAATTCTATACGCTTGCCAACGCTGAGCCAGTAGAGTTGATAGAGGAAAAGGGAGACAGAGGCGTGGCAAGGCAACCTATAAAGTAGGCGGGCAGCTGCATTCTGAATGAGCTGGAGACGGCGTACAGAGGTCTTGTCCCCACCATGATGCAATACATTACCCTAATCGAGCCTGGAGATCACCAAAGACTGCAGGACAGTCCTCAGAGCAGCAGGTGGTATTAGCCAGAGAATTTTCTTTAACCTCTTGAGGACCACAAAGCAGGCCGAGGTAACTCCTGAGACCTGAGCAGTGAGAGAGAGCTTGCTATCAATGGAAAATCCCAGGTTCTTAACCTTAGGAACCGGGGTGGGTAAAGGTCCCAAAGATACAGGCCAGTGGTTGTCTCCCCAAAGCTCAGGATTGTTCCCCAGGATGAGCACCTCCGTCGTAGAACCATTTAGCCTGAAAGCTTTGCTGGACATCCACAAGGAGATGTTACACAGACCATGTTTAAGTGAAGAAGGATCTTAATGTTGAGCAGATGATAAAGAAAAAATAATCTGCGTATTGTCAACGTACAAAAATATGGTCAACCTAGATTTTTCCGCAATGTCTGCCAAAGGGCACACGTAAAGATTAAAAAGTGGAGGACTCAGGATCGAACCCTGCGGAACATAAGATGTCAAGGCAACAGAGTTAGATTTCAGGGTGTGAGAAAAGACTTGAAAGGAGCGATCCTCTAAAAAAGAAATCAGCCACTGCAAGGTTACACCTACAATACCAGAACTTACGAGGCGCTACACCAGAATGGAATGGGATACCGTATCAAAAGCAGCGCTCAAATCCAAAAGGATGACAGCTGCTTAGCCACCGCAATCAAGCTGCTGCCTAAGGTCCTCCATGACCCCCAACAGAGCTTATTCAGTACTGTGACCAGGAAGAAAGCCAGACTGAGACGGATGAAATAGCTTATGTTTCGCCAAATGTGCAGAAAGTTGAGAGTTAATATGTTTTCCAATATTTTGAAAAGGTGGAGAAAAGAGATATAGGCCTGTAGTTAGACCAGCAGAGGGGATCTAAACAAGTCTTTTTCAACAGTGGAAGCATGAGAGTGTGCTTCTAGCTGCGAGGCAACTGGCCAAGATTTAGGGAGGAATTGAGAAGCTGACCAATCACCTCCAGGGAAGGCTCATCCAGGCATCTGAGCTTGGAAGGAGAGAGAGGATCAAGTGAGGAGCCAGACTTGATGTTTTCAATTAAATTTATCAAAGGAATTCAATCAATTGGGAGCCAAGCCTTAACTTGACAAGATTCTTCAGATGCAAAATCAGGGGGAACAGTCACAACATGGTCAGAAAGTTGAGTAGAAGTGGGAAAGATGAAAAATGAAGTTGTCATGAGAAGAGGAATCCAACTCAAGCTCAAGATGAATAGTCACAACTTTATTATGACAAAAACGGTGCAAGTTCATTGCAATGGTGTAATGGAAGGGAGGGGGATAGCAAGAACATATTGGATGCAGAAAGTTCGGACGCAACTTTAAATTGGGTTTTTGGGCGGACGTAATGTTATCCGTATAGAAGGATGCATGAGCAGATCTGCAAAGAGCATGATATTTTTTTGTGTGCCTCCAGATAAGTGGCTTTGGCCTCTGGCGCATAATGCTTTCACCACATCATCTCCTAAACTTTAGGGGAAGCACTCCAGATTGGGATCTAGGAGAAAGGGGAAGAATGGAATCGATAGCCTCAGACAACCAGTGATCGACAAGTAGCTTATACTAGTCCAGTTGAGATGAAATGGAAGGAACAGTCTGCCAAAGCAGCTCATTTAGTACCTTCATATCAAGTAGAGAACAATTTCTTTGGCAAGGCGGGAGGGCGAAGCGAATAAGCCAAGGAGAAATCAATAAAGAAAGGAATGCAAGGTGATCAGACCAGCCGAGCTGAATGGGAGAAGCTGTGGACACAGTAGGAAAATTAAACAAAATAGGGTCCAAAATATGGCCTGCTAAATGGGAAGGTGAGGGATTGATGAGTGAAAGATTCAGAGTCAACAGATTGTCCAAAAGAGTTCGAGCAGATTTATTACTAGGATTATCAAAATGAAAATTCAAGTCCCCACAGAACATTTGTCACAAGAAAAACAATAGGGGCAAGTTATTAGGTCAACAGGGAACCCCACTTTTTAGATGGACCAGGGGGATGGTAAATGAGGGCACCAGAAAAGTTGAGATTTGGAGAGAATGGGATATAGAAAAGTAGGGCTTCACAGTTGAGAATCGTGAGTGCCTCAATTTTGCAGCTATAGATTCTTTTTTAAATAATTGCAATTCCAGAGGAGGAGCTTTGCGTGCATCCAAGATGGTCGCGTGAGCTTGGGGCTCCCGAGACCCCCGTAGCCCCCCGAATATATCCTGTTGTTAATCCTGTCTGCTGTGGATTGCTTCTTGCAGTGGAACCGAAGGAGTACTGAATGCTCAAAACCGCATCCCGAAGGCGCCCCGGAAACCGGAGTTGTAGGGTCGGACAGTTTGCGGCCTGTTTCTCTCAGATGCCCGGAGCTTGGGTTGGCATAGTGCCTGTGGCTTAGTTAGACAACAACGGCGCTGGGTACCGGAAGTGGCCGGGCCCCATTTGGTTTCACTTTCGATGGGAACGCTTGGCGATCTGGCCGAGGTGCACTTCTGATTGTTGGACTCCCCAGTCGGTGTCAGTGGGCCATGCAGTGTGGAAATTTTATAAGTGTGAAGGCCTACGGACCCAAAAACTAGGCTTTTGACCACGTTCCGTGTCGTGTGGCTACCGCGATCTGGTCTCTCTGCTGACTGAGGGGCGCCGCGGAACCACGGATGGTTGGCGAACTATCCTGAAGGATCGAAAGCACGGGACTCGGTATTGTCCACCAACAACGATTGCCAAGTGCTGCCTCCCCGAATCGGACGACGAATATAGGATTGTCCCAAAATGGCGATCAAGCCGGAGGGGGATAAAAGGCAATCGAAGACCACTAGAGGGGGAAGGTATACTCAATCGAACAACATGGAGCGATATGCACAAACTAAGGGGTCGTCAAGTGGACTGGGAAAGTCACAAGAAGGAGTAAAAAACGCCTCTGCCCTGGAAGCGGAGCCGACATTGCAAGACGTGATGGCCGCCATTGACGGGATCAAATCCACGCTTGGACAGAAGATGGAGACCCTTGCTCATAAATTAAGGTTAACTTGATTCGGACGGACCTCACGAAGACGAGTGAGAAAGTGAAGTCTGTGGACATTAAGACGGCTAGTCTTACGGATGACGTCACTGAATTACAATCTGAAGTACGGACTCTGAGGGCCTCGAATGAACTTGTTGTTCGTCGACTGGAGGATTTTGAAGGGAGGGTCTGGAGGAATAACATTCGTATCATTGGGGTGCCGGAAAAAGCGGAAGGGCAAGCGGCCGATCTCTTTGTGGAGGGTCTAATAATCAACCACCTTGGACCCAAAGGCCTGAACAAGTTCTTCACCGTCGAGCGGGCACACAGAATTCCTGGAGGTAGACCGCGTGTTGGTGTCCTGCCTCGGCCCTTGATAGCCCGAATATTTAATTTTAGAGACAGAGACGTAATCCTCCAGCGTCTAGATCGGGGGGGCCCTTGAAGTATGAAAACTCGTCAATCAGTTTCTTTCCGGACTTTACGCAGGCAGTCCAGAAGCAGAGACTGAGTTTTATGGGGGTGAAAAGAAGGCTTCGTGATATGGGACTCAAATATGCCATGCTGTACCCGGCTAAGCTGTGAATTGAACATGAAGAGAGAACTTATTTCTTTGATAAGCCGGAGTTTGTTGCAGATTGGTTGGACACCTTAACTTCCCAGCAAGAGCCCCAGAGACTGAGTGGAGAAGAAGACGGGGGTGCGCAAGACCAAGAATGAGAGCTGTCATTCTGGGACCCGGGGAGAGCTGGGCAATGGTCCATTGTTGTAATGTTTTGGATCACAGACTTAGCACCGTACATATGGGGGGGTCAACGGGCTATCGGCAGGTCTCTTTCCTCCTCGGACTTACTTTTTGTAGTTTAGTCTAGATGTGGAGGCGACAGGCACACTGCAAGTTGGGGAGGCTTGATAGTCGTAAGCAGGGGTGCAGGGAGGGGGGTAGCGTAACGGGATGTTTGGGGGGTAGGGGGGAAATGTTGATTTGTTGTGTTTTGTTCGTGTTTTCGCAAGGCATTGTATTTCAAGATTGCTTCTTTATGGTGTGGGGCTCGGAGGAGGGTTGGGTCTTCTTTCTGTTTCATGATGGGGGTAGCGGGTTGAGGGTATTGAGTTGGAACATTAATGGGTTGGGGGATAAAATCAAGCGCAGTGTGGTTATACATTCCTTAAAAGACATTCCCCGGATGTGGTCCTACTTCAGGAAACTCACCTGGTTGGTAATGTGTGTAAGGCAATGAATAGGAAAGGCTATCGGCTGGTGGCGCATGCTGGTTTTACTTCTGGGTCCCGGGGTGTTGGGATCCTTCTCAAGACTTCTCTCCCGTTTGTAGTTGACTCGGTTGTTGCAGATGAGAGGGGACGATATACTGCGGTCTCGGGACGTTGGGAGGGGCACACTCTCTCCCTGGTTTCGATTAATGTCCCTCCGGGTCTGCAGAATACGACCTTTCTTGAGTTGGGGAAGATTGTGTTGGATCTTCGTAGTGGATTATTGATCTTGGGTGGAGATTTCAACGCTGTAGTCTCTGGCCCCTTGGACAGGTATCCGTCACGGACGTGAGGCGGGCTCAAAGATGGCTGCCGGACTTTATGGAGGCATAGGGCCTGGTTGATAGCTGGAGATTATTTCATCCTAGTCAGCAGCAGTATATCTTCCACTCTGGCGCTCATGGTAGTCTCTCTCGTATTGACTATGCGGCCCAGGCTTCATATATTGTTGAAGTACAGCATCTGGCCAGAGGTATTTCGGATCACTCGCCGCTATGGCTTAGATTTGATTTTGCTTCTGGCTCAAGTGGTAGAGTCGCCCCCATTAATTCCTGGTATCTGCGTAATCCTAAGATTCGCAAGCATTTGTTACAAGCGTTGGAGCATTATTTTCAAGATAATGAGGGATCGGTTTCCTCGTCGATTTTGTTGTGGGAGGCTTTTAACACTGAGGTCAGGGGTCAGGCTTTATCCCTGATCGCAGGTGTCAAAAAGCAGAAAGAGGAGGACGTAGTGAGAATTGAGTCGGAAATAGCCAACATAGAAATGGAATTGGAACAGGAGGTGACCCGTGCCAGATTGAATGTTTTACAACTTAAGCAGCTTGAGTATAGGACATTGGTCACTGACAGTGCTAGAGCCCTAAGTCGAGAGCAGCAGGGGCGTCTTTATGATGTGGGGGACAAGGTCAGTAAATTGATTGCCTGGTTAGATAGGAAGGATAGAGCAGATCAGGTGGTTCCAGAGATTGAGACGAAGGACGGGACTTATATACCTGACCCACAGGGGATACTGGACCGTTTCGCTGAATACTTTCATATTATTTACACTTCCGTTTCAGATAGACCGGAGGAAGATTCGTGTCTATTATTGAGGGATATTAAGCTTCTGTGTCTGTCTACGGAAGATCGGGACCTCATGGACGGTAAGCTTACCGCTGATGAGGTAGCTTTGGCGGTGCGCTCCTTGAATTCCGGAAAAGCGATGGGTCCCAATGGTCTCCCTATCGAACTATACAAGCTTCGACCCGATAAGCTCGCCCCCTATTTGAGAGATTTTGGAGTCCCGAGAGTGTGGTGTGCTTCCCCAGGATCAGAGACTGGCATCGATAGTGGTTATACATAAGGAGGGGAAGTCCAGAGCTAGCTGCGCTTCGTACAGGCCGATCTCATTGTTGAATTCGGAACCCAAGATACTGGCTAAAATATTGTCTAATAGATTGATCAAAGTCATTGGTGAACTTGTACATCCCGACCAATCAGGATTTATTCCGCATAGAAATACGGCTTTGAACCTGAGGCGGTTACATGGGGTTCTTGCGAGGGCGCAACCTTGCGAGAGCCGGCAATCATAGCGTCACTTGACGCGACGATGGCTTATGACACGGTGGAATGGCCATATTTGTGGGCCGTTCTGGCTAAATTCGGTTTTGGTCCAGAGTTCATCAGCTGGGTGCGCCTATTATACACTGATGGAAAGACTGCAACTGATCGGTGGACCCTCTTTTCAAGCTGAATTTGGATTAATAACTTGAACAAGGTTCTTGTGCTTCTTTTGCACACCAGGATACGTTCGCCCCTTGGTTAGGATATACGGAGTAGCAGCGGACTTACGGTGCTGTTACTCCAATTGACGATACTACACAGGTTGCTCCTTAGTGCTTATGTGGGTACTTTCGTCGAACATTACCTCAGATATTTAGACTGCTACATGACAAGCATATTAACTCTACGCTCATGTTTTCGGCTACTCAATAAATTGCTCCATTGAATCCATTGACTATCTACCAGCATTCCTGAGCCAAATTCATTTTGACCTTCAGAGTCATATATTTGTCTATGATCATATATATATATTTGTATCACAAATTGGTTACCTTTTAATTGTATGATAAATTCAACATTTTTCTATACACCAGCTTTAGTGTTTTTTTCTCCGTATCTGTTGTATGTTGTGTAACAGTGTGTATTTTACATGTAATTGCTATAAATTTTGTTCTGGGATTGATTCCATTATAGGACCATTGAATTGTCCTTCCAATTTTTCCCAAATCACTACAAATTTATTTGAAAATAAATTCCCTTGTAGGCACTCTATACCTTTTCATATATTTACCCAAGCCCTCAAGGGTATTTCGGGTTGCTCACTGATACAAAACTATTATACACTGAGCCTCTTGCGCAGGTTGTCGTGAACGGTCGTGTCTCGGTGCCATTTTGTCTTGGGTGGGGCACTAGGCAGGGCTGCCCGCTTTCTCCCCTTCTGTTTTCGCTGGCTCTCAAGCCTCTAGTGGCCTGGCTTCGTTGGGAGCCCTTGATCAAGGGTATTCGTTGGTCTCCCGAGTTTGAAGATCAGATCTCTTTATATGCTGACGATATCTTACTTTATCTTTCCTTTCCTAGGAAGTCCCTTATTGTGCTCTGTGATGTTTTGGCCTCCTATGGTAGAAATTCAGGATTGATCATAAACTGGGCGAAATCTTATTTGTATGTATTATGTGGTGATGCCCCCATTTTGCCTCGAAATTGTCCCATTCAAATCGCAAAGGAAGGGTTCAAATATCTTGGGGTTTATATTTCAACGGATCCCACGATCCGGTATGAAAAAAACCTTCTCCCTCCACTGGCCCGGCTGAAAAGTGATGTAGCTGGGTGGCAGAAACTTCCGCTCTCGATGTTAGGGCGTGCAGCCCTTTTTAAAATGATGTCCCTGCCCCGTTTCCTTTATGCCCTCCAAAATACTCTAGATGAGGTACCTGCTAGCTATTTTCGAGAAGTGGAGGGTTTGCAGCGTACACTACTCTGGGACGGCAGGCCACGTATAGCATTAGCCAATCTGACGCTCCTGTGGTATGATGGAGGGATCGCCCTCCCCGATATCAAAAGATACTATTGGGCGTCGCAATTGGGGGTAGTAAATCATGGTACCTACGGGTCCGATACAGATCCCGGTTATATCATGGACAGATGGCTACTTCCTGGTGGTAGTTATAGCAGAGCGTTGTATACCAGATCAGTAGAGAAAAATCTGACGGGACCAACCAGGGTGGCGGTACGAATATGGCATGATATTACTTGTTCGCTTGGATGGAAGGACCGCATGACTTTGGCTACCCCACTATTTGGATCTTATAGGTTTGGCAAGCTATGGAATACAAAGGGTTTTGACAAATGGGACCTGATAGGGATTACTACTGTGGGTGATCTCTGGGCGAAGGGGAAGATTAAGTCATTTGCTGAATTACAAACTGAATACGAGCTGAGTGGGACAGAGTACTTTCGTTATGCGCAGGTTAGTCATGCAATGAGATCGGTCTTCCCCGAGGGGGAGGTGATACCGAAGGCATTCCCCTTGGAAGACCACATACTAGATGGACATCTGCCCGATAGCACCATTTCTCTTATTTATAAAAAACTGATAAATCACAGAGCGGATCTTCTAGTAGATTTGATGGATAAGTGGACCCGAGATGGCCTCGAAATTGATGATGAAGACTGGCAATCCGCAATCTCCTCTCCGAAGGAGGTTGCGATTCCAGCAAGGCTGAGACTCGTCCAGCTGAAAATACTCCACAGAGTTTATGTCACGGGTCCACGTCTGATTAGAATGGGTTTAATGGAGGAAGGTCTGTGTAAACGGGGATGTGGTCAATTGGGGACGTTTCTCCATATCATATGGGAATGTCGGTATATGGTAAAATACTGGGGCTTTGTCCATGATGTTATGCAGGAAATGACAGGTGTGACTCTCTTGCCGGAAGCTAGGAGATGCTTGCTGAACATTTGGGAGCCTACGGACCCAAACACTGCACAGACCCAATGGGTCACGTTGAGGCCCATGATTGCTAAGCGAAACATAGCACAGCAGTGGGGCTCTGAAGGGCCGCCGCCGATAGAGTGGTGGAAAGAAAGTATGGATTGGTGTATGTTCCATGAAAAAACTGTTTATCTGGCAAGGGGTCGTCCTCGGAAGTGGAACAGTGTCTGGGGCCCTTGGATTAACTATAGAGGGAATATTTGTGTGCCGCCTGCAAATGTAGTCTTAGATGTCCCACTTTCCCCATGACCCGTATATGTAAATATTTATGGTATCGATGTTTCGTTCCCCCCCAGCCAATATTTATTGTATTGTATGTTGACATTGTGAACGACCCTCTTCCGTACTATGCACCGATGTGTTTATTGATGCCTTGCTTTAATAAAAAGAAATATAAAAAAAATAATTGCAATTCCTCCACCAGTTTTTAGAGGTCTATTTATACCTAATAGAGGAACATTTTGTGGTAGTGCCGCAATCACCTCTGGTATGGACCTGTCGTGGAGCCAGGTCTGTGTTAAAAAACCACATCTGGATCCATGTCAACTAGGAAGTGAAATGGTACAACTGGTGTTTTTGAAGGGAGCGACAATTGAGACTAAAACAGCGGAAAACCCTAGATGAAAGTGAGTCAGAATTGTCAACTCTGGATAGGTGGGAAGTCTCTCCTTCGAAAGAAGGGTGGGGGCCAGGGCAGGAATAAGTGGGGAAGATATTATCAAATAAACAATGAGAGCAGAACCTGATGCTGGCATCAGGGGCAAGAACCTGACGAACATCAGTAGGGTGAGTTTAAAACTCCTAAGATCTTGAGAGAAGAAAGTGAGTTGAGGCTGCAAGCAAAAACGGGCAGGGGTTCTGGCCCCTGGTCCAGGCCGGACGCAGAAGGGCGCATACGGGCTACCCTTAGGCGCAGCCGCCATGGCATTGGTTTAAATAGGAAAAATCCGGACATGCCGTGAGATTCGAGTCTAACTGGTTCGGGAATGCCCTCCACCCAATCAGCACACAGCCGTGGCGAAACGGGGCAGAACCATAAATAAAGAAAAAATCCCCAGCGTTTGGAGGTGAGAGCTCATCAAGTAAAAATACAAAAGTAAACGGTAATTAGCCACCAGTTAAAAAGTTAAAAAGACAATGTCATAAAATCAAACATTGGGATAGCATACAGCAACAGCGCAATTGACCTCACTCATGTTATTAGATACAAAATCCTTTAGGCAAAATACAGGAACTAAGAAGCTGCTTGGTTGTTATCCAGGGTTCTAGACTGACCAGTAGAATGTTTCAAATGCACTTTTCTTAAATAATTGAAAACATTTAGCAATCCTATTATAGAGAAACATACAGAGAAAAATGAATAGATATTTTGTGGCTAACAGTCTTGACAAGTAAAAGTGTTTTTGAGGCATGCAAAATACATAAAAAATTGTGGCAGAAGCTATACAGAAAGAGTTTGTGAGAAACATATTTATGGGACTGGTCTCAGAATGAAAGAGAAGGAGGGTTATTTAGTTATAAAGCATGAAAAGCAAGTGTGGATGACATTTTTTATAGCCGACGCATCAAGAATTCTATTAAGGACACGGAGGTGAGGAATATGCTTCTCATTTCTTTACTACTAATTTCAGCAGCCAATCTCAATAAAGTAAAACACAAACTACATTATCCACTTTTCCCTGTACCTCCCATGTCACATGCTCCAATTATATATGAGCTACCCATGTAACTGTGGAAGTCATCATTTTGTGTCCTCTTTCTTTGTTAGATTAGTCCAAAAGAACAGAATATTCCAAAGGGAAACAGGGTAGAAGTCACCAAAGATTCTTCCAGCCCAACGTGGACTCAAAACTTCCAGTTGATCCAACAGGGATGTATATCCTCAACCACAGCCCGCGACTGAACTCTGCAATGGGATTAAAATTGCAGCGAGTCAATACACCATATATAACTCCTCTCAAAGGAAAGAATTCCAAAGCAGAGTGCACCTCACAGCTGTTCTGGGCGTTTCCTGAAATAGAGTGAGTTCCCCAAAGTGAAATCTGGCATCATAAATATAAAGCATAGACTACTCCCAAAAATCACCAGGTGGGAGAAATAAGACAGAAACAAATCAATTTTGTATCAACATTAGTTATAACAATACACTTTTAACAATTGAATTATAGTTCAAAGACAATTGCATCTAATGGGTGAGCCAAACCACAGTGTACTTAATAGAATTGAAAATTCTTGATGCGTCATCTAGACACAATTTCATTCTATGTCAGGACCGGGGGCTCTGATTATGCTAGTTTAAAGTTGTGTTAACACCACAGATGCCACATCTACAGTGTGTTTATAATAGTATTTCTTATATGTAGACTCAGAGATCCAGTCTGCTGCTCTCATGATGACTTCTACATGAGAGAAAATAGCATATGATTTGGATGTCGTTGCTCCTCTGGCAGAATATGCCACAAAGACAGAAATGTTGACGCCTGCTTCTTCCAGTAGTCATTTCATCCACCTGGCTAAGGTAGCTGCAAACACTGGTTTTTAGGGGTTTTGTAAGGCAATACGCAGTTGTCCTCCAGCCTCCTATCTCATATCACAAGTATCAATTTCATAATCCTTTAAACATTGCACCACACTTAATTTACTACTGTTTGAGAAACTTGGATAGGCTACCAACATGGAAATAGATTTGGTGCAGCATGTGATTGTACAGGAAATGCCATCTGGAGAGAATAATATATCTGATATATCCAATACTCGTAAGTCCAATACCCTTTTACAGGAAATCAGACAATAACATTGTGAGCTTGGTCCGAAAGCTGTTTGCATGACAAGTATTTGTTTGCAGGCCATTGCTCCAGGAGTTTGAGAACAACATTTACGCCCCAAATGGGTGTATACTTGGGTCTCGGAGGGTTGACCATACGGATAACATTCATCCATTTGCAGACTAGAGGGTGGTCATCTAATAGTTTACCCTCTACTGGGAGGTGTCCTGCGGAGATTGCTGTTCTGAAGTTATGAACTGTTTGGTATGCTAAACCTGAAGATGCTAGTTCTGATAGAAATGTTATTACTATACAATGTTGTGCCCCCACGGGATCAACACTCCACGTGTTGCACCAAGCACACCATCTCCTCTGAGCTAAAGAATATCTTTTATGGGTGTTATCGGGCCAGGCCTGCCTGATGAAGGATGCAGCTTGTTGTGAAATGCCTTGGGTATGCCATTTTTGCCTGAAACCATCCAAGCCATCAGCTTGAGTTGACCTGATAGATTCAATGGGTGAGGAATACCTTCCGGGTCTAGGAGGAGATCCGGCTGAAATGGGAGTAGAACTGGAGGCACACTCGCTAGAGTTAGAGCTACTGGGAACCAAGGTTGCGTTCTCCAGTAAGGTGTCACCAAAATGAATTCTGCTCCTTGTCAACTGATCTGTGACAGAACACAGGGAATCATGAGGAATGGGGGAAAGGCATAGCCTCGGAACTGATCCTAGTCCTGGATAAATTCATCTGTCCCCTGGGCATCTGGATCTGGGCGCAAGCTCAAAAAAGGTGTCCGTTGCGGATTGAGTCATGATGCGAACAGATCTACTTCACACGGGCCCCACAATCTGTTCAGAGCTTGGAAAACTGAATGATTCAGTTTCCGGTCGCTGAAATCTTTTAAGTGTCTGGAGTTCCAGTCGGCTATGGTGTTCCTCTTGCGTGGTAGATGCTCCACTATGAGGGAGATGCGATGATCGAGTCAGAAGGGACAGAAGTCCTTAACAATCTCGTCTTGTTGACATAGTGGACTGCTGAGATGTTGTCCATTCTCAGTAAGAATTAATAGTCTGTCTTTGTCGGGGAGAGACTTCTGATAGCAAAAGAGCCTGCCAGGAGTTCCAGGCAATTTATGTGGAGCCTGAGCTCCGCCTCCGACCACCAATCCCCTGTCGACATCGTCCCACACCTCACTCCCCAACTCAACCGGCTGGCATCCAATTCGATTCCTATTTCTAGCGAGGTGCTGAAAATGGCTCGACCATTCTAGGATTCCATGTGGTCCAACCACCATGTTATCTCTGTTCTCGCTTTGCCCATCAGTGGGACTTGTTCTGTGTAAGATAGACCCTTCCATAAGAGTAGGATTCTTAATATCTGAAGGGGTTCTGTAATGGAGGGGGCCTGTAAATATGGCTTGTATCGATGAGGCCAGGAGTCTCATGATTCTGGCAATCTACCTCAATGATACAGTCTGTTTGCACAACGCAGACCTTAATCCCCTCTTGATATTACAAATCTTTTGGGTTGGAAGGAGCAATTGTGCTCGGGCTGATTTTATCTGGAAACCCAGAAATGCCATTTGCTGGACTGGCGACAGGGCTGACTTCTGTGAGTTGATCAGGAATCCCAGACTCTGAAGAAGTTGTATAGTCCATGATAGATGAGTACTGAGTGTCTGAAGGTCCTGGGCCATCAACAGGGGGTTGTCTAGTCAATTAGACATACTCCTCAAGCCCTCAGTGCTTCTACGACTGGTCTCATCAATTTAGTGAAACACCACAGGCCTATGAGAGACCGAATGGAAGGGATTTGAATTCCATGCACTGTCCTCGTCATATGAACTGTAGAAACCATCTGTGAGGTGGGAATATGGGATGGAGAGGTAGGCATCCTCCAGGATCAAACTGACCATCCAGTAGCATTCCTGTAGAATATCTCTTAGCATTTTGAAATGTCTGTACAATATGCAGACATTGAAATCTTTGAGGTTTAGGACTAGTAGTGACCTCTGCCCTTCTTTTCGAACAGAAAGATGGGTCTCATAAACCCTTTGGGGTGTGGAGTTGTCAGGCATATTACCCCTTTGTCTAGGAGAGTTTGAATATAAAAACTTGTTGTGTTTGGAAAAAATACATTTGTCTTGGGGGGCCAGACTGACTTGGAGATTCTTAAAATTCCAGTTTGAAGCCCTGATTGGTCTCCAGTACACATGGGTCCATGGATATGCATTTACAATTGTGGTGAATAGCGACACTATTCCTCCCAATATCACTTCTGAGAACTCACACCAGTAGATCTTGTGTCCTTGAATGCATTCTATTGTCCGTGTCCGGATCTCTGGCAGAATCTGGGGTGGCCACCTCTGGGTTGAGTGGGATAGAATGTGGGATCTGGTTGGTCTCCATACCAACCACCTTTGCCGTAGGCATAGTAGCTTTGTTGAGAGCTTTGGTGGGTTTCACAGCCTAGCGCACCCTCCATGGCACCCGGCCCCGACAAAAAGGCCTCTCCAGAATACACTCTTTAGCGACATTTGGACCTTGTAGTAGGTGGCACAAAATCTGGACAGTTCCTTAAGAAAGGAGCCCCCGAATAATAGGCTGTCCGCCATTGGGCTGGCTTACGAATTGGATAGATCATTGAGTTTAGGATCTATTCTCATCAGGATAGATCTCCGGCGCGCCATAGACATGGTGCTGTTGGTGTTTCCTAACATGCAGAATGCTCCCTGAGCCCAGCCAATCAGATCGTCAGTACTTACTGGGGAGTTGTACTCTTTGACTTATTATGCTAAGTCTAACATCTTAGTCAAGATTCCTGTCAGGTCAAGTAGTTTATCTTGGCACATCTGACAAGAGCGATCCAGGCCCTTTTTTAGATCCCTTGCGTATTTTTTCATAAAAGTGGTCATGATAGGATCTACCTCTGGCGTGTCTGTAACCTTACCCGCCAGGTCTGGCTGGGGGCACTCCATGTGGAGGCATGCATGTACCTCTTTATCAAAGCTTCGTCATTGATGGGTATGAAGGTATTCCGCAACCCCTGGAGGGGGAACCCACCCTACCAGAGGCAGCCCACCCTCATGCGACAAACTGGCTGCTTTCTTCACTGAGAAATCACGGCTTATCAAATTGAACTTGCCTCCAAGAAGGCGCTTCTGCCATCCTCAGGGTCTGTCCCACCCCTTGACCTTTTAGAAAACCGCAAACCTATCAGTCTGGTCACCAAGAGCAATGCATCATGGGGCACCTTTACCCCTTTCAGTGAAAAAGACATCAACAAGATTCTTCATAATATCAACCCTTTTAACCATTTCAGCGACCCCAGCCCCCGCCCATCTTCAAAGAAATCAAGAAAGTTCTCATTCCTACCTGGACAAGGATTGTAAATGCTTCACTGTCACAAAGCATGATCCCAGATTGTCTAAAAGCAGCTCTGGTATCACTGATACTAAAAAAAATGAACGCAGATATTGATGACCTCAATAACTTACGCCTTATCTCCAACATCCCCACCCTAGCCAAACTCCAAGAAAAATGCATGCAAACCCGATTTTGTGCTCACATTGAGAATTTCAAACTCCTGAACCAGCATCAATTTGGCTTTCAGAAGGGGCACAGCACTGAATCGGCTCTCACTCACATTATGGATGACATTTTAAAAATGCTTGACCAAAATGAATTCTGCCTCCTAATCCTCCTCAACCTTTCCTCCGCATTTGAAACGGTCAATCACAACAACTTCCTATACATTCTAAAGAACAAGATGGGCTTTGGTAGGGCATTACAATGGTTCTCGTCCTTCCTCCACCATATATCCAAAAGAGTTAAGGCAAACCACTCTCCCTCCCAGACCTCCCCAGTTCTCATGGGTGTACCCCAAGGGTCCTCCCTATCTCCTATACTCTTCAACCTTTTCCTGGAACCTTTAGCAAACTCACTAAATTTCATGAACATTCTCTTATATATGAATGCGGACGATACACAACTCCTTCCTCTTGAAACCTCGAATCTTTAGGAAAAAGAGAACTTGCCTGAGAGCCTTCTCTGGTGCCGCCCCAAAGATATGGAACTCTCTGCCGCCGGAAATACGCAGAATCTCCTCAGCGATTGCTTTAAAAATGGGAATTGCGATTCCTTAAATGCTATAAGCAAAATAAGGAATCGCAATTTCTGTGATTCCTTATTTTGCTAAGTGGCACCTACATATCAAAACGCCATTTGCGATTCGCAAACGCCCAAATTAGCTGAATTTCAGCGTTTGCGAATCGCAAACGGCTACCTACATATGCCCCGTGATCAGTGAGTCAAGGTCTTTAAATATTGCTCTTGGGATCCACACCAGGAGATCCCCGAAGTAATACAATAGTCACAGGAGTGCTACCATCTTTAAGATTGCTACCCGTCCAGTTACAGATAACGGCAGCTTTCCCCAGAATTCCATTGCAGACTTCACTGATCTTGTCACTCTACCCACGTTACTCTCTAGTAACTCTGCTGAGCCATGATATATTTTGACTCCAAGGTACCTCAGGTAGCTGGGCTCCCATTTTAATTTCTCTAGTTCAGGGAGAAGTGGCAAAAGGGTATTAGGCATCATAGGATATAATCTGGATTTCCACCAGTTAACTTTGATGCCAGATATGGTACGGAACCTGGCTAGCATGCCCCGCGTCCCTCTCAATTCACCTGCTGTGACACTGAGATCAGCAAGAGGTTGCCTGCATACAGGGCTATGAAATGTTGTACCGCTCCTGTCCCCAGGACGTTATAGTCCTGCCCACTCCTTGCACTGCACTCCAGGGGCATCCCTGCCTCATACCCCTCTCCACCCCCTGTCTGGGTGAGAAGGTCCTCCCTGTGCTCACCTGGGCCGTGGGGGATGTGTACAGTAGTCGCACCCATGCCAGAAAGCTTCCACCCAGTCCCATATTGGTCAGTACTTCGCAGAGGTGGGGCCACTCAAGGCTATCAAAGGCCTTCTCTATGTCTCCCGTGAGCACCGCCGCTTCCTGCCTGTCGTACTTGTTAGAGCCCATGACAGCTAGGAGTCGTCTGATATTTATGGCCGTATTCCACCCCGGGATAAACCCTGCTTGGTCTGCGTGGACCAATTTGGGTATGTGGGGGAGAAGGAGCATCGCCAAGACCTTGCTTAGGATTTTGTAATCCATGTTTAGCATGGATAAAGGTCTAGAGGCTTTATAGTTGTGTGGCTCTTTCCCTGGCTTAGGCACCGGAATTATGAGGGACTCCCTAGTGCTCTCCGGCAGTATGCCTGCTTCCCCGAGCCTCTTGGTACACTGTGACCAGTTTGGGAGCCAGCTCCTTCACATATGTTGCATTGAATTCCGCCGGTAGGCGCTCCGTGCCCAGGGTCTTATTCCTTGCCATGCCCTTGATGGTGGCTCATACCTCCTGCTGTGTAATGTCCACTCCTAGCTCTTCTGCCTCCTCAGGGTTCAGCCTCATCATCTGCAGGCCTGCGAGGTATTCCCTTGCTTACGCATGTTCACCTTCTTGCGACCTTCTGCATAGCTTTACATAGTAGTGGGCGAAGACCTCATTAATCTTTGCTTGCATTTAGTGCCTGATCCCTTCCTCATCCTCTATTTCCACCAGCGGCAGGCTCCTGCTCACCGAGTTTGGCAACCACACCAGGAGTGATCCCAATTTGTACTGCTCTGCATGGGTGCTCTCTAGATAGTTCTTTTAGTCAAAGCATCTAAGTCTCTCTGTCTTGCCACCTTCTCCTTGGCCTCTAAAACTGCATTCTGAAAGCCAGGGTGTTCTGGTCTTCTACATTCCAGTTCCCTAAGGGTTGTCTCTGCCTCAAAGTAGCGCGCTATCTCCCCCCTAATCTCTTCTCAGAAGACCTGTTCTTCCAGGGTGTCCGAGCGGAGACTCCATGTGGGGATCGTTGATACAGGCTGCCTCCATCTCAGGGACAGGACCATTGGGTTGTCGTCTGATATCGTGAATGCAAGATATTCTGCAGCAACAACATGTTGTTGGATTTCTGCTGCACATAAGAAAGTGTTGTGTCGCGGATATGCTTCATGCACCGCAGAGAAATAGGAGTAGTCTCTATCTTGGGCGTGTAAGGTCCTCAAGGCATCTATCCGTCCCCAACTCTGTCTCCAGGTGGTGAACGCATGCGAGATGCGTGCTGCTTGGGAATTTCACATTGGAGGGTGAGATCTATCTCGGAGCGTGTTGTCCACACTATTAAAGTTGCCTCCTACTAGGGTATTGTCCATCAGATATTGTATCAGGCAGTGATTCAGTCTTGCGAAGAAGGCTGGTTGTTCCGCATTGGGGCGTATATGCTAATCATACTTATTTCTCGGTCCTCTAATAGCCCTGCTTTGCGCTACCAAGCGGCCCTTTGGGTCTATCAGCGAGTCTGTCAATTGGAATTGGACCCTTGCTTGGATCCATATCCGAGTAGGTAATATAAAACAGCTGGACCCACCACCGCCTCTGTAAGGCTTGTCCCTCTTTCTATGTGAAGTGTGTCTTGTAATAGGGCTATCTGGGCTCCTTCTAATCTATAAGAGGACTTTATGGCGTTTCGTCATTGTGTGCATACCTCTAACATTCAAAGTCATGCATTTGTACTTTTGCGCATCAGCCATTGGATGATGTTACGATTCTTGGACAGCCACCCTCTCTATGCACCGTCATCTGCCTCCTCTCTCCACTCGATCCCATAACAGTGCATTACACAAGTAAGGGGAGGCAGCGCCTAGGACTGGGCTACTACTGTGTCATCCCCTGTGAGGGTGCTCTAGCAATGTCGCCTTGTGGTACCTTCCAGTGACACCACCCACAGCATTTTTCAGACGGTGTGCGCTGTCTACCATAGAATTTGTATTCGAACCCCTAACCTTCCAATATATATTTCTGTGGCACCAGCCTCTCCAAGCTTTTTTTTTGGTGTGGGAGGAGGGGTATTGGGGGTGGGTTGGGGTTCAAAAAGTGCCTCCTAGGTACTTCTCGGCGTGTCCTTCCATATGCAGTGCCATGATCTGTGCGACTGGTCTGCAGCCTGTCTTCATATGTGCATCGCCATGACCAGTGCTGTTTGTAGCAAGCCTGTCTGCAATTGTGCTGTGCCATGGGCTGTACTATTGGTCTGCTGCCTGTCCTTGTATGTACAGTGCCATGGAGTAAGCTATTTGCCTGCTGTCTGCCCTGTTCTATGCAGTGCCTGGGGCTGTGCTGTTGGTCTGCAGCCTGCCTTCATATGTGCAGTGCCATGGTGTGGGCTATCGGTTTCCAGCCAGCCCTCGTATACGCAGTGGCATTTTCTTTACCACTGGTCTGCATCTGCATATTGTTAACTTTTAGAATGGTGATGGTAGAATGATGTGAAAGTATATTTCTCCAGGCTGTGACTAACTCGTGTGCAAATGGCGACATAACTGTCCAGCAGAACTTGGGTGCCTCAGTGTGTCAACAGAGTTACTCCAATTCTGCATTTAGAAGCATTGGTTGTATTGGGCCACGTGAAATGCACTCCCACTTCATTTGCAAACACGTGAAGATTTACACCTGCGCTAAAAGACCTTTCCGCCTCAAACTACTACCCGCATATCCCGCCCCATTAACTGATTATTGCTCTGTGGTAAAATTAAATTTCCTATACTTAATTTATGCAGTAAAGTTCAATAAGAATAACTCAGTCAAAAAGAAGAGGCAAAATCCGTGATATTTGAGGTTTTATAAAGGGGTTTTATTCCTTAAAAAGGAATTGGATTTGGTTCGAACCAAAGGTGGCATACCATTCCGTCACCACGCAGGTTCGGGAAGGGACTGACAGACAATACTTTATTGACAATCATTCATATATATAGTCAATGCATTACAGTAAAGGCAGATGTAGAAGGCGTAACAGCTGAGAGGAGAGATAAGAATACACATACGTAATGAAAAAGGCGTTACAATAGGCGTGCATGAAGGCGTGTACTAGAAACGTCATTAACAAGATGTCACAGGTAGGTGGATCCATAAGAGAATCCTGCAGTGTCAGCAGAAATACATGGCAGAGATGCGCGCACAGGCAGCATGACGTGTGATTGACGTGTAACTGGAGGGTGAAGGGGACTTGACATTTAGCCCCACATGAGGAGACAGAAGTCTGGGATGTCAGATCAACCTAATCCCAAATCGTATCTAATATCTTGTGTTTAAGGAACTGTATTATCTGGAAGGAAAGGTCTCTTGGGCAGAGGCTATTCTATACTGACTGCTAGTGCGTGTATAAGCGTCTACATGAGATGCGAGGGGGCATGGGCCTACCATGGTAACAGGAGCTATGAATTAATTGCACGAAGACAGTGAGGCCGGGCCCTTTGCTCTGCAGCTGGAAGGATGTTTACTGAAACTACTAGACAGGAATATATTTTTCGAGGAGCGGAGCAGATAACTTGAAGGCTAAATACAGTCTTGGCAGGCAACAGGCTGAACCGAGCACCGTTAGCCGCGCAGGGAGTAAGGCAGAGGTCACGGACTCAGATGCAGGCCCAGGCTGAAGCATTCAGAGTCAGAAGGCAGGAAAAACTCGATAGCAGAATTCAGGGCCTACTTTACCAGAGCTGAAAAACGTGTAGAGTACACCACATAAAGACGTTGGCAAGGCATACTTAGGAACGGAATATTCGACCCATTCATGGTGGATCTGAAAGAGGACATGTTAACGTTGGACGCAAATGTATTTGCGTCTTTATAGCTGAAAGTGGAGGGAACATACATGTACATGTATCGCGTACACAGAGTCGTTGGGGTCTAAGATAGGGGACACAATTGATCATAAAAATTCATATTTCCTCATTCCCTCCTTGTCCCCTACGGGGATAGCCCTGTACGAGAATGCGCTACCATCCTCATATAGAAGAGCGCAACTGGCAAAGCTACTATCCAGTCAACGCCTTTCTCTCTGCAGATTTTTGAAAGTCGGATTTTCAGAGTCTGATTATGGAGCTCCACGAGACCTGCTGTCTCGGGATGCCGGACACAATGGAATTTCCACTGATAACCTAACAGGAGTGTAACATGTTTCACAAGCTCGGATGAGAATGGCTGACCGTTATCTGAGTACACGATATGGGGAAAACCATACTGTGGGAAGAATTCGCGAACCAGCTGCTTGGCAGTGGTCGGAGCAGTATAATCTGGGACTGGATATGCTTCTAACCATCGGGAAAGTGCACACACGACTACGAGGACATATTTGAATCCTCGACAACGTTCCATCTGGATATAATCCATCTGGAGGACTTCAAAAGGATGATCGGGAGGCTGAAATCCACCTTGCTCTACGGGAATGCTTTTACCTGGATTGAACTGACAACAAATCATGCAAGTACGCACTTTTTGTTTGGCTGCTGCTCGTAAGTTTTTATTGAACCATATGTGTTGAATACTGTCTAGCATGGCTTTTTCTCCTAGGTGTGCTGGACTATGTATCGTGTTAATAATGACTTGAACCATAGCGTCGGGGAGAAACCATGTAGATTTTCCCTTCGTCATCCATCCCTGATCTGTTTGGATCCCTCCTAGTTCAGTCCATTTCTTGATTTCCTCTGGTGTAGCATGTGTCTGTATGTCAATTACATCATGTGCGGGATCCCTGACTGTCATGCAGTGTGTCGGTGTCGGAACTATTGTCTTTGTCAAGTTAGTTACATGAGTTCGATTCTGGGCAGTTTGTTTAGCTGTTCGGTCTGCCAGGTCATTACCCTGGGAGATGATATCTGTGACTTTTGTATGTGCCTTACACTTCATGATAGATATTGCAGTAGGTAGATGTATTGCATCTAACAGAGCTTGAATGAGGGGACCGTGTTGAATGTTGGCACCGTGAGAAGTTAAGTACCCTCTCTCTCGCCAGAGGACTCCGAAGTCGTGAACGACTCCGAATGCGTAACGTGAATCAGTGTATATGTTAACTTTCTTACTTTTGGCTTGAATACAGGCTTGTGTCAGAGCGATGAGCTCTGCTGCTTGAGCTGACAGGGTGTTGATACAATTGGTTTCAATAACTTCGGTGTCTGTCGTGACTGCGTAGGCGGCCACTAATTCACCAATACTTGTTCTCATACATGAACCATCCACATAAAGTGTCAGGTCTGGGTCTGGTAATGGAACGTCTGTCAAGTCTTGTCTGGGTTTCGTCGTAACAGTAATGACTTCAATACAATCATGTGCCAATGGGTCTACTCCACTTAATGGCAAAAGTGTGGCGGGATTTAATGTACTACAGCGTCTGATTTCTATGTGTGGCTGAAACAATGTTAATTCATAACCTGTCAGTCTTGCTATAGTCAAGTGTTGGGTCTGTGTACGGTTTAAAAGAACTTCCACAGAATGTGGAACTTGCACTGTCAATTGATGTCCTAATACTATGGAATCGCTTTGTCTGATTGCTAAAGCTGTCGCTGCAACTAATTTCAAGCACGCAGGCAGAGCCTGGGCTACTGGATCCAATGTGCTAGAAAAGTAAGCACACGGTTTGTGTGAACCTGCTTGTTCCTGAGTGAGTACTGACAAGGCAGTACCTTCACGTTCTGTGACAAAAAGTGTAAAAGGCTTACTGTAACATGGTGTTGCTAAAACAGATGCTTGACATAAGGCTTTCTTTAAGTCTTCAAAAGCTTGTGCATGTTCTTGAGTCCAAGGGAGGACAGTCGATGTCGCTGCCTCCTGAGTTGTTAACTGAATGAGTGGTTTTGCTAGAAATGCATATTGTGGAATCCATTGTCTACAGTACGAAGTGAGGCCTATAAAAGCCCGCACCTCCTTTTGTGTTTTGGGTGGTGACATGTTTACAATTAACTGGATGCGATCAGGTGTGAGCTGTCTCCCCACTTTGGACAGCAAGTGACCAAGGTACACAACTTGCTGAACACAGAATTGCAGCTTCGAAGGAGATACCTTATGCCCCTTGTCGGCCAGAAAATGTAAAACCGTCAGTGATGCTTTTTCACATTCAGGTTCGCTTCGGGCGGTGATCAGCAGATCATCGACATACTGAAGTAGGGCCGTGTTAACAGGCATGTTGATACTGTCAAGTTGTCTTTTCAGTGCTTGGCTATAGATGCTGGGGCTTTCTGTGAATCCTTGAGGTGTGCGTGCAAATTTGAAACTTCGTCCATTTAAACAGAATCCGAACAAGTATTGGCTTTCCGGATCGATTGGGACGCTAAAGAAGGCGTTCTTGAGGTCAATTACAGTAAAGAATGCTGCTTCTGAATCAATAGCTGTCAGTAATGAAGAGATATCTGGAACCACGGGATATTGTGGTACAATGCATTTATTCAATTCGCGCAGATCAATAACTAATCGATAAACTGGAGGTGCATTTGGATCAGTACGTTTAAGAACTGGAATGATAGGAGAATTACATACATTGGAGTCGGTTTCTACGACCACTCCTTGTGCAATGAGCTCGTCAATGATTTTCAGTAAAGCCACTACAGCATCTGGGGGTAATTTGTATTGTCGAATTCGTGGTAGTACCACTCCTGCTTTGAGTGTGACTCGATATGGTGTAATGTGCATACAACCTACATCAGTGGGGCCTTGCGCCCACAAGTGTGCAGGGACATTCTGTAACCGGTGATCCATGTCTCTCAATACATAGTGACCTTTAAAATCTCTCAAGAATAATCGAACTCCTTCCGGAGAACAGCATATTATAGCTCCTAGAGCTTTCAGTGTCTTTATACCTAACAAGTTTTCAGGACATGATTTTGTAAGCAATAAATCTGTAGTCCGGGTCAAAGGACCAACTACAAGAGGAAGAGGTTGTGATACTTCGTTAATAATAGGTTTTCCCGAAAAACCAAGGGAAACATTCTGTGAGCCTGAGAGGGGTGCCCCTGGAACCTCATCATGACTAATCGTTGTTCGGCTTGCCCCTGTATCAATTAGAAACTTTCTGTCTTTCCCTAATACTTGACTGTGGACATAAGGACCCTCTTGATCTACAGGAACCTCAATAAGAGGCAAGCCAACCTCCCTCTCTAGGCTGTTTCATGTGTATCGCTGATAATCGGGGTAGTCATTTTGTGCATACTGGTACATCTGTTGTGTCGTGTTTTGTGTTGCAGCAATAGGCTGTGGCTGTGGTACTGCTACGGTCTGTTGTGTAGCTGGCATAGGCTGTATGTTCTGTATATTCTGAGGTACTTGTTGTTGGGCTTGATCTTGTCTAGGTGGACGTGGTCTCTCCTTGGTCTTACCCGTGGAGATATTGTGTTTTAAAACTGCGCAATCGTTTATATAATGACCGGGCTGTTTACAATAGTTACATGTCCCTTTAACAGGAGCCGTCGAATTACTAGGCTGGGTCGCACCCTTTTTGTGACCATCAGCTGGAACTGACTGGGCAACTAACATTTTCATTTTCGTGTCTTTCATACGTCTTTGTTTGTGTTCTTGTTCTTCTCTAATTCTATTCTGGTGATACTGTAACATTTGCAACATTTGTGAAGGGGTGTTAGCTTGCCAAGTACTCTCGACCTTCAGTACTCTGTTCTTAACCTGGGGCAGTGAATTCTCGACTAATTTTGTCACAAAAAGATGTGGATATGATTCGCTACTTGCTTTCAGACCGCTGTTAATACCAAAACATTTTTCAAATCGGGAATAAAAATCACTAGTGTCTTCATCGGGTTTCTGTTTACAGGCTGAGATTACACCCCAGTCTTCCTTTTTCGTGGTTAATAAACGTGGCAATACTTGTACTAACAATCCTGGTAACGCTTTAACTTTGTCTCCAAGCCCTAGGCCTGGAATTCGAGTATTTTCTTCGTTTTCTAATGCAGCCCAATCAATCTTTGCATTTCCTACTTCCCATTCTTTTTCTTTGAGTTTCTCGTAAATACCGGCAGGCAGTAGTACTTTCAATATTTTCATAAGGTCAGGATAAGTGTAATCACCCATGAGTAACATGTCTTTTATTTCACGGTGGAAACCTGCGGGATCTTTGTCATGGCTGGGTACTAGTTTTTTCATTTCCAATAATTCTATTTTAGTTATGGGCGTGTACACAAACATGCGTCTAAGCGTATTATCAGCATTCTGGACTGGGTGCACTTCTCGTAACGGATTCTGTCTGTCTATGTAATACATTTTTCTTTCCATGGAGTGTGCTGAATCAGGCTGTGGACACAGGAAGGCACTATATCTGTGCCGATGTTCTAGAATTACTTTGATTAGATCGGTACCTAGACCTCTCCATTTATTCATGAGTAGTTCTGCTAATATATCAGGCAAGGGACCTGGATCAGAGTGTTGGCTTCTATATAATAGGAGTAAGTGTTGTATCATGTATGTACCAGCTAAACGCTGTTCGCTTGGTGTCATATTCAAAAATGTGTGTGCTAACGCATCATCACTATATTTCTCAGGATTGTCAGCCCATTGTACTGCTGACCTGGCTAATTCTTGTTCGTCCATAGAATCGAGTACATGGTACCCCATTCGTTCTCGAAGTCGGTTGTCAGTGGCTTGGAATAAGTGTTCAGGCGTTCTCGGATTAGACATGGCTTCCTGAAAAATTCTTTTACTTTCTGGACGTACTGGACGCATGGAATTATTATAGGATCTTCCTTTACCTACATAAGCTATCATTTCTCTAACTGGTAGTTGTGCTTGTCCTCCTGTCTCTTCTGGTGCGTCCTCATCCCCCGAGGATTCAAGTTTGTCTGAATCTATTTCTGGTGCTGGCTGTCTTCTTTCATGTATCTTTATTACTGCATTTCTGATCCTTCGGTACATGTTTTCTATACAAGCCTGTTTATCATGATTCCCATCTGCTATATTCTGACCCCATCTATGAAGTCCTTTTATTTCTTCCGGGTTTGCACCCGGCCTATCCATTTCTCTTATTACGCAGTTTATAAAAAACCGTAATATCTTGCCTTGAGTATCAACTTTTTGGTAGGCCATGGCCTCGCCAATACTTTCAGGGCCTACCCCTGTTTGAACAAAATGATATATTCTATCTAGATGATCAATCATTCCAGGTAGTGTCAATAAAAAGTTTGTAACTCGTCGCAATCGTACTGATGCGAGCATCATTCTGTCATCATTCTTTTTACCAGGTACTGGATCATATCTACAGTCTGCGAGACGTTCTTTATATATGTCGAAATCGGCTGCTTGAGGTGTACGTTGCTGTGCTAGATCCCTATAAGTCCACCGATGTGCTTGTGGTGGGGTTTGAAAACCTACCGCCCCTCCGGACGCGCCTCCTGGGGCGCCGGATCCGAAGGGATTCGTTGAGTGCAAAGTAGGAAGAATAGGTGCAGGAAGAGGTGGAAGAACGGCTGGAAGGGTTGGAACGGGAGGAGGAGTAGCTTGTCGCGGAGGTGGGGCCTGACTATCTCGGGGTCGAGCGCCGCCAGTAGGAGGTGTGCGTGGCGGTGCGGTATTAACATATTCGGGGGCTACATCGTCTAGATAGGAAGAAAGGAAAATGTCCTTTGCTGTTTTATGATGTACTTTAGTCGGGTGCATTGGAGGTGGCAGATCTTTTGGTACTTCCGGGGTGGCCTTAGGTAAACCCTCGGCCAAAAAAGGATACATACCATTCATAAGAGTGTTTCGTTGTCTATCTACTTGTTCTATTTTTACTCGGATACCTTCCTCCACTAATACGTTTTCTCGGGCCTTGTCTGAATCCTCTCTACTTTTCTCTTCCTTTCTGTGTGCTTTTTCTGTACGCCTATGCGATTCTTTACGCCATAATTCAATGGCATCTTTCTGTGACTGTCTGGCTTTCTTTTTCCATAATGCTTCTTCTACTCTCATGATGCAATCGGCATCCCATGTTCCAGCAGCGGGCCATTTCTGATTCTCTGCTAGATCCTTGGTGTAGTCCACCCATAAATCAAGATATAGAACGGCGTCTAGGCCATGTTTGTGGTACATAAAGTACCCTGGAGTGTCCCTAGGTGGAATGGGAACAGCTTCCTCGAGTATTCCTTTTCTAGTTTTTATCTGTCTTAATTTGGAGAATAACGGCATCTTAAAATCAGGCTACTTGATTCTTACTTGAATTTGAACACAATTAATACAATAACCACAGTAATGAAAGTCGAGCAATCACTCATACCACGACATTTTGAAAACACATTAAAACATTTTAAAACGAACAACAATGATTAGAATAAAACTAGCTAACTGCATGGTACTAGATGTACTGCTAAACAGTACAGATACACCGCTAAAACAGTGCAGACAGGATATACTGCTAAACAGTACAGATACACTGCTAAACAGTGCAGACCAGGTCTGTGTACCCAAACCCGTCTTGACCGGCACAAATCAATGCACACGTCTAGATGCGTCCCCAGCAATGGTACTCACCGGGAAGCACGGAACGGAAGGCCTCGGAAACTCTGGACTGGACTGGACCGGACTGGACTCGACTCGTGACGCAGAAACTTCGGAACTTCGGAACCTGGTGGGCCTCTGTATACCTCGGATCTTGCTCTCTCAGCTAGGCTCTGGTCGGGATCCTCCGCACTCCTCACCGCCTCGTCTGGGTGTTGATCGCAGCCTCAGTCACCTCCGTTGGCCTGAGGGAGATACAGGAAATCCTGCGGGTACGCGTAGTTGTCCGTCCGGCTGTGGCAGGGGGCCAGGCCTGCAACGCACCTCCGGCGCGTGAAGTGGGGGAGGGGTCCCTATTCGGGCGCCAATTATGTGGTAAAATTAAATTACCTATACTTAATTTATGCGGTAAAGTTCAATAAGAATACCTCAGTCAAAAAGAAGAGGCAAAATCCGTGATATTTGAGGTTTTATAAAGGGGTTTTATTCCTTAAAAAGGAATTGGATTTGGTTCGAACCAAAGGTGGCATACCATTCCGTCACCACGCAGGTTCGGGAAGGGACTGACAGACAATACTTTATTGACAATCATTCATATATATAGTCAATGCATTACAGTAAAGGCAGATGTAGAAGGCGTAACAGCTGAGAGGAGAGATAAGAATACACATACGTAATGAAAAAGGCGTTACAATAGGCGTGCATGAAGGCGTGTACTAGAAACGTCATTAACAAGATGTCACAGGTAGGTGGATCCATAAGAGAATCCTGCAGTGTCAGCAGAAATACATGGCAGAGATGCGCGCACAGGCAGCATGACGTGTGATTGACGTGTAACTGGAGGGTGAAGGGGACTTGACATTTAGCCCCACATGAGGAGACAGAAGTCTGGGATGTCAGATCAACCTAATCCCAAATCGTATCTAATATCTTGTGTTTAAGGAACTGTATTATCTGGAAGGAAAGGTCTCTCGGGCAGAGGCTATTCTATACTGACTGCTAGTGCGTGTATAAGCGTCTACGTGTCTACATGAGATGCGAGGGGGCATGGGCCTACCATGGTAACAGGAGCTATGAATTAATTGCACGAAGACAGTGAGGCCGGGCCCTTTGCTCTGCAGCTGGAAGGATGTTTACTGAAACTACTAGACAGGAATGTATTTTTCGAGGAGCGGAGCAGATAACTTGAAGGCTGAATACAGTCTTGGCAGGCAACAGGTTGAACCGAGCACCGTTAGCCGCGCAGGGAGTAAGGCAGAGGTCACGGACCCAGATGCAGGCCCAGGCTGAAGCATTCAGAGTCAGAAGGCAGGAAAAACTCGATAGCAGAATTCAGGGCCTACTTTACCAGAGCTGAAAAACGTGTAGAGTACACCACATAAAGACGTTGGCAAGGCATACTTAGGAACGGAATATTCGACCCATTCATGGTGGATCTGAAAGAGGACATGTTAACGTTGGACGCAAATGTATTTGCGTCTTTATAGCTGAAAGTGGAGGGAACATACATGTACATGTATCGCGTACACAGAGTCGTTGGGGTCTAAGATAGGGGACACAATTGATCATAAAAATTCATATTTCCTCAGCTCAGACCCTCTCCTGTAATGCAGGAAAAATACCATGGGGCAGATTTATGTCGGACATGCGCCACGTTTACGCCGCCGTTGCGTGACGCAACGGCGCGGAAACATGGCGCATCCCTGTGACCTATTTACAACGTGACGCATCTAGGCAGCTGCGTCATGTTGTAAAGCCCTGCGCCACATGGAACCTGCGTCAGGTTTCATGTGGGCATTCTGTCGCAGGGTGGGCGTTCCCTCGTAGGAAAGCCCCGTAAAACTGACGCAGTGAAATCTACAAGATTTCACTGAGTCAGTTTTACGACGCTGCTGTGTCAAATCCTTATGCCTGCTTGAAGCAGGCGTAAGGAGTGATGCACCACGTTATGTATGGGTGGCCTCTGTACATTGCAGGAGTTGCGTCGTACTTGCGACGCTACTCCAGCAATGCGCCACCCGTACACCACAAGATGCGTCACGCATCTGCCCTTCCTTGCACCATGTTGCGCCGCAATGTAAATGCGACGCATCTGTGGTGCCGCAAGGAGGGAATTGCGTGACGCATCAGTTCTGGCGCATCCCTGCTGATTTGCAGAGACGCGCCAGAACTCATAAATCTGCCCCCATCAATTTTGTGGTTGTGTTTGACGGAGGTGCATGCATTTTCGAAGTAACCACAGTCTCTTGCCTGGTAATGTTTTTATAGTCATCATCTTTTAGCAAGTGCAGCTGGGCACTGTAACTCTCTCCAGAATTATGATTTGCTAAACAGAGCATACACATTCGTGGTGGTTTTAAGCTGCCCGTGTGGGTACACACATTACTGGCTTAGTGTGCGGCGTCTGAAGTTGGTTTGATTGAATCAGATGTACACAGACACCACCACAAATTAGCCAGCTCCGTTTATTTTGCCTAAGCGTGCAGGCTAAAATAAACTTAGTAACTGACATTGCATTACCCACAGAAAGCACATAAGCAGTGCGTAAGTCCTAAATATTTATGATGATAAAAAAGAAGTCGCTGAAATGACTGATGGCTGGAACTTTTTAGTGCCGTAAAATGTACGCATTTCACATGCTCCTCTTGCTCCTCTAGAAAAATAAAATGACCATGTATTGCCCATGTCAATGGGCGTGGCTTTAAATGTTCACTTGTTTTGCTTTTGATATTATGTGCCATATGAAGATTGATCGTAAAAGAGAATAGGAAAAATCGGAAAACAACTGGAAACATAGGCAGGAGAAGCACACACGTAGCTCTAAACTACTCAAGTACAAGCCCTGCTTAACAGTAATTGAACCGGGTTGGCAGCTGCCGGTATGCAAGTTTAATGAACATCTCGTGTTTATGTTCAACCGTAAACACACATGGCTGCATGGTATGCTTGCAAACTCACAATAAGATATGGTTGTTCTTGTTTGGCGCTGCCTCCTTTAGGATTTAAATGCTCAACGGCGCCGACGGCACAAACCAAGTCAGCTGCTAATGTTCCTTCTTTGTAATGCAGATACGGGCGGCGCTCTCCTGTTTACTGCTATTACGGCTGTACAGCGCAGTTCACGTCGTGACGTATGCGCGTACAGCCAATTAAAAGGCATCATTTTTTTTGTCTGCCAGGAGACCTGTTTTTTGCGGCCGAAATAGTCAATATCGCGGCTATCGCGGTAGTCTGCCGATTTCGCGATTTTTTCGTGAATCGCGAAATCGCGATAAACTGGAGGGTCTGCATATAGCACTTTGTATGCTGCAACTCAAGGTGTCCACCCCATATTAACTTTAACCATTTCCCCCAAATCCCACTCCCCAGGATAAGCAGCAAAACACCCCCATTCAAACTAAGGTTATAAGTCTTGCAGTTCTATCAGTCAATTGCAAAGGGGGAAGGCTGCTTGTCCGCCGCTCTCCTCAGTCTGTGCAGCCGCCCTTCAGTTCAGTGGTCCCACAGGAACCCCCACAGCCCTCCCCCTCCATCAACCCCAGTACCTCATTGTTGGGTCAGGTGCACCCAGTGTTATTCCAGACCTGCTCGTAGTGGGTCTCAGCCCTCTTCATCTAGGTGATATCCGTTGTCTGCGGAATTACGTCTGCGAGAGCCACACTCTGTGCCTCTGAGTCACTGGACCCTTGCTCCAAGCCAGAATATGCTGCAGTCTCGCTTCTCCTTGGGGATGCTGAGCTTCTCCCTGTACCACTGATCAATGCCACCATGTGGATCGCGTTTCGGCACGCAAGCTGTGCCTCTTCTTGCGTGGAGGCTAGAGTCTTTCTCAAGGCTCGCCGGCCTCGGGTGCTGTTCTCTCCCGGTAGGAGCCTCTCTTTCTTTGTACCTCCCGGTAAAAATCTGGGAAGATTCGCACCATTGAATTACCCACAGCTATGTCCCCTTTGAAGCGTGCGTGGGCAAGGATGGGGTCCCTGTCCCTGTAATGGAGGAGCTGCGCTATCACCACCTGCGGTGGCGTTCCTGGTACAGGTGGTTTCGCAGGGACTCCATGCGCCCTCTCCAGGGCAAAGAAGCTCGATAGGCCATCTGGCGCTACTCCCTCTCGCAGCCATCTTTCCCGGTTGTCTATCATGTTGCGGCCTTCTATTTTTTCCGGTAGACCTATGTTTCTAAGGTTGCTTCCTTGCGAAGTATTTTCTGAGTCTTCGGCTCGGAATTCCATTGTGCAAGCGCCGCTAATCGTTGCTTCATTATGACTATGTCCGGCAGAGTCTCGGATAATTGGCCATCGTTTGGCTTAACGCGGTCTGCCAACGTTTTGTGATCTTCTCTGAGCAGGTCCAAATCTAGACCCAGCAAGTCAATTTTGGTTGCCTGGCCATCGCTAGAGGAGGTGATGGCCTGTAGAATGTCCTGCAGCGAAGGATTGGCTTGGCTCTTCCCCCTCTCCTCCATCAATTTTTCGGTTGGGGCCTCATATCTGTCCTTTTTTGGGGAATCTTCCCCGCCGTGTCCTCTTGATCTGCGGTGCTTCTGGTGCAGCGTGTGCTCATAGGATGCTCCAGGTAGTCCGCGTTGCACGTGGGTTCTCTTCTTCTGGTGAGCGCTATACGTTCTGTTATGTAGTGCGACACGCACTTAGGCTAGTCGCATCTGTTTATGCCTAATGTTGCCGCCACTCTTCACCCGGCCTTTCCAGTGCACTTTATATTCTCAGTGTGGGTCTGAGTCCACTCTCCTTAATGTCTGCCAAGGGTCTCCCGATTACTCTGTGTTCTGGCCTTATGCACCATTATGCACTGTTCAGGTTATCGCTTGCACCACCTCAAGCTTGCAGGCCGCACTCTAGTTAGCTTGCCCGCTTCACTTGCTTCACACTTCTTCCCCACCTGGGGGGCTCTGCGATCTACCGGCGTGCTCCCTGAGGTTGCGTGCCTTGGGGGGGTTCTCTCCCTTGTTTTGTATATCTAGTCCCTGGCATAGGCGAGGCCGCACTTGCTCTGTCGCACTGAAGGAGAAGGAAGGCCTCCTGTTTCTCTGTCCCAGCTGTTAGCCGCTGCCCCTGCTGCTCGCATCCATAGCGCTGCAGTCCCCTCACCTCCTGGGGACCAGCTCCACGTTCCCCAGGATTTGCCCTGCTCCCTTTCCCCAGTGATTATCAAGTTCTGTGTCAGTCCTACCACATGGGATCCCTAGCAGTTCTGCGTCCACCACCACACCGCTCCTCTGGTGCGGCCCTGGGGAGTCTCCAGGCCCTGTTCCAGGGCTTGTAGCGGGACAGGAGGGGATACTATAGGTTTCTGCACACTACCACTTGGTCAGTGCTGTCGGCTGGGTTTTCCTATCTGCTTCGCAACTTCGTCATGGGTGCTGCCATCTAGGCTCACCTTCCGGCTATGGTCAGATTTTGTTATTCCCCCATTTTAGGTCTTTGGGACGGGTTCCCTCTCTCTCCAACACGCACCTCACCCTCTGTATGATTATAAGAGCGCGCTGCAGAAGCTGTCCCATTCAGTGGGTCAGGATGGCATTCAATGGCGGCTGGCTGACAGGAGCTTGCACGCTGTGCTGTTCACTCCATCGGCACACATTTTTTATTGGCTTGTGACATTGTCCTTTGTAAATGCTGGCTTCTGATACGCAAATAGGCTTGTTATTCAATCCTTAGTACTACCTTGTCTTCATTTGTAACCTCTCACGAGGACTGGCCCTTTTACTTCTGTTGTTGCCAGCATGTCTTATTTAGTCTGTAAGCACTATTTTCTTTTATGAGTTTCTCCGACTGCAAACACAACATACATTCCGACAACATTCAGAGCGCCATGCGCGCTTTCACTTTCCAAGCAGCCCGGGACAATAGTGGCCGCTTCTTTCACATTAAATAGGTGTTGCATTTACAAGAATTTGAGCTATTGGCATTATAAATGGCAATGCCTTTTATTTAGGTGTTAATTATCAAAATAGATAAATAAAAGGCATTGTCATTTACATTGCCAGTAGCTTAAACTCTCTCTATTGCGAGACCTATTGCATTGCAAATTTTATTTTTACTTAGGTTACCCCAAATATATGTGAGTAGAAAGAATATATGACAGAATATCAACGGACATAATATCGGCCTACAGAACATCTACGCTGGAATATCGAAGGGAAGTATATCGACACCCTATCTACAACATGGTAAATACAAAAATATCGAAACCAAAATAACGATGTTAAAAATATCGTAATTTAAAATATCGTTTGTTTTTCTGTTAAAGTAAAGTAAATAATACTTAAAAATTAAAGAAACATATTTAAACATATTTAATAATGTGTAAAATTAATAAATAATACATATTGAATAATATAACTTTAATTAAAAATAAACATAACATATAATATATACTTACCTAATAATACATTTTATTAATTATTTTAATTACTTATAAATTATTAAAGTATACTATAAATGACAAAAATATCTACACACATAAAATAATAACATAAATAAAAATAAACAAATATATTTAATAAATTAAAAAAATTAAATATACTTTCAATATTTTTAAACTTAATTAAATACAACAGTATCTAAAATAATACAAAAAATATTAAATACATAAATAAATAAAACTACTATTTAAAGTCCAAGAAAAACTACAGTAATGAAAACATTAGATAGCGTAGAATGTAAAATTACTATTCCCACTCCAGAAAATTAAACAGTAGGGAAAGCCTTAAATAGCGTAAGGGTAAAAATGACTATTCCCACTCCAGAGAGTGAAACAGTAGAGATAACGTTGGACAGCGTAAGGGTAAAAATTACTATTCCCACTCCAGAGAGTGCAACAGTAGGGAAAGCGTTGGATAGCGTAGGTGTAAAAATTACTATTTCCACTCCAGAGAGTGCAACAGTAGGGAAAGCGTTGGATAGCGTAGTGGTAAAAATTACTATTCCCACTCCAGAGAGTGCAACAGTAGGGAAAGCATTGGATAGCGTAGGGGGAAAAATTACTATTCCCACTCCAGAGGGTGCAACAGTAGGGAAAGCGCTGGATAGTGTAGGGGTAAAAATTACTATTCCCACTCCAGAGAGTGCAACAGTAGGGAAAGCGTTGGATAGCGTAGGGGTAAAAATGACTATTCCCACTCCAGAGGGTGCAACAGTAGGGAAAGCGTTGGATAGCGTAGTGGTAAAAATTACTATTCCAACTCCAGAGGGTGCAACAGTAGGGAAAGCGTTGGATAGTGTAGGGGTAAAAATGACTATTCCAACTCCAAAGGGTGCAAGAGTAGGGAAAACATGGGATAGCGTAGTGGTAAAAATTACTATTCCAACTCCAGAGGGTGCAACAGTAGGGAAAGCATTGGATAGGGTAGAATTTAAATATAACATACTTATAAATAATATTTATATTTAAAATATTGTATAATTAAATTTTAAAATAAATCTACATCATTTACAAACAATTAATAATTATTAAAAGAAATTACATTTGAATAATTAATTAACAATAAATTAACAACAAATACCAATAAATATTAATTAATAAATATTACTCACCAAATAATAAATATGAAACAATAAAATATTTTTCATTACAAAAAAATATTATTTAAAATTAATTCACAATTACAAATTATTAAACAATAAAATTATTTTTTATACCAAATAATACTTTTTATAAAACATTGATTACCAATAATTACAAATATTTTCCAATTAATAAGAAATAATTACCAATTGAAAATATTAATTGCCAATTAACAAATGAACAAAATTATTTACCAATTAAATAATTAAATAAATAATTAATTACCAATTACAAAAATTACCAAAATTATTTCCCAATTACAAACATGATTTACCAATTAAAAAAATTAAATAACAATTAAAAACATTAATTACCAATTAGAAAAATGAATTAATAATTTAAATAATTTAAATAATTAATTGTCAATTAATAATTAATTATAAATAAAATAATTATCCATAACAAAAAAATTATAAATCATTAATTAATTACAATTAAATTATTTCCCACTCAATTCCCTTATAAACCCACAACCTGCTACAGACATAAAAACAAAAATTAATTAGAGGGGGTGGGCTGGGCTAAAACAACGGGTTATGTCCCCCACCCACCTAGCCGGCCACATTCTGGATCCCATATTTTCCAATTTAGAAGGCCTACAAATAACTAACATCTTACCCATGCCTTGGACTGACCATCATGCAATTTTTGCTACTATTACCACCAATACCCCTTGCCATAATAAACCCACTCCCACTCCTAAGCAGCCTTTTAAAGATTGGAAAAATATCAATCAGGACGACTTAAGGCTGTCCGCAGAGCCCAACTTAGCACTACAGCAATTTTACACCTGGCTGGGTCTGGCCACGAATCAGTCAGCCCCTACCAAAGAACTATCCAGAAACAGATCTAAACCTACTGCCCCTTGGTATAATGAAAAACTAAGAGCACAAAAGCAAATCAACCGTAATAAGGAAAGACTATGGAGGAAAACCTATGACACAGCCAGCAAAGCAAATTATAAGGAATCTTTGGCACTCTACAAAGCCATGATTACTAAAGCCAAAAAAGACTATTACACTGACCAAATCCAAAAAGCCAAAAATTCCAGCAGACAATTGTATCAAATCACCAAATCACTGTCAGGCAACTCCCCAGATCTCACTCCCCCCCCCCATCGCAACATTTATGTGACTCCCTAGCTTCCTTTTTCTTTACTAAAGTTGATGATATTTATCAGGCATTCACTGAAAATTCACTTTCACTTTCACTTTCACTTTCCAGAACAGCTAACCCCCCCCACTCTACCTCCAGCCAACATGTTCTCCAGGTTCCAACCAGTCACAACAGACCAAATAAAAATTATAGTGTCCACTATCAAATCAGGATCAGCCCTGGACCCCTGCCTACTCTCAGTACTCTCAGTACTCCTGCCGGTAATGGACTCTATTATACCACTACTCACTCAGGTCTGCAACTCCACTCTACTCTCAGGTACCTATCCAGACCCTCTAAAAACACCCTATTAAAACCCCTGTTAAAAAAACCTTCCCTGGATAAAAATGAGCTAAAAAACTACCGACCCATTGCGAGTCTCCCGTTCGTGGCTAAGGTGATCGAAAAAGCCATGAATACTCAGATCTCTGAATTCATTGAAAAAAACCATCTCCTGGATGACACGCAATTTGGATTCCGGAAATATCATGGGACAGAGACAGCCTTGATTAAGGCTGCCGATGACATCAGGGTTATCAGGGATCAGGGGGGAACAGCCATCCTGGTAATGCTGGATTTATCAGCGGGCTTCGACACGGTCGACCATACCATCCTGGTCGACCGTGTCGAGGGATTTGGCATTTGCCACGCCGCCAAAGACCTAATTGCCTCCTTCCTAGCCAAAAGAACGCAGGCTGTTATCTTAGGACCCTTTCAATCGGCCCAACTTTCATCTCCTTGTGGAGTACCTCAAGGCTCATCCCTGAGTCCGACACTTTTTAACATTTATGTGTCGGACCTTGCTAAAACCATCAAAGCACACGGGATGAGCCTAACCTCCTACGCCGATGATACCCAACTGGTTCTGGCTATCAAGTGGGGGACGGAGATCTAGTGGCAGAAAAATTCAAGAAAGGACTTGTAGACATAGGAGAATGGATGGCCACCAATTGCCTTAAATTAAACTCAGAAAAAAACGAGGTGCTCATTTTTGGACCCCTCCTCCCAGCCTGGCCATCAAGCTGGTGGCCAGATGCCTTCGGTACCCCTCCCACCCCAACCGCCAAAGTCAGGAACCTCGGAATCATCTTCGATGAAGGTCTAAATTTCATGGAACATGCCAATAAAACAGTTTCCACAGCACACCTAAAACTGAAGATGATAAGAAAAATACGTCCTTTTCTTCCGGAGTCAGCCATTAAAACATTGGTTACGTCTCTTGTCCTTTCTGCTCTGGATTACTGTAACGGCCTCTTCCTCAATGCCCAATCCAGAGTAATAACTAAACTGCAAACTATCCAGAACGCAGCAGCACGTCTGCTCTCTGGCAAAACAAAATACGAATCAATATCCAAAAGTATAAAAGATTACCACTGGCTCACCATTCGAAATAGAATCCATTTCAAGTCCCTCTGTATCGTGTTTAAGGTGCTCAACAACCAAGGACCCCACTTTCTGAAAGAACAGCTGCAACGGTACAAACCTAGCAGAGTTTTACGCTCAGCTACTCTCAGCCAACTGGTCATTCCTCGCACAAAAACGGTATCTTGGGGCGATCGACGCTTTCTTGTGGCTGCCCCGAAGCTCTGGAACACTCTACCCCTAAACATCAGGGAGAGCTCCTCCCTCCTTCAATTCCGCAAGCTCCTAAAAACTTGGCTGTTCGAGCAATGAGTGTTCCCTCCTCACGTTAACCATCACAAATAACTGGTTTACTATCGCCAAGACGACTGAGGGTATATGATGCGCTTTATAAATATCAAAAATAAATAAATAAATAAATAAATAAATTAAAATTAATTTATAATTCCTAAAAATTATTAATTAATTAAGTATATTTAAATTACTTCCCACCCTATTCCCCTATAAACCCACAACCCGCTCCGGTACTAAAACATAAAATTTACTTAAAAATAACATTATTATTTTTTTTTGAAACCTTTATTATTACTTCAAGCAAATACAAGTATGGGCCTACAACCATCCCGGCTGGCCGCTAGTCAAGTCATAATACAGCAATCAAAGTGTAAAATTATAGCAGCCCAAAACCCGGGGTCTAGCAAGAGTCCAGGATAAGACGTACATCCAAGCCTAACTCAGGATCAATAAAGGTTCATTTTATAATATGAAGAACTAAGGATCAATGCCGTACAGTCATACATGGTCCCACAATAACGAGCATGAATCACGAATTCCGCAAATTATGCAAATACAATTAAAATACTGGGGGTAAGGTATACAAGTCAGGATAAACGTGAATACAAACCCATATCGTAGCAAAGCTGCACCCCCCCCTCAAAACGGGAAGACCATAGGAAACATGGAAAACGACGGCATCGAAAAGGAAGAAAGACAAAAGGGCCATAGAAACAAATAACGGACAAAATAATAGACCCCACCCCCCTACCCCCACCCTGCACGCCTGCAGAAGACCACGGCCTACCCCCCCCCCCCCAGCATCGTGCCTGTCGCCCTAAATAAGAGACCCGAAATACAGAAAAGAAAAAGAGAAAGAAAGTGGAGAAGGGCCCACGATCTTGCCACCCGGCCCACCCCCCCATCTTGAAAGCAGAACAAAAACAGCCTCGGAAAACACCCATCACCGATAGCACCATCAATAAAATCCCCAGCCAAGTGTCCCCCAAATCACCGTCAGCCACCAATAAGTCCACCGGATTCTAGGCAGTATCACCCCTGGCCCCTTCTATCAGCGGTACCGACATACACCCACTCATCAGTCGGCATACAGAGCGGCGTGGAGGGTACAAACGGTCCAGGTTGACCAATCCGAGTTACAGCTCCATGGGACTTCAGCGACCAAAACCCAGCCAAGTATGTATGGTGGAAATCCAGCTGTGTCAGTACCAGGTCCGAATACTTCATCAAGTTCGAACACAGTCCCACCATCCAAGGAGAGAAAGGCACACCATGCCGCAAGCAAGGAGGCAATCGCATAAGCCGGGTCTACCTGCGTCTCCACAAAACTAGGCATAGCTGAAGCACCCTTCATCGACACATAGGCGGACACGTCGGCGCTTCCTTGAAATCGAACCGCGCCCTCGTGGAACGGCGGGGCAACAATGGCGGCCATCCGTCTTCCCAGGTCTAGGGCGTTACAGTGCAGAGTCGCATGTAGGGTCGTTAGAGCAACCAATATATCCTTGGACATGGGCTCTCGCTCATGCTGCCGAACCCCAAAATCCACCCGCATGGCCACATCAACAGCCAGAAGCGGTCTGCGTATGGGGGTGGCAGCCGCCATCTTAAGTGATTCGGCCTTGTCCCTCTAGACGGCACCGCGGTACCAGGCCCTACAACAGGGCGCAACAGGAGTCACAGCACGGACCCAAAGAGTCGAGGCAGGCTTCCCAGCGGAGAGTCACCAAAGGGCTAAACAAAATCGCTGTCGCTCCCCTGGAGCTGCCCGCCGATTCCGGGGGAGGCCATTGGTTATGCCCGGACCCAGAGCTGGAAAGGGGCCAGTTATCACGAACTCCCCTCGATCTTGCTTTGCCACGCACCTTCACAAGGCACTCCGCGAGATAGACTGAGTCGTCGCTGTCAGCATCGGCCCCCCGGACTTTCGGTGCCCTCCAGCCGACTCCACACCTCCACCAGTGGCCGCTGTTGTCGCATTCACGGCCGGTTGCTCTCCTTACTCGACACCCCGGTCCCAACGCCGTGAGGGCCGCAAAACTGTCGGGGACATTTCTTCGGATCTACAGCATGTAGAAGCACCGAGAGCAGACGGTAAGTGGAAGGTCTCCTTCGCCTGGTTAAAGACTCCAACACGGCTCAGGATAAATGTCAGGATATATGTGTGGGGTGAGCGGGTTCACGGAGCCGAGCGTCTGTGCGGCCATCTCGGATGCTGGCTAGGCTCCTCCCCCAAAAATAACATTATTAATATATAAAAATAATACACATATAATTTAAAAAAAAATACTCAACAAAAACATATTACACATACATAATTAAATACATACAAATAATACAAATATCGATATTAGTAACATCAACATTAGTTACATGGATATATAGGCTATCGATATTACTAACTTCGATATTACTTACACGATATAAATAAATTCTATATTACTTACCTAAGGGTCGATATTCTGTCCAACGATATTCATGACATCGAAATTCTGTACCTTTGATATTTCCAACTCGATATTTGTGTAGGTCGACAATTAGGAATCCATATTTAGACTGTGTACCGAGTAGAAAATGTGCGAGTGGAATTATACCCAATCCTAGTTCATTCACAGGACATTGATGCTTATATTCCACATTTATTTTAAACAAACACTGAACCAGAAGAGAAGCAACCCACACCTAGTTTTGACCTTTCAGAGTTTGTCAGTCGGGTATAACTTAGTTCAAGTGGCACAGTGTGCACAGGTGCACAGGACCCATGTCTGGATATACCAAACCAACTTAGGGTGTCACATTAAAGTATTCAATAAGAGATGGATAGAATGCTAATCACAGCCAATCGTTATTTTGCACACAATGTCACAGCAGTTTGGAACCAGCCATATGAAAATCAGTCTGACCCTACTCCAATGGGAGCAGCCCAACTCGAAGTATCAGGCCAGGTCCACTCAAAATCGGAACCTAGGCAACCCAGGACTAGTTTCACAGTTATTAGGGCAAAAGAGCCAGGTGTAGCTGCTTGCTGTGACACAGAGCATGAGACCCACGTCTGGACATACCAGTCAGACTCAGGGCAAAAAAAACCAATTGGTGGATGTAATGCTTGACCTAATCTCAGCCACTGGCAATTGCTCTGGGCCAAATCCCATTCCACCCACCTGCACAGAAACTGTAATTAGAGACTATTGGGGCCTATCACAAAGGTATCTTGCGAGTAAGTTAAAATTGTACATTAGCTCTAACACTATACTACTTTCGACTATTCATCATTTATGAGTGTAAAGATACTCATGAATGCAGGCCTATGGGTTTCCACCTCCTGGGTGGAGATATGCGAGTAAGGGGGTGGAGCCAAATTTACAAGTGTAAGTTCCTGCTGCCAAAAGGAGAGGTTACAATTCCAGCACCTCACATGGCCAACCACTGATATTGCAACCCCCTCACATAAAAAGTAATTGAGGGCAGGACTTAAAATAGAATCCCAAAAGAAATAATGTTAAACTAAATGAATTTATTTCAGCTTGTTAAATGTATATATAAAATTAATGCAATGGTAAAAAGTGAACTTAAATAGAACAGTATATAATATTCTATGACAAAACATTACAATACCCTTTTTTACTTAAAAATAAATGTAACCATTAAAAAGAAAAATGTAATTATTTTAAATTCATTCAATACATAACTTTTAATACATAATAAATATAAAGGGTCCGATTCACAGTACTAACTTAAGAGAAAATCCTAAACTTACTACTTTTGGTATTCACGGAAGGCATTTAGTAGTAGTATAGTTAGGATTTTGTCTTAAGACAAAATGAAGACAAAATCCTAACTTAAGTCTGTCGTAAGTCTGTCTTAAATCTGTATTAAGTTTGTCTTAAGTTTGTCTTAAGTCTGTCTTAAGTCTGTCTTAAGTCTGTCTTAAGTTTGTTTTAAGTCAAACTTAAGACAAAATCCTAACTTTACAACTACTAAATGCCAAAAAGTAGTAAGTTTCAGATTTTGTCTTAAGTTAGTTCTGTGAATGGGACGCAAACATTTTATGTTAGGTGGGATATTTTTGGACCTATTAAAACATATTGATAATTTAATATATTTAAGTCAAAATTGCTTTCGTATTTTTTTATTTTGTTTCACACTCTGTGCCACCTTAGCCACTGGAGGAAGTGCTTCAATATTGAAATATTGGGGGACAAAAAAAATATGTAATGGAATGCCTGAGTTTGTAAAAATGTATCCATGCATGTACGTACGTGTCTTTACATTCTACAATTATATACTATTCTATTTTATTTTGCATATGCATAATATGTTGACATCTCTACAAACGTATAACTCTTATATGTGGGTATTGTAGGAAAGTAGGATCTTTCTGGCATAGATACCCCCACTTTTTGCTTGAGTTTTGACTGTAGTTTGCTGGGATACTGCTAACCAGGACCCCAGTGGCAGTGCTCTCTCCTCGAAATTTGGTGGAGTGTACTTTGTACACCCCACAGTTGGCATACTGGGGTATTACTGTAAGACCCTAGTATATGGTACTGAGGTACCCAGGGCAATAGTACACCATGGGTGTCCTATGGGCTGCAGCATACATTGAGCCACACATGGGCCCATGCAAACTGTGTCTGCAGAGCTACCATGGCAGTCTGCATGAAATGGTGCATGAACCTTTCACTTTAGATATAAGGTTTCACATATCTCCCTGTCACTGCACTTTAAACATATAAGTCACTCCTAATGTAGGCCCTTCAGTGCAAGTGCAGGGTGCATGGTTCTAAGTGTGAAGGTACCCGTACAAACCCAAGACTTCATTCTGTGGGCTTTGTAAATGTGGGACAGGCATTTTAAGATTTGTAGTAGACACTGGCAAGTCGAGATGTCCAGCTACAAAAGGGCTGCTCCGAATGGCATGCATAGTTGCATGATACCATGTACTGGGGGGCTCCTTAGAAGACCCCTCAATACTTTCCTGTGTAGCCTTACAGGGTCTGACTGCCTGCCCGTGCTGGTGCAGGCCCTAGATAGTGTTCTGCCCCCCCCTCCTGCTTAACTTGGGCAGACGAAGCTGAGCAAAGGATTTCCTGCGAAGGAAAGGTGTGACCACCTCTCCTTTAGAATTAGGTAGGGTGGGGGGGGGAGCGCCTCCGAGTGCCACCAGACTGCATTGAAGGGCACATTTGGTGCCCTCCTTGCATAAACCAGTTTTGTCCCGTTCAGGATCCCTCTGGTGCAAAACTACACAAAAGACAGTGGAGTGTCCACTCCTCTGTCCCTAGGAAGGAGCCCAGAACTCCTCCAGGTCACCACTTGATTCTGCCATGTTGAATCTTGGCGCCTAGGAGCACATACTGGCTAGGTCAGCTGAGTAGCCTCTCGTACCTCCCATGATAGGTTGGTCTCTGCAGAAGATGTCCTTCCCCCTTTTAGGGTTACTTAAGGGCTCCCCTGAGGGTTGGTCCCTAGATTCGTCCGGACATCATCTTCAAGAGATCATCTAAAGACTCTTCTGCTGTTGGACACTAGAACTCCGTTGCTGTATCGATCCAACACCAAAGACAAGACCACTCTTGGTGGAAAGATTACTGCTGCAACTTCATCTCAGTGCTCTTCCAAGTTTCTGCAACACTATGGCCGTGCATTCTCCAAGTCAGCAAAGACTCTGCATGCATCCAAGCAAGAAGGAATCTCCCTTGGAGAAAAGGTGTCACATCCCTGTATCAGCAGGCACCTCAACAAAAACAGCTGGTTTGCTGATCCTGCTGTCCCAAGGACACAACCCAGCTCTGCAACACAGGTGATGGTTTGTTGGCTCTCAAGAGGCCTGGCCGGTCTTCCCAGCAACTTGGAAAGCTGCACTCCCTCTCCAGCCAACTTGTACCGCATCTCTGTGCACCGAACCTGCCTGCAATTGCTAAACCTTATTGACTATCCTCACTGAAGATCTTCAAGCTCCAAGAAGCTCCAGCCTCAAGCATCACACTGCTACAAGAACGACCTCCTGCCTGCATCTGCGGCACCATGGGCCTCCATCTTCTGTGTGCTGCTGAGGCTTCCTTGAGTCTCCCTGTACCTGCCACTAGAGGGTCTTCAAGGGGGTGCCAGTGTTTCTGCAGGCTCTCCTGCCTCCTGGGGGCTGGCACTGACTTACCCGTGCTGGGTTCGACTCATAGACCTTGCTGGTCTGCAACCAAGCATCTTTTTTGTCAAACCAACTGTTGTGGTTGCCAAGGCTTGTTGGCTGTCTTGCCGGCTACTTACCTTCCTGTATTCCTCATCCTTCGTGGACCAGCTCATGGATGCTCTTGTGCTCCTGCATCATTGCCTGGGCTCCACATCCACCCCTCAACACCTTTATGAAACAACAAGTACCTCTGACTTGGGATGACATTGTGCTCCTACTCCTCCTAGACACCTCTGGTTTATTTGGACCCGGTCCCCTCTTCTTTCATGTACTTCTCATCCAGAATTCACATATTGGGGTCCACCGTCCTGGTCTATAACTCACTGTAGTCCACCATTGGCTAGTAATGGGGGTTCCAACACCAATCCACCCCTATGTGCCTGGGCTCCCTTGTTTAGGTATTATGGTTCCCTGGGTAACCACAAGTGTGGTGGCTCTCTCACCTCCTTTGATCCAATTAATGTCCTCGGGGTCCTCTGGGAAGGGTCCCAAAACAACAAAATACCAACGGCGTCTTACACTGTGTTATCCTATGAACTTTTGACACAGTGTAACCATTCTGCACCGGGTGCCTTGGGGTCCTTAAATACTCACCTTTGGTGGTTCCTTGCTTCCTGTGGGCTCTCCATCCTTGGGTATCAGTATTGCTTTGGTACTTATGGTACTAACCTCTCATACCACTTTCATTGTATTTGGTTTGCACCCTCCCATGTGTTTTTCTAAGCTTTTTACCTGTTTTTGAAGTATTTCTTGTGTGTAAGTGATATCCCCTGGTAGGAGATATCCCAGGTTAGTTCTTAGTGTTGTGTAAATAAATACTAAAGTATTTTTCTAAACACTGTGTGGTTCCTTCTTGTGTGAAGACTTACTGAATGACTGTTTGGTAAATGCACCCACTTTACTCTCTCCTGAATAAGCCTTAACTGCTCTCCACAGCTACCCCTTTGAGAGCATTGGATATCAGGGACCTAAACACTATCACTAAGGGTTGCCTGGACTCAGTGCACAGTGCCTCACAATAGGTGGACAGTATATACTAAACCAGCCTCCTACATTGATGGTGCAGCTGTTGGGATAAAGACTTGCATTGCTTTACCACTTTGTCATCATTAAGGTTTCCATAAGAAAAAACTATTATCTTTGGTGAATGCAGCATACTAGAGTCTAGCATAGCCCTTTCTCCACCCTTTTAGGAAGTTTAGATTTGTAAAGTAGGGTACACAACACCATTAGTACCATGTCATCTAATGGGGAGCCTAAGCAGAGTCAGGCATCTGAGTTCAGTGCCATTATGTTCCAGAAACTAAGGACTCCGTGTAGGATTAGGGAACTCAAGACTAGGTCTTTTCTCATGGAGTTACTCATTTAACATGACCTCCAGAATCATGGAAGGTCACTGAAGGTAGGACTGGAGAGGGGGACAACCTTGCAGGACAAGAGCAAGAGGTACTGAGTACTACTAGATCTGTCACTGGACATGGCCAGGAGGAGTCAGAAGATCCTCCTGTGGACAAACCTATACCTGCAGAGGGGGTTACTGATGGTACTGGAGGTGGTCATGGCATTAGGCCTACTTTCACTCCCCCTGAGTTGGTACACAGGGTTCCTTGTAGGAGGAGGTATTTCTCATTGTCATCCTCTCTTTCCTCAGCATCAGTTGCTGCGTCCACTAACTCTAACTTAGATGAGGCCATGCTGGATGGGGGTACAACCTGCTCAAGTTTTAGAAAGCCAAACTCAAGTTGAAGAGTAGATGGCCTTTGAAATGGAAGTCCTAGAAGTAGAAAAGGAGAGGAGGAACTTGGGGTTAGATCCCATTGATGGCAGCAATGGGGAGTCCAGAGTCAGAGAGGAATACTTAGATTCTACGAATCTTAGCAGGATAGTACCTCTTTTATAAACTGGGGATGATATCCATAAGTAGATTACTGCTATGGAGAGAGCCTGCAAAGTCCAGAAGGCCCCCTGGAAGCAGTGAGCAGCTGTCCTGTGTACATTCTTGGCAGTTAGAGAAAAGGATTCAGACAACTATCAGGTTTTGAAAGAAGCACTTACTGAAGGGTTAAGACTAAATTGTGAAGAATATAAGATTACATTTTGATTTCATAGACCGTGCAGTTCAGGCTCTGGAAGGCTAGTTACATGGTAGTAATGTACATGACCATAATAGACTGTGTAATTTGATCATGAGAAAGTACATCCTTAATAACTGTGTGTCTGAGAAACTGCACCAATACCTGCTGGACTCTGATCTGCCCTTTCCCCAAGAATTGGGAAAGAAGGCAGACAAATGGGTTAGTACCAGGGTGAGTAATAGGTCTCATGGAGGGGTTGATCAAAAAAAGAGAGATACATCTAAGTCCCAAGAGAAAGATGGGGAAAAAGTTAGAGATAGCAAGAAAGAGTCTTCGTCAAGTCCACAGAAATACACCTTTGGGGGCGTGTCCCAATCCTCCTTTTCTTCCAATTATAAACCCCCTTGGTTCTTTGTAAACTAAAAGGACTACTGATCTTAGTTGTCCTAAGAAAGGTACCAAGACTGCTACTACTCCCCAGCGCCCCTAGCTGTAGCAGTATACTGGAGCACAGTTCAAGAAACAGGGAAATCAAGGAGCAGTGTAGCCTGCAGTAATGTCCCAGACTGCTAACAACAAGAGAGGTAGGAAGGGTAGGACATTATAATCCCCCCCAGACTTCAAGTGAGGATCAGTCTTCTCAGCAAGATGATCTTGTCCCTTGCAAGGGAACTGCCCCAGAGGAGCTTGGGCCTGAATCAGCAGAGCAACTGGGAGCAGGGGAACCCTACAGGGAGGATTTGAGTTGGGAGCAAAAATCCTGCCCCTCTCTTAAGAGCCTTAGACAGCAAGCTGCTGCAGAAGCAGGAGATGTTAGTTAGACCCACAAGGTCTAGTGGGAGGATGGACTCTTTTGTTCTGAGGCTAAGGACCCCAAGCCTGGTGCTACCAAGACGTTAGTAATTCCTCAGAAGTTTAGGGAGTTCCTCTTGACCCTAGCAAAGATACCCCTTGCAGGGCATTTTGGGCAAAGCAAGGCTTGGGACAGGCTTGACCCACACTTTTACTGGCCCAACATGTCTGAAGATACCAAGGAGTTATGCCGCTCCTGTGTCACCTGCAAAGCCAGTGGTAAATCAGGTAGCACTACAAAGGCACCCCTAATCCTACTATCAGTAGTTGGGGGCCCCTTTGAGAGGATATGAATTGACGTTGTTGGTCCCCTAGACTCTCCTACAGCCTATTGGAACAGTTATATCCTGGGGATGGTGGGCCATTCCACCGGATACCCAGAAGCTATTCCCCTTAGGGCCACTACAGCTCCTGTAGTGGCCAAGTCCCTCTTAGGAATTATTTCCATGGTTGGTTTTCTAAGGAGATGGTGTCCGAGATGCAAACTTCATGTCAGTCTACTTTAAAGCCATGTGGAAAGATTGTGGTGTCAACTATAGGTTCACTACACTCTACCATCTCAGGGTAACGGGTTAGTTGAAAGAATCAACAAAAGCCTCAAAGGTCCCCTGACCTTGGACAGGATACTGCTCTCCTAGGGTTGCGGCTCCACCTGAAGTGCCTCTGTCTCCTGCTCTGCGCTGACCCCGGTTTGAGGCAGGAGCCCGATCTGCTTTGCATCTCTGCCTGCTTCTGCTTCTCCTCCTTTGTATTTCTTTTTTTATTTGCCTTGTTTCTGCCCTACTCTTGTACCTGTGGTCTTGTTTGGTGCCTCCTGCCCTTTCGCTGCCCATCTTTTCCCCACTTTTTTCATCGCTGCTGCGACCCTCGCAGCCCCATTCCCACCTCCCAGCTGCATCTCCCTCCCTTCTCCCCTATTTAATGGCAGCTGCTGCATACCCAAGTGAGCAAGTCCCCTGACTTTGGCCAGGAAACAACTCTTTCAGGTGGGCAGCTCCACCTGAAGTGCCTCTGTCTCCTGCTCAGCGCTGACCCCGGTTCGAGCTAGGCGCCCTCCCTGCGATGCATCTTTGCTTGTTTCTGCTTCTCCTGCTCTGTATTTATTTTTTATTTGTCTTGTTGATGCCCAACTCTTGTGCCTTTGTCCTTGTTTGGTGCCCCCTGCCCGTTTCACCAGCTGTCTTTTTCCTGCTTTTTGTACCCACTGCTACTGACCCCGTGGCCCCTTCCCCCCTTCCAGCCTCCGAGCTGCATCTTCCTCCATCCTCCCATGGATGCGGGCATTGGGTGTGCCGCTGGAGCACCGCTGGCAAGCCTGTCTGCGCCTGTCCTGGACCTGACTGTGACCAGCATCAGGAACCCTGGCCCTCCGGCACACCAACGCTACAGCTCCTTGGCTCTCCACAAACTCAACTCTGGCAGGACCGCAACTGCAAGCCCTCCTCACCACTCGACACGCACGGACCTTTCACCTGCCGTCGCTGCCACCATTCATTCTCCTTTGCCGAGATCCAGGACCCTTCAGCTCACTCCAGCAACAACTCCATCGCAGCCCAAACCAAGATATGCATCCTCCTCTATGTCCGCTCCCTCCACAGACATGCCATGGAAATCTGGGACCTCCTCAACAGCTCCGCCCAGGACATCGCTTTCCTCACAGAAACCTGGACGAACGCTGCTTTTGGCTCAGACATAACGATCACCGTCCCTAAAGGATATAAATTCACCCCGAAGGATCGCCCCAAATGCCCCGGAGGAGGCATAGCCATCACCTACAAGGCCAATCTCTGGCCGTCCACCTATTCCAAAGGGCTCTCAAACATCTTCATTTCAAGATCCAGACAAACCCGTCCTCCACCCTCCAAGGCACCCTCATCTACAGACCCCCTGGACCTTGCACTCCTTTCTCTGACTAAATCACCCACATCATCACGCCAAATGCCATCACCTCCACCGATTTCACGCTGCTAGGAGACCTCAACTTCCACCTCGACAACCTTCAGGACCCCCAACTCCGCCTCCCTCCTGGACAATCTCCAGTTCATCAGACTCAAACAGATCTTACCCGAACAAATGCACTCAGTTGGGCACCACCTCGATCCCATTTTCACAGCAGGGAACTCCATCATCTTCAGTCGCACCTCCAAACTCCCATGGATGGGCCATTGCTGTGTTCACTTAACCTTTAAATCCAACATCCCCTGCAGACGCCTGCATCAGCTCCAACACAGGAATTGGAATAAGATCTCCGACGACCAGCTCGCTGCTGCCCTCGGCAGCTCCGCTTGCACCATCACTTATGACGATGACCCCACCACCACCGCCCGAACTCAAATACAACTGGATCACCGACCATGCCAACACTTTCACTCCCCTCAAGTAAGCCTCCAAGGCCCAAGCCAAGAATGCTAGCTGATTTTTCACCGAACTCCGAGACTCCAGATGCACCTCTAGATGACTCAAAAAATGTGGAGGACTGACCTCGACAACTTCGTAACAGCTACTGCGCCCACTAGACGCTCATCAGACTCTCCAGGAAGAAAGCACTGCAGGACAGAATCACCAACAATGATCACAACAGCAAGGAATTCTTCAGCATCATCAAAGAGTTCGCCCAACCCAACAGCGAGTCCACAGACATCACTCCCTCCCAGGACTTCTGCGACAGACTCAACGCTTTCTACCTTCACAAAATCAAGACCATCTATGACAACTTTGACGAAAACAACCCCTATGAGAACCTCCTCCCACCGCTTCTAGCAGCACGCAGCCTACACTTGACACCTGGACCTCCCTCAGCATCGAAGGCACTCTGAGGACAATGAAGAACACACACTCCGGGGCCCCCACGGTCCCTGCCCCCACCACATTCACAGCAAAGCTGCAGATATCATCGTCGCCGAGCTTCAACGTATCATCAACTGCTCCTTCGAGACCGCCTCCTTCCCCGACAACTGTATACATGCCAAGATCAACCCTCTCCTGAAAAAGCCCTCAGCGGACCCCACCCACCTCAAGAATTTCAGACCGATCTCCATACTCCCTTATCCGGCCACAGTCATGGAAAAGGTCGTCAACAGCCAACTCGCTGCCTTCATTGAAGAAAACAACATCCTCGACTCCTACCAATCAGTCTTCAGGAAGAACCACAGCACCATTACCACCCTCCTCTTTGATAGAGGAGAGACCATGGCACTCATCCTTCTTGACCTCTCTGCGGCCTTCAACACTGTCTCTCACCTTACCCTAGCCCACAGACTCCTTGACACGGGGATCTGGAACAAGGCCCTCGACTGGATCCTCTTGTTCCTCTCTGGCAGAGCACAACGAGTCAGACTCCCTCCATTCCTCTCAGAACTGACTCCAACCACCTGCGGTGTGCCACAAGGATCTTTCTTCAGCCCGACTCTGTTCAACATCTACCTGGCCCCGCTTGCATCCATCATCAGAGCACATGGACTTAACATCACATCGTACACAGACGACACCCAACTCATCCTCTCCCTATCCAACAAACCCAACATCACCAAACATAACTTTCAAGACGGAATGGAAGTGGTCGCCAGATGGATAAAGACAGCTGTGTTCAACTCAACAAGGACAACATCTAGATACTCATCATGGCCCTCACCCCGATGCATGGAACGACATCTGGTGGCCCCCTGCCCTCGGAGACCCCTCGCCCCAACGACCATGCATGCAACTACAGAATCATCCTGGACTCCGAAATCAAATGGACCGCCAGGTCAACACCATCACTTCCTCCTGCCACCACACCCACTGTCTACTCCGCTACACCTTCAAGTGGATACTCCCGAACACAGAAAAACTGTCACACACGCCCTCATCAGTAGCAGACTGGACTACGGCAATGCACTCTATGCCGGGATCAGCAAGAACCTCACCTGCAACCTCCAGATCATCCAGAACGCCACTGTCAGACTAGTCCTCAACCTACCGTGCCACTGTCACACTAGCCAACACCTACGGACCCTACACTGGCTCCCCGTCAAGAAGAGACTCACCTTCAAGCTTCTAACCCATGCACACAAGGCCCTCCACAACACTGGACCCACCAACCTGAACCACCACCTCGTGTTCTCCGCTTGGCCCAGCTCTCCCTCGTAACGGTACCTCGGATCAAGAAAAGCAGAACAGGAGGACGCTCCTTCTCCTTCCTCACGGCCAAGGCATGGAACTCCCTCCCTCCACCTCCGACAGACTGCAACACTCCCTAAGTTCCTGAAGGACCGCAAGCCTGGCTCTTCGATGGAACTCAATGATCCCCCGGATTCTGCCCCCCTTCTTGCCCAGTGCCTTGAGACCCATTCCGGGTGAGTAGGTTGCGCTATACAAACTTTAATTGATTGATTTAAAGGTATGATTTTGGGATGATCTGACAAGCTCAGGAGGCAATGGGATGAAGGAGGGTTGAGAGCAGCCCCTCAAACCTCCTAAGCAAGACATTGTAAATGATGTGCTAGGCCTGCATTCACGTATGGCTGAGCACATAAAGAAGGCCAGCAAAAACCTGGAGGCGAGCCAATAACTTCACAAGTTGTGGCGTGAATAAAAGGCTGTTATGACTGTTTACCAGCCAGGGCAGAAAGCATAGGTCTTGGAGCCTGCAGCCCCAAGAGCACTCAAAGACAAGTGGACTGTCCCCCATATCATACTGGAAAAAAGTGAGCTCACCTTATAGGTTGACCTGGGAACTCCTAGAAGCCCCAACAGGGTGCTCCATGTGAACCACCTAAATCCTTACTTTGACAGGGATGACATGAGGGACAGGAGGAAAAGAGTGACCCTCTCCCAACAAGCAACACCAAATATATCTGAAAAAGCTTGGGGAAAGCTCCTGGGCACTATGTCAGGGGTCATAGACACAGCAATTGGCTTATCAGAAGAAGCAACGTGTAATTATACAAGGGAAGGGGGAGTGGCTAGTGGCCACCGGGAATGGTCGCTCTCTGAGGCGGCTCCGCAGCCCTCGTCGAAATATCCGTACATATCTCCACTTTTAGCAAGGCAGATTTCCCTATCACCTCGGGAATCTCCTATCTAACCAATCCAACAAGGAGGCGCTGCTCAAAGATTGTATCGCGCATGATCTGAAGCCGGAGAGCGCTGCCGACTCGAGACACTCTGTAGACACCAAAATGGTGGCCTGAAAAGGGATGGGGAAAAACTACTGATGGAGACTGCGGAGCATAGCAGCACTGCCCCACGGGTACAGCAGCCTGCAGTTGCTGTACCCCTCCGAGGCCACCAAGAAGAGGTGGTGAGGGGGGACGATTGAGCGATGTTGTGGGAGGTGGCGCGAAAGAGACGTATCTGCGGCCCACGGGAGGCTGGGACTGAGACGGGTGGCCATGTAAATCGAGGCCCCCGGGAGTGGGGCCTACCCGCAAAGCCAGTGGGACACGCCTGAAGCTGCTGCTCCCCTCGGGAGCCAACGGGGAGAGGAGGTGCCGATCGAACGCTGTGGTGGGAGGAGACAGGAAGACAGGATCGAGACAGGCAGCCGTGTAAAATCGAGGCCCCGGCTTTGAGGTATCCCACAGGGCCGCCAAGACACAACCGCTCCTCCCAGAAGTTGGCAAGAGAACTGCAGAAAGAGGCAAGAGACTTGCAGAAACAACCACAAGAGGTACAGAAAGAGGAATGGGGTGCAGATAGAGGCAAGAGAGGTGCAGAAAGAGGTAAGCAGGGGCAGGAAGAGGCAAGACAGGTGCAGTAAGAAGCAAGAGCAGTGCAGAGGAACCAACAGAGGTGCAGAAGGAGGCAATAGAACTGCAGGAAGAGGTAAAGGAGTTGCAGAAATATGCAAAAGGGGTCCAGAAAGAGGGAACAGGTGAGCAGACTGAGCTGAGGCAAGAGAGGTGCAGAAAGAAGGAAGGGGGGTGCAGAAAGAGGCAAGAGGGATGCAGAAATTTGGACAGAGGTGCAGAAAGAATCAAGAGCAGTGCAGAAAGAGGTAAGCGGGGTGTAGGAGGAGGCAAGACAGGCGCAGAAAGAAGCAAGAGCAGTGCAGAAAGAACCAAGAGAGGTGCAGAAAGAGGCAAGAGGGATACAGAAATAGGCAAGTGAAGTGCAGAATGAAGTAAAAGAGGTGCAGAAAAAAGCAAGAGAACTGCAGAAAAAGGCAAGAGAGGTGCAGAATGAGGCAGGAGAGGTGCACAAAGAGGCAAAAGGGGTACAGAAAGAAGCAAGAGGTGTTCAGAAATAATCAAGAGAAGTGCAGAAAGAAGCAAAGAGGCGTTGAAAGAGGCAAGAGGGGTACAGAAAGAGGCAAGAGAAGTGCATCAGCAGGCAAGAAAGGTACAGAAAGGGGGAACAAGGGTGCAGGGATGCAGAAAGAGGCAAGAGTGTTACAGAAATGTGCAAGAGAGGTGCAGAAAGAAGCAAGAGCAGTGCAGAAAGAAGCACAAGAAGTGCAGAATGAAGCAAGAGAAGTGGACAAAAAAGGAAGAGGGGTGCAGAACTAAGCAAGAGGGATGCAGAAATTTGCAAAAGAGGTGCAGTGCAGAAAGAACCAACAAAGGTGCAAAATGAGGCTTATGACATATTGATCCATGCAATACCATTTGCTTTTCGAGAATCTTAGAGTTCACCACTGGCGTGCTTGCTGCAGGGAGTGGAGAGGTACGCTGTGTGGGCACATAAGCGCTGTGAGACGCCGGTCTATCTTCAGATCCCTCTGACCCATGACGTGAGCCTTATAAACCATTGCAGAACCCTTTCCTGCTGTACTGTCACTTGCTAAGCATCTACATGCATTGTACCAAAGAGCTCAGGGACAAGATGGCATGCCTTCACAAATGTTTAGAGTTAGGTACAAAACAAACGGGAGAATTAATGTATATATATATATATATATATATCACAGCTCACTCCAAAAGGATACGTGCACTCTCGGGGTAAACCAATATTTTATTCAAAGCAGTTGTCTCAGACATGTTTCGGCGTGCTGCCTTTCTCAATGAGCAAACCTGCTAAAATATGTCATCCGATGGTTGTTAGGCTTATGAGTTCTGTTCAAGCTTCCCATTGGTGGGCTCACAGCCTATATATATATATATATACATTAATTCTCCCGCTTGTTATGTATATATATATATATATATATACATATATATATATATATATATATTTATATATGTTTTGTATATATATATTCACAGAAAAAACCATAGGTTATAGACCATATATAGTTAGGAATTTGCATTTACAAAACCTTGAAAATTCACTGAAAAAACCATAGGTTATAGACCATATATAGTTAGGGATTAGCATTTAAAAAACCTTATTTTACTCGCATAAAACCATTGAAATTCCATATATAGTTAGTTGCACTAACTATATATCGCGGACCCGCAATCCACTGCTAATGATGTCACATATTACATCATTCATGACATGGTCAGTGACATCACTGATGACATCACTGATGACATCTCAAATGACATCACTGATGACATCACTGATGACATCTCAAATGACATCACTGATGACATCACTGACATCTCATTTGACATTACTGATTACATCACTGATGATATCATTTATGTGATAATACATCTTCAGACTCTAATATAACCTTAGATACACTCAGTGTAAACAGGCACTCACAGACTGTCACACATCCATGGAGTTACTCACACACCTAGTCAGTCATGCAAAGAATCAATCACACCTCCATTTCCTCAACTATACAGTTATATACACCATACTTATTCAAACATATACTAACACATATTTACTCTCTTATACAATCCTTGATACAAGTTCACAATGATTCATACAGCCACTCTCACATTCACTGGCTCTTATGTTCAGTTATTTATATATGTCAACTCTCACATGGAGTGTGTTTTACATATGTACTTACTTTGACATGTAGAACTGAGATATCCATTCACTCACCAATATACTCATGCACACATGTACTGTGTTTTACATATGTACTTAATTTGACATGTAGCACTGAGATATCCATTCACTCACCAATACACTCGTACACAGTCAACCACCCATACAGCTGTTTCCACATGCAGTTTTGAACCCATAGATCTAGTGAATCAACTGTTCACACATGTATGCACAGAGTCACACAACTCCCAGCCACCCCCACACACACACTCACTCTCCCATACAAATACTTGGGCAACCAATCAATAACCCATATAGTTACTCATATTGCTACTGATCAACACATGCAGCAGTTCATAGAACAACAGATATAATGATGCACAAATTAAGACAGTTTAGTCACTAACCCATGCACTCAGTGAGACACATTTAATCACTCTCTCATACAGTCAGTCATGCACCTACTAAATCCTTCATCCAGACACTTATACATCCACTCATTCTTCAATATGTAAGACATATTTTAACTTTACAGAAACATACAGTCACTGGATGATGTCATCAGTGATGTCATCAGTGATGTCACTGACCATGTCATGAATGATGTAATATGTGACATCATCAGCAGTGGATTGCGGGTGCGCGATATATAGTTATTGCAACTAACTATATATGCGAATTTCTATGGTTTTGTGCGAGTAAATTAAGGTTTTGTAAATGCTAATTCCTAACTATATATGGTCTATAAGCTATGGTTTTTTCAGTGAATTTTCAAGGTTTTGTAAATGCTAATTCCTAACTATATATGGTCTATAACCTATGGTTTTTTCAGTGAATTTCAATGGTTTTTTAAGAGCAAATACCAAAAGCTGTCAAATGTCAAGTACGTGATAGGTAAAAACATTTTCATGTTTATGCACGCTGATGTGCTTTGAACGCTGCCCCCCCCTCACCCCACCCCTCTTTTCTCTTAGGAGTACTCTCTCTTTGCAGATAGTGAAGGGTAGTTAACGCAGGCCTTTGCCCCCGTTGTAATCCGTCGTGCCTGCTTCTCTCTCTATTTGATTGATTGTTATCCAAGCATTTACTGTTTTAGAATTGGTTCTCTTTGGTTCATTCTCTATTTACAAACAAGCACAGAGTCGCAATACTCTGTTTAGTCTTTGCAGATAGTGAAAAATCGTTTAAAAAAACAAAAGGAATCGAGCAAAATCAGTAGGCCACTAATGGGATCTCTTTTTGACCTCGCTAAAATAGAAACATTAAGAACAACCCCTCATGAGAAATACGAAACTAGTGAGATGAACTTAGCTCCACACCATGATGGCTGCAAGACAGCTCGGCTCCGCCACCCACCCCACCCAAAATAACGACAAACCCTATGCAAATATTATAAATATATACAACACACCAGCAAAGTAACAGGGTAAAACATTTTATTAAATAACTATTTACATAACTATTTTATACTTTTTGTTGCCCGATCCGGCTAGCTCAATCGATCGAGCATGAGACTCATGCACTCTGATCTCCTTGGCCTCAGTCAAGCATTAATAGTAAGATTTTCATACATGAGTGTACTTTTTGCCTTTTGGTGACTCTTCCATTCTGAACATTGTCCCACAATCCGTTTGACCTGAAACGATTACACAAATAAAACATTTGTGAGTTTTAAATTTCCGGAGAAGTATAATTCACCAATAGCTTTCTCTGTAGATCTTTTTCCATTAACAATCCCAGTTCCATCACCCGCCCAGGATATCACTACTGTTAGTTGTCATTGTTGCTTCTGTTTTAATAAAAAATGTTTTAAGGTGTTTACTGTTTTTGATTCGATGTATATGTTTATAAGTTATTAAAGTGTTATAATCCTACAAATTTTTTATCGATTATTGCTCTTTGAGATATTCCCTGTCTACAAACAGAGAAGAATAGGAATATTCTGTCTCCCTGTCTCCCTTTGCAGATAGTGAAGGATAGGTAATGCGGACTTTTGTCCCCCGTTGTAATCCGTCATGCCTGTTCTGCTCCCCACTGATTGATTGATTGGCTGGACATTTATTGTTCAAGGAATAGTTCTTTCGAGGTATTCTTTGTTTGCAAATAACGTGGAATAGAAATATTCTGTCTAGTCTTTGCAAGTAGTGAAGGGTGGGTAATGCGGACCTTTGTCTCCCGTTGTAATCTGTCATGCCCATCTACTCCCCACTGATTGAGAAACTAGTTCCACCCGGACCATTTATTAGAGGTACATCATCCGACTCAACCGGAGAGTACCCCTAATAAAGAAGACATATGTAAAATATGAAGTAATCACTGTATCCTGTTAAACAGAAACTTTAGCATGGAACACACTTGAAAAGGAAGGGAAAGAAATCGAACAAAATCAGTAGGCCACTGATGAGTTTTTGACTTCGCTAGAAATAAGAAACATGAAAGTGGTGAAAGAAGCCAAGCTTGACGTTACGGCAGCCACGAGGTAGCTAGGCTCTGCCACCCCCCCCCCACTGCTCCAAGCATGTCTGTCCCACCGCCCGCCACGCCCAATAACGGTAACATGAAATAGATACAAATCAGCAGATACCTACCCCCATTCCGGAAACTCCCGAAGTGCAACAGGTTCGCGGCTACGCCCATCCGGAAGACGAGGCCTTCGGCACGTGTAGGGCGGGTCCTGCTGGCAGCCGTCGGCCGGGGAGGTCATCCCGTAAGGTGGGCCAGGAGAGGAGCTGAGGCCGACGGGATTCTTCTTCTTTCTTCAATAATGGCTGCGACAACGGGGGAGGATGTCTTGCACATGCCACCGACCCCCTCCTCCCCTCTTATCTCCTGGTCTGGACATCACGGATATCAACGCCAGGTGTCGGCGTGGAGTGCGCTGGGAGGGAGAGGCGGCGCGAACGAGCCTCTCCCCCCCCCCACAGGTGGGGGCCCCTCAGCTGCACCCCCAATGCTCCACTCACCCAACAAAAGGGTCGTCGCGTAAGGTGGACCAGGAGAGGAGCCGAGGCCGACGGGATTCTTCTTCTTTCTTTGATAATGGCTGCGACAACGGGGGGGATGTCTTGCACGTGCCACCGACCCCCCCCCTCCCCTCGTATCTCCTGGTCTGGCCCCGGCTTGATATGAGCTCCCCGTTTGGTCCTGAAGCGGCGCCCTGCAGGCCACGGGGGGGATGTCTTGCCTCTGCCTCCGACCCCCTCCCCCTCTTATCGCCTGGTCTGGACATCACGGATATCAACGCCAGGTGTCGGCGTGGGGTGCGCTGGGAGGGAGAGGCAGCGCGGACGAGCCTCTCCCACCCCCACAGGTGGGGGCCCCTCAGCTGCACCCCCAACGCTCCACTCACCCAACAAAAGGTCTCGTCCACTATTGCGAGGCAATGATGCTCCGCTCACCCAGCGGGGTTCTCGTCCACTGTTGCGGTGCAACGGCACTTCTGAGTTCAACTAGAAAATAAGTCCTGCGTCCAGAAACGTTCTCCTCAACTTTGAAGATTCTATAAGAGCCACGGGGGCCCCGACCCCCGCAGACACCCCCGATGGGGAATGACAGCCTTGATCACCCACGGAACGACCACGACGTAGCCGCGGGACGTCGGCGCGCTCATGCCGGCGCCGGCCTCAGTCTTGAAATGACCAAAATCCTGCAAGACTACCAACTTGATCAGTTCCGGTGGGACACCAGTATGACTCGGTAGGAGAGATTGTTGCCTCCCACCCCACTTTGACTGATGGTTCATGTCGCCAGTCCCCTCTGCTACCCTTCAACGAAAACTTTTGGACTGCCGAAAGAGGTCCCGGTCCAACCACGAGTTGGTGGAGACATATTGACTATACTTGGACCTTCCTGACCTCACCCAAAATGGCGCCGGTACAAATGAAACTCTCAACTCCTTGTTGTGCCCCGATTGCTCAGCCTTGATATCATGAGATATGTATGCAGTTTTTAGCACATGAATTGATATGGGATAAGACTGATTATATGTTCGGACAATGAATTGATCTGGGATGGGTATTGATTATACGTTCGAACAATGAATTGACATGGGACGGGTACTGATTACACGTTCGGACAATGAATTGATATTAAGTTCTAATGCATCATTGATTACTGTATTTATTGAAGGTTCGAATTGTCGACACTTTTGGTACTTGCTCACAATGAATTATCGATATGATTTTGTTGCACTTGTCGCACTTTTTACTGATTATATGTTCGGACAATGAATTGATCCGGGATGGGTATTGATTATACGTTCGAACAATGAATTGACATAGGACGGGTACTGATTACACGTTCGGACAATGAATTGATATTAAGTTCTAATGCATCATTGATTACTGTATTTATAGAAGGTTCGAATTGTCGACACTTTTGGTACTTGCTCACAATGAATTATCGATATGATTTTCTTTAACTTGTCGCACTTTTTACTAAGAAATCAACGACCACTGACTCTGTTATGTTTTCCACAAATAAATACCCCCCCCCCACCCATTTACAGTTCCAGCCTGCTCCGTGGCCGGCCCACAGGGTTGTAGGCCCGTATTTGTGCACCAACATTTTTATTAAAGGTTTTTGAAAAAGCAAATGTAATTGTAACGCGTAGATTGGTAAGTTTCGAATAAACGGCCACTGTTTCCGATTTTAAATTTTTTTTTTTTTAAAATGGGCAGATGGGGGGAGGTTTAGGGCCCATGCATGAGAGAGAGAGCGGGGGTGACCAGTGCATGGGGGAGATGCTTGCGAAGGTGGGGAGCCATGCTGAGGATCGGCGGCATGCAGAGAGTGGGTGTGGTCAAGGCATCTAAAATGGCTGCCGTACACGACAAAAGTGTGGCATTGTTAAAAAAGCAAGATGGCGCAGACAATGTTTATCAATACGGATTAATTTGTAACAAATATTTTTAACAAAATATTTACTCGCACTGACAAAATGGCGGTCAACACTTCCTGATTTCCTTCAAATCGAACGTTAACAGACGTCACGCAGCAAAAAAAAAACGCTCACACGCAGCCGCTGGAAGACAAGTATCAACATATATGAGCCTCCTCAACCACCCTCAGAAAACATAGGGGGGCAGGATACGTCTCCCGTACCCCCTTATACCCATTTCTCACATTATTTTTCCTCCATCTTGTAATTTAATTAAATCAAAACACAAAATGGTGAATTCCCGTTTCGCTACCAGTTCACGACCCGGTTCGCGAACCGGGAAGCGCTTCTACCGCGAAAAATCAATTTTTTTTTATTTGCCCCACGGGACCCTTTAATAACCCCAACATCATTCCTAGGGGGTCAAGAGGGGTCTACCTTCCCCCTTTCATTAAATTCCCCGTTCGTTTTTCTCCTCCTCTTGTCTCTCGATCCTACCGAGAGACAAGATGGCGGCCGCTCCGGACTGTTTAGAATGTTGACAGACACCGGAGAGCCAATCAGCTTCGCTACGCAAAGTTCCGTAACGCGAAAAGTACGCGAACGGGATCGCTACCCGGGACGCTGTCACAGATATATAAATTTTTTTAAACGTTAATTTCTCAAAATCCACTGGAGTACATATATTGAGACCCAGCAAAGGCACATCGGGCTACCAGTCCCTACAATTTTGCCAAGTTTCGTGCAAATCCATTCAGCCGTTCGAGCTAAAAGTGAGGCCAAACGCCCTATGGAAAAATGAATGGGAAAAACGCATTTTGGGACCCCCCTTTTTTCTCGGCCCCCCCTTCACGAACCCCCCCCATATTTTCAGGGGCTGCTCAGAAACAAAATGTGCCATTTTCCTGAAAATTTCAGCCGATTCCGTCCACAAACGTCAAAATTATTAGACATAGAATTTTCAAAAGTCCCATAGAGAAAAAATCCTAACTATATATACCTACTGGCGACCGCCAGTAGGTAATATATATATATATATTTATATATATATATATATATATATATATATATCCTCAGCTCCAAACACCAGCCGGTTGCACGCGTGAGCGGGTGCACGCAAAACGGGGGTGTGCCCGTTATACAAATGACGGCTCCAAACATCCACAGGCCAAGATATGCATATCTTGACGAAGCCCTCTGGCGAAACGCGTCGTATGCTGTAAAGTTCCCGAATAAAATCTTATCGTGGAACTACCCCCTGTGTGTGCTGCTTTCCTTACGGACAGATGGTCCGTGGATGTTTGGAGCCGTCATATATATATATATATATGTATATATATGTATCATGATAATATAACAGGAACATATGGAAAAGTGAAGGGGGCGTGAGGAGGCTATCAGTTGGAGTCTTCGAAAAAAGGCAAGTAAAGTAGAAAACAGAGAAGATGCACACATAGAAAATGGGAAAAGATGGGCAAAGGGGCAGGAGGGGAAAAGGGACAGAGTGGTCAACTGTCACAAAAGGCAGGCGGAGAAGATTAAGATAGATAGAAAATGAGAAAAGACAGACAGAAACAAAGGTAACAAGGGAAACATGCAGATACAAATTTTTAAATCACAACAAAGAGACAGTTACAGTGGGCTGTGGCTTAAGCTATTGTGTTTTTATCTAGGAACCTAAATCGATATTTCTGTTTTATGCCCTTGTACAGTTATAATCAATAATATCCCTATAATGGCATAGGAATCATATCCATATTTAGTTGTAGCCCATGCAGTCACATTAAGCAAGACTACTTCCCCGGACTCCTAGAAAGCACAACAAGTTCTCTAAACAAACCAAACCTCCAGCAACCCGGGAAATCCCCGTTTGGTTTTTGTTTTGATTTCGTCCTAGAACTCCTGTGAAACACTGTAAGAACGGCCAGTTCTTAGTGACATCTTTATTGACGTCTTATCTCCAACCTTACGTCAAACCCGGCACCTTTCAGGTATAAATATACCAACGTTGCCTTAAGCAAACACACAGTGGTGGTTTTGGAGCAGAGCAGCTATCTACTTGCCCGAGAGCCCAGCTGATGCGAGAGCCCACGGACGCTGCCCCTCCTTTTTGACGCGCTGAGAAAGACGCTGTCTTTTTCTCCAGCCGAGAAAATCCAGCTCCGGCGTTTCCAGCCTACCCTTGCGAGTTACTGGAATATCGAGTCCTGAAAGAGAGATACCAGACCTCCTGCATTCTATTACCCAGGTACGGAGCTGACTAAACCCCTAAAGAGAATTCTTGAGTCAGATTCTTGGCAAAACCAACTTAAATTAAACTGCTACTTACTTACTCCTTCCCACGTATTAGGCTTAGGTCAGGTACACCGGGGTAGGCGTATTTAGAAGCACCAGTTGAGTACGTTAGTCAATGTATATATGTATGTATATATTTTATCCATTTTAAAGTATCTTATGGCTAAGAAACCATATCAATGCTTTTACAGTATTATTTCATAATACTCCTTTTACTGTACGCACTTTAATTTATATTAAGTATTGCAATCATGGCAATTCATTTCTCTTCCATGAGAAAGAAGACTGTTCAATAAATTACACCTTTTTATTGAAAACGCCCGTCTCTCTTTTCTCTTTTCTCTGGTGAAACTAAGTATGCACAACTGACTGAGTAAAATAGCTGTCTATTGTTTTCACACAACTCTAGAGATACACTCTTATTCTGAGGGAGCAAAGTTGTCATGTTTTATGGTTGTCAGAAGCTAATCCCTTCTTGTCTATCCAGGGAGGTTAAACCCCTCCTCGTTTATTCGAGAAAGTTTCTAGTGACCTCTGAGCTAGCTGGCAAACCTTAAGTCTAATATAGTCAGTAGAGACCTAGTCGACCTCAGTCCTACGTCTACCCTGCTGAGTATATTATTCCAATGCGCAGAGCCTATTGGGAATATAGGAACTACACTACATGGCGCCCAACGTTTGGTAAGGCGATAAATCTAACGCAAGACATTAGAGTAACTCAGTCGTGCTTTTTCACACAGACCCTTTTTCCCGTAAATACTCCAAAAGACGTCTGGAGTGTGTAAAAGGCTAAAAATCCGCCGGAACTTAGTAGGAAGAGATTCCTATGTATAGTTTTGGTTTAGTCAACGTTGAAGGATACAGTGTTCCAAAATATTGTGCACCTAATCTTTGTTTCCTTGAAACTTGATCTGCAACAAAAAACCTTCTGTCAGTAAAAATTCCTGAAGGAAACGAAGAAAGAGATGCTAAGCGTCTCAACTGTTGTTGAATGACACAACTCTCCAACAGAATGACCCGGATGCTATACTCATTCCGGTCAACATAAGAAGAGCTATAACTATAAAACTTATAGAAAACGGACTGACATCACGAGGTGGTACAGTCATATTCGTGGTAGAGGCCCATGAATATCGACAGACAGAGGTATTCTACTCATGGATAAACTTTCCAGCAGCAAACGCTGTAACACACGACTTCCACTATTATAAAATAGAGGAACCTCCGGATGAATACACTCCTTTCGAGGACGTTGAAATCCCACTAAATTACCAAGAGCACCTGCTCTGGTTTAATGGCGCCCTAAAACATAATAATCACATCACCAGGCTCGGTCCACTAGGTAGACCAGGAGCAACGTGGCCGGTTCTAGCCGGCTACACACCACATCCAGACATCGAAAAAATGTCAGACTGGGAACTTTTAGCCCAGCTAAAAGTACTAATTAAAATACATTGACAATTAGTCCAATATGTAATGCAGACTTCAACAGTCCAACCAGCTATTAACATTCCACAGCTGACCCCTCATCAGGGAAACACAAACAAAATTACACCACAGAACATACAATCATGTCTTGGTAAAACACCCGCAAAACGGGAACAAATTCCATTCTGGCTAGCACAAAAAATAACTCAAATAGAGGCAGTATTTCCGGATACTACTCCTACTGAGAAACACAGAATTCTGACTATCTGCCTTCCAATGGGGATCGCACCGCATGTGGAAGACTGTGACACTTGGGGCACAGTCTTTGCTTCCATTTACACAAAAACACATGGTGTTCCGTCCATGGCGGTAATACCAGATGTGCTAAGACAGATTCAAAATGAATACGGTCCAGAACCTGCTTTAACTCTGGTTATGAAATTACTGATAGACTTCAAGCAGGTCTTGGCTATATTATTAGCCAACATAAAAGGAGAAGCAGCATCTGTGGCGATCTTCCAGAAATTGAAAGAAACAGATATAGCAGACCAACCAATTGAACTTGCCAGAATCATAGAAAAATCCTATGAAGAACTAGGTAGAGATAGTTTGGATGGGAAACCGGTAAAACCCCAACTAACTGAAAATCCTGAAAAGATATTTATTAAAAATAATCTAAACACTCCAAAGAAAAGCTGGGATGGAAATAAACAATCCATTCCCAAAGAAAAAAGATTCCAGTCCAGAGGAAGGTCTCCTCGGCGGAGAGAAAGATCTCTGGACCAAGGACACAAGTCTCCCCAGAGGGAGCCCTCTGAGAAAAGATACAACCTTAGAAATAGGGATAATTTGAAAAAACCTGATAGATATCAATATATTGATACACGTCCCTCTCGATCTTTTCAGACTTCCTCGCAGAAATTGGAAAGAAGAGGACGGTCAGAACACAGGGAAGAGCACGTCAAGTCCAAAGACAAGGAACCTGCTCAAAGTAAAAAATTACAATTTCCAAAAAAGAAGATAGCCAGTATTAAAATAACCAAACATGCCGAGGATACTGAGGACACAGCTGAAAAACGGAGAGTGGACGCAGACAATTCTAGACAGCACAGCAGAAGTGACAATAGCTCGCAAGATCCTGATAAATCATCTGGAGACAGTGGACACAAATGAATACATTCAGGTGGAAACTGCAGATACCAGAGTTAGCAAACCTCATAAAATATACCAAATAACATTGCGTATAGAGGGAGATAAGACTAGGAAAGTAAGGGGTCTGTTTTGGGATAACCTCTCAAAAGGCTATGACATCCTTTTAGCTGAGAAAGACTGGCCACCAGAGTTTGTCAGGGAGTGCCCTCATGGCAAAGAAATGATTATGCCTGCCTTCTCAAATCATATTCCAATTCATAGAAAATAACATATGCAAGAAAATGGGCAGTAGCCCAAGCTCCTGCATTATATAAAAATCATGTAGGATGGGATGAGGACTCTCCTCCTCACAAAATCCAGTTGAAATGTCAACCGACTGCACAAAGGTAGTACCCAATTAAGCAAGAAGCTCAAAAACAAGTCAGGGAGATCTTAGATCAACTTGAATACCAAGGGGTGATTGAAACATGCACCTCTCAAATGAACAATCCTTTGTTTCCTGTCTCCAAGCCAGACGATTCATATGGTCTAGTTTTGGACTACAGACACCTTAACTCATGTTGCAAAACATTTGCAGTACAAAACTCACACAGTGCAGCACTAATGAATAACATCGTGTGCAAAAAATACAAAACAACATTAGACATCTCTAATGGATTCTTTTGTCAAAACATTGCACCTGAAAGCAGGTATTTGACCGCTTTCTCAATAATGGGGTCACAGAAAAATTTCTGTAGACTTCCAGAGGGATTCAAGAATAGCCCAGGATTATTCTCAGCAAGGGTAACAGAGTTACTACAAATATATGATGATGAGGCATTATCTTATGTCGATGACATCTATCTCACAGATGATGACCTGGATACTCACTTGAAAAGAATGAACACCATAATACTTGGGTTCGCAGCAGAGGGTTACAAATTCAACTTTAAAAAGTCACGTATTGCCCATCTAACTGTCCTGTTTTTAGGATATGAATTATCAAGTGAAGGCAAAAGCCTAGCAGACAACTTCTTAGAGAAGTGTGCTGTACTCCAAGCACCAAAAACACTGAAGAACTTACAATCAATACTTGGTTTCCTGAATTTCTGAAGAACTTACATTCTAAATTATGCAGAGAGGGTTAAACCTCTCTATGAATTAATAAAACCTGATTTTAAACCAATCCATTGGACTCAGAAACACACAGAAATTTGGAGATCATTGCAAACAGACATGTTAGCGAAAACAAAATTACAAACTCGTGACAACACATGCAACCTTGTAATCCGAGTCATCCCAGGAAGATGCGGATTCACGTACCTGTCCTCTAATGAGGGAGAAACTGTACCAATAGCTTACAAATCACATTTGTACGCACAAGCTGAAAAAACATTCAGTCTTACAGAAAATATTGTAAATGCGGTTCAAACTGCTGTAGCAAGAGAAAGAGCCCAAGCCCAAAGCAAAAGAATAACTGTTTATACAGCAGAATCAGCCCTTGAGGCGTTATTAAGCCCAGTTAATCTAAAAACAGTGGCATTAGATCCAAAATGGATACAGTGGGAAAATTCTCTTGCTACAGAAGACGTGAAATACTATTTTGACCCGAACATGAAAAAACTGAAAGATCTAAAATATGAAGAAGAATATCCCCTGCCAATCGAAATTCTGCCTCTCCAACAGTACTCTTGTGTAATCTACATGGATAGATTTGCACAACACTACGATGTGGATAATAAATCCTATAATGCAGCATGCGCGATTGTTAAAGGTCGCTGGCTCTGTGGTAAATTCAGACCAAAAATAACAAAAACTGAATCACTGAGAAACTGTTCGGCTCAGCGAGCTGAAATCAGATCTTTAAAGATGGCGCTTGAAAATGCCGATCGTGAATTCCCGACACTAATAGTGTGTGATTCGCATTTCTGCATCAAATCTTACAATAATGACTTGCAGACCTGGGTTCAAAACGGTTACAAAGATAACACAGGTGCCACAATCAAGCATAAAACGCTTTGAGAACAAATAGTTCTTTTACAGAAAGAACTACAAAAGACTCACGTGATACATACACAGAGTCATCAGCGTGATGGCGTTCACGCTGCAGGGAATTCATTGGCTAATACAGCCAAAGCGGAAGCAACTAAACCGGCTTCCGTAGCCAGAAAAAAGCGTTCAGAAAAGTACATAGACGGGGAAACCATGCTGGCGGTAAAAACGTCTTCAAAAGGCGACTGTGCAGCACTACCCGTTAACTATCCACTCAATTATACATACATAATTGATGCAAACTCCGTTCCTTTTGCTCGAATCCCTGGAGTGGGGGATAGAGTAATTCCAAACACGAACAGGAGAATCTTCTTAATAGCGAACGCACACATGGGATTGGGTCAAGAAATCTCTGGAAGAATTACAATCAGAATACTGGTGGCCGGGGATGAGCCTGCAACATTACAAATTTGCAAAAAGTTGTCCAAACTGCAACAGAGATCGCAGTAGCGAACCGACCGGAGTATTGCCATTCCCCTTCTTGTAGTTAGCATAAGGCTATCTATACATAAAACTCTGCGTCCCATTAATTTCTTTAAAAGACTAGATTCACTTAAAAATGCAGACACCAGCGCTCGGCTGACGCCAGAACTGTTATAAAAGATTTGCGAGTCTTTATCGGCACATACGCAATTAACATGCTACATTCTGATCAGGGTCCTGCTTTTAGCTCTCGGGCTTATAAGGAGGCCATGACCAGCATGGGCATTGCATTGCAGTACATCTGTCCCTTCCATCCTGAGGGAAATGGGATTGTGGAAAGAAAAAACCGTGACATAAAGCAATCTATAACGGCTAGGGTATTAGGTTCGGGTGATGGGTGGGTCCAACATTTAACAAGTGTCCAACGTAGTCTTAATAACCTGCCAAGAAATTCTCTAAAAGGTTTCAGCCCGTACGAACTATTGTTCGGTACTAGAATGCATATTCAGGACTTAGATAGTCAAACTTCAGTGGTAAAAGAAAAATGCTTTGATATCAAAGACCGTTTGGCAGTTTTACAGGACTTAAATGAAACAAGAAAAGCCCTGAGCAACACAAAGTTAAAGCAACAGCCAGAAGCCACTGAAGATAAACCACCTGTCCCAGCAAGGCCTGTCTGGATTCCAAAGATTGGGGATCTGGTGAAGAAGGAATTTGGGCCTTCTTACAGAAAAGCAGTACCTGTCTTAGCTGTCAGCGGAACAAGATCAGTTGTTCTACCACCCCTTGCTGGTAAAAAGGAGAACCGAGAGGTATCAATCGACCTGGTAAAACCACAATCATGTGGCCAATAATAAGTAGTAGGCCCAGTGGACTCCCAAGAAATAGCAGAGTACCAAAATTTGCTACAATACAAGAGGTTCAAACTGAGAGACTAATCACATTTGATAAACCTGCAGTGAATATAAAAGGACTATGCAACAATGCCATGGAACTTGTGCCTCTTGAAACCCAAATTGCAACAGTTCGTCAAGAAACACCTGTCTACAACGATGTAGTCTCAGTCTATGCTGATGAAACAAAAAATCCAAAAGCAAGGGAAAATTCGGAAGCAAGTCCAACAATTGACAGAACTGCATCTTGCTACTTCATCAATTTCGACAACTTCTCTGAAGATCCAAGCGAACCTGAAGACACGCCAACAAAAACTTTCAAAGAGAAAGTAACTGAACTCTTTCATCAACTCAAAGAATCATATTTGAATGCACCATTGATTGAATTTTGGATTGTGTTGGGCGTACTTATACTCCTCCTTTGTCTAATCTTAGTTCTAATTTTAGGAAAATTTATTACAGTACAATGGACACAGCAAGCCAGAACATCAACTTGGTCCTAAAAGCCACACAAGTCATCTCACATCGAGAAAAGAGAACTATCATCAGTGAATGTCACAGCCATTCCAATACCCGGTGGTGTAGCTTGGGACAAAACGGATTACGAAATCTATGGCCCGATTGAACTCTTGAAATATCCACATCAGTTCAAGGTTTCATTAAGTGACTTTGTAAAACCAAGTACATTCTCTGATGATTGGGACTTTAAAAGCATAAATAATATGATGTCAGATTTAGTAATGTCAGCAAAATTTACAGAACATGATTACTTACAGGGTTCGTCGAATTATGAACAAATGTACTGCTACAATCACTTTGCACACCATTATTTGCATAAATCTGCTCAACCTAGAAATGTTTTTAATTATAATCAATGGGAACATTGTGCAACTCCACCTAAAAGCAGCTCAAAAACATTTTATGAGAAATTCCCATACTTCTCAGGGTTTAACACGAGTGATGCAGAAACGTTTTACTTCAAACTGTTAAATAAGACAGGGATAAAAACAATGCTGACAAACACTAAATTAATCTATTCGGAAACATTTTTTTTAAAAATGACTACATTTGGTTTTGATTTTTGGAAAAACAATATTGAAACGAAAACCATCTGGGGTACAAAAAATTGGCAGGTCCAGGGTTTAGAAGCATTATTTAGAGCCTGTATGATCCCAGAACAAATTATATTCTTGAATGACACCATTCAACAGACTACTTGTCTTGGCCTAGCTAAGATTAAAGACTTAAACAAACCGTCTATTCCAAAGCCAATACCTGATAGTAATACCACTACAGATGTTGAGATAGACGTATCCCATATTTTACACCAAAATAGAACACATCCTGATTGGAAAAAATGGCTGATCTGGCCAACAGACAAAAATAACTGTCAAGATAGATTCCTGAACAAAATACAGGGGTTCAAAATGACCAGACCAGACCCTAGATACTCCCAGAGACAACATCCGGGGATAGTAACAACATACAGTGTAGGGAAACTATGCCTTGAGTGGCTACAGGAATCCACACTGGCTGAAATTAAGCAACACTTGACTTTACTTAAAGACGGTGCTGACTTGCGTGATTTCATATTGGAACCACGCAAACAGCGTCAAAAACGTTTCATAGCGGCCGATATATACGCTGCATACAACGAAGATTGGAAAGTAACTCAAATTGAGACAGCAGAAAAAATACGAGAACTTGATCGTATTAATTTGGAAAAATCCCTTTCTGTTGTGGACAATGGGTTAATGACTCTGTCCTCCAGAATATATTCACTGGACAGTATTGTATCATCTGCTATCGATATAATAGATCAGGACTTACTAATGTTACAACACGGTCAGTCCCAATTGCGTTCTATGGTACAGCTCGGCTGGACGTTGCAAAATCTACGTTCAGGCTACGTGCCATGGCGTTTAATCAACACTACGTCAATATTTTCTATCTTTAACCTTACTGATAAACAAATCAGTTTGGCACAAAAAGGAGAAGACTATACGATTCTGAGCATTGAAAAACTTGAGAGATTACCATTGACAATGTCAGAAAGACCTGTCATTGAATGGATAATACACGGAATAATTACAATTCCGATAACAACTTTCTAATTTAAATACTGCCAAGAGTATATACCAGCGGGCCAGTATGAAAGGTTGGGTAAAGGGTACATTAAGTCATCATGGAAATTGCCTTACACACACACATGTTATAGTGAAAGGAAACAGAATGTATTTCTCAGTGGTAACAATTGTAAACAATCACTAAGCGGTATACTTCTGTGCCAAGGTATTAATTTGCATGGGGCCTGTGAGGGGACTTCAAATAACCTTTCATGTCACCAGCACGGCACACCTGCAACACAAATAGAGCCATTCTTTAGACAGCTTTCTAACGGGAGCTATATATTCTAATAGTGGACCACAACTGTTGTGGCATGGTGCCAGGGAAAGCCTATCTCGTAAGCGTTAGTTCCATGGTCACTTGCTGTATGCAAGTATTGTATCCAAACAGCACTCCAGATACGGAGACGACAATTTGGCCTTCTTTGAATATCTCTTCTATTCGAATTGATACTTTAAGCAGAATGAAGTCTGTTCTTTTGCATACAACAGTGCCTTTAACGTCATCAAAAGAAACGTATGATCTTCTGGTTGCAAGGACAACGGCAGAGATAATACCCTTTTATCAAAAAATTGCCCAGTGCATTTCGTAGAAATGCTAAGCCAAATCCTAAATATGTCTGATACCAGTGGTATCCCACATATATTTAAGACAATTTTTTCGGGACTGTTAACACCCTTTGAAGCAGTTCTGGGCATCTTTCCCAATTTTGTCCATTCTGTCTTTGGCGGCCTACCACTACTTTTGGGACTCGTAGCAGGTATTCTATTTTTGGTCCTTCTGCTCCGATATGGCAAGCCAAGTCGCAGACAAGACTCCAGCAACGATGGAAGAAACAATCCTAGCTATACGCTATCGGGACCGCATAACTAAAGTCCTTGGATTAGCCCGGCTAAGAGATCTGAATATGACCTGGTTTCTTTCATTCAGACCAACCTGGCAAAATTGCATCCTACCTGTGCTTCGATGTATGCTATGCGGAGAAGAATGCGTGTTGGACGTCTGTCTTAGACTACCATCAGCAGTACCATTGGATACAGATACTTTGCTAAGTCCTATAACGGCTCATGCATCGTGTTGTCCCCAGCGGCTACCCATTCTGATGACGGCATTCGTTGAGACTTCACCACTACGATTAGGTGGCAGTGAAGTACGAGATGAGAGCAGCATCACCCATGTACGACCTTCTGTGAGCATTGCTGATCCTGACATCGATGATAGCAATCATTCTCACGACTGCACTGTTGCGACATTTTCAAACTTGGTTGAACTTTTACCTGATGTCGTAGACCAATTTTTTGCGAGTCTGTCTGGAATAATGTTCTCCCCTGAACAGAAAGAATAACTTTTTAAGCAACGAGCACACAGCGTTCCCCTGAACTCTGAATTCGGCCTTCAGCTTTGATAAACAAAAGCTACTGAAAACATTTGGAACTATTTTCTCCCCTGAAAGCGAAATTATTTTTTCTCAACTTCCAAAATATTGACCTTTTTCTGGCACATGTACTCTGCTTAAAGTAGAACTATTCTTAAAGAACAGAGCTTCTATTTTTAGGAACTCTAGAGACAATATATTACCTCAGCCTCTAGCACATTTACAGCAACTATATTCATATGTGATGGAATGGTCTTGACCTTCTTTTCTGTATTAAGAGCCATTTCATGTGTAATTTTCGTAAATCGTTCAGCTAATATATATAAGCATGTTTAACTGAATGATTACACTGCTTGAAAAGCGTACAGTACCAATAATCATTTTCGTATATTTCGCATACACCATTTCGCATGCAAAAATGTATTTTGCGGTGGGTTGGAATACACATGCACCTTTAAATGTTTACTATTGCTTAGTTTTAGTAATGATGGACATTAGATCATGGAGTGGGTATTGTGTTTTTATCTAGGAACCTAAATCGATATTTCTGTTTTATGCCCTTGTACGGTTATAATCAATAATATCCCTAGAATGACATAGGTATCATATCCATATTTAGTTGTAGCCCATGCAGTCACATTAAGCAAGGCTACTTCCCCGGACACCTAGAAAGCACAACGAGTTCTCTAAACAAACCAAACCTCCAGCAACCAGGGAAATCCCTGTTTGCTTTTGTTTTGATTTCGTCCTAGAACTCCTGTGAAGCACTAAAAGAACGGCCAGTTCTTAGTGACATCTTTATTGATGTCTTATGTCCAACCTTACATCAAACCCGGCACCTTTCAGGTATAAATATACCAACGTTGCCTTAAGCAAACACACAGTGGTGTTTTTGGAGCAGAGCAGCTATCTACTTGCCCGAGAGCCCAGCTGATGCGAGAGCCCACGGACGCTGCCCCTCCTTTTTGACGCGCTGAGAAAGACGCTGTCTTTTTCTCCAGCCGAGAAAATCCAGCTCCGGCGTTTCCAGCCTACCCTTGCGGGTTACTGGAATATCGAGTCCTGAAAGAGAGATACCAGACCTCCTGCATTCTATTACCCTGGTACGGAGCTGACTAAACCCCTAAAGAGAATTCTTGAGTCAGATTCTTGGCAAAACCAACTTAACTTAAACTGCTACTTACTTACTCCTTCCCACGTATTAGGCTTAGGTCAGGTACACCGGGGTAGGCGTATTTAGAAGCACCAGTTGAGTACGTTAGTCAATGTATATATGCATGTATATATTTTATCCATTTTAAAGTATCTTATGGCTAAGAAACCATATCAATGCTTTCACAGTATTATTTCATAATACTCCTTTTACTGTACGCACTTTAATTTATATTAAGTATTGCAATCATGGCAATTCATTTCTCTTGCATGAGAAAAAAGACTGTTCAATAAATTACACCGTTTTCTTGAAAATGCCAGTCTCTCTTTTCTCTGCACTCTGGTGAAACTAAGTATTCACAACTGACTGAGTAAAATAGCTGTCTATTGTTTTCACACGACTCTAGAGATACACTCTTATTCTGAGGGAGCAAAGTTGTCATGTTTTATGGTTGTCAGAAGCTAATCCCTTCTTGTCTATCCAGGGAGGTTAAACCCCTCCTCGTTTATTCGAGAAAGTTTCTAGTGACCTCTGAGCTAGCTGGTAAACCTTAAGTCTAATATTGTCAGTAGAGACCTAGTCGACCTCAGTCCTACGTCTACACTGCTGAGTATATTATTCCAATGCGCAGAGCCTATTGGGAATATAGGAACTACACTACAAAGCGAAGGCAGGCAGATCGAAAAAAAGGCAAAAGGATTAACGAATATTCAGACGGACAGGTGCCATGCAGCAAAGAGGCACAGGAAGGCAGATAAAAAGCAGAGAGAAGCTAGCTATGGAAAAGTAAAAGGAAACAGAGAATGACAACAAGGGAGGCAGACAGTTCAAGAAGGAATACACACAAGTAAACCTAGAGGGGAAAATGAAAAAAGGCAGGATAAGCGACAGATACAATAATATAAAATAAACAGGCAGTTAAAAAAAAGCCCAAAAATAGGTTTAACCAGGCAGACAGACAAATAAAAAAATTATGAAAGACAGACTGAAAAGTAAAACAACCATTAAGCAGTAGGACAGAGAACGGGCAAACGAATACAGACGGAAAAGGGTAAAAAAGAAATTTGTCAAAAGACAAATGGAACGACAAGCGGATGGGAGCTCAGACAGAAAATGGCAACCACACATTCGGGCAGCCATGCACAGCTTGAACATAGGAGAGTCGGGCAGACAGAGAGAAAACAAGAAAAGCAGATAGAAAATGTCGAAAAGACGAGCGCTACTAATGTGCAGCGAATGATTAAAAGAGGAAAGATAGTTCAGTTGAAAGACTTAAAAAGCAGAAGAAAGGCTTCTAGATAGAGGGGAGGACAAATAGAAAAATACATAGGTTGAAAAACGTTTGCAGCTAGTGGATGGCAGAAGGCAGATACTAGCATAAAAGGGAAATGGAGTGAAACCAGACAGAGATAATTACAGAAAGTCCAGTGGAAAGCGAATAACAAAAACACTCTTAGAAATAAAGAAAAAGCAGGCAGAAAGAAAAACAATCGAAAGCTAGGAGAAACACAAGTACATTTTGCAAAGAATTAATGAGTTGTGTGTAAAACACCAAACCCACACCCTACTACCAATTCACTATGGAGGCCGAAATTTAGAATACAAAACTTTATCAAAAATAGTTAAAAGCCCCTGTTGAAAAAAAAATTCTACAGCAAAAAGAGTGGGTGTTTCTTTCGCCTTCTGGTTCTTTGATGCAGGCATGGTGTGCCTTCTGTTCCCCTACACATGCTGACAGCGGGATATTTTTTTGCTTCGGCCATGAAAAATATGCAGCAGTTCTTAATGTGCCTAATATCTATATAGTTACACATATATGTAGGCCATGGTTTCTTCGAAATGATTAACAATCTTAGCATACGAAGGGTTTTATGAAACTGTATGGTATACTAGTAGATGTAATGTCCCTCCGAACAGTTGCTAGTGTGCGGCGTGAGACGATGCGTCAATAATGGAGGTGTATTGCCATGTGATACGTATCACACGGTGCGTGCTTACGAAGGGGGCAGCTCGGGGAAAATCAGTGAGTTTAGGTGCTGTCGAAACTACTCCGAGTTTGAGGTAAAATAAAGTTAAAAAAAGTAAACACTTTAAATGAAGAACAGCATCCACAGAATAGTGAAAGCAGAATCCAAAGAGTAGTACAAGGGGTCGGAAATACAGGGGGAAATAAAAATTGGATAGCCGCTCCGTGAGTTAAAGATGGAGTTTGGGCCCGATTCACAGAACTAACTTAAGACAAAATCCTAAAATTACTACGTTTGATATTCACAGAAGGCATTTAGTAGTAGTAAAGTCAGGATTTTGTCTTAAGTTTGACTTAAGACAGACTTACGACAGACTTAAGACAAACTTAAGACAGACTTAAGACAGACTTAAGACAGATGTAAGTTAGGATTTTGTCTTAAGTTTTTTTAGGTCTGTCTTGGCAATCTAGGGCCCCATTGCACATTTCAGGTGTGCAAAGGGTGTCCTTTTGACACCCTTGAAAATACATTCTCAATTCGCGATTCTCTAATAGATAATCAAAAATTGAGAATGTATTCCCATTGCCATTAAACTGTTGAACTCTATGCATGACGGGTGTCTCCTTTGTGCAAGTGGCATGCACGTTAAAAATGTACCAACAAAATGTCCCTCCTCTAGGAACACACAGGAGCACTCACTGGTTCTGCAATCTTTTCTTTAATTCACACAGCATGATGCGTTTTGTCCTACATGACTTTCTCAAATGCTGTTTTGTGATCAAGATAGTTTCTGGTAGTCCGATTTTTAAAAAGCCACACAGGCTCCTCCTGCACAACGTTTCAGCAAGGAAGGACTGTGGGTGCAAGCCAGTCCCTCCTGATTTACACAGACGCCATTTTGGAGTAGGTATCCCTTGTCATAACGTTCTATTGTAGTATGTTTATTCCAATTATACGTAATTCCTAGTGAACTTCCATTTAGTAATGGGGACTGAGTCCATAACTCGTTGATCATACTGTATCGCTGTGCATTTAAAAACAGAGCCTCAACGCTCATTTTGCAGCCCTTTCGTCAGCCGCTTTCTTGCCGTTAGGTGTCTTCTGTGCCTGAGAGCGCCGATCATCGTATTCACCGCTCTTCATGTTGTCATGATCCAATCCAGTGTTTGGCAGGTTTATCAGACTGGCTGCGGCGGTTCCAGCTGTTCACAATTTAATGTCCCAACAATTGTCACTAAATTGCTGAACTCTTTGCATGACGGGGGCCTCCTTCGTGCAAGTGGCATGCATGTAAAAAGTGTATCAACAAAAGGTCCCTCCTCTAGGAACACACAGGAGCACTCACGAGTTCTGCAATCTTTTCTTTAATTCACCCAGCATGACGTGTTTAATTTTACATGACTTTCTCAAATGCAGTTTTGTGATCAAGGAAGTTTCTGGTATCTGATGTTTAAAAAGCCACATAGGCTCCTCCTGCACAATGTTACAGCAAGGAAGGACTGTGGATGCATGCCAGTCCCGCCTGATTTACATAGCCGCAATCTTGGAGTAGGTATCCCTTGTCATAACGTTCTATAGTAGTATGTTTATTCCAATTAAACGTTATTCCTAGTGAACTTCCATTTAGTAATGGGGACTGGGTCCATAACTCGTTGATCACACTGTCTCGGTGTGCATTTAAAAACAGAGCCTCGGCGCTCATTTTGCAGCCTTTTCGGCAACAGCTTTCTTGACGCTAGGTGTCTTCTGTGCCTGAGAGCGCCAATTATCGTAATCACCGCTCTTCCTGTTGTCATGGTCCAACCCAGTGTTTGGCAGGTTTATCAGTCAGGCTGCGGCGGTTCCAGCAGTTCACAATTCAATTGGAGTGCTCAGAGTGGCTTTCGCCAGGAGCTTTAGCTAGGAAGCCCAATGGGTCGATAAGGATGTGTATTGATTTGAGACATTTGAACGAGAGGATATGGGTTGATAGGTATCCCTTGCCAAACATTACTGAATTTCCTATGATGGTAAGAGGAATTAAAAGGGTTTTCTACCCTATATGTGTCTTCCGCATACCACCAAATTTCACTGCACAGGGATTCACGTCATTTGACGTTGTTTATTACACCTTGTGGGGCTTACAGATTTAGGCACATGCCTTTCGGATTGTCCTCAGCCTTGTCTGTATTTCATTGAATTATTGAGGCTAACCTTAAGGGTGTGGACAATGTGAGGTGTTTTCAAGATTACATTTTAGTTTATGGTGCGATGAAAGAGAACACAATGGAATATTGGCACAGGTATTGACAATTCTCAAAGATAAGGGAGCTACTCTTAAGTCTTCTAAGTGTAAGTTTGGAATGTCCAGTGTGGATTATTTAGGGCACAAATTATCAGCTGAGGGGGTCGAGCCTAAGGAGTCTTTGTTTAAGGCCATTGAGGAGTTTCCAGCACCCCAAAGCAAATAGCAATTGAGGTCTCTCTTTGGCAGGTTGGAATTTTATGCTCTTTTTGTACCTTTATGTGCTGAAAGAACCAAGGGAATAAGGATGCTTCTCAAAAATAAAGTCATGCTTAAATGGTCAAGTGAGGTGAACAAAGAGTTTGATGAAATGAAGAGTGCAGTTGCTGGTGCTAATCCACTCAAAGCACTCGACACTCGTGATCCTTGTATTGTTGTAACGGATGCTAGTCAACACGGGTTGGGTGCTGTGCTCATGCAGACAAGGTTTGGCAAGTATGAAATTGTAGCTTTTGCATTCACGAGCACTGCATGGGGTTGAAAGCACTTATTTGGTTATCAAACGGGAATCATTGGCGTGCTGGTGGGGAGTAGACCACTTCAGGCAATATTTGTGGGGTGTAGAGTTTGCTATGCGTATGCATCATAAACCGGTACTCAATTTGTTCATCACAAAAGAGGCTGGCAAGGCTATGCCGAGAATTGCTAAATGGTACTATCACATGCAGGTTTTTCAATTCAATCTAGTGTATGTTCCTGGGGTGAAAAATATTTTTGCTGATTGCTTATCTAGGTTGCCTTCAAGAATGGGAATGGAGGCAGAGGTTAACAAAGATTATGAATGGAGCATAGTAGCTTGTACTACAGCTGATGAGAAGGGTTGAATTGGAGAAGAGCAATGGAATGAGCTGTTAGACAAGATGTCATGTTGTATGGGTTAATCTCATATTTGGCAGTAGGGTGGCCCAAATGGAATGTGAAGGATGCGTGTAAAGTGTACACAGAAGTATTTGAGGAATTGAGCTTGTCTGATGGCATAGTAAGAAGAGCGTGTGTGTTAGTTGTTCCTCAAGGGATCTGTGGAACATTTTGAGAATTGGCCTATGAAGGTCATGTAGGGATGAGGGCCATGAAGAGGAGAATCAGAGATATGTTTTGGTGGCCTGGTTTAGATAAGGATGTGGAGCACTGGGTGAGGGAATGTCTGGCTTGTGCCCTCAGTGATAAGTCTCAGGTAACGGTTCCTAGTCCTGTGGAGGCAGTTCCAGTGAACCCATGGGTAAAACTAGGAATGGACATTATTGGTCCTATGAATGTGCTAAGGGAAGGTCAGAAGTATAGTATTGTTCTAGTAGAATATTGTTCATGATGGCCTGAGGTGAAATGTGTGCACAGTGCCAACACTATGGAAGTAATCAAATTCTTACATGAGTTGTTCATGCTTGAGGGTGCCCTCATAGAAATTGTCACAGACAACAGTGTTCAGTTTATGTCTGAAGAGTTTGGTAAGGTCATGAAAAAGTGTGGCCTGAAACATGTCACAACCTAGATGTACCATCCTAGAAGCAATGGCCTAGTGGAGAGGTATAATCGTGAAATTAAAGACAACATACAATTGTCTTTGGCCAGTGGTTTGGATTGGCATAAAGAATTGGAGGATGATCTTATATGGGCCTTGCGCACCACACCATGTATCTCTACTGGTTTGCCTCTTTTGCTGTGTTGGAAGGGAGGCTAGCGGCTAATAGACTGGCACGTCCATGGATGTGCAATTTTGCATGGTGGGATGAGTAGTGGTCCGATGTGGTTACAGAGTAAGTATGTTTCCAAGGTGTGCGAGTCAGGTTGCGGGGGATCATTGCCAAAGGGCATTAGAAAATCTCGGAACCTAAGAAGGTTGTGTGGGTGAAAAGAAATGTGGTTAGGTTGGAGGATGGCAAGTGCTGGAATAAGGAGAGGTTGGCCATACAAAAGAGATTATATTTTGTGTGTAAGGATGCTGAACCGATGGGACTAGATAAGGTAAACATTGGTCTTCATGGTCCACGATCTGTGCTCTCGTCTCTGAGATCAAGCTGTTAGAGGGTACAACGTAAGTGGTTACAAGATTATGTGTCTTGATATGTTACCTCCTCTGGTGAGTAGTTTCCTTTATCATTATTAGAGTTATTTTTATAAGTACTTGTTTTAGTGCTCTTCACAATCATTTTTTTTTCTGTTATTGTGTTTTTATTTTCTTTGGGTTTTAGTTTTTTTTGTGTAAAAGGGGTAGATGTGCTGAGTCATGACGTGGGATAAAACTGAAATGTTGGGATCAGGAATGTTGGTATTTGAAGGCCTGGGTCAGTTCCTGGTTTTCCTGTTGTCCTGCTGGATTTTTAACGACTAACAATGTTTGATAAATATGTTCAATTCTCTTCTCAGGAATTCTGCAGTTCCAAAGGTCTGGGGTTGTTCGAATTGGTGGAAGGACCAAGAATCCGCAAATGGAGCAGTGTTTATTGAAGAAGATTCGGGCTCAGCGACTGCATGAAGTCTTGCTGCCCTCCCAGAGAAGGGGCCTCTTTCTGGTATGAACCCCACGCGGCTTCATTAAATAAACAGTATTGCATCACATCATTGTTTCTAAGTCCATACTACACTGCTCATCCTCAACTTAAGCGTACATGTCTCTTATCTGGCACAATCGCAGAATATATGTTTTTCTACTCTGGCTCTATTGTAGAGAGCAGGCTTCTGGCACCATTACAGTGTGTACACCTTTCTCTGTGGGCGCAGCTCACAGTATACCCTTCTCTGGGCAGATACTATTTCACATGATATGCATTTATTAGTGTTAGTCTGTATACTTAATACTAGTCTGTAGAAGTCAGGGAAATTCAATGTATTTCCATTATTTGTACATTGTGATAGAAAAGAAAACTCATCTTCTGCTAAGCAGGCAATAGTCATTTTGTTATGAGTATAGTGCTTGAGTCATTATAGAAGGACTATTTTCTATAATTGCATAACAACTATAGCCCTTCTTTAGGTCTACGGTGCTAAAGACAAAAAAGAAGGACTATCCTGTGCATTGAAGAAGATACTCCTCCATATTATCAATAGCGCTTCTAGGCGTAATGTGAACACATATTATTTTCTTTCTTTCTTTCTTTATTTATTACACTTGTATGGCGCAATAGCTACCCTGAGGGTTTCCCGGCGCTTTGGATCCATACACTACCAGGAGGAGTGAGCTTATTATTCTTGGTTGAAAAGCAATGCCTTGATACCCTTCCAGTATCTTATGTAGTTTGGTTCCAGGCTCAGTTTTAGCAGAATCGAGTTCCATAGAACTGACGCCAGATAGGCAAAGGAGCGCCCACCCATTCGTGCCCGTTTAAACCTCGGGACAACAAATCTTTGTTGATCGACGATTTCGGGAAGGGTTGTATTTCTGAACCAAATTACAAAGGTAAGCTGGGGCTTCCCCTGTGTTTATTTTGAACATATAACATAATGCTTTGAATTTTGCTCTGTTGCCCATCTTGAGCCAATGCAAATTACGTAAATGTTCAGAAACATGAGACCGCCCAGGTAGATGGAGAAGTACCCTGGCTGCCGCATTTTGGACGACCTGTAGCCGGCTCGTGATCTTACTATCTCCATCGTATTTATAGATGAAAATTAAAGGCCCTTCACCTGCAACACAATCAATTGATCTTTTTGTTTTGCTCTACTTGTAGTAATCAAACAGACATAATAAAAGGTGTATATTTTACAATTATAATGACCATCTCTTGTGCTCAGCATAGCTTAATTCACATGGCTGGCATTTTGTAAAAGAAAAATATGCGACAAACCCGCACAACTTCCCACTCAGGGGGCAGAATCAAAATCAAGAGCCGTAGAGGGCCCATTCCCCAGAGGTGCTACCGTGGCGCCAGGTTCTCGTCAGGTCGCCAGTTGTGGGGGAGAAAGGAAGCTAAGCTAATGCAACCATCCAGGAAAGTAGTTAAAGAGAGCCAGCACTCCCAAGCTAAAGCAGGCACCGCTATTAAACACCCAATACCCGGGACAAGGCCAAAGCGCAACCCACGGTGGCAGCAGCTAGTCCCACAAGTGTGCCGGGACTGTACATGCAGGGAACAAGAGAAAAAGGAAACGTTCCCCCCCCCGAACCCTCCACCCTCCCCGGTGGTGGTAGCATTGCCCAAAGGAGGCAACCAACAATCACACCTAAAACAGATGAAGGGCTCGGACACTGGAGGGACAAACAGCGGATGGAAGCCCTTTGGAGAGGAATCGAACCAGGGGACCCCAGTGGAATTCGAAGTTTTTGAAGTCATCTAAAAAGATGTCCGCCATTCTCTCCACACTCAATAAACTCCACAGCCTTCCGTGCCAAAGGGAAATTGCTGGGGCCTCCCTCTTCTTCCATGCTGCACCCAGTGTGAGCTTGGCCGCACCTACACAGAGCCACAGGATCTTCTTATCAGCCCTGGTCTGATGTTCAAGGTTCGGGTCACGGAGGCCCAGCAACACATGGGCCATCGAGTCCGAGATGGTATAGCCCAGCACCTCCTTAATGTGGGACAAGATCTCCTCCCAGTAGGGACGGATAATGGGGCAGTCCCACCAAATATGCCAAAAATCCCCCAGCAGTCCACACCCCCTCCAGCACCTATCAGAAGAACCAGGGAAAATCTGCTTCAGCTTGGCCGGGTAAAGGTACCAGTCCATCATTGTTTTAAGATGCGCCTCCCTCGGGTCCAACGAGTGGTTGTGCTTCGCTATATCTGACCACAAGTGGGACCACTCCACCTCAGTGATGTCTCGGCCACGTATCCCCTCCCACATACACATATAACAAGGTCTAGGGGATATAGCAGTGGACAGGAGGAGTCTGTAGATAAAGGAGATGGTCCCCTTCATGGCAGAGGTCCCGGATAGGAAGGCCTCGAAGGTCGAGAGCGGCCTGGTAGCAGCATCTCTCACTTGAGGGGACAATGCCCAGTAGAGTAGCTGGTTATAGCGGTATTTCTCAGACCTCTGGACCCCATAGTCCCGCATGCAATTCTCAAAAGTGAGCGGGGCATAGCCGTGGAACAGGTGCGTAAGCGCCAGGCATCCCCCCTTCTTTCATGCATCAAAGGCTCCCTCAGCCAGTGCCGGCGGAAAGGCAGGGTTAAAGTGTATGGGCATAAAAGGAGAAGGAAATGTCGTCCATCGCTCATCCCCAGAGACAGAGTCCCAGACTTTCAAGGTAGTGCTAGTGGGAGTACTAATATAAGCATTCTTTGGGCAATCGCATTTAGGTTTCCACACCAAGTCCCAGATCGTTCTCCCCGCTATACTTCTGTCCATGTGCAGCCAATGTTTTTCCGACGTAGGCTGGATCCATTCCACCAGCACTCGAAGTTGCGCTGCCTTATAGTACAAGTGCATATCGGGGAGCCCCACCCCCCACTCCCCCCGTGGTCGGCGCAGGGTGGCAAAGGAAAAGTGAGCTCTACCCCCTTGCTAGATGAAACGCAGCATCAGTGTTTTTATGCGGCGTAAAAAGTCCCCCTCAAGAGCAATAGGGAGAGCCTGGAAGAGGTACAAAAGTTTGGGAAGGAGAGACATTTTAAATGCGTGAATCCTCCCCAACCAGGAAATGGACATTGGCTTCCACCGGCCTAGGTCCTTCTGGACCTTCGCGATCAGGGGGGGAAGTTAGCAGAGTAAAGCTTCCAGATCATAGGGGTCAAATGAACCCCCAGATATTGGATGGAGGAGGAGGTCCAGGGCAGAAGCGTGAGTGGTACAAGGCGCAGGACGTCCGCAGGAGGGAGAGTGAGGTTGAGGACATAGGATTTCTCGTAGTTGTCCTTAAAGCCCGCCACCTCCTCATATCACTCTAACTCCTCCCGTAAGTGAGGGAGGGAATGGGAAGGGTCCGAAAGAAAGAGCAGAATGTCATCTGCAAACAAGGTAATCTTGTGCGACTCCCCAGTGAAGGGAAGCCCCCGGATCTCTGGGTTCTCCCGCACCGCGATAGCTAGGGGCTCTATGCTGAGAGCAAACAGGATGGGGGAGAGGGTGCAACCTTGCCGCATGCCCCGAGAATGCTCAAGGAAGGTGGACAGATGGCCGTTGACGGCCACGCGGGATCGGGGGTGCTGTAGTTAGCCCTAAGCATCTGCAAAAATTTGGGGGAAAAGCCAAAAGCAGTCAATGTCTGGACCAGGAAGCACCAGTCAACCCTGTTGAACGCCTTCTCGGCGTCAAGACCCACCAGGACAGCAGGTATCCTAAACTTATTGGCCTTCTCAATCAAATGCACCACTCTCCTGGTGTTGTCGGGGGTCTGTCGCCTCTTAATGAAGCCAGATTGGTCGGGGTGAATAAGAGCCGGCATTAAGCCGTTGAGCCTGTTCGTGATGATCGACGAGTACAGTTTGGAGTCTATGTTGAGAAGTGCAATCGGTCTGTACGAGGTGCACTTAGAGGGGTCCTTCCCGGGTTTGGGAATAATCGATATCAGCGCCTCAGCCATAGTGCCCGACGTCACCCCCTCCTCCGCCATTCCATTAAATAAGCGCACTAAATAATCACACAGCTCAGCGGCAAAGGTTTTATAAAATACAGCTGTGAACCCGTCCGCCCCAGGGGCCTTATGGGGTTTCAGGGCCTTGATGGCGGCCAGTACGTCCTCCCTGGTGAAGGGAGCAGAGAGGGCCTTGTTCCATTCCGCCGACACCTAGGGCAGCGGTAGCGCCCGTATATAATCCCTCTGGGCCTAAACATCAAGGGAGTCCCCCGCGTACAGCGACTTATAGAAGTCACCAAGAAGGGCAGCCTTGTCCTCATCTTGATGTATGAGGGTTCCCACCCCGTCCTGTATACCGCCAATATACTCCCGTTCTCTCTTGTCTCGGAGCTGCCGGGCCAGGTGCTTCCCCACCTTATTCCCCTGGGAATAAGAAATTCCCCGGAGCTTCAGCAGCGTGAATTCCGCCCTGTTGGTATAGTGAGACCTGAGCTTGCCCCTAACCGCAGTTAGCTGCCGCCAAATCTGTCTAGAAGGGGTCTGTTTGTGGGCCTGCTCTAGACTAGAAAGCTCTTCCTCCAATTTCTCACGCTCCTTCCCTCTCAGCCTATTAAGTGCTGAGTTCAGTGCCAGACAATGCCCGTGGATGCAAGCCTTGAAGGCGTCCCACGTGGTGAAAACCGATGTGTCGCCTGTGTCGTTGAGGGCAAAGAATTTGTTCATAGCTGTCCGGAGAGCAGTGCAGGAGGATTTATCCCGCTGGCATTCAGGCGGGCCCCCCGGGTCCGTCCCAGCGCAATCACCAAGGCACCCCCTGGAGCGCTAGGCTTAGCAGGACATCCAGGCGGGAGCGAACGCAGCAGACGCAGCGCTCAGGGGATTCCGGGCAACCTCTCCTCACTGGGCCTGGGCCCTCTCGATATGACCAGGTGTCCCCACTGCGGGCTCTCTTCCGAAAACCCGGGCACCCACACCAGGCCGATCCAGGCCGCAGACCGCGCTATTGCAGGCTCCTGCCCACATCGCCCACAGTGCGTTGCCAGCCACACCAGGCCGGTGCGCCCTCCTCCGAGTCACGAGCCCGCAGTAGGTCCCGCGTCACAGCTCTGGGGCTGGCGCCGCGCGGACACCAGCAGCACAGCAGGGGCTCCAAGGCTCAACCAATGCCGGAAGTCCTGGCACAGAACCCCACGGCAGCACCTGGGGGCACAGGCACAATTGCAGGACAAGGCCCACTCGGGTCAAAGAGCCCCAGCCTCGGGTAGTTGGCGCGGCCGCATCACGGAGTCAAAGTCCGGGCATTCGTCACTTCCCTCACCTACCCAATCACCGGGCCGCTGCAGCCGCAACTCTCAGGCGCCCACACCACCAGCAAGCAGGACCACGGCAGATCACCTCCGGAGCCAGTCCCTGGTCCCTCCGCTCACGTTCCTTCAGGCAGTCACCCTCCGGGGCTCCCTGCAGCAGGCCGCGCCGCAGCCTAGTCCGGGTCCACGAACGCTACCAGGTAGGCCGCAGCGGCAAGCTCCTCTCGCAGCGTTCCCACGGGCTGGACGGGACCCCAGGGCACCCCAGGCAGACTCCGGGGCCCAGGCAAGGTGGTACACGGGGCTTCAAAGTCCTGGAAGGAAGCTAGAACAAAGCTTTAGTCGGCGTGGCACCGGAGAGACCTGAAAGCACGTCTCAGTCCGTTGCCATCTTGGCCACACCCCCTGTAGATCAGTTTTTAAAAAGGTTCCCAGGCCTATTCATCATTTTCTCTGAAACTAGTTTATTAGTTAAAAAAAAACATAAGCATAAAAACATACATTCAACCAAATTATCATAACCATATCTATAAAAGTATAGAAACATGATACAAACGCAAACTTAAAATCAGATAATAAACCAGATTGACCACAGCAGCAAATGACAAACACAGTACTTAGACCTCACCAAGTTCAGGTTTTTCTATGGTGACATAAACACAGCACTTAGGTTTTGATACATACCACCCACCCCCGCTCAGAAAAACAGCAGATTTAGAAACCTGGAAAATAGCCACATAGATATCATACTATAAAGTGTTTAGAGAATGGCAAAAAGCTAAGTGCAGCCAATTCTCCTCCTGGCCCTGATCTTCTTGTATTTGTCCATGGGGCCTTAACAGTGGTCGACCAAAATAAATTACTGATTTAAAAAGGCATAAACATAAAAAAAGAACACAGCATTGGGCACATCTGACCAGTAATAGCAGCAGTTAATGTGCAAAGGCCTTGAGACCTCTCTTCCCTCATCACATGGCTGCGTGATAATTAAAGTATAAAGTGACAGGTGACTAGATATAAAGTGCAACCAACATAAAAGGGTATATGAATGCCCCTGGGAATCCCTCAGACAGGATGAGGGCAGAATACATCTTGCTTACCAGACTCACGCACCCCCTAGCAGCCCATCATTCAGGAGATGACTGTGCCCCACTGAACCAAGCTGTTTGCACACTTCCTGAATTAAGGCATACCGGTCCCTCTTTGGAAAGGACCTTTACCCTGGTCAAGTCTTTAAAAATGTCAAGAAACTGCAGCAGCCAAATGTTCAACTTGATGTTTCAGGGTTTAAAAGACTCCAGAGTCGCTGACATGCAGGTTCTTATTCCTAAGGCTAAAAATGATTTACATAGCCTGGCCCTCCGATGCCCCAGTAGGCTAGGGCAGAAAGAAAAGGATATGCAAGAAAGTCTCCTTTGTCAGGTGACATAAACAACACCTCTTATCCTTTGAGTGACCCTCTTGCAACCTAGGAATAAAGTCCAGGGAAGGGAGCAACCCAAATATCACTACCATACATTTCCTCTAAGTGGTCACAGAATATGCTGCTTTGAAGTAGGGCTTTTCCTGTTGGGCATCTCAGGAGCTTAAAACCAGCCACCCGTGTGGCTAGTGTCATTTTATCCTCCAACCGACTTTTTTCGGACGGATACATTTGTTCGCTGCTTTCTCAAATGCTTATTCACTTGTATCCAGTTACCATAGTTCGCTAAGGCCAAGGTTCTCAATGCCGTCCTGCAAATACTTATGTCAGCATCCTTTCCATCTTTGTAGGGTAATTTCAGTCCAGACATAATACGTAATTGAGTCATTAGAAGCAACCCTCATTTTGTGACAGCTTCTTAAGAAAGCCCCTTGTTTGACTAAAGATTGCTTAACCAGAGGAAATTCAAGTCTGTCTTGCGCAGGCGAGGCCGACCTTGGCAACTGAGAGACTTGTTTATAGGTCCATATTATAAACTTCTCCAAAAGGTTTGCATCTTCAGCGAGCATCATCATGCCTCCATACGATAAGGTCGGAATCAATTTTGACTTTATCACATAATGAGAGCCCCAAGATTAAGACCCCTGAGGCTTTTCGATAGAGTAAATAAGGCAAAGTTTAGCGCATTCGCTTTCCCTCCAATAGCTTCCCTTTGTGCCACATAGGATGTTCAGCAATTCGTCAGCTTAGAGAGATTACTTTTGTCTTTCTGAGGTTCATCTTCAGTTGATTGTAGTCCAAAACTCCTCAAGCTGAGTGATCAGTTTTTGTAACCCTACCCGTGTGTTACTTAGTAGTAGCAAATCATCTTCATAGGGGATGTGAGACTGTTATTTATCATTTTTGGCCCAAGCAGTCCAAACACGGCATGGCTACTTCCACTAGTTCCGAAAATCCACAACGATTTCTTGGAAAAACTAGCCTTCAGCAGTCAGGGAAATCCCCTTGCTTGAATATTTATTTCTCCAAGAACTCATGGAGTTTTCAAAGAACTGCAAGTCTTTAGTGACGTTAATATGTCCAACCTTACGTCAAACTTGCACCTTCAAGGTATAAATATGCCCACACTTGCCCTAGAAAACACACAGTGGTTTGGAGCAGTTCGACTATCTACTTGCCTGACGCAGCTCGCTACAGCAAGTGCTGAAGGAAGCCGACCCTCCAGCAGATGCACTGAGAAAGGCGCTGTCTTTTCTCTGGCCGAGAAATCCAGCTTTAGTGTTTCCAAGCTTCCCTTGCGGGTTGTTGAGAAATCGAGTCCAGGGAGAGAGATACCAGACCTCTTCATTCTAAAACCAAGGTACGGAGCTGATTAGAACCCTGAGAGAAATCTTGGATAGATTCCTGGCAGAAAATACTAAATCTTTGCTACACCACACTTACTTCTTCCCTCGTACTAGACTTAGGTTAGATACACCGGGGTAGGCGTATTTTAGAAGCACCAGTGGAGTACGTTTTATGTATTTATCTTATGGCTTAGAAACCATATCAAGCTTTTAGAGTCATATTTTCTAATACTCTTTTTACTGTACGCACTTTACTTTATGCTAAGTATTGCGATTATAGCAGTTAATTTCTTCTGCATGAGAAAGAAGACTGTTCAATAAATACCCTTTTTATTGAAAACGCCTATCTCTATATTTCTCTGCATCTCTGGTGAAACGAAGCATGCACGATTGACTAAGTGAAATAGCCATCTATTGTTTTCCGCGACTCTAGAGATATATTTCTTATTCTTGGGAAACAAAGTTGTCATGTTTATGCGGTTGTCAGAAACTAATCCCTTCTTGTGAATTCGAGAAAGTTTCTAGTGACCTCTGAGTTAGCTGGCACACACATAATTAAGTTTAGTATATGCGATAGAGACCTAGCCGACTTAGGTCCTACGTCAATTCTATAGTATAGGCTATTCCAATGCGCAGAGCCTATTGGGAATATAGGAACTACACTACATGGCGCCCAATGTTTGGTAAGGCACTCATTTAACGCTAGATACTAGAGTAACTCAGTTGTGCTTTTCACACAGACCCCTTTTTCTCGTAAAATACTCCAATAGATGTCTGGAGTGGGTAAAAGGATAAAAATATCTGCCATAAACTGAGTAGGACGAAAATCCTATGTATTACTTTTTTTTGATTTGTTCAACGTTGAAGGATACAGTGATCCAAAAATATTGTGCACCTTATCTTTGTTTCCTTGAAACTTGCTCTGCAAACTTTCAGTAAACAAAATGACGGATAGTGAAGACGAGAGAGAAAGGATTAGAGATGCAGCAGCAGCCCAACCAGCCATAGGAAACAAAGGTCTTCAACAAAATGACCTGGATGCTGTAATCATCCCGGTAAACGTAAGGAAAACCATCGCTACAAAGCTTAGGACAAATGGCGTATCATCGAGAGGTGGTAAGGTAATATTTGGTATAGAGGCACATGAATATCGGCAGACAGAGGTATTCTTTTCATGTATTACTTTTCCTACAGCTAATCCAGCAACAAATGAGTTTCACTACTACAAAGTAGAAGATCCACCAGTGGAATACATTCCTTTCGAGGATATTGAAATTCCACTAACTTACCAAGAGCATCAGCAAGATGGCTGAGCAGACGTGAGCTGCATCGGCTCCCGATCCGCGCGCTACCTGGCGAGTGTTTCTGGCGGCGTCCTCGAGCGGAATCATCCCCGCGACATACCCCAGGGCAGCGGATGACCTGAGGCACCGCCGACAGGCGACTTGGCGGCTTTCCGAGGTCTCGGTGGTCCTCCCTGGGAGACGGCGAGAGGTCCCAAAATCAAAATGGTGGGCGGCAATCGACCTTAAGAGGCGACGGAACCGCGCTGGTACGCGGTGTCAGAGTCGGCGGCAGAAGACTGCAGAGGACCCAGAAGCAGCGGAGGCAATGACGGTGGGCCCCGGCGTGGCTGCGGCGATTTAGATCACTGGCTGAGACCCTACAGCGACGAGCTCCCTTGCTGCCTGACCTTAAGATGGCGACCGGGGAGGCCTCCTGAGACATTGAGGGCCTCTGAAGGCTTCCACTACGATTTTTCCTCCCTGATGTGGTTGCTTTGGAGCTGCTGTAGTGGGGCAGAGGCATATTGCGGTGAGCAGTGCTGGGAGCGAGGGGGTCCCTCCAATGTCAGCTATTACCATGCACGACGGACGCGGCAGCGGACGGGGCCCAGGGGATTAAGCTGCTGACCTCTTGCTTCTGCGTTGAAGAGCCCTTCTACTATGGGCCGCAGGGCTCTCTGCCCTCCTAACGATGCCAGCGATCATATGTAGAGCGCATAGTCTTTAGGCAGACGCCCACCCGATCGGTGAGTTACTCGGGTGGATGGAGATGTAACCACCGCTGATTTCTACAAGGTGCACTGGGTGCTGTCGAACGGTCTCCTCTTGAGCCTACGCTGAGTTCTGAAGGGGTGAATCTGTGTGACCTGGGGCAGCTGGGCCATGCGGGGCCCCCTCCTTATGCCGCCGAAGAAAGGCACGAACAAGGGGACAGGCAAGGGTTCAATTTTTTCGCTGGCGCTGACAATCAGCCAGCACGTAGGGGAGGCACCGACAAGGCGAACATGGCCCTCATGAAAGCGGATCTCCTGTCCATGTTTTTAAATCCGAGCTCCGCACTGAGCTTGGTCAGGACATAAAGTCCTCTATAGATCAACTACGAACGGACTTATCGGAACGTCTGGCCTCGCTTCAACAAGACGTTGATTCGGTGGGCACCAGAGTTCTGGACTTGGAGACGCAGCACCAAGAACACAAACAATCGATCAGGGAGTGCCGGGAAGACATCCAATCCCTTAAGGAACAATTACAACAGAAGCAACTGAATGCCAAAGACCTTGAAAACTGCGCACGGAGGGAGAACATTCGGATCAAAGACCTTGAAGAAGGCGCAGAAGGGCCGGACTTAGAAGCCTTCATAGAGGGGCTCTTTGCAGAAATTCTGAGCCCCCAAGCACTTAAGATAAAACTGGACAGAGTCCACAGAGTGGGCCCTCCGCAGAAGGACGATCGGAGGAGGTCTCGTGATGTGCTGCCAAAGTTCCACTCCTATAAAACCAAAGAGGCGGTCCTGCAAGTGGCCAGAACGAAGGATTCTATCTCCTTCCAGAGCTTCTCTTGCGCCATCTTCCAAGACGCTGCCCCCTCCACGCTGGTGCGCAGACAGACACTGCGACCTATCACTACTAAGCTACAGGAGGGCAGTATCAAATACCGATGGACATACACTTTCGGTCTAAGTTTTGAATACCGCAACAAGAGGCGACATATCACCGACCTGAAGGATGGTCTAACTCTCTTGGGCCTCCTGTTGGAGGAGGGGGGTCCTTCTTCTGAGGCGTCTGGTGACCCTTCAAAGGGTGCAACATCCACATCGTCCTGGGTGCCGAGCTCGAGAAGAGGGAGACGCTGACAACGGCCAAGGGACGCTCCATTGATGTGAGTCTGCCTGCCCTCCTGCGGGGGCTCTGTTGGGCCCCGGGCCTCTGTATTCGGGTCCAAGAGATTTCAAGGTTTCCGGAGCCTCGACGGTGGTGAGACTTTGTACTTCCCATGCCATGTGCAGCGCTCCCCCAAGACTGTTCTGTTTCAGCTCTTTATGGGAGAGAGTGAGATCTGCTGTTATGACTCCGGGGTTGTTTGTTCTAATGTATCAAACTCAAGAAGATATAACCAACTTAGGAAAGTTGGAAGAACAAGTAAATCTTGAGCAGAAAGAAATATATGAGCAAGTGAGAGAACAGATTCAGCATGGATTACTTCATGAGAAGAAATAGTGTTCTTGCTCATCATTTGAACCTATCCGTATGTATGTGAGTGGACAAGCTGGAACAGGTACCTCCACTAATCATACATTTAATAGAATAGGATGTACTTCTATTATTGACTTTATCCTAGTTGACACTGGTACACAGTCAAAATATCGAGTTCCTTATGTCGACTAGCAGTAATATAGAGTATTAAAAATCGAAGGTAAGAAATGTCGATGTAGTAAATATTGTTGTAAAAAATATTGATTTATATGTATTGTAGATAATATCGAGTTAAGTAATATCGAGATTGGAAATATCGATATATATATAATATCGAAATGTCAAAATATCGACATGTAAAAATGTATTTGTTAAATTTTTTTAAAATTAGAAATGTTTAATATTTTAGCAATCATAGTTAATAATAATATTAAAGAGTTTTATAATGTATTATATATATTTAGGAGCGGGATGTTGGGTTTATAGGGGATAAGGGTGGGGAGTGTTTTAAAAATATATAGAGAGAATTTCATAATTATTAAAATAATTAAATAGAAATAGGATTTTGAAATTTGAAAATAATTAAAAATTTTAGGAGCGGGATGTTGGGTTTATAGGGGATAAGGGTGGTGAGTGTTTTAAAAATATATATAGAACATTTAATATTTTGTAAAATAATTAAATAGAAGTAGGAATTAGAAATTACAATTTTGAAATAGGAAATTGAAATTTGTATTTTGAAATTAATTAAAATTTTTAGGAGCCGGATGTTGGGTTTATAGGGGATAAGGGTGGGGAGTGTTTTAAAAATACTTATAGAGAAATTAAAATTTTGTAAAATAGTTAAATAGAAATAGGAATTAGAAATTAAAATTTAGAAATAGGAAATTGAAATATGAAATTTGAAATTAATTTAAATTTTTAGGAGTGGGATGTTGCGTTTATGGGGGATAAGGGTTGGGCGTTTTTAACAAAAATGTAACATAATTAGGGTTATGTTTAAAATATAAAAATTTGAAATTGTATTTAGAAAAAGCTAAAAATTGGGTGGTGAATGTTTTAAAAAGTTTTACTTCAGCTTTTAAATTTAAATAAATTTATTCAATGGAAATCGGATTTTAATATTTTAATAAAATTAGATATTTGATTTTTGTCTGATAGGTATGTAGTGTTTATAGGGGATAAAGCAGGGTGGATGAATATAATTATAAAATATTAGAAATGAATTTAACAAAAAATAGAATATAACAATGTTTAATTTTAAATATGTAATATTTTTTTAGGAGATTTATGAATGTAATGTTGTTTTGATAGGGGATAAGGGTGGTGATGATTTATATACATTTTAAATGTATTATATAAAAAAAATTCTATTGTTAGTATTTCTAATTTTTATTATATTGCAATGAGTTTAATGTAATAAATATGTGTTATATTTTTATCAATATGACACTAATCATAACAAATTATTGAAAATAATAAAAAAGAGTTTTATAATTAAATAATACAAAAATATTTAAAAAATCTATATATTTATAATTTGTATATTTTTTTAAATAGGTTTACTGTCCAGCATCTACAAATTTAAATGTATATTACACTTGGAATAGTAATTTATATAGGTTCAGTCTCCAGCACCTACCCTAGTTAAATGTAAATTTGAGTTGGAATATTAATTTATATAGGTTCAGTCTCCAGGACCTACCCTAATTAAATGTAAATTGAATTTGGAATAGTACATTAAATAGGTTCAGTGTCCAGCATCTACTCTAATTAAATGTAAATTGGAGTTGGAATAGTAAATTAAATAGGTTCTGTGTCTAGCACCTACCATAATTAAATGTAGGTTGGAGTTTGAGTAGTAAATTAAATAGGTTCAGGTTCAGTGTCCAGCACCTACCCTAATTAAATGTAGATTGGAGTTTGATTAGTACATTAAATAGGTTTAGTGTCCAGCACCTACCCTAATTAAATGTAAATTGAGTTGGAATAGTAAATTAAAGAGGTTCAGTGTCCAGCACCTAATCTAATTAAATGTAAATTGGAGCTGAAATAGTAAATTAAATAGGTTCAGTGTCCAGCACCTACCCTAATTAAATGTAGATTGGAGTTGGAATAGCAAATTATATAGGTTCAGTGTCCAGCACCTATCTTAATTAAATGTAAATTGGAGTTGGAAAAGTAAATTAAATAGTTTCAGTGTCTAGCACCTACCCTAATTAAATGTGATTGGAGTTGGAATAGTAAATTAAATAGGTTCAGTGTCCAGCACATACCCTAATGAAAAGTAAATTGGAGTTTGAATAGTAAATGATATAGGTTCACTGTCCAGCACCTTCCCTAATTAAATGTAAATTGGAGTTGGAATAGTAAATTAAAGAGGTTCAGTGTCCAGCACCCACTCTAATTAAGTGTAAATTGGAGTTGGAATAGCAAATTATATAGGTTCAGTGTCCAGCACCTATCTTAGTTAAATGTAAATTGGAGTTGGAATAGTAAATTAAATAGTTTCAGTGTCTAGCACATACCCTAATTAAATGTAGATTGGAGTTGAATAGTACATTAAATAAGTTCAGTGTCCAGCACCTACCCTAATTAAATGTAGATTGGAGTTTGAATAGTAAATTAAATAGGTTCAGTGTCCAGCACCTACCCTAAGTAAATTTAAATTGGATTTGGAATAGTTAATTAAATTGGTTCAGTGTCCAGCACCTACGCTAATTAAATGTAAATTGGAGTTGGAATAGTATATTAAATAGGTTCAGTGTCCAGCACCTTCCCTAATTAAATGTAAATTGGAGTTGGAATAGTAAATTAAAGAGGTTCAGTGTCCAGCACCTACTATAATTAAATGTAAATTGGAGCTGGAATAGTAAATTAAATAGGTTCAGTGTCCAGCACCTACTCTAATTAAATGTAAATTGGAGTTGGAATAGTAAATTTAATATGTTCAGTGTCCAGCACCTACTCCAATTAAATGTAAATTGGAGTTGGAATAGCAAATTATATAGCTTCAGTGTCCAGCACCTATCTTAATTAAATGTAAATTGGAGTTGGAATAGTAAATTAAATAGTTTCAGTGTCTGGCACCTACCCTAATTAAATGTAGATTGGAGTTTGAATAGTAAATTAAATAGGTTCAGTGTCCAGCACCTACCCTAATTAAATGTAAATTGGGATTTGGAATAGTTAATTAAATTGTTTCAGTGTCCAGCACCTACCCTAATCAAATGTAAATTGGAGTTGGAATAGTACATTAAATAGGTTCAGTGTCCAGCACCTTCCCTAATTAAATGTAAATTGGAGTTGGAATAGTAAATTAAAGAGGTTCAGTGTCCAGCGCCTACTCTAATTAAATGTAAATTGGAGTTGGAATAGTAAATTAAATAGGTTCAGTGTCCAGCACCTACCCTAATTAAATGTAAATTGGTGTTGGAATAGTAAATTAAATAGGTTCAGTGTCTAGCACCTACCCTAATTAAATGTAGATTGGAGTTGGAATAGTAAATTAAATATGTTCAGTGTCCAGCACCTACCTTAATTAAATGTAAATTGGAGTTGGAATAGTAAATTAAATAGGTTCAGTGTCTAGCACCTACCGTAATTAAATGTAGATTGGAGTTGGAATAGTAAATTAAATATGTTCAGGGTCCAGCACCTACCCTAATTAAATGTAAATTGGAGTTGGAATAGTAAGTTAAAAAGGTTCAGTGTCCAGCACCTACTCTAATTAAATGTAGATTGGAGTAGGAATATTAAATTAAATAGGTTCAGTGTCCAACACCTATCCTACTTAAATGTCAATTGGAGTTGGAATAGTAAATTAAATCTGTTCAGTGTCCAGCAGCTACCCAAATTAAATGTAGATTAGAGTTTGAATGGTACATTAAATAAGTTCAGTGTCCAGCACCTACCCTAATTAAATGTAGATTGGAGTTTGAATAGTAAATTAAGTAGGTTCAGTGTCCAGCACCTACCCTAATTAAATGTAAATTGGATTTGGAATAGTTAATTAAATTGGTTCAGTGTCCAGCCCCTACCCTAATTAAATGTAAATTGGAGTTGGAATAGTACATTAAATAGGTTCAGTGTCCAGCACCTTCCCTAATTAAATGTAAATTGGAGTTGGAATAGTAAATTAAAGAGGTTCAGTGTCCAGCACCTACTCTAATTAAATGTAAATTGGAGTTGGAATAGTAAATTAAATAGGTTCAGTGTCCAGCACCTACTCTAATTAAATGTAAATTGGAGTTGGAATAGTAAATTTAATATGTTCAGTGTCCAGCACCTACCCTAATTAAATGTAGATTGGAGTTGGAATAGAAAATTAAATAGGTTTAGTGTGCAGCACCTACCTTAATTAAATGTAAATTGGAGTTGGAATAGTAAATAAATAGGTTCAGTGTCCAGCACCTACCCTAATTAAATGTAGATTGGAGTAGGAATATTAAATTAAATAGGTTCAGTGTCCAACACCTATCCTACTTAAATGTCAATTGGAGTTGGAATAGTAAATTAAATCTGTTCAGTGTCCAGCAGCTACCCAAATTAAATGTAGATTGGAGTTTGAATAGTACATTAAATAGGTTTAGTGTCCAGCACCTACCCTAATTAAATGTAGATTGGAGTTTGAATAGTAAATTAAATTGGTTCAGTGTCCAGCACCTACCCTAATTAAATGTAAATTGGATTTGGAATAGTTAATTAAATTGGTTCAGTGTCCAGCACCTACTCTAATTAAATGTAAATTGGAGTTGGAATAGTACATTAAATAGGTTCAGTGCCCAGCACCTTCCCTAATTAAACTTAAATTGGAGTTGGAATAGTAAATTAAAGAGGTTCCGTGTCCAGCACCTACTCTAATTAAATGGTAATTGGAGATGGAATAGTACATTTAAATAGGTTCAGTGTCCAGCACCTACTCTAATTAAATGTAAATTGGAGTTGGAATAGTAAATTTAATATGTTCAGTGTCCAGCACCTACTCTGAATGTAAATTGGAGTTGGAATAGTAAATTAAAGACGTTCAGTGTCAAGCACCTACTCTAATTAAATGTTAATTGGAGTTGGAATAGTAAATTATATAGGTTCAGTGTCCAGCACCTACTCTAATTAAATGTAAATTGGAGTTGGAATAGTAAATTTAATATGTTCAGTGACCAGCACCTACTCTAATTAAATGTAAATTGGAGTTGGAATAGCAAATTATATAGCTTCAGTGTCCAGCACCTATCTTAATATGGCTGAGATACCCGCCACCCCCTCTCAACACAATCCCCAAGAATGGGAATACGGAAACATTTCTGAACTTTTGGAAGGCGGGAGGGAGTTACCCTCCCGGCCGTATTTATTAAAATATGAAACAAAATTAAAACATTAAAATAACAGTTTCATATCATGTACAATTTCATTTCCACATTACGATGTTTTGGCTGACCTTAACACATTTCTAATACAAAGGTTCTCCTAGCCGATACTAACATCCTACAAATGCATTTTCAAATTGAAATTGTACATCCTAACGTTAAGGGCCAACGGCAAGGTCGTAACCGGTGTCAGATCCCTAAACCAGAACTCCCCCCTCACTTGTGAGGGGCGGCCGCACAGAGGACTGCACCTCATGTGCACATACCAATTTCCCTTTTCTTGACGGGGGCCCCAATTAACTCGACGCCATTTTATGGTCGTCCGAGGACTCGTGTGAGGTGTCTAGAAGGTAGCGTAGACCCCCCTCCCCACCCCACACAACTTACCACATCTGCCGTCGCAGATGTCCTGGCCCCGGGAAATTCCCAGGAGGGGCCCGTAGCCCCTCCTATCCAGGGAGGGGCCTTGACCGCCTTCCCTTTCCTTTCGGCATCCCATCCTTAGAAGGGACCGCCTCCCCGTTGAGGGGCCAATGGCCACCTCCCCCCGGGCGCTCCCATCCGTAATGGGTGACGCCCCCCCCTAGGGATCTTCCAATTACTGCTCACCGATCATGACCTTACCGCCACAGGCCGGATAGTTGACCGGCTATTTGGACCCCCCAAAAAACTCCTACCTAAAGGTCATGCTGTAAACTCTTTAACCAAGCTACGAGGTCTCCTATGAGTAAAGAATTCCCCACTCGGGACAAATGGACCCCATCTTCAAGATACATATGGTCTCCCCTGATACACCCATGAGGAATCGAATGCAATGTACTTGTACGGAACAGTCTACCAAGCTTGTTATTCACCTTTTTCACAGAATGATTTATAGCAGACACTGAATTAGCCCCCCGCCACACCTTTCGTGGAATCATATGGGACCATGCAATCGTGCACCCTGGAACCCTTCTCGCCAACCAACTTACAGTGGATAGTATCGCCTCGAGAAGTAGTCGTCTACCAGCGGTCACCAAATCATTGCCCCCAAGATGTACTATGATTACAGACGGCGGTGACCTTGTCCGCCCTGACAAACCCTCGAAAAAAGGTTGAAACTGGTCAATACAGAGCCCGCCCCTTCCGTAGAAGGTCACCCTGTACCCGTATTCCCCAGCCATGTGAATCATGTCACCTGCTTTGAATACGTCCGCGGCACGCCTCACGTATGAGTGGCCCACGACCCACACCACTTTTTCCTCAGCCGGTGATCTTTGACCGCTGGTTCCCAGGTGTCGGGTCGACTGCACAGTCCGCCCCGCCTCGTAAGCTTGCGAAACTGTAAACCAAACAAAAACAAGAAGCATGAGTACATGATTTCAGCTTCACAACATGTGCAACCGCACATACCTTTTGTAACAATTCGAGGACCAACGCCCCAATTGTTTCACCTTTTCCACACTCAGACCCCTGGCTGTAGCCTCTGTAGCAGCCCCTATCCGGAAGGAGTGGGTCCCAAACTCGCCCGGGTTCAAGCCAGCGGCCGAAATTGCCATTGCAAGCACCCGCTGGAACTGAAACCTCGTCAGTGGGGTGGCATCAGCGTGTCTCAACAAGGTCCCCCCCCATGATGCCGCCCTCTGCGCCAAATATTCCTCAACGCATACGACGGGGCACATGGGTGATCCGGGAATCCGATGGACTACTACGCTGTCCCCGATCGCACCCTGATCGGTCTTGGACCTGGCAAACGAGACAATCATCGTCTCCCCCTTAACTTGAATGTGCTCTCGGCACAGCCCCCCCCCCCGTATCCTGCTTGTTCTTTGCCACCAGTTCGCTTACCCGCATAGCCCCATGGAATGCTAATGCAAAAGCGGCCCGGAATAACACTGTTTCTGACTGGGATGAACATGTCGCAGGGAGTACGGACAGTAACAGGGCCAACCTTTCCAGACCTATCGGGTGCCTTTCATCTACTCTGCGACCCTCAAGGCGTTGCCACCCACGCAGCGCTTTCTGTACTACGAAAGATGCTGTAGGGTCCTGGATACCATGAGCCCGTGCCATGAAGGAAATGGCGGCCCGATGCCTCTGGGCCGTGGCTACCGATTTGCCTGCCTGATGTAATGACAGCAAAAACTTTACGACAAACTCTTCCTGGACCCAAAGCTCCCCCCTAGCAGAACCCAAAAAGGACTAATAGGAACGGAACGCCCCTTCATATGCCTTCCTTGTCCTGGGTGCTAAACTCTCTCCCACGAGGTTTTGTAGTTCGGGGCACCGAGAGACCAGAGAGCTTCGGGAAATGGTGCCGCCACCGGGTCCGCTGTGGGCAGAAAACCCCAGAAGGCCTGCATACGGAAACGAGAAAGCGCATCAGCAGCCTGATTCAGCACTCCCGGCACATGTCTCGCCCTAAAGAGCACGTTCAATTGCATACATAGTAAAACAATTTCCTTGAGCAATCTCAGAATCCATTTGCATCGTGCTGCCTGACTATTGATACACTCAACCACGGTCATGTTATCAGACCAGAACACCACAGAGTGATCCCGAAACCCCTCAGGCCATGTTTTCAAGGCCACCAGAATAGGGAACAGTTCGAGAAAAGCAATGCTACTTGTAAGCCCACACTCGTGCCACCATGACGGCCACGTTTGAGCCGACCAGTGATTACCGAATATGGCGCCAAAGCCCATACTCCCCGCCGAATCTGTCCACAGCCCCAACTCCTCGGAGGACACCGCCGGCTTGTTCCAGACAACCCGACCATTGAAATCCGCCAGGAATGCCAACCAAATGCGCATGTCCTGGCGAATCTCTGCCGAGAGCCTCGTGCGGTGGTGCCCCTCTTTAAGACCGACCATGGCTTGTGCAATCGAGCGGGAAAAAGGGCGGGCCATTGGCATTACTCTAAGGGCAAAATTCAACTGACCCACAGTCTGCTGCAATTGATGCAAGTTCACCTTAGTCTCCCTAATACATGTCTCAAGCGAGGCCCTGAATTTCCTCACCTTTTCTTTGGGCAACCGGAAGCAACCTTCTTTGGAATCGAGCTCTATTCCAAGAAACTCGAGCGAAGTTGATGGCCCCACAGTCTTACCTGGCGCCAATGGCACACCAAACTGACTCATCAGACCACAAAATTCTTTTAAAGCCTGTGCACATTCTGGGTCCCCGGCTGCCCCCAGGAACAGAAAATCGTCAAGATAATGCATAACATGCTGATACCCCGTCATACTTGTGAATGCCCATTGCAGAAAACAACTGAATTTCTCAAAATAAGCACAAGATATGGAGCATCCCATTGGCATACATTTATCCATGTAATAGCGCCCCTGAAACATAAAACCAAGGAGACGCTGATCGTCTGGGTGTACCGGGAGCAACCGGAACGCTGACTCGATGTCTGATTTGGCCATCAGCGCTCCGGGCCCCAGGCGATTCAACATGGCGACGGCATCATCGAAAGATGCGTACCGCACCGAACACACCTCCGGGTCTATCGCATCGTTCACCGAAAGACCCCTCGGTGCTGACAAGTTATGTAACAATCTAAACTCACCCGGGTGCTTCTTGGGGACCACTCCCAAGGGCGAACAAACAAAATTAGCAACTGGTGGCATGTCGAATGGTCCGGCAACCCGACCCCGGGTCACCTCTTTCCCAATCTTCGCTTGTACCACCGCCGTATTCTGCAGGACCGACAGTTGGTTCCTACAATGTGCTTCACCCTGAAAATTCCCCACTGGGATGCGGAAACCATACGAAAAACCGTCTCGCAACACCCCGGCGGAGACATGATCCGGGTATTCATTGAGCCAAGGAATCATTGCCATGGTATCAACCGGGGGAGGTAAAGGCGCCCCTCGGACTATTTCAGACCTGTTTGGGGCTTCCCCTACTTCCGTTATCACCCGTTTTGGCTCTGCACATGGTCTCGGGATGCGAGGACTGTCCACACCCCCCACAGTCGTGCCTAAACTTGCATGACCCCTGGGGCCTTGTACACTTTCCCCTGTTAAAATTCCAGCAGATCCCTTTTTTGCCCGTATTGCCATTCGACCTTGAGTGATGCTCGTTACTTGAACCCGCCCGAAAGGGCGCCCGAGATGAATGGCGGGAAAACTCCCCCCCGTTTCCCCCCAACAATGGCGCCTTTAACATGCCTGATTTCTCCATTTTTTGCCAGGAAATGGAGTCGTAACAATCCCACGTCAGAGATGTGTCGAACTCCTTGGCCTTACGAAACATATTATCATAACAAAACCACTGGTTGCCCTCATATGTCTGAGAAAACTCCATAATACGTGTCTGGTACACGGGTAACTCGGCCAACAGTTCAGGCCTCCGTTCCCCCATAATTGAAGTGAATATGCCAAATGCTCTGCCCCAATTACCTATCGTCTCATCGACTCTAAAAGCGGCCATCTTGGCGCGCCAAACACTCGGGTGCATAAACTCTTTTTGAACTTTCACGTGCTCAATCTCGTAATGATCAGTTAGCAAAGAAAACATGTTTACATATTTCTCAGCCCATATCCTCTCCTTGATTTCCATCGGAATATGCTGAGCCACTTTCTCCATTCTCGAGGGTACGGACCCCTCCCCCGCAATCGGCAGTAGCTGCTTACCTGAACTGGAAGCTGTAACCGTAGTCGCTGCCGAACTCATGCCCGCTGCGGGTTGACCCACTGGAGCCTGCGGGGGAACAAAAGGACATGGTGCCTTTGCAGCCTCTCTTGATTGCCGCAACTGCCTCATTACTGCCCTGGCGTCATCTGCCGTAGCCCCCTCACTCTCTTTCCCCAACCACGCTGCCAGCTGTGCAGCCAACTCGGGAGGCATATCCTCCCCGTTCACAGGGGTGACTACAACGGGAATTGGTTGCCCCTCCTTCGGGACCGGGATGGGCGCCTCAGTCGGTGTATCAGGGAGCGCCGGCGGCGCCTCGGGAACCGGGGCCTCTCCCCCAGTTGCTCCCTTCTTGGCCCTTCTACCTCTCCCGTTAGGGACTACTCCCGGCAATGCTGGTCCGACGACTCGCTTAGGGCCCCCTACACCGTTCATTGCCGCCATCTGTTTCTTCATCTCGGCCATGTCTTTCACGAGCATGTGGAGCATCTGATCGGTACCGACCCGCTTTCCGACCTTCTTGCCCGGCATTCTCCAACGATGATTCTCTGAAAGAACAAAGACAAAATTACAACGCTCAAAATTGGCTCTTCGTTCCGTCTCGAGCTCACGTGCAGCGGGGAGGTGCAGCTTCAGAGCACAGGAACAAGAGGATGCTACCTTGGTTTGTCGCTCCTTTTATCCTTTTTCGGGTGGGCGTAAACCCGCCTCCGCCCGCCTCCGGGGGCGTGGCTGGCGGCTTCAGTGTCTAGGACAACCCACTCTTGGGCGGGAAAAAACGCGCCCCGGCTACGCCGCTTTGGGCATACCAGCCGAGACTCGCCTCCCGCCCAAGATGGCTTCCCGGGGGGATCGGGGTACTCCACCATACGTTCGGGGGGACCGAGTGGTCACTCCTTTCCATTAAATGTAAATTGGAGTTGGAATAGTAAATTAAAAAGTTTCAGTGTCTAGCACCTACCCTAATTAAATGTAGATTGGAGTTTGAATAGTAAATTAAATAGGTTCAGTGTCCAGCACCTACCCTAATTAAATGTAAATTGGGATTTGGAATAGTTAATTAAATTGTTTCAGTGTCCAGCACCTACCCTAATTAAATGTAAATTGGAGTTGGAATAGTAAATTACATAGTTTCAGTGTCTAGCACCTACCCAAATTAAATGTAGATTGGAGTTTGAAAAGTAAATTAACCTCTTCGCCGCTAATGACAAGGGTAACTCGTCATGCACTTTTCATTGATTTCAATGGAAATTCAATGAAAAGTAAAATATTGCCTTAGCAGCCAAGTGGTTAAATTGGTTCAGTGTCCAGCACCTACCCTAATTAAATGTAAATTGGAGTTGGAATAGTACATTAAATAGGTTCAGTGTCCAGCACCTTCCCTAATTAAATGTAAATTGGAGTTGGAATAGTAAATTAAAGAGGTTCAGTGTCCAGCACCTACTCTAATTATATGTAAATTGGAGTTGGAATAGTAAATTAAATAGGTTCAGTGTCCAACACCTACCCTAATTAAATGCAGATTGGAATTGGAATAGCAAATTAAATAGGTTCAGTGTCCAGCACCTACCTTAATTAAATGTAAATTGGAGTTGGAATAGTAAATTAAATAGGTTCAGTGTCTAGCACCTACCCTAATTAAATGTAGATTGGAGTTGGAATAGTAAATTAAATATGTTCAGTGTCCAGCACCTACCCTAATTAAATGTAAATTGGATTTGGAATAGTAAATTAAATAGGTTCAGTGTCCAGCATCTACTCTAATTAAATGTAAATTGGAGTGTGAATAGTAAATTAAATAGGTTCTGTGTCTAGCACCTACCATAATTAAATGTAGGTTGGAGTTTGAGTAGTAAATTAAATAGGTTCAGGTTCAGTGTCCAGCACCTACCCTAATTAAATGTAGATTGGAGTTTGATTAGTACATTAAATAGGTTCAGTGTCCAGCACCTACCCTAATTAAATGTAAATTGAGTTGGAATAGTAAATTAAAGAGGTTCAGTGTCCAGCACCTAATCTAATTAAGTGTAAATTGGAGTTGGAATAGTACATTTAATAGGTTCAGTGTCCAGCACCTACCCTAATTAAATGTAGATTGGAGTTGGAATAGCAAATTGTATAGTTTCAGTGTCTAGCACCTACCCTAATTAAATGTAGATTGGAGTTGGAATAGTAAATTAAATAGGTTCAGTGTCCAGCACCTACTCTAATGAAAAGTAAATTGGAGTTTGAATAGTAAATGATATAGGTTCACTGTCCAGCACCTTCCCTAATTAAATGTAAATTGGAGTTGGAATAGTAAATTAAAGAGGTTCAGTGTCCAGCACCTACTCTAATTAAGTGTAAATTGGAGTTGGAATAGCAAATTATATAGGTTCAGTGTCCAGCACCTATCTTAGTTAAATGTAAATTGGAGTTGGAATAGTAAATTAAATAGTTTCAGCGTCTAGCACCTACCCTAACTAAATGTAGATTGGAGTTTGAATAGCACATTAAATAAGTTCAGTGTCCAGCACCTACCCTAATTAAATGTAGATTGGAGTTTGAATAGTAAATTAAATAGGTTCAGTGTCAAGCACCTACCCTAATTAAATGTAAATTGGATTTGGAATTGTTAATTAAATTGGTTCAGTGTCCAGCACCTACCCTAATTAAATGTAAATTGGAGTTGGAATAGTATATTAAATAGGTTCAGTGTCCAGCACCTTCCCTAATTAAATGTAAATTGGAGTTGGAATAGTAAATTTAATATGTTCAGTGTCCAGCACCTACTCTAAGTGAATGTAAATTGGAGTTGGAATAGTAAATTAAAGACGTTCAGTGTCCAGCACCTACTCTAATTAAATGTTAATTGGATTTGGAATAGTAAATTATATAGCTTCAGTGTCCAGCACCTACTATAATTAAATGTAAATTGGAGTTGGAATAGTAAATTTAATATGTTCAGTGACCAGCACCTACTCTAATTAAATGTAAATTGGAGTTGGAATAGCAAATTATATAGCTTCAGTGTCCAGCACCTATCTTAATTAAATGTAAATTGGAGTTGGAATAGTAAATTAAATAGTTTCAGTGTCTAGCACCTACCCTAATTAAATGTAGATTGGAGTTTGAAAAGTAAATTAAATAGGTTCAGTGTCCAGCACCTACCCTAATTAAATGTAAATTGGGATTTGGAATAGTTAAATAAAATGTTTCAGTGTCCAGCACCTACCCTAATTAAATGTAAATTGGAGTTGGAATAGTAAATTACATAGTTTCAGTGTCTAGCACCTACCCTAATTAAATGTAGATTGGAGTTTGAAAAGTAAATTAAATTGGTTCAGTGTCCAGCACCTACCCTAATTAAATGTAAATTGGAGTTGGAATAGTAAATTGAAGAGGTTCAGTGTCCAGCACCTACTCTAATTAAATGTAAATTGGAGTTGGAATAGTAAATTAAATAGGTTCAGTGTCCAACACCTACCCTAATTAAATGCAGATTGGAATTGGAATAGCAAATTAAATAGGTTCAGTGTCCAGCACCTACCTTAATTAAATGTAAATTGGAGTTGGAATAGTAAATTAAATAGGTTCAGTGTCTAGCACCTACCCTAATTAAATGTAGATTGGAGTTGGAATAGTAAATTAAATATGTTCAGTGTCCAGCACCTACCCTAATTAAATGTAAATTGGATTTGGAATAGTAAATTAAATAGGTTCAGTGTCCAGCATCTACTCTAATGAAATGTAAATTGGAGTTGGAATAGTAAATTAAATAGGTTCTGTGTCTAGCACCTACCATAATTAAATGTAGGTGGGAGTTTGAGTAGTAAATTAAATAGGTTCAGGTACAGTGTCCAGCACCTACCCTAATTAAATGTAGATTGGAGTTTGATTAGTACATTAAATAGGTTCAGTGTCCAGCACCTACCCTAATTAAATGTAAATTGAGTTGGAATAGTAAATTAAAGAGGTTCAGTGTCCAGCACCTAATCTAATTAAGTGTAAATTGGAGTTGGAATAGTACATTTAATAGGTTCAGTGTCCAGCACCTACCCTAATTAAATGTAGATTGGAGTTGGAATAGCAAATTGTATAGTTTCAGTGTCTAGCACCTACCCTAATTAAATGTAGATTGGAGTTGGAATAGTAAATTAAATAGGTTCAGTGTCCAGCACCTACTCTAATGAAAAGTAAATTGGCGTTTGAATAGTAAATGATATAGGTTCAGTGTCCAGCACCTTCCCTAATTAAATGTAAATTGGAGTTGGAATAGTAAATTAAAGAGGTTCAGTGTCCAGCACCTACTCTAATTAAGTGTAAATTGGAGTTGGAATAGCAAATTATATAGGTTCAGTGTCCAGCACCTATCTTAGTTAAATGTAAATTGGAGTTGGAATAGTAAATTAAATAGTTTCAGTGTCTAGCACCTACCCTAACTAAATGTAGATTGGAGTTTGAATAGCACATTAAATAAGTTCAGTGTCCAGCACCTACCCTAATTAAATGTAGATTGGAGTTTGAATAGTAAATTAAATAGGTTCAGTGTCCAGCACCTTCCCTAATTAAATGTAAATTGGAGTTGGAATAGTAAATTAAAGAGGTTCAGTGTCCAGCACCTACTCTAATTAAATCTAAATTGGAGTTGGAATAGTAAAATAAATAGGTTCAGTGTCCAGCACCTACTCTAATTAAATGTAAATTGGAGTTGGAATAGCAAATTATGTAGCTTCAGTGTCCAGCACCTATCTTAATTAAATGTAAATTGGAGTTGGAATAGTAAATTAAATAGTTTCAGTGTCTAGCACCTACCCTAATTAAATGTAGATTGGAGTTTGAATAGTAAATTAAATAGGTTCAGTGTCCAGCACCTACCCTAATTAAATGTAAATTGGGATTTGGAATAGTTAATTAAATTGTTTCAGTGTCCAGCACCTACTCTAATTAAATGTAAATTGGAGTTGGAATAGTAAATTAAATAGGTTCAGTGTCCAGCACCTACCCTAATTAAATGTAAATTGGAGTTGGAATAGTAAATTAAAGAGGTTCAGTGTCCAGCACCTACCCTAATTAAATGTAAATTGGAGTTGGAATAGTAAGATAAAAAGGTTCAGTGTCCAGCACCTACTCTAATTAAATGTAGATTGGAGTAGGAATATTAAATTAAATAGGTTCAGTGTCCAACACCTATCCTACTTAAATGTCAATTGGAGTTGGAATAGTAAATTAAATCTGTTCAGTGTCCAGCAGCTACCCAAATTAAATGTAGATTGGAGTTTGAATAGTACATTAAATAAGTTCAGTGTCCAGCACCTACCCTAATTAAATGTAGATTGGAGTTTGAATAGTAAATTAAATTGGTTCAGTGTCCAGCACCTACCCTAATTAAATGTAAATTGGAGTTGGAATAGTAAATTAAATAGGTTCAGTGTCTAGCACCTACCCTAATGAAATGTAGATTGGAGTTGGAATAGTAAATTAAATATGTTCAGTGTCCAGCACCTACCCTAATTAAATGTAAATTGGAGTTGGAATAGTAAGTTAAAAAGGTTCAGTGTCCAGCACCTACTCTAATTAAATGTAAATTGGAGTAGGAATATTAAATTAAATAGGTTCAGCGTCCAGCAGCTACCCAAATTAAATGTAGATTTGAGTTTGAATAGTACATTAAATAGGTTCAGTGTCCAGCACCTACCCTAATTAAATGTAGATTGGAGTTTGAATAGTAAATTAAGTAGGTTCAGTGTCCAGCACCTACCCTAATTAAATGTAAATTGGATTTGGAATAGTTAATTAAATTGGTTCAGTGTCCAGCACTTTCCCTAATTAAATGTAAATTGGAGTTGGAATAGTAAATGAAAGAGGTTCAGTGTCCAGCACCTACTCTAATTAAATGTAAATTGGAGTTGGAATAGTAAATTAAATAGGTTCAGTGTCCAGCACCTACTCTAATTAAATGTAAATTGGAGTTGGAATAGTAAATTTAATATGTTCAGTGTCCAGCACCTACCCTAATTAAATGTAGATTGGAGTTAGAATAGAAAATTAAATAGGTTTAGTGTGCAGCACCTACCTTAATTAAATGTAAATTGGAGTTGGAATAGTAAATTAAAGAGGTTCAGTGTCCAGCACCTACTCTAATTAAATGTATATTGGAGTTGGAATAGTAAATTAAATAGGTTCAGTGTCCAGCACCTACTCTAATTAAATGTAAATTGGAGTTGGAATAGTAAATTTAATATGTTCAGTGTCCAGCACCTACTCCAATTAAATGTAAATTGGAGTTGGAATAGCAAATTATATAGCTTCAGTGTCCAGCACCTATCTTAATTAAATGTAGATTGGAGTTGGAATAGTAAATTAAATAGTTTCAGTGTCTAGCACCTACCCTAATTAAATGTAGATTGGAGTTTGAATAGTAAATTAAATAGGTTCAGTGTCCAGCACCTATCCTAATTAAATGTAAATTGGGATTTGGAATAGTTAATTAAATTGTTTCAGTGTCCAGCACCTACCCTAATTAAATGTAAATTGGAGTTTGAATAGTAAATTAAATAGTTTCAGTGTCTAGCACCTACCCTAATTAAATGTAGATTGGAGTTTGAATAGTAAATTAAATTGGTTCAGTGTCCAGCACCTATCCTAATTAAATGTAAATTGGAGTTGGAATAGTACATTAAATAGGTTCAGTGTCCAGCACCTTCCCTAATTAAATGTAAATTGGAGTTGGAATAGTAAATTAATGAGGTTTAGTGTCCAGCACCTACTCTAAGTAAATGTAAATTTGAGTTGGAATAGTAAATTAAATAGGTTCAGTGTCCAGCACCTACCCTAATTAAATGCAGATTTGAATTGGAATAGCAAATTAAATAGGTTCAGTGTCCAGCACCTACCTTAATTAAATGTAAATTGGAGTTGGAATAGTAAATTAAATAGGTTCAGTGTCTAGCACCTACCCTAATTAAATGTAGATTGGAGTTGGAATAGTAAATTAAATATGTTCAGTGTCCAGCACCTACCCTAATTAAATGTAAAATGGAGTTGGAATAGTAAGTTAAAAAGGTTCAGTGTCCAGCACTTACTCTAATTAAATGTAGATTGGAGTAGGAATATTAAATTAAATAGGTTCAGTGTCCAACACCTATCCTACTTAAATGCCAATTGGAGTTGGAATAGTAAATTAAATCTGTTCAATGTCCAGCAGCTACCCAAATTAAATGTAGATTGGAGTTTGAATAGTACATTAAATAAGTTCAGTGTCCAGCACCTACCCTAATTAAATGTAGATTGGAGTTTGAATAGTAAATTAAGTAGGTTCAGTGTCCAGCACCTACCCTAATTAAATGTAAATTGGAGTTGGAATAGTAAATTACATAGTTTCAGTGTCTAGCACCTACCCAAATTAAATGTAGATTGGAGTTTGAAAAGTAAATTAAATTGGTTCAGTGTCCAGCACCTACCCTAATTAAATGTAAATTGGAGTTGGAATAGTACATTAAATAGGTTCAGTGTCCAGCACCTTCCCTAATTAAATGTAAATTGGAGTTGGAATAGTAAATTAAAGAGGTTCAGTGTCCAGCACCTACTCTAATTAAATGTAAATTGGAGTTGGAATAGTAAATTAAATAGGTTCAGTGTCCAACACCTACCCTAATTAAATGCAGATTGGAATTGGAATAGCAAATTAAATAGGTTCAGGGTCCAGCACCTACCTTAATTAAATGTAAATTGGAGTTGGAATAGTAAATTAAATAGGTTCAGTGTCTAGCACCTACCCTAATTAAATGTAGATTGGAGTTGGAATAGTAAATTAAATATGTTCAGTGTCCAGCACCTTCCCTAATTAAATGTAAATTGGAGTTGGAATAGTAAATTAAAGAGGTTCAGTGTCCAGCACCTACTCTAATTAAATGTAAATTGGAGTTGGAATAGTAAATTAAATAGGTTCAGTGTCCAACACCTACCCTAATTAAATGCAGATTGGAATTGGAATAGCAAATTAAATAGGTTCAGGGTCCAGCACCTACCTTAATTAAATGTAAATTGGAGTTGGAATAGTAAATTAAATAGGTTCTGTGTCTAGCACCTACCATAATTAAATGTAGGTTGGAGTTTGAGTAGTAAATTAAATAGGTTCAGGTTCAGTGTCCAGCACCTACCCTAATTAAATGTAGATTGGAGTTTGATTAGTACATTAAATAGGTTCAGTGTCCAGCACCTACCCTAATATAGCCGAGATACCCGCCACCCCCTCTCAACACAATCCCCAAAAGGAGTGAAACCGGAAACAGTTCTTGAAGTTTTTGGAAGTGGGATGGAGTGACCATCCCGGCCGTATTTATTAAAACAAAATTAAAACATTAAATGTTTCATGTTATGTACAATTTCATTACCATATTGCGATGTTTGGCTAACCTTAACAGATTCTCTAATACAGAGGTTCTCCTAGCCGAACTAGCAACCTACAAAACATTTCTTGACATATTGAAATTGTACAACCTAACGTTTAAGGGCCAACGGCAAGGTCATAACCGGTGTCAAGATCCCTAACCGGACTTACCCCTCCCACTTGGGATGGGCGACAGCACGGAGGCGTACCTCAAGTGCAACTACTACCAATTTCCCTTGACTTGACGGGGGCACCTAAAACTCGACGCCAGTTAAAGGTCGTTCGAATACTCGTGTGAGGTATCTAGAAGGTATCGTGGCCCTTATCCCAACCCCACACAACTTACCGCATCTGCCGTCGCAGATGTCACTGGCCCCGGGAAATTCCCCAGGAGGGGGCTGTAACCCCTCCTACAAAGGAAGGGGCCTTGACCGCCTTTCCTTTACTTCCGGCGACCCATCCTTAGAAGGGACCGCCTCCCCATTGAGGGGCCAATGGCCACCTCTCCCGAGCGCTCCCATCCGTGTTGGGTGACGCCCACTCATAGGGATCTACTAATTAGTGCTCACCGATCATGACCTTACCGCCTACCAAAATAAATACGACAGTGCGAATTAACCTAAGAATACATTGGCCACTATGACCGAAAAGAGCATAGATCAAAATTCGACACTAACTGAATATCTTTAATGGCAAACATACTAAAAACGAACATTCTTTATTAACTCAAAATCAACATGGCACTACAACCTGGAAACGAAAACAAAAACAAAATTAATCAACTTTATTATACACAACTGGCTGTCTTCAGGGGCTGGTGGGTGGGTCAAAATTGGCTCTTCGTTCTGTCCCGAGCTCACGTGCAGCGAGGAGGTGCAGCTTCAGAGCACAAGAACAAGAGGACGTCTTCTGGTCTTGCGTCCCTTTTTATCCGTCTTCAGGGCGGGCGTATACCCGCCCCTGCCTGCCCCTGAGGGCGTGGCTGGCTGCGTCGGTGTCTAGGCCAGCCCACTCTAGGGCGGGAACGAGCGCGCCCCAGCTACGCCGCTTCGGGCATACCAGCTGAGACGCGCCTCCCGCCCAAAATGGCTTCCCGGGGGGATCGAGGCACTCGGCCATAAGTTCGGGGGGACCGATTCGGTCGCCCCTTTCCATATAGCCGAGATACCCGCCACCCCCTCTCAACACAATCCCCAAAAGGAGTGAAACCGGAAACAGTTCTTGAAGTTTTTGGAAGTGGGATGGAGTGACCATCCCGGCCGTATTTATTAAAACAAAATTAAAACATTAAACGTTTCATGTTATGTACAATTTCATTACCATATTGCGATGTTTGGCTAACCTTAACAGATTCTCTAATACAGAGGTTCTCCTAGCCGAACTAGCAACCTACAAAACATTTCTTGACATATTGAAATTGTACAACCTAACGTTTAAGGGCCAACGGCAAGGTCATAACCGGTGTCAAGATCCCTAACCGGACTTACCCCTCCCACTTGGGATGGGCGACAGCACGGAGGCGTACCTCAAGTGCAACTACTACCAATTTCCCTTGACTTGACGGGGGCACCTAAAACTCGACGCCAGTTAAAGGTCGTTCGAATACTCGTGTGAGGTATCTAGAAGGTATCGTGGCCCTTATCCCAACCCCACACAACTTACCGCATCTGCCGTCGCAGATGTCACTGGCCCCGGGAAATTCCCCAGGAGGGGGCTGTAACCCCTCCTACAAAGGAAGGGGCCTTGACCGCCTTTCCTTTACTTCCGGCGACCCATCCTTAGAAGGGACCGCCTCCCCATTGAGGGGCCAATGGCCACCTCTCCCGAGCGCTCCCATCCGTGTTGGGTGACGCCCACTCATAGGGATCTACTAATTAGTGCTCACCGATCATGACCTTACCGCCACAGGCCCGGATAGTTGACCGGCTATCCGGGCCCCCCACCAAAACTCCTAGCTAAAGGTCATGTTCCAACGTTTTTAACCATGCTAAGAAGTCTCCTATGAGCAACTCATTTCCCACCCGAGACAAATGCACACCATCCCCCATATACATACTGTCATCATTAATACAACCGTGCGAGATAGAATGCAATGTCCTGGAACGGAACAACCTACTCATTTTGTTATTAAGTTTCCTAACAGAATGGTTCAAAGCAGGGATCGAAATAGCCCCCCGCCAGACTTTTCGTGGGATCATATGAGACCACGCAATTATACACCCCGGAACTTTCCTCGCCAACCAACTTACGGTGGAAAGCATTGCCTCCAGGAGAAGTCGTCTACCGGTGGTGACCAAATCATTGCCCCCTAAATGTACTATGACTATAGACGGCGGTGACCTCATCCGCCCTAACAAACCCTCAAAGTAAGCTTGAAACTGGTCAATACAGAGACCGCCCCTTCCGTAGAAGGACATCCTGTACCCGTATTCCCCAGCTACGTGAATCATGTCACCTGCTTTGAATACGTCTGCGGCACGCCTCACGTATGAGTGGCCCACGACCCACACCTCCTTTCTCACAGCCGGTGATGTCTGACCGCTGGCCCGGTGTTGGGTCGGCTGCATAGTCCGCCCCGCCTCGAAGGCTTGCGTAACTGAAAACCAAACAAAAGACAAGAAGCGTGAGTACATTGTTACAGCTTCACAACATGTGCAACCGCACATACCTCTTATAACAATTGGAGGACCAACGCCCCACTCGTTTTACTTGTTCCACATTAAGACCCCTGGCTGCAGCTTCAGTGGCAGCCCCTATCCGAAAGGAATGGGTCCCAAACTCACCCGGGTCCAAGCCTGCTGCGGTAATTGACATCGCGAGCACCCGCTGAAACTGAAACTTTGTCAGTGGGGTGGCGTCCGCGTGTCTCAACATTGTCCCCCCCCATGATGCCACCCTTTGTGCTAGGTAATCCTCTAAACACCTCACCGGACACATGGAGGACCCTGGAATCCTGCGAATAACTATGCAGTCTCCCACCCCACTTTGATCGGTTTTTGACTTGACAAAGGATACCGTCATAGTCTCACCCCTGATCTGAACGTGTTCCCGGCACAAACCCCCCGCCACATCCCGCTTGCTCCTTGCCACCAGCTCACTTATCCTCATAGCCCCATGAAATGCAAGCGTAAAAGCGGCTCGGAACAAACAGGCCTCGAACTGAGACGAGCATATGTCGGGGAGTGTGGCCAGCAACTGGGACAACCTATCCAGACCTATCGGGCGCCTCTCATCTACTCTGCGACCCTCAAGGCGTTGCCACCCACGCAGCGCTTTCTGTACAGCAAAAGACGCTGTCGGGTCCTGGATATTATGAGCCCTGGCAACAAAGGAGATGGCAGCACGATGCCTCTGGGCTGTAGCCACCGACTTCCCAGCCTTACGCAAGGACATCAGAAAATGTACTACCCAATCCTCATGCCCCCAAAGTCCCCCTCTCTCAGTCCCCAAAAAGGCCAAATAAGCCCGAAACGCCCCTTCGTATGCCTTCCTCGTCCTTGGTGCTAGACTCTCTCCCACGAGGTAACGAAGTTCGGGGCACCGAGAGACCAGAGAGCTTCGGGAAAGGGTGCTGGCTCGGGGTCCGCTGAGGGAAGGAAACCCGAGAAAGCCTGCATTTGAAAACGAGACAGTGCATCAGCAGCCTGATTCATTACCCCCGGGACATGTTTTGCTCTGAATACCACGTTCAGTTGCATACACAGTAAGACAATTTCTTTAAGCAGCCTCAAAATCATTTTACAACGTGCTGCCTGACTATTAATGCATTCTACAACGGTCATATTGTCAGACCAAAATATGACAGAATGATTTTTGAAACCATCGGGCCAGGATCTGAGGGCCACCAAAATAGGAAACAGCTCAAGGAAAGCAATATTACTCGTCAGCCCCTCATCGTGCCACCATGTTGGCCACTTTTGTGCCGACCATTTTGTGCCGAAGATGGCGCCGAAACCCATGCTTCCCGCTGAATCCGTCCATAGACCCAGCTCTTCAGAGGACAAGGCCGGTTTGTTCCAGACGACTCGACCATTGAAATCCGCCAAAAATGCTAACCAAATACGCATGTCTTGGCGGACCTCGGCCGATAACCTCGTGCGATGGTGACCCTCCTTTAGGCCGACCATCGCCTGTGCAATCGAACGGGAGAAGGGGCGGGCCATCGGGATCACCCTTAAGGCAAAATTCAACTTCCCCACCAATTGCTGCAATTGATGCAGCGTAACTTTAGATGCAGTGATACACATTTGCAGGGCTGTCTTGAATTTCGATACTTTGGAAGCTGGTAAACGAAAACAACCCTCACTAGAGTCCAACTCGATCCCGAGGAACTCGAGGCAAGTCGTGGGACCCACAGTTTTACCTGGTGCCAACGGCACGCCAAATTGATTCATCAAAACACAAAATTCAGTCAAGGCCCGGGCACATTCATCATCCCCAGCGGCCCCAAGAAACAGAAAGTCATCGAGGTAATGCATCACATTCCGAAAACCTGTTTTCTTCGTGTAAACCCATTGCAGAAAACTACTGAATTTCTCGAAATAAGCACAAGATATCGAGCATCCCATTGGCATACACCTGTCCATGTAATACAAACCTTGAAACATGAATCCCAACAAACGTTGGTCATCCGGGTATACCGGGAGCAAACGGAACGCTGACTCGATATCTGATTTCGCCATCAGCGTCCCGGGCCCCAGGCGATTCAAAATGGCTACGGCCTCATCGAATGATGCGTACCGCACCGAACACATTTCTGGATCAATTGCATCGTTTACAGAAAGGCCATGAGGGGCTGATAAATTGTGAATCAATCGAAACTCACCCGGGTCCTTCTTGGGGACCACCCCTAAAGGAGAACAAACAAAGTTCGGTACCGGGGGGACAGGAAACGGGCCGGCAACCCGACCTCGGGTAACCTCTTTCCGGATCTTATCTCGTACTACAGTAGTATGCTGCAAGACGGAAAGTTGATTTTTGCACGTCCCGACACCCTGAAAGCTACCCACCGGGATGCGGAAACCATATGAAAAACCGTTTCGTAGCACCCCAGCAGAAGTACGATCTGGGTATTCGCTGAGCCAGGGAATCATCGCCAGGGTATCAATCGGGGTTGGTAAAGGCGCCCCTCGGACTATATTAGACCTGTTTAGCGCCTCCTCTACCCCCATTTTCACCCGATTTGGCTCTGCACGAGGACTCAGGATGGGGTGCCCCACAACCACTACATTCGTGTTTGAACTTACAAGATCCCGGGGGCCTAGTACATTTGCTTCTGTTGAAATTGAAACAGAACCCCCTCTTCCCTGTATTGCCGGCGGGTCTCGGGTAATCGTCTGTACCCGTACCCGACCGAAAGGGCGTCCCCCCATTTTGGCGGGAGGACTCACTAACAGCACTCCCCACCAATGGCACTTTCAACATTCCCGACTCTTTCATCTTATTCCATGTTAAAGAATCGTAACAGTCCCAGGTTAAGCTTTTGTTATGCTCCATCGCTTTCCTGAAAAGGTTGTCATAACAGAACCATTGGTTACCTTGGTGTGATGTCGAGTACCCCATAATTCGTGACTGATATACTGGAAATTCAGGGAGCAAATCAGGCCTACGTTCCCCCAAAATTGCCGTGAAAATTCCCCAAGCATTACCCCAGTTACCAATATTTTCATTCACTTTAAAGGCGGCCATTTTTGCGCGCCAAACACTCGGATGCATCAGATCCTTTTGACCTTTAACAGTTTCGACCTCATAGTGATCAACGAGCAGGGAGAAAATGTTAACGTATTCCCCCGCCCAAATCTTTTCCTTTATTGGCAAAGGAACATGTTGCCCCAATCTTTCTCTACGAGAGGGTGTTGACTCATCCCTTGCAATCGGCAATGGCCGCTTACCTGCACCGGACGCTGCTTCCGTCCCTTGTGGCTTGTCTATCGCCGCATCCGGCGCGGGCACCTTGGCTGTATCTCGTTTCTCGCGCAACTGCTTTATGAGAGCTTGCGCTTCGGTAGCCATGGCGCCTCCCTTGCTGTCCCCCAACCATGCTGCTAACTGTGCCGCTAACTCGGGAGGCATATCTCCGGCAGACGTCGGGGTGACTATCACGGGAATCGGATTCCCCTCATCCGGTACCGGGGCCGGTACCGGGGCTGGCGCCTCGAGCGGAGAACAGGGAACCGGGACGTCTCCCCCGACCGGCCCCCTTCTTGGCCTCTTTGGCCTCCCTCCGGCCGGTGGACGCCCCGATCCCTCCTCGCCGTCTCGCTCCGCCAACCGCTTCTTAATTTCGGACATGTCCTTCATGAGTGCCCGAACCAACTGGTCAGTCGACATTCTCTTTGCTCCTTTCTTGGGCATCCTTTCGACGAAGTATCTAAAAGACAAAGAGAGAGATTAAAACGCTCAATATTGGCTCTTCGTTCTGTCCCGAGCTCACGTGCAGCGAGGAGGTGCAGCTTCAGAGCACAAGAACAAGAGGACGTCTTCTGGTCTTGCGTCCCTTTTTATCCGTCTTCAGGGCGGGCGTATACCCGCCCCTGCCTGCCCCTGAGGGCGTGGCTGGCTGCGTCGGTGTCTAGGCCAGCCCACTCTAGGGCGGGAACGAGCGCGCCCCAGCTACGCCGCTTCGGGCATACCAGCTGAGACGCGCCTCCCGCCCAAAATGGCTTCCCGGGGGGATCGAGGCACTCGGCCATAAGTTCGGGGGGACCGATTCGGTCGCCCCTTTCCATTAAATGTAAATTGAGTTGGAATAGTAAATTAAAGAGGTTCAGTGTCCAGCACCTAATCTAATTAAGTGTAAATTGGAGTTGGAATAGTACATTTAATAGGTTCAGTGTCCAGCACCTACCCTAATTAAATGTAGATTGGAGTTGGAATAGCAAATTGTATAGTTTCAGTGTCTAGCACCTACCCTAATTAAATGTAGATTGGAGTTGGAATAGTAAATTAAATAGGTTCAGTGTCCAGCACCTACTCTAATGAAAAGTAAATTGGAGTTTGAATAGTAAATGATATAGGTTCACTGTCCAGCACCTTCCCTAATTAAATGTAAATTGGAGTTGGAATAGTAAATTAAAGAGGTTCAGTGTCCAGCACCTACTCTAATTAAGTGTAAATTGGAGTTGGAATAGCAAATTATATAGGTTCAGTGTCCAGCACCTATCTTAGTTAAATGTAAATTGGAGTTGGAATAGTAAATTAAATAGTTTCAGTGTCTAGCACCTACCCTAACTAAATGTAGATTGGAGTTTGAATAGCACATTAAATAAGTTCAGTGTCCAGCACCTACCCTAATTAAATGTAGATTGGAGTTTGAATAGTAAATTAAATAGGTTCAGTGTCCAGCACCTACCCTAATTAAATGTAAATTGGATTTGGAATTGTTAATTAAATAGGTTCAGTGTCCAGCACCTACCCTAATTAAATGTAAATTGGAGTTGGAATAGTATATTAAATAGGTTCAGTGTCCAGCACCTTCCCTAATTAAATGTAAATTGGAGTTGGAATAGTAAATTAAAGAGGTTCAGTGTCCAGCACCTACTCTAATTAAATGGTAATTGGAGATGGAATAGTACATTTAAATATGTTCAGTGTCCAGCACCTACTCTAATTAAATGTAAATTGGAGTTGGAATAGTACATTTAATATGTTCAGTGTCCAGCACCTACTCTAATTGAATGTAAATTGGAGTTGGAATAGTAAATTAAAGACGTTCAGTGTCCAGCACCTACTCTAATTAAATGTTAATTGGAGTTGGAATAGTAAATTATATAGCTTCAGTGTCCAGCACCTACTCTAATTAAATGTAAATTGGAGTTGGAATAGTAAATTTAATATGTTCAGTGACCAGCACCTACTCTAATTAAATGTAAATTGGAGTTGGAATAGCAAATTAAAAATGCTTCAGTGTCCAGCACCTATCTTAATTAAATGTAAATTGGAGTTGGAATAGTAAATTAAATAGTTTCAGTGTCTAGCACCTACCCTAATTAAATGTAGATTGGAGTTTGAATAGTAAATTAAATAGGTTCAGTGTCCAGCACCTACCCTAATTAAATGTAAATTGGGATTTGGAATAGTTAATTAAAATGTTTCAGTGTCCAGCACCTACCCTAATTAAATGTAAATTGGAGTTGGAATAGTAAATTACATAGTTTCAGTGTCTAGCACCTACCCTAATTAAATGTAGATTGGAGTTTGAAAAGTAAATTAAATTGGTTCAGTGTCCAGCACCTACCCTAATTAAATGTAAATTGGAGTTGGAATAGTACATTAAATAGGTTCAGTGTCCAGCACCTTCCCTAATTAAATGTAAATTGGAGTTGGAATAGTAAATTAAAGAGGTTCAGTGTCCAGCACCTACTCTAATTAAATGTAAATTCGAGTTGGAATAGTAAATTAAATAGGTTCAGTGTCCAACACCTACCCTAATTAAATGCAGATTGGAATTGGAATAGCAAATTAAATAGGTTCAGTGTCAAGCACCTACTGTAATTAAATGTAAATTGGAGTTGGAATAGTAAATTAAATAGGTTCAGTGTCTAGCACCTACCCTAATTAAATGTAGATTGGAGTTGGAATAGTAAATTAAATATGTTCAGTGTCCAGCACCTACCCTAATTAAATGTAAATTGGATTTGGAATAGTAAATTAAATAGGTTCAGTGTCCAGCATCTACTCTAATTAAATGTAAATTGGAGTTGGAATAGTAAATTAAATAGGTTCTGTGTCTAGCACCTACCATAATTAAATGTAGGTGGCAGTTTGAGTAGTAAATTAAATAGGTTCAGGTAGAGTGTCCAGCACCTACCCTAATTAAATGTAGATTGGAGTTTGATTAGTACATTAAATAGGTTCAGTGTCCAGCACCTACCCTAATTAAATGTAAATTGAGTTGGAATAGTAAATTAAAGAGGTTCAGTGTCCAGCACCTAATCTAGTTAAGTGTAAATTGGAGTTGGAATAGTACATTTAATAGGTTCAGTGTCCAGCACCTACCCTAATTAAATGTAGATTGGAGTTGGAATAGCAAATTGTATAGTTTCAGTGTCTAGCACCTACCCTAATTAAATGTAGATTGGAGTTGGAATAGTAAATTAAATAGGTTCAGTGTCCAGCACCTACTCTAATGAAAAGTAAATTGGAGTTTGAATAGTAAATGATATAGGTTCAGTGTCCAGCACCTTCCCTAATTAAATGTAAATTGGAGTTGGAATAGTAAATTAAAGAGGTTCAGTGTCCAGCACCTACTCTAATTAAATGTAAATTGGAGTTGGAATAGCAAATTATATAGGTTCAGTGTCCAGCACCTATCTTAGTTAAATGTAAATTGGAGTTGGAATAGTAAATTAAATAGTTTCAGTGTCTAGCACCTACCCTAACTAAATGTAGATTGGAGTTTGAATAGCACATTAAATAAGTTCAGTGTCCAGCACCTACCCTAATTAAATGTAGATTGGAGTTTGAATAGTAAATTAAATAGGTTCAGTGTCCAGCACCTACCCTAATTAAATGTAAATTGGATTTGGAATAGTTAATTAAATTGATTCAGTGTCCAGCACCTACCCTAATTAAATGTAAATTGGAGTTGGAATAGTATATTAAATAGGTTCAGTGTCCAGCACCTTCCCTAATTAAATGTAAATTGGAGTAGGAATAGTAAATTAAAGAGGTTCAGTGTCCAGCACCTACTCTAATTAAATCTAAATTGGAGTTGGAATAGTAAATTAAATAGGTTCAGTGTCCAGCACCTACTCTAATTAAATGTAAATTGGAGTTGGAATAGTAAATTTAATATGTTCAGTGTCCAGCACCTACTCCAATTAAATGTAAATTGGAGTTGGAATAGCAAATTATATAGCTTTAGTGTCCAGCACCTATCTTAATTAAATGTAAATTGGAGTTGGAATAGTAAATTAAATAGTTTCAGTGTCTTGCACCTACCCTAATTAAATGTAGATTGGAGTTTGAATAGTAAATTAAATAGGTTCAGTGTCCAGCACCTACCCTAATTAAATGTAAATTGGGATTTGGAATAGTTAATTAAATTGTTTCAGTGTCCAGCACCTACTCTAATTAAATGTAAATTGGAGTTGGAATAGTAAATTAAATAGGTTCAGTGTCCAGCACCTACCCTAATTAAATGTAAATTGGAGTTGGAATAGTAAATTAAAGAGGTTCAGTGTCCAGCACCTACCCTAATTAAATGTAAATTGGAGTTGGAATAGTAAGATAAAAAGGTTCAGTGTCCAGCACCTACTCTAATTAAATGTAGATTGGAGTAGGAATATTAAATTAAATAGGTTCAGTGTCCAACACCTATCCTACTTAAATGTCAATTGGAGTTGGAATAGTAAATTAAATCTGTTCAGTGTCCAGCAGCTACCCAAATTAAATGTAGATTGGGGTTTGAATAGTACATTAAATAAGTTCAGTGTCCAGCACCTACCCTAATTAAATGTAGATTGGAGTTGGAATAGTAAATTAAATATGTTCAGTGTCCAGCACCTACCCTAATTAAATGTAAATTGGAGTTGGAATAGTAAGTTAAAAAGGTTCAGTGTCCAGCACCTACTCTAATTAAATGTAAATTGGAGTAGGAATATTAAATTAAATAGGTTCAGCGTCCAGCAGCTACCCAAATTAAATGTAGATTTGAGTTTGAATAGTACATTAAATAGGTTCAGTGTCCAGCACCTACCCTAATTAAATGTAGATTGGAGTTTGAACAGTAAATTAAGTAGGTTCAGTGTCCAGCACCTACCCTAATTAAATGTAAATTGGAGTTGGAATAGTAAATTTAATATGTTCAGTGTCCAGCACCTACCCTAATTAAATGTAGATTGGAGTTAGAATAGAAAATTAAATAGGTTTAGTGTGCAGCACCTACCTTAATTAAATGTAAATTGGAGTTGGAATAGTAAATTAAAGAGGTTCAGTGTCCAGCACCTACTCTAATTAAATGTAAATTGGAGTTGGAATAGTAAATTAAATAGGTTCAGTGTCCAGTACCTACTCTAATTAAATGTAAATTGGAGTTGGAATAGTAAATTTAATATGTTCAGTGTCCAGCACCTACCCTAATTAAATGTAGATTGGAGTTAGAATAGAAAATTAAATAGGTTTAGTGTGCAGCACCTACCTTAATTAAATGTAAATTGGAGTTGGAATAGTAAATTAAAGAGGTTCAGTGTCCAGCACCTACTCTAATTAAATGTATATTGGAGTTGGAATAGTAAATAAAGAGGTTCAGTGTCCAGCACCTACTCTAATTAAATGTAAATTGGAGTTGGAATAGTAAATTTAATATGTTCAGTGTCCAGCACCTACTCCAATTAAATGTAAATTGGAGTTGGAATAGCAAATTATATAGCTTCAGTGTCCAGCACCTATCTTAATTAAATGTAGATTGGAGTTGGAATAGTAAATTAAATAGTTTCAGTGTCTAGCACCTACCCTAATTAAATGTAGATTGGAGTTTGAATAGTAAATTAAATAGGTTCAGTGTCCAGCACCTACCCTAATTAAATGTAAATTGGAGTTTGAATAGTAAATTAAATAGTTTCAGTGTCTAGCACCTACCCTAATTAAATGTAGATTGGAGTTTGAATAGTAAATTAAATTGGTTCAGTGTCCAGCACCTACTCTAATTAAATGTAAATTGGAGTTGGAATAGTAAATTAAATAGGTTCAGTGTCCAACACCTACCCTAATTAAATGCAGATTGGAATTGGAATAGCAAATTAAATAGGTTCAGTGTCCAGCACCTACCTTAATTAAATGTAAATTGGAGTTGGAATAGTAAATTAAATAGGTTCAGTGTCTAGCACCTACCCTAATTAAATGTAGATTGGAGTTGGAATAGTAAATTAAATATGTTCAGTGTCCAGCACCTACCCTAATTAAATGTAAATTGGATTTGGAATCGTAAATTAAATAGGTTCAGTGTCCAGCATCTACTCTAATTAAATGTAAATTGGAGTTGGAATAGTAAATTAAATAGGTTCAGTGTCCAGCACCTTCCCTAATTAAATGTAAATTGGAGTTGGAATAGTAAATAAAGAGGTTCAGTGTCCAGCACCTACTCTAATTAAGTGTAAATTGGAGTTGGAATAGCAAATTATATAGGTTCAGTGTCCAGCACCTATCTTAGTTAAATGTAAATTGGAGTTGTAATAGTAAATTAAATAGTTTCAGTGTCTAGCACCTACCCTAACTAAATGTAGATTGGAGTTTGAATAGCACATTAAATAAGTTCAGTGTCCAGCACCTACCCTAATTAAATGTAAATTGGATTTGGAATAGTTAATTAAATTGGTTCAGTGTCCAGCACCTACCCTAATTAAATGTAAATTGGAGTTGGAATAGTATATTAAATAGGTTCGGTGTCCAGCACCTTCCCTAATTAAATGTAAATTGGAGTTGGAATAGTAAATTAAAGAGGTTCAGTGTCCAGCACCTACTCTAATTAAATCTAAATTGGAGTTGGAATAGTAAATTAAATAGGTTCAGTGTCCAGCACCTACTCTAATTAAATGTAAATTGGAGTTGGAATAGTAAATTTAATATGTTCAGAGTCCAGCACCTACTCCAATTAAATGTAAATTGGAGTTGGAATAGCAAATTATATAGCTTCAGTGTCCAGCACCTATCTTAATTAAATGTAAATTGGAGTTGGAATAGTAAATTAAATAGTTTCAGTGTCTAGCACCTACCCTAATTAAATGTAGATTGGAGTTTGAATAGTAAATTAAATAGGTTCAGTGTCCAGCACCTACCCTAATTAAATGTAAATTGGGATTTGGAATAGTTAATTAAATTGTTTCAGTGTCCAGCACCTACTCTAATTAAATGTAAATTGGAGTTGGAATAGTAAATTAAATAGGTTCAGTGTCCAGCACCTACCCTAATTAAATGCAGATTGGAATTGGAATAGCAAATTAAATAGGTTCAGTGTCCAGCACCTACCTTAATTAAATGTAAATTGGAGTTGGAATAGTACATTAAATAGGTTCAGTGTCCAGCACCTTCCTTAATTAAATGTAAATTCGAGTTGGAATAGTAAATTAAAGAGGTTCAGTGTGCAGCACCTACCCTAATTAAATGTAAATTGGAGTTGGAATAGTAAGATAAAAAGGTTCAGTGTCCAGCACCTACTCTAATTAAATGTAGATTGGAGCAGGAATATTAAAATAAATAGGTTCAGTGTCCAACACCTATCCTACTTAAATGTCAATTGGAGTTGGAATAGTAAATTAAATCTGTTCAGTGTCCAGCAGCTACCCAAATTAAATGTAGATTGGAGTTTGAATAGTACATTAAATAAGTTCAGTGTCCAGCACCTACCCTAATTAAATGTAGATTGGAGTTTGAATAGTAAATTAAATTGGTTCAGTGTCCAGCACCTACCCTAATTAAATGTAAATTGGAGTTGGAATAGTACATTAAATAGGTTCAGTGTCCAGCACCTACTCTAATTAAATGTAAATTGGAGTTGGAATAGTGAATTAAATAGGTTCAGTGTCTAGCACCTACCCTAATTAAATGTAGATTGGAGTTGGAATAGTAAATTAAATATGTTCAGTGTCCAGCACCTACCCTAATTAAATGTAAATTGGAGTTGGAATAGTAAGTTAAAAAGGTTCAGTGTCCAGCACCTACTCTAATTAAATGTAGATTGGAGTAGGAATATTAAATTAAATAGGTTCAGCGTCCAGCAGCTACCCAAATTAAATGTAGATTGGAGTTTGAATAGTACATTAAATAAGTTCAGTGTCCAGCACCTACCCTAATTAAATGTAGATTGGAGTTTGAATAGTAAATTAAATAGGTTCTGTGTCTAGCACCTACCATAATTAAATGTAGGTTGGAGTTTGAGTAGTAAATTAAATAGGTTCAGGTTCAGTGTCCAGCACCTACCCTACTTAAATGTAGATTGGAGTTTGATTAGTACATTAAATAGGTTCAGTGTCCAGCACCTACCCTAATTAAATGTAAATTGAGTTGGAATAGTAAATTAAAGAGGTTCAGTGTCCAGCACCTAATCTAATTAAGTGTAAATTGGAGTTGGAATAGTACATTTAATAGGTTCAGTGTCCAGCACCTACCCTAATTAAATGTAGATTGGAGTTGGAATAGCAAATTGTATAGTTTCAGTGTCTAGCACCTACCCTAATTAAATGTAGATTGGAGTTGGAATAGTAAATTAAATAGGTTCAGTGTCCAGCACCTACTCTAATGAAAAGTAAATTGGAGTTTGAATAGTAAATGATATAGGTTCACTGTCCAGCACCTTCCCTAATTAAATGTAAATTGGAGTTGGAATAGTAAATTAAAGAGGTTCAGTGTCCAGCACCTAATCTAATTAAGTGTACATTGGAGTTGGAATAGCAAATTATATAGGTTCAGTGTCCAGCACCTATCTTAGTTAAATGTAAATTGGAGTTGGAATAGTAAATTAAATAGTTTCAGTGTCTAGCACCTACCCTAACTAAATGTAGATTGGAGTTTGAATAGCACATTAAATAAGTTCAGTGTCCAGCACCTACCCTAATTAAATGTAAATTGGATTTGGAATAGTTAATTAAATTGGTTCAGTGTCCAGCACCTACCCTAATTAAATGTAAATTGGAGTTGGAATAGTATATTAAATAGGTTCAGTGTCCAGCACCTTCCCTAATTAAATGTAAATTGGAGTTGGAATAGTAAATTAAAGAGGTTCAGTGTCCAGCACCTACTCTAATTAAATCTAAATTGGAGTTGGAATAGTAAATTAAATAGGTTCAGTGTCCAGCACCTACTCTAATTAAATGTAAATTGGAGTTGGAATAGTAAATGTAATATGTTCAGAGTCCAGCACCTACTCCAATTAAATGTAAATTGGAGTTGGAATAGCAAATTATATAGCTTCAGTGTCCAGCACCTATCTTAATTAAATGTAAATTGGAGTTGGAATAGTAAATTAAATAGTTTCAGTGTCTAGCACCTACCCTAATTAAATGTAGATTGGAGTTTGAATAGTAAATTAAATAGGTTCAGTGTCCAGCACCTACCCTAATTAAATGTAAATTGGGATTTGGAATAGTTAATTAAATTGTTTCAGTGTCCAGCACCTACTCTAATTAAATGTAAATTGGAGTTGGAATAGTAAATTAAATAGGTTCAGTGTCCAGCACCTACCCTAATTAAATGCAGATTGGAATTGGAATAGCAAATTAAATAGGTTCAGTGTCCAGCACCTACCTTAATTAAATGTAAATTGGAGTTGGAATAGTACATTAAATAGGTTCAGTGTCCAGCACCTTCCTTAATTAAATGTAAATTGGAGTTGGAATAGTAAATTAAAGAGGTTCAGTGTGCAGCACCTACCCTAATTAAATGTAAATTGGAGTTGGAATAGTAAGATAAAAAGGTTCAGTGTCCAGCACCTACTCTAATTAAATGTAGATTGGAGCAGGAATATTAAAATAAATAGGTTCAGTGTCCAACACCTATCCTACTTAAATGTCAATTGGAGTTGGAATAGTAAATTAAATCTGTTCAGTGTCCAGCAGCTACCCAAATTAAATGTAGATTGGAGTTTGAATAGTACATTAAATAAGTTCAGTGTCCAGCACCTACCCTAATTAAATGTAGATTGGAGTTTGAATAGTAAATTAAATTGGTTCAGTGTCCAGCACCTACCCTAATTAAATGTAAATTGGAGTTGGAATAGTACATTAAATAGGTTCAGTGTCCAGCACCTACTCTAATTAAATGTAAATTGGAGTTGGAATAGTGAATTAAATAGGTTCAGTGTCTAGCACCTACCCTAATTAAATGTAGATTGGAGTTGGAATAGTAAATTAAATATGTTCAGTGTCCAGCACCTACCCTAATTAAATGTAAATTGGAGTTGGAATAGTAAGTTAAAAAGGTTCAGTGTCCAGCACCTACTCTAATTAAATGTAGATTGGAGTAGGAATATTAAATTAAATAGGTTCAGCGTCCAGCAGCTACCCAAATTAAATGTAGATTGGAGTTTGAATAGTACATTAAATAAGTTCAGTGTCCAGCACCTACCCTAATTAAATGTAGATTGGAGTTTGAATAGTAAATTAAATAGGTTCTGTGTCTAGCACCTACCATAATTAAATGTAGGTTGGAGTTTGAGTAGTAAATTAAATAGGTTCAGGTTCAGTGTCCAGCACCTACCCTACTTAAATGTAGATTGGAGTTTGATTAGTACATTAAATAGGTTCAGTGTCCAGCACCTACCCTAATTAAATGTAAATTGAGTTGGAATAGTAAATTAAAGAGGTTCAGTGTCCAGCACCTAATCTAATTAAGTGTAAATTGGAGTTGGAATAGTACATTTAATAGGTTCAGTGTCCAGCACCTACCCTAATTAAATGTAGATTGGAGTTGGAATAGCAAATTGTATAGTTTCAGTGTCTAGCACCTACCCTAATTAAATGTAGATTGGAGTTGGAATAGTAAATTAAATAGGTTCAGTGTCCAGCACCTACTCTAATGAAAAGTAAATTGGAGTTTGAATAGTAAATGATATAGGTTCACTGTCCAGCACCTTCCCTAATTAAATGTAAATTGGAGTTGGAATAGTAAATTAAAGAGGTTCAGTGTCCAGCACCTACTCTAATTAAGTGTACATTGGAGTTGGAATAGCAAATTATATAGGTTCAGTGTCCAGCACCTATCTTAGTTAAATGTAAATTGGAGTTGGAATAGTAAATTAAATAGTTTCAGTGTCTAGCACCTTCCCTAACTAAATGTAGATTGGAGTTTGAATAGCACATTAAATAAGTTCAGTGTCCAGCACCTACCCTAATTAAATGTAGATTGGAGTTTGAATAGTAAATTAAATAGGTTCAGTGTCCAGCACCTACCCTAATTAAATGTAAATTGGATTTGGAATAGTTAATTAAATTGGTTCAGTGTCCAGCACCTACCCTAATTAAATGTAAATTGGAGTTGGAATAGTAAGTTAAAAAGGTTCAGTGTCCAGCACCTACTCTAATTAAATGTAGATTGGAGTAGGAATATTAAATTAAATAGGTTCAGCGTCCAGCAGCTACCCAAATTAAATGTAGATTGGAGTTTGAATAGTACATTAAATAAGTTCAGTGTCCAGCACCTACCCTAATTAAATGTAGATAGGAGTTTGAATAGTAAATTAAATTGGTTCAGTGTCCAGCACCTACCCTAATTAAATGTAAATTGGAGTTGGAATAGTACATTAAATAGGTTCAGTGTCCAGCACCTACTCTAATTAAATGTAAATTGGAGTTGGAATAGTAAATTAAATAGGTTCAGTGTCTAGCACCTACCCTAATTAAATGTAGATTGGAGTTGGAATAGTAAATTAAATATGTTCAGTGTCTAGCACCTACCCTAATTAAATGTAAATTGGAGTTGGAATAGTAAGTTAAAAAGGTTCAGTGTCCAGCACCTACTCTAATTAAATGTAGATTGGAGTAGGAATATTAAATTAAATAGGTTCAGCGTCCAGCAGCTACCCAAATTAAATGTAGATTGGAGTTTGAATAGTACATTAAATAAGTTCAGTGTCCAGCACCTACCCTAATTAAATGTAGATTGGAGTTTGAATAGTAAATTAAATAGGTTCTGTGTCTAGCACCTACCATAATTAAATGTAGGTTGGAGTTTGAGTAGTAAATTAAATAGGTTCAGGTTCAGTGTCCAGCACCTACCCTAATTAAATGTAGATTGGAGTTTGATTAGTACATTAAATAGGTTCAGTGTCCAGCACCTACCCTAATTAAATGTAAATTGAGTTGGAATAGTAAATTAAAGAGGTTCAGTGTCCAGCACCTAATCTAATTAAGTGTAAATTGGAGTTGGAATAGTACATTTAATAGGTTCAGTGTCCAGCACCTACCCTAATTAAATGTAGATTGGAGTTGGAATAGCAAATTGTATAGTTTCAGTGTCTAGCACCTACCCTAATTAAATGTAGATTGGAGTTGGAATAGTAAATTAAATAGGTTCAGTGTCCAGCACCTACTCTAATGAAAAGTAAATTGGAGTTTGAATAGTAAATGATATAGGTTCACTGTCCAGCACCTTCCCTAATTAAATGTAAATTGGAGTTGGAATAGTAAATTAAAGAGGTTCAGTGTCCAGCACCTACTCTAATTAAGTGTACATTGGAGTTGGAATAGCAAATTATATAGGTTCAGTGTCCAGCACCTATCTTAGTTAAATGTAAATTGGAGTTGGAATAGTAAATTAAATAGTTTCAGTGTCTAGCACCTACCCTAACTAAATGTAGATTGGAGTTTGAATAGCACATTAAATAAGTTCAGTGTCCAGCACCTACCCTAATTAAATGTAGATTGGAGTTTGAATAGTAAATTAAATAGGTTCAGTGTCCAGCACCTACCCTAATTAAATGTAAATTGGATTTGGAATAGTTAATTAAATTGGTTCAGTGTCCAGCACCTACCCTAATTAAATGTAAATTGGAGTTGGAATAGTAAGTTAAAAAGGTTCAGTGTCCAGCACCTACTCTAATTAAATGTAGATTGGAGTAGGAATATTAAATTAAATAGGTTCAGCGTCCAGCAGCTACCCAAATTAAATGTAGATTGGAGTTTGAATAGTACATTAAATAAGTTCAGTGTCCAGCACCTACCCTAATTAAATGTAGATTGGAGTTTGAATAGTAAATTAAATTGGTTCAGTGTCCAGCACCTACCCTAATTAAATGTAAATTGGAGTTGGAATAGTACATTAAATAGGTTCAGTGTCCAGCACCTACTCTAATTAAATGTAAATTGGAGTTGGAATAGTAAATTAAATAGGTTCAGTGTCTAGCACCTACCCTAATTAAATGTAGATTGGAGTTGGAATAGTAAATTAAATATGTTCAGTGTCTAGCACCTACACTAATTAAATGTAAATTGGAGTTGGAATAGTAAGTTAAAAAGGTTCAGTGTCCAGCACCTACTCTAATTAAATGTAGATTGGAGTAGGAATATTAAATTAAATAGGTTCAGCGTCCAGCAGCTACCCAAATTAAATGTAGATTGGAGTTTGAATAGTACATTAAATAAGTTCAGTGTCCAGCACCTACCCTAATTAAATGTAGATTGGAGTTTGAATAGTAAATTAAATAGGTTCTGTGTCTAGCACCTACCATAATTAAATGTAGGTTGGAGTTTGAGTAGTAAATTAAATAGTTTCAGGTTCAGTGTCCAGCACCTACCCTAATTAAATGTAGATTGGAGTTTGATTAGTACATTAAATAGGTTCAGTGTCCAGCACCTACCCTAATTAAATGTAAATTGAGTTGGAATAGTAAATTAAAGAGGTTCAGTGTCCAGCACCTAATCTAATTAAGTGTAAATTGGAGTTGGAATAGTACATTTAATAGGTTCAGTGTCCAGCACCTACCCTAAGTAAATGTAGATTGGAGTTGGAATAGCAAATTGTATAGTTTCAGTGTCTAGCACCTACCCTAATTAAATGTAGATTGGAGTTGGAATAGTAAATTAAATAGGTTCAGTGTCCAGCACCTACTCTAATGAAAAGTAAATTGGAGTTTGAATAGTAAATGATATAGGTTCACTGTCCAGCACCTTCCCTAATTAAATGTAAATTGGAGTTGGAATAGTAAATTAAAGAGGTTCAGTGTCCAGCACCTACTCTAATTAAGTGTAAATTGGAGTTGGAATAGCAAATTATATAGGTTCAGTGTCCAGCACCTATCTTAGTTAAATGTAAATTGGAGTTGGAATAGTAAATTAAATAGTTTCAGTGTCTAGCACCTACCCTAACTAAATGTAGATTGGAGTTTGAATAGCACATTAAATAAGTTCAGTGTCCAGCACCTACCCTAATTAAATGTAAATTGGATTTGGAATAGTTAATTAAATTGGTTCAGTGTCCAGCACCTACCGTAATTAAATGTAAATTGGAGTTGGAATAGTATATTAAATAGGTTCAGTGTCCAGCACCTTCCCTAATTAAATGTAAATTGGAGTTGGAATAGTAAATTAAAGAGGTTCAGTGTCCAGCACCTACTCTAATTAAATCTAAATTGGAGTTGGAATAGTAAATTAAATAGGTTCAGTGTCCAGCACCTACTCTAATTAAATGTAAATTGGAGTTGGAATAGTAAATTTAATATGTTCAGAGTCCAGCACCTACTCCAATTAAATGTAAATTGGAGTTGGAATAGCAAATTATATAGCTTCAGTGTCCAGCACCTATCTTAATTAAATGTAAATTGGAGTTGGAATAGTAAATTAAATAGGTTCAGTGTCCAGCACCTACCCTAATTAAATGTAAATTGAGTTGGAATAGTAAATTAAAGAGGTTCAGTGTCCAGCACCTAATCTAATTAAGTGTAAATTGGAGTTGGAATAGTACATTTAATAGGTTCAGTGTCCAGCACCTACCCTAATTAAATGTAGATTGGAGTTGGAATAGCAAATTGTATAGTTTCAGTGTCTAGCACCTACCCTAATTAAATGTAGATTGGAGTTGGAATAGTAAATTAAATAGGTTCAGTGTCCAGCACCTACTCTAATGAAAAGTAAATTGGAGTTTGAATAGTAAATGATATAGGTTCACTGTCCAGCACCTTCCCTAATTAAATGTAAATTGGAGTTGGAATAGTAAATTAAAGAGGTTCAGTGTCCAGCACCTACTCTAATTAAGTGTACATTGGAGTTGGAATAGCAAATTATATAGGTTCAGTGTCCAGCACCTATCTTAGTTAAATGTAAATTGGAGTTGGAATAGTAAATTAAATAGTTTCAGTGTCTAGCACCTACCCTAACTAAATGTAGATTGGAGTTTGAATAGCACATTAAATAAGTTCAGTGTCCAGCACCTACCCTAATTAAATGTAGATTGGAGTTTGAATAGTAAATTAAATAGGTTCAGTGTCCAGCACCTACCCTAATTAAATGTAAATTGGATTTGGAATAGTTAATTAAATTGGTTCAGTGTCCAGCACCTACCCTAATTAAATGTAAATTGGAGTTGGAATAGTAAGTTAAAAAGGTTCAGTGTCCAGCACCTACTCTAATTAAATGTAGATTGGAGTAGGAATATTAAATTAAATAGGTTCAGCGTCCAGCAGCTACCCAAATTAAATGTAGATTGGAGTTTGAATAGTACATTAAATAAGTTCAGTGTCCAGCACCTACCCTAATTAAATGTAGATTGGAGTTGGAATAGTAAATTAAATTGGTTCAGTGTCCAGCACCTACCCTAATTAAATGTAAATTGGAGTTGGAATAGTACATTAAATAGGTTCAGTGTCCAGCACCTACTCTAATTAAATGTAAATTGGAGTTGGAATAGTAAATTAAATAGGTTCAGTGTCTAGCACCTACCCTAATTAAATGTAGATTGGAGTTGGAATAGTAAATTAAATATGTTCAGTGTCTAGCACCTACCCTAATTAAATGTAAATTGGAGTTGGAATAGTAAGTTAAAAAGGTTCAGTGTCCAGCACCTACTCTAATTAAATGTAGATTGGAGTAGGAATATTAAATTAAATAGGTTCAGCGTCCAGCAGCTACCCAAATTAAATGTAGATTGGAGTTTGAATAGTACATTAAATAAGTTCAGTGTCCAGCACCTACCCTAATTAAATGTAGATTGGAGTTTGAATAGTAAATTAAATAGGTTCTGTGTCTAGCACCTACCATAATTAAATGTAGGTTGGAGTTTGAGTAGTAAATTAAATAGGTTCAGGTTCAGTGTCCAGCACCTACCCTAATTAAATGTAGATTGGAGTTTGATTAGTACATTAAATAGGTTCAGTGTCTAGCACCTACCCTAATTAAATGTAGATTGGAGTTGGAATAGTAAATTAAATAGGTTCAGTGTCCAGCACCTACTCTAATGAAAAGTAAATTGGAGTTTGAATAGTAAATGATATAGGTTCACTGTCCAGCACCTTCCCTAATTAAATGTAAATTGGAGTTGGAATAGTAAATTAAAGAGGTTCAGTGTCCAGCACCTACTCTAATTAAGTGTAAATTGGAGTTGGAATAGCAAATTATATAGGTTCAGTGTCCAGCACCTATCTTAGTTAAATGTAAATTGGAGTTGGAATAGTAAATTAAATAGTTTCAGTGTCTAGCACCTACCCTAACTAAATGTAGATTGGAGTTTGAATAGCACATTAAATAAGTTCAGTGTCCAGCACCTACCCTAATTAAATGTAAATTGGATTTGGAATAGTTAATTAAATTGGTTCAGTGTCCAGCACCTACCGTAATTAAATGTAAATTGGAGTTGGAATAGTATATTAAATAGGTACAGTGTCCAGCACCTTCCCTAATTAAATGTAAATTGGAGTTGGAATAGTAAATTAAAGAGGTTCAGTGTCCAGCACCTACTCTAATTAAATCTAAATTGGAGTTGGAATAGTAAATTAAATAGGTTCAGTGTCCAGCACCTACTCTAATTAATCGTAAATTGGAGTTGGAATAGTAAATTTAATATGTTCAGAGTCCAGCACCTACTCCAATTAAATGTAAATTGGAGTTGGAATAGCAAATTATATAGCTTCAGTGTCCAGCACCTATCTTAATTAAATGTAAATTGGAGTTGGAATAGTAAATTAAATAGTTTCAGTGTCTAGCACCTACCCTAATTAAATGTAGATTGGAGTTTGAATAGTAAATTAAATAGGTTCAGTGTCCAGCACATACCCTAATTAAATGTAAATTGGGATTTGGAATAGTTAATTAAATTGTTTCAGTGTCCAGCACCTACTCTAATTAAATGTAAATTGGAGTTGGAATAGTAAATTAAATAGGTTCAGTGTCCAGCACCTACCCTAATTAAATGCAGATTGGAATTGGAATAGCAAATTAAATAGGTTCAGTGTCCAGCACCTACCTTAATTAAATGTAAATTGGAGTTGGAATAGTACATTAAATAGGTTCAGTGTCCAGCACCTTCCTTAATTAAATGTAAATTGGAGTTGGAATAGTAAATTAAAGAGGTTCAGTGTGCAGCATCTACCCTAATTAAATGTAAATTGGAGTTGGAATAGTAAGATAAAAAGGTTCAGTGTCCAGCACCTACTCTAATTAAATGTAGATTAGAGCAGGAATATTAAAATAAATAGGTTCAGTGTCCAACACCTATCCTACTTAAATGTCAATTGGAGTTGGAATAGTAAATTAAATCTGTTCAGTGTCCAGCAGCTACCCAAATTAAATGTAGATTGGAGTTTGAATAGTACATTAAATAAGTTCAGTGTCCAGCACCTACCCTAATTAAATGTAGATTGGAGTTTGAATAGTAAATTAAATTGGTTCAGTGTCCAGCACCTACCCTAATTAAATGTAAATTGGAGTTGGAATAGTACATTAAATAGGTTCAGTGTCCAGCACCTACTCTAATTAAATGTAAATTGGAGTTGGAATAGTGAATTAAATAGGTTCAGTGTCTAGCACCTACCCTAATTAAATGTAGATTGGAGTTGGAATAGTAAATTAAATATGTTCAGTGTCCAGCACCTACCCTAATTAAATGTAAATTGGAGTTGGAATAGTAAGTTAAAAAGGTTCAGTGTCCAGCACCTACTCTAATTAAATGTAGATTGGAGTAGGAATATTAAATTAAATAGGTTCAGCGTCCAGCAGCTACCGAAATTAAATGTAGATTGGAGTTTGAATAGTACATTAAATAAGTTCAGTGTCCAGCACCTACCCTAATTAAATGTAGATTGGAGTTTGAATAGTAAATTAAATAGGTTCTGTGTCTAGCACCTACCATAATTAAATGTAGGTTGGAGTTTGAGTAGTAAATTAAATAGGTTCAGGTTCAGTGTCCAGCACCTACCCTACTTAAATGTAGATTGGAGTTTGATTAGTACATTAAATAGGTTCAGTGTCCAGCACCTACCCTAATTAAATGTAAATTGAGTTGGAATAGTAAATTAAAGAGGTTCAGTGTCCAGCACCTAATCTAATTAAGTGTAAATTGGAGTTGGAATAGTACATTTAATAGGTTCAGTGTCCAGCACCTACCCTAATTAAATGTAGATTGGAGTTGGAATAGCAAATTGTATAGTTTCAGTGTCTAGCACCTACCCTAATTAAATGTAGATTGGAGTTGGAATAGTAAATTAAATAGGTTCAGTGTCCAGCACCTACTCTAATGAAAAGTAAATTGGAGTTTGAATAGTAAATGATATAGGTTCACTGTCCAGCACCTTCCCTAATTAAATGTAAATTGGAGTTGGAATAGTAAATTAAAGAGGTTCAGTGTCCAGCACCTACTCTAATTAAGTGTACATTGGAGTTGGAATAGCAAATTATATAGGTTCAGTGTCCAGCACCTATCTTAGTTAAATGTAAATTGGAGTTGGAATAGTAAATTAAATAGTTTCAGTGTCTAGCACCTACCCTAACTAAATGTAGATTGGAGTTTGAATAGCACATTAAATAAGTTCAGTGTCCAGCACCTACCCTAATTAAATGTAGATTGGAGTTTGAATAGTAAATTAAATAGGTTCAGTGTCCAGCACCTACCCTAATTAAATGTAAATTGGATTTGGAATAGTTAATTAAATTGGTTCAGTGTCCAGCACCTACCCTAATTAAATGTAAATTGGAGTTGGAATAGTAAGTTAAAAAGGTTCAGTGTCCAGCACCTACTCTAATTAAATGTAGATTGGAGTAGGAATATTAAATAAATAGGTTCAGCGTCCAGCAGCTACCCAAATTAAATGTAGATTGGAGTTTGAATAGTACATTAAATAAGTTCAGTGTCCAGCACCTACCCTAATTAAATGTAGATTGGAGTTTGAATAGTAAATTAAATTGGTTCAGTGTCCAGCACCTACCCTAATTAAATGTAAATTGGAGTTGGAATAGTACATTAAATAGGTTCAGTGTCCAGCACCTACTCTAATTAAATGTAAATTGGAGTTGGAATAGTAAATTAAATAGGTTCAGTGTCTAGCACCTACCCTAATTAAATGTAGATTGGAGTTGGAATAGTAAATTAAATATGTTCAGTGTCTAGCACCTACCCTAATTAAATGTAAATTGGAGTTGGAATAGTAAGTTAAAAAGGTTCAGTGTCCAGCACCTACTCTAATTAAATGTAGATTGGAGTAGGAATATTAAATTAAATAGGTTCAGCGTCCAGCAGCTACCCAAATTAAATGTAGATTGGAGTTTGAATAGTACATTAAATAAGTTCAGTGTCCAGCACCTACCCTAATTAAATGTAGATTGGAGTTTAAATAGTAAATTAAATAGGTTCTGTGTCTAGCACCTACCATAATTAAATGTAGGTTGGAGTTTGAGTAGTAAATTAAATAGGTTCAGGTTCAGTGTCCAGCACCTACCCTAATTAAATGTAAATTGGAGTTTGATTAGTACATTAAATAGGTTCAGTGTCCAGCACCTACCCTAATTAAATGTAAATTGAGTTGGAATAGTAAATTAAAGAGGTTCAGTGTCCAGCACCTAATCTAATTAAGTGTAAATTGGAGTTGGAATAGTACATTTAATAGGTTCAGTGTCCAGCACCTACCCTAATTAAATGTAGATTGGAGTTGGAATAGCAAATTGTATAGTTTCAGTGTCTAGCACCTACCCTAATTAAATGTAGATTGGAGTTGGAATAGTAAATTAAATAGGTTCAGTGTCCAGCACCTACTCTAATGAAAAGTAAATTGGAGTTTGAATAGTAAATGATATAGGTTCACTGTCCAGCACCTTCCCTAATTAAATGTAAATTGGAGTTGGAATAGTAAATTAAAGAGGTTCAGTGTCCAGCACCTACTCTAATTAAGTGTAAATTGGAGTTGGAATAGCAAATTATATAGGTTCAGTGTCCAGCACCTATCTTAGTTAAATGTAAATTGGAGTTGGAATAGTAAATTAAATAGTTTCAGTGTCTAGCACCTACCCTAACTAAATGTAGATTGGAGTTTGAATAGTACATTAAATAAGTTCAGTGTCCAGCACCTACCCTAATTAAATGTAGATTGGAGTTTGAATAGTAAATTAAATAGGTTCAGTGTCCAGCACCTACCCTAATTAAATGTAAATTGGATTTGGAATAGTTAATTAAATTGGTTCAGTGTCCAGCACCTACCCTAATTAAATGTAAATTGGAGTTGGAATAGTATATTAAATAGGTTCAGTGTCCAGCACCTTCCCTAATTAAATCTAAATTGGAGTTGGAATAGTAAATTAAAGAGGTTCAGTGTCCAGCACCTACTCTAATTAAATCTAAATTGGAGTTGGAATAGTAAATTAAATAGGTTCAGTGTCCAGCACCTACTCTAATTAAATGTAAATTGGAGTTGGAATAGTACATTAAATAGGTTCAGTGTCCAGCACCTACTCTAATTAAATGTAAATTGGAGTTGGAATAGTAAATTAAATAGGTTCAGTGTCTAGCACCTACCCTAATTAAATGTAGATTGGAGTTGGAATAGTAAATTAAATATGTTCAGTGTCTAGCACCTACCCTAATTAAATGTAAATTGGAGTTGGAATAGTAAGTTAAAAAGGTTCAGTGTCCAGCACCTACTCTAATTAAATGTAGATTGGAGTAGGAATATTAAATTAAATAGGTTCAGCGTCCAGCAGCTACCCAAATTAAATGTAGATTGGAGTTTGAATAGTACATTAAATAAGTTCAGTGTCCAGCACCTACCCTAATTAAATGTAGATTGGAGTTTGAATAGTAAATTAAATAGGTTCTGTGTCTAGCACCTACCATAATTAAATGTAGGTTGGAGTTTGAGTAGTAAATTAAATAGGTTCAGGTTCAGTGTCCAGCACCTACCCTAATTAAATGTAAATTGGAGTTTGATTAGTACATTAAATAGGTTCAGTGTCCAGCACCTACCCTAATTAAATGTAAATTGAGTTGGAATAGTAAATTAAAGAGGTTCAGTGTCCAGCACCTAATCTAATTAAGTGTAAATTGGAGTTGGAATAGTACATTTAATAGGTTCAGTGTCCAGCACCTACCCTAATTAAATGTAGATTGGAGTTGGAATAGCAAATTGTATAGTTTCAGTGTCTAGCACCTACCCTAATTAAATGTAGATTGGAGTTGGAATAGTAAATTAAATAGGTTCAGTGTCCAGCACCTACTCTAATGAAAAGTAAATTGGAGTTTGAATAGTAAATGATATAGGTTCACTGTCCAGCACCTTCCCTAATTAAATGTAAATTGGAGTTGGAATAGTAAATTAAAGAGGTTCAGTGTCCAGCACCTACTCTAATTAAGTGTAAATTGGAGTTGGAATAGCAAATTATATAGGTTCAGTGTCCAGCACCTATCTTAGTTAAATGTAAATTGGAGTTGGAATAGTAAATTAAATAGTTTCAGTGTCTAGCACCTACCCTAACTAAATGTAGATTGGAGTTTGAATAGTACATTAAATAAGTTCAGTGTCCAGCACCTACCCTAATTAAATGTAGATTGGAGTTTGAATAGTAAATTAAATAGGTTCAGTGTCCAGCACCTACCCTAATTAAATGTAAATTGGATTTGGAATAGTTAATTAAATTGGTTCAGTGTCCAGCACCTACCCTAATTAAATGTAAATTGGAGTTGGAATAGTATATTAAATAGGTTCAGTGTCCAGCACCTTCCCTAATTAAATCTAAATTGGAGTTGGAATAGTAAATTAAAGAGGTTCAGTGTCCAGCACCTACTCTAATTAAATCTAAATTGGAGTTGGAATAGTAAATTAAATAGGTTCAGTGTCCAGCACCTACTCTAATTAAATGTAAATTGGAGTTGGAATAGTACATTAAATAGGTTTAGTGTGCAGCACCTACCTTAATTAAATGTAAATTGGAGTTGGAATAGTAAATTAAATAGGTTCAGTGTCCAGCACCTACTCTAATTAAATGTATATTGGAGTTGGAATAGTAAATTAAATAGGTTCAGTGTCCAGCACCTACTCTAATTAAATGTAAATTGGAGTTGGAATAGTAAATTTAATATGTTCAGTGTCCAGCACCTACTCCAGTTAAATGTAAATTGGAGTTGGAATAGCAAATTATATAGCTTCAGTGTCCAGCACCTATCTTAATTAAATGTAAATTGGAGTTGGAATAGTAAATTAAATAGTTTCAGTGTCTAGCACCTACCCTAATTAAATGTAGATTGGAGTTTGAATAGTAAATTAAATAGGTTCAGTGTCCAGCACCTACCCTAATTAAATGTAAATTGGGATTTGGAATAGTTAATTAAATTGTTTCAGTGTCCAGCACCTACCCTAATTAAATGTAAATTGGAGTTTGAATAGTAAATTAAATAGTTTCAGTGTCTAGCACCTACCCTAATTAAATGTAGATTGGAGTTTGAATAGTAAATTAAATTGGTTCAGTGTCCAGCACCTACCCTAATTAAATGTAAATTGGAGTTGGAATAGTACATTAAATAGGTTCAGTGTCCAGCACCTTCCCTAATTAAATGTAAATTGGAGTTGGAATAGTAAATTAAAGAGGTTTAGTGTCCAGCACCTACTCTAAGTAAATGTAAATTTGAGTTGGAATAGTAAATTAAATAGGTTCAGTGTCCAGCACCTACCCTAATTAAATGCAGATTGGAATTGGAATAGCAAATTAAATAGGTTCAGTGTCCAGCACCTACCTTAATTAAATGTAAATTGGAGTTGGAATAGTAAATTAAATAGGTTCAGTGTCTAGCACCTACCCTAATTAAATGTAGATTGGAGTTGGAATAGTAAATTAAATATGTTCAGTGTCCAGCACCCACCCTAATTAAATGTAAATTGGAGTTGGAATAGTAAGTTAAAAAGGTTCAGTGTCCAGCACTTACTCTAATTAAATGTAGATTGGAGTAGGAATATTAAATTAAATAGGTTCAGTGTCCAACACCTATCCTACTTAAATGTCAATTGGAGTTGGATTAGTAAATTAAATCTGTTCAATGTCCAGCAGCTACCCAAATTAAATGTAGATTGGAGTTTGAATAGTACATTAAATAAGTTCAGTGTCTAGCACCTACCCTAATTAAATGTAGATTGGAGTTTGAATAGTAAATTAAGTAGGTTCAGTGTCCAGCACCTACCCTAATTAAATGTAAATTGGATTTGGAATAGGTAATTAAATTGGTTCAGTGTCCAGCACTTACCCTAATTAAATGTAAATTGGAGTTGGAATAGTACATTAAATAGGTTCAGTGTCCAGCACCTTCCCTAATTAAATGTAAATTGGAGTTGGAATAGTAAATTAAAGAGGTTCAGTGTCCAGCACCTACTCTATTTAAATGTAAATTGGAGTTGGAATAGTAAATTTAATATGTTCAGTGACCAGCACCTACTCTAATTAAATGTAAATTGGAGTTGGAATAGCAAATTATATAGCTTCAGTGTCCAGCACCTACCCTAATTAAATGTAGATTGGAGTTTGAATAGTAAATTAAATAGGTTCAGTGTCCAGCACCTACCCTAATTAAATGTAAATTGGGATTTGGAATAGTTAATTAAATTGTTTCAGTGTCCAGCACCTACCCTAATTAAATGTAAATTGGAGTTGGAATAGTAAATTACATAATTTCAGTGTCTAGCACCTACCCCAATTAAATGTAGATTGGAGTTTAAAAAATAAATTAAATTGGTTCAGTGTCCAGCACCTACCCTAATTAAATGTAAATTGGAGTTGGAATAGTACATTAAATAGGTTCAGTGTCCAGCACCTTCCCTAATTAAATGTAAATTGGAGTTGGAATAGTAAATTAAAGAGGTTCAGTGTCCAGCACCTACTCTCATTAAATGTAAATTGGAGTTGGAATAGTAAATTAAATAGGTTCAGTGTCCAACACCTACCCTAATTAAATGCAGAATGGAATTGGAATAGCAAATTAAATAGGTTCAGTGTCCAGCACCTACCTTAATTAAATGTAAATTGGAGTTGGAATAGTAAATTAAATAGGTTCAGTGTCTAGCACCTACCCTAATTAAATGTAGATTGGAGTTGGAATAGTAAATTAAATATGTTCAGTGTCCAGCACCTACCCTAATTTAATGTAAATTGGATTTGGAATCGTAAATTAAATAGGTTCAGTGTCCAGCATCTACTCTAATTAAATGTAAATTGGAGTTGGAATAGTAAATTAAATAAGTTCTGTGTCTAGCACCTACCATAATTAAATGTAGGTTGGAGTTTGAGTAGTAAATTAAATAGGTTCAGGTTCAGTGTCCAGCACCTACCCTAATTAAATGTACATTGAGTTGGAATAGTAAATTAAAGAGGTTCAGTGTCCAGCACCTAATCTAATTAAGTGTAAATTGGAGTTGGAATAGTAAATTTAATAGGTTCAGTGTCCAGCACCTACCCTAATTAAATGTAGATTGGAGTTGGAATAGCAAATTGTATAGTTTCAGTGTCTAGCACCTACCCTAATTAAATGTAGATTGGAGTTGGAATAGTAAATTAAATAGGTTCAGTGTCCAGCACCTACTCTAATGAAAAGTACATTGGAGTTTGAATAGTAAATGATATAGGTTCACTGTCCAGCACCTTCCCTAATTAAATGTAAATTGGAGTTGGAATAGTAAATTAAAGAGGTTCAGTGTCCAGCACCTACTCTAATTAAGTGTAAATTGGAGTTGGAATAGCAAATTATATAGGTTCAGTGTCCAGCACCTATCTTAGTTAAATGTAAATTGGAGTTGGAATAGTAAATTAAATAGTTTCAGTGTCTAGCACCTACCCTAATTAAATGTAGATTGGAGTTTGAATAGCACATTAAATAAGTTCAGTGTCCAGCACCTACCCTAATTAAATGTAGATTGGAGTTTGAATAGTAAATTAAATAGGTTCAGTGTCCAGCACCTACCCTAATTAAATGTAAATTGGATTTGGAATAGTTAATTAAATTGGTTCAGTGTCCAGCACCTACCCTAATTAAATGTAAATTGGAGTTGGAATAGTATATTAAATAGGTTCAGTGTCCAGCACCTTCCCTAATTAAATGTAAATTGGAGTTGAAATAGTAAATTAAAGAGGTTCAGTGTCCAGCACCTACTCTAATTAAATGTACATTGGAGTTGGAATAGTAAATTTAATATGTTCAGTGTCCAGCGCCTACTCCAATTAAATGTAAATTGGAGTTGGAATAGCAAATTATATAGCTTCAGTGTCCAGCACCTATCTTAATTAAATGTAAATTGGAGTTGGAATAGTAAATTAAATAGTTTCAGGGTCTAGCACCTACCCTAATTAAATGTAGATTGGAGTTTGAATAGTAAATTAAATAGGTTCAGTGTCCAGCACCTACCCTAATTAAATGTAAATTGGGATTTGGAATAGTTAATTAAATTGTTTCAGTGTCCAGCACCTACTCTAATTAAATGTAAATTGGAGTTGGAATAGTAAATTAAATAGGTTCAGTGTCCAGCACCTACCCTAATTAAATGCAGATTGGAATTGGAATAGCAAATTAAATAGGTTCAGTGTCCAGCACCTACCTTAATTAAATGTAAATTGGAGTTGGAATAGTAAATTAAATAGGCTCAGTGTCTAGCACCTACCCTAATTAAATGTAGATTGGAGTTGGAATAGTAAATTAAATATGTTCAATGTCCAGCACCTACCCTAATTAAATGTAAATTGGAGTTGGAATAGTAAGTTAAAAAGGTTCAGTGTCCAGCACCTACTCTATTTAAATGTAGATTGGAGTAGGAATATTAAATTAAATAGGTTCAGTGTCCAACACCTATCCTACTTAAATGTCAATTGGAGTTGGAATAGTAAATTAAATCTGTTCAGTGTCCAGTAGCTACCCAAATTAAATGTAGATTGGAGTTTGAATAGTACACTAAATAAGTTCAGTGTCCAGCACCTACCCTAATTAAGTGTAGATTGGAGTTTGAATAGTAAATTAAGTAGGTTCAGTGTCCAGCACCTATCCTAATTAAATGTAAATTGGATTTGGAATAGTTAATTAAATTGGTTCAGTGTCCAGCACCTACCCTAATTAAATGTAAATTGGAGTTGGAATAGTACATTAAATAGGTTCAGTGTCCAGCACCTACTCTAATTAAATGTAAATTGGAGTTGGAATAGTAAATTAAATAGGTTCAGTGTCTAGCACCTACCCTAATTAAATGTAGATTGGAGTTGGAATAGTAAATGAAATATGTTCAGTGTCCAGCACCTACCCTGATTAAATGTAAATTGGAGTTGGAATAGTAAGTTAAAAAGGTTCAGTGTCCAGCACCTACTCTAATTAAATGTAGATTGGAGTAGGAATATTAAATTAAATAGGTTCAGCGTCCAACACCTATCCTACTTAAATGTCAATTGGAGTTGGAATAGTAAATTAAATCTGTTCAGTGTCCAGCAGCTACCCAAATTAAATGTAGATTGGAGTTTGAATAGTACATTAAATGAGTTCAGTGTCCAGCACCTACCCTAATTAAATGTAGATTGGAGTTTGAATAGTAATGTAAGTAGGTTCAGTGTCCAGCACCTACCCTAATTAAATGTAAATTGGATTTGGAATAGTTAATTAAATTGGTTCAGTGTCCAGCACTTTCCCTAATTAAATGTAAATTGGAGTTGGAATAGTAAATTAAAGAGGTTCAGTGTCCAGCACCTACTCTAATTAAATGTAAATTGGAGTTGGAATAGTAAATTAAATAGGTTCAGTGTCCAGCACCTACTCTAATTAAATGTAAATTGGAGTTGGAATAGTACATTTAATATGTTCAGTGTCCAGCACCTACCCTAATTAAATGTAGATTGGAGTTAGAATAGAAAATTAAATAGGTTTAGTGTGCAGCACCTACCTTAATTAAATGTAAATTGGAGTTGGAATAGTAAATTAAAGAGGTTCAGTGTCCAGCACCTACTCTAATTAAATGTATATGGAGTTGGAATAGTAAATTAAATAGGTTCAGTGTCCAGCACCTACCCTAATTAAATGTAAATTGGATTTGGAATAGTTAATTAAATTGGTTCAGTGTCCAGCACCTACCCTAATTAAATGTAAATTGGAGTTGGAATAGTATATTAAATAGGTTCAGTGTCCAGCACCTTCCCTAATTAAATCTAAATTGGAGTTGGAATAGTAAATTAAAGAGGTTCAGTGTCCAGCACCTACTCTAATTAAATCTAAATTGGAGTTGGAATAGTAAATTAAATAGGTTCAGTGTCCAGCACCTACTCTAATTAAATGTAAATTGGAGTTGGAATAGTAAATTTAATATGTTCAGTGTCCAGCACCTACTCCAATTAAATGTAAATTGGAGTTGGAATAGCAAAATATATAGCTTCAGTGTCCAGCACCTATCTTAATTAAATGTAAATTGGAGTTGGAATAGTAAATTAAATAGTTTCAGTGTCTAGCACCTACCCTAATTAAATGTAGATTGGAGGTTGAATAGTAAATTAAATAGGTTCAGTGTCCAGCACCTACCCTAATTAAATGTAAATTTGGATTTGGAATAGTTAATTAAATTGTTTCAGTGTCCAGCACCTACTCTAATTAAATGTAAATTGGAGTTGGAATAGTAAATTAAATAGGTTCAGTGTCCAGCACCTACCCTAATTAAATGCAGATTGGAATTGGAATAGCAAATTAAATAGGTTCAGTGTCCAGCACCTTCCCTAATTAAATGTAAATTGGAGTTGGAATAGTAAATTAAAGAGGTTCAGTGTCCAGCACCTACCCTAATTAAATGTAAATTGGAGTTGGAATAGTAAGATAAAAAGGTTCAGTGTCCAGCACCTACTCTAATTAAATGTAGATTGGAGTAGGAATATTAAATTAAATAGGTTCAGTGTCCAACACCTATCCTACTTAAATGTCAATTGGAGTTGGAATAGTAAATTAAATCTGTTCAGTGTCCAGCAGCTACCCAAATTAAATGTAGATTGGAGTTTGAATAGTACATTAAATAAGTTCAGTGTCCAGCACCTACCCTAATTAAATGTAGATTGGAGTTTGAATAGTAAATTAAATTGGTTCAGTGTCCAGCACCTACCCTAATTAAATGTAAATTGGAGTTGGAATAGTACATTAAATAGGTTCAGTGTCCAGCACCTACTCTAATTAAATGTAAATTGGAGTTGGAATAGTAAATTAAATAGGTTCAGTGTCTAGCACCTACCCTAATTAAATGTAGATTGGGGTTGGAATAGTAAATTAAATATGTTCAGTGTCCAGCACCTACCCTAATTAAATGTAAATTGGAGTTGGAATAGTAAGTTAAAAAGGTTCAGTCCCCAGCACCTACTCTAATTAAATGTAGATTGGAGTAGGAATATTAGATTAAATAGGTTCAGCGTCCAGCAGCTACCCAAATTAAATGTAGATTGGAGTTTGAATAGTACATTAAATAAGTTCAGTGTCCAGCACCTACCCTAATTAAATGTAGATTGGAGTTTGAATAGTAAATTAAGTAGGTTCAGTGTCCAGCACCTACCCTAATTAAATGTAAATTGGATTTGGAATAGTTAATTAAATTGGTTCAGTGTCCAGCACTTTCCCTAATTAAATGTAAATTGGAGTTGGAATAGTAAATTAAAGAGGTTCAGTGTCCAGCACCTACTCTAATTAAATGTAAATTGGAGTTGGAATAGTAAATTAAATAGGTTCAGTGTCCAGCACCTACTCTAATTAAATGTAAATTGGACTTGGAATAGTAAATTTAATATGTTCAGTGTCCGGCACCTACCCTAATTAAATGTAGATTGGAGTTAGAATAGAAAATTAAATAGGTTTAGTGTGCAGCACCTACCTTAATTAAATGTAAATTGGAGTTTGAATAGTAAATTAAAGAGGTTCAGTGTCCAGCACCTACTCTAATTAAATGTATATTGGAGTTGGAATAGTAAATTAAATAGGTTCAGTGTCTAGCACCTACCCTAATTAAATGTAGATTGGAGTTTGAATAGTAAATTAAATAGGTTCAGTGTCCAGCACCTACCCTAATTAAATGTAAATTGGGATTTGGAATAGTTAATTAAATTGTTTCAGTGTCCAGCACCTACCCTAATTAAATGTAAATTGGAGTTTGAATAGTAAATTAAATAGTTTCAGTGTCTAGCACCTACCCTAATTAAATGTAGATTGGAGTTTGAATAGTAAATTAAATTGGTTCAGTGTCCAGCACCTACCCTAATTAAATGTAAATTGGAGTTGGAATAGTACATTAAATAGGTTCAGTGTCCAGCACCTTCCTTAATTAAATGTAAATTGGAGTTGGAATAGTAAATTAAAGAGGTTTAGTGTCCAGCACCTACTCTAAGTAAATGTAAATTTGAGTTGGAATAGTAAATTAAATAGGTTCAGTGTCCAGCACCTACCCTAATTAAATGCAGATTGGAATTGGAATAGCAAATTAAATAGGTTCAGTGTCCAGCACCTACCTTAATTAAATGTAAATTGGAGTTGGAATAGTAAATTAAATAGGTTCAGTGTCTAGCACCTACCCTAATTAAATGTAGATTGGAGTTGGAATAGTAAATTAAATATGTTCAGTGTCCAGCACCCACCCTAATTAAATGTAAATTGGAGTTGGAATAGTAAGTTAAAAAGGTTCAGTGTCCAGCACTTACTCTAATTAAATGTAGATTGGAGTAGGAATATTAAATTAAATAGGTTCAGTGTCCAACACCTATCCTACTTAAATGTCAATTGGAGTTGGAATAGTAAATTAAATCTGTTCAATGTCCAGCAGCTACCCAAATTAAATGTAGATTGGAGTTTGAATAGTACATTAAATAAGTTCAGTGTCTAGCACCTACCCTAATTAAATGTAGATTGGAGTTTGAATAGTAAATTAAGTAGGTTCAGTGTCCAGCACCTACCCTAATTAAATGTAAATTGGATTTGGAATAGGTAATTAAATTGGTTCAGTGTCCAGCACTTACCCTAATTAAATGTAAATTGGAGTTGGAATAGTACATTAAATAGGTTCAGTGTCCAGCACCTTCCCTAATTAAATGTAAATTGGAGTTGGAATAGTAAATTAAAGAGGTTCAGTGTCCAGCACCTACTCTATTTAAATGTAAATTGGAGTTGGAATAGTAAATTTAATATGTTCAGTGACCAGCACCTACTCTAATTAAATGTAAATTGGAGTTGGAATAGCAAATTATATAGCTTCAGTGTCCAGCACCTACCCTAATTAAATGTAGATTGGAGTTTGAATAGTAAATTAAATAGGTTCAGTGTCCAGCACCTACCCTAATTAAATGTAAATTGGGATTTGGAATAGTTAATTAAATTGTTTCAGTGTCCAGCACCTACCCTAATTAAATGTAAATTGGAGTTGGAATAGTAAATTACATAATTTCAGTGTCTAGCACCTACCCTAATTAAATGTAGATTGGAGTTTAAAAAATAAATTAAATTGGTTCAGTGTCCAGCACCTACCCTAATTAAATGTAAATTGGAGTTGGAATAGTACATTAAATAGGTTCAGTGTCCAGCACCTTCCCTAATGTAAATATTGGAGTTGGAATAGTAAATTAAAGAGGTTCAGTGTCCAGCACCTACTCTAATTAAATGTAAATTGGAGTTGGAATAGTAAATTAAATAGGTTCAGTGTCCAACACCTACCCTAATTAAATGCAGATTGGAATTGGAATAGCAAATTAAATAGGTTCAGTGTCCAGCACCTACCTTAATTAAATGTAAATTGGAGTTGGAATAGTAAATTAAATAGGTTCAGTGTCTAGCACCTACCCTAATTAAATGTAGATTGGAGTTGGAATAGTAAATTAAATATGTTCAGTGTCCAGCACCTACCCTAATTAAATGTAAATTGGATTTGGAATCGTAAATTAAATAGGTTCAGTGTCCAGCATCTACTCTAATTAAATGTTAATTGGAGTTGGAATAGTAAATTAAATAGGTTCTGTGTCTAGCACCTACCATAATTAAATGTAGGTTGGAGTTTGAGTAATAAATTAAATAGGTTCAGGTTCAGTGTCCAGCACCTACCCTAATTAAATGTACATTGAGTTGGAATAGTAAATTAAAGAGGTTCAGTGTCCAGCACCTAATCTAATTAAGTGTAAATTGGAGTTGGAATAGTAAATTTAATAGGTTCAGTGTCCAGCACCTACCCTAATTAAATGTAGATTGGAGTTGGAATAGCAAATTGTATAGTTTCAGTGTCTAGCACCTACCCTAATTAAATGTAGATTGGAGTTGGAATAGTAAATTAAATAGGTTCAGTGTCCAGCACCTACTCTAATGAAAAGTACTTTGGAGTTTGAATAGTAAATGATATAGGTTCACTGTCCAGCACCTTCCCTAATTAAATGTAAATTGGAGTTGGAATAGTAAATTAAAGAGGTTCAGTGTCCAGCACCTACTCTAATTAAGTGTAAATTGGAGTTGGAATAGCAAATTATATAGGTTCAGTGTCCAGCACCTATCTTAGTTAAATGTAAATTGGAGTTGGAATAGTAAATTAAATAGTTTCAGTGTCTAGCACCTACCCTAATTAAATGTAGATTGGAGTTTGAATAGCACATTAAATAAGTTCAGTGTCCAGCACCTACCCTAATTAAATGTAGATTGGAGTTTGAATAGTAAATTAAATAGGTTCAATGTCCAGCACCTACCCTAATTAAATGTAAATTGGATTTGGAATAGTTAATTAAATTGGTTCAGTGTCCAGCACCTACCCTAATTAAATGTAAATTGGAGTTGGAATAGTATATTAAATAGGTTCAGTGTCCAGCACCTTCCCTAATTAAATGTAAATTGGAGTTGGAATAGTAAATTAAAGAGGTTCAGTGTCCAGCACCTACTCTAATTAAATGTACATTGGAGTTGGAATAGTAAATTTAATATGTTCAGTGTCCAGCGCCTACTCCAATTAAATGTAAATTGGAGTTGGAATAGCAAATTATATAGCTTCAGTGTCCAGCACCTATCTTAATTAAATGTAAATTGGAGTTGGAATAGTAAATTAAATAGTTTCAGTGTCTAGCACCTACCCTAATTAAATGTAGATTGGAGTTTGAATAGTAAATTAAATAGGTTCAGTGTCCAGCACCTACCCTAATTAAATGTAAATTGGGATTTGGAATAGTTAATTAAATTGTTTCAGTGTCCAGCACCTACTCTAATTAAATGTAAATTGGAGTTGGAATAGTAAATTAAATAGGTTCAGTGTCCAGCACCTACCCTAATTAAATGCAGATTGGAATTGGAATAGCAAATTAAATAGGTTCAGTGTCCAGCACCTACCTTAATTAAATGTAAATTGGAGTTGGAATAGTAAATTAAATAGGTTCAGTGTCTAGCACCTACCCTAATTAAATGTAGATTGGAGTTGGAATAGTAAATTAAATATGTTCAATGTCCAGCACCTACCCTAATTAAATGTAAATTGGAGTTGGAATAGTAAGTTAAAAAGGTTCAGTGTCCAGCACCTACTCTAATTAAATGTAGATTGGAGTAGGAATATTAAATTAAATAGGTTCAGTGTCCAACACCTATCCTACTTAAATGTCAATTGGAGTTGGAATAGTAAATTAAATCTGTTCAGTGTCCAGCAGCTACCCAAATTAAATGTAGATTGGAGTTTGAATAGTACATTAAATAAGTTCAGTGTCCAGCACCTACCCTAATTAAGTGTAGATTGGAGTTTGAATAGTAAATTAAGTAGGTTCAGTGTCCAGCACCTATCCTAATTAAATGTAAATTGGATTTGGAATAGTTAATTAAATTGGTTCAGTGTCCAGCACCTACCCTAATTAAATGTAAATTGGAGTTGGAATAGTACATTAAATAGGTTCAGTGTCCAGCACCTACTCTAATTAAATGTAAATTGGAGTTGGAATAGTAAATTAAATAGGTTCAGTGTCTAGCACCTACCCTAATTAAATGTAGATTGGAGTTGGAATAGTAAATGAAATATGTTCAGTGTCCAGCACCTACCCTAATTAAATGTAAATTGGAGTTGGAATAGTAAGTTAAAAAGGTTCAGTGTCCAGCACCTACTCTAATTAAATGTAGATTGGAGTAGGAATATTAAATTAAATAGGTTCAGCGTCCAACACCTATCCTACTTAAATGTCAATTGGAGTTGGAATAGTAAATTAAATCTGTTCAGTGTCCAGCAGCTACCCAAATTAAATGTAGATTGGAGTTTGAATAGTACATTAAATGAGTTCAGTGTCCAGCACCTACCCTAATTAAATGTAGATTGGAGTTTGAATAGTAATGTAAGTAGGTTCAGTGTCCAGCACCTACCCTAATTAAATGTAAATTGGATTTGGAATAGTTAATTAAATTGGTTCAGTGTCCAGCACTTTCCCTAATTAAATCTAAATTGGAGTTGGAATAGTAAATTAAAGAGGTTCAGTGTCCAGCACCTACTCTAATTAAATGTAAATTGGAGTTGGAATAGTAAATTAAATAGGTTCAGTGTCCAGCACCTACTCTAATTAAATGTAAATTGGAGTTGGAATAGTAAATTTAATATGTTCAGTGTCCAGCACCTACCCTAATTAAATGTAGATTGGAGTTAGAATAGAAAATTAAATAGGTTTAGTGTGCAGCACCTACCTTAATTAAATGTAAATTGGAGTTGGAATAGTAAATTAAAGAGGTTCAGTGTCCAGCACCTACTCTAATTAAATGTATATTGGAGTTGGAATAGTAAATTAAATAGGTTCAGTGTCCAGCACCTACCCTAATTAAATGTAAATTGGATTTGGAATAGTTAATTAAATTGGTTCAGTGTCCAGCACCTACCCTAATTAAATGTAAATTGGAGTTGGAATAGTATATTAAATAGGTTCAGTGTCCAGCACCTTCCCTAATTAAATCTAAATTGGAGTTGGAATAGTAAATTAAAGAGGTTCAGTGTCCAGCACCTACTCTAATTAAATCTAAATTGGAGTTGGAATAGTAAATTAAATAGGTTCAGTGTCCAGCACCTACTCTAATTAAATGTAAATTGGAGTTGGAATAGTAAATTTAATATGTTCAGTGTCCAGCACCTACTCCAATTAAATGTAAATTGGAGTTGGAATAGCAAAATATATAGCTTCAGTGTCCAGCACCTATCTTAATTAAATGTAAATTGGAGTTGGAATAGTAAATTAAATAGTTTCAGTGTCTAGCACCTACCCTAATTAAATGTAGATTGGAGGTTGAATAGTAAATTAAATAGGTTCAGTGTCCAGCACCTACCCTAATTAAATGTAAATTTGGATTTGGAATAGTTAATTAAATTGTTTCAGTGTCCAGCACCTACTCTAATTAAATGTAAATTGGAGTTGGAATAGTAAATTAATATGGCCGAGATACCCGCCACCCCCTCTCAACACAATCCCCAAAAGGAGGGAAACCGGAAACAGTTCTTGAAGTTTTTGGAAGTGGGATGGAGTGACCATCCCGGCCGTATTTATTAAAACAAAATTAAAACATTAAACGTTTCATGTTATGTACAATTTCATTACCATATTGCGATGTTTGGCTAACCTTAACAGATTCTCTAATACAGAGGTTCTCCTAGCCGAACTAGCAACCTGCAAAACATTTCTTGACATATTGAAATTGTACAACCTAACGTTTAAGGGCCAACGGCAAGGTCATAACCGGTGTCAAGATCCCTAACCAGACTTACCCCTCCCACTTGGGATGGGCGACAGCACGGAGGCGTACCTCAAGTGCAACTACTACCAATTTCCCTTGACTTGACGGGGGCACCTAAAAACTCGACGCCAGTTAAAGGTCGTTTCGAATACTCGTGTGAGGTATCTAGAAGGTATCGTGGACCTTATCCCAACCCCACACAACTTACCGCATCTGCCGTCGCAGATGTCACTGGCCCCGGGAAATTCCCCAGGAGGGGGCTGTAACCCCTCCTACAAAGGAAGGGGCCTTGACCGCCTTTCCTTTACTTCCGGCGACCCATCCTTAGAAGGGACCGCCTCCCCATTGAGGGGCCAATGGCCACCTCTCCCGAGCGCTCCCATCCGTGTTGGGTGACGCCCACTCATAGGGATCTACTAATTAGTGCTCACCGATCATGACCTTACCGCCTACCAAAATAAATACGACAGTGCAAATTAACCTAAGAATACATTGGCCACTATGACCGAAAGAGCATACATCAAAATTCAACACTAAACTGAATATCTTTAATGGCAAACATACTCAAAACGACCATTCTTTATTAACTCACAATCAACATGGCACTACAACCTGTAAACGAAAACAAAAACAAAATTAATCAACTTTATTATACACAACTGGCTGTCTTCAGGGGCTGGTGGGTGGGTCAAAATTGGCTCTTCGTTCTGTCCCGAGCTCACGTGCAGCGAGGAGGTGCAGCTTCAGAGCACAAGAACAAGAGGATGTCTTCTGGTCTTGCGTCCCTTTTTATCCGTCTTCAGGGCGGGCGTATACCCGCCCCTGCCTGCCCTGAGGGCGTGGCTGGCTGCGTCGGTGTCTAGGCCAGCCCACTCTAGGGCGGGAACGAGCGCGCCCCAGCTACGCCGCTTCGGGCATACCAGCTGAGACGCGCCTCCCGCCCAAAAATGGCTTCCCGGGGGGATCGAGGCACTCGGCCATACGTTCGGGGGGACCGAGTTGGTCGCCCCTTTCCATATGGCCGAGATACCCGCCACCCCCTCTCAACACAATCCCCAAAAGGAGGGAAACCGGAAACAGTTCTTGAAGTTTTTGGAAGTGGGATGGAGTGACCATCCCGGCCGTATTTATTAAAACAAAATTAAAACATTAAACGTTTCATGTTATGTACAATTTCATTACCATATTGCGATGTTTGGCTAACCTTAACAGATTCTCTAATACAGAGGTTCTCCTAGCCGAACTAGCAACCTGCAAAACATTTCTTGACATATTGAAATTGTACAACCTAACGTTTAAGGGCCAACGGCAAGGTCATAACCGGTGTCAAGATCCCTAACCAGACTTACCCCTCCCACTTGGGATGGGCGACAGCACGGAGGCGTACCTCAAGTGCAACTACTACCAATTTCCCTTGACTTGACGGGGGCACCTAAAAACTCGACGCCAGTTAAAGGTCGTTCGAATACTCGTGTGAGGTATCTAGAAGGTATCGTGGACCTTATCCCAACCCCACACAACTTACCGCATCTGCCGTCGCAGATGTCACTGGCCCCGGGAAATTCCCCAGGAGGGGGCTGTAACCCCTCCTACAAAGGAAGGGGCCTTGACCGCCTTTCCTTTACTTCCGGCGACCCATCCTTAGAAGGGACCGCCTCCCCATTGAGGGGCCAATGGCCACCTCTCCCGAGCGCTCCCATCCGTGTTGGGTGACGCCCACTCATAGGGATCTACTAATTAGTGCTCACCGATCATGACCTTACCGCCACAGGCCCGGATAGTTGACCGGCTATCCGGGCCCCCCACAAAAGTCCTACCTAAAGGTCATGTTTCAACGTTTTTAACCATGCTAAGAAGTCTCCTATGAGTAACTCATTTCCCACCCGAGACAAATGCACACCATCCCTTAAATACATACTGTCCTCATTAATACAACCATGCGAGATAGAATGCAATGTCCTGGAACGGAACAACCTATTCACTTTGTTATTAAGTTTTCTAACAGAATGGTTCAAAGCATGAATCGAAAAAGCCCCCCGCCACACTTTTCGTGGGATCATATGAGACCACGCAATTATGCACCCCGGAACTTTCCTTGCCAACCAACTTACAGTGGAAAGCATTGCCTCTAGGAGAAGTCGTCTACCGGTGGTGACCAAATCATTGCCCCCTAAATGTACTATGACTATAGACGGCGGTGACCTCGTCCGCCCTAACAAACCCTCAAAGAATGCCTGAAACTGGTCAATACAGAGACCGCCCCTTCCGTAGAAGGACATTCTGTACCCGTATTCCCCAGCTACGTGAATCATGTCACCTGCCTCGAATACGTCTGCGGCACGCCTCACGTATGAGTGGCCCACGACCCACACCTCCTTTCTCACAGCCGGTGATGTCTGACCGCTGGCCTGGTGTTGGGTCGACTGGATAGTCCGCCCCGCCTCGAAGGCTTGCGTAACTGAAAACCAAACAAAGACAAGAAGCGTGAGTACATTATTACAGCTTCACAACATGTGCAACCGCACATACCTCTTATAACAATTGGAGGACCAACGCCCCACTCGTTTCACTTGTTCCACATTAAGACCCCTGGCTGTAGCTTCGGTGGCAGCCCCTATCCGAAAGGAATGGGTCCCAAACTCGCCCGGGTCCAAGCCCGCTGCGGTAATTGACAACGCCAGCACCCGCTGAAACTGAAATCTCGTCAGTGGGGTGGCGTCAGCGTGTCTCAACAATGTCCCTCCCCATGATGCCACCCTTCGTGCTAGGTAGTCTTCTAAACACTTTACCGGACACATGGAGGACCCTGGAATCCTGCGAATGACTACGCAGTCCCCTATCCCATCTTGATCGGTTTTGGACCTGACAAAGGATACAGTCATCGTCTCACCCCTGATCTGAACGTGTTCCCGGCACAGACCCCCCGCAACATCCTGCTTGTTCCTTGCCACCAGCTCACTTATCCTCATTGCCCCGTGAAATGCAAGCGTAAAAGCAGCTCGGAACAAACAGGCCTCGAACTGAGACGAGCATGTGGCGGGGAGTATGACCAGCAACTGGGACAACCTATCCAGACCTATCGGGCGCCTCTCGTCTACTCTGCGACCCTCAAGGCGTTGCCACCCACGCAGCGCTTTCTGTACTACAAAAGACGCTGTCGGGTCCTGGATATTATGAGCCCTGGCAACAAAGGAAATAGCAGCACGATGCCTCTGGGCTGTAGCCACCGACTTCCCAGCCCTACGCAAGGACATCAGAAAATGTACTACCCAATCCTCTTGCCCCCAAAGCCCCCCTCTCTCAGTCCCCAAAAAGGCTAAATAAGCCCGAAACGCCCCTTCGTATGCCTTCCTCGTCCTTGGTGCTAGACTCTCTCCCACGAGGTAACGAAGTTCGGGACACCGAGAGACCAGAGAGCTTCGGGAAAGGGTGCCGGCTCTGGGTCCGCTGAGGGAAGGAAACCCGAGAAAGCCTGCATTTGAAAACGAGACAGTGCATCAGCAGCCTGATTCATCACCCCTGGGACATGTTTTGCTCTGAATACCACGTTCAGTTGCATACACAGTAAGACAATTTCCTTAAGGAGCCTTAAAATCATTTTACAACGTGCTGCCTGACTATTGATGCAGTCCACAACGGTCATATTGTCAGACCAAAATATGACAGAGTGATTTTTGAATCCATCGGGCCACGTTCTGAGGGCCACCAAAATGGGAAACAGTTCAAGGAAAGCAATATTACTCGTCAGCCCCTCTTCATGCCACCATGTTGGCCACCTTTGTGCCGACCATTTTGTGCCGAAGATGGCGCCGAAACCCATGCTTCCCGCTGAATCCGTCCATAGACCCAGCTCTTCAGAGGACAAGGCCGGTTTGTTCCAGACGACTCGACCATTGAAATCCGCCAAAAATGCTAACCAAATACGCATGTCTTGGCGGACCTCGGCCGATAATCTCGTGCGATGATGACCCTCTTTTAGGCCGACCATCGCCTGGGCAATTGAACGGGAAAAAGGGCGGGCCATCGGGATCACCCTTAGAGCAAAGTTCAACTTCCCCACTAATTGCTGCAATTGATGCAGCGTAACTTTAGAAGCATTTATACACACTTGCAGGGCTGCCCTGAATTTCGATACTTTGGGGGCTGGTAAACGAAAACAACCCTCACTAGAGTCCAACTCGATCCCCAGAAACTCGAGGCAAGTCGTGGGACCCACAGTCTTACCTGGTGCCAATGGCACGCCAAATCGATCCATTAATACACAAAATTCAGTCAAGGCCCGGGCACATTCGTCATCCCCAGCGGCCCCAAGGAACAGAAAGTCATCAAGGTAATGCATCACATTTCGAAAACCCGTTTCCTTCGTGTAAGCCCATTGTAAGAAACTACTGAATTTCTCAAAATATGCACAAGATATAGAGCACCCCATCGGCATACACCTATCCATGTAATATGAACCTTGAAACACGAATCCCAGAAGACGTTGGTCGTCCGGGTGTACCGGGAGCAAACGGAACGCTGACTCGATATCCGATTTCGCCATCAGCGTCCCGGGCCCCAGGCGATTCAAAATGGCTACGGCCTCATCGAATGATGCGTACCGCACCGAACATACCCCTGGATCAATTGCATCGTTCACAGAAAGGCCATGAGGAGCTGATAAATTGTGGATCAATCGAAACTCACCTGGGTCCTTTTTGGGGACCACCCCTAAAGGAGAACAGACAAAATTCTGTACCGGGGGAACCCTAAACGGGCCGGCAACCCGACCTCGGATAACCTCTTTCAGGATTTTATCCTGAACTACATTCGTATGCTGTAAGACAGAAAGTTGGTTCTTACACGTCCCGACACCTTGAAAGTCCCCCACCGGGATGCGGAAACCATATGAAAAACCGTTTCGCAGCACCCCGGCAGAAGTACGATCTGGGTATTCGCTGAGCCAAGGAATCATCGCCAAGGTATCAATCGGGGTTGGTAAGGGCGCCCCTCGGACTACATTAGACCTGTTTGGCGCCTCCTCTACCCCCATTTTCACCCGTTTTGGCTCTGCACGAGGACTCAGGATGGGGGGCCCCGCAACCACTACATTCGTGCTTGAATTTACAGGATCCCGGGGGCCTAGTACATTTACCTTTGTTGAAATTGAAACAGAAACCCCTCTTCCCTGTGTTGCCAGCGGGTCTCGGATAATCGTCGGTACCCGTACCCGACCGAAAGGGCGTCCCCCCATATTGGCGGGAGAACTCACCCACAGTACTCCCCACCAACGGTATTTTCAACATCCCGGACTCTTTCATTTTATCCCATGTCAAAGAATCATAACAGTCCCAGGTTAAACTTTTGTTATGCTCCATTGCTTTCCTGAACAGGTTGTCATAACAGAACCATTGGTTACCTTGGTGCGATATCGAGTACCCCATAATTCGTGACTGATATACTGGAAACTCAGGGAGCAATTCAGGCCTACGTTCCCCCAAAATTGACGTAAAAATTCCCCATGCATTGCCCCAATTGCCAATATTCTCATTCACTTTAAAGGCGGCCATTTTTGCGCGCCAAACACTCGGATGCATCAGATCCTTCTGACTCTTAACAGTTTCAACTTCATAATGATCAACAAGCAAGGAGAAAATGTTTACGTATTCCCCAGCCCAAATCTTTTCCTTTATAGCCAAAGGAACATGTTGCCCCAATTTTTCTCTACGAGAGGGTGTTGACTCATCCCTCGCGATCGGCAATGGCCGCTTACCTGCACCGGACGCTGCTTCCGTCCCTCGTGGCTTGTCTATCGCCGCATCCGGCGCGGGCACCTTGGCTGTATCACGTTTCTCGCGCAACTGCTTTATGAGTGCTTGCGCTTCGGTAGCCATGGCGCCCCCATTACTGTCCCCCAACCATGCTGCTAACTGTGCCGCCAACTCGGGAGGCATATCCTCGGCAGATGTCGGGGTGACTACTACGGGAATCGGATTCCCCTCCTCCGGTACCGGGGCCGGTACCGGGGCTGGCGCCTCGAGCGGGGAACAGGGAACCGGGACGTCTCCCCCGACCGGCCCCCTTCTCGGCCTCTTTGGCTTCCCTCCGGCCGGTGGACGCCCCGATCCCTCCTCGCCGTCTCGCTCCGCCAACCGCTTCTTAATTTCGGACATGTCCTTCATGAGGGCCCGAACCAACTGGTCAGTCGACATTCTCTTCGCGCCTTTCTTGGGCATCTTTTCAGACGAAGTATCTAAAAGACAAAGAGAGAGATTAAAACGCTCAAAATTGGCTCTTCGTTCTGTCCCGAGCTCACGTGCAGCGAGGAGGTGCAGCTTCAGAGCACAAGAACAAGAGGATGTCTTCTGGTCTTGCGTCCCTTTTTATCCGTCTTCAGGGCGGGCGTATACCCGCCCCTGCCTGCCCTGAGGGCGTGGCTGGCTGCGTCGGTGTCTAGGCCAGCCCACTCTAGGGCGGGAACGAGCGCGCCCCAGCTACGCCGCTTCGGGCATACCAGCTGAGACGCGCCTCCCGCCCAAAAATGGCTTCCCGGGGGGATCGAGGCACTCGGCCATACGTTCGGGGGGACCGAGTTGGTCGCCCCTTTCCAATAGGTTCAGTGTCCAGCACCTACCCTAATTAAATGCAGATTGGAATTGGAATAGCAAATTAAATAGGTTCAGTGTCCAGCACCTTCCCTAATTAAATGTAAATTGGAGTTGGAATAGTAAATTAAAGAGGTTCAGTGTCCAGCACCTACCCTAATTAAATGTAAATTGGAGTTGGAATAGTACGATAAAAAGGTTCAGTGTCCAGCACCTACTCTAATTAAATGTAGATTGGAGTAGGAATATTAAATTAAATAGGTTCAGTGTCCAACACCTATCCTACTTAAATGTCAATTGGAGTTGGAATAGTAAATTAAATCTGTTCAGTGTCCAGCAGCTACCCAAATTAAATGTAGATTGGAGTTTGAATAGTACATTAAATAAGTTCAGTGTCCAGCACCTACCCTAATTAAATGTAGATTGGAGTTTGAATAGTAAATTAAATTGGTTCAGTGTCCAGCACCTACCCTAATTAAATGTAAATTGGAGTTGGAATAGTACATTAAATAGGTTCAGTGTCCAGCACCTACTATAATTAAATGTAAATTGGAGTTGGAATAGTAAATTAAATAGGTTCAGTGTCTAGCACCTACCCTAATTAAATGTAGATTGGGGTTGGAATAGTAAATTAAATATGTTCAGTGTCCAGCACCTACCCTAATTAAATGTAAATTGGAGTTGGAATAGTAAGTTAAAAAGGTTCAGTGTCCAGCACCTACTCTAATTAAATGTAGATTGGAGTAGGAATATTAAATTAAATAGGTTCAGCGTCCAGCAGCTACCCAAATTAAATGTAGATTGGAGTTTGAATAGTACATTAAATAAGTTCAGTGTCCAGCACCTACCCTAATTAAATGTAGATTGGAGTTTGAATAGTAAATTAAGTAGGTTCAGTGTCCAGCACCTACCCTAATTAAATGTAAATTGGATTTGGAATAGTTAATTAAATTGGTTCAGTGTCCAGCACTTTCCCTAATTAAATGTAAATTGGAGTTGGAATAGTAAATTAAAGAGGTTCAGTGTCCAGCACCTACTCTAATTAAATGTAAATTGGAGTTGGAATAGTAAATTAAATAGGTTCAGTGTCCAGCACCTACTCTAATTAAATGTAAATTGGACTTGGAATAGTAAATTTAATATGTTCAGTGTCCGGCACCTACCCTAATTAAATGTAGATTGGAGTTAGAATAGAAAATTAAATAGGTTTAGTGTGCAGCACCTACCTTAATTAAATGTAAATTGGAGTTGGAATAGTAAATTAAAGAGGTTCAGTGTCCAGCACCTACTCTAATTAAATGTATATTGGAGTTGGAATAGTAAATTAAATAGGTTCAGTGTCCAGCACCTACTCTAATTAAATGTAAATTAGAGTTGGAATAGTAAATTTAATATGTTCAGTGTCCAACACCTACTCCAATTAAATGTAAATTGGAGTTGGAATAGCAAATTATATAGCTTCAGTGTCCAGCACCTATCTTAATTAAATGTAAATTGGAGTTGGAATAGTAAATTAAATAGTTTCAGTGTCTAGCACCTACCCTAATTAAATGTAGATTGGAGTTTGAATAGTAAATTAAATAGGTTCAGTGTCCAGCACCTACCCTAATTAAATGTAAATTGGGATTTGGAATAGTTAATTAAATTGTTTCAGTGTCCAGCACCTACCCTAATTAAATGTAAATTGGAGTTTGAATAGTAAATTAAATAGTTTCAGTGTCTAGCACCTACCCTAATTAAATGTAGATTGGAGTTTGAATAGTAAATTAAATTGGTTCAGTGTCCAGCACCTACCCTAATTAAATGTAAATTGGAGTTGGAATAGTACATTAAATAGGTTCAGTGTCCAGCACCTTCCTTAATTAAATGTAAATTGGAGTTGGAATAGTAAATTAAAGAGGTTTAGTGTCCAGCACCTACTCTAAGTAAATGTAAATTTGAGTTGGAATAGTAAATTAAATAGGTTCAGTGTCCAGCACCTACCCTAATTAAATGCAGATTGGAATTGGAATAGCAAATTAAATAGGTTCAGTGTCCAGCACCTACCTTAATTAAATGTAAATTGGAGTTGGAATAGTAAATTAAATAGGTTCAGTGTCTAGCATCTACCCTAATTAAATGTAGATTGGAGTTGGAATAGTAAATTAAATATGTTCAGTGTCCAGCACCCACCCTAATTAAATGTAAATTGGAGTTGGAATAGTAAGTTAAAAAGGTTCAGTGTCCAGCACTTACTCTACTTAAATGTAGATTGGAGTAGGAATATTAAATTAAATAGGTTCAGTGTCCAACACCTATCCTACTTAAATGTCAATTGGAGTTGGAATAGTAAATTAAATCTGTTCAATGTCCAGCAGCTACCCAAATTAAATGTAGATTGGAGTTTGAATAGTACATTAAATAAGTTCAGTGTCTAGCACCTACCCTAATTAAATGTAGATTGGAGTTTGAATAGTAAATTAAGTAGGTTCAGTGTCCAGCACCTACCCTAATTAAATGTAAATTGGATTTGGAATAGGTAATTAAATTGGTTCAGTGTCCAGCACTTACCCTAATTAAATGTAAATTGGAGTTGGAATAGTACATTAAATAGGTTCAGTGTCCAGCACCTTCCCTAATTAAATGTAAATTGGAGTTGGAATAGTAAATTAAAGAGGTTCAGTGTCCAGCACCTACTCTAATTAAATGTAATTTGGAGTTGGAATAGTAAATTTAATATGTTCAGTGACCAGCACCTACTCTAATTAAATGTAAATTGGAGTTGGAATAGCAAATTATATAGCTTCAGTGTCCAGCACCTACCCTAATTAAATGTAGATTGGAGTTTGAATAGTAAATTAAATAGGTTCAGTGTCCAGCACCTACCCTAATTAAATGTAAATTGGGATTTGGAATAGTTAATTAAATTGTTTCAGTGTCCAGCACCTACCCTAATTAAATGTAAATTGGAGTTGGAATAGTAAATTACATAATTTCAGTGTCTAGCACCTACCCTAATTAAATGTAGATTGGAGTTTAAAAAATAAATTAAATTGGTTCAGTGTCCAGCACCTACCCTAATTAAATGTAAATTGGAGTTGGAATAGTACATTAAATAGGTTCAGTGTCCAGCACCTTCCCTAATTAAATGTAAATTGGAGTTGGAATAGTAAATTAAAGAGGTTCAGTGTCCAGCACCTACTCTAATTAAATGTAAATTGGAGTTGGAATAGTAAATTAAATAGGTTCAGTGTCCAACACCTACCCTAATTAAATGCAGATTGGAATTGGAATAGCAAATTAAATAGGTTCAGTGTCCAGCACCTACCTTAATTAAATGTTAATTGGAGTTGGAATAGTAAATTAAATAGGTTCAGTGTCTAGCACCTACCCTAATTAAATGTAGATTGGAGTTGGAATAGTAAATTAAATATGTTCAGTGTCCAGCACCTACCCTAATTAAATGTAAATTGGATTTGGAATCGTAAATTAAATAGGTTCAGTGTCCAGCATCTACTCTAATTAAATGTAAATTGGAGTTGGAATAGTAAATTAAATAGGTTCTGTGTCTAGCACCTACCATAATTAAATGTAGGTTGGAGTTTGAGTAGTAAATTAAATAGGTTCAGGTTCAGTGTCCAGCACCTACCCTAATTAAATGTACATTGAGTTGGAATAGTAAATTAAAGAGGTTCAGTGTCCAGCACCTAATCTAATTATGTGTAAATTGGAGTTGGAATAGTAAATTTAATAGGTTCCGTGTCCAGCACCTACCCTAATTAAATGTAGATTGGAGTTGGAATAGCAAATTGTATAGTTTCAGTGTCTAGCACCTACCCTAATTAAATGTAGATTGGAGTTGGAATAGTAAATTAAATAGGTTCAGTGTCCAGCACCTACTCTAATGAAAAGTACATTGGAGTTTGAATAGTAAATGATATAGGTTCACTGTCCAGCACCTTCCCTAATTAAATGTAAATTGGAGTTGGAATAGTAAATTAAAGAGGTTCAGTGTCCAGCACCTACTCTAATTAAGTGTAAATTGGAGTTGGAATAGCAAATTATATAGGTTCAGTGTCCAGCACCTATCTTAGTTAAATGTAAATTGGAGTTGGAATAGTAAATTAAATAGTTTCAGTGTCTAGCACCTACCCTAATTAAATGTAGATTGGAGTTTGAATAGCACATTAAATAAGTTCAGTGTCCAGCACCTACCCTAATTAAATGTAGATTGGAGTTTGAATAGTAAATTAAATAGGTTCAGTGTCCAGCACCTACCCTAATTAAATGTAAATTGGATTTGGAATAGTTAATTAAATTGGTTCAGTGTCCAGCACCTACCCTAATTAAATGTAAATTGGAGTTGAAATAGTATATTAAATAGGTTCAGTGTCCAGCACCTTCCCTAATTAAATGTAAATTGGAGTTGGAATAGTAAATTAAAGAGGTTCAGTGTCCAGCACCTACTCTAATTAAATGTACATTGGAGTTGGAATAGTAAATTTAATATGTTCAGTGTCCAGCGCCTACTCCAATTAAATGTAAATTGGAGTTGGAATAGCAAATTATATAGCTTCAGTGTCCAGCACCTATCTTAATTAAATGTAAATTGGAGTTGGAATAGTAAATTAAATAGTTTCAGTGTCTAGCACCTACCCTAATTAAATGTAGATTGGAGTTTGAATAGTAAATTAAATAGGTTCAGTGTCCAGCACCTACCCTAATTAAATGTAAATTGGGATTTGGAATAGTTAATTAAATTGTTTCAGTGTCCAGCACCTACTCTAATTAAATGTAAATTGGAGTTGGAATAGTAAATTAAATAGGTTCAGTGTCCAGCACCTACCCTAATTAAATGCAGATTGGAATTGGAATAGCAAATTAAATAGGTTCAGTGTCCAGCACCTACCTTAATTAAATGTAAATTGGAGTTGGAATAGTAAATTAAATAGGTTCAGTGTCTAGCACCTACCCTAATTAAATGTAGATTGGAGTTGGAATAGTAAATTAAATATGTTCAATGTCCAGCACCTACCCTAATTAAATGTAAATTGGAGTTGGAATAGTAAGTTAAAAAGGTTCAGTGTCCAGCACCTACTCTAATTAAATGTAGATTGGAGTAGGAATATTAAATTAAATAGGTTCAGTGTCCAACACCTATCCTACTTAAATGTCAATTGGAGTTGGAATAGTAAATTAAATCTGTTCAGTGTCCAGCAGCTACCCAAATTAAATGTAGATTGGAGTTTGAATAGTACATTAAATAAGTTCAGTGTCCAGCACCTACCCTAATTAAATGTAGATTGGAGTTTGAATAGTAAATTAAGTAGGTTCAGTGTCCAGCACCTATCCTAATTAAATGTAAATTGGATTTGGAATAGTTAATTAAATTGGTTCAGTGTCCAGCACCTACCCTAATTAAATGTAAATTGGAGTTGGAATAGTACATTAAATAGGTTCAGTGTCCAGCACCTACTCTAATTAAATGTAAATTGGAGTTGGAATAGTAAATTAAATAGGTTCAGTGTCTAGCACCTACCCTAATTAAATGTAGATTGGAGTTGGAATAGTAAATGAAATATGTTCAGTGTCCAGCACCTACCCTAATTAAATGTAAATTGGAGTTGGAATAGTAAGTTAAAAAGGTTCAGTGTCCAGCACCTACTCTAATTAAATGTAGATTGGAGTAGGAATATTAAATTAAATAGGTTCAGCGTCCAACACCTATCCTACTTAAATGTCAATTGGAGTTGGAATAGTAAATTAAATCTGTTCAGTGTCCAGCAGCTACCCAAATTAAATGTAGATTGGAGTTTGAATAATACATTAAATGAGTTCAGTGTCCAGCACCTACCCTAATTAAATGTAGATTGGAGTTTGAATAGTAATGTAAGTAGGTTCAGTGTCCAGCACCTACCCTAATTAAATGTAAATTGGATTTGGAATAGTTAATTAAATTGGTTCAGTGTCCAGCACTTTCCCTAATTAAATGTAAATTGGAGTTGGAATAGTAAATTAAAGAGGTTCAGTGTCCAGCACCTACTCTAATTAAATGTAAATTGGAGTTGGAATAGTAAATTAAATAGGTTCAGTGTCCAGCACCTACTCTAATTAAATGTAAATTGGAGTTGGAATAGTAAATTTAATATGTTCAGTGTCCAGCACCTACCCTAATTAAATGTAGATTGGAGTTAGAATAGAAAATTAAATAGGTTTAGTGTGCAGCACCTACCTTAATTAAATGTAAATTGGAGTTGGAATAGTAAATTAAAGAGGTTCAGTGTCCAGCACCTACTCTAATTAAATGTATATTGGAGTTGGAATAGTAAATTAAATAGGTTCAGTGTCCAGCACCTACTCTAATTAAATGTAAATTGGAGTTGGAATAGTAAATTTAATATGTTCAGTGTCCAGCACCTACTCCAATTAAATGTAAATTGGAGTTGGAATAGCAAATTATATAGCTTCAGTGTCAAGCACCTATCTTAATTAAATGTAAATTGGAGTTGGAATAGTTATGTTATGTTATGTTATGTTATTTATTCTTTTGTATAGCGCAACGGTTACTCAAAAAGAGTGTCCCGGCGCTTTAGGTAAGGAGAACAGATTTCAGAATAACACAACACAGATAAAAGAGGTTAAAAAGCAAACAGAAAAAAAGCGGAACTACTGGCAGACCTATTGGGAAAACAGCCAGGTTTTGAGACCTCTTCTAAAATCAAGGAGAGTAGTCGCCCCCCGCAAAGGGAGCGGTAATGAATTCCACATCTGTGGGGCCAACAGACTGAAAGAGCGGCCCCCGAGGCGAGCCCTCTTCACACGCGGAACAGCCGCCAAAAGTAGAGATTCCGACCTCAACGAGCGAGTCGGATGGTAAAAGGTCAGTCTCTTTTGGAGATGTTTAGCTCCCACAGCATGGAGCGCTTTGTAGGCCAAGGTCAGAGCCTTAAAGGCGATCCATTTGCGGATGGGTAGCCAGTGTAACGTCACCAACAGCCCAGAGACGCTGGTGCGTCTACTTAGGCCAAAGATGGCCCTGGCCGCCGCGTTCTGTGCAACTTGAATCCTCTGCAGCAGATACTCTGGCAGGCCCAGGTAAAGAATGTTGGCATAATCCAACCTGGAGCCTATCAGAGCCTGCACCGTCAGCCTCCTGTGCTCCTCGGACAAGAGAGGCAGAAACCTCGGCAACATTTTTAAAAGGCCGAAGCAGGTTCCGGTTACCCCCAGGATCTGGGCTTTCATCGTCAGCCCCTTGTCCATCTTAACCCCCAAGTTTTTAGCCATGGGAGAAGAGCCGGACGGAGGGAACATGTCGATGGGCCACCAGGCCTGCCAGCTAGGCTCCGTATCGCACCCGAAGAAGAGTACCTCCGATTTGTCGGAATTGCACTTGAGGCTGTTCAGTTGGAACCATGCGAACACAGCCCCAAGGCAATTCTGGATACTCTCCCCGTCAAAGTCAGCCCCTCTCTCGCAAGAGAAGAGGAGCTGGGTGTCGTCGGCATACGACACGATCCGGGCACCAAATGACTCCGCCACCGCCACCAAAGGGGTCATAAAGATGTTAAAAAGGGTCGGGCTCAATATAGAGCCATGAGGGACCCCGACTCCCAAAGGCGGCATTACAGCGGTGTCAGATGATGTCCAGATCGTTTGCCGGCGGCCGGCCAAAAAGGAAGAAATAGTAAATTAAATAGTTTCAGTGTCTAGCACCTACCCTAATTAAATGTAGATTTGAGTTTGAATAGTAAATTAAATAGGTTCAGTGTCCAGCACCTACCCTAATTAAATGTAAATTGGGATTTGGAATAGTTAATTAAATTGTTTCAGTGTCCAGCACCTACCCTAATTAAATGTAAATTGGAGTTGGAATAGTATATTAAATAGTTTCAGTGTCTAGCACCTACCCTAATTAAATGTAGATTGGAGTTTGAATAGTAAATTAAATTGGTTCAGTGTCCAGCACCTACCCTAATTAAATGTAAATTGGATTTGGAATCGTACATTAAATAGGTTCAGTGTCCAGCACCTTCCCTAATTAAATGTAAATTGGAGTTGGAATAGTAAATTAAAGAGGTTTAGTGTCCAGCACCTACTCTAATTAAATGTAAATTGGAGTTGGAATAGTAAATTAAATAGGTTCAGTGTCCAGCACCTACCCTAATTAAATGCAGATTGGAATTGGAATAGCAAATTAAATAGGTTCAGTGTCCAGCACCTACCTTAATTAAATGTAAATTGGAGTTGGAATAGTAAATTAAATAGGTTCAGTGTCTAGCACCTACCCTAAATAAATGTAGATTGGAGTTGGAATAGTAAATTAAATATGTTCAGTGTCCAGCACCTACCCTAATTAAATGTAAATTGGAGTTGGAATAGTAAGTTAAAAAGGTTCAGTGTCCAGCACTTACTCTAATTAAATGTAGATTGGAGTAGGAATATTAAATTAAATAGGTTCAGTGTCCAACACCTATCCTACTTAAATGTCAATTGGAGTTGGAATAGTAAATTAAATCTGTTCAGTGTCCAGCAGCTACCCAAATTAAATGTAGATTGGAGTTTGAATAGTACATTAAATAAGTTCAGTGTCCAGCACCTACCCTAATTAAATGTAGATTGGAGTTTGAATAGTAAATTAAGTAGGTTCAGTGTCCAGCACCTACCCTAATTAAATGTAAATTGGATTTGGAATAGGTAATTAAATTGGTTCAGTGTCCAGCACCTACCCTAATTAAATGTAAATTGGAGTTGGAATAGTACATTAAATAGGTTCAGTGTCCAGCACCTTCCCTAATTAAATGTAAATTGGAGTTGGAATAGTAAATTAAAGAGGTTCAGTGTCCAGCACCTACTCTAATTAAATGTATATTGGAGTTGGAATAGTAAATTAAATATGTTCAGTGTCCAGCACCTACCCTAATTAAATGTAGATTGGAGTTAGAATAGAAAATTAAATAGGTTTAGTGTGCAGCACCTACCTTAATTAAATGTAAATTGGAGTTGGAATAGTAAATTAAAGAGGTTCAGTGTCCAGCACCTACTCTAATTAAATGTATATTGGAGTTGGAATAGTAAATTAAATAGGTTCAGTGTCCAGCACCTACTCTAATTAAATGTAAATTGGAGTTGGAATAGTAAATTTAATATGTTCAGTGCCCAGCACCTACTCCAATTAAATGTAAATTGGAGTTGGAATAGCAAATTATATAGCTTCAGTGTCAAGCACCTATCTTAATTAAATGTAAATTGGAGTTGGAATAGTTATGTTATGTTATGTTATGTTATTTATTCTTTTGTATAGCGCAACGGTTACTCAAAAAGAGTGTCCCGGCGCTTTAGGTAAGGAGAACAGATTTCAGAATAACACAACACAGATAAAAGAGGTTAAAAAGCAAACAGAAAAAAAGCGGAACTACTGGCAGACCTATTGGGAAAACAGCCAGGTTTTGAGACCTCTTCTAAAATCAAGGAGAGTAGTCGCCCCCCGCAAAGGGAGCGGTAATGAATTCCACATCTGTGGGGCCAACAGACTGAAAGAGCGGCCCCCGAGGCGAGCCCTCTTCACACGCGGAACAGCCGCCAAAAGTAGAGATTCCGACCTCAACGAGCAAGTCGGATGGTAAAAGGTCAGTCTCTTTTGGAGATGTTTAGCTCCCACAGCATGGAGCGCTTTGTAGGCCAAGGTCAGAGCCTTAAAGGCGATCCATTTGCGGATGGGTAGCCAGTGTAACGTCACCAACAGCCCAGAGACGCTGGTGCGTCTACTTAGGCCAAAGATGGCCCTGGCCGCCGCGTTCTGTGCAACTTGAATCCTCTGCAGCAGATACTCTGGCAGGCCCAGGTAAAGAATGTTGGCATAATCCAACCTGGAGCCTATCAGAGCCTGCACCGTCAGCCTCCTGTGCTCCTCGGACAAGAGAGGCAGAAACCTCCGCAACATTTTTAAAAGGCCGAAGCAGGTTCCAGTTACCCCCAGGATCTGGGCTTTCATCGTCAGCCCCTTGTCCATCTTAACCCCCAAGTTTTTAGCCATGGGAGAAGAGCCGGACGGAGGGAACATGTCGATGGGCCACCAGGCCTGCCAGCTAGGCTCCGTATCGCACCCGAAGAAGAGTACCTCCGATTTGTCGGAATTGCACTTGAGGCTGTTCAGTTGGAACCATGCGAACACAGCCCCAAGGCAATTCTGGATACTCTCCCCGTCAAAGTCAGCCCCTCTCTCGCAAGAGAAGAGGAGCTGGGTGTCGTCGGCATACGACACGATCCGGGCACCAAATGACTCCGCCACCGCCACCAAAGGGGTCATAAAGATGTTAAAAAGGGTCGGGCTCAATATAGAGCCATGAGGGACCCCGACTCCCAAAGGCGGCATTACAGCGGTGTCAGATGATGTCCAGATCGTTTGCCGGCGGCCGGCCAAAAAGGAAGAAATAGTAAATTAAATAGTTTCAGTGTCTAGCACCTACCCTAATTAAATGTAGATTTGAGTTTGAATAGTAAATTAAATAGGTTCAGTGTCCAGCACCTACCCTAATTAAATGTAAATTGGGATTTGGAATAGTTAATTAAATTGTTTCAGTGTCCAGCACCTACCCTAATTAAATGTAAATTGGAGTTGGAATAGTATATTAAATAGTTTCAGTGTCTAGCACCTACCCTAATTAAATGTAGATTGGAGTTTGAATAGTAAATTAAATTGGTTCAGTGTCCAGCACCTACCCTAATTAAATGTAAATTGGAGTTGGAATCGTACATTAAATAGGTTCAGTGTCCAGCACCTTCCCTAATTAAATGTAAATTGGAGTTGGAATAGTAAATTAAAGAGGTTTAGTGTCCAGCACCTACTCTAATTAAATGTAAATTGGAGTTGGAATAGTAAATTAAATAGGTTCAGTGTCCAGCACCTACCCTAATTAAATGCAGATTGGAATTGGAATAGCAAATTAAATAGGTTCAGTGTCCAGCACCTACCTTAATTAAATGTAAATTGGAGTTGGAATAGTAAATTAAATAGGTTCAGTGTCTAGCACCTACCCTAAATAAATGTAGATTGGAGTTGGAATAGTAAATTAAATATGTTCAGTGTCCAGCACCTACCCTAATTAAATGTAAATTGGAGTTGGAATAGTAAGTTAAAAAGGTTCAGTGTCCAGCACTTACTCTAATTAAATGTAGATTGGAGTAGGAATATTAAATTAAATAGGTTCAGTGTCCAACACCTATCCTACTTAAATGTCAATTGGAGTTGGAATAGTAAATTAAATCTGTTCAGTGTCCAGCAGCTACCCAAATTAAATGTAGATTGGAGTTTGAATAGTACATTAAATAAGTTCAGTGTCCAGCACCTACCCTAATTAAATGTAGATTGGAGTTTGAATAGTAAATTAAGTAGGTTCAGTGTCCAGCACCTACCCTAATTAAATGTAAATTGGATTTGGAATAGGTAATTAAATTGGTTCAGTGTCCAGCACCTACCCTAATTAAATGTAAATTGGAGTTGGAATAGTACATTAAATAGGTTCAGTGTCCAGCACCTTCCCTAATTAAATGTAAATTGGAGTTGGAATAGTAAATTAAAGAGGTTCAGTGTCCAGCACCTACTCTAATTAAATGTAAATTGGAGTTGGAATAGTAAATTTAATATGTTCAGTGTCCAGCACCTACCCTAATTAAATGTAGATTGGAGTTGGAATAGACAATTAAATAGGTTTAGTGTGCCGCACCTACCTTAATTAAATGTAAATTGGAGTTGGAATAGTAAATTAAATAGGTTCAGTGTCCAGCACCTACCCTAATTAAATGTAAATTGGAGTTGGAATAGTAAATTAAAGAGGTTCAGTGTCCAGCACCTACTCTAATTAAATGTTAATTGGAGATGGAATAGTAAATTAAATAGGTTCAGTGTCCAACACCTACCCTAATTAAATGCAGATTGGAATTGGAATAGCAAATTAAATAGGTTCAGTGTCCAGCACCTACCTTAATTAAATGTAAATTGGAGTTGGAATAGTAAATTAAACAGGTTCAGTGTCTAGCACCTACCCTAATTAAATGTAGATTGGAGTTGGAATAGTAAATTAAATATGTTCAGTGTCCAGCACCTACCCTAATTAAATGTAAATTGGATTTGGAATAGTAAATTAAATAGGTTCAGTGTCCAGCGTCTACTCTAATTAAATGTAAATTGGAGTTGGAATAGTAAATTAAATAGGTTCTGTGTCTAGCACCTACCATAATTAAATGTAGGTTGGAGTTTGAGTAGTAAATTAAATATGTTCAGGTTCAGTGTCCAGCACCTACCCTAATTAAATGTAGATTGGAGTTTGATTAGTACATTAAATAGGTTCAGTGTCCAGCACCTACCCTAATTAAATGTAAATTGAGTTGGAATAGTAAATTAAAGAGGTTCAGTGTCCAGCACCTAATCTAATTAAGTGTAAATTGGAGTTGGACTAGTAAATTTAATAGGTTCAGTGTCCAGCACCTACCCTAATTAAATGTAGATTGGAGTTGGAATAGCAAATTGTATAGTTTCAGTGTCTAGCACCTACCCTAATTAAATGTAGATTGGAGTTGGAATAGTAAATTAAATAGGTTCAGTGTCCAGCACCTACTCTAATGAAAAGTAAATTGGAGTTTGAATAGTAAATGATATAGGTTCACTGTCCAGCACCTTCCCTAATTAAATGTAAATTGGAGTTGGAATAGTAAATTAAAGAGGTTCAGTGTCCAGCACCTACTCTAATTAAGTGTAAATTGGAGTTGGAGTAGCAAATTATATAGGTTCAGTGTCCAGCACCTATCTTAGTTAAATGTAAATTGGAGTTGGAATAGTAAATTAAATAGTTTCAGTGTCTAGCACCTACCCTAATTAAATGTAGATTGGAGTTTGAATAGCACATTAAATAAGTTCAGTGTCCAGCACCTACCCTAATTAAATGTAGATTGGAGTTTGAATAGTAAATTAAATAGGTTCAGTGTCCAGCACCTACCCTAATTAAATGTAAATTGGATTTGGAATAGTTAATTAAATTGGTTCAGTGTCCAGCACCTACCCTAATTAAATGTAAATTGGAGTTGGAATAGTAAATTAAATAGTTTCAGTGTCTAGCACCTACCCTAACTAAATGTAGATTGGAGTTTGAATAGTAAATTAAATTGGTTCAGTGTCCAGCACCTACCCTAATTAAATGTAAATTGGAGTTGGAATCGTACATTAAATAGGTTCAGTGTCCAGCACCTTCCCTAATTAAATGTAAATTGGAGTTGGAATAGTAAATTAAAGAGGTTTAGTGTCCAGCACCTACTCTAATTAAATGTAAATTGGAGTTTGAATAGTAAATTAAATAGGTTCAGTGTCCAGCACCTACCCTAATTAAATGCAGATTGGAATTGGAATAGCAAATTAAATAGGTTCAGTGTCCAGCACCTACCTTAATTAAATGTAAATTGGAGTTGGAATAGTAAATTAAATAGGTTCAGTGTCTAGCACCTACCCTAAATAAATGTAGATTGGAGTTGGAATAATAAATTAAATATGTTCAGTGTCCAGCACCTACCCTAATTAAATGTAAATTGGAGTTGGAATAGTAAGTTAAAAAGGTTCAGTGTCCAGCACTTACTCTAATTAAATGTAGATTGGAGTAGGAATATTAAATTAAATAGGTTCAGTGTCCAACACCTATCCTACTTAAATGTCAATTGGAGTTGGAATAGTAAATTAAATCTGTTCAGTGTCCAGCAGCTACCCATATTAAATGTAGATTGGAGTTTGAATAGTACATTAAATAAGTTCAGTGTCCAGCACCTACCCTAATTAAATGTAGATTGGAGTTTGAATAGTAAATTAAGTAGGTTCAGTGTCCAGCACCTACCCTAATTAAATGTAAATTGGATTTGGAATAGGTAATTAAATTGGTTCAGTGTCCAGCACCTACCCTAATTAAATGTAAATTGGAGTTGGAATAGTACATTAAATAGGTTCAGTGTCCAGCACCTTCCCTAATTAAATGTAAATTGGAGTTGGAATAGTAAATTAAAGAGGTTCAGTGTCCAGCACCTACTCTAATTAAATGTAAATTGGAGTTGGAATAGTAAATTAAATAGGTTCAGTGTCCAACACCTACCCTAATTAAATGCAGATTGGAATTGGAATAGCAAATTAAATAGGTTCAGTGTCCAGCACCTACCTTAATTAAATGTTAATTGGAGTTGGAATAGTACATTAAATAGGTTCAGTGTCTAGCACCTACCCTAATTAAATGTAGATTGGAGTTGGAATAGTAAATTAAATATGTTCAGTGTCCAGCACCTACCCTAATTAAATGTAAATTGGATTTGGAATCGTAAATTAAATAGGTTCAGTGTCCAGCATCTACTCTAATTAAATGTAAATTGGAGTTGGAATAGTAAATTAAATAGGTTCTGTGTCTAGCACCTACCATAATTAAATGTAGGTTGGAGTTTGAGTAGTAAATTAAATAGGTTCAGGTTCAGTGTCCAGCACCTACCCTAATTAAATGTACATTGAGTTGGAATAGTAAATTAAAGAGGTTCAGTGTCCAGCACCTAATCTAATTAAGTGTAAATTGGAGTTGGAATAGTAAATTTAATAGGTTCAGTGTCCAGCACCTACCCTAATTAAATGTAGATTGGAGTTGGAATAGCAAATTGTATAGTTTCAGTGTCTAGCACCTACCCTAATTAAATGTAGATTGGAGTTGGAATAGTAAATTAAATAGGTTCAGTGTCCAGCACCTACTCTAATGAAAAGTACATTGGAGTTTGAATAGTAAATGATATAGGTTCACTGTCCAGCACCTTCCCTAATTAAATGTAAATTGGAGTTGGAATAGTAAATTAAAGAGGTTCAGTGTCCATCACCTACTCTAATTAAGTGTAAATTGGAGTTGGAATAGCAAATTATATAGGTTCAGTGTCCAGCACCTATCTTAGTTAAATGTAAATTGGAGTTGGAATAGTAAATTAAATAGTTTCAGTGTCTAGCACCTACCCTAATTAAATGTAGATTGGAGTTTGAATAGCACATTAAATAAGTTCAGTGTCCAGCACCTACCCTAATTAAATGTAGATTGGAGTTTGAATAGTAAATTAAATAGGTTCAGTGTCCAGCACCTACCCTAATTAAATGTAAATTGGATTTGGAATAGTTAATTAAATTGGTTCAGTGTCCAGCACCTACCCTAATTAAATGTAAATTGGAGTTGGAATAGTATATTAAATAGGTTCAGTGTCCAGCACCTTCCCTAATTAAATGTAAATTGGAGTTGGAATAGTAAATTAAAGAGGTTCAGTGTCCAGCACCTACTCTAATTAAATGTACATTGGAGTTGGAATAGTAAATTTAATATGTTCAGTGTCCAGCGCCTACTCCAATTAAATGTAAATTGGAGTTGGAATAGCAAATTATATAGCTTCAGTGTCCAGCACCTATCTTAATTAAATGTAAATTGGAGTTGGAATAGTAAATTAAATAGTTTCAGTGTCTAGCACCTACCCTAATTAAATGTAGATTGGAGTTTGAATAGTAAATTAAATAGGTTCAGTGTCCAGCACCTACCCTAATTAAATGTAAATTGGGATTTGGAATAGTTAATTAAATTGTTTCAGTGTCCAGCACCTACTCTAATTAAATGTAAATTGGAGTTGGAATAGTAAATTAAATAGGTTCAGTGTCCAGCACCTACCCTATTTAAATGCAGATTGGAATTGGAATAGCAAATTAAATAGGTTCAGTGTCCAGCACCTACCTTAATTAAATGTAAATTGGAGTTGGAATAGTAAATTAAATAGGTTCAGTGTCTAGCACCTACCCTAATTAAATGTAGATTGGAGTTGGAATAGTAAATTAAATATGTTCAATGTCCAGCACCTACCCTAATTAAATGTAAATTGGAGTTGGAATAGTAAGTTAAAAAGGTTCAGTGTCCAGCACCTACTCTAATTAAATGTAGATTGGAGTAGGAATATTAAATTAAATAGGTTCAGTGTCCAACACCTATCCTACTTAAATGTCAATTGGAGTTGGAATAGTAAATTAAATCTGTTCAGTGTCCAGCAGCTACCCAAATTAAATGTAGATTGGAGTTTGAATAGTACATTAAATAAGTTCAGTGTCCAGCACCTACCCTAATTAAATGTAGATTGGAGTTTGAATAGTAAATTAAGTAGGTTCAGTGTCCAGCACCTATCCTAATTAAATGTAAATTGGATTTGGAATAGTTAATTAAATTGGTTCAGTGTCCAGCACCTACCCTAATTAAATGTAAATTGGAGTTGGAATAGTACATTAAATAGGTTCAGTGTCCAGCACCTACTCTAATTAAATGTAAATTGGAGTTGGAATAGTAAATTAAATAGGTTCAGTGTCTAGCACCTACCCTAATTAAATGTAGATTGGAGTTGGAATAGTAAATGAAATATGTTCAGTGTCCAGCACCTACCCTAATTAAATGTAAATTGGAGTTGGAATAGTAAGTTAAAAAGGTTCAGTGTCCAGCACCTACTCTAATTAAATGTAGATTGGAGTAGGAATATTAAATTAAATAGGTTCAGCGTCCAACACCTATCCTACTTAAATGTCAATTGGAGTTGGAATAGTAAATTAAATCTGTTCAGTGTCCAGCAGCTACCCAAATTAAATGTAGATTGGAGTTTGAATAGTACATTAAATGAGTTCAGTGTCCAGCACCTACCCTAATTAAATGTAAATTGGATTTGGAATAGTTAATTAAATTGGTTCAGTGTCCAGCACTTTCCCTAATTAAATGTAAATTGGAGTTGGAATAGTAAATTAAAGAGGTTCAGTGTCCAGCACCTACTCTAATTAAATGTAAATTGGAGTTGGAATAGTAAATTAAATAGGTTCAGTGTCCAGCACCTACTCTAATTAAATGTAAATTGGAGTTGGAATAGTACATTTAATATGTTCAGTGTCCAGCACCTACCCTAATTAAATGTAGATTGGAGTTAGAATAGAAAATTAAATAGGTTTAGTGTGCAGCACCTACCTTAATTAAATGTAAATTGGAGTTGGAATAGTAAATTAAAGAGGTTCAGTGTCCAGCACCTACTCTAATTAGATGTATATTGGAGTTGGAATAGTAAATTAAATAGGTTCAGTGTCCAGCACCTACTCTAATTAAATGTAAATTGGAGTTGGAATAGTAAATTTAATATGTTCAGTGTCCAGCACCTACTCCAATTAAATGTAAATTGGAGTTGGAATAGCAAATTATATAGCTTCAGTGTCAAGCACCTATCTTAATTAAATGTAAATTGGAGTTGGAATAGTTATGTTATGTTATGTTATGTTATTTATTCTTTTGTATAGCGCAATGGTTACTCAAAAAGAGTGTCCCGGCGCTTTAGGTAAGGAGAACAGATTTCAGAATAACACAACACAGATAAAAGAGGTTAAAAAGCAAACAGAAAAAAAGCGGAACTACTGGCAGACCTATTGGGAAAACAGCCAGGTTTTGAGACCTCTTCTAAAATCAAGGAGAGTAGTCGCCCCCCGCAAAGGGAGCGGTAATGAATTCCACATCTGTGGGGCCAACAGACTGAAAGAGCGGCCCCCGAGGCGAGCCCTCTTCACACGCGGAACAGCCGCCAAAAGTAGAGATTCCGACCTCAACGAGCGAGTCGGATGGTAAAAGGTCAGTCTCTTTTGGAGATGTTTAGCTCCCACAGCATGGAGCGCTTTGTAGGCCAAGGTCAGAGCCTTAAAGGCGATCCGTTTGCGGATGGGTAGCCAGTGTAACGTCACCAACAGCCCAGAGACGCTGGTGCGTCTACTTAGGCCAAAGATGGCCCTGGCCGCCGCGTTCTGTGCAACTTGAAGCCTCTGCAGCAGATACTCTGGCAGGCCCAGGTAAAGAATGTTGGCATAATCCAACCTGGAGCCTATCAGAGCCTGCACCGTCAGCCTCCTGTGCTCCTCGGACAAGAGAGGCAGAAACCTCCGCAACATTTTTAAAAGGCCGAAGCAGGTTCCGGTTACCCCCAGGATCTGGGCTTTCATCGTCAGCCCCTTGTCCATCTTAACCCCCAAGTTTTTAGCCATGGGAGAAGAGCCGGACGGAGGGAACATGTCGATGGGCCACCAGGCCTGCCAGCTAGGCTCCGTATCGCACCCGAAGAAGAGTACCTCCGATTTGTCGGAATTGCACTTGAGGCTGTTCAGTTGGAACCATGCGAACACAGCCCCAAGGCAATTCTGGATACTCTCCCCGTCAAAGTCAGCCCCTCTCTCGCAAGAGAAGAGGAGCTGGGTGTCGTCGGCATACGACACGATCCGGGCACCAAATGACTCCGCCACCGCCGCCAAAGGGGTCATAAAGATGTTAAAAAGGGTCGGGCTCAATATAGAGCCATGAGGGACCCCGACTCCCAAAGGCGGCATTACAGCGGTGTCAGATGATGTCCAGATCGTTTGCCGGCGGCCGGCCAAAAAGGAAGAAATAGTAAATTAAATAGTTTCAGTGTCTAGCACCTACCCTAATTAAATGTAGATTTGAGTTTGAATAGTAAATTAAATAGGTTCAGTGTCCAGCACCTACCCTAATTAAATGTAAATTGGGATTTGGAATAGTTAATTAAATTGTTTCAGTGTCCAGCACCTACCCTAATTAAATGTAAATTGGAGTTGGAATAGTATATTAAATAGTTTCAGTGTCTAGCACCTACCCTAATTAAATGTAGATTGGAGTTTGAATAGTAAATTAAATTGGTTCAGTGTCCAGCACCTACCCTAATTAAATGTAAATTGGAGTTGGAATCGTACATTAAATAGGTTCAGTGTCCAGCACCTTCCCTAATTAAATGTAAATTGGAGTTGGAATAGTAAATTAAAGAGGTTTAGTGTCCAGCACCTACTCTAATTAAATGTAAATTGGAGTTGGAATAGTAAATTAAATAGGTTCAGTGTCCAGCACCTACCCTAATTAAATGCAGATTGGAATTGGAATAGCAAATTAAATAGGTTCAGTGTCCAGCACCTACCTTAATTAAATGTAAATTGGAGTTGGAATAGTAAATTAAATAGGTTCAGTGTCTAGCACCTACCCTAAATAAATGTAGATTGGAGTTGGAATAGTAAATTAAATATGTTCAGTGTCCAGCACCTACCCTAATTAAATGTAAATTGGAGTTGGAATAGTAAGTTAAAAAGGTTCAGTGTCCAGCACTTACTCTAATTAAATGTAGATTGGAGTAGGAATATTAAATTAAATAGGTTCAGTATCCAACACCTATCCTACTTAAATGTCAATTGGAGTTGGAATAGTAAATTAAATCTGTTCAGTGTCCAGCAGCTACCCAAATTAAATGTAGATTGGAGTTTGAATAGTACATTAAATAAGTTCAGTGTCCAGCACCTACCCTAATTAAATGTAGATTGGAGTTTGAATAGTAAATTAAGTAGGTTCAGTGTCCAGCACCTACCCTAATTAAATGTAAATTGGATTTGGAATAGGTAATTAAATTGGTTCAGTGTCCAGCACCTACCCTAATTAAATGTAAATTGGAGTTGGAATAGTACATTAAATAGGTTCAGTGTCCAGCACCTTCCCTAATTAAATGTAAATTGGAGTTGGAATAGTAAATTAAAGAGGTTCAGTGTCCAGCACCTACTCTAATTAAATGTAAATTGGAGTTGGAATAGTAAATTTAATATGTTCAGTGTCCAGCACCTACCCTAATTAAATGTAGATTGGAGTTGGAATAGAAAATTAAATAGGTTTAGTGTGCCGCACCTACCTTAATTAAATGTAAATTAGAGTTGGAATAGTAAATTAAATAGGTTCAGTGTCCAGCACCTACCCTAATTAAATGTAAATTGGAGTTGGAATAGTAAATTAAAGAGGTTCAGTGTCCAGCACCTACTCTAATTAAATGTTAATTGGAGATGGAATAGTAAATTAAATAGGTTCAGTGTCCAACACCTACCCTAATTAAATGCAGATTGGAATTGGAATAGCAAATTAAATAGGTTCAGTGTCCAGCACCTACCTTAATTAAATGTAAATTGGAGTTGGAATAGTAAATTAAACAGGTTCAGTGTCTAGCACCTACCCTAATTAAATGTAGATTGGAGTTGGAATAGTAAATTAAATATGTTCAGTGTCCAGCACCTACCCTAATTAAATGTAAATTGGATTTGGAATAGTAAATTAAATAGGTTCAGTGTCCAGCGTCTACTCTAATTAAATGTAAATTGGAGTTGGAATAGTAAATTAAATAGGTTCTGTGTCTAGCACCTACCATAATTAAATGTAGGTTGGAGTTTGAGTAGTAAATTAAATATGTTCAGGTTCAGTGTCCAGCACCTACCCTAATTAAATGTAGATTGGAGTTTGATTAGTACATTAAATAGGTTCAGTGTCCAGCACCTACCCTAATTAAATGTAAATTGAGTTGGAATAGTAAATTAAAGAGGTTCAGTGTCCAGCACCTAATCTAATTAAGTGTAAATTGGAGTTGGAATAGTAAATTTAATAGGTTCAGTGTCCAGCACCTACCCTAATTAAATGTAGATTGGAGTTGGAATAGCAAATTGTATAGTTTCAGTGTCTAGCACCTACCCTAATTAAATGTAGATTGGAGTTGGAATAGTAAATTAAATAGGTTCAGTGTCCAGCACCTACTCTAATGAAAAGTAAATTGGAGTTTGAATAGTAAATGATATAGGTTCACTGTCCAGCACCTTCCCTAATTAAATGTAAATTGGAGTTGGAATAGTAAATTAAAGAGGTTCAGTGTCCAGCACCTACTCTAATTAAGTGTAAATTGGAGTTGGAGTAGCAAATTATATAGGTTCAGTGTCCAGCACCTATCTTAGTTAAATGTAAATTGGAGTTGGAATAGTAAATTAAATAGTTTCAGTGTCTAGCACCTACCCTAATTAAATGTAGATTGGAGTTTGAATAGCACATTAAATAAGTTCAGTGTCCAGCACCTACCCTAATTAAATGTAGATTGGAGTTTGAATAGTAAATTAAATAGGTTCAGTGTCCAGCACCTACCCTAATTAAATGTAAATTGGATTTGGAATAGTTAATTAAATTGGTTCAGTGTCCAGCACCTACCCTAATTAAATGTAAATTGGAGTTGGAATAGTAAATTAAATAGTTTCAGTGTCTAGCACCTACCCTAACTAAATGTAGATTGGAGTTTGAATAGTAAATTAAATTGGTTCAGTGTCCAGCACCTACCCTAATTAAATGTAAATTGGAGTTGGAATCGTACATTAAATAGGTTCAGTGTCCAGCACCTTCCCTAATTAAATGTAAATTGGAGTTGGAATAGTAAATTAAAGAGGTTTAGTGTCCAGCACCTACTCTAATTAAATGTAAATTGGAGTTGGAATAGTAAATTAAATAGGTTCAGTGTCCAGCACCTACCCTAATTAAATGCAGATTGGAATTGGAATAGCAAATTAAATAGGTTCAGTGTCCAGCACCTTCCTTAATTAAATGTAAATTGGAGTTGGAATAGTAAATTAAATAGGTTCAGTGTCTAGCACCTACCCTAAATAAATGTAGATTGGAGTTGGAATAGTAAATTAAATATGTTCAGTGTCCAGCACCTACCCTAATTAAATGTAAATTGGAGTTGGAATAGTAAGTTAAAAAGGTTCAGTGTCCAGCACTTACTCTAATTAACTGTAGATTGGAGTAGGAATATTAAATTAAATAGGTTCAGTGTCCAACACCTATCCTACTTAAATGTCAATTGGAGTTGGAATAGTAAATTAAATCTGTTCAGTGTCCAGCAGCTACCCATATTAAATGTAGATTGGAGTTTGAATAGTACATTAAATAAGTTCAGTGTCCAGCACCTACCCTAATTAAATGTAGATTGGAGTTTGAATAGTAAATTAAGTAGGTTCAGTGTCCAGCACCTACCCTAATTAAATGTAAATTGGATTTGGAATAGGTAATTAAATTGGTTCAGTGTCCAGCACCTACCCTAATTAAATGTAAATTGGAGTTGGAATAGTACATTAAATAGGTTCAGTGTCCAGCACCTTCCCTAATTAAATGTAAATTGGAGTTGGAATAGTAAATTAAAGAGGTTCAGTGTCCAGCACCTACTCTAATTAAATGTAAATTGGAGTTGGAATAGTAAATTTAATATGTTCAGTGTCCAGCACCTACGCTAATTAAATGTAGATTGGAGTTGGAATAGAAAATTAAATAGGTTTAGTGTGCCGCACCTACCTTAATTAAATGTAAATTGGAGTTGGAATAGTAAATTAAATAGGTTCAGTGTCCAGCACCTACCCTAATTAAATGCAAATTGGAGATGGAATAGTAAATTAAAGAGGTTCAGTGTCCAGCACCTACTCTAATTAAATGTTAATTGGAGATGGAATAGTAAATTAAATAGGTTCAGTGTCCAACACCTACCCTAATTAAATGCAGATTGGAATTGGAATAGCAAATTAAATAGGTTCAGTGTCCAGCACCTACCTTAATTAAATGTAAATTGGAGTTGGAATAGTAAATTAAACAGGTTCAGTGTCTAGCACCTACCCTAATTAAATGTAGATTGGAGTTGGAATAGTAAATTAAATATGTTCAGTGTCCAGCACCTACCCTAATTAAATGTAAATTGGATTTGGAATAGTAAATTAAATAGGTTCAGTGTCCAGCGTCTACTCTAATTAAATGTAAATTGGAGTTGGAATAGTAAATTAAATAGGTTCTGTGTCTAGCACCTACCATAATTAAATGTAGGTTGGAGTTTGAGTAGTAAATTAAATAGGTTCAGGTTCAGTGTCCAGCACCTACCCTAATTAAATGTAGATTGGAGTTTGATTAGTACATTAAATAGGTTCAGTGTCCAGCACCTACCCTAATTAAATGTAAATTGAGTTGGAATAGTAAATTAAAGAGGTTCAGTGTCCAACACCTAATCTAATTAGGTGTAAATTGGAGTTGGAATAGTAAATTTAATAGGTTCAGTGTCCAGCACCTACCCTAATTAAATGTAGATTGGAGTTGGAATAGCAAATTGTATAGTTTCAGTGTCTATATGGCCGAGATACCCGCCACCCCCTCTCAACACAATCCCCAAAGGAGGGAAACCGGAAACAGTTCTTGAGTTTTTGGAAGTGGGATGGAGTGACCATCCCGGCCGTATTTATTAAAACAAAAATTAAAACATTAAACGTTTCATGTTATGTACAATTTCATTACCATATTGCGATGTTTGGCTAACCTTAACAGATTCTCTAATACAGAGGTTCTCCTAGCCGAACTAGCATCCTACAAAACATTTCTTGACATATTGAAATTGTACAACCTAACGTTTAAGGGCCAACGGCAAGGTCATAACCTGTGTCAAGATCCCTAACCAGACTTACCCCTCCCACTTGGGCTGGGCGACAGCACGGAGGCGTACCCCAAGTGCAACTATTACCAATTTCCCTTGACTTGACGGGGGCACCTAAAGACTTGACGCCAGTTAAAGGTCGTTCGAATACTCGTGTGAGGTATCTAGAAGGTACCGTAGACCTTATCCCAACCCCACACAACTTACCGCATCTGCCGTCGCAGATGTCACTGGCCCCGGGAAATTCCCCAGGAGGGGGCTGTAACCCCTCCTACAAAGGAAGGGGCCTTGACCGCCTTTCCTTTACTTCCGGCGACCCATCCTTAGAAGGGACCGCCTCCCCATTGAGGGGCCAATGGCCACCTCTCCCGAGCGCTCCCATCCGTGTTGGGTGACGCCCACTCATAGGGATCTACTAATTAGTGCTCACCGATCATGACCTTACCGCCTACCAAATAAATACGACAGTGCTAACTAAAACTCCGAATACATTGGCCACTATGACCGAAAGGGCATGCATCCAATTCAACACTAAATCTGAATCTCTTTAATGGTAAAACGTACTCAAACAGACCATTCTTTATTAACTCAAAATCAACATGATACTCCAACCTGGAAACGAGAACACAAGCAAAATTAATCAACTTTATTACAAACAACTGGCTGTCTTCAGGGGCTGGTGGGTGGGTCAAAATTGGCTCTTCGTTCTGTCCCGAGCTCACGTGCAGCGAGGAGGTGCAGCTTCAGGGCACAAGAACAAGAGGCTGTCTTCTGGTCTTGCGTCCCTTTTTATCCGTCTTCAGGGCGGGCGTATACCCGCCCCTGCCTGCCCCGAGGGCGTGGCTGGCTGCGTCAGTGTCTAGGCCAGCCCACTCTAGGGCGGGAACAGGCGCGCCCCGGCTACGCCGCTTCGGGCATACCAGCCGAGACGCGCCTCCCGCCCAAAATTGGCTTCCCGGGGGGATCGAGGCACTCAGCCATACGTTCGGGGGGACCAAGTTGGTCGCCCCTTTCCATATGGCCGAGATACCCGCCACCCCCTCTCAACACAATCCCCAAAGGAGGGAAACCGGAAACAGTTCTTGAGTTTTTGGAAGTGGGATGGAGTGACCATCCCGGCCGTATTTATTAAAACAAAAATTAAAACATTAAACGTTTCATGTTATGTACAATTTCATTACCATATTGCGATGTTTGGCTAACCTTAACAGATTCTCTAATACAGAGGTTCTCCTAGCCGAACTAGCATCCTACAAAACATTTCTTGACATATTGAAATTGTACAACCTAACCTTTAAGGGCCAACGGCAAGGTCATAACCGGTGTCAAGATCCCTAACCAGACTTACCCCTCCCACTTGGGCTGGGCGACAGCACGGAGGCGTACCTCAAGTGCAACTATTACCAATTTCCCTTGACTTGACGGGGGCACCTAAAGACTCGACGCCAGTTAAAGGTCGTTCGAATACTCGTGTGAGGTATCTAGAAGGTACCGTAGACCTTATCCCAACCCCACACAACTTACCGCATCTGCCGTCGCAGATGTCACTGGCCCCGGGAAATTCCCCAGGAGGGGGCTGTAACCCCTCCTACAAAGGAAGGGGCCTTGACCGCCTTTCCTTTACTTCCGGCGACCCATCCTTAGAAGGGACCGCCTCCCCATTGAGGGGCCAATGGCCACCTCTCCCGAGCGCTCCCATCCGTGTTGGGTGACGCCCACTCATAGGGATCTACTAATTAGTGCTCACCGATCATGACCTTACCGCCACAGGCCCGGATAGTTGACCGGCTATCCGGGCCCCCCACAAAACTCCTAGCTAAAGGTCATGTTTCAACGTTTTTAACCATGCTAAGAAGTCTCCTATGAGTAACTCATTTCCCACCCGAGACAAATGCACACCATCCCCTAGATACATACTGTCATCATTAATACAACCGTGCGAGATAGAATGCAATGTCCTGGAACGAAACAACCTACTCACTTTGTTATTAAGTTTTCTAACAGAATGGTTCAAAGCAGGGATCGAAACAGCCCCCCGCCACACTTTTCGTGGGATCATATGAGACCACGCAATTATGCACCCCGGAACTTTCCTCGCCAACCAACTTACAGTGGAAAGCATTGCCTCCAGGAGAAGTCGTCTACCGGTGGTGACCAAATCATTGCCCCCTAAATGTACTATGACTATAGACGGCGGTGACCTCGTCTGCCCTAACAAACCCTCAAAGAATGCCTGAAACTGGTCAATACAGAGACCGCCCCTTCCGTAGAAGGACATTCTGTACCCGTATTCCCCAGCTACGTGAATCATGTCACCTGCTTCGAATACGTCTGCGGCACGCCTCACGTATGAGTGGCCCACGACCCACACCTCCTTTCTCACAGCCGGTGATGTCTGACCGCTGGCCTGGTGTTGGGTCGACTGCATAGTCCGCCCCGCCTCGAAGGCTTGCGTAACTGAAAACCAAACAAAAGACAAGAAGCGTGAGTACATTATTACAGCTTCACAACATGTGCAACCGCACATACCTCTTATAACAATTGGAGGACCAACGCCCCACTCGTTTTACTTGTTCCACATTAAGACCCCTGGCTGTAGCTTCAGTGGCAGCCCCTATCCGAAAGGAATGGGTCCCAAACTCACCCGGGTCCAAGCCCGCTGCGGTAATTGACATCGCGAGCACCCGCTGAAACTGAAACTTCGTCAGTGGGGTGGCGTCCGCGTGTCTCAACAATGTCCCTCCCCATGATGCCACCCTTCGTGCTAGGTAATCTTCTAAACACTTCACCGGACACATGGAGGACCCTGGAATCCTGCGAATGACTATGCAGTCTCCCACCCCACCTTGATCGGTTTTTGACTTGACAAAGGATACAGTCATCGTCTCACCCCTGATCTGAACGTGTTCCCGGCACAAACCCCCCACCACATCCTGTTTGTTCCTTGCCACCAGCTCACTTATCCTCATCGCCCCGTGAAATGCAAGCGTAAAAGCAGCTCGGAACAAACAGGCCTCGAACTGAGACGAGCATGTGGCGTGGAGTGTGGCCAGCAACTGGGCCAACCTATCCAGACCTATCGGGCGCCTCTCATCTACTCTGCGACCCTCAAGGCGTTGCCACCCACGTAGCGCTTTCTGTACCACGAAAGACGCTGTCGGGTCCTGGATATTATGGGCCCTGGCAACAAAGGAAATGGCAGCACGATGCCTCTGGGCTGTAGCCACCGACTTCCCAGCCCTACGCAAGGACATCAGAAAATGTACTACCCAATCCTCGTGCCCCCAAAGCCCCCCTCTCTCAGTCCCCAAAAAGGCTAAATAGGCCCGAAACGCCCCTTCGTATGCCTTCCTCGTTCTCGGTGCTAGACTCTCTCCCACGAGGTAACGAAGTTCGGGGCACCGAGAGACCAGAGAGCTTCGGGAAAGGGTGCCGGCTCTGGGTCCGCCGAGGGAAGGAAACCCGAGAAAGCCTGCATTTGAAAACGAGACAGTGCATCAGCCGCCTGATTCATCACCCCTGGGACATGTTTCGCTCTGAATACCACGTTCAGTTGCATACATAGTAAGACAATTTCTTTAAGCAGCCTTAAAATCATTTTACAACGTGCTGCCTGACTATTGATGCATTCTACAACGGTCATATTGTCAGACCAAAATATGACAGAGTGATTTTTGAATCCATCGGGCCAGGTTCTGAGGGCCACCAAAATGGGAAACAGTTCAAGGAAAGCAATATTACTCGTCAGCCCCTCTTCATGCCACCATGTTGGCCACCTTTGTGCCGACCATTTTGTGCCGAAGATGGCGCCAAAGCCCATGCTTCCCGCTGAATCCGTCCATAGACCAAGCTCTTTAGAGGACAAGGCTGGTTTGTTCCAGACGACTCGATCATTGAAATCCGCCAAAAATGCTAACCAAATACGCATATCTTGGCGGACCTCAGCCGATAGTCTTGTGCGATGATGACCCTCCTTTAGGCCGACCATCGCCTGGGCAATCGAACGGGAAAAGGGGCGGGCCATTGGGATCACCCTTAGGGCAAAATTCAACTTCCCCACCAATTGCTGCAATTGATGCAGCGTAACTTTAGATGCAGTAATACACATTTGCAGGGCTGCCCTGAATTTCGACACTTTGGCAGCTGGTAAACGAAAACAACCCTCACTAGAGTCCAACTCGATCCCGAGAAACTCGAGGCAAGTCGTGGGACCCACAGTTTTACCTGGTGCCAATGGCACACCAAATTGATTCATTAAAACACAAAATTCAGTCAAGGCCCGGGCACATTCATCATCCCCAGCGGCCCCAAGGAACAGAAAGTCATCGAGGTAATGCATCACATTTCGAAAACCCGTTTTCTTCGTGTAAACCCATTGTAGAAAACTACTGAATTTCTCGAAATAAGCACAAGATATAGAGCACCCCATCGGCATACACATATCCATGTAATACGAACCTTGAAACATGAATCCCAAAAGACGTTGGTCTTCCGGGTATACCGGGAGCAAACGGAACGCTGACTCGATATCTGATTTCGCCATCAGCGTCCCGGGCCCCAGGCGATTCAAAATGGCTACGGCCTCATCGAATGATGCGTACCGCACCGAACATATCTCTGGATCAATTGCGTCGTTTACAGAAAGGCCATGAGGAGCTGATAAATTGTGAATCAATCGAAACTCACCTGGGTCCTTCTTGGGGACCACCCCTAAAGGAGAACACACAAAATTCTGTACCGGGGGAACACTAAACGGGCCGGCAACCCGACCTCGGGTAACCTCTTTCCGGATCTTATCCTGCACTACAGTCGTATGCTGCAATACGGAAAGCTGGTTTTTGCACGTCCCGACACCCTGAAAGTCCCCCACCGGGATGCGGAAACCATATGAAAAACCGTTCCGTAGCACCCCAGCAGAAGTACGATCTGGGTATTCGCTGAGCCAGGGAATCATCGCCAGGGTATCAATCGGGGTTGGTAAAGGCGCCCCTCGGACTATATTAGACCTGTTTGGCGCCTCCTCTACCCCCATTTTCACCCGATTTGGCTCTGCACGAGGACTCAGGATGGGGTGCCCCACAACCACTACATTCGTGTTTGAATTTACAAGATCCCGGGGGCCTAGTACATTTACTTTTGTTGAAATTGAAACAGAAACCCCTCTTCCCTGTATTGCCGGCGGGTCTCGGATAATCGTCTGTACCCGTACCCGACCGAAAGGGCGTCCCCCCATTTTGGCGGGAGGACTCACCAACAGTACTCCCCACCAACGGTACTTTCAACATCCCCGACTCTTTCATTTTATTCCATGTCAAAGAATCGTAACAGTCCCAGGTTAAACTTTTGTTATGCTCCATCGCTTTCCTGAAAAGGTTGTCATAACAGAACCATTGGTTACCTTGGTGCGATGTCGAGTACCCCATAATTCGTGACTGATATACTGGAAATTCAGGGAGCAATTCAGGCCTACGTTCCCCCAAAATTGACGTAAAAACTCCCCAAGCATTACCCCAGTTGCCAATATTCTCATTCACTTTAAAGGCGGCCATTTTGGCGCGCCAAACACTCGGATGCATCAGATCCTTTTGACCCTTAACAGTTTCGACCTCATAATGATCAACGAGCAGGGAGAAGATGTTTACGTATTCCCCCGCCCAAATCTTTTCCTTTATTGCCAAAGGAACATGTTGCCCCAATTTTTCTCTACGAGAGGGTGTTGACTCATCCCTTGCGATCGGCAATGGCCGCTTACCTGCACCGGACGCTACTTCCGCCCCTCGTGGCTTGTCTATCACCGCATCCGGCGCGGGCACCTTGGCTGTATCACGTTTCTCGCGCAACTGTTTCATTAGTGCTTGCGCTTCGGCAGCCGTGGCGCCCTCGCTACTGTCCCCCAACCACGCTGCTAACTGTGCCGCCAACTCGGGAGGCATATCCTCAGCGGATGTCGGGGTGACTACGACCGGAATCGGATTCCCTTCCTGTGGTACCGGGGCCGGTACCGGGGCTGGCGGCTCAAGCGGGGAACAGGGAACCGGGACGTCTCCCCCGACCGGCCCCCTTCTCGGCCTCTTAGGCCTCCCTCCGGCCGGTGGACGCCCCGATCCCTCCTCACCGTCTCGCCCCGCCAACTGCTTCTTTATCTCGGACATTTCTTTCATGAGAACCCGAACCATCTGGTCAGTCGACATTCTCTTCGCGCCTTTCTTGGGCATTTTCAAACGAAGTATCTAGAAGACAAAAAGAAAGATTAAAACGCTCAAAATTGGCTCTTCGTTCTGTCCCGAGCTCACGTGCAGCGAGGAGGTGCAGCTTCAGGGCACAAGAACAAGAGGCTGTCTTCTGGTCTTGCGTCCCTTTTTATCCGTCTTCAGGGCGGGCGTATACCCGCCCCTGCCTGCCCCGAGGGCGTGGCTGGCTGCGTCAGTGTCTAGGCCAGCCCACTCTAGGGCGGGAACAGGCGCGCCCCGGCTACGCCGCTTCGGGCATACCAGCCGAGACGCGCCTCCCGCCCAAAATTGGCTTCCCGGGGGGATCGAGGCACTCAGCCAATACGTTCGGGGGGACCAAGTTGGTCGCCCCTTTCCAGCACCTACCCTAATTAAATGTAGATTGGAGTTGGAATAGTAAATTAAATAGGTTCAGTGTCCAGCACCTACTCTAATGAAAAGTAAATTGGAGTTTGAATAGTAAATGATATAGGTTCACTGTCCAGCACCTTCCCTAATTAAATGTAAATTGGAGTTGGAATAGTAAATTAAAGAGGTTCAGTGTCCAGCACCTACTCTAATTAAGTGTAAATTGGAGTTGGAGTAGCAAATTATATAGGTTCAGTGTCCAGCACCTATCTTAGTTAAATGTAAATTGGAGTTGGAATATTAAATTAAATAGTTTCAGTGTCTAGCACCTACCCTAATTAAATGTAGATTGGAGTTTGAATCGCACATTAAATAAGTTCAGTGTCCAGCACCTACCCTAATTAAATGTAGATTGGAGTTTGAATAGTAAATTAAATAGGTTCAGTGTCCAGCACCTACCCTAATTAAATGTAAATTGGATTTGGAATAGTTAATTAAATTGGTTCAGTGTCCAGCACCTACCCTAATTAAATGTAAATTGGAGTTGGAATAGTATATTAAATAGGTTCAGTGTCCAGCACCTTCCCTAATTAAATGTAAATTGGAGTTGGAATAGTAAATTAAAGAGGTTCAGTGTCCAGCACCTCCTCTAATTAAATGTAAATTGGAGTTGGAATAGTAAATTAAATAGGTTCAGTGTCCAGCACCTACTCTAATTAAATGTAAATTGGAGTTGGAATAGTAAATGTAATATGTTCAGTGTCCAGCACCTACTCCAATTAAATGTAAATTGGAGTTGGAATAGCAAAATATATAGCTTCAGTGTCCAGCACCTATCTTAATTAAATGTAAATTGGAGTTGGAATAGTAAATTAAATAGTTTCAGTGTCTAGCGCCTACCCTAATTAAATGTAGATTGGAGTTTGAATAGTAAATTAAATAGGTTCAGTGTCCAGCACCTACCCTAATTAAATGTAAATTGGGATTTGGAATAGTTAATTAAATTGTTTCAGTGTCCAGCACCTACTCTAATTAAATATAAATTGGAGTTGGAATAGTAAATTAAATAGGTTCAGTGTCCAGCACCTACCCTAATTAAATGCAGATTGGAATTGGAATAGCAAATTGAATAGGTTCAGTGTCCAGCACCTACCTAATTAAATGTAAATTGGAGTTGGAATAGTACATTAAATAGGTTCAGTGTCCAGCACCTTCCCTAATTAATTGTAAATTGGAGTTGGAATAGTAAATTAAAGAGGTTCAGTGTCCAGCACCTACCCTAATTAAATGTAAATTGGAGTTGGAATAGTAAGTTAAAAAGGTTCAGTGTCCAGCACCTACTCTAATTAAATGTAGATTGGAGTAGGAATATTAAATTAAATAGGTTCAGTGTCCAAAACCTATCCTACTTAAATGTCAATTGGAGTTGGAATAGTAAATTAAATCTGTTCAGTGTCCAGCAGCTACCCAAATTAAATGTAGATTGGAGTTTGAATAGTACATTAAATAAGTTCAGTGTCCAGCACCTACCCTAATTAAATGTAGATTGGAGTTTGAATAGTAAATTAAGTAGGTTCAGTGTCCAGCACCTATCCTAATTAAATGTAAATTGGATTTGGAATAGTTAATTAAATTGGTTCAGTGTCCAGCACCTACCCTAATTAAATGTAAATTGGAGTTGGAATAGTACATTAAATAGGTTCAGTTTCCAGCACCTACTCTAATTAAATGTAAATTGGAGTTGGAATAGTAAATTAAAGAGGTTCAGTGTCCAGCACCTACTCTAATTAAATGTACATTGGAGTTGGAATAGTAAATTTAATATGTTCAGTGTCCAGCGCCTACTCCAATTAAATGTAAATTGGAGTTGGAATAGCAAATTATATAGCTTCAGTGTCCAGCACCTATCTTAATTAAATGTAAATTGGAGTTGGAATAGTAAATTAAATAGTTTCAGTGTCTAGCACCTACCCTAATTAAATGTAGATTGGAGTTTGAATAGTAAATTAAATAGGTTCAGTGTCCAGCACCTACCCTAATTAAATGTAAATTGGGATTTGGAATAGTTAATTAAATTGTTTCAGTGTCCAGCACCTACTCTAATTAAATGTAAATTGGAGTTGGAATAGTAAATTAAATAGGTTCAGTGTCCAGCACCTACCCTAATTAAATGCAGATTGGAATTGGAATAGCAAATTAAATAGGTTCAGTGTCCAGCACCTACCTTAATTAAATGTAAATTGGAGTTGGAATAGTAAATTAAATAGGTTCAGTGTCTAGCACCTACCCTAATTAAATGTAGATTGGAGTTGGAATAGTAAATTAAATATGTTCAATGTCCAGCACCTACCCTAATTAAATGTAAATTGGAGTTGGAATAGTAAGTTAAAAAGGTTCAGTGTCCAGCACCTACTCTAATTAAATGTAGATTGGAGTAGGAATATTAAATTAAATAGGTTCAGTGTCCAACACCTATCCTACTTAAATGTCAATTGGAGTTGGAATAGTAAATTAAATCTGTTCAGTGTCCAGCAGCTACCCAAATTAAATGTAGATTGGAGTTTGAATAGTACATTAAATAAGTTCAGTGTCCAGCACCTACCCTAATTAAATGTAGATTGGAGTTTGAATAGTAAATTAAGTAGGTTCAGTGTCCAGCACCTATCCTAATTAAATGTAAATTGAATTTGGAATAGTTAATTAAATTGGTTCAGTGTCCAGCACCTACCCTAATTAAATGTAAATTGGAGTTGGAATAGTACATTAAATAGGTTCAGTGTCCAGCACCTACTCTAATTAAATGTAAATTGGAGTTGGAATAGTAAATTAAATAGGTTCAGTGTCTAGCACCTACCCTAATTAAATGTAGATTGGAGTTGGAATAGTAAATGAAATATGTTCAGTGTCCAGCACCTACCCTAATTAAATGTAAATTGGAGTTGGAATAGTAAGTTAAAAAGGTTCAGTGTCCAGCACCTACTCTAATTAAATGTAGATTGGAGTAGGAATATTAAATTAAATAGGTTCAGCGTCCAACACCTATCCTACTTAAATGTCAATTGGAGTTGGAATAGTAAATTAAATCTGTTCAGTGTCCAGCAGCTACCCAAATTAAATGTAGATTGGAGTTTGAATAGTACATTAAATGAGTTCAGTGTCCAGCACCTACCCTAATTAAATGTAGATTGGAGTTTGAATAGTAATGTAAGTAGGTTCAGTGTCCAGCACCTACCCTAATTAAATGTAAATTGGATTTGGAATAGTTAATTAAATTGGTTCAGTGTCCAGCACTTTCCCTAATTAAATGTAAATTGGAGTTGGAATAGTAAATTAAAGAGGTTCAGTGTCCAGCACCTACTCTAATTAAATGTAAATTGGAGTTGGAATAGTAAATTAAATAGGTTCAGTGTCCAGCACCTACTCTAATTAAATGTAAATTGGAGTTGGAATAGTAAATTTAATATGTTCAGTGTCCAGCACCTACCCTAATTAAATGTAGATTGGAGTTAGAATAGAAAATTAAATAGGTTTAGTGTGCAGCACCTACCTTAATTAAATGTAAATTGGAGTTGGAATAGTAAATTAAAGAGGTTCAGTGTCCAGCACCAACTCTAATTAAATGTATATTGGAGTTGGAATAGTAAATTAAATAGGTTCAGTGTCCAGCACCTACTCTAATTAAATGTAAATTGGAGTTGGAATAGTAAATTTAATATGTTCAGTGTCCAGCACCTACTCCAATTAAATGTAAATTGGAGTTGGAATAGCAAATTATATAGCTTCAGTGTCAAGCACCTATCTTAATTAAATGTAAATTGGAGTTGGAATAGTTATGTTATGTTATGTTATGTTATTTATTCTTTTGTATAGCGCAACGGTTACTCAAAAAGAGTGTCCCGGCGCTTTAGGTAAGGAGAACAGATTTCAGAATAACACAACACAGATAAAAGAGGTTAAAAAGCAAACAGAAAAAAAGCGGAACTACTGGCAGACCTATTGGGAAAACAGCCAGGTTTTGAGACCTCTTCTAAAATCAAGGAGAGTAGTCGCCCCCCGCAAAGGGAGCGGTAATGAATTCCACATCTGTGGGGCCAACAGACTGAAAGAGCGGCCCCCGAGGCGAGCCCTCTTCACACGCGGAACAGCCGCCAAAAGTAGAGATTCCGACCTCAACGAGCGAGTCGGACGGTAAAAGGTCAGTCTCTTTTGGAGATGTTTAGCTCCCACAGCATGGAGCGCTTTGTAGGCCAAGGTCAGAGCCTTAAAGGCGATCCGTTTGCGGATGGGTAGCCAGTGTAACATCACCAACAGCCCAGAGACGCTGGTGCGTCTACTTAGGCCAAAGATGGCCCTGGCCGCCGCGTTCTGTGCAACTTGAAGCCTCTGCAGCAGATACTCTGGCAGGCCGAGGTAAAGAATGTTGGCATAATCCAACCTGGAGCCTATCAGAGCCTGCACCGTCAGCCTCCTGTGCTCCTCGGACAAGAGAGGCAGAAACCTCCGCAACATTTTTAAAAGGCCGAAGCAGGTTCCGGTTACCCCCAGGATCTGGGCTTTCATCGTCAGCCCCTTGTCCATCTTAACCCCCAAGTTTTTAGCCATGGGAGAAGAGCCAGACGGAGGGAACATGTCGATGGGCCACCAGGCCTGCCAGCTAGGCTCCGTATCGCACCCGAAGAAGAGTACCTCCGATTTGTCGGAATTGCACTTGAGGCTGTTCAGTTGGAACCATGCGAACACAGCCCCAAGGCAATTCTGGATACTCTCCCCGTCAAAGTCAGCCCCTCTCTCGCAAGAGAAGAGGAGCTGGGTGTCGTCGGCATACGACACGATCCGGGCACCAAATGACTCCGCCACCGCCGCCAAAGGGGTCATAAAGATGTTAAAAAGGGTCGGGCTCAATATAGAGCCATGAGGGACCCCGACTCCCAAAGGCGGCATTACAGCGGTGTCAGATGATGTCCAGATCGTTTGCCGGCGGCCGGCCAAAAAGGAAGAAATAGTAAATTAAATAGTTTCAGTGTCTAGCACCTACCCTAATTAAATGTAGATTTGAGTTTGAATAGTAAATTAAATAGGTTCAGTGTCCAGCACCTACCCTAATTAAATGTAAATTGGGATTTGGAATAGTTAATTAAATTGTTTCAGTGTCCAGCACCTACCCTAATTAAATGTAAATTGGAGTTGGAATAGTATATTAAATAGTTTCAGTGTCTAGCACCTACCCTAATTAAATGTAGATTGGAGTTTGAATAGTAAATTAAATTGGTGCAGTGTCCAGCACCTACCCTAATTAAATGTAAATTGGAGTTGGAATCGTACATTAAATAGGTTCAGTGTCCAGCACCTTCCCTAATTAAATGTAAATTGGAGTTGGAATAGTAAATTAAAGAGGTTTAGTGTCCAGCACCTACTCTAATTAAATGTAAATTGGAGTTGGAATAGTAAATTAAATAGGTTCAGTGTCCAGCACCTACCCTAATTAAATGCAGATTGGAATTGGAATAGCAAATTAAATAGGTTCAGTGTCCAGCACCTACCTTAATTAAATGTAAATTGGAGTTGGAATAGTAAGTTAAAAAGGTTCAGTGTCCAGCACTTACTCTAATTAAATGTAGATTGGAGTAGGAATATTAAATTAAATAGGTTCAGTGTCCAACACCTATCCTACTTAAATGTCAATTGGAGTTGGAATAGTAAATTAAATCTGTTCAGTGTCCAGCAGCTACCCAAATTAAATGTAGATTGGAGTTTGAATAGTACATTAAATAAGTTCAGTGTCCAGCACCTACCCTAATTAAATGTAGATTGGAGTTTGAATAGTAAATTAAGTAGGTTCAGTGTCCAGCACCTACCCTAATTAAATGTAAATTGGATTTGGAATAGGTAATTAAATTGGTTCAGTGTCCAGCACCTACCCTAATTAAATGTAAATTGGAGTTGGAATAGTACATTAAATAGGTTCAGTGTCCAGCACCTTCCCTAATTAAATGTAAATTGGAGTTGGCATAGTAAATTAAAGAGGTTCAGTGTCCAGCACCTACTCTAATTAAATGTAAATTGGAGTTGGAATAGTAAATTTAATATGTTCAGTGTCCAGCACCTACCCTAATTAAATGTAGATTGGAGTTGGAATAGAAAATTAAATAGGTTTAGTGTGCCGCACCTACCTTAATTAAATGTAAATTGGAGTTGGAATAGTAAATTAAATAGGTTCAGTGTCCAGCACCTACCCTAATTAAATGTAAATTGGAGTTGGAATAGTAAATTAAAGAGGTTCAGTGTCCAGCACCTACTCTAATTAAATGTTAATTGGAGATGGAATAGTAAATTAAATAGGTTCAGTGTCCAACACCTACCCTAATTAAATGCAGATTGGAATTGGAATAGCAAATTAAATAGGTTCAGTGTCCAGCACCTACCTTAATTAAATGTAAATTGGAGTTGGAATAGTAAATTAAACAGGTTCAGTGTCTAGCACCTACCCTAATTAAATGTAGATTGGAGTTGGAATAGTAAATTAAATATGTTCAGTGTCCAGCACCTACCCTAATTAAATGTAAATTGGATTTGGAATAGTAAATTAAATAGGTTCAGTGTCCAGCGTCTACTCTAATTAAATGTAAATTGGAGTTGGAATAGTAAATTAAATAGGTTCTGTGTCTAGCACCTACCATAATTAAATGTAGGTTGGAGTTTGAGTAGTAAATTAAATATGTTCAGGTTCAGTGTCCAGCACCTACCCTAATTAAATGTAGATTGGAGTTTGATTAGTACATTAAATAGGTTCAGTGTCCAGCACCTACCCTAATTAAATGTAAATTGAGTTGGAATAGTAAATTAAAGAGGTTCAGTGTCCAGCACCTAATCTAATTAAGTGTAAATTGGAGTTGGAATAGTAAATTTAATAGGTTCAGTGTCCAGCACCTACCCTAATTAAATGTAGATTGGAGTTGGAATAGCAAATTGTATAGTTTCAGTGTCTAGCACCTACCCTAATTAAATGTAGATTGGAGTTGGAATAGTAAATTAAATAGGTTCAGTGTCCAGCACCTACTCTAATGAAAAGTAAATTGGAGTTTGAATAGTAAATGATATAGGTTCACTGTCCAGCACCTTCCCTAATTAAATGTAAATTGGAGTTGGAATAGTAAATTAAAGAGGTTCAGTGTCCAGCACCTACTCTAATTAAGTGTAAATTGGAGTTGGAGTAGCAAATTATATAGGTTCAGTGTCCAGCACCTATCTTAGTTAAATGTAAATTGGAGTTGGAATAGTAAATTAAATAGTTTCAGTGTCTAGCACCTACCCTAATTAAATGTAGATTGGAGTTTGAATAGCACATTAAATAAGTTCAGTGTCCAGCACCTACCCTAATTAAATGTAGATTGGAGTTTGAATAGTAAATTAAATAGGTTCAGTGTCCAGCACCTACCCTAATTAAATGTAAATTGGATTTGGAATAGTTAATTAAATTGGTTCAGTGTCCAGCACCTACCCTAATTAAATGTAAATTGGAGTTGGAATAGTAAATTAAATAGTTTCAGTGTCTAGCACCTACCCTAACTAAATGTAGATTGGAGTTTGAATAGTAAATTAAATTGGTTCAGTGTCCAGCACCTACCCTAATTAAATGTAAATTGGAGTTGGAATCGTACATTAAATAGGTTCAGTGTCCAGCACCTTCCCTAATTAAATGTAAATTGGAGTTGGAATAGTAAATTAAAGAGGTTTAGTGTCCAGCACCTACTCTAATTAAATGTAAATTGGAGTTGGAATAGTAAATTAAATAGGTTCAGTGTCCAGCACCTACCCTAATTAAATGCAGATTGGAATTGGAATAGCAAATTAAATAGGTTCAGTGTCCAGCACCTACCTTAATTAAATGTAAATTGGAGTTGGAATAGTAAATTAAATAGGTTCAGTGTCTAGCACCTACCCTAAATAAATGTAGATTGGAGTTGGAATAGTAAATTAAATATGTTCAGTGTCCAGCACCTACCCTAATTAAATGTAAATTGGAGTTGGAATAGTAAGTTAAAAAGGTTCAGTGTCCAGCACTTACTCTAATTAAATGTAGATTGGAGTAGGAATATTAAATTAAATAGGTTCAGTGTCCAACACCTATCCTACTTGAATGTCAATTGGAGTTGGAATAGTAAATTAAATCTGTTCAGTGTCCAGCAGCTACCCATATTAAATGTAGATTGGAGTTTGAATAGTACATTAAATAAGTTCATTGTCCAGCACCTACCCTAATTAAATGTAGATTGGAGTTTGAATAGTAAATTAAGTAGGTTCAGTGTCCAGCACCTACCCTAATTAAATGTAAATTGGATTTGGAATAGGTAATTAAATTGGTTCAGTGTCCAGCACCTACCCTAATTAAATGTAAATTGGAGTTGGAATAGTACATTAAATAGGTTCAGTGTCCAGCACCTTCCCTAATTAAATGTAAATTGGAGTTGGAATAGTAAATTAAAGAGGTTCATTGTCCAGCACCTACTCTAATTAAATGTAAATTGGAGTTGGAATAGTAAATTTAATATGTTCAGTGTCCAGCACCTACGCTAATTAAATGTAGATTGGAGTTGGAATAGAAAATTAAATAGGTTTAGTGTGCCGCACCTACCTTAATTAAATGTAAATTGGAGTTGGAATAGTAAATTAAATAGGTTCAGTGTCCAGCACCTACCCTAATTAAATGCAAATTGGAGATGGAATAGTAAATTAAAGAGGTTCAGTGTCCAGCACCTACTCTAATTAAATGTTAATTGGAGATGGAATAGTAAATTAAATAGGTTCAGTGTCCAACACCTACCCTAATTAAATGCAGATTGGAATTGGAATAGCAAATTAAATAGGTTCAGTGTCCAGCACCTACCTTAATTAAATGTAAATTGGAGTTGGAATAGTAAATTAAACAGGTTCAGTGTCTAGCACCTACCCTAATTAAATGTAGATTGGAGTTGGAATAGTAAATTAAATATGTTCAGTGTCCAGCACCTACCCTAATTAAATGTAAATTGGATTTGGAATAGTAAATTAAATAGGTTCAGTGTCCAGCGTCTACTCTAATTAAATGTAAATTGGAGTTGGAATAGTAAATTAAATAGGTTCTGTGTCTAGCACCTACCATAATTAAATGTAGGTTGGAGTTTGAGTAGTAAATTAAATAGGTTCAGGTTCAGTGTCCAGCACCTACCCTAATTAAATGTAGATTGGAGTTTGATTAGTACATTAAATAGGTTCAGTGTCCAGCACCTACCCTAATTAAATGTAAATTGAGTTGGAATAGTAAATTAAAGAGGTTCAGTGTCCAACACCTAATCTAATTAGGTGTAAATTGGAGTTGGAATAGTAAATTTAATAGGTTCAGTGTCCAGCACCTACCCTAATTAAATGTAGATTGGAGTTGGAATAGCAAATTGTATAGTTTCAGTGTCTAGCACCTACCCTAATTAAATGTAGATTGGAGTTGGAATAGTAAATTAAATAGGTTCAGTGTCCAGCACCTACTCTAATGAAAAGTAAAATGGAGTTTGAATAGTAAATGATATAGGTTCACTGTCCAGCACCTTCCCTAATTAAATGTAAATTGGAGTTGGAATAGTAAATTAAAGAGGTTCAGTGTCCAGCACCTACTCTAATTAAGTGTAAATTGGAGTTGGAGTAGCAAATTATATAGGTTCAGTGTCCAGCACCTATCTTAGTTAAATGTAAATTGGAGTTGGAATATTAAATTAAATAGTTTCAGTGTCTAGCACCTACCCTAATTAAATGTAGATTGGAGTTTGAATCGCACATTAAATAAGTTCAGTGTCCAGCACCTACCCTAATTAAATGTAGATTGGAGTTTGAATAGTAAATTAAATAGGTTCAGTGTCCAGCAACTACCCTAATTAAATGTAAATTGGATTTGGAATAGTTAATTAAATTGGTTCAGTGTCCAGCACCTACCCTAATTAAATGTAAATTGGAGTTGGAATAGTATATTAAATAGGTTCAGTGTCCAGCACCTTCCCTAATTAAATGTAAATTGGAGTTGGAATAGTAAATTAAAGAGGTTCAGTGTCCAGCACCTCCTCTAATTAAATGTAAATTGGAGTTGGAATAGTAAATTAAATAGGTTCAGTGTCCAGCATCTACTCTAATTAAATGTAAATTGGAGTTGGAATAGTAAATGTAATATGTTCAGTGTCCAGCACCTACTCCAATTAAATGTAAATTGGAGTTGGAATAGCAAAATATATAGCTTCAGTGTCCAGCACCTATCTTAATTAAATGTAAATTGGAGTTGGAATAGTAAATTAAATAGTTTCAGTGTCTAGCACCTACCCTAATTAAATGTAGATTGGAGTTTGAATAGTAAATTAAATAGGTTCAGTGTCTAGCACCTACCCTAATTAAATGTAAATTGGGATTTGGAATAGTTAATTAAATTGTTTCAGTGTCCAGCACCTACTCTAATTAAATGTAAATTGGAGTTGGAATAGTAAATTAAATAGGTTCAGTGTCCAGCACCTACCCTAATTAAATGCAGATTGGAATTGGAATAGCAAATTGAATAGGTTCAGTGTCCAGCACCTACCTAATTAAATGTAAATTGGAGTTGGAATAGTACATTAAATAGGTTCAGTGTCCAGCACCTATCCTAATTAAATGTAAATTGGATTTGGAATAGTTAATTAAATTGGTTCAGTGTCCAGCACCTACCCTAATTAAATGTAAATTGGAGTTGGAATAGTACATTAAATAGGTTCAGTTTCCAGCACCTACTCTAATTAAATGTAAATTGGAGTTGGAATAGTAAATTAAATAGGTTCAGTGTCTAGCACCTACCCTAATTAAATGTAGATTGGAGTTGGAATAGTAAATTAAATATGTTCAGTGTCCAGCACCTACCCTAACTAAATGTAAATTGGAGTTGGAATAGTAAGTTAAAAAGGTTCAGTGTCCAGCACCTACTCTAATTAAATGTCGATTGGAGTAGGAATATTAAATTAAATAGGTTCAGCGTCCAACACCTATCCTACTTAAATGTCAATTGGAGTTGGAATAGTAAATTAAATCTGTTCAGTGTCCAGCAGCTACCCAAATTAAATGTAGATTGGAGTTTGAATAGTACATTAAATAAGTTCAGTGTCCAGCACCTACCCTAATTAAATGTAGATTGGAGTTTGAATAGTAAATTAAGTAGGTTCAGTGTCCAGCACCTACCCTAATTAAATGTAGATTGGAGTTTGAATAGTAAATTAAATTGGTTCAGTGTCCAGCACCTACCCTAATTAAATGTAAATTGGAGTTGGAATAGTACATTAAATAGGTTCAGTGTCCAGCACCTACTCTAATTAAATGTAAATTGGAGTTGGAATAGTAAATTAAATAGGTTCAGTGTCTAGCACCTACCCTAATTAAATGTAGATTGGAGTTGGAATAGTAAATTAAATATGTTCAGTGTCCAGCACCTACCCTAATTAAATGTAAATTGGAGTTGGAATAGTAAGTTAAAAAGGTTCAGTGTCCAGCACCTACTCTAATTAAATGTAGATTGGAGTAGGAATATTAAATTAAATAGGTTCAGCGTCCAGCAGCTACCCAAATTAAATGTAGATTGGAGTTTGAATAGTACATTAAATAAGTTCAGTGTCCAGCACCTACCCTAATTAAATGTAGATTGGAGTTTGAATAGTAAATTAAATAGGTTCTGTGTCTAGCACCTACCATAATTAAATGTAGGTTGGAGTTTGAGTAGTAAATTAAATAGGTTCAGGTTCAGTGTCCAGCACCTACCCTAATTAAATGTAGATTGGAGTTTGATTAGTACATTAAATAGGTTCAGTGTCCAGCACCTACCCTAATTAAATGTAAATTGAGTTGGAATAGTAAATTAAAGAGGTTTAGTGTCCAGCACCTAATCTAATTAAGTGTAAATTGGAGTTGGAATAGTACATTTAATAGGTTCAGTGTCCAGCACCTACCCTAATTAAATGTAGATTGGAGTCGGAATAGCAAATTGTATAGTTTCAGTGTCTAGCACCTACCCTAATTAAATGTAGATTGGAGTTGGAATAGTAAATTAAATAGGTTCAGTGTCCAGCACCTACTCTAATGAAAAGTAAATTGGAGTTTGAATAGTAAATGATATAGGTTCACTGTCCAGCACCTTCCCTAATTAAATGTAAATTGGAGTTGGAATAGTAAATTAAAGAGGTTCAGTGTCCAGCACCTACTCTAATTAAGTGTAAATTGGAGTTGGAATAGCAAATTATATAGGTTCAGTGTCCAGCACCTATCTTAGTTAAATGTAAATTGGAGTTGGAATAGTAAATTAAATAGTTTCAGTGTCTACCACCTACCCTAACTAAATGTAGATTGGAGTTTGAATAGCACATTAAATAGGTTCAGTGTCCAGCACCTACCCTAATTAAATGTAGATTGGAGTTTGAATAGTAAATTAAATAGGTTCAGTGTCCAGCACCTACCCTAATTAAATATAAATTGGATTTGGAATAGTTAATTAAATTGGTTCAGTGTCCAGCACCTACCCTAATTAAATGTAAATTGGAGTTGGAATAGTATATTAAATAGGTTCAGTGTCCAGCACCTTCCCTAATTAAATGTAAATTGGAGTTGGAATAGTAAATTAAAGAGGTTCAGTGTCCAGCACCTACTCTAATTAAATCTAAATTGGAGTTGGAATAGTAAATTAAATAGGTTCAGTGTCCAGCACCTACTCTAATTAAATGTAAATTGGAGTTGGAATAGTAAATTTAATATGTTCAGTGTCCAGCACCTACTCCAATTAAATGTAAATTGGAGTTGGAATAGCAAATTATATAGCTTCAGTGTCCAGCACCTATGTTAATTAAATGTAAATTGGAGTTGGAATAGTAAATTAAATAGTTTCAGTGTCTAGCACCTACCTTAATTAAATGTAGATTGGAGTTTGAATAGTAAATTAAATAGGTTCAGTGTCCAGCACCTACCCTAATTAAATGTAAATTGGGATTTGGAATAGTTAATTAAATTGTTTCAGTGTCCAGCACCTACTCTAATTAAATGTAAATTGGAGTTGGAATAGTAAATTAAATAGGTTCAGTGTCCAGCACCTACCATAATTAAATGCAGATTGGAATTGGAATAGCAAATTAAATAGGTTCAGTGTCCAGCACCTACCTTAATTAAATGTAAATTGGAGTTGGAATAGTACATTAAATAGGTTCAGTGTCCAGCACCTTCCCTAATTAAATGTAAATTGGAGGTGGAATAGTAAATTAAAGAGGTTCAGTGTCCAGCACCTACCCTAATTAAATGTAAATTGGAGTTGGAATAGTAAGATAAAAAGGTTCAGTGTCCAGCACCTACTCTAATTAAATGTAGATTGGAGTTGGAATAGTACATTAAATAGGTTCAGTGTCCAGCACCTTCCCTAATTAAATGTAAATTGGAGTTGGAATAGTAAATTAAAGAGGTTCAGTGTCCAGCACCTACTCTAATTAAATATAAATTGGAGTTGGAATAGTAAATTAAATAGGTTCAGTGTCCAACACCTACCCTAATTAAATGCAGATTGGAATTGGAATAGCAAATTAAATAGGTTCAGTGTCCAGCACCTACCTTAATTAAATGTAAATTGGAGTTGGAATAGTAAATTAAATAGGTTCAGTGTCTAGCACTTACCCTAATTAAATGTAGATTGGAGTTGGAATAGTAAATTAAATATGTTCAGTGTCCAGCACCTACCCTAATTAAATGTAAATTGGATTTGGAATCGTAAATTAAATAGGTTCAGTGTCCAGCATCTACTCTAATTAAATGTAAATTGGAGTTGGAATAGTAAATTAAATAGGTTCTGTGTCTAGCACCTACCATAATTAAATGTAGGTTGGAGTTTGAGTAGTAAATTAAATAGGTTCAGGTTCAGTGTCCAGCACCTACCCTAATTAAATGTACATTGAGTTGGAATAGTAAATTAAAGAGGTTCAGTGTCCAGCACCTAATCTAATTAAGTGTAAATTGGAGTTGGAATAGTAAATTTAATAGGTTCAGTGTCCAGCACCTACCCTAATTAAATGTAGATTGGAGTTGGAATAGCAAATTGTATAGTTTCAGTGTCAAGCACCTATCTTAATTAAATGTAAATTGGAGTTGGAATAGTTATGTTATGTTATGTTATGTTATTTATTCTTTTGTATAGCGCAACGGTTACTCAAAAAGAGTGTCCCGGCGCTTTAGGTAAGGAGAACAGATTTCAGAATAACACAACACAGATAAAAGAGGTTAAAAAGCAAACAGAAAAAAAGCGGAACTACTGGCAGACCTATTGGGAAAACAGCCAGGTTTTGAGACCTCTTCTAAAATCAAGGAGAGTAGTCGCCCCCCGCAAAGGGAACGGTAATGAATTCCACATCTGTGGGGCCAACAGACTGAAAGAGCGGCCCCCGAGGCGAGCCCTCTTCACACGCGGAACAGCCGCCAAAAGTAGAGATTCCGACCTCAACGAGCGAGTCGGATGGTAAAAGGTCAGTCTCTTTTGGAGATGTTTAGCTCCCACAGCATGGAGCGCTTTGTAGGCCAAGGTCAGAGCCTTAAAGGCAATCCGTTTGCGGATGGGTAGCCAGTGTAACGTCACCAACAGCCCAGAGACGCTGGTGCGTCTACTTAGGCCAAAGATGGCCCTGGCCGCCGCGTTCTGTGCAACTTGAAGCCTCTGCAGCAGATACTCTGGCAGGCCGAGGTAAAGAATGTTGGCATAACCCAACCTGGAGCCTATCAGAGCCTGCACCGTCAGCCTCCTGTGCTCCTCGGACAAGAGAGGCAGAAACCTCTGCAACATTTTTAAAAGGCCGAAGCAGGTTCCGGTTACCCCCAGGATCTGGGCTTTCATCGTCAGCCCCTTGTCCATCTTAACCCCCAAGTTTTTAGCCATGGGAGAAGAGCCGGACGGAGGGAACATGTCGATGGGCCACCAGGCCTGCCAGCTAGGCTCCGTATCGCACCCGAAGAAGAGTACCTCCGATTTGTCGGAATTGCACTTGAGGCTGTTCAGTTTGGAAAGGGGCGACCGAATCGGTCCCCCCGAACTTATGGCCGAGTGCCTCGATCCCCCCGGGAAGCCATTTTTGGCGGGAGGCGCGTCTCAGCTGGTATGCCCGAAGCGGCGTAGCTGGGGCGCGCTCGTTCCCGCCCTAGAGTGGGCTGGCCTAGACACCGACGCAGCCAGCCACGCCCTCAGGGGCAGGCAGGGGCGGGTATACGCCCGCCCTGAAGACGGATAAAAAGGGACGCAAGACCAGAAGACATCCTCTTGTTCTTGTGCTCTGAAGCTGCACCTCCTCGCTGCACGTGAGCTCGGGACAGAACGAAGAGCCAATTCTGAGCGTTTTAATCTCTCTCTTTGTCTTTTTAGATACTTCGTCGAAAGGATGCCCAAGAAAGGAGCAAAGGGAATGTCGACTGACCAGTTGGTTCGGGCACTCATGAAGGACATGTCCGAAATTAAGAAGCGGTTGGCGGAGCGAGACGGCGAGGAGGGATCGGGGCGTCCACCGGCCGGAGGGAAGCCAAAGAGGCCGAGAAGGGGGCCGGTCGGGGGAGACGTCCCGGTTCCCTGTTCTCCGCTCGAGGCGCCAGCCCCGGTACCGGCCCCGGTACCGGATGAGGGGAATCCGATTCCCGTGATAGTCACCCCGACGTCTGCCGAAGATATGCCTCCCGAATTGGCGGCACAGTTAGCAGCATGGTTGGGGGACAGTAATGGGGGCGCCATGGCTACCGAAGCGCAAGCACTCATAAAGCAGTTGCGCGAGAAACGTGATGCAGCCAAGGTGCCCGCGCCGGATGCGGCGATAGACAAGCCACGAGGGACGGAAGCAGCGTCCGGTGCAGGTAAGCGGCCATTGCCGATTGCAAGGGATGAGTCAACACCCTCTCGTAGAGAAAGATTGGGGCAACATGTTCCTTTGCCAATAAAGGAAAAGATTTGGGCGGGGGAATACGTTAACATTTTCTCCCTGCTCGTTGATCACTATGAGGTCGAAACTGTTAAAGGTCAAAAGGATCTGATGCATCCGAGTGTTTGGCGCGCAAAAATGGCCGCCTTTAAAGTGAATGAAAATATTGGTAACTGGGGGAATGCTTGGGGAATTTTCACGGCAATTTTGGGGGAACGTAGGCCTGATTTGCTCCCTGAATTTCCAGTATATCAGTCACGAATTATGGGGTACTCGACATCACACCAAGGTAACCAATGGTTCTGTTATGATAACCTTTTCAGGAAAGCGATGGAGCATAACAAAAGTTTAACCTGGGACTGTTATGATTCTTTAACATGGAATAAGATGAAAGAGTCGGGAATGTTGAAAGTGCCATTGGTGGGGAGTGCTGTTAGTGAGTCCTCCCGCCAAAATGGGGGGACACCCTTTCGGTCGGGTACGGGTACAGACGATTACCCGAGACCCGCCGGCAATACAGGGAAGAGGGGGTTCTGTTTTAATTTCAACAGAAGCAAATGTACTAGGCCCCCGGGATCTTGTAAGTTCAAACACGAATGTAGTGGTTGTGGGGCACCCCATCCTGAGTCCTCGTGCAGAGCCAAATCGGGTGAAAATGGGAGTAGAGGAGGCGCTAAACAGGTCTAATATAGTCCGAGGGGCGCCTTTACCAACCCCGATTGATACCCTGGCGATGATTCCCTGGCTCAGCGAATACCCAGATCGTACTTCTGCTGGGGTGCTACGAAACGGTTTTTCATATGGTTTCCGCATCCCGGTGGGTAGCTTTCAGGGTGTCGGGACGTGCAAAAATCAACTTTCCGTCTTGCAGCATACTACTGTAGTACAGGATAAGATCCGGAAAGAGGTTACCCGAGGTCGGGTTGCCGGCCCGTTTCCTGCCCCCCCGGTACCGAACTTTGTTTGTTCTCCTTTAGGGGTGGTCCCCAAGAAGGACCCGGGTGACTTTCGATTGATTCACAATTTATCAGCTCCTCATGGCCTTTCTGTAAACGATGCAATTAATCCAGAAATGTGTTCGGTGCGGTACGCATCATTCGATGAGGCCGTAGCCATTTTGAATCGCCTGGGGCCCGGGACGCTGATGGCGAAATCGGATATCGAGTCAGCGTTCCGTTTGCTCCCGGTATACCCGGATGACCAACGTTTGTTGGGATTCATGTTTCAAGGTTTGTATTACATGGACAGGTGTATGCCAATGGGGTGCTCGATATCTTGTGCTTATTTCGAGAAATTCAGTAGTTTTCTGCAATGGGTTTACACGAAGAAAACAGGTTTTCGGAATGTGATGCATTACCTCGATGACTTTCTGTTCCTTGGGGCCGCTGGGGATGATGAATGTGCCCGGGCCTTGACTGAATTTTGTGTTTTAATGAATCAATTTGGCGTGCCGTTGGCACCAGGTAAAACTGTGGGTCCCACGACTTGCCTCGAGTTCCTCGGGATCGAGTTGGACTCTAGTGAGGGTTGTTTTCGTTTACCAGCTTCCAAAGTATCGAAATTCAAGACAGCCCTGCAAATGTGTATCACTGCATCTAAAGTTACGCTGCATCAATTGCAGCAATTGGTGGGGAAGTTGAATTTTGCCTTAAGGGTGATCCCGATGGCCCGCCCCTTCTCCCGTTCGATTGCCCAGGCGATGGTCGGCCTAAAGGAGGGTCACCACCGCACGAGGTTATCGGCCGAGGTCCGCCAAGACATGCGTATTTGGTTAGCATTTTTGGCGGATTTCAATGGTCGAGTCGTCTGGAACAAACCGGCCTTGTCCTCTGAAGAGCTTGGTCTATGGACGGATTCAGCGGGAAGCATGGGTTTCGGCGCCATCTTCGGCACAAAATGGTCGGCACAAAAGTGGCCAACATGGTGGCACGATGAGGGGCTGACGAGTAATATTGCTTTCCGTGAGCTGTTTCCTATTTTGGTGGCCCTCAGATCCTGGCCCGATGGATTCAAAAATCATTCTGTCATATTTTGGTCTGACAATATGACCGTTGTAGAATGCATTAATAGTCAGGCAGCACGTTGTAAAATGATTTTGAGGCTGCTTAAAGAAATTGTCTTACTGTGTATGCAACTGAACGTGGTATTCAGAGCAAAACATGTCCCGGGGGTGATGAATCAGGCCGCTGATGCACTGTCTCGTTTTCAAATGCAGGCTTTCTCGGGTTTCCTTCCCTCAGCGGACCCCGAGCCAGCACCCTTTCCCGAAGCTCTCTGGTCTCTCGGTGCCCCGAACTTCGTTACCTCGTGGGAGAGAGTCTAGCACCAAGGACGAGGAAGGCATACGAAGGGGCGTTTCGGGCTTATTTGGCCTTTTTGGGGACTGAGAGAGGGGGACTTTGGGGGCATGAGGATTGGGTAGTACATTTTCTGATGTCCTTGCGTAAGGCTGGGAAGTCGGTGGCTACAGCCCAGAGGCATCGTGCTGCCATCTCCTTTGTTGCCAGGGCTCATAATATCCAGGACCCGACAGCGTCTTTTGCTGTGCAGAAAGCGCTGCGTGGGTGGCAACGCCTTGAGGGTCGCAGAGTAGACGAGAGGCGCCCGATAGGTCTGGATAGGTTGTCCCAGTTGCTGGCCACACTCCCCGACATATGCTCGTCTCGGTTCGAGGCCTGTTTGTTCCGAGCCGCTTTTACGCTTGCATTTCACGGGGCTATGAGGATAAGTGAGCTGGTGGCAAGGAGCAAGCGGGATGTGGCGGGGGGTTTGTGCCGGGAACACGTTCAGATCAGGGGTGAGACTATGACGGTATCCTTTGTCAAGTCAAAAACCGATCAAAGCGGGGTGGGAGACTGCATAGTCATTCGCAGGATTCCAGGGTCCTCCATGTGTCCGGTGAGGTGTTTAGAGGATTACCTAGCACAAAGGGTGGCATCATGGGGGGGGACAATGTTGAGACACGCGGACGCCACCCCACTGACAAAGTTTCAGTTTCAGCGGGTGCTCGCGATGTCAATTACCGCAGCAGGCTTGGACCCGGGTGAGTTTGGGACCCATTCCTTTCGGATAGGGGCTGCCACTGAAGCTGCAGCCAGGGGTCTTAATGTGGAACAAGTAAAACGAGTGGGGCGTTGGTCCTCCAATTGTTATAAGAGGTATGTGCGGTTGCACATGTTGTGAAGCTGTAACAATGTACTCACGCTTCTTGTCTTTTGTTTGGTTTTCAGTTACGCAAGCCTTCGAGGCGGGGCGGACTATGCAGTCGACCCAACACCGGGCCAGCGGTCAGACATCACCGGCTGTGAGAAAGGAGGTGTGGGTCGTGGGCCACTCATACGTGAGGCGTGCCGCAGACGTATTCAAAGCAGGTGACATGATTCACGTAGCTGGGGAATACGGGTACAGGATGTCCTTCTACGGAAGGGGCGGTCTCTGTATTGACCAGTTTCAAGCTTACTTTGAGGGTTTGTTAGGGCGGATGAGGTCACCGCCGTCTATAGTCATAGTACATTTAGGGGGCAATGATTTGGTCACCACCGGTAGACGACTTCTCCTGGAGGCAATGCTTTCCACCGTAAGTTGGTTGGCGAGGAAAGTTCCGGGGTGCATAATTGCGTGGTCTCATATGATCCCACGAAAAGTGTGGCGGGGGGCTATTTCGATCCCTGCTTTGAACCATTCTGTTAGGAAACTTAATAACAAAATGAGTAGGTTGTTCCGTTCCAGGACATTGCATTCTATCTCGCACGGTTGTATTAATGATGACAGTATGTATATGGGGGATGGTGTGCATTTGTCTCGGGTGGGAAATGAGTTACTCATAGGAGACTTCTTAGCATGGTTAAAAACGTTGGAACATGACCTTTAGCTAGGAGTTTTGGTGGGGGGCCCGGATAGCCGGTCAACTATCCGGGCCTGTGGCGGTAAGGTCATGATCGGTGAGCACTAATTAGTAGATCCCTATGAGTGGGCGTCACCCAACACGGATGGGAGCGCTCGGGAGAGGTGGCCATTGGCCCCTCAATGGGGAGGCGGTCCCTTCTAAGGATGGGTCGCCGGAAGTAAAGGAAAGGCGGTCAAGGCCCCTTCCTTTGTAGGAGGGGTTACAGCCCCCTCCTGGGGAATTTCCCGGGGCCAGTGACATCTGCGACGGCAGATGCGGTAAGTTGTGTGGGGTTGGGATAAGGGCCACGATACCTTCTAGATACCTCACACGAGTATTCGAACGACCTTTAACTGGCGTCGAGTTTTAGGTGCCCCCGTCAAGTCAAGGGAAATTGGTAGTAGTTGCACTTGAGGTACGCCTCCGTGCTGTCGCCCATCCCAAGTGGGAGGGGTAAGTCCGGTTAGGGATCTTGACACGGTTATGACCTTGCCGTTGGCCCTTAAACGTTAGGTTGTACAATTTCAATATGTCAAGAAATGTTTTGTAGGTTGCTAGTTCGGCTAGGAGAACCTCTGTATTAGAGAATCTGTTAAGGTTAGCCAAACATCGCAATATGGTAATGAAATTGTACATAACATGAAACGTTTAATGTTTTAATTTTGTTTTAATAAATACGGCCGGGATGGTCACTCCATCCCACTTCCAAAAACTTCAAGAACTGTTTCCGGTTTCACTCCTTTTGGGGATTGTGTTGAGAGGGGGTGGCGGGTATCTCGGCTATATGGAAAGGGGCGACCGAATCGGTCCCCCCGAACTTATGGCCGAGTGCCTCGATCCCCCCGGGAAGCCATTTTTGGCGGGAGGCGCGTCTCAGCTGGTATGCCCGAAGCGGCGTAGCTGGGGCGCGCTCGTTCCCGCCCTAGAGTGGGCTGGCCTAGACACCGACGCAGCCAGCCACGCCCTCAGGGGCAGGCAGGGGCGGGTATACGCCCGCCCTGAAGACGGATAAAAAGGGACGCAAGACCAGAAGACATCCTCTTGTTCTTGTGCTCTGAAGCTGCACCTCCTCGCTGCACGTGAGCTCGGGACAGAACGAAGAGCCAATTCTGACCCACCCACCAGCCCCTGAAGACAGCCAGTTGTGTATAATAAAGTTGATTAATTTTGTTTTGTTTTCGTTTCCAGGTTGTAGTGCCATGTGGATTTTGAGTTAATAAAGAATGTTCGTTTTGAGTATGTTTGCCATTAAAGATATTTAGTTAGTGTCGAATTTTGATGTATGCTCTTTCGGTCATAGTGGCCAATGTATTCTTAGGTTAATTTGCACTGTCGTATTTATTTTGGTAGGCGGTAAGGTCATGATCGGTGAGCACTAATTAGTAGATCCCTATGAGTGGGCGTCACCCAACACGGATGGGAGCGCTCGGGAGAGGTGGCCATTGGCCCCTCAATGGGGAGGCGGTCCCTTCTAAGGATGGGTCGCCGGAAGTAAAGGAAAGGCGGTCAAGGCCCCTTCCTTTGTAGGAGGGGTTACAGCCCCCTCCTGGGGAATTTCCCGGGGCCAGTGACATCTGCGACGGCAGATGCGGTAAGTTGTGTGGGGTTGGGATAAGGGCCACGATACCTTCTAGATACCTCACACGAGTATTCGAACGACCTTTAACTGGCGTCGAGTTTTAGGTGCCCCCGTCAAGTCAAGGGAAATTGGTAGTAGTTGCACTTGAGGTACGCCTCCGTGCTGTCGCCCATCCCAAGTGGGAGGGGTAAGTCCGGTTAGGGATCTTGACACCGGTTATGACCTTGCCGTTGGCCCTTAAACGTTAGGTTGTACAATTTCAATATGTCAAGAAATGTTTTGTAGGTTGCTAGTTCGGCTAGGAGAACCTCTGTATTAGAGAATCTGTTAAGGTTAGCCAAACATCGCAATATGGTAATGAAATTGTACATAACATGAAACGTTTAATGTTTTAATTTTGTTTTAATAAATACGGCCGGGATGGTCACTCCATCCCACTTCCAAAAACTTCAAGAACTGTTTCCGGTTTCACTCCTTTTGGGGATTGTGTTGAGAGGGGGTGGCGGGTATCTCGGCTATAGGAACCATGCGAACACAGCCCCAAGGCAATTCTGGATACTCTCCCCGTCAAAGTCAGCCCCTCTCTCGCAAGAGAAGAGGAGCTGGGTGTCGTCGGCATAAGACACGATCCGAGGACCAAATGACTCCGCCACCGCCGCCAAAGGGGTCATAAAGTTGTTAAAAAGGGTCGGGCTCAATATAGAGCCATGAGGGACCCCGACTCCCAAAGGCGGCATTACAGCGGTGTCAGATGATGTCCAGATCGTTTGCCGGCGGCCGGCCAAAAAGGAAGAAATAGTAAATTAAATAGTTTCAGTGTCTAGCACCTACCCTAATTAAATGTAGATTTGAGTTTGAATAGTAAATTAAATAGGTTCAGTGTCCAGCACCTACCCTAATTAAATGTAAATTGGGATTTGGAATAGTTAATTAAATTGTTTCAGTGTCCAGCACCTACCCTAATTAAATGGAAATTGGAGTTGGAATAGTATATTAAATAGTTTCAGTGTCTAGCACCTACCCTAATTAAATGTAGATTGGAGTTTGAATAGTAAATTAAATTGGTTCAGTGTCCAGCACCTACCCTAATTAAATGTAAATTGGAGTTGGAATCGTACATTAAATAGGTTCAGTGTCCAGCACCTTCCCTAATTAAATGTAAATTGGAGTTGGAATAGTAAATTAAAGAGGTTTAGTGTCCAGCACCTACTCTAATTAAATGTAAATTGGAGTTGGAATAGTAAATTAAATAGGTTCAGTGTCCAGCACCTACCCTAATTAAATGCAGATTGGAATTGGAATAGCAAATTAAATAGGTTCAGTGTCCAGCACCTACCTTAATTAAATGTAAATTGGAGTTGGAATAGTAAATTAAATAGGTTCAGTGTCTAGCACCTACCCTAAATAAATGTAGATTGGAGTTGGAATAGTAAATTAAATATGTTCAGTGTCCAGCACCTACCCTAATTAAATGTAAATTGGAGTTGGAATAGTAAGTTAAAAAGGTTCAGTGTCCAGCACTTACTCTAATTAAATGTAGATTGGAGTAGGAATATTAAATTAAATAGGTTCAGTGTCCAACACCTATCCTACTTAAATGTCAATTGGAGTTGGAATAGTAAATTAAATCTGTTCAGTGTCCAGCAGCTACCCAAATTAAATGTAGATTGGAGTTTGAATAGTACATTAAATAAGTTCAGTGTCCAGCACCTACCCTAATTAAATGTAGATTGGAGTTTGAATAGTAAATTAAGTAGGTTCAGTGTCCAGCACCTACCCTAATTAAATGTAAATTGGATTTGGAATAGGTAATTGAATTGGTTCAGTGTCCAGCACCTACCCTAATTAAATGTAAATTGGAGTTGGAATAGTACATTAAATAGGTTCAGTGTCCAGCACCTTCCCTAATTAAATGTAAATTGGAGTTGGAATAGTAAATTAAAGAGGTTCAGTGTCCAGCACCTACTCTAATTAAATGTAAATTGGAGTTGGAATAGTAAATTTAATATGTTCAGTGTCCAGCACCTACCCTAATTAAATGTAGATTGGAGTTGGAATAGAAAATTAAATAGGTTTAGTGTGCCGCACCTACCTTAATTAAATGTAAATTGGAGTTGGAATAGTAAATTAAATAGGTTCAGTGTCCAGCACCTACCCTAATTAAATGTAAATTGGAGTTGGAATAGTAAATTAAAGAGGTTCAGTGTCCAGCACCTACTCTAATTAAATGTTAATTGGAGATGGAATAGTAAATTAAAAAGGTTCAGTGTCCAACACCTACCCTAATTAAATGCAGATTGGAATTGGAATAGCAAATTAAATAGGTTCAGTGTCCAGCACCTACCTTAATTAAATGTAAATTGGAGTTGGAATAGTAAATTAAACAGGTTCAGTGTCTAGCACCTACCCTAATTAAATGTAGATTGGAGTTGGAATAGTAAATTAAATATGTTCAGTGTCCAGCACCTACCCTAATTAAATGTAAATTGGATTTGGAATAGTAAATTAAATAGGTTCAGTGTCCAGCGTCTACTCTAATTAAATGTAAATTGGAGTTGGAATAGTAAATTAAATAGGTTCTGTGTCTAGCACCTACCATAATTAAATGTAGGTTGGAGTTTGAGTAGTAAATTAAATATGTTCAGGTTCAGTGTCCAGCACCTACCCTAATTAAATGTAGATTGGAGTTTGATTAGTACATTAAATAGGTTCAGTGTCCAGCACCTACCCTAATTAAATGTAAATTGAGTTGGAATAGTAAATTAAAGAGGTTCAGTGTCCAGCACCTAATCTAATTAAGTGTAAATTGGAGTTGGAATAGTAAATTTAATAGGTTCAGTGTCCAGCACCTACCCTAATTAAATGTAAATTGGAGTTGGAATCGTACATTAAATAGGTTCAGTGTCCAGCACCTTCCCTAATTAAATGTAAATTGGAGTTGGAATAGTAAATTAAAGAGGTTTAGTGTCCAGCACCTACTCTAATTAAATGTAAATTGGAGTTGGAATAGTAAATTAAATAGGTTCAGTGTCCAGCACCTACCCTAATTAAATGCAGATTGGAATTGGAATAGCAAATTAAATAGGTTCAGTGTCCAGCACCTACCTTAATTAAATGTAAATTGGAGTTGGAATAGTAAATTAAATAGGTTCAGTGTCTAGCACCTACCCTAAATAAATGTAGATTGGAGTTGGAATAGTAAATTAAATATGTTCAGTGTCCAGCACCTACCCTAATTAAATGTAAATTGGAGTTGGAATAGTAAGTTAAAAAGGTTCAGTGTCCAGCACTTACTCTAATTAAATGTAGATTGGAGTAGGAATATTAAATTAAATAGGTTCAGTGTCCAACACCTATCCTACTTAAATGTCAATTGGAGTTGGAATAGTAAATTAAATCTGTTCAGTGTCCAGCAGCTACCCAAATTAAATGTAGATTGGAGTTTGAATAGTACATTAAATAAGTTCAGTGTCCAGCACCTACCCTAATTAAATGTAGATTGGAGTTTGAATAGTAAATTAAGTAGGTTCAGTGTCCAGCACCTACCCTAATTAAATGTAAATTGGATTTGGAATAGGTAATTGAATTGGTTCAGTGTCCAGCACCTACCCTAATTAAATGTAAATTGGAGTTGGAATAGTACATTAAATAGGTTCAGTGTCCAGCACCTTCCCTAATTAAATGTAAATTGGAGTTGGAATAGTAAATTAAAGAGGTTCAGTGTCCAGCACCTACTCTAATTAAATGTAAATTGGAGTTGGAATAGTAAATTTAATATGTTCAGTGTCCAGCACCTACCCTAATTAAATGTAGATTGGAGTTGGAATAGAAAATTAAATAGGTTTAGTGTGCCGCACCTACCTTAATTAAATGTAAATTGGAGTTGGAATAGTAAATTAAATAGGTTCAGTGTCCAGCACCTACCCTAATTAAATGTAAATTGGAGTTGGAATAGTAAATTAAAGAGGTTCAGTGTCCAGCACCTACTCTAATTAAATGTTAATTGGAGATGGAATAGTAAATTAAAAAGGTTCAGTGTCCAACACCTACCCTAATTAAATGCAGATTGGAATTGGAATAGCAAATTAAATAGGTTCAGTGTCCAGCACCTACCTTAATTAAATGTAAATTGGAGTTGGAATAGTAAATTAAACAGGTTCAGTGTCTAGCACCTACCCTAATTAAATGTAGATTGGAGTTGGAATAGTAAATTAAATATGTTCAGTGTCCAGCACCTACCCTAATTAAATGTAAATTGGATTTGGAATAGTAAATTAAATAGGTTCAGTGTCCAGCGTCTACTCTAATTAAATGTAAATTGGAGTTGGAATAGTAAATTAAATAGGTTCTGTGTCTAGCACCTACCATAATTAAATGTAGGTTGGAGTTTGAGTAGTAAATTAAATATGTTCAGGTTCAGTGTCCAGCACCTACCCTAATTAAATGTAGATTGGAGTTTGATTAGTACATTAAATAGGTTCAGTGTCCAGCACCTACCCTAATTAAATGTAAATTGAGTTGGAATAGTAAATTAAAGAGGTTCAGTGTCCAGCACCTAATCTAATTAAGTGTAAATTGGAGTTGGAATAGTAAATTTAATAGGTTCAGTGTCCAGCACCTACCCTAATTAAATGTAGATTGGAGTTGGAATAGCAAATTGTATAGTTTCAGTGTCTAGCACCTACCCTAATTAAATGTAGATTGGAGTTGGAATAGTAAATTAAATAGGTTCAGTGTCCAGCACCTACTCTAATGAAAAGTAAATTGGAGTTTGAATAGTAAATGATATAGGTTCACTGTCCAGCACCTTCCCTAATTAAATGTAAATTGGAGTTGGAATAGTAAATTAAAGAGGTTCAGTGTCCAGCACCTACTCTAATTAAGTGTAAATTGGAGTTGGAGTAGCAAATTATATAGGTTCAGTGTCCAGCACCTATCTCAGTTAAATGTAAATTGGAGTTGGAATAGTAAATTAAATAGTTTCAGTGTCTAGCACCTACCCTAATTAAATGTAGATTGGAGTTTGAATAGCACATTAAATATGTTCAGTGTCCAGCACCTACCCTAATTAAATGTAGATTGGAGTTTGAATAGTAAATTAAATAGGTTCAGTGTCCAGCACCTACCCTAATTAAATGTAAATTGGATTTGGAATAGTTAATTAAATTGGTTCAGTGTCCAGCACCTACCCTAATTAAATGTAAATTGGAGTTGGAATAGTAAATTAAATAGTTTCAGTGTCTAGCACCTACCCTAACTAAATGTAGATTGGAGTTTGAATAGTAAATTAAATTGGTTCAGTGTCCAGCACCTACCCTAATTAAATGTAAATTGGAGTTGGAATCGTACATTAAATAGGTTCAGTGTCCAGCACCTTCCCTAATTAAATGTAAATTGGAGTTGGAATAGTAAATTAAAGAGGTTTAGTGTCCAGCACCTACTCTAATTAAATGTAAATTGGAGTTGGAATAGTAATTTAAATAGGTTCAGTGTCCAGCACCTACCCTAATTAAATGCAGATTGGAATTGGAATAGCAAATTAAATAGGTTCAGTGTCCAGCACCTACCTTAATTAAATGTAAATTGGAGTTGGAATAGTAAATTAAATAGGTTCAGTGTCTAGCACCTACCCTAAATAAATGTAGATTGGAGTTGGAATAGTAAAATAAATATGTTCAGTGTCCAGCACCTACCCTAATTAAATGTAAATTGGAGTTGGAATAGTAAGTTAAAAAGGTTCAGTGTCCAGCACTTACTCTAATTAAATGTAGATTGGAGTAGGAATATTAAATTAAATAGGTTCAGTGTCCAACACCTATCCTACTTAAATGTCAATTGGAGTTGGAATAGTAAATTAAATCTGTTCAGTGTCCAGCAGCTACCCATATTAAATGTAGATTGGAGTTTGAATAGTACATTAAATAAGTTCAGTGTCCAGCACCTACCCTAATTAAATGTAGATTGGAGTTTGAATAGTAAATTAAGTAGGTTCAGTGTCCAGCACCTACCCTAATTAAATGTAAATTGGATTTGGAATAGGTAATTAAATTGGTTCAGTGTCCAGCACCTACCCTAATTAAATGTAAATTGGAGTTGGAATAGTACATTAAATAGGTTCAGTGTCCAGCACCTTCCCTAATTAAATGTAAATTGGAGTTGGAATAGTAAATTAAAGAGGTTCATTGTCCAGCACCTACTCTAATTAAATGTAAATTGGAGTTGGAATAGTAAATTTAATATGTTCAGTGTCCAGCACCTACGCTAATTAAATGTAGATTGGAGTTGGAATAGAAAATTAAATAGGTTTAGTGTGCCGCACCTACCTTAATTAAATGTAAATTGGAGTTGGAATAGTAAAATAAATAGGTTCAGTGTCCAGCACCTACCCTAATTAAATGCAAATTGGAGATGGAATAGTAAATTAAAGAGGTTCAGTGTCCAGCACCTACTCTAATTAAATGTTAATTGGAGATGGAATAGTAAATTAAATAGGTTCAGTGTCCAACACCTACCCTAATTAAATGCAGATTGGAATTGGAATAGCAAATTAAATAGGTTCAGTGTCCAGCACCTACCTTAATTAAATGTAAATTGGAGTTGGAATAGTAAATTAAACAGGTTCAGTGTCTAGCACCTACCCTAATTAAATGTAGATTGGAGTTGGAATAGTAAATTAAATATGTTCAGTGTCCAGCACCTACCCTAATTAAATGTAAATTGGATTTGGAATAGTAAATTAAATAGGTTCAGTGTCCAGCGTCTACTCTAATTAAATGTAAATTGGAGTTGGAATAGTAAATTAAATAGGTTCTGTGTCTAGCACCTACCATAATTAAATGTAGGTTGGAGTTTGAGTAGTAAATTAAATAGGTTCAGGTTCAGTGTCCAGCACCTACCCTAATTAAATGTAGATTGGAGTTTGATTAGTACATTAAATAGGTTCAGTGTCCAGCACCTACCCTAATTAAATGTAAATTGAGTTGGAATAGTAAATTAAAGAGGTTCAGTGTCCAACACCTAATCTAATTAGGTGTAAATTGGAGTTGGAATAGTAAATTTAATAGGTTCAGTGTCCAGCACCTACCCTAATTAAATGTAGATTGGAGTTGGAATAGCAAATTGTATAGTTTCAGTGTCTAGCACCTACCCTAATTAAATGTAGATTGGAGTTGGAATAGTAAATTAAATAGGTTCAGTGTCCAGCACCTACTCTAATGAAAAGTAAAATGGAGTTTGAATAGTAAATGATATAGGTTCACTGTCCAGCACCTTCCCTAATTAAATGTAAATTGGAGTTGGAATAGTAAATTAAAGAGGTTCAGTGTCCAGCACCTACTCTAATTAAGTGTAAATTGGAGTTGGAGTAGCAAATTATATAGGTTCAGTGTCCAGCACCTATCTTAGTTAAATGTAAATTGGAGTTGGAATATTAAATTAAATAGTTTCAGTGTCTAGCACCTACCCTAATTAAATGTAGATTGGAGTTTGAATCGCACATTAAATAAGTTCAGTGTCCAGCACCTACCCTAATTAAATGTAGATTGGAGTTTGAATAGTAAATTAAATAGGTTCAGTGTCCAGCACCTACCCTAATTAAATGTAAATTGGATTTGGAATAGTTAATTAAATTGGTTCAGTGTCCAGCACCTACCCTAATTAAATGTAAATTGGAGTTGGAATAGTATATTAAATAGGTTCAGTGTCCAGCACCTTCCCTAATTAAATGTAAATTGGAGTTGGAATAGTAAATTAAAGAGGTTCAGTGTCCAGCACCTCCTCTAATTAAATGTAAATTGGAGTTGGAATAGTAAATTAAATAGGTTCAGTGTCCAGCACCTACTCTAATTAAATGTAAATTGGAGTTGGAATAGTAAATGTAATATGTTCAGTGTCCAGCACCTACTCCAATTAAATGTAAATTGGAGTTGGAATAGCAAAATATATAGCTTCAGTGTCCAGCACCTATCTTAATTAAATGTAAATTGGAGTTGGAATAGTAAATTAAATAGTTTCAGTGTCTAGCACCTACCCTAATTAAATGTAGATTGGAGTTTGAATAGTAAATTAAATAGGTTCAGTGTCCAGCACCTACCCTAATTAAATGTAAATTGGGATTTGGAATAGTTAAATAAATTGTTTCAGTGTCCAGCACCTACTCTAATTAAATGTAAATTGGAGTTGGAATAGTAAATTAAATAGGTTCAGTGTCCAGCACCTACCCTAATTAAATGCAGATTGGAATTGGAATAGCAAATTGAATAGGTTCAGTGTCCAGCACCTACCTAATTAAATGTAAATTTGAGTTGGAATAGTACATTAAATAGGTTCAGTGTCCAGCACCTTCCCTAATTAATTGTAAATTGGAGTTGGAATAGTAAATTAAAGAGGTTCAGTGTCCAGCACCTACCCTAATTAAATGTAAATTGGAGTTGGAATAGTAAGTTAAAAAGGTTCAGTGTCCAGCACCTACTCTAATTAAATGTAGATTGGAGTAGGAATATTAAATTAAATAGGTTCAGTGTCCAAAACCTATCCTACTTAAATGTCAATTGGAGTTGGAATAGTAAATTAAATCTGTTCAGTGTCCAGCAGCTACCCAAATTAAATGTAGATTGGAGTTTGAATAGTACATTAAATAAGTTCAGTGTCCAGCACCTACCCTAATTAAATGTAGATTGGAGTTTGAATAGTAAATTAAGTAGGTTCAGTGTCCACCACCTATCCTAATTAAATGTAAATTGGATTTGGAATAGTTAATTAAATTGGTTCAGTGTCCAGCACCTACCCTAATTAAATGTAAATTGGAGTTGGAATAGTACATTAAATATGTTCAGTTTCCAGCACCTACTCTAATTAAATGTAAATTGGAGTTGGAATAGTAAATTAAATAGGTTCAGTGTCTAGCACCTACCCTAATTAAATGTAGATTGGAGTTGGAATAGTAAATTAAATATGTTCAGTGTCCAGCACCTACCCTAATTAAATGTAAATTGGAGTTGGAATAGTAAGTTAAAAAGGTTCAGTGTCCAGCACCTACTCTAATTAAATGTCGATTGGAGTAGGAATATTAAATTAAATAGGTTCAGCGTCCAACACCTATCCTACTTAAATGTCAATTGGAGTTGGAATAGTAAATTAAATCTGTTCAGTGTCCAGCAGCTACCCTAATTAAATGTAGATTGGAGTTTGAATAGTAAATTAAATAGGTTCTGTGTCTAGCACCTACCATAATTAAATGTAGGTTGGAGTTTGAGTAGTAAATTAAATAGGTTCAGGTTCAGTGTCCAGCACCTACCCTAATTAAATGTAGATTGGAGTTTGATTAGTACATTAAATAGGTTCAGTGTCCAGCACCTACCCTAATTAAATGTAAATTGAGTTGGAATAGTAAATTAAAGAGGTTCAGTGTCCAGCACCTAATCTAATTAAATGTAAATTGGAGTTGGAATAGTAAGATAAAAAGGTTCAGTGTCCAGCACCTACTCTAATTAAATGTAGATTGGAGTTGGAATAGTACATTAAATAGGTTCAGTGTCCAGCACCTTCCCTAATTAAATGTAAATTGGAGTTGGAATAGTAAATTAAAGAGGTTCAGTGTCCAGCACCTACTCTAATTAAATATAAATTGGAGTTGGAATAGTAAATTAAATAGGTTCAGTGTCCAACACCTACCCTAATTAAATGCAGATTGGAATTGGAATAGCAGATTAAATAGGTTCAGTGTCCAGCACCTACCTTAATTAAATGTAAATTGGAGTTGGAATAGTAAATTAAATAGGTTCAGTGTCTAGCACCTACCCTAATTAAATGTAGATTGGAGTTGGAATAGTAAATTAAATATGTTCAGTGTCCAGCACCTACCCTAATTAAATGTAAATTGGATTTGGAATCGTAAATTAAATAGGTTCAGTGTCCAGCATCTACTCTAATTAAATGTAAATTGGAGTTGGAATAGTAAATTAAATAGGTTCTGTGTCTAGCACCTACCATAATTAAATGTAGGTTGGAGTTTGAGTAGTAAATTAAATAGGTTCATGTTCAGTGTCCAGCACCTACCCTAATTAAATGTACATTGAGTTGGAATAGTAAATTAAAGAGGTTCAGTGTCCAGCACCTAATCTAATTAAGTGTAAATTGGAGTTGGAATAGTAAATTTAATAGGTTCAGTGTCCAGCACCTACCCTAATTAAATGTAGATTGGTGTTGGAATAGCAAATTGTATAGTTTCAGTGTCTAGCACCTACCCTAATTAAATGTAGATTGGAGTTGGAATAGTAAATTAAATAGGTTCAGTGTCCAGCACCTACTCTAATGAAAAGTACATTGGAGTTTGAATAGTAAATGATATAGGTTCACTGTCCAGCACCTTCCCTAATTAAATGTAAATTGGAGTTGGAATAGTAAATTAAAGAGGTTCAGTGTCCAGCACCTACTCTAATTAAGTGTAAATTGGAGTTGGAATAGCAAATTATATAGGTTCAGTGTCCAGCACCTATCTTAGTTAAATGTAAATTGGAGTTGGAATAGTAAATTAAATAGTTTCAGTGTCTAGCACCAACCCTAATTAAATGTAGATTGGAGTTTGAATAGCACATTAAATAAGTTCAGTGTCCAGCACCTACCCTAATTAAATGTAGATTGGAGTTTGAATAGTAAATTAAATAGGTTCAGTGTCCAGCACCTACCCTAATTAAATGTAAATTGGATTTGGAATAGTTAATTAAATTGGTTCAGTGTCCAGCACCTACCCTAATTAAATGTAAATTGGAGTTGGAATAGTATATTAAATAGGTTCAGTGTCCAGCACCTTCCCTAATTAAATGTAAATTGGAGTTGGAATAGTAAATTAAATAGGTTCAGTGTCCAGCACCTACTCTAATTAAATGTACATTGGAGTTGGAATAGTAAATTTAATATGTTCAGTGTCCAGCGCCTACTCCAATTAAATGTAAATTGGAGTTGGAATAGCAAATTATATAGCTTCAGTGTCCAGCACCTATCTTAATTAAATGTAAATTGGAGTTGGAATAGTAAATTAAATAGTTTCAGTGTCTAGCACCTACCCTAATTAAATGTAGATTGGAGTTTGAATAGTAAATTAAATAGGTTCAGTGTCCAGCACCTACCCTAATTAAATGTAAATTGGGATTTGGAATAGTTAATTAAATTGTTTCAGTGTCCAGCACCTACTCTAATTAAATGTAAATTGGAGTTGGAATAGTAAATCAAATAGGTTCAGTGTCCAGCACCTACCTTAATTAAATGTAAATTGGAGTTGGAATAGTAAATTAAATAGGTTCAGTGTCTAGCACCTACCCTAATTAAATGTAGATTGGAGTTGGAATAGTAAATTAAATATGTTCAATGTCCAGCACCTACCCTAATTAAATGTAAATTGGAGTTGGAATAGTAAGTTAAAAAGGTTCAGTGTCCAGCACCTACTCTAATTAAATGTAGATTGGAGTAGGAATATTAAATTAAATAGGTTCAGTGTCCAACACCTATCCTACTTAAATGTCAATTGGAGTTGGAATAGTAAATTAAATCTGTTCAGTGTCCAGCAGCTACCCAAATTAAATGTAGATTGGAGTTTGAATAGTACATTAAATAAGTTCAGTGTCCAGCACCTACCCTAATTAAATGTAGATTGGAGTTTGAATAGTAAATTAAGTAGGTTCAGTGTCCAGCACCTTCCCTAATTAAATGTAAATTGGAGGTGGAATAGTAAATTAAAGAGGTTCAGTGTCCAGCACCTACCCTAATTAAATGTAAATTGGAGTTGGAATAGTAAGATAAAAAGGTTCAGTGTCCAGCACCTACTCTAATTAAATGTAGATTGGAGTTGGAATAGTACATTAAATAGGTTCAGTGTCCAGCACCTTCCCTAATTAAATGTAAATTGGAGTTGGAATAGTAAATTAAAGAGGTTCAGTGTCCAGCACCTACTCTAATTAAATATAAATTGGAGTTGGAATAGTAAATTAAATAGGTTCAGTGTCCAACACCTACCCTAATTAAATGCAGATTGGAATTGGAATAGCAGATTAAATAGGTTCAGTGTCCAGCACCTACCTTAATTAAATGTAAATTGGAGTTGGAATAGTAAATTAAATAGGTTCAGTGTCTAGCACCTACCCTAATTAAATGTAGATTGGAGTTGGAATAGTAAATTAAATATGTTCAGTGTCCAGCACCTACCCTAATTAAATGTAAATTGGATTTGGAATCGTAAATTAAATAGGTTCAGTGTCCAGCATCTACTCTAATTAAATGTAAATTGGAGTTGGAATAGTAAATTAAATAGGTTCTGTGTCTAGCACCTACCATAATTAAATGTAGGTTGGAGTTTGAGTAGTAAATTAAATAGGTTCAGGTTCAGTGTCCAGCACCTACCCTAATTAAATGTACATTGAGTTGGAATAGTAAATTAAAGAGGTTCAGTGTCCAGCACCTAATCTAATTAAGTGTAAATTGGAGTTGGAATAGTAAATTTAATAGGTTCAGTGTCCAGCACCTACCCTAATTAAATGTAGATTGGAGTTGGAATAGCAAATTGTATAGTTTCAGTGTCTAGCACCTACCCTAATTAAATGTAGATTGGAGTTGGAATAGTAAATTAAATAGGTTCAGTGTCTTGCACCTACTCTAATGAAAAGTACATTGGAGTTTGAATAGTAAATGATATAGGTTCACTGTCCATCACCTTCCCTAATTAAATGTAAATTGGAGTTGGAATAGTAAATTAAAGAGGTTCAGTGTCCAGCACCTACTCTAATTAAGTGTAAATTGGAGTTGGAATAGCAAATTATATAGGTTCAGTGTCCAGCACCTATCTTAGTTAAATGTAAATTGGAGTTGGAATAGTAAATTAAATAGTTTCAGTGTCTAGCACCAACCCTAATTAAATGTAGATTGGAGTTTGAATAGCACATTAAATAAGTTCAGTGTCCAGCACCTACCCTAATTAAATGTAGATTGGAGTTTGAATAGTAAATTAAATAGGTTCAGTGTCCAGCACCTACCCTAATTAAATGTAAATTGGATTTGGAATAGTTAATTAAATTGGTTCAGTGTCCAGCACCTACCCTAATTAAATGTAAATTGGAGTTGGAATAGTATATTAAATAGGTTCAGTGCCCAGCACCTTCCCTAATTAAATGTAAATTGGAGTTGGAATAGTAAATTAAATAGGTTCAGTGTCCAGCACCTACTCTAATTAAATGTACATTGGAGTTGGAATAGTAAATTTAATATGTTCAGTGTCCAGCGCCTACTCCAATTAAATGTAAATTGGAGTTGGAATAGCAAATTATATAGCTTCAGTGTCCAGCACCTATCTTAATTAAATGTAAATTGGAGTTGGAATAGTAAATTAAATAGTTTCAGTGTCTAGCACCTACCCTAATTAAATGTAGATTGGAGTTTGAATAGTAAATTAAATAGGTTCAGTGTCCAGCACCTACCCTAATTAAATGTAAATTGGGATTTGGAATAGTTAATTAAATTGTTTCAGTGTCCAGCACCTACTCTAATTAAATGTAAATTGGAGTTGGAATAGTAAATTAAATAGGTTCAGTGTCCAGCACCTACCCTAATTAAATGCAGATTGGAATTGGAATAGCAAATTAAATAGGTTCAGTGTCCAGCACCTACCTTAATTAAATGTAAATTGGAGTTGGAATAGTAAATTAAATAGGTTCAGTGTCTAGCACCTACCCTAATTAAATGTAGATTGGAGTTGGAATAGTAAATTAAATATGTTCAATGTCCAGCACCTACCCTAATTAAATATAAATTGGAGTTGGAATAGTAAGTTAAAAAGGTTCAGTGTCCAGCACCTACTCTAATTAAATGTAGATTGGAGTAGGAATATTAAATTAAATAGGTTCAGTGTCCAACACCTATCCTACTTAAATGTCAATTGGAGTTGGAATAGTAAATTAAATCTGTTCAGTGTCCAGCAGCTACCCAAATTAAATGTAGATTGGAGTTTGAATAGTACATTAAATAAGTTCAGTGTCCAGCACCTACCCTAATTAAATGTAGATTGGAGTTTGAATGGAAAGGGGCGACCGAATCGGTCCCCCCGAACTTATGGCCGAGTGCCTCGATCCCCCCGGGAAGCCATTTTGGGCGGGAGGCGCGTCTCAGCTGGTATGCCCGAAGCGGCGTAGCTGGGGCGCGCTCGTTCCCGCCCTAGAGTGGGCTGGCCTAGACACCGACGCAGCCAGCCACGCCCTCAGGGGCAGGCAGGGGCGGGTATACGCCCGCCCTGCAGACGGATAAAAAGGGACGCAAGACCAGAAGACATCCTCTTGTTCTTGTGCTCTGAAGCTGCACCTCCTCGCTGCACGTGAGCTCGGGACAGAACGAAGAGCCAATTTTGAGCGTTTTAATCTCTCTCTTTGTCTTTTAGATACTTCGTCGAAAGGATGCCCAAGAAAGGAGCAAGAGAATGTCGACTGACCAGTTGGTTCGGGCACTCATGAAGGACATGTCCGAAATTAAGAAGCGGTTGGCGGAGCGAGACGACGAGGAGGGATCGGGGCGTCCACCGGCCGGAGGGAAGCCAAAGAGGCCAAGAAGGGGGCCGGTCGGGGGAGACGTCCCGGTTCCCTGTTCTCCTCTCGAGGCGCCAGCCCCGGTACCGGCCCCGGTACCGGATGAGGGGAATCCGATTCCCGTGATAGTCACCCCGACGTCTGCCGGAGATATGCCTCCCGAGTTGGCGGCACAGTTAGCAGCATGGTTGGGGGACAGTAATGGGGGCGCCATGGCTACCGAAGCGCAAGCTCTCATAAAGCAGTTGCGCGAGAAACGTGATACAGCCAAGGTGCCCGCGCCGGATGCGGCGATAGACAAGCCACGAGGGACGGAAGCAGCGTCCGGTGCAGGTAAGCGGCCATTGCTGATTGCAAGGGATGAGTCAACACCCTCTCGTAGAGAAAGATTGGGGCAACATGTTCCTTTGCCAATAAAGGAAAAGATTTGGGCGGGGGAATACGTTAACATTTTCTCCCTGCTCGTTGATCACTATGAGGTCGAAACTGTTAAAGGTCAAAAGGATCTGATGCATCCGAGTGTTTGGCGCGCAAAAATGGCCGCCTTTAAAGTGAATGAAAATATTGGTAACTGGGGTAATGCTTGGGGAATTTTCACGGCAATTTTGGGGGAACGTAGGCCTGATTTGCTCCCTGAATTTCCAGTATATCAGTCACGAATTATGGGGTACTCGACATCACACCAAGGTAACCAATGGTTCTGTTATGACAACCTTTTCAGGAAAGCGATGGAGCATAACAAAAGTTTAACCTGGGACTGTTACGATTCTTTAACATGGAATAAGATGAAAGAGTCGGGAATGTTGAAAGTGCCATTGGTAGGGAGTGCTGTTAGTGAGTCCTCCCGCCAAAATGGGGGGACGCCCTTTCGGTCGGGTACGGGTACAGACGATTACCCGAGACCCGCCGGCAATACAGGGAAGAGGGGGTTCTGTTTCAATTTCAACAGAAGCAAATGTACTAGGCCCCCGGGATCTTGTAAGTTCAAACACGAATGTAGTGGTTGTGGGGCACCCCATCCTGAGTCCTCGTGCAGAGCCAAATCGGGTGAAAATGGGGGTAGAGGAGGCGCTAAACAGGTCTAATATAGTCCGAGGGGCGCCTTTACCAACCCCGATTGATACCCTGGCGATGATTCCCTGGCTCAGCGAATACCCAGATCGTACTTCTGCTGGGGTGCTACGAAACGGTTTTTCATATGGTTTCCGCATCCCGGTGGGTAGCTTTCAGGGTGTCGGGACGTGCAAAAATCAACTTTCCGTCTTGCAGCATACTACTGTAGTACAGGATAAGATCCGGAAAGAGGTTACCCGAGGTCGGGTTGCCGGCCCGTTTCCTGCCCCCCCGGTACCGAACTTTGTTTGTTCTCCTTTAGGGGTGGTCCCCAAGAAGGACCCGGGTGACTTTCGATTGATTCACAATTTATCAGCTCCTCATGGCCTTTCTGTAAACGATGCAATTAATCCAGAAATGTGTTCGGTGCGGTACGCATCATTCGATGAGGCCGTAGCCATTTTGAATCGCCTGGGGCCCGGGACGCTGATGGCGAAATCGGATATCGAGTCAGCGTTCCGTTTGCTCCCGGTATACCCGGATGACCAACGTTTGTTGGGATTCATGTTTCAAGGTTTGTATTACATGGACAGGTGTATGCCAATGGGGTGCTCGATATCTTGTGCTTATTTCGAGAAATTCAGTAGTTTTCTGCAATGGGTTTACACGAAGAAAACAGGTTTTCGGAATGTGATGCATTACCTCGATGACTTTCTGTTCCTTGGGGCCGCTGGGGATGATGAATGTGCCCGGGCCTTGACTGAATTTTGTGTTTTAATGAATCAATTTGGCGTGCCGTTGGCACCAGGTAAAACTGTGGGTCCCACGACTTGCCTCGAGTTCCTCGGGATCGAGTTGGACTCTAGTGAGGGTTGTTTTCGTTTACCAGCTTCCAAAGTATCGAAATTCAAGACAGCCCTGCAAATGTGTGTCACTGCATCTAAAGTTACGCTGCATCAATTGCAGCAATTGGTGGGGAAGTTGAATTTTGCCTTAAGGGTGATCCCGATGGCCCGCCCCTTCTCCCGTTCGATTGCACAGGCGATGGTCGGCCTAAAGGAGGGTCACCATCGCACGAGGTTATCGGCCGAGGTCCGCCAAGACATGCGTATTTGGTTGGCATTTTTGGCTGATTTCAATGGTCGAGTCGTCTGGAACAAACCGCCCTTGTCCTCTGAAGAGCTGGGTCTATGGACGGATTCAGCGGGAAGCATGGGTTTCGGCGCCATCTTCGGCACAAAATGGTCGGCACAAAAGTGGCCAACATGGTGGCACGATGAGGGGCTGACGAGTAATATTGCTTTCCTTGAGCTGTTTCCTATTTTGGTGGCCCTCAGATCCTGGCCCGATGGTTTCAAAAATCATTCTGTCATATTTTGGTCTGACAATATGACCGTTGTAGAATGCATTAATAGTCAGGCAGCACGTTGTAAGATGATTTTGAGGCTGCTTAAAGAAATTGTTTTACTGTGTATGCAACTGAACGTGGTATTCAGAGCAAAACATGTCCCGGGAGTGATGAATCAGGCTGCTGATGCACTGTCTCGTTTTCAAATGCAGGCTTTCTCGGGTTTCCTTCCCTCAGCGGACCCCGAGCCAGCACCCTTTCCCGAAGCTCTCTGGTCTCTCGGTGCCCCGAACTTCGTTACCTCGTGGGAGAGAGTCTAGCACCAAGGACGAGGAAGGCATACGAAGGGGCGTTTCGGGCTTATTTGGCCTTTTTGGGGACTGAGAGAGGGGGACTTTGGGGGCATGAGGATTGGGTAGTACATTTTCTGATGTCCTTGCGTAAGGCTGGGAAGTCGGTGGCTACAGCCCAGAGGCATCGTGCTGCCATCTCCTTTGTTGCCAGGGCTCATAATATCCAGGACCCGACAGCGTCTTTTGCTGTACAGAAAGCGCTGCGTGGGTGGCAACGCCTTGAGGGTCGCAGAGTAGATGAGAGGCGCCCGATAGGTCTGGATAGGTTGTCCCAATTGCTGGCCACACTCCCCGACATATGCTCGTCCCAGTTCGAGGCCTGTTTGTTCCGAGCCGCTTTTACGCTTGCATTTCATGGGGCTATGAGGATAAGTGAGCTGGTGGCAAGGAGCAAGCGGGATGTGGCGGGGGGTTTGTGCCGGGAACACGTTCAGATCAGGGGTGAGACTATGACGGTATCCTTTGTCAAGTCAAAAACCGATCAAAGTGGGGTGGGAGACTGCATAGTCATTCGCAGGATTCCAGGGTCCTCCATGTGTCCGGTGAGGTGTTTAGAGGATTACCTAGCACAAAGGGTGGCATCATGGGAGGGGACTATGTTGAGACACGCGGACGCCACCCCACTGACAAAGTTTCAGTTTCAGCGGGTGCTCGCGATGTCAATTACCGCAGCAGGCTTGGACCCGGGTGAGTTTGGGACCCATTCCTTTCGGATAGGGGCTGCCACTGAAGCTGCAGCCAGGGGTCTTAATGTGGAACAAGTAAAACGAGTGGGGCGTTGGTCCTCCAATTGTTATAAGAGGTATGTGCGGTTGCACATGTTGTGAAGCTGTAACAATGTACTCACGCTTCTTGTCTTTTGTTTGGTTTTCAGTTACGCAAGCCTTCGAGGCGGGGCGGACTATGCAGTCGACCCAACACCGGGCCAGCGGTCAGACATCACCGGCTGTGAGAAAGGAGGTGTGGGTCGTGGGCCACTCATACGTGAGGCGTGCCGCAGACGTATTCAAAGCAGGTGACATGATTCACGTAGCTGGGGAATACGGGTACAGGATGTCCTTCTACGGAAGGGGCGGTCTCTGTATTGACCAGTTTCAAGCTTACTTTGAGGGTTTGTTAGGGCGGATGAGGTCACCGCCGTCTATAGTCATAGTACATTTAGGGGGCAATGATTTGGTCACCACCGGTAGACGACTTCTCCTGGAGGCAATGCTTTCCACCGTAAGTTGGTTGGCGAGGAAAGTTCCGGGGTGTATAATTGCGTGGTCTCATATGATCCCACGAAAAGTGTGGCGGGGGGCTATTTCGATCCCTGCTTTGAACCATTCTGTTAGGAAACTTAATAACAAAATGAGTAGGTTGTTCCGTTCCAGGACATTGCATTCTATCTCGCACGGTTGTATTAATGATGACAGTATGTATATGGGGGATGGTGTGCATTTGTCTCGGGTGGGAAATGAGTTACTCATAGGAGACTTCTTAGCATGGTTAAAAACGTTGGAACATGACCTTTAGCTAGGAGTTTTGGTGGGGGGCCCGGATAGCCGGTCAACTATCCGGGCCTGTGGCGGTAAGGTCATGATCGGTGAGCACTAATTAGTAGATCCCTATGAGTGGGCGTCACCCAACACGGATGGGAGCGCTCGGGAGAGGTGGCCATTGGCCCCTCAATGGGGAGGCGGTCCCTTCTAAGGATGGGTCGCCGGAAGTAAAGGAAAGGCGGTCAAGGCCCCTTCCTTTGTAGGAGGGGTTACAGCCCCCTCCTGGGGAATTTCCCGGGGCCAGTGACATCTGCGACGGCAGATGCGGTAAGTTGTGTGGGGTTGGGATAAGGGCCACGATACCTTCTAGATACCTCACACGAGTATTCGAATGACCTTTAACTGGCGTCGAGTTTTAGGTGCCCCCGTCAAGTCAAGGGAAATTGGTAGTAGTTGCACTTGAGGTACGCCTCCGTGCTGTCGCCCATCCCAAGTGGGAGGGGTAAGTCCATTTAGGGATCTTGACACCGGTTATGACCTTGCCGTTGGCCCTTAAACGTTAGGTTGTACAATTTCAATATGTCAAGAAATGTTTTGTAGGTTGATAGTTCGGCTAGGAGAACCTCTGTATTAGAGAATCTGTTAAGGTTAGCCAAACATCGCAATATGGTAATGAAATTGTACATAACATGAAACGTTTAATGTTTTAATTTTGTTTTAATAAATACGGCCGGGATGGTCACTCCATCCCACTTCCAAAAACTTCAACAACTGTTTCCGGTTTCACTCCTTTTGGGGATTGTGTTGAGAGGGGGTGGCGGGTATCTCGGCTATATGGAAAGGGGCGACCGAATCGGTCCCCCCGAACTTATGGCCGAGTGCCTCGATCCCCCCGGGAAGCCATTTTGGGCGGGAGGCGCGTCTCAGCTGGTATGCCCGAAGCGGCGTAGCTGGGGCGCGCTCGTTCCCGCCCTAGAGTGGGCTGGCCTAGACACCGACGCAGCCAGCCACGCCCTCAGGGGCAGGCAGGGGCGGGTATACGCCCGCCCTGAAGACGGATAAAAAGGGACGCAAGACCAGAAGACATCCTCTTGTTCTTGTGCTCTGAAGCTGCACCTCCTCGCTGCACGTGAGCTCGGGACAGAACGAAGAGCCAATTTTGACCCACCCACCAGCCCCTGAAGACAGCCAGTTGTGTATAATAAAGTTGATTAATTTTGTTTTGTTTTCGTTTCCAGGTTGTAGTGCCATGTTGATTTTGAGTTAATAAAGAATGTTCGTTTTGAGTATGTTTGCCATTAAAGATATTCAGTTAGTGTCGAATTTTGATCTATGCTCTTTCGGTCATAGTGGCCAATGTATTCTTAGGTTAATTTGCACTGTCGTATTTATTTTGGTAGGCGGTAAGGTCATGATCGGTGAGCACTAATTAGTAGATCCCTATGAGTGGGCGTCACCCAACACGGATGGGAGCGCTCGGGAGAGGTGGCCATTGGCCCCTCAATGGGGAGGCGGTCCCTTCTAAGGATGGGTCGCCGGAAGTAAAGGAAAGGCGGTCAAGGCCCCTTCCTTTGTAGGAGGGGTTACAGCCCCCTCCTGGGGAATTTCCCGGGGCCAGTGACATCTGCGACGGCAGATGCGGTAAGTTGTGTGGGGTTGGGATAAGGGCCACGATACCTTCTAGATACCTCACACGAGTATTCGAACGACCTTTAACTGGCGTCGAGTTTTAGGTGCCCCCGTCAAGTCAAGGGAAATTGGTAGTAGTTGCACTTGAGGTACGCCTCCGTGCTGTCGCCCATCCCAAGTGGGAGGGGTAAGTCCGGTTAGGGATCTTGACACCGGTTATGACCTTGCCGTTGGCCCTTAAACGTTAGGTTGTACAATTTCAATATGTCAAGAAATGTTTTGTAGGTTGATAGTTCGGCTAGGAGAACCTCTGTATTAGAGAATCTGTTAAGGTTAGCCAAACATCGCAATATGGTAATGAAATTGTACATAACATGAAACGTTTAATGTTTTAATTTTGTTTTAATAAATACGGCCGGGATGGTCACTCCATCCCACTTCCAAAAACTTCAACAACTGTTTCCGGTTTCACTCCTTTTGGGGATTGTGTTGAGAGGGGGTGGCGGGTATCTCGGCTATATAGTAAATTAAGTAGGTTCAGTGTCCAGCACCTATCCTAATTAAATGTAAATTGGATTTGGAATAGTTAATTAAATTGGTTCAGTGTCCAGCACCTACCCTAATTAAATGTAAATTGGAGTTGGAATAGTACATTAAATAGGTTCAGTGTCCAGCACCTACTCTAATTAAATGTAAATTGGAGTTGGAATAGTAAATTAAATAGGTTCAGTGTCTAGCACCTACCCTAATTAAATGTAGATTGGAGTTGGAATAGTAAATGAAATATGTTCAGTGTCCAGCACCTACCCTAATTAAATGTAAATTGGAGTTGGAATAGTAAGTTAAAAAGGTTCAGTGTCCAGCACCTACTCTAATTAAATGTAGATTGGAGTAGGAATATTAAATTAAATAGGTTCAGCGTCCAACACCTATCCTACCTAAATGTCAATTGGAGTTGGAATAGTAAATTAAATCTGTTCAGTGTCCAGCAGCTACCCAAATTAAATGTAGATTGGAGTTTGAATAGTACATTAAATGAGTTCAGTGTCCAGCACCTACCCTAATTAAATGTAGATTGGAGTTTGAATAGTAATGTAAGTAGGTTCAGTGTCCAGCACCTACCCTAATTAAATGTAAATTGGATTTGGAATAGTTAATTAAATTGGTTCAGTGTCCAGCACTTTCCCTAATTAAATGTAAATTGGAGTTGGAATAGTAAATTAAAGAGGTTCAGTGTCCAGCACCTACTCTAATTAAATGTAAATTGGAGTTGGAATAGTAAATTAAATAGGTTCAGTGTCCAGCACCTACTTTAATTAAATGTAAATTGGAGTTGGAATAGTAAATTTAATATGTTCAGTGTCCAGCACCTACCCTAATTAAATGTAGATTGGAGTTAGAATAGAAAATTAAATAGGTTTAGTGTGCAGCACCTACCTTAATTAAATGTAAATTGGAGTTGGAATAGTATTTATTTATTTATTTATTTATTTTAGAGTTTTATATAGCGCGAACAAGACCCGTGGGTATCAGAGCGCTTAACATGAGAGAGGGAAAAAGTGTTAACATATATATAAACAGTTAGCGAGCAACCGCTGTGAGGTAGATGATATATATTAAATCGTAACACCTGTGAACGTTAGCGTGCATAAATAAGCTATGACAAAATTACTAACAAAAGCATGTAAATATAACAGATATGACAAACTACTAACAAACGCATGTATATATAACAGATATGAGGTAGCTCGGTATATGTTCATTAAAGATGCTGTTCTCCTGTTCAATCAAAGTAGCCATTACTAATGGCCTTTCGGTTGTTCTCATATCCTCGGATCATAGGATATGTATTCCAATAAAGAATTGCCTATGTCTCCCTTCCTAATGGCGTACATGATCAGTACAAGCAGTAGTAAATCCGAACCCAGAACAATGTTCTAGGTAATGTATCTATTCATCAGCAGGCTCTTCACTTCCCGCTTGAATGTTACCAGATTCTGGATCTTCCTGATGTTTGGAGGGAGTGAGTTCCAAATTCTGGGGGCGGCTCCTGAGAACGCTCTGTCATAGGTTTTTTTCTTTCGGAAGAAGGCTGGCCGTAGCAGCAACTCCTTAGCACTCCTAGCTGGTCTGTTGCCACCGGACAGCTGAATTTTCTTGGCTAGATAACTTGGGGTGTTCTCATGTAGTGCTTTGTGTGTGATGCATGCTATCTTCATTTGGATTCTTGCTTCATACGGTAGCCAGTTTAATACTTTCAGGTGCGGGGATATGTGATCATATTTCCTGGTTCCGGTGATAAGTCTTGCTGCAGCGTTAAGGCAGGCTTTCAGTGGTGCTATGGACGTTTTTGGTAATCCAGCCAAGGTAGTGCAACCATATTCAATCCTTGAGATAACTAAAGATTGGATTGCCACTTTGAGGTCAGATTCTGTGATGTATGGTTTCAGTTTTCTTAAGTAGTTCAAGTGAAAGCGGGCGCTTTTCGCCATTGAATTAATGTGGGCTTTCATGTCTAGATTCTCGTCTAGGGTGATTCCTAGAGATTTAGCTGAGTTGACAAGGGTTGGGGTGCAGTTAAGCGCAGTCACGACTTCCGTCCAATCCTTTATTTCTGTATGGCTCCTTGGTGGAGAAATTAGTAAGAACTCTGTTTTATGTGCATTCAGCTTCAGGTGGTTTGTGGTTAACCATTGGAGTGCCATTTTTAGTGTCTCATTCATTAATTCCAAATCTTTTAGGGATGCGATCTTTAAGTATATTTGCGTGTCGTCAGCATACATGTGATAGGATATTTGAGATTTTTGGAGAATTTCTGTGAGTGGTTCGACGTATAGGTTAAACAGATCAGGGGATAATGTCGAACCTTGAGGGACTCCAATTGAGATAGGGCACGGAAGTGAAGTAGATTGGTTGACCAGGAAGCGCTGCGTTCTGTTCTGTAAAAAGGACTCGAACCAATTCAGCACCATTCCCGATAGTCCCATCCTGTCCCGTAGCCTGGCCAGTAATGCCTCATGATTTACCGTATCAAATGCCGATGATAGGTCTAGGAGAATCAGTAAGCATGCTTGATTTTGGTCAAGGGCCTGCAGCGCGTCATCAATAATATGGAGAATCGCTGTTTCCGTGCTGTGCCCTGCTCTGAATCCCGATTGACATTCGTCTAGCAAGGAGAATTTGGTGATGTGTTGGCTCAGTTGGTTCTGCACACATTTCTCAGTCAGCTTGGCCAATAGAGGGATGTTAGTCACTGGGCGAAAATTATTTGGATCTGATGGATCCGCTGTGGGTTTTTTGATTATGGGAACGACTTGACCTGTTTTTAGGCAGTCGGGTAGGATCCCTTGTGAGAGTGACGCATTTATTATTTCAGTCCATATTGGAATCAGGATGTGATTGATTTCTTTTACGCATTTTGCAGGCAGAGGGTCTTGGTAGTGGTTGTTAGGTTTGATTCCTGCGAGCATCTTAGCAATCGTGTGTTGGTCATATAGTTCGAATGATTCCCAGCTCGCCTTGTTTTTTGCGATGGTGCAATCCGTTGCGCAATCCGTTGTAGAGTCAGCATCGTTAGTAAGCGGAGGTCCGTTGGGAAGGTTCGACGCCGAGTTTCTAAGCTCTACTTCGAGTGTTTTGGCCTTTTCCGTGAAAAATGTAGAAAATTCATCACAGTTTAAAGGTGTTTTTGAATTTTCTAGCACTGATTTGGCTAGTTTGTTTGATTGCTCCTTTAGGATTTCGAATAGTTTGCATGGCCTGTTTTTGGCATTATCCAGTTCTGTAAATTAAAGAGGTTCAGTGTCCAGCACCTACTCTAATTAAATGTATATTGGAGTTGGAATAGTAAATTAAATAGGTTCAGTGTCCAGCACCTACTCTAATTAAATGTAAATTGGAGTTGGAATAGTAAATTTAATATGTTCAGTGTCCAGCACCTACTCCAATTAAATGTAAATTGGAGTTGGAATAGCAAATTATATAGCTTCAGTGTCAAGCACCTATCTTAATTAAATGTAAATTGGAGTTGGAATAGTTATGTTATGTTATGTTATGTTATTTATTCTTTTGTATAGCGCAACGGTTACTCAAAAAGAGTGTCCCGGCGCTTTAGGTAAGGAGAACAGATTTCAGAATAACACAACACAGATAAAAGAGGTTAAAAAGCAAACAGAAAAAAAGCGGAACTACTGGCAGACCTATTGGGAAAACAGCCAGGTTTTGAGACCTCTTCTAAAATCAAGGAGAGTAGTCGCCCCCCGCAAAGGGAACGGTAATGAATTCCACATCTGTGGGGCCAACAGACTGAAAGAGCGGCCCCCGAGGCGAGCCCTCTTCACACGCGGAACAGCCGCCAAAAGTAGAGATTCCGACCTCAACGAGCGAGTCGGATGGTAAAAGGTCAGTCTCTTTTGGAGATGTTTAGCTCCCACAGCATGGAGCGCTTTGTAGGCCAAGGTCAGAGCCTTAAAGGCGATCCGTTTGCGGATGGGTAGCCAGTGTAACGTCACCAACAGCCCAGAGACGCTGGTGCGTCTACTTAGGCCAAAGATGGCCCTGTCCGCCGCGTTCTGTGAGACTTGAAGCCTCTGCAGCAGATACTCTGGCAGGCCCAGGTAAAGAATGTTGGCATAATCCAACCTGGAGCCTATCAGAGCCTGCACCGTCAGCCTCCTGTGCTCCTCGGACAAGAGAGGCAGAAACCTCCGCAACATTTTTAAAAGGCCGAAGCAGGTTCCGGTTACCCCCAGGATCTGGGCTTTCATCGTCAGCCCCTTGTCCATCTTAACCCCCAAGTTTTTAGCCATGGGAGAAGAGCCGGACGGAGGGAACATGTCGATGGGCCACCAGGCCTGCCAGCTAGGCTCCGTATCGCACCCGAAGAAGAGTACCTCCGATTTGTCGGAATTGCACTTGAGGCTGTTCAGTTGGAACCATGCGAACACAGCCCCAAGGCAATTCTGGATACTCTCCCCGTCAAAGTCAGCCCCTCTCTCGCAAGAGAAGAGGAGCTGGGTGTCGTCGGCATACGACACGATCCGGGCACCAAATGACTCCGCCACCGCCGCCAAAGGGGTCATAAAGATGTTAAAAAGGGTCGGGCTCAATATAGAGCCATGAGGGACCCCGACTCCCAAAGGCGGCATTACAGCGGTGTCAGATGATGTCCAGATCGTTTGCCGGCGGCCGGACAAAAAGGAAGAAATAGTAAATTAAATAGTTTCAGTGTCTAGCACCTACCCTAATTAAATGTAGATTTGAGTTTGAATAGTAAATTAAATAGGTTCAGTGTCCAGCACCTTCCCTAATTAAATGTAAATTGGAGTTGGAATAGTAAATTAAAGAGGTTTAGTGTCCAGCACCTACTCTAATTAAATGTAAATTGGAGTTGGAATAGTAAATTAAATAGGTTCAGTGTCCAGCACCTATCTTAGTTAAATGTAAATTGGAGTTGGAATAGTAAATTAAATAGTTTCAGTTTCTAGCACCTACCCTAATTAAATGTAGATTGGAGTTTGAATAGCACATTAAATAAGTTCAGTGTCCAGCACCTACCCTAATTAAATGTAGATTGGAGTTTGAATAGTAAATTAATTAGGTTCAGTGTCCAGCACCTACCCTAATTAAATGTAAATTGGATTTGGAATAGTTAATTAAATTGGTTCAGTGTCCAGCACCTACCCTAATTAAATGTAAATTGGAGTTGGAATAGTATATTAAATAGGTTCAGTGTCCAGCACCTTCCCTAATTAAATGTAAATTGGAGTTGGAATAGTAAATTAAAGAGGTTCAGTGTCCAGCACCTACTCTAATTAAATGTACATTGGAGTTGGAATAGTAAATTTAATATGTTCAGTGTCCAGCGCCTACTCCAATTAAATGTAAATTGGAGTTGGAATAGCAAATTATATAGCTTCAGTGTCCAGCACCTATCTTAATTAAATGTAAATTGGAGTTGGAATAGTAAATTAAATAGTTTCAGTGTCTAGCACCTACCCTAATTAAATGTAGATTGGAGTTTGAATAGTAAATTAAATAGGTTCAGTGTCCAGCACCTACCCTAATTAAATGTAAATTGGGATTTGGAATAGTTAATTAAATTGTTTCAGTGTCCAGCACCTACTCTAATTAAATGTAAATTGGAGTTGGAATAGTAAATTAAATAGGTTCAGTGTCCAGCACCTACCCTAATTAAATGCAGATTGGAATTGGAATAGCAAATTAAATAGGTTCAGTGTCCAGCACCTACCTTAATTAAATGTAAATTGGAGTTGGAATAGTAAATTAAATAGGTTCAGTGTCTAGCACCTACCCTAATTAAATGTAGATTGGAGTTGGAATAGTAAATTAAATATGTTCAATGTCCAGCACCTACCCTAATTAAATGTAAATTGGAGTTGGAATAGTAAGTTAAAAAGGTTCAGTGTCCAGCACCTACTCTAATTAAATGTAGATTGGAGTAGGAATATTAAATTAAATAGGTTCAGTGTCCAACACCTATCCTACTTAAATGTCAATTGGAGTTGGAATAGTAAATTAAATCTGTTCAGTGTCCAGCAGCTACCCAAATTAAATGTAGATTGGAGTTTGAATAGTACATTAAATAAGTTCAGTGTCCAGCACCTACCCTAATTAAATGTAGATTGGAGTTTGAATAGTAAATTAAGTAGGTTCAGTGTCCAGCACCTATCCTAATTAAATGTAAATTGGATTTGGAATAGTTAATTAAATTGGTTCAGTGTCCAGCACCTACCCTAATTAAATGTAAATTGGAGTTGGAATAGTACATTAAATAGGTTCAGTGTCCAGCACCTACTCTAATTAAATGTAAATTGGAGTTGGAATAGTAAATTAAATAGGTTCAGTGTCTAGCACCTACCCTAATTAAATGTAGATTGGAGTTGGAATAGTAAATGAAATATGTTCAGTGTCCAGCACCTACCCTAATTAAATGTAAATTGGAGTTGGAATAGTAAGTTAAAAAGGTTCAGTGTCCAGCACCTACTCTAATTAAATGTAGATTGGAGTAGGAATATTAAATTAAATAGGTTCAGCGTCCAACACCTATCCTACTTAAATGTCAATTGGAGTTGGAATAGTAAATTAAATCTGTTCAGTGTCCAGCAGCTACCCAAATTAAATGTAGATTGGAGTTTGAATAGTACATTAAATGAGTTCAGTGTCCAGCACCTACCCTAATTAAATGTAGATTGGAGTTTGAATAGTAATGTAAGTAGGTTCAGTGTCCAGCACCTACCCTAATTAAATGTAAATTGGATTTGGAATAGTTAATTAAATTGGTTCAGTGTCCAGCACTTTCCCTAATTAAATGTAAATTGGAGTTGGAATAGTAAATTAAAGAGGTTCAGTGTCCAGCACCTACTCTAATTAAATGTAAATTGGAGTTGGAATAGTAAATTAAATAGGTTCAGTGTCCAGCACCTACTCTAATTAAATGTAAATTGGAGTTGGAATAGTAAATTTAATATGTTCAGTGTCCAGCACCTACCCTAATTAAATGTAGATTGGAGTTAGAATAGAAAATTAAATAGGTTTAGTGTGCAGCACCTACCTTAATTAAATGTAAATTGGAGTTGGAATAGTATTTATTTATTTATTTTAGAGTTTTATATAGCGCGAACAAGACCCGTGGGTATCAGAGCGCTTAACATGAGAGAGGGAAAAAGTGTTAACATATATATAAACAGTTAGCGAGCAACCGCTGTGAGGTAGATGATATATATTAAATCGTAACACCTGTGAACGTTAGCGTGCATAAATAAGCTATGACAAAATTACTAACAAAAGCATGTAAATATAACAGATATGACAAACTACTAACAAACGCATGTATATATAACAGATATGAGGTCGCTCGGTATATGTTCATTAAAGATGCTGTTCTCCTGTTCAATCAAAGTAGCCATTACTAATGGCCTTTCGGTTGTTCTCATATCCTCGGATCATAGGATATGTATTCCAATAAAGAATTGCCTATGTCTCCCTTCCTAATGGCGTACATGATCAGTACAAGCAGTAGTAAATCCGAACCCAGAACAATGTTCTAGGTAATGTATCTATTCATCAGCAGGCTCTTCACTTCCCGCTTGAATGTTACCAGATTCTGGATCTTCCTGATGTTTGGAGGGAGTGAGTTCCAAATTCTGGGGGCGGCTCCTGAGAACGCTCTGTCATAGGTTTTTTTCTTTCGGAAGAAGGCTGGCCGTAGCAGCAACTCCTTAGCACTCCTAGCTGGTCTGTTGCCACCGGACAGCTGAATTTTCTTGGCTAGATAACTTGGGGTGTTCTCATGTAGTGCTTTGTGTGTGATGCATGCTATCTTCATTTGGATTCTTGCTTCATACGGTAGCCAGTTTAATACTTTCAGGTGCGGGGATATGTGATCATATTTCCTGGTTCCGGTGATAAGTCTTGCTGCAGCGTTAAGGCAGGCTTTCAGTGGTGCTATGGACGTTTTTGGTAATCCAGCCAAGGTAGTGCAACCATATTCAATCCTTGAGATAACTAAAGATTGGATTGCCACTTTGAGGTCAGATTCTGTGATGTATGGTTTCAGTTTTCTTAAGTAGTTCAAGTGAAAGCGGGCGCTTTTCGCCATTGAATTAATGTGGGCTTTCATGTCTAGATTCTCGTCTAGGGTGCTTCCTAGAGATTTAGCTGAGTTGACAAGGGTTGGGGTGCAGTTAAGCGCAGTCACGACTTCCGTCCAATCCTTTATTTCTGTATGGCTCCTTGGTGGAGAAATTAGTAAGAACTCTGTTTTATGTGCATTCAGCTTCAGGTGGTGTGTGGTTAACCATTGGAGTGCCATTTTTAGTGTCTCATTCATTAATTCCAAATCTTTTAGGGATGCGATCTTTAAGTATATTTGCGTGTCGTCAGCATACATGTGATAGGATATTTGAGATTTTTGGAGAATTTCTGTGAGTGGTTCGACGTATAGGTTAAACAGATCAGGGGATAATGTCGAACCTTGAGGGACTCCAATTGAGATAGGGCACGGAAGTGAAGTAGATTGGTTGACCAGGAAGCGCTGCGTTCTGTTCTGTAAAAAGGACTCGAACCAATTCAGCACCATTCCCGATAGTCCCATCCTGTCCCGTAGCCTGGCCAGTAATGCCTCATGATTTACCGTATCAAATGCCGATGATAGGTCTAGGAGAATCAGTAAGCATGCTTGATTTTGGTCAAGGGCCTGCAGCGCGTCATCAATAATATGGAGAATCGCTGTTTCCGTGCTGTGCCCTGCTCTGAATCCCGATTGACATTCGTCTAGCAAGGAGAATTTGGTGATGTGTTGGCTCAGTTGGTTCTGCACACATTTCTCAGTCAGCTTGGCCAATAGAGGGATGTTAGTCACTGGGCGAAAATTATTTGGATCTGATGGATCCGCTGTGGGTTTTTTGATTATGGGAACGACTTGACCTGCTTTTAGGCAGTCGGGTAGGATCCCTTGTGAGAGTGACGCATTTATTATTTCAGTCCATATTGGAATCAGGATGTGATTGATTTCTTTTACGCATTTTGCAGGCAGAGGGTCTTGGTAGTGGTTGTTAGGTTTGATTCCTGCGAGCATCTTAGCAATTGTGTGTGTTGGTCATATAGTTCGAATGATTCCCAGCTCGCCTTGTTTTTTGCGATGGTGCAATCCGTTGCGCAATCCGTTGTAGAGTCAGCATCGTTAGTAAGCGGAGGTCCGTTGGGAAGGTTCGACGCCGAGTTTCTGAGCTCTACTTCGAGTGTTTTGGCCTTTTCCGTGAAAAATGTAGAAAATTCATCACAGTTTAAAGGTGTTTTTGAATTTTCTAGCACTGATTTGGCTAGTTTGTTTGATTGCTCCTTTAGGATTTCGAATAGTTTGCGTGGCCTGTTTTTGGCATTATCCAGTTCTGTAAATTAAAGAGGTTCAGTGTCCAGCACCTACTCTAATTAAATGTATATTGGAGTTGGAATAGTAAATTAAATAGGTTCAGTGTCCAGCACCTACTCTAATTAAATGTAAATTGGAGTTGGAATAGTAAATTTAATATGTTCAGTGTCCAGCACCTACTCCAATTAAATGTAAATTGGAGTTGGAATAGCAAATTATATAGCTTCAGTGTCAAGCACCTATCTTAATTAAATGTAAATTGGAGTTGGAATAGTTATGTTATGTTATGTTATGTTATTTATTCTTTTGTATAGCGCAACGGTTACTCAAAAAGAGTGTCCCGGCGCTTTAGGTAAGGAGAACAGATTTCAGAATAACACAACACAGATAAAAGAGGTTAAAAAGCAAACAGAAAAAAAGCGGAACTACTGGCAGACCTATTGGGAAAACAGCCAGGTTTTGAGACCTCTTCTAAAATCAAGGAGAGTAGTCGCCCCCCGCAAAGGGAACGGTAATGAATTCCACATCTGTGGGGCCAACAGACTGAAAGAGCGGCCCCCGAGGCGAGCCCTCTTCACACGCGGAACAGCCGCCAAAAGTAGAGATTCCGACCTCAACGAGCGAGTCGGATGGTAAAAGGTCAGTCTCTTTTGGAGATGTTTAGCTCCCACAGCATGGAGCGCTTTGTAAGCCAAGGTCAGAGCCTTAAAGGCGATCCGTTTGCGGATGGGTAGCCAGTGTAACGTCACCAACAGCCCAGAGACGCTGGTGCGTCTACTTAGGCCAAAGATGGCCCTGGCCGCCGCGTTCTGTGCAACTTGAAGCCTCTGCAGCAGATACTCTGGCAGGCCCAGGTAAAGAATGTTCGCATAATCCAACCTGGAGCCTATCAGAGCCTGCACCGTCAGCCTCCTGTGCTCCTCGGACAAGAGAGGCAGAAACCTCCGCAACATTTTTAACCTCTTCGCCGCTAATGACAAGGGTAACTCGTCATGGAGTTTCCATTGATTTCAATGGAAATTACATTGAAGTACCAGAAGAATCCAGAAGAATCATAGCAGCCAAGTGGTTAAAAGGCCGAAGCAGGTTCCGGTTACCCCCAGGATCTGGGCTTTCATCGTCAGCCCCTTGTCCATCTTAACCCCCAAGTTTTTAGCCATGGGAGAAGAGCCGGACGGAGGGAACATGTCGATGGGCCACCAGGCCTGCCAGCTAGGCTCCGTATCGCACCCGAAGAAGAGTACCTCCGATTTGTCGGAATTGCACTTGAGGCTGTTCAGTTGGAACCATGCGAACACAGCCCCAAGGCAATTCTGGATACTCTCCCCGTCAAAGTCAGCCCCTCTCTCGCAAGAGAAGAGGAGCTGGGTGTCGTCGGCATACGACACGATCCGGGCACCAAATGACTCCGCCACCGCCGCCAAAGGGGTCATAAAGATGTTAAAAAGGGTCGGGCTCAATATAGAGCCATGAGGGACCCCGACTCCCAAAGGCGGCATTACAGCGGTGTCAGATGATGTCCAGATCGTTTGCCGGCGGCCGGCCAAAAAGGAAGAAATAGTAAATTAAATAGTTTCAGTGTCTAGCACCTACCCTAATTAAATGTAGATTTGAGTTTGAATAGTAAATTAAATAGGTTCAGTGTCCAGCACCTACCCTAATTAAATGTAAATTGGGATTTGGAATAGTTAATTAAATTGTTTCAGTGTCCAGCACCTACCCTAATTAAATGTAAATTGGAGTTGGAATAGTATATTAAATAGTTTCAGTGTCTAGCACCTACCCTAATTAAATGTAGATTGGAGTTTGAATAGTAAATTAAATTGGTTCAGTGTCCAGCACCTACCCTAATTAAATGTAAATTGGGATTTGGAATAGTTAATTAAATTGTTTCAGTGTCCAGCACCTACCCTAATTAAATGTAAATTGGAGTTTGAATAGTACATTAAATAAGTTCAGTGTCCAGCACCTACCCTAATTAAATGTAGATTGGAGTTTGAATAGTAAATTAAGTAGGTTCAGTGTCCAGCACCTACCCTAATTAAATGTAAATTGGATTTGGAATAGGTAATTAAATTGGTTCAGTGTCCAGCACCTACCCTAATTAAATGTAAATTGGAGTTGGAATAGTACATTAAATAGGTTCAGTGTCCAGCACCTTCCCTAATTAAATGTAAATTGGAGTTGGAATAGTAAATTAAAGAGGTTCAGTGTCCAGCACCTACTCTAATTAAATGTAAATTGGAGTTGGAATAGTAAATTTAATATGTTCAGTGTCCAGCACCTACCCTAATTAAATGTAGATTGGAGTTGGAATAGAAAATTAAATAGGTTTAGTGTGCCGCACCTACCTTAATTAAATGTAAATTGGAGTTGGAATAGTAAATTAAATAGGTTCAGTGTCCAGCACCTACCCTAATTAAATGTAAATTGGAGTTGGAATAGTAAATTAAAGAGGTTCAGTGTCCAGCACCTACTCTAATTAAATGTTAATTGGAGATGGAATAGTAAATTAAATAGGTTCAGTGTCCAACACCTACCCTAATTAAATGCAGATTGGAATTGGAATAGCAAATTAAATAGGTTCAGTGTCCAGCACCTACCTTAATTAAATGTAAATTGGAGTTGGAATAGTAAAATAAACAGGTTCAGTGTCTAGCACCTACCCTAATTAAATGTAGATTGGAGTTGGAATAGTAAATTAAATATGTTCAGTGTCCAGCACCTACCCTAATTAAATGTAAATTGGATTTGGAATAGTAAATTAAATAGGTTCAGTGTCCAGCGTCTACTCTAATTAAATGTAAATTGGAGTTGGAATAGTAAATTAAATAGGTTCTGTGTCTAGCACCTACCATAATTAAATGTAGGTTGGAGTTTGAGTAGTAAATTAAATATGTTCAGGTTCAGTGTCCAGCACCTACCCTAATTAAATGTAGATTGGAGTTTGATTAGTACATTAAATAGGTTCAGTGTCCAGCACCTACCCTAATTAAATGTAAATTGAGTTGGAATAGTAAATTAAAGAGGTTCAGTGTCCAGCACCTAATCTAATTAAGTGTAAATTGGAGTTGGAATAGTAAATTTAATAGGTTCAGTGTCCAGCACCTACCCTAATTAAATGTAGATTGGAGTTGGAATAGCAAATTGTATAGTTTCAGTGTCTAGCACCTACCCTAATTAAATGTAGATTGGAGTTGGAATAGTAAATTAAATAGGTTCAGTGTCCAGCACCTACTCTAATGAAAAGTAAATTGGAGTTTGAATAGTAAATGATATAGGTTCACTGTCCAGCACCTTCCCTAATTAAATGTAAATTGGAGTTGGAATAGTAAATTAAAGAGGTTCAGTGTCCAGCACCTACTCTAATTAAGTGTGAATTGGAGTTGGAGTAGCAAATTATATAGGTTCAGTGTCCAGCACCTATCTTAGTTAAATGTAAATTGGAGTTGGAATAGTAAATTAAATAGTTTCAGTGTCTAGCACCTACCCTAATTAAATGTAGATTGGAGTTTGAATAGCACATTAAATAAGTTCAGTGTCCAGCACCTACCCTAATTAAATGTAGATTGGAGTTTGAATAGTAAATTAAATAGGTTCAGTGTCCAGCACCTACCCTAATTAAATGTAAATTGGATTTGGAATAGTTAATTAAATTGGTTCAGTGTCCAGCACCTACCCTAATTAAATGTAAATTGGAGTTGGAATAGTAAATTAAATAGTTTCAGTGTCTAGCACCTACCCTAACTAAATGTAGATTGGAGTTTGAATAGTAAATTAAATTGGTTCAGTGTCCAGCACCTACCCTAATTAAATGTAAATTGGAGTTGGAATCGTACATTAAATAGGTTCAGTGTCCAGCACCTTCCCTAATTAAATGTAAATTGGAGTTGGAATAGTAAATTAAAGAGGTTTAGTGTCCAGCACCTACTCTAATTAAATGTAAATTGGAGTTGGAATAGTAAATTAAATAGGTTCAGTGTCCAGCACCTACCCTAATTAAATGCAGATTGGAATTGGAATAGCAAATTAAATAGGTTCAGTGTCCAGCACCTACCTTAATTAAATGTAAATTGGAGTTGGAATAGTAAATTAAATAGGTTCAGTGTCTAGCACCTACCCTAAATAAATGTAGATTGGAGTTGGAATAGTAAATTAAATATGTTCAGTGTCCAGCACCTACCCTAATTAAATGTAAATTGGAGTTGGAATAGTAAGTTAAAAAGGTTCAGTGTCCAGCACTTACTCTAATTAAATGTAGATTGGAGTAGGAATATTAAATTAAATAGGTTCAGTGTCCAACACCTATCCTACTTAAATGTCAATTGGAGTTGGAATAGTAAATTAAATCTGTTCAGTGTCCAGCAGCTACCCATATTAAATGTAGATTGGAGTTTGAATAGTACATTAAATAAGTTCAGTGTCCAGCACCTACCCTAATTAAATATAGATTGGAGTTTGAATAGTAAATTAAGTAGGTTCAGTGTCCAGCACCTACCCTAATTAAATGTAAATTGGATTTGGAATAGGTAATTAAATTGGTTCAGTGTCCAGCACCTACCCTAATTAAATGTAAATTGGAGTTGGAATAGTACATTAAATAGGTTCAGTGTCCAGCACCTTCCCTAATTAAATGTAAATTGGAGTTGGAATAGTAAATTAAAGAGGTTCAGTGTCCAGCACCTACTCTAATTAAATGTAAATTGGAGTTGGAATAGTAAATTTAATATGTTCAGTGTCCAGCACCTACGCTAATTAAATGTAGATTGGAGTTGGAATAGAAAATTAAATAGGTTTAGTGTGCCGCACCTACCTTAATTAAATGTAAATTGGAGTTGGAATAGTAAATTAAATAGGTTCAGTGTCCAGCACCTACCCTAATTAAATGCAAATTGGAGTTGGAATAGTAAATTAAAGAGGTTCAGTGTCCAGCACCTACTCTAATTAAATGTTAATTGGAGATGGAATAGTAAATTAAATAGGTTCAGTGTCCAACACCTACCCTAATTAAATGCAGATTGGAATTGGAATAGCAAATTAAATAGGTTCAGTGTCCAGCACCTACCTTAATTAAATGTAAATTGGAGTTGGAATAGTAAATTAAACAGGTTCAGTGTCTAGCACCTACCCTAATTAAATGTAGATTGGAGTTGGAATAGTAAATTAAATATGTTCAGTGTCCAGCACCTACCCTAATTAAATGTAAATTGGATTTGGAATAGTAAATTAAATAGGTTCAGTGTCCAGCGTCTACTCTAAATAAATGTAAATTGGAGTTGGAATAGTAAATTAAATAGGTTCTGTGTCTAGCACCTACCATAATTAAATGTAGGTTGGAGTTTGAGTAGTAAATTAAATAGGTTCAGGTTCAGTGTCCAGCACCTACCCTAATTAAATGTAGATTGGAGTTTGATTAGTACATTAAATAGGTTCAGTGTCCAGCACCTACCCTAATTAAATGTAAATTGAGTTGGAATAGTAAATTAAAGAGGTTCAGTGTCCAACACCTAATCTAATTAGGTGTAAATTGGAGTTGGAATAGTAAATTTAATAGGTTCAGTGTCCAGCACCTACCCTAATTAAATGTAGATTGGAGTTGGAATAGCAAATTGTATAGTTTCAGTGTCTAGCACCTACCCTAATTAAATGTAGATTGGAGTTGGAATAGTAAATTAAATAGGTTCAGTGTCCAGCACCTACTCTAATGAAAAGTAAATTGGAGTTTGAATAGTAAATGATATAGGTTCACTGTCCAGCACCTTCCCTAATTAAATGTAAATTGGAGTTGGAATAGTAAATTAAAGAGGTTCAGTGTCCAGCACCTACTCTAATTAAGTGTAAATTGGAGTTGGAGTAGCAAATTATATAGGTTCAGTGTCCAGCACCTATCTTAGTTAAATGTAAATTGGAGTTGGAATATTAAATTAAATAGTTTCAGTGTCTAGCACCTACCCTAATTAAATGTAGATTGGAGTTTGAATCGCACATTAAATAAGTTCAGTGTCCAGCACCTACCCTAATTAAATGTAGATTGGAGTTTGAATAGTAAATTAAATAGGTTCAGTGTCCAGCAGCTACCCTAATTAAATGTAAATTGGATTTGGAATAGTTAATTAAATTGGTTCAGTGTCCAGCACCTACCCTAATTAAATGTAAATTGGAGTTGGAATAGTATATTAAATAGGTTCAGTGTCCAGCACCTTCCCTAATTAAATGTAAATTGGAGTTGGAATAGTAAATTAAAGAGGTTCAGTGTCCAGCACCTCCTCTAATTAAATGTAAATTGGAGTTGGAATAGTAAATTAAATAGGTTCAGTGTCCAGCACCTACTCTAATTAAATGTAAATTGGAGTTGGAATAGCAAAATATATAGCTTCAGTGTCCAGCACCTATCTTAATTAAATGTAAATTGGAGTTGGAATAGTAAATTAAATAGTTTCAGTGTCTAGCACCTACCCTAATTAAATGTAGATTGGAGTTTGAATAGTAAATTAAATAGGTTCAGTGTCCAGCACCTACCCTAATTAAATGTAAATTGGGATTTGGAATAGTTAATTAAATTGTTTCAGTGTCCAGCACCTACTCTAATTAAATGTAAATTGGAGTTGGAATAGTAAATTGAATAGGTTCAGTGTCCAGCACCTACCCTAATTAAATGCAGATTGGAATTGGAATAGCAAATTGAATAGGTTCAGTGTCCAGCACCTACCTAATTAAATGTAAATTGGAGTTGGAATAGTACATTAAATAGGTTCAGTGTCCAGCACCTTCCCTAATTAATTGTAAATTGGAGTTGGAATAGTAAATTGAAGAGGTTCAGTGTCCAGCACCTACCCTAATTAAATGTAAATTGGAGTTGGAATAGTAAGTTAAAAAGGTTCAGTGTCCAGCACCTACTCTAATTAAATGTAGATTGGAGTAGGAATATTAAATTAAATAGGTTCAGTGTCCAAAACCTATCCTACTTAAATGTCAATTGGAGTTGGAATAGTAAATTAAATCTGTTCAGTGTCCAGCAGCTACCCAAATTAAATGTAGATTGGAGTTTGAATAGTACATTAAATAAGTTCAGTGTCCAGCACCTACCCTAATTAAATGTAGATTGGAGTTTGAATAGTAAATTAAGTAGGTTCAGTGTCCAGCACCTATCCTAATTAAATGTAAATTGGATTTGGAATAGTTAATTAAATTGGTTCAGTGTCCAGCACCTACCCTAATTAAATGTAAATTGGAGTTGGAATAGTACATTAAATAGGTTCAGTTTCCAGCACCTACTCTAATTAAATGTAAATTGGAGTTGGAATAGTAAATTAAATAGGTTCAGTGTCTAGCACCTACCCTAATTAAATGTAGATTGGAGTTGGAATAGTAAATTAAATATGTTCAGTGTCCAGCACCTACCCTAATTAAATGTAAATTGGAGTTGGAATAGTAAGTTAAAAAGGTTCAGTGTCCAGCACCTACTCTAATTAAATGTCGATTGGAGTAGGAATATTAAATTAAATAGGTTCAGCGTCCAACACCTATCCTACTTAAATGTCAATTGGAGTTGGAATAGTAAATTAAATCTGTTCAGTGTCCAGCAGCTACCCAAATTAAATGTAGATTGGAGTTTGAATAGTACATTAAATAAGTTCAGTGTCCAGCACCTACCCTAATTAAATGTAGATTGGAGTTTGAATAGTAAATTAAGTAGGTTCAGTGTCCAGCACCTACCCTAATTAAATGTAGATTGGAGTTTGAATAGTAAATTAAATTGGTTCAGTGTCCAGCACCTACCCTAATTAAATGTAAATTGGAGTTGGAATAGTACATTAAATAGGTTCAGTGTCCAGCACCTACTCTAATTAAATGTAAATTGGAGTTGGAATAGTAAATTAAATAGGTTCAGTGTCTAGCACCTACCCTAATTAAATGTAGATTGGAGTTGGAATAGTAAATTAAATATGTTCAGTGTCCAGCACCTACCCTAATTAAATGTAAATTGGAGTTGGAATAGTAAGTTAAAAAGGTTCAGTGTCCATCACCTACTCTAATTAAATGTAGATTGGAGTAGGAATATTAAATTAAATAGGTTCAGCGTCCAGCAGCTACCCAAATTAAATGTAGATTGGAGTTTGAATAGTACATTAAATAAGTTCAGTGTCCAGCACCTACCCTAATTAAATGTAGATTGGAGTTTGAATAGTAAATTAAATAGGTTCTGTGTCTAGCACCTACCATAATTAAATGTAGGTTGGAGTTTGAGTAGTAAATTAAATAGGTTCAGGTTCAGTGTCCAGCACCTACCCTAATTAAATGTAGATTGGAGTTTGATTAGTACATTAAATAGGTTCAGTGTCCAGCACCTACCCTAATTAAATGTAAATTGAGTTGGAATAGTAAATTAAAGAGGTTCAGTGTCCAGCACCTAATCTAATTAAGTGTAAATTGGAGTTGGAATAGTACATTTAATAGGTTCAGTGTCCAGCACCTACCCTAATTAAATGTAGATTGGAGTCGGAATAGCAAATTGTATAGTTTCAGTGTCCAGCACCTACCCTAATTAAATGTAGATTGGAGTTGGAATAGTAAATTAAATAGGTTCAGTGTCCAGCACCTACTCTAATGAAAAGTAAATTGGAGTTTGAATAGTAAATGATATAGGTTCACTGTCCAGCACCTTCCCTAATTAAATGTAAATTGGAGTTGGAATAGTAAATTAAAGAGGTTCAGTGTCCAGCACCTACTCTAATTAAGTGCAAATTGGAGTTGGAATAGCAAATTATATAGGTTCAGTGTCCAGCACCTATCTTAGTTAAATGTACATTGGAGTTGGAATAGTAAATTAAATAGTTTCAGTGTCTACCACCTACCCTAACTAAATGTAGATTGGAGTTTGAATAGCACATTAAATAAGTTCAGTGTCCAGCACCTACCCTAATTAAATGTAGATTGGAGTTTGAATAGTAAATTAAATAGGTTCAGTGTCCAGCACCTACCCTAATTAAATATAAATTGGATTTGGAATAGTTAATTAAATTGGTTCAGTGTCCAGCACCTACCCTAATTAAATGTAAATTGGAGTTGGAATAGTATATTAAATAGGTTCAGTGTCCAGCACCTTCCCTAATTAAATGTAAATTGGAGTTGGAATAGTAAATTAAAGAGGTTCAGTGTCCAGCACCTACTCTAATTAAATCTAAATTGGAGTTGGAATAGTAAATTAAATAGGTTCAGTGTCCAGCACCTACTCTAATTAAATGTAAATTGGAGTTGGAATAGTAAATTTAATATGTTCAGTGTCCAGCACCTACTCCAATTAAATGTAAATTGGAGTTGGAATAGCAAATTATATAGCTTCAGTGTCCAGCACCTATCTTAATTAAATGTAAATTGGAGTTGGAATAGTAAATTAAATAGTTTCAGTGTCTAGCACCTACCTTAATTAAATGTAGATTGGAGTTTGAATAGTAAATTAAATAGGTTCAGTGTCCAGCACCTACCCTAATTAAATGTAAATTGGGATTTGGAATAGTTAATTAAATTGTTTCAGTGTCCAGCACCTACTCTAATTAAATGTAAATTGGAGTTGGAATAGTAAATTAAATAGGTTCAGTGTCCAGCACCTACCATAATTAAATGCAGATTGGAATTGGAATAGCAAATTAAATAGGTTCAGTGTCCAGCACCTACCTTAATTAAATGTAAATTGGAGTTGGAATAGTACATTAAATAGGTTCAGTGTCGAGCACCTTCCCTAATTAAATGTAAATTGGAGGTGGAATAGTAAATTAAAGAGGTTCAGTGTCCAGCACCTACCCTAATTAAATGTAAATTGGAGTTGGAATAGTAAGATAAAAAGGTTCAGTGTCCAGCACCTACTCTAATTAAATGTAGATTGGAGTAGGAATATTAAATTAAATAGGTTCAGTGTCCAGCACCTACCCTAATTAAATGTAAATTGGAGTTGGAATAGTATATTAAATAGGTTCAGTGTCCAGCACCTTCCCTAATTAAATGTAAATTGGAGTTGGAATAGTAAATTAAAGAGGTTCAGTGTCCAGCACCTCCTCTAATTAAATGTAAATTGGAGTTGGAATAGTAAATTAAATAGGTTCAGTGTCCAGCACCTACTCTAATTAAATGTAAATTGGAGTTGGAATAGTAAATGTAATATGTTCAGTGTCCAGCACCTACTCCAATTAAATGTAAATTGGAGTTGGAATAGCAAAATATATAGCTTCAGTGTCCAGCACCTATCTTAATTAAATGTAAATTGGAGTTGGAATAGTAAATTAAATAGTTTCAGTGTCTAGCACCTACCCTAATTAAATGTAGATTGGAGTTTGAATAGTAAATTAAATAGGTTCAGTGTCCAGCACCTACCCTAATTAAATGTAAATTGGGATTTGGAATAGTTAATTAAATTGTTTCAGTGTCCAGCACCTACTCTAATTAAATGTAAATTGGAGTTGGAATAGTAAATTAAATAGGTTCAGTGTCCAGCACCTACCCTAATTAAATGCAGATTGGAATTGGAATAGCAAATTGAATAGTTTCAGTGTCCAGCACCTACCTAATTAAATGTAAATTGGAGTTGGAATAGTACATTAAATAGGTTCAGTGTCCAGCACCTTCCCTAATTAAATGTAAATTGGAGTTGGAATAGTAACTTAAAGAGGTTCAGTGTCCAGCACCTACCCTAATTAAATGTAAATTGGAGTTGGAATAGTAAGTTAAAAAGGTTCAGTGTCCAGCACCTACTCTAATTAAATGTAGATTGGAGTAGGAATATTAAATTAAATAGGTTCAGTGTCCAAAACCTATCCTACTTAAATGTCAATTGGAGTTGGAATAGTAAATTAAATCTGTTCAGTGTCCAGCAGCTACCCAAATTAAATGTAGATTGGAGTTTGAATAGTACATTAAATAAGTTCAGTGTCCAGCACCTACCCTAATTAAATGTAGATTGGAGTTTGAATAGTAAATTAAGTAGGTTCAGTGTCCAGCACCTATCCTAATTAAATGTAAATTGGATTTGGAATAGTTAATTAAATTGGTTCAGTGTCCAGCACCTACCCTAATTAAATGTAAATTGGAGTTGGAATAGTACATTAAATAGGTTCAGTTTCCAGCACCTACTCTAATTAAATGTAAATTGGAGTTGGAATAGTAAATTAAATAGGTTCAGTGTCTAGCACCTACCCTAATTAAATGTAGATTGGAGTTGGAATAGTAAATTAAATATGTTCAGTGTCCAGCACCTACCCTAATTAAATGTAAATTGGAGTTGGAATAGTAAGTTAAAAAGGTTCAGTGTCCAGCACCTACTCTAATTAAATGTCGATTGGAGTAGGAATATTAAATTAAATAGGTTCAGCGTCCAACACCTATCCTACTTAAATGTCAATTGGAGTTGGAATAGTAAATTAAATCTGTTCAGTGTCCAGCAGCTACCCAAATTAAATGTAGATTGGAGTTTGAATAGTACATTAAATAAGTTCAGTGTCCAGCACCTACCCTAATTAAATGTAAATTGGAGTTTGAATAGTAAATTAAGTAGGTTCAGTGTCCAGCACCTACCCTAATTAAATGTAGATTGGAGTTTGAATAGTAAATTAAATTGGTTCAGTGTCCAGCACCTACCCTAATTAAATGTAAATTGGAGTTGGAATAGTACATTAAATAGGTTCAGTGTCCAGCACCTACTCTAATTAAATGTAAATTGGAGTTGGAATAGTAAATTAAATAGGTTCAGTGTCTAGCACCTACCCTAATTAAATGTAGATTGGAGTTGGAATAGTAAATTAAATATGTTCAGTGTCCAGCACCTACCCTAATTAAATGTAAATTGGAGTTGGAATAGTAAGTTAAAAAGGTTCAGTGTCCAGCACCTACTCTAATTAAATGTAGATTGGAGTAGGAATATTAAATTAAATAGGTTCAGCGTCCAGCAGCTACCCAAATTAAATGTAGATTGGAGTTTGAATAGTACATTAAATAAGTTCAGTGTCCAGCACCTTCCCTAATTAAATGTAGATTGGAGTTTGAATAGTAAATTAAATAGGTTCTGTGTCTAGCACCTACCATAATTAAATGTAGGTTGGAGTTTGAGTAGTAAATTAAATAGGTTCAGGTTCAGTGTCCAGCACCTACCCTAATTAAATGTAGATTGGAGTTTGATTAGTACATTAAATAGGTTCAGTGTCCAGCACCTACCCTAATTAAATTTAAATTGAGTTGGAATAGTAAATTAAAGAGGTTCAGTGTCCAGCACCTAATCTAATTAAGTGTAAATTGGAGTTGGAATAGTACATTTAATAGGTTCAGTGTCCAGCACCTACCCTAATTAAATGTAGATTGGAGTCGGAATAGCAAATTGTATAGTTTCAGTGTCTAGCACCTACCCTAATTAAATATAGATTGGAGTTGGAATAGTAAATTAAATAGGTTCAGTGTCCAGCACCTACTCTAATGAAAAGTAAATTGGAGTTTGAATAGTAAATGATATAGGTTCACTGTCCAGCACCTTCCCTAATTAAATGTAAATTGGAGTTGGAATAGTAAATTAAAGCGGTTCAGTGTCCAGCACCTACCCTAACTAAATGTAGATTGGAGTTTGAATAGCACATTAAATAAGTTCAGTGTCCAGCACCTACCCTAATTAAATGTAGATTGGAGTTTGAATAGTAAATTAAATAGGTTCAGTGTCCAGCACCTACCCTAATTAAATATAAATTGGATTTGGAATAGTTAATTAAATTGGTTCAGTGTCCAGCACCTACCCTAATTAAATGTAAATTGGAGTTGGAATAGTATATTAAATAGGTTCAGTGTCCAGCACCTTCCCTAATTAAATGTAAATTGGAGTTGGAATAGTAAATTAAAGAGGTTCAGTGTCCAGCACCTACTCTAATTAAATCTAAATTGGAGTTGGAATAGTAAATTAAATAGGTTCAGTGTCCAGCACCTACTCTAATTAAATGTAAATTGGAGTTGGAATAGTAAATTTAATATGTTCAGTGTCCAGCACCTACTCCAATTAAATGTAAATTGGAGTTGGAATAGCAAATTATATAGCTTCAGTGTCCAGCACCTATCTTAATTAAATGTAAATTGGAGTTGGAATAGTAAATTAAATAGTTTCAGTGTCTAGCACCTACCTTAATTAAATGTAGATTGGAGTTTGAATAGTAAATTAAATAGGTTCAGTGTCCAGCACCTACCCTAATTAAATGTAAATTGGGATTTGGAATAGTTAATTAAATTGTTTCAGTGTCCAGCACCTACTCTAATTAAATGTAAATTGGAGTTGGAATAGTAAATTAAATAGGTTCAGTGTCCAGCACCTACCCTAATTAAATGCAGATTGGAATTGGAATAACAAATTAAATAGGTTCAGTGTCCAGCACCTACCTTAATTAAATGTAAATTGGAGTTGGAATAGTACATTAAATAGGTTCAGTGTCCAGCACCTTCCCTAATTAAATGTAAATTGGAGGTGGAATAGTAAATTAAAGAGGTTCAGTGTCCAGCACCTACCCTAATTAAATGTAAATTGGAGTTGGAATAGTAAGATAAAAAGGTTCAGTGTCCAGCACCTACTCTAATTAAATGTAGATTGGAGTAGGAATATTAAATTAAATAGGTTCAGTGTCCAACACCTATCCTACTTAAATGTCAATTGGAGTTGGAATAGTAAATTAAATCTGTTCAGTGTCCAGCAGCTACCCAAATTAAATGTAGATTGGAGTTTGAATAGTACATTAAATAAGTTCAGTGTCCAGCACCTACCCTTATTAAATGTAGATTGAAGTTTGAGTAGTAAATTAAATTGGTTCAGTGTCCAGCACCTAACCTAATTAAATGTAAATTGGAGTTGGAATAGTACATTAAATAGGTTCAGTGTCCAGCACCTACTCTAATTAAATGTAAATTGGAGTTGGAATAGTAAATTAAATAGGTTCAGTGTCTAGCACCTACCCTAATTAAATGTAGATTGGAGTTGGAATAGTAAATTAAATATGTTCAGTGTCCAGCACCTACCCTAATTAAATGTAAATTGGAGTTGGAATAGTAAGTTAAAAAGGTTCAGTGTCCAGCACCTATTCTAATTAAATATAGATTGGAGTAGGAATATTAAATTAAATAGGTTCAGCGTCCAGCAGCTACCCAAATTAAATGTAGATTGGAGTTTGAATAGTACATTAAATAAGTTCAGTGTCCAGCACCTACCCTAATTAAATGTAGATTGGAGTTTGAATAGTAAATTAAGTAGGTTCAGTGTCCAGCACCTACCCTAATTAAATGTAAATTGGATTTGGAATAGTTAATTAAATTGGTTCAGTGTCCAGCACTTTCCCTAATTAAATGTAAATTGGAGTTGGAATAGTAAATTAAAGAGGTTCAGTGTCCAGCACCTATCTTAGTTAAATGTAAATTGGAGTTGGAATAGTAAATTAAATAGTTTCAGTGTCTAGCACCTACCCTAATTAAATGTAGATTGGAGTTTGAATAACACATTAAATAAGTTCAGTGTCCAGCACCTACCCTAATTAAATGTAGATTGGAGTTTGAATAGTAAATTAAATAGGTCCAGTGTCCAGCACCTACCCTAATTAAATGTAAATTGGATTTGGAATAGTTAATTAAATTGGTTCAGTGTCCAGCACCTACCCTAATTAAATGTAAATTGGAGTATGAATAGTAAATTAATTAGTTTCAGTGTCTAGCACCTACCCTAATTAAATGTAGATTGGAGTTTGAATAGTAAATTAAATTGGTTCAGTGTCCAGCACCTACCCTAATTAAATGTAAATTGGAGTTGGAATCGTACATTAAATAGGTTCAGTGTCCAGCACCTTCCCTAATTAAATGTAAATTGGAGTTGGAATAGTAAATTAAAGAGGTTTAGTGTCCAGCACCTACTCTAATTAAATGTAAATTGGAGTTGGAATAGTAAATTAATTAGGTTCAGTGTCCAGCACCTACCCTAATTAAATGCAGATTGGAATTGAAATAGCAAATTAAATAGGTTCAGTGTCCAGCACCTACCTTAATTAAATGTAAATTGGAGTTGGAATAGTAAATTAAATAGGTTCAGTGTCTAGCACCTACCCTAAATAAATATAGATTGGAGTTGGAATAGTAAATTAAATATGTTCAGTGTCCAGCACCTACCCTAATTAAATGTAAATTGGAGTTGGAATAGTAAGTTAAAAAGGTTCAGTGTCCAGCACTTACTCTAATTAAATGTAGATTGGAGTAGGAATATTAAATTAAATAGGTTCAGTGTCCAACACCTATCCTACTTAAATGTCAATTGGAGTTGGAATAGTAAATTAAATCTGTTCAGTGTCCAGCAGCTACCCAAATTAAATGTAGATTGGAGTTTGAATAGTACATTAAATAAGTTCAGTGTCCAGCACCTACCCTAATTAAATGTAGATTGGAGTTTGAATAGTAAATTAAGTAGGTTCAGTGTCCAGCACCTACCCTAATTAAATGTAAATTGGATTTGGAATAGGTAATTAAATTGGTTCAGTGTCCAGCACCTACCCTAATTAAATGTAAATTGGAGTTGGAATAGTACATTAAATAGGTTCAGTGTCCAGCACCTTCCCTAATTAAATGTAAATTGGAGTTGGAATAGTAAATTAAAGAGGTTCAGTGTCCAGCACCTACTCTAATTAAATGTAAATTGGAGTTGGAATAGTAAATTTAATATGTTCAGTGTCCAGCACCTACCCTAATTAAATGTAGATTGGAGTTGGAATAGAAAATTAAATAGGTTTAGTGTGCCGCACCTACCTTAATTAAATGTAAATTGGAGTTGGAATAGTAAATTAAATAGGTTCAGTGTCCAGCACCTACCCTAATTAAATGTAAATTGGAGTTGGAATAGTAAATTAAAGAAGTTCAGTGTCCAGCACCTACTCTAATTAAATGTTAATTGGAGATGGAATAGTAAATTAAATAGGTTCAGTGTCCAACACCTACCCTAATTAAATGCAGATTGGAATTGGAATAGCAAATTAAATAGGTTCAGTGTCCAGCACCTACCTTAATTAAATGTAAATTGGAGTTGGAATAGTAAATTAAACAGGTTCAGTGTCTAGCACCTACCCTAATTAAATGTAGATTGGAGTTGGAATAGTAAATTAAATATGTTCAGTGTCCAGCACCTACCCTAATTAAATGTAAATTGGATTTGGAATAGTAAATTAAATAGGTTCAGTGTCCAGCATCTACTCTAATTAAATGTAAATTGGAGTTGGAATAGTAAATTAAATAGGTTCTGTGTCTAGCACCTACCATAATTAAATGTAGGTTGGAGTTTGAGTAGTAAATTAAATAGGTTCAGGTTCAGTGTCCAGCACCTACCCTAATTAAATGTAGATTGGATTTGGAATAGGTAATTAAATTGGTTCAGTGTCCAGCACCTACCCTAATTAAATGTAAATTGGAGTTGGAATAGTACATTAAATAGGTTCAGTGTCCAGCACCTTCCCTAATTAAATGTAAATTGGAGTTGGAATAGTAAATTAAAGAGGTTCAGTGTCTAGCACCTACCCTAATTAAATGTAGATTGGAGTTGGAATAGTAAATTAAATAGGTTCAGTGTCCAGCACCTACTCTAATGAAAAGTAAATTGGAGTTTGAATAGTAAATGATATAGGTTCACTGTCCAGCACCTATCTTAGTTAAATGTAAATTGGAGTTGGAATATTAAATTAAATAGTTTCAGTGACTAGCACCTACCCTAATTAAATGTAGATTGGAGTTTGAATAGCACATTAAATAAGTTCAGTGTCCAGCACCTACCCTAATTAAATGTAGATTGGAGTTTGAATAGTAAATTAAATAGGTTCAGTGTCCAGCACCTACCCTAATTAAATGTAAATTGGATTTGGAATAGTTAATTAAATTGGTTCAGTGTCCAGCACCTACCCTAATTAAATGTAAATTGGAGTTGGAATAGTATATTAAATAGGTTCAGTGTCCAGCACCTTCCCTAATTAAATGTAAATTGGAGTTGGAATAGTAAATTAAAGAGGTTCAGTGTCCAGCACCTCCTCTAATTAAATGTAAATTGGAGTTGGAATAGTAAATTAAATAGGTTCAGTGTCCAGCACCTACTCTATATAAATGTAAATTGGAGTTGGAATAGTAAATGTAATATGTTCAGTGTCCAGCACCTACTCCAATTAAATGTAAATTGGAGTTGGAATAGCAAAATATATAGCTTCAGTGTCCAGCACCTATCTTAATTAAATGTAAATTGGAGTTGGAATAGTAAATTAAATAGTTTCAGTGTCTAGCACCTACCCTAATTAAATGTAGATTGGAGTTTGAATAGTAAATTAAATAGGTTCAGTGTCCAGCACCTACCCTAATTAAATGTAAATTGGGATTTGGAATAGTTAATTAAATTGTTTCAGTGTCCAGCACCTACTCTAATTAAATGTAAATTGGAGTTGGAATAGTAAATTAAATAGGTTCAGTGTCCAGCACCTACCCTAATTAAATGCAGATTGGAATTGGAATAGCAAATTGAATAGGTTCAGTGTCCAGCACCTACCTTAATTAAATGTAAATTGGAGTTGGAATAGTACATTAAATAGGTTCAGTGTCCAGCACCTTCCCTAATTAAATGTAAATTGGAGTTGGAATAGTAAATTAAATAGGTTCAGTGTCCAGCACCTTCCCTAATTAAATGTAAATTGGAGTTGGAATAGTAAATTAAAGAGGTTCAGTGTCCAGCACCTACTCTAATTAAATGTAGATTGGAGTAGGAATATTAAATTAAATAGGTTCAGTGTCCAACACCTATCCTACTTAAATGTCAATTGGAGTTGGAATAGTAAATTAAATCTGTTCAGTGTCCAGCAGCTACCCAAATTAAATGTAGATTGGAGTTTGAATAGTACATTAAATAAGTTCAGTGTCCAGCACCTACCCTAATTAAATGTAGATTGGAGTTTGAATAGTAAATTAAGTAGGTTCAGTGTCCAGCACCTATCCTAATTAAATGTAAATTGGATTTGGAATAGTTAATTAAATTGGTTCAGTGTCCAGCACCTACCCTAATTAAATGTAAATTGGAGTTGGAATAGTACATTAAATAGGTTCAGTTTCCAGCACCTACTCTAATTAAATGTAAATTGGAGTTGGAATAGTAAATTAAATAGGTTCAGTGTCTAGCACCTACCCTAATTAAATGTAGATTGGAGTTGGAATAGTAAATTAAATATGTTCAGTGTCCAGCACCTACCCTAATTAAATGTAAATTGGAGTTGGAATAGTAAGTTAAAAAGGTTCAGTGTCCAGCACCTACTCTAATTAAATGTAGATTGGAGTAGGAATATTAAATTAAATAGGTTCAGCGTCCAACACCTATCCTACTTAAATGTCAATTGGAGTTGGAATAGTAAATTAAATCTGTTCAGTGTCCAGCAGCTACCCAAATTAAATGTAGATTGGAGTTTGAATAGTACATTAAATAAGTTCAGTGTCCAGCACCTACCCTAATTAAATGTAGATTGGAGTTTGAATAGTAAATTAAGTAGGTTCAGTGTCCAGCACCTACCCTAATTAAATGTAAATTGGAGTTGGAATAGTACATTAAATAGGTTCAGTGTCCAGCACCTACTCTAATTAAATGTAAATTGGAGTTGGAATAGTAAATTAAATAGGTTCAGTGTCTAGCACCTACCCTAATTAAATGTAGATTGGCGTTGGAATAGTAAATTAAATATGTTCAGTGTCCAGCACCTACCCTAATTAAATGTAAATTGGAGTTGGAATAGTAAGTTAAAAAGGTTCAGTGTCCAGCACCTACTCTAATTAAATGTAGATTGGAGTAGGAATATTAAATTAAATAGGTTCAGCGTCCAGCAGCTACCCAAATTAAATGTAGATTGGAGTTTGAATAGTACATTAAATAAGTTCAGTGTCCAGCACCTACCCTAATTAAATGTAGATTGGAGTTTGAATAGTAAATTAAATAGGTTCTGTGTCTAGCACCTACCATAATTAAATGTAGGTTGGAGTTTGAGTAGTAAATTAAATAGGTTCAGGTTCAGTGTCCAGCACCTACCCTAATTAAATGTAGATTGGAGTTTGATTAGTACATTAAATAGGTTCAGTGTCCAGCACCTACCCTAATTAAATGTAAATTGAGTTGGAATAGTAAATTAAAGAAGTTCAGTGTCCAGCACCTAATCTAATTAAGTGTAAATTGGAGTTGGAATAGTACATTTAATAGGTTCAGTGTCCAGCACCTACCCTAATTAAATGTAGATTGGAGTTGGAATAGCAAATTGTATAGTTTCAGTGTCTAGCACCTACCCTAATTAAATGTAGATTGGAGTTGGAATAGTAAATTAAATAGGTTCAGTGTCCAGCACCTACTCTAATGAAAAGTAAATTGGAGTTTGAATAGTAAATGATATAGGTTCACTGTCCAGCACCTTCCCTAATTAAATGTAAATTGGAGTTGGAATAGTAAATTAAAGAGGTTCAGTGTCCAGCACCTACTCTAATTAAGTGTAAATTGGAGTTGGAATAGCAAATTATATAGGTTCAGTGTCCAGCACCTATCTTAGTTAAATGTAAATTGGAGTTGGAATAGTAAATTAAATAGTTTCAGTGTCTAGCACCTACCCTAACTAAATGTAGATTGGAGTTTGAATAGCACATTAAATAAGTTCAGTGTCCAGCACCTACCCTAATTAAATGTAGATTGGAGTTTGAATAGTAAATTAAATAGGTTCAGTGTCCAGCACCTACCCTAATTAAATATAAATTGGATTTGGAATAGTTAATTAAATTGGTTCAGTGTCCAGCACCTACCCTAATTAAATGTAAATTGGAGTTGGAATAGTATATTAAATAGGTTCAGTGTCCAGCACCTTCCCTAATTAAATGTAAATTGGAGTTGGAATAGTAAATTAAAGAGGTTCAGTGTCCAGCACCTACTCTAATTAAATCTAAATTGGAGTTGGAATAGTAAATTAAATAGGTTCAGTGTCCAGCACCTACTCTAATGAAAAGTAAATTGGAGTTTGAATAGTAAATTATATAGGTTCACTGTCCAGCACCTATCTTAGTTAAATGTAAATTGGAGTTGGAATATTAAATTAAATAGTTTCAGTGTCTAGCACCTACCCTAATTAAATGTAGATTGGAGTTTGAATAGCACATTAAATAAGTTCAGTGTCCAGCACCTACCCTAATTAAATGTAGATTGGAGTTTGAATAGTAAATTAAATAGGTTCAGTGTCCAGCACCTACCCTAATTAAATGTAAATTGGATTTGGAATAGTTAATTAAATTGGTTCAGTGTCCAGCACCTACCCTAATTAAATGTAAATTGGAGTTGGAATAGTATATTAAATAGGTTCAGTGTCCAGCACCTTCCCTAATTAAATGTAAATTGGAGTTGGAATAGTAAATTAAAGAGGTTCAGTGTCCAGCACCTCCTCTAATTAAATGTAAATTGGAGTTGGAATAGTAAATTAAATAGGTTCAGTGTCCAGCACCTACTCTATATAAATGTAAATTGGAGTTGGAATAGTAAATGTAATATGTTCAGTGTCCAGCACCTACTCCAATTAAATGTAAATTGGAGTTGGAATAGCAAAATATACAGCTTCAGTGTCCAGCACCTATCTTAATTAAATGTAAATTGGAGTTGGAATAGTAAATTAAATAGTTTCAGTGTCTAGCACCTACCCTAATTAAATGTAGATTGGAGTTTGAATAGTAAATTAAATAGGTTCAGTGTCCAGCACCTACCCTAATTAAATGTAAATTGGGATTTGGAATAGTTAATTAAATTGTTTCAGTGTCCAGCACCTACTCTAATTAAATGTAAATTGGAGTTGGAATAGTAAATTAAATAGGTTCAGTGTCCAGCACCTACCCTAATTAAATGCAGATTGGAATTGGAATAGCAAATTGAATAGGTTCAGTGTCCAGCACCTACCTTAATTAAATGTAAATTGGAGTTGGAATAGTACATTAAATAGGTTCAGTGTCCAGCACCTTCCCTAATTAAATGTAAATTGGAGTTGGAATAGTAAATTAAATAGGTTCAGTGTCCAGCACCTTCCCTAATTAAATGTAAATTGGAGTTGGAATAGTAAATTAAAGAGGTTCAGTGTCCAGCACCTACTCTAATTAAATGTAGATTGGAGTAGGAATATTAAATTAAATAGGTTCAGTGTCCAACACCTATCCTACTTAAATGTCAATTGGAGTTGGAATAGTAAATTAAATCTGTTCAGTGTCCAGCAGCTACCCAAATTAAATGTAGATTGGAGTTTGAATAGTACATTAAATAAGTTCAGTGTCCAGCACCTACCCTAATTGAATGTAGATTGGAGTTTGAATAGTAAATTAAGTAGGTTCAGTGTCCAGCACCTATCCTAATTAAATGTAAATTGGATTTGGAATAGTTAATTAAATTGGTTCAGTGTCCAGCACCTACCCTAATTAAATGTAAATTGGAGTTGGAATAGTACATTAAATAGGTTCAGTTTCCAGCACCTACTCTAATTAAATGTAAATTGGAGTTGGAATAGTAAATTAAATAGGTTCAGTGTCTAGCACCTACCCTAATTAAATGTAGATTGGAGTTGGAATAGTAAATTAAATATGTTCAGTGTCCAGCACCTACCCTAATTAAATGTAAATTGGAGTTGGAATAGTAAGTTAAAAAGGTTCAGTGTCCAGCACCTACTCTAATTAAATGTAGATTGGAGTAGGAATATTAAATTAAATAGGTTCAGCGTCCAACACCTATCCTACTTAAATGTCAATTGGAGTTGGAATAGTAAATTAAATCTGTTCAGTGTCCAGCAGCTACCCAAATTAAATGTAGATTGGAGTTTGAATAGTACATTAAATAAGTTCAGTGTCCAGCACCTACCCTAATTAAATGTAGATTGGAGTTTGAATAGTAAATTAAGTAGGTTCAGTGTCCAGCACCTACCCTAATTAAATGTAAATTGGAGTTGGAATAGTACATTAAATAGGTTCAGTGTCCAACACCTACTCTAATTAAATGTAAATTGGAGTTGGAATAGTAAATTAAATAGGTTCAGTGTCTAGCACCTACCCTAATTAAATGTAGATTGGAGTTGGAATAGTAAATTAAATATGTTCAGTCTCCAGCACCTACCCTAATTAAATGTAAATTGGAGTTGGAATAGTAAGTTAAAAAGGTTCAGTGTCCAGCACCTACTCTAATTAAATGTAGATTGGAGTAGGAATATTAAATTAAATAGGTTCAGCGTCCAGCAGCTACCCAAATTAAATGTAGATTGGAGTTTGAATAGTACATTAAATAAGTTCAGTGTCCAGCACCTACCCTAATTAAATGTCGATTGGAGTTTGAATAGTAAATTAAATAGGTTCTGTGTCTAGCACCTACCATAATTAAATGTAGGTTGGAGTTTGAGTAGTAAATTAAATAGGTTCAGGTTCAGTGTCCAGCACCTACCCTAATTAAATGTAGATTGGAGTTTGATTAGTACATTAAATAGGTTCAGTGTCCAGCACCTACCCTAATTAAATGTAAATTGAGTTGGAATAGTAAATTAAAGAGGTTCAGTGTCCAGCACCTAATCTAATTAAGTGTAAATTGGAGTTGGAATAGTACATATAATAGGTTCAGTGTCCAGCACCTTCCCTAATTAAATGTAAATTGGAGTTGGAATAGTAAATTAAAGAGGTTCAGTGTCCAGCACCTACTCTAATTAAGTGCAAATTGGAGTTGGAATAGCAAATTATATAGGTTCAGTGTCCAGCACCTATCTTAGTTAAATGTAAATTGGAGTTGGAATAGTAAATTAAATAGTTTCAGTGTCTACCACCTACCCTAACTAAATGTAGATTGGAGTTTGAATAGCACATTAAATAAGTTCAGTGTCCAGCACCTACCCTAATTAAATGTAGATTGGAGTTTGAATAGTAAATTAAATAGGTTCAGTGTCCAGCACCTACCCTAATTAAATATAAATTGGATTTGGAATAGTTAATTAAATTGGTTCAGTGTCCAGCACCTACCCTAATTAAATGTAAATTGGAGTTGGAATAGTATATTAAATAGGTTCAGTGTCCAGCACCTTCCCTAATTAAATGTAAATTGGAGTTGGAATAGTAAATTAAAGAGGTTCAGTGTCCAGCACCTACTCTAATTAAATCTAAATTGGAGTTGGAATAGTAAATTAAATAGGTTCAGTGTCCAGCACCTACTCTAATTAAATGTAAATTGGAGTTGGAATAGTAAATTTAATATGTTCAGTGTCCAGCACCTACTCCAATTAAATGTAAATTGGAGTTGGAATAGCAAATTATATAGCTTCAGTGTCCAGCACCTATCTTAATTAAATGTAAATTGGAGTTGGAATAGTAAATTAAATAGTTTCAGTGTCTAGCACCTACCTTAATTAAATGTAGATTGGAGTTTGAATAGTAAATTAAATAGGTTCAGTGTCCAGCACCTACCCTAATTAAATGTAAATTGGGATTTGGAATAGTTAATTAAATTGTTTCAGTGTCCAGCACCTACTCTAATTAAATGTAAATTGGAGTTGGAATAGTAAATTAAATAGGTTCAGTGTCCAGCACCTACCATAATTAAATGCAGATTGGAATTGGAATAGCAAATTAAATAGGTTCAGTGTCCAGCACCTACCTTAATTAAATGTAAATTGGAGTTGGAATAGTACATTAAATAGGTTCAGTGTCGAGCACCTTCCCTAATTAAATGTAAATTGGAGGTGGAATAGTAAATTAAAGAGGTTCAGTGTCCAGCACCTACCCTAATTAAATGTAAATTGGAGTTGGAATAGTAAGATAAAAAGGTTCAGTGTCCAGCACCTACTCTAATTAAATGTAGATTGGAGTAGGAATATTAAATTAAATAGGTTCAGTGTCCAGCACCTACCCTAATTAAATGTAAATTGGAGTTGGAATAGTATATTAAATAGGTTCAGTGTCCAGCACCTTCCCTAATTAAATGTAAATTGGAGTTGGAATAGTAAATTAAAGAGGTTCAGTGTCCAGCACCTCCTCTAATTAAATGTAAATTGGAGTTGGAATAGTAAATTAAATAGGTTCAGTGTCCAGCACCTACTCTAATTAAATGTAAATTGGAGTTGGAATAGTAAATGTAATATGTTCAGTGTCCAGCACCTACTCCAATTAAATGTAAATTGGAGTTGGAATAGCAAAATATATAGCTTCAGTGTCCAGCACCTATCTTAATTAAATGTAAATTGGAGTTGGAATAGTAAATTAAATAGTTTCAGTGTCTAGCACCTACCCTAATTAAATGTAGATTGGAGTTTGAATAGTAAATTAAATAGGTTCAGTGTCCAGCACCTACCCTAATTAAATGTAAATTGGGATTTGGAATAGTTAATTAAATTGTTTCAGTGTCCAGCACCTACTCTAATTAAATGTAAATTGGAGTTGGAATAGTAAATTAAATAGGTTCAGTGTCCAGCACCTACCCTAATTAAATGCAGATTGGAATTGGAATAGCAAATTGAATAGTTTCAGTGTCCAGCACCTACCTAATTAAATGTAAATTGGAGTTGGAATAGTACATTAAATAGGTTCAGTGTCCAGCACCTTCCCTAATTAAATGTAAATTGGAGTTGGAATAGTAACTTAAAGAGGTTCAGTGTCCAGCACCTACCCTAATTAAATGTAAATTGGAGTTGGAATAGTAAGTTAAAAAGGTTCAGTGTCCAGCACCTACTCTAATTAAATGTAGATTGGAGTAGGAATATTAAATTAAATAGGTTCAGTGTCCAAAACCTATCCTACTTAAATGTCAATTGGAGTTGGAATAGTAAATTAAATCTGTTCAGTGTCCAGCAGCTACCCAAATTAAATGTAGATTGGAGTTTGAATAGTACATTAAATAAGTTCAGTGTCCAGCACCTACCCTAATTAAATGTAGATTGGAGTTTGAATAGTAAATTAAGTAGGTTCAGTGTCCAGCACCTATCCTAATTAAATGTAAATTGGATTTGGAATAGTTAATTAAATTGGTTCAGTGTCCAGCACCTACCCTAATTAAATGTAAATTGGAGTTGGAATAGTACATTAAATAGGTTCAGTTTCCAGCACCTACTCTAATTAAATGTAAATTGGAGTTGGAATAGTAAATTAAATAGGTTCAGTGTCTAGCACCTACCCTAATTAAATGTAGATTGGAGTTGGAATAGTAAATTAAATATGTTCAGTGTCCAGCACCTACCCTAATTAAATGTAAATTGGAGTTGGAATAGTAAGTTAAAAAGGTTCAGTGTCCAGCACCTACTCTAATTAAATGTCGATTGGAGTAGGAATATTAAATTAAATAGGTTCAGCGTCCAACACCTATCCTACTTAAATGTCAATTGGAGTTGGAATAGTAAATTAAATCTGTTCAGTGTCCAGCAGCTACCCAAATTAAATGTAGATTGGAGTTTGAATAGTACATTAAATAAGTTCAGTGTCCAGCACCTACCCTAATTAAATGTAAATTGGAGTTTGAATAGTAAATTAAGTAGGTTCAGTGTCCAGCACCTACCCTAATTAAATGTAGATTGGAGTTTGAATAGTAAATTAAATTGGTTCAGTGTCCAGCACCTACCCTAATTAAATGTAAATTGGAGTTGGAATAGTACATTAAATAGGTTCAGTGTCCAGCACCTACTCTAATTAAATGTAAATTGGAGTTGGAATAGTAAATTAAATAGGTTCAGTGTCTAGCACCTACCCTAATTAAATGTAGATTGGAGTTGGAATAGTAAATTAAATATGTTCAGTGTCCAGCACCTACCCTAATTAAATGTAAATTGGAGTTGGAATAGTAAGTTAAAAAGGTTCAGTGTCCAGCACCTACTCTAATTAAATGTAGATTGGAGTAGGAATATTAAATTAAATAGGTTCAGCGTCCAGCAGCTACCCAAATTAAATGTAGATTGGAGTTTGAATAGTACATTAAATAAGTTCAGTGTCCAGCACCTTCCCTAATTAAATGTAGATTGGAGTTTGAATAGTAAATTAAATAGGTTCTGTGTCTAGCACCTACCATAATTAAATGTAGGTTGGAGTTTGAGTAGTAAATTAAATAGGTTCAGGTTCAGTGTCCAGCACCTACCCTAATTAAATGTAGATTGGAGTTTGATTAGTACATTAAATAGGTTCAGTGTCCAGCACCTACCCTAATTAAATTTAAATTGAGTTGGAATAGTAAATTAAAGAGGTTCAGTGTCCAGCACCTAATCTAATTAAGTGTAAATTGGAGTTGGAATAGTACATTTAATAGGTTCAGTGTCCAGCACCTACCCTAATTAAATGTAGATTGGAGTCGGAATAGCAAATTGTATAGTTTCAGTGTCTAGCACCTACCCTAATTAAATATAGATTGGAGTTGGAATAGTAAATTAAATAGGTTCAGTGTCCAGCACCTACTCTAATGAAAAGTAAATTGGAGTTTGAATAGTAAATGATATAGGTTCACTGTCCAGCACCTTCCCTAATTAAATGTAAATTGGAGTTGGAATAGTAAATTAAAGCGGTTCAGTGTCCAGCACCTACTCTAATTAAGTGTAAATTGGAGTTGGAATAGCAAATTATATAGGTTCAGTGTCCAGCACCTATCTTAGTTAAATGTAAATTGGAGTTGGAATAGTAAATTAAATAGTTTCAGTGTCTAGCACCTACCCTAACTAAATGTAGATTGGAGTTTGAATAGCACATTAAATAAGTTCAGTGTCCAGCACCTACCCTAATTAAATGTAGATTGGAGTTTGAATAGTAAATTAAATAGGTTCAGTGTCCAGCACCTACCCTAATTAAATATAAATTGGATTTGGAATAGTTAATTAAATTGGTTCAGTGTCCAGCACCTACCCTAATTAAATGTAAATTGGAGTTGGAATAGTATATTAAATAGGTTCAGTGTCCAGCACCTTCCCTAATTAAATGTAAATTGGAGTTGGAATAGTAAATTAAAGAGGTTCAGTGTCCAGCACCTACTCTAATTAAATCTAAATTGGAGTTGGAATAGTAAATTAAATAGGTTCAGTGTCCAGCACCTACTCTAATTAAATGTAAATTGGAGTTGGAATAGTAAATTTAATATGTTCAGTGTCCAGCACCTACTCCAATTAAATGTAAATTGGAGTTGGAATAGCAAATTATATAGCTTCAGTGTCCAGCACCTATCTTAATTAAATGTAAATTGGAGTTGGAATAGTAAATTAAATAGTTTCAGTGTCTAGCACCTACCTTAATTAAATGTAGATTGGAGTTTGAATAGTAAATTAAATAGGTTCAGTGTCCAGCACCTACCCTAATTAAATGTAAATTGGGATTTGGAATAGTTAATTAAATTGTTTCAGTGTCCAGCACCTACTCTAATTAAATGTAAATTGGAGTTGGAATAGTAAATTAAATAGGTTCAGTGTCCAGCACCTACCCTAATTAAATGCAGATTGGAATTGGAATAGCAAATTAAATAGGTTCAGTGTCCAGCACCTACCTTAATTAAATGTAAATTGGAGTTGGAATAGTACATTAAATAGGTTCAGTGTCCAGCACCTTCCCTAATTAAATGTAAATTGGAGGTGGAATAGTAAATTAAAGAGGTTCAGTGTCCAGCACCTACCCTAATTAAATGTAAATTGGAGTTGGAATAGTAAGATAAAAAGGTTCAGTGTCCAGCACCTACTCTAATTAAATGTAGATTGGAGTAGGAATATTAAATTAAATAGGTTCAGTGTCCAACACCTATCCTACTTAAATGTCAATTGGAGTTGGAATAGTAAATTAAATCTGTTCAGTGTCCAGCAGCTACCCAAATTAAATGTAGATTGGAGTTTGAATAGTACATTAAATAAGTTCAGTGTCCAGCACCTACCCTTATTAAATGTAGATTGAAGTTTGAGTAGTAAATTAAATTGGTTCAGTGTCCAGCACCTACCCTAATTAAATGTAAATTGGAGTTGGAATAGTACATTAAATAGGTTCAGTGTCCAGCACCTACTCTAATTAAATGTAAATTGGAGTTGGAATAGTAAATTAAATAGGTTCAGTGTCTAGCACCTACCCTAATTAAATGTAGATTGGAGTTGGAATAGTAAATTAAATATGTTCAGTGTCCAGCACCTACCCTAATTAAATGTAAATTGGAGTTGGAATAGTAAGTTAAAAAGGTTCAGTGTCCAGCACCTATTCTAATTAAATATAGATTGGAGTAGGAATATTAAATTAAATAGGTTCAGCGTCCAGCAGCTACCCAAATTAAATGTAGATTGGAGTTTGAATAGTACATTAAATAAGTTCAGTGTCCAGCACCTACCCTAATTAAATGTAGATTGGAGTTTGAATAGTAAATTAAGTAGGTTCAGTGTCCAGCACCTACCCTAATTAAATGTAAATTGGATTTGGAATAGTTAATTAAATTGGTTCAGTGTCCAGCACTTTCCCTAATTAAATGTAAATTGGAGTTGGAATAGTAAATTAAAGAGGTTCAGTGTCCAGCACCTATCTTAGTTAAATGTAAATTGGAGTTGGAATAGTAAATTAAATAGTTTCAGTGTCTAGCACCTACCCTAATTAAATGTAGATTGGAGTTTGAATAACACATTAAATAAGTTCAGTGTCCAGCACCTACCCTAATTAAATGTAGATTGGAGTTTGAATAGTAAATTAAATAGGTCCAGTGTCCAGCACCTACCCTAATTAAATGTAAATTGGATTTGGAATAGTTAATTAAATTGGTTCAGTGTCCAGCACCTACCCTAATTAAATGTAAATTGGAGTATGAATAGTAAATTAATTAGTTTCAGTGTCTAGCACCTACCCTAATTAAATGTAGATTGGAGTTTGAATAGTAAATTAAATTGGTTCAGTGTCCAGCACCTACCCTAATTAAATGTAAATTGGAGTTGGAATCGTACATTAAATAGGTTCAGTGTCCAGCACCTTCCCTAATTAAATGTAAATTGGAGTTGGAATAGTAAATTAAAGAGGTTTAGTGTCCAGCACCTACTCTAATTAAATGTAAATTGGAGTTGGAATAGTAAATTAATTAGGTTCAGTGTCCAGCACCTACCCTAATTAAATGCAGATTGGAATTGAAATAGCAAATTAAATAGGTTCAGTGTCCAGCACCTACCTTAATTAAATGTAAATTGGAGTTGGAATAGTAAATTAAATAGGTTCAGTGTCTAGCACCTACCCTAAATAAATATAGATTGGAGTTGGAATAGTAAATTAAATATGTTCAGTGTCCAGCACCTACCCTAATTAAATGTAAATTGGAGTTGGAATAGTAAGTTAAAAAGGTTCAGTGTCCAGCACTTACTCTAATTAAATGTAGATTGGAGTAGGAATATTAAATTAAATAGGTTCAGTGTCCAACACCTATCCTACTTAAATGTCAATTGGAGTTGGAATAGTAAATTAAATCTGTTCAGTGTCCAGCAGCTACCCAAATTAAATGTAGATTGGAGTTTGAATAGTACATTAAATAAGTTCAGTGTCCAGCACCTACCCTAATTAAATGTAGATTGGAGTTTGAATAGTAAATTAAGTAGGTTCAGTGTCCAGCACCTACCCTAATTAAATGTAAATTGGATTTGGAATAGGTAATTAAATTGGTTCAGTGTCCAGCACCTACCCTAATTAAATGTAAATTGGAGTTGGAATAGTACATTAAATAGGTTCAGTGTCCAGCACCTTCCCTAATTAAATGTAAATTGGAGTTGGAATAGTAAATTAAAGAGGTTCAGTGTCCAGCACCTACTCTAATTAAATGTAAATTGGAGTTGGAATAGTAAATTTAATATGTTCAGTGTCCAGCACCTACCCTAATTAAATGTAGATTGGAGTTGGAATAGAAAATAAATAGGTTTAGTGTGCCGCACCTACCTTAATTAAATGTAAATTGGAGTTGGAATAGTAAATTAAATAGGTTCAGTGTCCAGCACCTACCCTAATTAAATGTAAATTGGAGTTGGAATAGTAAATTAAAGAAGTTCAGTGTCCAGCACCTACTCTAATTAAATGTTAATTGGAGATGGAATAGTAAATTAAATAGGTTCAGTGTCCAACACCTACCCTAATTAAATGCAGATTGGAATTGGAATAGCAAATTAAATAGGTTCAGTGTCCAGCACCTACCTTAATTAAATGTAAATTGGAGTTGGAATAGTAAATTAAACAGGTTCAGTGTCTAGCACCTACCCTAATTAAATGTAGATTGGAGTTGGAATAGTAAATTAAATATGTTCAGTGTCCAGCACCTACCCTAATTAAATGTAAATTGGATTTGGAATAGTAAATTAAATAGGTTCAGTGTCCAGCATCTACTCTAATTAAATGTAAATTGGAGTTGGAATAGTAAATTAAATAGGTTCTGTGTCTAGCACCTACCATAATTAAATGTAGGTTGGAGTTTGAGTAGTAAATTAAATAGGTTCAGGTTCAGTGTCCAGCACCTACCCTAATTAAATGTAGATTGGATTTGGAATAGGTAATTAAATTGGTTCAGTGTCCAGCACCTACCCTAATTAAATGTAAATTGGAGTTGGAATAGTACATTAAATAGGTTCAGTGTCCAGCACCTTCCCTAATTAAATGTAAATTGGAGTTGGAATAGTAAATTAAAGAGGTTCAGTGTCTAGCACCTACCCTAATTAAATGTAGATTGGAGTTGGAATAGTAAATTAAATAGGTTCAGTGTCCAGCACCTACTCTAATGAAAAGTAAATTGGAGTTTGAATAGTAAATGATATAGGTTCACTGTCCAGCACCTATCTTAGTTAAATGTAAATTGGAGTTGGAATATTAAATTAAATAGTTTCAGTGACTAGCACCTACCCTAATTAAATGTAGATTGGAGTTTGAATAGCACATTAAATAAGTTCAGTGTCCAGCACCTACCCTAATTAAATGTAGATTGGAGTTTGAATAGTAAATTAAATAGGTTCAGTGTCCAGCACCTACCCTAATTAAATGTAAATTGGATTTGGAATAGTTAATTAAATTGGTTCAGTGTCCAGCACCTACCCTAATTAAATGTAAATTGGAGTTGGAATAGTATATTAAATAGGTTCAGTGTCCAGCACCTTCCCTAATTAAATGTAAATTGGAGTTGGAATAGTAAATTAAAGAGGTTCAGTGTCCAGCACCTCCTCTAATTAAATGTAAATTGGAGTTGGAATAGTAAATTAAATAGGTTCAGTGTCCAGCACCTACTCTATATAAATGTAAATTGGAGTTGGAATAGTAAATGTAATATGTTCAGTGTCCAGCACCTACTCCAATTAAATGTAAATTGGAGTTGGAATAGCAAAATATATAGCTTCAGTGTCCAGCACCTATCTTAATTAAATGTAAATTGGAGTTGGAATAGTAAATTAAATAGTTTCAGTGTCTAGCACCTACCCTAATTAAATGTAGATTGGAGTTTGAATAGTAAATTAAATAGGTTCAGTGTCCAGCACCTACCCTAATTAAATGTAAATTGGGATTTGGAATAGTTAATTAAATTGTTTCAGTGTCCAGCACCTACTCTAATTAAATGTAAATTGGAGTTGGAATAGTAAATTAAATAGGTTCAGTGTCCAGCACCTACCCTAATTAAATGCAGATTGGAATTGGAATAGCAAATTGAATAGGTTCAGTGTCCAGCACCTACCTTAATTAAATGTAAATTGGAGTTGGAATAGTACATTAAATAGGTTCAGTGTCCAGCACCTTCCCTAATTAAATGTAAATTGGAGTTGGAATAGTAAATTAAATAGGTTCAGTGTCCAGCACCTTCCCTAATTAAATGTAAATTGGAGTTGGAATAGTAAATTAAAGAGGTTCAGTGTCCAGCACCTACTCTAATTAAATGTAGATTGGAGTAGGAATATTAAATTAAATAGGTTCAGTGTCCAACACCTATCCTACTTAAATGTCAATTGGAGTTGGAATAGTAAATTAAATCTGTTCAGTGTCCAGCAGCTACCCAAATTAAATGTAGATTGGAGTTTGAATAGTACATTAAATAAGTTCAGTGTCCAGCACCTACCCTAATTAAATGTAGATTGGAGTTTGAATAGTAAATTAAGTAGGTTCAGTGTCCAGCACCTATCCTAATTAAATGTAAATTGGATTTGGAATAGTTAATTAAATTGGTTCAGTGTCCAGCACCTACCCTAATTAAATGTAAATTGGAGTTGGAATAGTACATTAAATAGGTTCAGTTTCCAGCACCTACTCTAATTAAATGTAAATTGGAGTTGGAATAGTAAATTAAATAGGTTCAGTGTCTAGCACCTACCCTAATTAAATGTAGATTGGAGTTGGAATAGTAAATTAAATATGTTCAGTGTCCAGCACCTACCCTAATTAAATGTAAATTGGAGTTGGAATAGTAAGTTAAAAAGGTTCAGTGTCCAGCACCTACTCTAATTAAATGTAGATTGGAGTAGGAATATTAAATTAAATAGGTTCAGCGTCCAACACCTATCCTACTTAAATGTCAATTGGAGTTGGAATAGTAAATTAAATCTGTTCAGTGTCCAGCAGCTACCCAAATTAAATGTAGATTGGAGTTTGAATAGTACATTAAATAAGTTCAGTGTCCAGCACCTACCCTAATTAAATGTAGATTGGAGTTTGAATAGTAAATTAAGTAGGTTCAGTGTCCAGCACCTACCCTAATTAAATGTAAATTGGAGTTGGAATAGTACATTAAATAGGTTCAGTGTCCAGCACCTACTCTAATTAAATGTAAATTGGAGTTGGAATAGTAAATTAAATAGGTTCAGTGTCTAGCACCTACCCTAATTAAATGTAGATTGGCGTTGGAATAGTAAATTAAATATGTTCAGTGTCCAGCACCTACCCTAATTAAATGTAAATTGGAGTTGGAATAGTAAGTTAAAAAGGTTCAGTGTCCAGCACCTACTCTAATTAAATGTAGATTGGAGTAGGAATATTAAATTAAATAGGTTCAGCGTCCAGCAGCTACCCAAATTAAATGTAGATTGGAGTTTGAATAGTACATTAAATAAGTTCAGTGTCCAGCACCTACCCTAATTAAATGTAGATTGGAGTTTGAATAGTAAATTAAATAGGTTCTGTGTCTAGCACCTACCATAATTAAATGTAGGTTGGAGTTTGAGTAGTAAATTAAATAGGTTCAGGTTCAGTGTCCAGCACCTACCCTAATTAAATGTAGATTGGAGTTTGATTAGTACATTAAATAGGTTCAGTGTCCAGCACCTACCCTAATTAAATGTAAATTGAGTTGGAATAGTAAATTAAAGAGGTTCAGTGTCCAGCACCTAATCTAATTAAGTGTAAATTGGAGTTGGAATAGTACATTTAATAGGTTCAGTGTCCAGCACCTACCCTAATTAAATGTAGATTGGAGTTGGAATAGCAAATTGTATAGTTTCAGTGTCTAGCACCTACCCTAATTAAATGTAGATTGGAGTTGGAATAGTAAATTAAATAGGTTCAGTGTCCAGCACCTACTCTAATGAAAAGTAAATTGGAGTTTGAATAGTAAATGATATAGGTTCACTGTCCAGCACCTTCCCTAATTAAATGTAAATTGGAGTTGGAATAGTAAATTAAAGAGGTTCAGTGTCCAGCACCTACTCTAATTAAGTGTAAATTGGAGTTGGAATAGCAAATTATATAGGTTCAGTGTCCAGCACCTATCTTAGTTAAATGTAAATTGGAGTTGGAATAGTAAATTAAATAGTTTCAGTGTCTAGCACCTACCCTAACTAAATGTAGATTGGAGTTTGAATAGCACATTAAATAAGTTCAGTGTCCAGCACCTACCCTAATTAAATGTAGATTGGAGTTTGAATAGTAAATTAAATAGGTTCAGTGTCCAGCACCTACCCTAATTAAATATAAATTGGATTTGGAATAGTTAATTAAATTGGTTCAGTGTCCAGCACCTACCCTAATTAAATGTAAATTGGAGTTGGAATAGTATATTAAATAGGTTCAGTGTCCAGCACCTTCCCTAATTAAATGTAAATTGGAGTTGGAATAGTAAATTAAAGAGGTTCAGTGTCCAGCACCTACTCTAATTAAATCTAAATTGGAGTTGGAATAGTAAATTAAATAGGTTCAGTGTCCAGCACCTACTCTAATGAAAAGTAAATTGGAGTTTGAATAGTAAATGATATAGGTTCACTGTCCAGCACCTATCTTAGTTAAATGTAAATTGGAGTTGGAATATTAAATTAAATAGTTTCAGTGTCTAGCACCTACCCTAATTAAATGTAGATTGGAGTTTGAATAGCACATTAAATAAGTTCAGTGTCCAGCACCTACCCTAATTAAATGTAGATTGGAGTTTGAATAGTAAATTAAATAGGTTCAGTGTCCAGCACCTACCCTAATTAAATGTAAATTGGATTTGGAATAGTTAATTAAATTGGTTCAGTGTCCAGCACCTACCCTAATTAAATGTAAATTGGAGTTGGAATAGTATATTAAATAGGTTCAGTGTCCAGCACCTTCCCTAATTAAATGTAAATTGGAGTTGGAATAGTAAATTAAAGAGGTTCAGTGTCCAGCACCTCCTCTAATTAAATGTAAATTGGAGTTGGAATAGTAAATTAAATAGGTTCAGTGTCCAGCACCTACTCTATATAAATGTAAATTGGAGTTGGAATAGTAAATGTAATATGTTCAGTGTCCAGCACCTACTCCAATTAAATGTAAATTGGAGTTGGAATAGCAAAATATATAGCTTCAGTGTCCAGCACCAATCTTAATTAAATGTAAATTGGAGTTGGAATAGTAAATTAAATAGTTTCAGTGTCTAGCACCTACCCTAATTAAATGTAGATTGGAGTTTGAATAGTAAATTAAATAGGTTCAGTGTCCAGCACCTACCCTAATTAAATGTAAATTGGGATTTGGAATAGTTAATTAAATTGTTTCAGTGTCCAGCACCTACTCTAATTAAATGTAAATTGGAGTTGGAATAGTAAATTAAATAGGTTCAGTGTCCAGCACCTACCCTAATTAAATGCAGATTGGAATTGGAATAGCAAATTGAATAGGTTCAGTGTCCAGCACCTACCTTAATTAAATGTAAATTGGAGTTGGAATAGTACATTAAATAGGTTCAGTGTCCAGCACCTTCCCTAATTAAATGTAAATTGGAGTTGGAATAGTAAATTAAATAGGTTCAGTGTCCAGCACCTTCCCTAATTAAATGTAAATTGGAGTTGGAATAGTAAATTAAAGAGGTTCAGTGTCCAGCACCTACTCTAATTAAATGTAGATTGGAGTAGGAATATTAAATTAAATAGGTTCAGTGTCCAACACCTATCCTACTTAAATGTCAATTGGAGTTGGAATAGTAAATTAAATCTGTTCAGTGTCCAGCAGCTACCCAAATTAAATGTAGATTGGAGTTTGAATAGTACATTAAATAAGTTCAGTGTCCAGCACCTACCCTAATTGAATGTAGATTGGAGTTTGAATAGTAAATTAAGTAGGTTCAGTGTCCAGCACCTATCCTAATTAAATGTAAATTGGATTTGGAATAGTTAATTAAATTGGTTCAGTGTCCAGCACCTACCCTAATTAAATGTAAATTGGAGTTGGAATAGTACATTAAATAGGTTCAGTTTCCAGCACCTACTCTAATTAAATGTAAATTGGAGTTGGAATAGTAAATTAAATAGGTTCAGTGTCTAGCACCTACCCTAATTAAATGTAGATTGGAGTTGGAATAGTAAATTAAATATGTTCAGTGTCCAGCACCTACCCTAATTAAATGTAAATTGGAGTTGGAATAGTAAGTTAAAAAGGTTCAGTGTCCAGCACCTACTCTAATTAAATGTAGATTGGAGTAGGAATATTAAATTAAATAGGTTCAGCGTCCAACACCTATCCTACTTAAATGTCAATTGGAGTTGGAATAGTAAATTAAATCTGTTCAGTGTCCAGCAGCTACCCAAATTAAATGTAGATTGGAGTTTGAATAGTACATTAAATAAGTTCAGTGTCCAGCACCTACCCTAATTAAATGTAGATTGGAGTTTGAATAGTAAATTAAGTAGGTTCAGTGTCCAGCACCTACCCTAATTAAATGTAAATTGGAGTTGGAATAGTACATTAAATAGGTTCAGTGTCCAACACCTACTCTAATTAAATGTAAATTGGAGTTGGAATAGTAAATTAAATAGGTTCAGTGTCTAGCACCTACCCTAATTAAATGTAGATTGGAGTTGGAATAGTAAATTAAATATGTTCAGTGTCCAGCACCTACCCTAATTAAATGTAAATTGGAGTTGGAATAGTAAGTTAAAAAGGTTCAGTGTCCAGCACCTACTCTAATTAAATGTAGATTGGAGTAGGAATATTAAATTAAATAGGTTCAGCGTCCAGCAGCTACCCAAATTAAATGTAGATTGGAGTTTGAATAGTACATTAAATAAGTTCAGTGTCCAGCACCTACCCTAATTAAATGTAGATTGGAGTTTGAATAGTAAATTAAATAGGTTCTGTGTCTAGCACCTACCATAATTAAATGTAGGTTGGAGTTTGAGTAGTAAATTAAATAGGTTCAGGTTCAGTGTCCAGCACCTACCCTAATTAAATGTAGATTGGAGTTTGATTAGTACATTAAATAGGTTCAGTGTCCAGCACCTACCCTAATTAAATGTAAATTGAGTTGGAATAGTAAATTAAAGAGGTTCAGTGTCCAGCACCTAATCTAATTAAGTGTAAATTGGAGTTGGAATAGTACATATAATAGGTTCAGTGTCCAGCACCTACCCTAATTAAATGTAGATTGGAGTTGGAATAGCAAATTGTATAGTTTCAGTGTCTAGCACCTACCCTAATTAAATGTAGATTGGAGTTGGAATAGTAAATTAAATAGGTTCAGTGTCCAGCACCTACTCTAATGAAAAGTAAATTGGAGTTTGAATAGTAAATGATATAGGTTCACTGTCCAGCACCTTCCCTAATTAAATGTAAATTGGAGTTGGAATAGTAAATTAAAGAGGTTCAGTGTCCAGCACCTACTCTAATTAAGTGTAAATTGGAGTTGGAATAGCAAATTATATAGGTTCAGTGTCCAGCACCTATCTTAGTTAAATGTAAATTGGAGTTGGAATAGTAAATTAAATAGTTTCAGTGTCTAGCACCTACCCTAACTAAATGTAGATTGGAGTTTGAATAGCACATTAAATAAGTTCAGTGTCCAGCACCTACCCTAATTAAATGTAGATTGGAGTTTGAATAGTAAATTAAATAGGTTCAGTGTCCAGCACCTACCCTAATTAAATGTAGATTGGAGTTTGAATAGTAAATTAAGTAGGTTCAGTGTCCAGCACCTATCCTAATTAAATGTAAATTGGATTTGGAATAGTTAATTAAATTGGTTCAGTGTCCAGCACCTACCCTAATTAAATGTAAATTGGAGTTGGAATAGTACATTAAATAGGTTCAGTTTCCAGCACCTACTCTAATTAAATGTAAATTGGAGTTGGAATAGTAAATTAAATAGGTTCAGTGTCTAGCACCTACCCTAATTAAATGTAGATTGGAGTTGGAATAGTAAATGAAATATGTTCAGTGTCCAGCACCTACCCTAATTAAATGTAAATTGGAGTTGGAATAGTAAGTTAAAAAGGTTCAGTGTCCAGCACCTACTCTAATTAAATGTAGATTGGAGTAGGAATATTAAATTAAATAGGTTCAGCGTCCAACACCTATCCTACTTAAATGTCAATTGGAGTTGGAATAGTAAATTAAATCTGTTCAGTGTCCAGCAGCTACCCAAATTAAATGTAGATTGGAGTTTGAATAGTACATTAAATAAGTTCAGTGTCCAGCACCTACCCTAATTAAATGTAGATTGGAGTTTGAATAGTAAATTAAGTAGGTTCAGTGTCCAGCACCTACCCTAATTAAATGTAAATTGGAGTTGGAATAGTACATTAAATAGGTTCAGTGTCCAGCACCTACTCTAATTAAATGTAAATTGGAGTTGGAATAGTAAATTAAATAGGTTCAGTGTCTAGCACCTACCCTAATTAAATGTAGATTGGAGTTGGAATAGTAAATTAAATATGTTCAGTGTCCAGCACCTACCCTAATTAAATGTAAATTGGAGTTGGAATAGTAAGTTAAAAAGGTTCAGTGTCCAGCACCTAATCTAATTAAATGTAGATTGGAGTAGGAATATTAAATTAAATAGGTTCAGCGTCCAGCAGCTACCCAAATTAAATGTAGATTGGAGTTTGAATAGTACATTAAATAAGTTCAGTGTCCAGCACCTACCCTAATTAAATGTAGATTGGAGTTTGAATAGTAAATTAAATAGGTTCTGTGTCTAGCACCTACCATAATTAAATGTAGGTTGGAGTTTGAGTAGTAAATTAAATAGGTTCAGGTTCAGTGTCCAGCACCTACCCTAATTAAATGTAGATTGGAGTTTGATTAGTACATTAAATAGGTTCAGTGTCCAGCACCTACCCTAATTAAATGTAAATTGAGTTGGAATAGTAAATTAAAGAGGTTCAGTGTCCAGCACCTAATCTAATTAAGTGTAAATTGGAGTTGGAATAGTACATTTAATAGGTTCAGTGTCCAGCACCTACCCTAATTAAATGTAGATTGGAGTTGGAATAGCAAATTGTATAGTTTCAGTGTCTAGCACCTACCCTAATTAAATGTAGATTGGAGTTGGAATAGTAAATTAAATAGGTTCAGTGTCCAGCACCTACTCTAATGAAAAGTAAATTGGAGTTTGAATAGTAAATGATATAGGTTCACTGTCCAGCACCTTCCCTAATTAAATGTAAATTGGAGTTGGAATAGTAAATTAAAGAGGTTCAGTGTCCAGCACCTACTCTAATTAAGTGTAAATTGGAGTTGGAATAGCAAATTATATAGGTTCAGTGTCCAGCACCTATCTTAGTTAAATGTAAATTGGAGTTGGAATAGTAAATTAAATAGTTTCAGTGTCTAGCACCTACCCTAACTAAATGTAGATTGGAGTTTGAATAGCACATTAAATAAGTTCAGTGTCCAGCACCTACCCTAATTAAATGTAGATTGGAGTTTGAATAGTAAATTAAATAGGTTCAGTGTCCAGCACCTACCCTAATTAAATATAAATTGGATTTGGAATAGTTAATTAAATTGGTTCAGTGTCCAGCACCTACCCTAATTAAATGTAAATTGGAGTTGGAATAGTATATTAAATAGGTTCAGTGTCCAGCACCTTCCCTAATTAAATGTAAATTGGAGTTGGAATAGTAAATTAAAGAGGTTCAGTGTCCAGCACCTACTCTAATTAAATCTAAATTGGAGTTGGAATAGTAAATTAAATAGGTTCAGTGTCCAGCACCTACTCTAATGAAAAGTAAATTGGAGTTTGAATAGTAAATGATATAGGTTCACTGTCCAGCACCTATCTTAGTTAAATGTAAATTGGAGTTGGAATATTAAATTAAATAGTTTCAGTGTCTAGCACCTACCCTAATTAAATGTAGATTGGAGTTTGAATAGCACATTAAATAAGTTCAGTGTCCAGCACCTACCCTAATTAAATGTAGATTGGAGTTTGAATAGTAAATTAAATAGGTTCAGTGTCCAGCACCTACCCTAATTAAATGTAAATTGGATTTGGAATAGTTAATTAAATTGGTTCAGTGTCCAGCACCTACCCTAATTAAATGTAAATTGGAGTTGGAATAGTATATTAAATAGGTTCAGTGTCCAGCACCTTCCCTAATTAAATGTAAATTGGAGTTGGAATAGTAAATTAAAGAGGTCCAGTGTCCAGCACCTCCTCTAATTAAATGTAAATTGGAGTTGGAATAGTAAATTAAATAGGTTCAGTGTCCAGCACCTACTCTATATAAATGTAAATTGGAGTTGGAATAGTAAATGTAATATGTTCAGTGTCCAGCACCTACTCCAATTAAATGTAAATTGGAGTTGGAATAGCAAAATATATAGCTTCAGTGTCCAGCACCTATCTTAATTAAATGTAAATTGGAGTTGGAATAGTAAATTAAATAGTTTCAGTGTCTAGCACCTACCCTAATTAAATGTAGATTGGAGTTTGAATAGTAAATTAAATAGGTTCACTGTCCAGCACCTACCCTAATTAAATGTAAATTGGGATTTGGAATAGTTAATTAAATTGTTTCAGTGTCCAGCACCTACTCTAATTAAATGTAAATTGGAGTTGGAATAGTAAATTAAATAGGTTCAGTGTCCAGCACCTACCCTAATTAAATGCAGATTGGAATTGGAATAGCAAATTGAATAGGTTCAGTGTCCAGCACCTACCTTAATTAAATGTAAATTGGAGTTGGAATAGTACATTAAATAGGTTCAGTGTCCAGCACCTTCCCTAATTAAATGTAAATTGGAGTTGGAATAGTAAATTAAATAGGTTCAGTGTCCAGCACCTTCCCTAATTAAATGTAAATTGGAGTTGGAATAGTAAATTAAAGAGGTCCAGTGTCCAGCACCTCCTCTAATTAAATGTAAATTGGAGTTGGAATAGTAAATTAAATAGGTTCAGTGTCCAGCACCTACTCTATATAAATGTAAATTGGAGTTGGAATAGTAAATGTAATATGTTCAGTGTCCAGCACCTACTCCAATTAAATGTAAATTGGAGTTGGAATAGCAAAATATATAGCTTCAGTGTCCAGCACCTATCTTAATTAAATGTAAATTGGAGTTGGAATAGTAAATTAAATAGTTTCAGTGTCTAGCACCTACCCTAATTAAATGTAGATTGGAGTTTGAATAGTAAATTAAATAGGTTCACTGTCCAGCACCTACCCTAATTAAATGTAAATTGGGATTTGGAATAGTTAATTAAATTGTTTCAGTGTCCAGCACCTACTCTAATTAAATGTAAATTGGAGTTGGAATAGTAAATTAAATAGGTTCAGTGTCCAGCACCTACCCTAATTAAATGCAGATTGGAATTGGAATAGCAAATTGAATAGGTTCAGTGTCCAGCACCTACCTTAATTAAATGTAAATTGGAGTTGGAATAGTACATTAAATAGGTTCAGTGTCCAGCACCTTCCCTAATTAAATGTAAATTGGAGTTGGAATAGTAAATTAAATAGGTTCAGTGTCCAGCACCTTCCCTAATTAAATGTAAATTGGAGTTGGAATAGTAAATTAAAGAGGTTCAGTGTCCAGCACCTACTCTAATTAAATGTAGATTGGAGTAGGAATATTAAATTAAATAGGTTCAGTGTCCAACACCTATCCTACTTAAATGTCAATTGGAGTTGGAATAGTAAATTAAATCTGTTCAGTGTCCAGCAGCTACCCAAATTAAATGTAGATTGGAGTTTGAATAGTACATTAAATAAGTTCAGTGTCCAGCACCTACCCTAATTAAATGTAGATTGGAGTTTGAATAGTAAATTAAGTAGGTTCAGTGTCCAGCACCTATCCTAATTAAATGTAAATTGGATTTGGAATAGTTAATTAAATTGGTTCAGTGTCCAGCACCTACCCTAATTAAATGTAAATTGGAGTTGGAATAGTACATTAAATAGGTTCAGTTTCCAGCACCTACTCTAATTAAATGTAAATTGGAGTTGGAATAGTAAATTAAATAGGTTCAGTGTCTAGCACCTACCCTAATTAAATGTAGATTGGAGTTGGAATAGTAAATTAAATATGTTCAGTGTCCAGCACCTACCCTAATTAAATGTAAATTGGAGTTGGAATAGTAAGTTAAAAAGGTTCAGTGTCCAGCACCTACTCTAATTAAATGTAGATTGGAGTAGGAATATTAAATTAAATAGGTTCAGCGTCCAACACCTATCCTACTTAAATGTTAATTGGAGTTGGAATAGTAAATTAAATCTGTTCAGTGTCCAGCAGCTACCCAAATTAAATGTAGATTGGAGTTTGAATAGTACATTAAATAAGTTCAGTGTCCAGCACCTACCCTAATTAAATGTAGATTGGAGTTTGAATAGTAAATTAAGTAGGTTCAGTGTCCAGCACCTACCCTAATTAAATGTAAATTGGATTTGGAATAGTACATTAAATAGGTTCAGTGTCCAACACCTACTCTAATTAAATGTAAATTGGAGTTGGAATAGTAAATTAAATAGGTTCAGTGTCTAGCACCTACCCTAATTAAATGTAGATTGGAGTTGGAATAGTAAATTAAATATGTTCAGTGTCCAGCACCTACCCTAATTAAATGTAAATTGGAGTTGGAATAGTAAGTTAAAAAGGTTCAGTGTCCAGCACCTACTCTAATGAAATGTAGATTGGAGTAGGAATATTAAATTAAATAGGTTCAGCGTCCAGCAGCTACCCAAATTAAATGTAGATTGGAGTTTGAATAGTACATTAAATAAGTTCAGTGTCCAGCACCTACCCTAATTAAATGTAGATTGGAGTTTGAATAGTAAATTAAATAGGTTCTGTGTCTAGCACCTACCATAATTAAATGTAGGTTGGAGTTTGAGTAGTAAATTAAATAGGTTCAGGTTCAGTGTCCAGCACCTACCCTAATTAAATGTAGATTGGAGTTTGATTAGTACATTAAATAGGTTCAGTGTCCAGCACCTACCCTAATTAAATGTAAATTGAGTTGGAATAGTAAATTAAAGAGGTTCAGTGTCCAGCACCTAATCTAATTAAGTGTAAATTGGAGTTGGAATAGTACATTTAATAGGTTCAGTGTCCAGCACCTACCCTAATTAAATGTAGATTGGAGTTGGAATAGCAAATTGTATAGTTTCAGTGTCTAGCACCTACCCTAATTAAATGTAGATTGGAGTTGGAATAGTAAATTAAATAGGTTCAGTGTCCAGCACCTACTCTAATGAAAAGTAAATTGGAGTTTGAATAGTAAATGATATAGGTTCACTGTCCAGCACCTTCCCTAATTAAATGTAAATTGGAGTTGGAATAGTAAATTAAAGAGGTTCAGTGTCCAGCACCTACTCTAATTAAGTGTAAATTGGAGTTGGAATAGCAAATTATATAGGTTCAGTGTCCAGCACCTATCTTAGTTAAATGTAAATTGGAGTTGGAATAGTAAATTAAATAGTTTCAGTGTCTAGCACCTACCCTAACTAAATGTAGATTGGAGTTTGAATAGCACATTAAATAAGTTCAGTGTCCAGCACCTACCCTAATTAAATGTAGATTGGAGTTTGAATAGTAAATTAAATAGGTTCAGTGTCCAGCACCTACCCTAATTAAATATAAATTGGATTTGGAATAGTTAATTAAATTGGTTCAGTGTCCAGCACCTACCCTAATTAAATGTAAATTGGAGTTGGAATAGTATATTAAATAGGTTCAGTGTCCAGCACCTTCCCTAATTAAATGTAAATTGGAGTTGGAATAGTAAATTAAAGAGGTTCAGTGTCCAGCACCTACTCTAATTAAATCTAAATTGGAGTTGGAATAGTAAATTAAATAGGTTCAGTGTCCAGCACCTACTCTAATTAAATGTAAATTGGAGTTGGAATAGTAAATTTAATATGTTCAGTGTCCAGCACCTACTCCAATTAAATGTAAATTGGAGTTGGAATAGCAAATTATATAGCTTCAGTGTCCAGCACCTATCTTAATTAAATGTAAATTGGAGTTGGAATAGTAAATTAAATAGTTTCAGTGTCTAGCACCTACCCTAATTAAATGTAGATTGGAGTTTGAATAGTAAATTAAATAGGTTCAGTGTCCAGCACCTACCCTAATTAAATGTAAATTGGGATTTGGAATAGTTAATTAAATTGTTTCAGTGTCCAGCACCTACTCTAATTAAATGTAAATTGGAGTTGGAATAGTAAATTAAATAGGTTCAGTGTCCAGCACCTACCCTAATTAAATGCAGATTGGAATTGGAATAGCAAATTAAATAGGTTCAGTGTCCAGCACCTACCTTAATTAAATGTAAATTGGAGTTGGAATAGTACATTAAATAGGTTCAGTGTCCAGCACCTTCCCTAATTAAATGTAAATTGGAGTTGGAATAGTAAATTAAAGAGGTTCAGTGTCCAGCACCTACCCTAATTAAATGTAAATTGGAGTTGGAATAGTAAGATAAAAAGGTTCAGTGTCCAGCACCTACACTAATTAAATGTAGATTGGAGTAGGAATATTAAATTAAATAGGTTCAGTGTCCAACACCTATCCTACTTAAATGTCAATTGGAATAGTAAATTAAATCTGTTCAGTGTCCAGCAGCTACCCAAATTAAATGTAGATTGGAGTTTGAATAGTACATTAAATAAGTTCAGTGTCCAGCACCTACCCTAATTAAATGTAGATTGGAGTTTGAGTAGTAAATTAAATTGGTTCAGTGTCCAGCACCTACCCTAATTAAATGTAAATTGGAGTTGGAATAGTACATTAAATAGGTTCAGTGTCCAGCACCTACTCTAATTAAATGTAAATTGGAGTTGGAATAGTATATTAAATAGGTTCAGTGTCCAGCACCTTCCCTAATTAAATGTAAATTGGAGTTGGAATAGTAAATTAAAGAGGTTCAGTGTCCAGCACCTCCTCTAATTAAATGTAAATTGGAGTTGGAATAGTAAATTAAATAGGTTCAGTGTCCAGCACCTACTCTATATAAATGTAAATTGGAGTTGGAATAGTAAATGTAATATGTTCAGTGTCCAGCACCTACTCCAATTAAATGTAAATTGGAGTTGGAATAGCAAAATATATAGCTTCAGTGTCCAGCACCTATCTTAATTAAATGTAAATTGGAGTTGGAATAGTAAATTAAATAGTTTCAGTGTCTAGCACCTACCCTAATTAAATGTAGATTGGAGTTTGAATAGTAAATTAAATAGGTTCAGTGTCCAGCACCTACCCTAATTAAATGTAAATTGGGATTTGGAATAGTTAATTAAATTGTTTCAGTGTCCAGCACCTACTCTAATTAAATGTAAATTGGAGTTGGAATAGTAAATTAAATAGGTTCAGTGTCCAGCACCTACCCTAATTAAATGCAGATTGGAATTGGAATAGCAAATTGAATAGGTTCAGTGTCCAGCACCTACCTTAATTAAATGTAAATTGGAGTTGGAATAGTACATTAAATAGGTTCAGTGTCCAGCACCTTCCCTAATTAAATGTAAATTGGAGTTGGAATAGTAAATTAAATAGGTTCAGTGTCCAGCACCTTCCCAAATTAAATGTAAATTGGAGTTGGAATAGTAAATTAAAGAGGTTCAGTGTCCAGCACCTACTCTAATTAAATGTAGATTGGAGTAGGAATATTAAATTAAATAGGTTCAGTGCCCAACACCTATCCTACTTAAATGTCAATTGGAGTTGGAATAGTAAATTAAATCTGTTCAGTGTCAAGCAGCTACCCAAATTAAATGTAGATTGGAGTTTGAATAGTACATTAAATAAGTTCAGTGTCCAGCACCTACCCTAATTAAATGTAGATTGGAGTTTGAATAGTAAATTAAGTAGGTTCAGTGTCCAGCACCTATCCTAATTAAATGTAAATTGGATTTGGAATAGTTAATTAAATTGGTTCAGTGTCCAGCACCTACCCTAATTAAATGTAAATTGGAGTTGGAATAGTACATTAAATAGGTTCAGTTTCCAGCACCTACTCTAATTAAATGTAAATTGGAGTTGGAATAGTAAATTAAATAGGTTCAGTGTCTAGCACCTACCCTAATTAAATGTAGATTGGAGTTGGAATAGTAAATTAAATATGTTCAGTGTCCAGCACCTACCCTAATTAAATGTAAATTGGAGTTGGAATAGTAAGTTAAAAAGGTTCAGTGTCCAGCACCTACTCTAATTAAATGTAGATTGGAGTAGGAATATTAAATTAAATAGGTTCAGCGTCCAACACCTATCCTACTTAAATGTCAATTGGAGTTGGAATAGTAAATTAAATCTGTTCAGTGTCCAGCAGCTACCCAAATTAAATGTAGATTGGAGTTTGAATAGTACATTAAATAAGTTCAGTGTCCAGCACCTACCCTAATTAAATGTAGATTGGAGTTTGAATAGTAAATTAAGTAGGTTCAGTGTCCAGCACCTACCCTAATTAAATGTAAATTGGAGTTGGAATAGTACATTAAATAGGTTCAGTGTCCAACACCTACTCTAATTAAATGTAAATTGGAGTTGGAATAGTAAATTAAATAGGTTCAGTGTCTAGCACCTACCCTAATTAAATGTAGATTGGAGTTGGAATAGTAAATTAAATATGTTCAGTGTCCAGCACCTACCCTAATTAAATGTAAATTGGAGTTGGAATAGTAAGTTAAAAAGGTTCAGTGTCCAGCACCTACTCTAATTAAATGTAGATTGGAGTAGGAATATTAAATTAAATAGGTTCAGCGTCCAGCAGCTACCCAAATTAAATGTAGATTGGAGTTTGAATAGTACATTAAATAAGTTCAGTGTCCAGCACCTACCCTAATTAAATGTAGATTGGAGTTTGAATAGTAAATTAAATAGGTTCTGTGTCTAGCACCTACCATAATTAAATGTAGGTTGGAGTTTGAGTAGTAAATTAAATAGGTTCAGGTTCAGTGTCCAGCACCTACCCTAATTAAATGTAGATTGGAGTTTGATTAGTACATTAAATAGGTTCAGTGTCCAGCACCTACCCTAATTAAATGTAAATTGAGTTGGAATAGTAAATTAAAGAGGTTCAGTGTCCAGCACCTAATCTAATTAAGTGTAAATTGGAGTTGGAATAGTACATTTAATAGGTTCAGTGTCCAGCACCTACCCTAATTAAATGTAGATTGGAGTTGGAATAGCAAATTGTATAGTTTCAGTGTCTAGCACCTACCCTAATTAAATGTAGATTGGAGTTGGAATAGTAAATTAAATAGGTTCAGTGTCCAGCACCTACTCTAATGAAAAGTAAATTGGAGTTTGAATAGTAAATGATATAGGTTCACTGTCCAGCACCTTCCCTAATTAAATGTAAATTGGAGTTGGAATAGTAAATTAAAGAGGTTCAGTGTCCAGCACCTACTCTAATTAAGTGTAAATTGGAGTTGGAATAGCAAATTATATAGGTTCAGTGTCCAGCACCTATCTTAGTTAAATGTAAATTGGAGTTGGAATAGTAAATTAAATAGTTTCAGTGTCTAGCACCTACCCTAACTAAATGTAGATTGGAGTTTGAATAGCACATTAAATAAGTTCAGTGTCCAGCACCTACCCTAATTAAATGTAGATTGGAGTTTGAATAGTAAATTAAATAGGTTCAGTGTCCAGCACCTACCCTAATTAAATATAAATTGGATTTGGAATAGTTAATTAAATTGGTTCAGTGTCCAGCACCTACCCTAATTAAATGTAAATTGGAGTTGGAATAGTATATTAAATAGGTTCAGTGTCCAGCACCTTCCCTAATTAAATGTAAATTGGAGTTGGAATAGTAAATTAAAGAGGTTCAGTGTCCAGCACCTACTCTAATTAAATCTAAATTGGAGTTGGAATAGTAAATTAAATAGGTTCAGTGTCCAGCACCTACTCTAATTAAATGTAAATTGGAGTTGGAATAGTAAATTTAATATGTTCAGTGTCCAGCACCTACTCCAATTAAATGTAAATTGGAGTTGGAATAGCAAATTATATAGCTTCAGTGTCCAGCACCTATCTTAATTAAATGTAAATTGGAGTTGGAATAGTAAATTAAATAGTTTCAGTGTCTAGCACCTACCCTAATTAAATGTAGATTGGAGTTTGAATAGTAAATTAAATAGGTTCAGTGTCCAGCACCTACCCTAATTAAATGTAAATTGGGATTTGGAATAGTTAATTAAATTGTTTCAGTGTCCAGCACCTACTCTAATTAAATGTAAATTGGAGTTGGAATAGTAAATTAAATAGGTTCAGTGTCCAGCACCTACCCTAATTAAATGCAGATTGGAATTGGAATAGCAAATTAAATAGGTTCAGTGTCCAGCACCTACCTTAATTAAATGTAAATTGGAGTTGGAATAGTACATTAAATAGGTTCAGTGTCCAGCACCTTCCCTAATTAAATGTAAATTGGAGTTGGAATAGTAAATTAAAGAGGTTCAGTGTCCAGCACCTACCCTAATTAAATGTAAATTGGAGTTGGAATAGTAAGATAAAAAGGTTCAGTGTCCAGCACCTACACTAATTAAATGTAGATTGGAGTAGGAATATTAAATTAAATAGGTTCAGTGTCCAACACCTATCCTACTTAAATGTCAATTGGAATAGTAAATTAAATCTGTTCAGTGTCCAGCAGCTACCCAAATTAAATGTAGATTGGAGTTTGAATAGTACATTAAATAAGTTCAGTGTCCAGCACCTACCCTAATTAAATGTAGATTGGAGTTTGAGTAGTAAATTAAATTGGTTCAGTGTCCAGCACCTACCCTAATTAAATGTAAATTGGAGTTGGAATAGTACATTAAATAGGTTCAGTGTCCAGCACCTACTCTAATTAAATGTAAATTGGAGTTGGAATAGTAAATTAAATAGGTTCAGTGTCTAGCACCTCCCCTAATTAAATGTAGATTGGAGTTGGAATAGTAAATTAAATATGTTCAGTGTCCAGCACCTACCCTAATTAAATGTAAATTGGAGTTGGAATAGTAAGTTAAAAAGGTTCAGTGTCCAGCACCTACTCTAATTAAATATAGATTGGAGTAGGAATATTAAATTAAATAGGTTCAGCGTCCAGCAGCTACCCAAATTAAATGTAGATTGGAGTTTGAATAGTACATTAAATAAGTTCAGTGTCCAGCACCTACCCTAATTAAATGTAGATTGGAGTTTGAATAGTAAATTAAGTAGGTTCAGTGTCCAGCACCTATCCTAATTAAATGTAAATTGGATATGGAATAGTTAATTAAATTGGTTCAGTGTCCAGCACCTACCCTAATTAAATGTAAATTGGAGTTGGAATAGTACATTAAATAGGTTCAGTTTCCAGCACCTACTCTAATTAAATGTAAATTGGAGTTGGAATAGTAAATTAAATAGGTTCAGTGTCTAGCACCTACCCTAATTAAATGTAGATTGGAGTTGGAATAGTAAATTAAATATGTTCAGTGTCCAGCACCTACCCTAATTAAATGTAAATTGGAGTTGGAATAGTAAGTTAAAAAGGTTCAGTGTCCAGCACCTACTCTAATTAAATGTAGATTGGAGTAGGAATATTAAATTAAATAGGTTCAGCGTCCAACACCTATCCTACTTAAATGTCAATTGGAGTTGGAATAGTAAATTAAATCTGTTCAGTGTCCAGCAGCTACCCAAATTAAATGTAGATTGGAGTTTGAATAGTACATTAAATAAGTTCAGTGTCCAGCACCTACCCTAATTAAATGTAGATTGGAGTTTGAATAGTAAATTAAGGAGGTTCAGTGTCCAGCACCTATCCTAATTAAATGTAAATTGGATTTGGAATAGTTAATTAAATTGGTTCAGTGTCCAGCACCTACCCTAATTAAATGTAAATTGGAGTTGGAATAGTACATTAAATAGGTTCAGTTTCCAGCACCTACTCTAATTAAATGTAAATTGGAGTTGGAATAGTAAATTAAATAGGTTCAGTGTCTAGCACCTACCCTAATTAAATGTAGATTGGAGTTGGAATAGTAAATTAAATATGTTCAGTGTCCAGCACCTACCCTAATTAAATGTAAATTGGAGTTGGAATAGTAAGTTAAAAAGGTTCAGTGTCCAGCACCTACTCTAATTAAATGTAGATTGGAGTAGGAATATTAAATTAAATAGGTTCAGCGTCCAACACCTATCCTACTTAAATGTCAATTGGAGTTGGAATAGTAAATTAAATAGTTTCAGTGTCTAGCACCTACCCTAATTAAATGTAGGTTGGAGTTTGAGTAGTAAATTAAATAGGTTCAGGTTCAGTGTCCAGCACCTACCCTAATTAAATGTAGATTGGAGTTTGATTAGTACATTAAATAGGTTCAGTGTCCAGCACCTACCCTAATTAAATGTAAATTGAGTTGGAATAGTAAATTAAAGAGGTTCAGTGTCCAGCACCTAATCTAATTAAGTGTAAATTGGAGTTGGAATAGTACATTTAATAGGTTCAGTGTCCAGCACCTACCCTAATTAAATGTAGATTGGAGTTGGAATAGCAAATTGTATAGTTTCAGTGTCTAGCACCTACCCTAATTAAATGTAGATTGGAGTTGGAATAGTAAATTAAATAGGTTCAGTGTCCAGCACCTACTCTAATGAAAAGTAAATTGGAGTTTGAATAGTAAATGATATAGGTTCACTGTCCAGCACCTTCCCTAATTAAATGTAAATTGGAGTTGGAATAGTAAATTAAAGAGGTTCAGTGTCCAGCACCTACTCTAATTAAGTGTAAATTGGAGTTGGAATAGCAAATTATATAGGTTCAGTGTCCAGCACCTATCTTAGTTAAATGTAAATTGGAGTTGGAATAGTAAATTAAATAGTTTCAGTGTCTAGCACCTACCCTAACTAAATGTAGATTGGAGTTTGAATAGCACATTAAATAAGTTCAGTGTCCAGCACCTACCCTAATTAAATGTAGATTGGAGTTTGAATAGTAAATTAAATAGGTTCAGTGTCCAGCACCTACCCTAATTAAATATAAATTGGATTTGGAATAGTTAATTAAATTGGTTCAGTGTCCAGCACCTACCCTAATTAAATGTAAATTGGAGTTGGAATAGTATATTAAATAGGTTCAGTGTCCAGCACCTTCCCTAATTAAATGTAAATTGGAGTTGGAATAGTAAATTAAAGAGGTTCAGTGTCCAGCACCTACTCTAATTAAATCTAAATTGGAGTTGGAATAGTAAATTAAATAGGTTCAGTGTCCAGCACCTACTCTAATTAAATGTAAATTGGAGTTGGAATAGTAAATTTAATATGTTCAGTGTCCAGCACCTACTCCAATTAAATGTAAATTGGAGTTGGAATAGCAAATTATATAGCTTCAGTGTCCAGCACCTATCTTAATTAAATGTAAATTGGAGTTGGAATAGTAAATTAAATAGTTTCAGTGTCTAGCACCTACCCTAATTAAATGTAGATTGGAGTTTGAATAGTAAATTAAATAGGTTCAGTGTCCAGCACCTACCCTAATTAAATGTAAATTGGGATTTGGAATAGTTAATTAAATTGTTTCAGTGTCCAGCACCTACTCTAATTAAATGTAAATTGGAGTTGGAATAGTAAATTAAATAGGTTCAGTGTCCAGCACCTACCCTAATTAAATGCAGATTGGAATTGGAATAGCAAATTAAATAGGTTCAGTGTCCAGCACCTACCTTAATTAAATGTAAATTGGAGTTGGAATAGTACATTAAATAGGTTCAGTGTCCAGCACCTTCCCTAATTAAATGTAAATTGGAGTTGGAATAGTAAATTAAAGAGGTTCAGTGTCCAGCACCTACCCTAATTAAATGTAAATTGGAGTTGGAATAGTAAGATAAAAAGGTTCAGTGTCCAGCACCTACACTAATTAAATGTAGATTGGAGTAGGAATATTAAATTAAATAGGTTCAGTGTCCAACACCTATCCTACTTAAATGTCAATTGGAATAGTAAATTAAATCTGTTCAGTGTCCAGCAGCTACCCAAATTAAATGTAGATTGGAGTTTGAATAGTACATTAAATAAGTTCAGTGTCCAGCACCTACCCTAATTAAATGTAGATTGGAGTTTGAGTAGTAAATTAAATTGGTTCAGTGTCCAGCACCTACCCTAATTAAATGTAAATTGGAGTTGGAATAGTACATTAAATAGGTTCAGTGTCCAGCACCTACTCTAATTAAATGTAAATTGGAGTTGGAATAGTAAATTAAATAGGTTCAGTGTCTAGCACCTCCCCTAATTAAATGTAGATTGGAGTTGGAATAGTAAATTAAATATGTTCAGTGTCCAGCACCTACCCTAATTAAATGTAAATTGGAGTTGGAATAGTAAGTTAAAAAGGTTCAGTGTCCAGCACCTACTCTAATTAAATATAGATTGGAGTAGGAATATTAAATTAAATAGGTTCAGCGTCCAGCAGCTACCCAAATTAAATGTAGATTGGAGTTTGAATAGTACATTAAATAAGTTCAGTGTCCAGCACCTACCCTAATTAAATGTAGATTGGAGTTTGAATAGTAAATTAAGTAGGTTCAGTGTCCAGCACCTATCCTAATTAAATGTAAATTGGATATGGAATAGTTAATTAAATTGGTTCAGTGTCCAGCACCTACCCTAATTAAATGTAAATTGGAGTTGGAATAGTACATTAAATAGGTTCAGTTTCCAGCACCTACTCTAATTAAATGTAAATTGGAGTTGGAATAGTAAATTAAATAGGTTCAGTGTCTAGCACCTACCCTAATTAAATGTAGATTGGAGTTGGAATAGTAAATTAAATATGTTCAGTGTCCAGCACCTACCCTAATTAAATGTAAATTGGAGTTGGAATAGTAAGTTAAAAAGGTTCAGTGTCCAGCACCTACTCTAATTAAATGTAGATTGGAGTAGGAATATTAAATTAAATAGGTTCAGCGTCCAACACCTATCCTACTTAAATGTCAATTGGAGTTGGAATAGTAAATTAAATCTGTTCAGTGTCCAGCAGCTACCCAAATTAAATGTAGATTGGAGTTTGAATAGTACATTAAATAAGTTCAGTGTCCAGCACCTACCCTAATTAAATGTAGATTGGAGTTTGAATAGTAAATTAAGGAGGTTCAGTGTCCAGCACCTATCCTAATTAAATGTAAATTGGATTTGGAATAGTTAATTAAATTGGTTCAGTGTCCAGCACCTACCCTAATTAAATGTAAATTGGAGTTGGAATAGTACATTAAATAGGTTCAGTTTCCAGCACCTACTCTAATTAAATGTAAATTGGAGTTGGAATAGTAAATTAAATAGGTTCAGTGTCTAGCACCTACCCTAATTAAATGTAGATTGGAGTTGGAATAGTAAATTAAATATGTTCAGTGTCCAGCACCTACCCTAATTAAATGTAAATTGGAGTTGGAATAGTAAGTTAAAAAGGTTCAGTGTCCAGCACCTACTCTAATTAAATGTAGATTGGAGTAGGAATATTAAATTAAATAGGTTCAGCGTCCAACACCTATCCTACTTAAATGTCAATTGGAGTTGGAATAGTAAATTAAATCTGTTCAGTGTCCAGCAGCTACCCAAATTAAATGTAGATTGGAGTTTGAATAGTACATTAAATATAGCCGAGATACCCGCCACCCCCTCTCAACACAATCCCCAAAAGGAGTGAAACCGGAAACAGTTCTTGAAGTTTTTGGAAGTGGGATGGAGTGACCATCCCGGCCGTATTTATTAAAACAAAATTAAAACATTAAACGTTTCATGTTATGTACAATTTCATTACCATATTGCGATGTTTGGCTAACCTTAACAGATTCTCTAATACAGAGGTTCTCCTAGCCGAACTAGCAACCTACAAAACATTTCTTGACATATTGAAATTGTACAACCTAACGTTTAAGGGCCAACGGCAAGGTCATAACCGGTGTCAAGATCCCTAACCGGACTTACCCCTCCCACTTGGGATGGGCGACAGCACGGAGGCGTACCTCAAGTGCAACTACTACCAATTTCCCTTGACTTGACGGGGGCACCTAAAACTCGACGCCAGTTAAAGGTCGTTCGAATACTCGTGTGAGGTATCTAGAAGGTATCGTGGCCCTTATCCCAACCCCACACAACTTACCGCATCTGCCGTCGCAGATGTCACTGGCCCCGGGAAATTCCCCAGGAGGGGGCTGTAACCCCTCCTACAAAGGAAGGGGCCTTGACCGCCTTTCCTTTACTTCCGGCGACCCATCCTTAGAAGGGACCGCCTCCCCATTGAGGGGCCAATGGCCACCTCTCCCGAGCGCTCCCATCCGTGTTGGGTGACGCCCACTCATAGGGATCTACTAATTAGTGCTCACCGATCATGACCTTACCGCCTACCAAAATAAATACGACAGTGCAAATTAACCTAAGAATACATTGGCCACTATGACCGAAAGAGCATAGATCAAAATTCGACACTAACTGAATATCTTTAATGGCAAACATACTCAAAACGAACATTCTTTATTAACTCAAAATCAACATGGCACTACAACCTGGAAACGAAAACAAAAACAAAATTAATCAACTTTATTATACACAACTGGCTGTCTTCAGGGGCTGGTGGGTGGGTCAAAATTGGCTCTTCGTTCTGTCCCGAGCTCACGTGCAGCGAGGAGGTGCAGCTTCAGAGCACAAGAACAAGAGGATGTCTTCTGGTCTTGCGTCCCTTTTTATCCGTCTTCAGGGCGGGCGTATACCCGCCCCTGCCTGCCCCTGAGGGCGTGGCTGGCTGCGTCGGTGTCTAGGCCAGCCCACTCTAGGGCGGGAACGAGCGCGCCCCAGCTACGCCGCTTCGGGCATACCAGCTGAGACGCGCCTCCCGCCCAAAATGGCTTCCCGGGGGGATCGAGGCACTCGGCCATAAGTTCGGGGGGACCGATTCGGTCGCCCCTTTCCATATAGCCGAGATACCCGCCACCCCCTCTCAACACAATCCCCAAAAGGAGTGAAACCGGAAACAGTTCTTGAAGTTTTTGGAAGTGGGATGGAGTGACCATCCCGGCCGTATTTATTAAAACAAAATTAAAACATTAAACGTTTCATGTTATGTACAATTTCATTACCATATTGCGATGTTTGGCTAACCTTAACAGATTCTCTAATACAGAGGTTCTCCTAGCCGAACTAGCAACCTACAAAACATTTCTTGACATATTGAAATTGTACAACCTAACGTTTAAGGGCCAACGGCAAGGTCATAACCGGTGTCAAGATCCCTAACCGGACTTACCCCTCCCACTTGGGATGGGCGACAGCACGGAGGCGTACCTCAAGTGCAACTACTACCAATTTCCCTTGACTTGACGGGGGCACCTAAAACTCGACGCCAGTTAAAGGTCGTTCGAATACTCGTGTGAGGTATCTAGAAGGTATCGTGGCCCTTATCCCAACCCCACACAACTTACCGCATCTGCCGTCGCAGATGTCACTGGCCCCGGGAAATTCCCCAGGAGGGGGCTGTAACCCCTCCTACAAAGGAAGGGGCCTTGACCGCCTTTCCTTTACTTCCGGCGACCCATCCTTAGAAGGGACCGCCTCCCCATTGAGGGGCCAATGGCCACCTCTCCCGAGCGCTCCCATCCGTGTTGGGTGACGCCCACTCATAGGGATCTACTAATTAGTGCTCACCGATCATGACCTTACCGCCACAGGCCCGGATAGTTGACCGGCTATCCGGGCCCCCCACCAAAACTCCTAGCTAAAGGTCATGTTCCAACGTTTTTAACCATGCTAAGAAGTCTCCTATGAGTAACTCATTTCCCACCCGAGACAAGTGCACACCATCCCCCATATACATACTGTCATCATTAATACAACCGTGCGAGATAGAATGCAATGTCCTGGAACGGAACAACCTACTCATTTTGTTATTAAGTTTCCTAACAGAATGGTTCAAAGCAGGGATCGAAATAGCCCCCCGCCACACTTTTCGTGGGATCATATGAGACCACGCAATTATACACCCCGGAACTTTCCTCGCCAACCAACTTACGGTGGAAAGCATTGCCTCCAGGAGAAGTCGTCTACCGGTGGTGACCAAATCATTGCCCCCTAAATGTACTATGACTATAGACGGCGGTGACCTCATCCGCCCTAACAAACCCTCAAAGTAAGCTTGAAACTGGTCAATACAGAGACCGCCCCTTCCGTAGAAGGACATCCTGTACCCGTATTCCCCAGCTACGTGAATCATGTCACCTGCTTTGAATACGTCTGCGGCACGCCTCACGTATGAGTGGCCCACGACCCACACCTCCTTTCTCACAGCCGGTGATGTCTGACCGCTGGCCCGGTGTTGGGTCGGCTGCATAGTCCGCCCCGCCTCGAAGGCTTGCGTAACTGAAAACCAAACAAAAGACAAGAAGCGTGAGTACATTGTTACAGCTTCACAACATGTGCAACCGCACATACCTCTTATAACAATTGGAGGACCAACGCCCCACTCGTTTTACTTGTTCCACATTAAGACCCCTGGCTGCAGCTTCAGTGGCAGCCCCTATCCGAAAGGAATGGGTCCCAAACTCACCCGGGTCCAAGCCTGCTGCGGTAATTGACATCGCGAGCACCCGCTGAAACTGAAACTTTGTCAGTGGGGTGGCGTCCGCGTGTCTCAACATTGTCCCCCCCCATGATGCCACCCTTTGTGCTAGGTAATCCTCTAAACACCTCACCGGACACATGGAGGACCCTGGAATCCTGCGAATAACTATGCAGTCTCCCACCCCACTTTGATCGGTTTTTGACTTGACAAAGGATACCGTCATAGTCTCACCCCTGATCTGAACGTGTTCCCGGCACAAACCCCCCGCCACATCCCGCTTGCTCCTTGCCACCAGCTCACTTATCCTCATAGCCCCGTGAAATGCAAGCGTAAAAGCGGCTCGGAACAAACAGGCCTCGAACTGAGACGAGCATATGTCGGGGAGTGTGGCCAGCAACTGGGACAACCTATCCAGACCTATCGGGCGCCTCTCATCTACTCTGCGACCCTCAAGGCGTTGCCACCCACGCAGCGCTTTCTGTACAGCAAAAGACGCTGTCGGGTCCTGGATATTATGAGCCCTGGCAACAAAGGAGATGGCAGCACGATGCCTCTGGGCTGTAGCCACCGACTTCCCAGCCTTACGCAAGAACATCAGAAAATGTACTACCCAATCCTCATGCCCCCAAAGTCCCCCTCTCTCAGTCCCCAAAAAGGCCAAATAAGCCCGAAACGCCCCTTCGTATGCCTTCCTCGTCCTTGGTGCTAGACTCTCTCCCACGAGGTAACGAAGTTCGGGGCACCGAGAGACCAGAGAGCTTCGGGAAAGGGTGCTGGCTCGGGGTCCGCTGAGGGAAGGAAACCCGAGAAAGCCTGCATTTGAAAACGAGACAGTGCATCAGCAGCCTGATTCATCACCCCCGGGACATGTTTTGCTCTGAATACCACGTTCAGTTGCATACACAGTAAGACAATTTCTTTAAGCAGCCTCAAAATCATTTTACAACGTGCTGCCTGACTATTAATGCATTCTACAACGGTCATATTGTCAGACCAAAATATGACAGAATGATTTTTGAAACCATCGGGCCAGGATCTGAGGGCCACCAAAATAGGAAACAGCTCAAGGAAAGCAATATTACTCGTCAGCCCCTCATCGTGCCACCATGTTGGCCACTTTTGTGCCGACCATTTTGTGCCGAAGATGGCGCCGAAACCCATGCTTCCCGCTGAATCCGTCCATAGACCCAGCTCTTCAGAGGACAAGGCCGGTTTGTTCCAGACGACTCGACCATTGAAATCCGCCAAAAATGCTAACCAAATACGCATGTCTTGGCGGACCTCGGCCGATAACCTCGTGCGATGGTGACCCTCCTTTAGGCCGACCATCGCCTGTGCAATCGAACGGGAGAAGGGGCGGGCCATCGGGATCACCCTTAAGGCAAAATTCAACTTCCCCACCAACTGCTGCAATTGATGCAGCGTAACTTTAGGTGCAGTGATACACATTTGCAGGGCTGTCTTGAATTTCGATACTTTGGAAGCTGGTAAACGAAAACAACCCTCACTAGAGTCCAACTCGATCCCGAGGAACTCGAGGCAAGTCGTGGGACCCACAGTTTTACCTGGTGCCAACGGCACGCCAAATTGATTCATTAAAACACAAAATTCAGTCAAGGCCCGGGCACATTCATCATCCCCAGCGGCCCCAAGGAACAGAAAGTCATCGAGGTAATGCATCACATTCCGAAAACCTGTTTTCTTCGTGTAAATCCATTGCAGAAAACTACTGAATTTCTCGAAATAAGCACAAGATATCGAGCACCCCATTGGCATACACCTGTCCATGTAATACAAACCTTGAAACATGAATCCCAACAAACGTTGGTCATCCGGGTATACCGGGAGCAAACGGAACGCTGACTCGATATCTGATTTCGCCATCAGCGTCCCGGGCCCCAGGCGATTCAAAATGGCTACGGCCTCATCGAATGATGCGTACCGCACCGAACACATTTCTGGATTAATTGCATCGTTTACAGAAAGGCCCTGAGGGGCTGATAAATTGTGAATCAATCGAAACTCACCCGGGTCCTTCTTGGGGACCACCCCTAAAGGAGAACAAACAAAGTTCGGTACCGGGGGGACAGGAAACGGGCCGGCAACCCGACCTCGGGTAACCTCTTTCCGGATCTTATCTCGTACTACAGTAGTATGCTGCAAGACGGAAAGTTGATTTTTGCACGTCCCGACACCCTGAAAGCTACCCACCGGGATGCGGAAACCATATGAAAAACCGTTTCGTAGCACCCCAGCAGAAGTACGATCTGGGTATTCGCTGAGCCAGGGAATCATCGCCAGGGTATCAATCGGGGTTGGTAAAGGTGCCCCTCGGACTATATTAGACCTGTTTAGCGCCTCCTCTACCCCCATTTTCACCCGATTTGGCTCTGCACGAGGACTCAGGATGGGGTGCCCCACAACCACTACATTCGTGTTTGAACTTACAAGATCCCGGGGGCCTAGTACATTTGCTTCTGTTGAAATTGAAACAGAACCCCCTCTTCCCTGTATTGCCGGCGGGTCTCGGGTAATCGTCTGTACCCGTACCCGACCGAAAGGGCGTCCCCCCATTTTGGCGGGAGGACTCACTAACAGCACTCCCCACCAATGGCACTTTCAACATTCCCGACTCTTTCATCTTATTCCATGTTAAAGAATCGTAACAGTCCCAGGTTAAACTTTTGTTATGCTCCATCGCTTTCCTGAAAAGGTTGTCATAACAGAACCATTGGTTACCTTGGTGTGATGTCGAGTACCCCATAATTCGTGACTGATATACTGGAAATTCAGGGAGCAAATCAGGCCTACGTTCCCCCAAAATTGCCGTGAAAATTCCCCAAGCATTACCCCAGTTACCAATATTTTCATTCACTTTAAAGGCGGCCATTTTTGCGCGCCAAACACTCGGATGCATCAGATCCTTTTGACCTTTAACAGTTTCGACCTCATAGTGATCAACGAGCAGGGAGAAAATGTTAACGTATTCCCCCGCCCAAATCTTTTCCTTTATTGGCAAAGGAACATGTTGCCCCAATCTTTCTCTACGAGAGGGTGTTGACTCATCCCTTGCAATCGGCAATGGCCGCTTACCTGCACCGGACGCTGCTTCCGTCCCTCGTGGCTTGTCTATCGCCGCATCCGGCGCGGGCACCTTGGCTGTATCTCGTTTCTCGCGCAACTGCTTTATGAGAGTTTGCACTTCGGTAGCCATGGCGCCCCCATTACTGTCCCCCAACCATGCTGCTAACTGTGCCGCCAACTCGGGAGGCATATCTCCGGCAGACGTCGGGGTGACTATCACGGGAATCGGATTCCCCTCATCCAGTACCGGGGCCGGTACCGGGGCTGGCGCCTCGAGCGGAGAACAGGGAACCGGGACGTCTCCCCCGACCGGCCCCCTTCTTGGCCTCTTTGGCTTCCCTCCGGCCGGTGGACGCCCCGATCCCTCCTCGCCGTCTCGCTCCGCCAACCGCTTCTTAATTTCGGACATGTCCTTCATGAGTGCCCGAACCAACTGGTCAGTCGACATTCTCTTTGCTCCTTTCTTGGGCATCCTTTCGACGAAGTATCTAAAAGACAAAGAGAGAGATTAAAACGCTCAAAATTGGCTCTTCGTTCTGTCCCGAGCTCACGTGCAGCGAGGAGGTGCAGCTTCAGAGCACAAGAACAAGAGGATGTCTTCTGGTCTTGCGTCCCTTTATATCCGTCTTCAGGGCGGGCGTATACCCGCCCCTGCCTGCCCCTGAGGGCGTGGCTGGCTGCGTCGGTGTCTAGGCCAGCCCACTCTAGGGCGGGAACGAGCGCGCCCCAGCTACGCCGCTTCGGGCATACCAGCTGAGACGCGCCTCCCGCCCAAAATGGCTTCCCGGGGGGATCGAGGCACTCGGCCATAAGTTCGGGGGGACCGATTCGGTCGCCCCTTTCCATAAGTTCAGTGTCCCGCACCTACCCTAATTAAATGTAGATTGGAGTTTGAATAGTAAATTAAGTAGGTTCAGTGTCCAGCACCTACCCTAATTAAATGTAAATTGGAGTTGGAATAGTACATTAAATAGGTTCAGTGTCCAACACCTACTCTAATTAAATGTAAATTGGAGTTGGAATAGTAAATTAAATAGGTTCAGTGTCTAGCACCTACCCTAATTAAATGTAGATTGGAGTTGGAATAGTAAATTAAATATGTTCAGTGTCCAGCACCTACCCTAATTAAATGTAAATTGGAGTTGGAATAGTAAGTTAAAAAGGTTCAGTGTCCAGCACCTACTCTAATTAAATGTAGATTGGAGTAGGAATATTAAATTAAATAGGTTCAGCGTCCAGCAGCTACCCAAATTAAATGTAGATTGGAGTTTGAATAGTACATTAAATAAGTTCAGTGTCCAGCACCTACCCTAATTAAATGTAGATTGGAGTTTGAATAGTAAATTAAATAGGTTCTGTGTCTAGCACCTACCATAATTAAATGTAGGTTGGAGTTTGAGTAGTAAATTAAATAGGTTCAGGTTCAGTGTCCAGCACCTACCCTAATTAAATGTAGATTGGAGTTTGATTAGTACATTAAATAGGTTCAGTGTCCAGCACCTACCCTAATTAAATGTAAATTGAGTTGGAATAGTAAATTAAAGAGGTTCAGTGTCCAGCACCTAATCTAATTAAGTGTAAATTGGAGTTGGAATAGTACATTTAATAGGTTCAGTGTCCAGCACCTACCCTAATTAAATGTAGATTGGAGTTGGAATAGCAAATTGTATAGTTTCAGTGTCTAGCACCTACCCTAATTAAATGTAGATTGGAGTTGGAATAGTAAATTAAATAGGTTCAGTGTCCAGCACCTACTCTAATGAAAAGTAAATTGGAGTTTGAATAGTAAATGATATAGGTTCACTGTCCAGCACCTTCCCTAATTAAATGTAAATTGGAGTTGGAATAGTAAATTAAAGAGGTTCAGTGTCCAGCACCTACTCTAATTAAGTGTAAATTGGAGTTGGAATAGCAAATTATATAGGTTCAGTGTCCAGCACCTATCTTAGTTAAATGTAAATTGGAGTTGGAATAGTAAATTAAATAGTTTCAGTGTCTAGCACCTACCCTAACTAAATGTAGATTGGAGTTTGAATAGCACATTAAATAAGTTCAGTGTCCAGCACCTACCCTAATTAAATGTAGATTGGAGTTTGAATAGTAAATTAAATAGGTTCAGTGTCCAGCACCTACCCTAATTAAATATAAATTGGATTTGGAATAGTTAATTAAATTGGTTCAGTGTCCAGCACCTACCCTAATTAAATGTAAATTGGAGTTGGAATAGTATATTAAATAGGTTCAGTGTCCAGCACCTTCCCTAATTAAATGTAAATTGGAGTTGGAATAGTAAATTAAAGAGGTTCAGTGTCCAGCACCTACTCTAATTAAATCTAAATTGGAGTTGGAATAGTAAATTAAATAGGTTCAGTGTCCAGCACCTACTCTAATTAAATGTAAATTGGAGTTGGAATAGTAAATTTAATATGTTCAGTGTCCAGCACCTACTCCAATTAAATGTAAATTGGAGTTGGAATAGCAAATTATATAGCTTCAGTGTCCAGCACCTATCTTAATTAAATGTAAATTGGAGTTGGAATAGTAAATTAAATAGTTTCAGTGTCTAGCACCTACCCTAATTAAATGTAGATTGGAGTTTGAATAGTAAATTAAATAGGTTCAGTGTCCAGCACCTACCCTAATTAAATGTAAATTGGGATTTGGAATAGTTAATTAAATTGTTTCAGTGTCCAGCACCTACTCTAATTAAATGTAAATTGGAGTTGGAATAGTAAATTAAATAGGTTCAGTGTCCAGCACCTACCCTAATTAAATGCAGATTGGAATTGGAATAGCAAATTAAATAGGTTCAGTGTCCAGCACCTACCTTAATTAAATGTAAATTGGAGTTGGAATAGTACATTAAATAGGTTCAGTGTCCAGCACCTTCCCTAATTAAATGTAAATTGGAGTTGGAATAGTAAATTAAAGAGGTTCAGTGTCCAGCACCTACCCTAATTAAATGTAAATTGGAGTTGGAATAGTAAGATAAAAAGGTTCAGTGTCCAGCACCTACACTAATTAAATGTAGATTGGAGTAGGAATATTAAATTAAATAGGTTCAGTGTCCAACACCTATCCTACTTAAATGTCAATTGGAATAGTAAATTAAATCTGTTCAGTGTCCAGCAGCTACCCAAATTAAATGTAGATTGGAGTTTGAATAGTACATTAAATAAGTTCAGTGTCCAGCACCTACCCTAATTAAATGTAGATTGGAGTTTGAGTAGTAAATTAAATTGGTTCAGTGTCCAGCACCTACCCTAATTAAATGTAAATTGGAGTTGGAATAGTACATTAAATAGGTTCAGTGTCCAGCACCTACTCTAATTAAATGTAAATTGGAGTTGGAATAGTAAATTAAATAGGTTCAGTGTCTAGCACCTACCCTAATTAAATGTAGATTGGAGTTGGAATAGTAAATTAAATATGTTCAGTGTCCAGCACCTACCCTAATTAAATGTAAATTGGAGTTGGAATAGTAAGTTAAAAAGGTTCAGTGTCCAGCACCTACTCTAATTAAATATAGATTGGAGTAGGAATATTAAATTAAATAGGTTCAGCGTCCAGCAGCTACCCAAATTAAATGTAGATTGGAGTTTGAATAGTACATTAAATAAGTTCAGTGTCCAGCACCTACCCTAATTAAATGTAGATTGGAGTTTGAATAGTAAATTAAGTAGGTTCAGTGTCCAGCACCTATCCTAATTAAATGTAAATTGGATATGGAATAGTTAATTAAATTGGTTCAGTGTCCAGCACCTACCCTAATTAAATGTAAATTGGAGTTGGAATAGTACATTAAATAGGTTCAGTTTCCAGCACCTACTCTAATTAAATGTAAATTGGAGTTGGAATAGTAAATTAAATAGGTTCAGTGTCTAGCACCTACCCTAATTAAATGTAGATTGGAGTTGGAATAGTAAATTAAATATGTTCAGTGTCCAGCACCTACCCTAATTAAATGTAAATTGGAGTTGGAATAGTAAGTTAAAAAGGTTCAGTGTCCAGCACCTACTCTAATTAAATGTAGATTGGAGTAGGAATATTAAATTAAATAGGTTCAGCGTCCAACACCTATCCTACTTAAATGTCAATTGGAGTTGGAATAGTAAATTAAATCTGTTCAGTGTCCAGCAGCTACCCAAATTAAATGTAGATTGGAGTTTGAATAGTACATTAAATAAGTTCAGTGTCCAGCACCTACCCTAATTAAATGTAGATTGGAGTTTGAATAGTAAATTAAGGAGGTTCAGTGTCCAGCACCTACCCTAATTAAATGTAGATTGGAGTTTGAATAGTAAATTAAATTGGTTCAGTGTCCAGCACCTACCCTAATTAAATGTAAATTGGAGTTGGAATAGTACATTAAATAGGTTCAGTGTCCAGCACCTACTCTAATTAAATGTAAATTGGAGTTGGAATAGTAAATTAAATAGGTTCAGTGTCTAGCACCTACCCTAATTAAATGTAGATTGGAGTTGGAATAGTAAATTAAATATGTTCAGTGTCCAGCACCTACCCTAATTAAATGTAAATTGTAGTTGGAATAGTAAGTTAAAAAGGTTCAGTGTCCAGCACCTACTCTAATTAAATGTCGATTGGAGTAGGAATATTAAATTAAATAGGTTCAGCGTCCAGCAGCTACCCAAATTAAATGTAGATTGGAGTTTGAATAGTACATTAAATAAGTTCAGTGTCCAGCACCTACCCTAATTAAATGTAGATTGGAGTTTGAATAGTAAATTAAATAGGTTCTGTGTCTAGCACCTACCATAATTAAATGTAGGTTGGAGTTTGAGTAGTAAATTAAATAGGTTCAGGTTCAGTGTCCAGCACCTACCCTAATTAAATGTAGATTGGAGTTTGATTAGTACATTAAATAGGTTCAGTGTCCAGCACCTACCCTAATTAAATGTAAATTGAGTTGGAATAGTAAATTAAAGAGGTTCAGTGTCCAGCACCTAATCTAATTAAGTGTAAATTGGAGTTGGAATAGTACATTTAATAGGTTCAGTGTCCAGCACCTACCCTAATTAAATGTAGATTGGAGTTGGAATAGCAAATTGTATAGTTTCAGTGTCTAGCACCTACCCTAATTAAATGTAGATTGGAGTTGGAATAGTAAATTAAATAGGTTCAGTGTCCAGCACCTACTCTAATGAAAAGTAAATTGGAGTTTGAATAGTAAATGATATAGGTTCACTGTCCAGCACCTTCCCTAATTAAATGTAGATTGGAGTTTGAATAGCACATTAAATAAGTTCAGTGTCCAGCACCTACCCTAATTAAATGTAGATTGGAGTTTGAATAGTAAATTAAATAGGTTCAGTGTCCAGCACCTACCCTAATTAAATATAAATTGGATTTGGAATAGTTAATTAAATTGGTTCAGTGTCCAGCACCTACCCTAATTAAATGTAAATTGGAGTTGGAATAGTATATTAAATAGGTTCAGTGTCCAGCACCTTCCCTAATTAAATGTAAATTGGAGTTGGAATAGTAAATTAAAGAGGTTCAGTGTCCAGCACCTACTCTAATTAAATCTAAATTGGAGTTGGAATAGTAAATTAAATAGGTTCAGTGTCCAGCACCTACTCTAATTAAATGTAAATTGGAGTTGGAATAGTAAATTTAATATGTTCAGTGTCCAGCACCTACTCCAATTAAATGTAAATTGGAGTTGGAATAGCAAATTATATAGCTTCAGTGTCCAGCACCTATCTTAATTAAATGTAAATTGGAGTTGGAATAGTAAATTAAATAGTTTCAGTGTCTAGCACCTACCCTAATTAAATGTAGATTGGAGTTTGAATAGTAAATTAAATAGGTTCAGTGTCCAGCACCTACCCTAATTAAATGTAAATTGGGATTTGGAATAGTTAATTAAATTGTTTCAGTGTCCAGCACCTACTCTAATTAAATGTAAATTGGAGTTGGAATAGTAAATTAAATAGGTTCAGTGTCCAGCACCTACCCTAATTAAATGCAGATTGGAATTGGAATAGCAAATTAAATAGGTTCAGTGTCCAGCACCTACCTTAATTAAATGTAAATTGGAGTTGGAATAGTACATTAAATAGGTTCAGTGTCCAGCACCTTCCCTAATTAAATGTAAATTGGAGTTGGAATAGTAAATTAAAGAGGTTCAGTGTCCAGCACCTACCCTAATTAAATGTAAATTGGAGTTGGAATAGTAAGATAAAAAGATTCAGTGTCCAGCACCTACACTAATTAAATGTAGATTGGAGTAGGAATATTAAATTAAATAGGTTCAGTGTCCAACACCTATCCTACTTAAATGTCAATTGGAATAGTAAATTAAATCTGTTCAGTGTCCAGCAGCTACACAAATTAAATGTAGATTGGAGTTTGAATAGTACATTAAATAAGTTCAGTGTCCAGCACCTACCCTAATTAAATGTAGATTGGAGTTTGAGTAGTAAATTAAATTGGTTCAGTGTCCAGCACCTACCCTAATTAAATGTAAATTGGAGTTGGAATAGTACATTAAATAGGTTCAGTGTCCAGCACCTACTCTAATTAAATGTAAATTGGAGTTGGAATAGTAAATTAAATAGGTTCAGTGTCTAGCACCTACCCTAATTAAATGTAGATTGGAGTTGGAATAGTAAATTAAATATGTTCAGTGTCCAGCACCTACCCTAATTAAATGTAAATTGGAGTTGGAATAGTAAGTTAAAAAGGTTCAGTGTCCAGCACCTACTCTAATTAAATATAGATTGGAGTAGGAATATTAAATTAAATAGGTTCAGCGTCCAGCAGCTACCCAAATTAAATGTAGATTGGAGTTTGAATAGTACATTAAATAAGTTCAGTGTCCAGCACCTACCCTAATTAAATGTAGATTGGAGTTTGAATAGTAAATTAAGTAGGTTCAGTGTCCAGCACCTATCCTAATTAAATGTAAATTGGATTTGGAATAGTTAATTAAATTGGTTCAGTGTCCAGCACCTACCCTAATTAAATGTAAATTGGAGTTGGAATAGTACATTAAATAGGTTCAGTTTCCAGCACCTACTCTAATTAAATGTAAATTGGAGTTGGAATAGTAACTTAAATAGGTTCAGTGTCTAGCACCTACCCTAATTAAATGTAGATTGGAGTTGGAATAGTAAATTAAATATGTTCAGTGTCCAGCACCTACCCTAATTAAATGTAAATTGGAGTTGGAATAGTAAGTTAAAAAGGTTCAGTGTCCAGCACCTTCTCTAATTAAATGTAGATTGGAGTAGGAATATTAAATTAAATAGGTTCAGCGTCCAACACCTATCCTACTTAAATGTCAATTGGAGTTGGAATAGTAAATTAAATCTGTTCAGTGTCCAGCAGCTACCCAAATTAAATGTAGATTGGAGTTTGAATAGTACATTAAATAAGTTCAGTGTCCAGCACCTACCCTAATTAAATGTAGATTGGAGTTTGAATAGTAAATTAAGTAGGTTCAGTGTCCAGCACTTACCCTAATTGAATGTAGATTGGAGTTTGAATAGTAAATTAAATTGGTTCAGTGTCCAGCACCTACCCTAATTAAATGTAAATTGGAGTTGGAATAGTACATTAAATAGGTTCAGTGTCCAGCACCTACTCTAATTAAATGTAAATTGGAGTTGGAATAGTAAATTAAATAGGTTCAGTGTCTAGCACCTACCCTAATTAAATGTAGATTGGAGTTGGAATAGTAAATTAAATATGTTCAGTGTCCAGCCCCTACCCTAATTAAATGTAAATTGGAGTTGGAATAGTAAGTTAAAAAGGTTCAGTGTCCAGCACCTACTCTAATTAAATGTAGATTGGAGTAGGAATATTAAATTAAATAGGTTCAGCGTCCAGCAGCTACCCAAATCAAATGTAGATTGGAGTTTGAATAGTACATTAAATAAGTTCAGTGTCCAGCACCTACCCTAATTAAATGTAGATTGGAGTTTGAATAGTAAATTAAATAGGTTCTGTGTCTAGCACCTACCATAATTAAATGTAGGTTGGAGTTTGAGTAGTAAATTAAATAGGTTCAGGTTCAGTGTCCAGCACCTACCCTAATTAAATGTAGATTGGAGTTTGATTAGTACATTAAATAGGTTCAGTGTCCAGCACCTACCCTAATTTAATGTAAATTGAGTTGGAATAGTAAATTAAAGAGGTTCAGTGTCCAGCACCTAATCTAATTAAGTGTAAATTGGAGTTGGAATAGTACATTTAATAGGTTCAGTGTCCAGCACCTACCCTAATTAAATGTAGATTGGAGTTGGAATAGCAAATTGTATAGTTTCAGTGTCTAGCACCTACCCTAATTAAATGTAGATTGGAGTTGGAATAGTAAATTAAATAGGTTCAGTGTCCAGCACCTACTCTAATGAAAAGTAAATTGGAGTTTGAATAGTAAATGATATAGGTTCACTGTCCAGCACCTTCCCTAATCAAATGTAAATTGGAGTTGGAATAGTAAATTAAAGAGGTTCAGTGTCCAGCACCTACTCTAATTAAGTGTAAATTGGAGTTGGAATAGCAAATTATATAGGTTCAGTGTCCAGCACCTATCTTAGTTAAATGTAAATTGGAGTTGGAATAGTAAATTAAATAGTTTCAGTGTCTAGCACCTACCCTAACTAAATGTAGATCGGAGTTTGAATAGCACATTAAATAAGTTCAGTGTCCAGCACCTACCCTAATTAAATGTAGATTGGAGTTTGAATAGTAAATTAAATAGGTTCAGTGTCCAGCACCTACCCTAATTAAATATAAATTGGATTTGGAATAGTTAATTAAATTGGTTCAGTGTCCAGCACCTACCCTAATTAAATGTAAATTGGAGTTGGAATAGTATATTAAATAGGTTCAGTGTCCAGCACCTTCCCTAATTAAATGTAAATTGGAGTTGGAATAGTAAATTAAAGAGGATCAGTGTCCAGCACCTACTCTAATTAAATCTAAACTGGAGTTGGAATAGTAAATTAAATAGGTTCAGTGTCCAGCACCTACTCTAATTAAATGTAAATTGGAGTTGGAATAGTAAATTTAATATGTTCAGTGTCCAGCACCTACTCCAATTAAATGTAAATTGGAGTTGGAATAGCAAATTATATAGCTTCAGTGTCCAGCACCTATCTTAATTAAATGTAAATTGGAGTTGGAATAGTGAATTAAATAGTTTCAGTGTCTAGCACCTACCCTAATTAAATGTAGATTGGAGTTTGAATAGTAAATTAAATAGGTTCAGTGTCCAGCACCTACCCTAATTAAATGTAAATTGGGATTTGGAATAGGTAATTAAATTGTTTCAGTGTCCAGCACCTACTCTAATTAAATGTAAATTGGAGTTGGAATAGTAAATTAAATAGGTTCAGTGTCCAGCACCTACCCTAATTAAATGCAGATTGGAATTGGAATAGCAAATTAAATAGGATCAGTGTCCAGCACCTACCTCAATTAAATGTAAATTGGAGTTGGAATAGTACATTAAATAGGTTCAGTGTCCAGCACCTTCCCTAATTAAATGTAAATTGGAGTTGGAATAGTAAATTAAAGAGGTTCAGTGTCCAGCACCTACCCTAATTAAATGTAAATTGGAGTTGGAATAGTAAGATAAAAAGGTTCAGTGTCCAGCACCTACACTAATTAAATGTAGATTGGAGTAGGAATATTAAATTAAATAGGTTCAGTGTCCAACACCTATCCTACTTAAATGCCAATTGGAATAGTAAATTAAATCTGTTCAGTGTCCAGCAGCTACCCAAATTAAATGTAGATTGGAGTTTGAATAGTACATTAAATAAGTTCAGTGTCCAGCACCTACCCTAATTAAATGTAGATTGGAGTTTGAGTAGTAAATTAAATTGGTTCAGTGTCCAGCACCTACCCTAATTAAATGTAAATTGGAGTTGGAATAGTACATTAAATAGGTTCAGTGTCCAGCACCTACTCTAATTAAATGTAAATTGGAGTTGGAATAGTAAATTAAATAGGTTCAGTGTCTAGCACCTACCCTAATTAAATGTAGATTGGAGTTGGAATAGTAAATTAAATATGTTCAGTGTCCAGCACCTACCCTAATTAAATGTAAATTGGAGTTGGAATAGTAAGTTAAAAAGGTTCAGTGTCCAGCACCTACTCTAATTAAATATAGATTGGAGTAGGAATATTAAATTAAATAGGTTCAGCGTCCAGCAGCTACCCAAATTAAATGTAGATTGGAGTTTGAATAGTACATTAAATAAGTTCAGTGTCCAGCACCTACCCTAATTAAATGTAGATTGGAGTTTGAATAGTAAATTAAGTAGGTTCAGTGTCCAGCACCTACCCTAATTAAATGTAAATTGGATTTGGAATAGTTAATTAAATTGGTTCAGTGTCCAGCACCTACCCTAATTAAATGTAAATTGGGATTTGGAATAGTTAATTAAATTGTTTCAGTGTCCAGCACCTACCCTAATTAAATGTAAATTGGAGTTTGAATAGTAAATTAAATAGTTTCAGTGTCTAGCACCTACCCTAATTAAATGTAGATTGGAGTTTGAATAGTAAATTAAATTGGTTCAGTGTCCAGCACCTACCCTAATTAAATGTAAATTGGAGTTGGAATAGTACATTAAATAGGTTCAGTGTCCAGCACCTTCCCTAATTAAATGTAAATTGGAGTTGGAATAGTAAATTAAAGAGGTTTAGTGTCCAGCACCTACTCTAAGTAAATGTAAATTTGAGTTGGAATAGTAAATTAAATAGGTTCAGTGTCCAGCACCTACCCTAATTAAATGCAGATTGGAATTGGAATAGCAAATTAAATAGGTTCAGTGTCCAGCACCTACCTTAATTAAATGTAAATTGGAGTTGGAATAGTAAATTAAATAGGTTCAGTGTCTAGCACCTACCCTAATTAAATGTAGATTGGAGTTGGAATAGTAAATTTAATATGTTCAGTGTCCAGCACCTACCCTAATTAAATGTAAATTGGAGTTGGAATAGTAAGTTAAAAAGGTTCAGTGTCCAGCACTTACTCTAATTAAATGTAGATTGGAGTAGGATTATTAAATTAAATAGGTTCAGTGTCCAACACCTATCCTACTTAAATGTCAATTGGAGTTGGAATAGTAAATTAAATCTGTTCAATGTCCAGCAGCTACCCAAATAAATGTAGATTGGAGTTTGAATCGTACATTAAATAAGTTCAGTGTCCAGCACCTACCCTAATTAAATGTAGATTGGAGTTTGAATAGTAAACTAAGTAGGTTCAGTGTCCAGCACCTACCCTAATTAAATGTAAATTGGATTTGGAATAGGTAATTAAATTGGTTCAGTGTCCAGCACGTACCCTAATTAAATGTAAATTGGAGTTGGAATAGTACATTAAATAGGTTCAGTGTCCAGCACCTTCCCTAATTAAATGCAAATTGGAGTTGGAATAGTAAATTAAAGAGGTTCAGTGTCCAGCACCTACTCTAATTAAATGTAAATTGGAGTTGGAATAGTAAATTTAATATGTTCAGTGTCCAGCACCTACCCTAATTAAATGTAGATTGGAGTTGGAATAGAAAATTAAATAGGTTTAGTGTCCAGCACCTACTCTAATTAAATGTAAATTGGAGTTGGAATAGTACATTTAATATGTTCAGTGACCAGCACCTACTCTAATTAAATGTAAATTGGAGTTGGAATAGCAAATTATATAGCTTCAGTGTCCAGCACCTATCTTAATTAAATGTAAATTGGAGTTGGAATAGTAAATTAAATAGTTTCAGTGTCTAGCACCTACCCTAATTAAATGTAGATTGGAGTTTGAATAGTAAATTAAATAGGTTCAGTGTCCAGCACCTACCCTAATTAAATGTAAATTGGGATTTGGAATAGTTAATTAAAGAGGTTCAGTGTCCAGCACCTACTCTCATTAAATGTTAATTGGAGTTGGAATAGTAAATTAAATAGGTTCAGTGTCCAGCACCTACTCTAATTAAATGTAAATTGGAGTTGGAATAGTACATTTAATATGTTCAGTGACCAGCACCTACTCTAATTAAATGTAAATTGGAGTTGGAATAGCAAATTATATAGCTTCAGTGTCCAGCACCTATCTTAATTAAATGTAAATTGGAGTTGGAATGGTAAATTAAATAGTTTCAGTGTCTAGCACCTACCCTAATTAAATGTAGATTGGAGTTTGAATAGTAAATTAAATAGGTTCAGTGTCCAGCACCTACCCTAATTAAATGTAAATTGGGATTTGGAATAGTTATTTAAATTGTTTCAGTGTCCAGCACCTACCCTAATTAAATGTAAATTGGAGTTGGAATAGTAAATTACATAGTTTCAGTGTCTAGCACCTACCCTAATTAAATGTAGATTGGAGTTTAAAAAATAAATTAAATTGGTTCAGTGTCCAGCACCTACCCTAATTAAATGTAAATTGGAGTTGGAATAGTACATTAAATAGGTTCAGTGTCCAGCACCTTCCCTAATTAAATGTAAATTGGAGTTGGAATAGTAAATTAAAGAGGTTCAGTGTCCAGCACCTACTCTAATTAAATGTAAATTGGAGTTGGAATAGTAAATTAAATAGGTTCAGTGTCCAACACCTACCCTAATTAAATGCAGATTGGAATTGGAATAGCAAATTAAATAGGTTCAGTGTCCAGCACCTACCTTAATTAAATGTAAATTGGAGTTGGAATAGTAAATTAAATAGGTTCAGTGTCTAGCACCTACCCTAATTAAATGTAAATTGGATTTGGAATCGTAAATTAAATAGGTTCAGTGTCCAGCATCTACTCTAATTAAATGTAAATTGGAGTTGGAATAGTAAATTAAATAGGTTCTGTGTCTAGCACCTACCATAATTAAATGTAGGTTGGAGTTTGAGTAGTAAATTAATTAGGTTCAGGTTCAGTGTCCAGCACCTACCCTAATTAAATGTACATTGAGTTGGAATAGTAAATTAAAGAGGTTCAGTGTCCAGCACCTAATCTAATTAAGTGTAAATTGGAGTTGGAATAGTAAATTTAATAGGTTCAGTGTCCAGCACCTACCCTAATTAAATGTAGATTGGAGTTGGATTAGTAAATTAAATATGTTCAGTGTCCAGCACCTACCCTATTAAATGTAAATTGGATTTGGAATCGTAAATTAAATAGGTTCAGTGTCCAGCATCTACTCTAATTAAATGTAAATTGGAGTTGGAATAGTAAATTAAATAGGTTCTGTGTCTAGCACCTACCATAATTAAATGTAGGTTGGAGTTTGAGTAGTAAATTAATTAGGTTCAGGTTCAGTGTCCAGCACCTACCCTAATTAAATGTACATTGAGTTGGAATAGTAAATTAAAGAGGTTCAGTGTCCAGCACCTAATCTAATTAAGTGTAAATTGGAGTTGGAATAGTAAATTTAATAGGTTCAGTGTCCAGCACCTACCCTAATTAAATGTAGATTGGAGTTGGATTAGCAAATTGTATAGTTTCAGTGTCTAGCACCTACCCTAATTAAATGTAGATTGGAGTTGGAATAGTAAATTAAATAGGTTCAGTGTCCAGCACCTACTCTAATGAAAAGTAAATTGGAGTTTGAATAGTAAATGATATAGGCTCACTGTCCAGCACCTTCCCTAATTAAATGTAAATTGGAGTTGGAATAGTAAATTAAAGAGGTTCAGTGTCCAGCACCTACTCTAATTAAGTGTAAATTGGAGTTGGAATAGCAAATTATATAGGTTCAGTGTCCAGCACCTATCTTAGTTAAATGTAAATTGGAGTTGGAATAGTAAATTAAATAGTTTCAGTGTCTAGCACCTACCCTAATTAAATGTAGATTGGAGTTTGAATAGCACATTAAATAAGTTCAGTGTCCAGCACCTACCCTAATTAAATGTAGATTGGAGTTTGAATAGTAAATTAAATAGGTTCAGTGTCCAGCACCTACCCTAATTAAATGTAAATTGGATTTGGAATAGTTAATTAAATTGGTTCAGTGTCCAGCACCTACCCTAATTAAATGTAAATTGGAGTTGGAATAGTATATTAAATAGGTTCAGTGTCCAGCACCTTCCCTAATTAAATGTAAATTGGAGTTGGAATAGTAAATTAAAGAGGTTCAGTGTCCAGCACCTACTCTAATTAAATGTAAATTGGAGTTGGAATAGTAAATTTAATATGTTCAGTGTCCAGCACCTACTCCAATTAAATGTAAATTGGAGTTGGAATAGCAAATTATATAGCTTCAGTGTCCAGCACCTATCTTAATTAAATGTAAATTGGAGTTGGAATAGTAAATTAAATAGTTTCAGTGTCTAGCACCTACCCTAATTAAATGTAGATTGGAGTTTGAATAGTAAATTAAATAGGTTCAGTGTCCAGCACCGACCCTAATTAAATGTAAATTGGGATTTGGAATAGTTAATTAAATTGTTTCAGTGTCCAGCACCTACTCTAATTAAATGTAAATTGGAGTTGGAATAGTAAATTAAATACGTTCAGTGTCCAGCACCTACCCTAATTAAATGCAGATTGGAATTGGAATAGCAAATTAAATAGGTTCAGTGTCCAGCACCTACCTTAATTAAATGTAAATTGGAGTTGGAATAGTAAATTAAATAGGTTCAGTGTCTAGCACCTACCCTAATTAAATGTAGATTGGAGTTGGAATAGTAAATTAAATATGTTCAGTGTCCAGCACCTACCCTAATTAAATGTAAATTGGAGTTGGAATAGTAAGTTAAAAAGGTTCAGTGTCCAGCACCTACTCTAATTAAATGTAGATTGGAGTAGGAATATTAAATTAAATAGGTTCAGTGTCCAACACCTATCCTACTTAAATGTCAATTGGAGTTGGAATAGTAAATTAAATCTGTTCAGTGTCCAGCAGCTACCCAAATTAAATGTAGATTGGAGTTTGAATAGTACATTAAATAAGTTCAGTGTCCAGCACCTACCCTAATTAAATGTAGATTGGAGTTTGAATAGTAAATTAAATAGGTTCAGTGTCCAGCACCTACTCTAATGAAAAGTAAATTGGAGTTTGAATAGTAAATGATATAGGCTCACTGTCCAGCACCTTCCCTAATTAAATGTAAATTGGAGTTGGAATAGTAAATTAAAGAGGTTCAGTGTCCAGCACCTAATCTAATTAAGTGTAAATTGGAGTTGGAATAGTAAATTTAATAGGTTCAGTGTCCAGCACCTACCCTAATTAAATGTAGATTGGAGTTGGATTAGCAAATTGTATAGTTTCAGTGTCTAGCACCTACCCTAATTAAATGTAGATTGGAGTTGGAATAGTAAATTAAATAGGTTCAGTGTCCAGCACCTACTCTAATGAAAAGTAAATTGGAGTTTGAATAGTAAATGATATAGGCTCACTGTCCAGCACCTTCCCTAATTAAATGTAAATTGGAGTTGGAATAGTAAATTAAAGAGGTTCAGTGTCCAGCACCTACTCTAATTAAGTGTAAATTGGAGTTGGAATAGCAAATTATATAGGTTCAGTGTCCAGCACCTATCTTAGTTAAATGTAAATTGGAGTTGGAATAGTAAATTAAATAGTTTCAGTGTCTAGCACCTACCCTAATTAAATGTAGATTGGAGTTTGAATAGCACATTAAATAAGTTCAGTGTCCAGCACCTACCCTAATTAAATGTAGATTGGAGTTTGAATAGTAAATTAAATAGGTTCAGTGTCCAGCACCTACCCTAATTAAATGTAAATTGGATTTGGAATAGTTAATTAAATTGGTTCAGTGTCCAGCACCTACCCTAATTAAATGTAAATTGGAGTTGGAATAGTATATTAAATAGGTTCAGTGTCCAGCACCTTCCCTAATTAAATGTAAATTGGAGTTGGAATAGTAAATTAAAGAGGTTCAGTGTCCAGCACCTACTCTAATTAAATGTAAATTGGAGTTGGAATAGTAAATTAAATAGGTTCAGTGTCCAGCACCTACTCTAATTAAATGTAAATTGGAGTTGGAATAGTAAATTTAATATGTTCAGTGTCCAGCACCTACTCCAATTAAATGTAAATTGGAGTTGGAATAGCAAATTATATAGCTTCAGTGTCCAGCACCTATCTTAATTAAATGTAAATTGGAGTTGGAATAGTAAATTAAATAGTTTCAGTGTCTAGCACCTACCCTAATTAAATGTAGATTGGAGTTTGAATAGTAAATTAAATAGGTTCAGTGTCCAGCACCTACCCTAATTAAATGTAAATTGGGATTTGGAATAGTTAATTAAATTGTTTCAGTGTCCAGCACCTACTCTAATTAAATGTAAATTGGAGTTGGAATAGTAAATTAAATACGTTCAGTGTCCAGCACCTACCCTAATTAAATGCAGATTGGAATTGGAATAGCAAATTAAATAGGTTCAGTGGCCAGCACCTACCTTAATTAAATGTAAATTGGAGTTGGAATAGTAAATTAAATAGGTTCAGTGTCTAGCACCTACCCTAATTAAATGTAGATTGGAGTTGGAATAGTAAATTAAATATGTTCAGTGTCCAGCACCTACCCTAATTAAATGTAAATTGGAGTTGGAATAGTAAGTTAAAAAGGTTCAGTGTCCAGCACCTACTCTAATTAAATGTAGATTGGAGTAGGAATATTAAATTAAATAGGTTCAGTGTCCAACACCTATCCTACTTAAATGTCAATTGGAGTTGGAATAGTAAATTAAATCTGTTCAGTGTCCAGCAGCTACCCAAAATAAATGTAGATTGGAGTTTGAATAGTACATTAAATAAGTTCAGTGTCCAGCACCTACCCTAATTAAATGTAGATTGGAGTTTGAATAGTAAATTAAGTAGGTTCAGTGTCCAGCACCTATCCTAATTAAATGTAAATTGGATTTGGAATAGTTAATTAAATTGGTTCAGTGTCCAGCACCTACCCTAAATAAATGTAAATTGTAGTTGGAATAGTACATTAAATAGGTTCAGTGTCCAGCACCTACTCTAATTAAATGTAAATTGGAGTTGGAATAGTAAATTAAATAGGTTCAGTGTCTAGCATCTACCCTAATTAAATGTAGATTGGAGTTGGAATAGTAAATTAAATATGTTCAGTGTCCAGCACCTACCCTAATTAAATGTAAATTGGAGTTGGAATAGTAAGTTAAAAAGGTTCAGTGTCCAGCACCTACTCTAATTAAATGTATATTGGAGTAGGAATATTAAATTAAATAGGTTCAGCGTCCAACACCTATCCTACTTAAATGTCAATTGGAGTTGGAATAGTAAATTAAATCTGTTCAGTGTCCAGCAGCTACCCAAATTAAATGTAGATTGGAGTTTGAATGGTACATTAAATGAGTTCAGTGTCCAGCACCTACCCTAATTAAATGTAGATTGGAGTTTGAATAGTAATGTAAGTAGGTTCAGTGTCCAGCACCTACCCTAATTAAATGTAAATTGGATTTGGAATAGTTAATTAAATTGGTTCAGTGTCCAGCACTTTCCCTAATTAAATGTAAATTGGAGTTGGAATAGTAAATTAAAGAGGTTCAGTGTCCAGCACCTACTCTAATTAAATGTAAATTGGAGTTGGAATAGTAAATTAAATAGGTTCAGTGTCCAGCACCTACTCTAATTAAATGTAAATTGGAGTTGGAATAGTAAATGTAATATGTTCAGTGTCCAGCACCTACCCTAATTAAATGTAGATTGGAGTTAGAATAGAAAATTAAATAGGTTTAGTGTGCAGCACCTACCTTAATTAAATGTAAATTGGAGTTGGAATAGTAAATTAAAGAGGTTCAGTGTCCAGCACCTACTCTAATTAAATGTATATTGGAGTTGGAATAGTAAATTAAATAGGTTCAGTGTCCAGCACCTACTCTAATTAAATGTAAATTGGAGTTAGAATAGTAAATTTAATATGTTCAGTGTCCAGCACCTACTCCAATTAAATGTAAATTGGAGTTGGAATAGCAAATTATATAGCTTCAGTGTCAAGCACCTATCTTAATTAAATGTAAATTGGAGTTGGAATAGTAAATTAAATAGTTTCAGTGTCTAGCACCTACCCTAATTAAATGTAGATTTGAGTTTGAATAGTAAATTAAATAGGTTCAGTGTCCAGCACCTACCCTAATTAAATGTAAATTGGGATTTGGAATAGTTAATTAAATTGTTTCAGTGTCCAGCACCTACCCTAATTAAATGTAAATTGGAGTTGGAATAGTAAATTAAATAGTTTCAGTGTCTAGCACCTACCCTAATTAAATGTAGATTGGAGTTTGAATAGTAAATTAAATTGGTTCAGTGTCCAGCACCTACCCTAATTAAATGTAAATTGGAGTTGGAATAGTACATTAAATAGGTTCAGTGTCCAGCACCTTCCCTAATTAAATGTAAATTGGAGTTGGAATAGTAAATTAAAGAAGTTTAGTGTCCAGCACCTACTCTAATTAAATGTAAATTGGAGTTGGAATAGTAAATTAAATAGGTTCAGTGTCCAGCACCTACCTTAATTAAATGTAAATTGGAGTTGGAATAGTTAATTAAATAGGTTCAGTGTCTAGCACCTACCCTAATTAAATGTAGATTGGAGTTGGAATAGTAAATTAAATAGGTTCAGTGTTCAGCACCTACCCTAATTAAATGTAGATTGGAGTTGGAATAGTAAATTAAATATGTTCAGTGTCTAGCACCTACCCTAATTAAATGTAAATTGGAGTTGGAATAGTAAGTTAAAAAGGTTCAGTGTCCAGCACTTACTCAAATTAAATGTAGATTGGAGTAGGAATATTAAATTAAATAGGTTCAGTGTCCAACACCTATCCTACTTAAATGTCAATTGGAGTTGGAATAGTAAATTAAATCTGTTCAGTGTCCAGCAGCTACCCAAATTAAATGTAGATTGGAGTTTGAATAGTACATTAAATAAGTTCAGTGTCCAGCACCTACCCTAATTAAATGTAGATTGGAGTTTGAATAGTAAATTAAGTAGGTTCAGTGTCCAGCACCTACCCTAATTAAATGTAAATTGGATTTGGAATAGGTAATTAAATTGGTTCAGTGTCCAGCACCTACCCTAATTAAATGTAAATTGGAGTTGGAATAGTACATTAAATAGGTTCAGTGTCCAGCACCTTCCCTAATTAAATGTAAATTGGAGTTGGAATAGTAAATTAAAGAGGTTCAGTGTCCAGCACCTACTCTAATTAAATGTAAATTGGAGTTGGAATAGTAAATTTAATATGTTCAGTGTCCAGCACCTACCCTAATTAAATGCAGATTGGAGTTGGAATAGAAAATTAAATAGGTTTAGTGTGCCGCACCTACCTTAATTAAATGTAAATTGGAGTTGGAATAGTAAATTAAATAGGTTCAGTGTCCAGCACCTACCCTAATTAAATGTAAATTGGAGTTGGAATAGTAAATTAAAGAGCTTCAGTGTCCAGCACCTACTCTAATTAAATGTTAATTGGAGATGGAATAGTAAATTAAATAGGTTCAGTGTCCAACACCTACCCTAATTAAATGCAGATTGGAATTGGAATAGCAAATTAAATAGGTTCAGTGTCCAGCACCTACCTTAATTAAATGTAAATTGGAGTTGGAATAGTAAATTAAACAGGTTCAGTGTCTAGCACCTACCCTAATTAAATGTAGATTGGAGTTGGAATAGTATATTAAATATGTTCAGTGTCCAGCACCTACCCTAATTAAATGTAAATTGGATTTGGAATAGTAAATTAAATAGGTTCAGTGTCCAGCGTCTACTCTAATTAAATGTAAATTGGACTTGGAATAGTACATTAAATAGGTTCTGTGTCTAGCACCTACCATAATTAAATGTAGGTTGGAGTTTGAGTAGTAAATTAAATAGGTTCAGGTTCAGTGTCCAGCACCTACCCTAATTAAATGTAGATTGGAGTTTGATTAGTACATTAAATAGGTTCAGTGTCCAGCACCTACCCTAATTAAATGTAAATTGAGTTGGAATAGTAAATTAAAGAGGTTCAGTGTCCAGCACCTAATCTAATTAAGTGTAAATTGGAGTTGGAATAGTAAATTTAATAGGTTCAGTGTCGAGCACTTACCTAATTAAATGTAGATTGGAGTTGGAATAGCAAATTGTATAGTTTCAGTGTCTAGCACCTACCCTAATTAAATGTAGATTGGAGTTGGAATAGTAAATTAAATAGGTTCAGTGTCCAGCACCTACTCTAATGAAAAGTAAATTGGAGTTTGAATAGTAAATGATATAGGTTCACTGTCCAGCACCTTCCCTAATGAAATGTAAATTGGAGTTGGAATAGTAAATTAAAGAGGTTCAGTGTCCAGCACCTACTCTAATTAAGTGTAAATTGGAGTTGGAATAGCAAATTATATAGGTTCAGTGTCCAGCACCTATCTTAGTTAAATGTAAATTGGAGTTGGAATAGTAAATTAAATAGTTTCAGTGTCTAGCACCTACCCTAATTAAATGTAGATTGGAGTTTGAATAGCACATTAAATAAGTACAGTGTCCAGCACCTACCCTAATTAAATGTAGATTGGAGTTTGAATAGTAAATTAAATAGGTTCAGTGTCCAGCACCTACCCTAATTAAATGTAAATTGGATTTGGAATAGTTAATTAAATTGGTTCAGTGTCCAGCACCTACCCTAATTAAATGTAAATTGGAGTTGGAATAGTATATTAAATAGGTTCAGTGTCCAGCACCTTCCCTAATTAAATGTAAATTGGAGTTGGAATAGTAAATTAAAGAGGTTTAGTGTCCAGCACCTACTCTAATTAAATGTAAATTGGAGTTGGAATAGTAAATGTAATATGTTCAGTGTCCAGCACCTACTCCAATTAAATGTAAATTGGAGTTGGAATAGCAAATTATATAGCTTCAGTGTCCAGCACCTATCTTAATTAAATGTAAATTGGAGTTGGAATAGTAAATTAAATAGTTTCAGTGTCTAGCACCTACCCTAATTAAATGTAGATTGGAGTTTGAATAGTAAATTAAATAGGTTCAGGGTCCAGCACCTACCCTAATTAAATGTAAATTGGGATTTGGAATAGTTAATTAAATTGTTTCAGTGTCCAGCACCTACTCTAATTAAATGTAAATTGGAGTTGGAATAGTAAATTAAATAGGTTCAGTGTCCAGCACCTACCCTAATTAAATGCAGATTGGAATTTGAATAGCAAATTAAATAGGTTCAGTGTCCAGCACCTACCTTAATTAAATGTAAATTGGAGTTGGAATAGTACATTAAATAGGTTCAGTGTCCAGCACCTTCCCTAATTAAATGTAAATTGGAGTTGGAATAGTAAATTAAAGAGGTTCAGTGTCCAGCACCTACCCTAATTAAATGTAAATTGGAGTTGGAATAGTAAGTTAAAAAGGTTCAGTGTCCAGCACCTACTCTAATTAAATGTAGATTGGAGTAGGAATATTAAATTAAATAGGTTCAGTGTCCAACACCTATCCTACTTAAATGTCAATTGGAGTTGGAATAGTAAATTAAATCTGTTCAGTGTCCAGCAGCTACCCAAATTAAATGTAGATTGGAGTTTGAATAGTACATTAAATAAGTTCAGTGTCCAGCACCTACCCTAATTAAATGTAGATTGGAGTTTGAATAGTAAATTAAATAGGTTCAGTGTCCAGCACCTACCCTAATTAAATGTAAATTGGATTTGGAATAGTTAATTAAATTGGTTCAGTGTCCAGCACCTACCCTAATTAAATGTAGATTGGAGTTGGAATAGTAAATTAAATATGTTCAGTGTCCAGCACCTACCCTAATTAAATGTAAATTGGAGTTGGAATAGTAAGTTAAAAAGGTTCAGTGTCCAGCACCTACTCTAATTAAATGCAGATTGGAGTAGGAATATTAAATTAAATAGGTTCAGCGTCCAACACCTATCCTACTTAAATGTCAATTGGAGTTGGAATAGTAAATTAAATCTGTTCAGTGTCCAGCAGCTACCCAAATTAAATGTAGATTGGAGTTTGAATAGTACATTAAATAAGTTCAGTGTCCAGCACCTACCCTAATTAAATGTAGATTGGAGTTTGAATAGTAAATTAAGTAGGTTCAGTGTCCAGCACCTACCCTAATTAAATGTAAATTGGATTTGGAATAGTTAATTAAATTGGTTCAGTGTCCAGCACTTTCCCTAATTAAATGTAAATTGGAGTTGGAATAGTAAATTAAAGAGGTTCAGTGTCCAGCACCTACTCTAATTAAATGTAAATTGGAGTTGGAATAGTAAATTAAATAGGTTCAGTGTCCAGCACCTACTCTAATTAAATGTAAATTGGAGTTGGAATAGTAAATTTAATATGTTCAGTGTCCAGCACCTACCGTAATTAAATGTAGATTGGAGTTAGAATAGAAAATTAAATAGGTTTAGTGTGCAGCACCTACCTTAATTAAATGTAAATTGGAGTTGGAATAGTAAATTAAAGAGGTTCAGTGTCCAGCACCTACTCTAATTAAATGTATATTGGAGTTGGAATAGTAAATTAAATAGGTTCAGTGTCCAGCACCTACTCTAATTAAATGTAAATTGGAGTTGGAATAGTAAATTTAATATGTTCAGTGTCCAGCACTTACTCCAATTAAATGTAAATTGGAGTTGGAATAGCAAATTATATAGCTTCAGTGTCCAGCACCTATCTTAATTAAATGTAAATTGGAGTTGGAATAGTAAATTAAATAGTTTGAGTGTCTAGCACCTACCCTAATTAAATGTAGATTGGAGTTTGAATAGTAAATTAAATAGGTTCAGTGTCCAGCACCTACCCTAATTAAATGTAAATTGGGATTTGGAATAGTTAATTAAATTGTTTCAGTGTCCAGCACCTACCCTAATTAAATGTTAATTGGAGTTGGAATAGTAAATTGAATAGTTTCAGTGTCTAGCACCTACCCTAATTAAATGTAGATTGGAGTTTGAACAGTAAATTAAATTGGTTCAGTGTCCAGCACCTACCCTAATTAAATGTAAATTGGAGTTGGAATAGTACATTAAATAGGTTCAGTGCCCAGCACCTTCCCTAATTAAATGTAAATTGGAGTTGGAATAGTAAATTAAAGAGGTTTAGTGTCCAGCACCTACTCTAATTAAATGTAAATTGGAGTTGGAATAGTAAATTAAATAGGTTCAGTGTCCAGCACCTACCCTAATTAAATGCAGATTGGAATTTGAATAGCAAATTAAATAGGTTCAGTGTCCAGCACCTACCTTAATTAATTGTAAATTGGAGTTGGAATAGTAAATTAAATAGGTTCAGTGTCTAGCACCTACCCTAATTAAATGTAGATTGGAGTTGGAATAGTAAATTAAATATGTTCAGTGTCCAGCACCTACCCTAATTAAATGTAAATTGGAGTTGGAATAGTAAGTTAAAAAGGTTCAGTGTCCAGCACTTACTCTAATTAAATGTAGATTGGAGTAGGAATATTAAATTAAATAGGTTCAGTGTCCAACACCTATCCTACTTAAATGTCAATTGGAGTTGGAATAGTAAATTAAATCTGTTCAGTGTCCAGCAGCTACCCAAATTAAATGTAGATTGGAGTTTGAATAGTACATTAAATAAGTTCAGTGTCCAGCACCTACCCTAATTAAATGTAGATTGGAGTTTGAATAGTAAATTAAGTAGGTTCAATGTCCAGCACCTACCCTAATTAAATGTAAATTGGATTTGGAATAGGTAATTAAATTGGTTCAGTGTCCAGCACCTACCCTAATTAAATGTAAATTGGAGTTGGAATAGTAAATTTAATATGTTCAGTGTCCAGCACCTACCCTAATTAAATATAGATTGGAGTTGGAATAGAAAATTAAATAGGTTTAGTGTGCCGCACCTACCTTAATTAAATGTAAATTGGAGTTGGAATAGTAAATTAAATAGGTTCAGTGTCCAGCACCTACCCTAATTAAATGTACATTGGAGTTGGAATAGTAAATTAAAGAGGTTCAGTGTCCAGCACCTACTCTAATTAAATGTTAATTGGAAATGGAATAGTAAATTTAAATAGGTTCAGTGTCCAGCACCTACTCTAATTAAATGTAAATTGGAGTTGGAATAGTAAATTAAATAGGTTCAGTGTCTAGCACCTACCCTAATTAAATATAGATTGGAGTTGGAATAGTAAATTAAATATGTTCAGTGTCCAGCACCTACCCTAATTAAATGTAAATTGGATTTGGAATAGTAAATTAAATACGTTCAGTGTCCAGCATCTACTCTAATTAAATGTAAATTGGAGTTGGAATAGTACATTAAATAGGTTCTGTGTCTAGCACCTACCATAATTAAATGTAGGTTGGAGTTTGAGTAGTAAATTAAATAGGTTCAGGTTCAGTGTCCAGCACCTACCCTAATTAAATGTAGATTGGAGTTTGATTAGTACATTAAATAGGTTCAGTGTCCAGCACCTACCCTAATTAAATGTAAATTGAGTTGGAATAGTAAATTAAAGAGGTTCAGTGTCCAGCACCTAATCTAATTAAGTGTAAATTGGAGTTGGAATAGTAAATTTAATAGGTTCAGTGTCCAGCACCTACTCTAATTAAGTGTAAATTGGAGTTGGAATAGCAAATTATATAGGTTCAGTGTCCAGCACCTATCTTAGTTAAATGTAAATTGGAGTTGGAATAGTAAATTAAATAGTTTCAGTGTCTAGCACCTACCCTAATTAAATGTAGATTGGAGTTTGAATAGCACATTAAATAAGTACAGTGTCCAGCACCTACCCTAATTAAATGTAGATTGGAGTTTGAATAGTAAATTAAATAGGTTCAGTGTCCAGCACCTACCCTAATTAAATGTAAATTGGATTTGGAATAGTTAATTAAATTGGTTCAGTGTCCAGCACCTACCCTAATTAAATGTAAATTGGAGTTGGAATAGTATATTAAATAGGTTCAGTGTCCAGCACCTTCCCTAATTAAATGTAAATTGGAGTTGGAATAGTAAATTAAAGAGGTTTAGTGTCCAGCACCTACTCTAATTAAATGTAAATTGGAGTTGGAATAGTGAATTAAATAGGTTCAGTGTCCAGCACCTACTCTAATTAAATGTAAATTGGAGTTGGAATAGTAAATGTAATATGTTCAGTGTCCAGCACCTACTCCAATTAAATGTAAATTGGAGTTGGAATAGCAAATTATATAGCTTCAGTGTCCAGCACCTATCTTAATTAAATGTAAATTGGAGTTGGAATAGTAAATTAAATAGTTTCAGTGTCTAGCACCTACCCTAATTAAATGTAGATTGGAGTTTGAATAGTAAATTAAATAGGTTCAGGGTCCAGCACCTACCCTAATTAAATGTAAATTGGGATTTGGAATAGTTAATTAAATTGTTTCAGTGTCCAGCACCTACTCTAATTAAATGTAAATTGGAGTTGGAATAGTAAATTAAATAGGTTCAGTGTCCAGCACCTACCCTAATTAAATGCAGATTGGAATTTGAATAGCAAATTAAATAGGTTCAGTGTCCAGCACCTACCTTAATTAAATGTAAATTGGAGTTGGAATAGTACATTAAATAGGTTCAGTGTCCAGCACCTTCCCTAATTAAATGTAAATTGGAGTTGGAATAGTAAATTAAAGAGGTTCAGTGTCCAGCACCTACCCTAATTAAATGTAAATTGGAGTTGGAATAGTAAGTTAAAAAGGTTCAGTGTCCAGCACCTACTCTAATTAAATGTAGATTGGAGTAGGAATATTAAATTAAATAGGTTCAGTGTCCAACACCTATCCTACTTAAATGTCAATTGGAGTTGGAATAGTAAATTAAATCTGTTCAGTGTCCAGCAGCTACCCAAATTAAATGTAGATTGGAGTTTGAATAGTACATTAAATAAGTTCAGTGTCCAGCACCTACCCTAATTAAATGTAGATTGGAGTTTGATTAGTAAATTAAGTAGGTTCAGTGTCCAGCACCTATCCTAATTAAATGTAAATTGGATTTGGAATAGTTAATTAAATTGGTTCAGTGTCCAGCACCTACCCTAATTAAATGTAGATTGGAGTTGGAATAGTAAATTAAATATGTTCAGTGTCCAGCACCTACCCTAATTAAATGTAAATTGGAGTTGGAATAGTAAGTTAAAAAGGTTCAGTGTCCAGCACCTACTCTAATTAAATGCAGATTGGAGTAGGAATATTAAATTAAATAGGTTCAGCGTCCAACACCTATCCTACTTAAATGTCAATTGGAGTTGGAATAGTAAATTAAATCTGTTCAGTGTCCAGCAGCTACCCAAATTAAATGTAGATTGGAGTTTGAATAGTACATTAAATAAGTTCAGTGTCCAGCACCTACCCTAATTAAATGTAGATTGGAGTTTGAATAGTAAATTAAGTAGGTTCAGTGTCCAGCACCTACCCTAATTAAATGTAAATTGGATTTGGAATAGTTAATTAAATTGGTTCAGTGTCCAGCACTTTCCCTAATTAAATGTAAATTGGAGTTGGAATAGTAAATTAAAGAGGTTCAGTGTCCAGCACCTACTCTAATTAAATGTAAATTGGAGTTGGAATAGTAAATTAAATAGGTTCAGTGTCCAGCACCTACTCTAATTAAATGTAAATTGGAGTTGGAATAGTAAATTTAATATGTTCAGTGTCCAGCACCTACCGTAATTAAATGTAGATTGGAGTTAGAATAGAAAATTAAATAGGTTTAGTGTGCAGCACCTACCTTAATTAAATGTAAATTGGAGTTGGAATAGTAAATTAAAGAGGTTCAGTGTCCAGCACCTACTCTAATTAAATGTATATTGGAGTTGGAATAGTAAATTAAATAGGTTCAGTGTCCAGCACCTACTCTAATTAAATGTAAATTGGAGTTGGAATAGTAAATTTAATATGTTCAGTGTCCAGCACTTACTCCAATTAAATGTAAATTGGAGTTGGAATAGCAAATTATATAGCTTCAGTGTCCAGCACCTATCTTAATTAAATGTAAATTGGAGTTGGAATAGTAAATTAAATAGTTTGAGTGTCTAGCACCTACCCTAATTAAATGTAGATTGGAGTTTGAATAGTAAATTAAATAGGTTCAGTGTCCAGCACCTACCCTAATTAAATGTAAATTGGGATTTGGAATAGTTAATTAAATTGTTTCAGTGTCCAGCACCTACCCTAATTAAATGTTAATTGGAGTTGGAATAGTAAATTGAATAGTTTCAGTGTCTAGCACCTACCCTAATTAAATGTAGATTGGAGTTTGAACAGTAAATTAAATTGGTTCAGTGTCCAGCACCTACCCTAATTAAATGTAAATTGGAGTTGGAATAGTACATTAAATAGGTTCAGTGCCCAGCACCTTCCCTAATTAAATGTAAATTGGAGTTGGAATAGTAAATTAAAGAGGTTTAGTGTCCAGCACCTACTCTAATTAAATGTAAATTGGAGTTGGAATAGTAAATTAAATAGGTTCAGTGTCCAGCACCTACCCTAATTAAATGCAGATTGGAATTGGAATAGCAAATTAAATAGGTTCAGTGTCCAGCACCTACCTTAATTAATTGTAAATTGGAGTTGGAATAGTAAATTAAATAGGTTCAGTGTCTAGCACCTACCCTAATTAAATGTAGATTGGAGTTGGAATAGTAAATTAAATATGTTCAGTGTCCAGCACCTACCCTAATTAAATGTAAATTGGAGTTGGAATAGTAAGTTAAAAAGGTTCAGTGTCCAGCACTTACTCTAATTAAATGTAGATTGGAGTAGGAATATTAAATTAAATAGGTTCAGTGTCCAACACCTATCCTACTTAAATGTCAATTGGAGTTGGAATAGTAAATTAAATCTGTTCAGTGTCCAGCAGCTACCCAAATTAAATGTAGATTGGAGTTTGAATAGTACATTAAATAAGTTCAGTGTCCAGCACCTACCCTAATTAAATGTAGATTGGAGTTTGAATAGTAAATTAAGTAGGTTCAATGTCCAGCACCTACCCTAATTAAATGTAAATTGGATTTGGAATAGGTAATTAAATTGGTTCAGTGTCCAGCACCTACCCTAATTAAATGTAAATTGGAGTTGGAATAGTAAATTTAATATGTTCAGTGTCCAGCACCTACCCTAATTAAATATAGATTGGAGTTGGAATAGAAAATTAAATAGGTTTAGTGTGCCGCACCTACCTTAATTAAATGTAAATTGGAGTTGGAATAGTAAATTAAATAGGTTCAGTGTCCAGCACCTACCCTAATTAAATGTACATTGGAGTTGGAATAGTAAATTAAAGAGGTTCAGTGTCCAGCACCTACTCTAATTAAATGTTAATTGGAGATGGAATAGTAAATTTAAATAGGTTCAGTGTCCAGCACCTACTCTAATTAAATGTAAATTGGAGTTGGAATAGTAAATTAAATAGGTTCAGTGTCTAGCACCTACCCTAATTAAATATAGATTGGAGTTGGAATAGTAAATTAAATATGTTCAGTGTCCAGCACCTACCCTAATTAAATGTAAATTGGATTTGGAATAGTAAATTAAATACGTTCAGTGTCCAGCATCTACTCTAATTAAATGTAAATTGGAGTTGGAATAGTACATTAAATAGGTTCTGTGTCTAGCACCTACCATAATTAAATGTAGGTTGGAGTTTGAGTAGTAAATTAAATAGGTTCAGGTTCAGTGTCCAGCACCTACCCTAATTAAATGTAGATTGGAGTTTGATTAGTACATTAAATAGGTTCAGTGTCCAGCACCTACCCTAATTAAATGTAAATTGAGTTGGAATAGTAAATTAAAGAGGTTCAGTGTCCAGCACCTAATCTAATTAAGTGTAAATTGGAGTTGGAATAGTAAATTTAATAGGTTCAGTGTCCAGCACCTACCCTAATTAAATGTAGATTGGAGTTGGAATAGCAAATTGTATAGTTTCAGTGTCTAGCACCTACCCTAATTAAATGTAGATTGGAGTTGGAATAGTAAATTAAATAGGTTCAGTGTCCAGCACTTACTCTAATGAAAAGTAAATTGGAGTTTGAATAGTAAATGATATAGGTTCACTGTCCAGCACCTTCCCTAATTAAATGTAAATTGGAGTTGGAATAGTAAATTAAAGAGGTTCAGTGTCCAGCACCTACTCTAATTAAGTGTAAATTGGAGTTGGAATAGCAAATTATATAGGTTCAGTGTCCAGCACCTATCTTAGTTAAATGTAAATTGGAGTTGGAATAGTAAATTAAATAGTTTCAGTGTCTCGCACCTACCCAAATTAAATGTAGATTGGAGTTTGAATAGCACATTAAATAAGTTCAGTGTCCAGCACCTACCCTAATTAAATGTAGATTGGAGTTTGAATAGTAAATTAAATAGGTTCAGTGTCCAGCACCTACCCTAAATAAATGTAAATTGGATTTGGAATAGTTAATTAAATTAGTTCAGTGTCCAGAACCTACCCTAATTAAATGTAAATTGGAGTTGGAATAGTATATTAAACAGGTTCAGTGTTCAGCACCTTCCCTAATTAAATGTAAATTGGAGTTGGAATAGTAAATTAAAGAGGTTCAGTGTCCAGCACCTACTCTAATTAAATGTAAATTGGAGTTGGAATAGTAAATTAAATAGGTTCAGTGTCCAGCACCTACTCTAATTAAATGTAAATTGGAGTTGGAATAGTAAATTTAATATGTTCAGTGTCTAGCACCTACCCTAATTAAATGTAGATTGGAGTTTGAATAGTAAATTAAATAGGTTCAGTGTCCAGCACCTACCCTAATTAAATGTAAATTGGGATTTTGAATAGTTAATTAAATTGTTTCAGTGTCCAGCACCTACTCTAATTAAATGTAAATTGGAGTTGGAATAGTAAATTAAATAGGTTCAGTGTCCAGCACCTACCCTAATTAAATGCAGATTGGAATTGGAATAGCAAATTAAATAGGTTCAGTGTCCAGCACCTACCTTAATTAAATATAAATTGGAGTTGGAATAGTACATTAAATAGGTTCAGTGTCCAGCACCTTCCCTAATTAAATGTAAATTGGAGTTGGAATAGTAAATTAAAGAGGTTCAGTGTCCAGCACCTACCCTAATTAAATGTAAATTGGAGTTGGAATAGTAAGTTAAAAATGTTCAGTGTCCAGCACCTACTCTAATTAAATGTAGATTGGAGTAGGAATATTAAATTAAATAGGTTCAGTGTCCAACACCTATCCTACTTAAATGTCAATTGGAGTTGGAATAGTAAATTAAATCTGTTCAGTGTCCAGCAGCTACCCAAATTAAATGTAGATTGGAGTTGGAATAGTAAATTAATTATGTTCAGTGTCCAGCACCTACCCTAATTAAATGTAAATTGGAGTTGGAATAGTAAATTAAATAGGTTCAGTGTCCAGCACCTACCCTAATTAAATGTAAATTGGAGTTAGAATAGCAAAATATATAGCTTCAGTGTCCAGCACCTATCTTAATTAAATGTAAATTGGAGTTGGAATAGTAAATTAAATAGTTTCAGTGTCTAGCACCTACCCTAATTAAATGTAGATTGGAGTTTGAATGGTAAATTAAATAGGTTCAGTGTCCAGCACCTACCCTATTTAAATGTAAATTGGGATTTGGAATAGTTAATTAAATTGTTTCAGTGTCCAGCACCTACCCTAATTAAATGTAAATTGGAGTTGGAATAGTAAATTACATAGTTTCAGTGTCTAGCACCTACCCTAATTAAATGTAGATTGGAGTTTGAATAGTAAATTAAATTGGTTCAGTGTCCAGCACCTACCCTAATTAAATGTAAATTGGAGTTGGAATAGTACAATAAATAGGTTCAGTGTCCAGCACCTTCCCTAATTAAATGTAAATTGGAGTTGGAATAGTAAATTAAAGAGGTTCAGTGTCCAGCACCTACTCCAATTAAATGTAAATTGGAGTTGGAGTAGTAAATTAAATAGGTTCAGTGTCCAACACCTACCCTAATTAAATGCAGATTGGAATTGGAATAGCAAATTAAATAGGTTCAGTGTCCAGCACCTACCTTAATTAAATGTAAATTGGAGTTGGAATAGTAAATTAAATAGGTTCAGTGTCTAGCACCTACCCTAATTAAATGTAGATTGGAGTTGGAATAGTAAATTAAATATGTTCAGTGTCCAGCACCTACCCTAATTAAATGTAAATTGGAGTTGGAATAGTAAGTTAAACATGTTCAGTGTCCAGCACCTACTCTAATTAAATGTAGATTGGAGTAGGAATATTAAATTAAATAGGTTCAGTGTCCAACACCTATCCTACTTAAATGTCAATTGGAGTTGGAATAGTAAATTAAATCTGTTCAGTGTCCAGCAGCTACCCAAATTAAATGTAGATTGGAGTTTGAATAGTACATTAAATAAATTCAGTGTCCAGCACCTACCCTAATTAAATGTAGATTGGAGTTTGAATAGTAAATTAAATAGGTTCAGTGTCCAGCACCTACCCTAATTAAATGTAAATTGGATTTGGAATAGTTAATAAATTGGTTCAGTGTCCAGCACCTACCCTAATTAAATTTAAATTGGAGTTGGAATAGTACATTAAATAGGTTCAGTGTCCAGCACCTTCCCAAATTAAATGTAAATTGGAGTTGGAATAGTAAATAAATAGGTTCAGTGTCCAGCACCTACTCTAATTAAATGTAAATTAGAGTTGGAATAGTCAATTATATAGGTTCAGTGTCCAGCAACTACCCTAATTAAATGTAGATTGGGGTTGGAATAGTTAATTAAATAGGTTTAGTGTTTAGTATTAACTCAAATGTTATTTATATTGGAGTTGGATTAGTAAATGTATTATGTTCAGTGTGCAGCATCTACTTCAATAAAATGTAGATTTATGTGTGAATAGTAAATTGACAAAAATAGTTCAGTTTATTTTTTTTAATGTTTAATATCTATATATAATAAAGTTTTTATTAATTTATTTTTATATATTGGTAGTCATGATTTTATAATAGGTAGTAGAACAAAATTACAGTTTAAAAAACAAATATCTTTATTTGTTCTTATAGAACATAAAGCAAATAATACATGTTTTATAAATGAATGTATACAATTTAAACATTAAATATAAGTAAATTGTAAAATAATTTTTAATTTTTTGGATAGTTGTTCAGTAAAGTACATTTTAGGTATATGTAAATAATATAGTAAATGAAAAAACATTGAAGATTACAATATATAGAGTATATACATTTAAAGAAAAATAAAAATATTTCAAAATTGTTATTAAATTACATTTTAATAAATGTTTAACATATAAATGTGCTGTTCAATATATGTTATACATGTTGATATATTTTCAAATAACAACATAGATATTATTTATTGTTAATATCATACAATAGACATATTTTTAATAACATTTTTTAAATATAATATCAGTTACATATATTTAATGTATTAATATTAACGTTATATTATTAATGTTAATAAATTAAAAACATTTGTAAAAAATTATAAAACAATACAGAAACATTATACATTTATTTTCCCAATTTTTACCAGAATATGTTTTCTTTATTATAACATTACATATTAAACTATAATATTATTTAATGTTATATTTAAAAAAATATGAATAGAATAATATAGTTATAGAAAATACAAAAATAAATTGCAAAATTGCATAAATGTAGAAAATACATTTTTACAGTTTTACTAAATTTTTACTAGTAAAATAAATTTTATTGACATTTATTTCACTATTTCTTTGGTAATACTATCATTTGGGTCTTTTATTTTGTAACCGCTCTTAGTCTTTTTGGGTCATGTTTGAAGATTCAAGCTTGCGGTTGGAAGCTACTTCGCGTCTGAGAAGGTAAGAGTGCTATTCGTTATATTTTAACTATTTTAAGTAAGTTTTGAAGGTAGTAGTTTATTATTTAGGGTTTGTGGACTACTATATTAGGATTTACTTAGTATGTAGTTGGTTATGTACGTTTTTCCGTTTTCATTGCGTTTTCTCGATTTACGGCCTTGAAGTTATTGTGTTTCTGGCTGTTTATTTAGTTTTGGTTTAAAATAAGTATGTTATGGTCATTATTAATGTATCATTGTAAGTTTTATGTGGGTGGGAATGTTTATTTTTCTATTCTAGGTTTTTGGATACAGCCTTGTCCGTTTCCGAGCTGTTACGTTTTTTTTTTTAAAAGAATTGTGTTTCAGTTGTTTTAACTGATATGTATTTTACACTTTCTTTATTTTTCGGGTTTACTGGAGCATTTATTTAAATTTGATGGATTCTGAATTATCGAATTATTTGGATGTTGGATGTATTTTGCACTGTTGTATTTTTTCATTTTATTGGGCCAATATTTTTTTATGCAGTGGATTTATTACTACATGGATTGTTATGGATATTTGGATTTGCTAATTACGTTGCTGTGAAAGGTAAGTGATTTTATTTTATTATTTTTGTGGGTTGGGAAATGTTCTATTTTTAAACAGTTTTTGTTTAGTTAGATATTTATTTTGTCTACATATTTATAAATATTTAAAATTATTAGACAAAATAAATATGTTATAATTTGTGAAGGAGATGTGTTTGGTTATATTTAAGGCATTTTTAGGATTTTGAATATTTTATATGGTTAGTATTTTCAGTTTAGTGTTTTGGCTATCATTTTTAAGTATTCTAGTCCTCTTGTAGGGTAAAGTTGTACTTGTTGTTGTAAATATTGGTACATTTGGGCGGTTTGTCTTTTGATATTTTGGGTTTTAATTGTAAGACAGATTGCTTCATTCTTAATTCTTGAAAACGTTGTTCTTTTTGGATTGCTGTTAGGAGTTTGTGTAGTGTAGGAGTTGTTCGGCCAGTTGAAGATAGAAAGGCATTATGCCAACCCTCCACTGCGTTGTTTGTCTTTGCTTCTTGGTTTAGGGTTGGTAGATATACATTCCACCAAGGTATTAGGAATTTAGGTTGGCGTCTGTGGCCTGACCTGTGTAGTCTCCCCATCCAGGTGTCCTCTAAATAATCCAAAAGTGGAGCTAGTTTTTTTTCATTTTGTGTATCGAAAGGACTTTCTATTAAAAGGTTATAGTGTTCAGCCACATCGGTGATTGGCACGTATGCTAGGGCTATGAGGTGTTTTATTTGGTATGCAAATGTTATATTGGTTGCATATTCAACACTAAGGGGCCGATTCCGATCCGGAAAAAAATGCGGCCGTACGATTCGTATTCGTAACCGAATCCGTACGAATGGGAAAGTACCGTCCGACCTGCCTAGTACGATTCATTTCCGTCGAGTACCGTACGAAAATCATCGAACCGTACGAATCAAAGTCGCAGAACCGTACGAATTAGATTCGGAAATCCTCCCGTACGATTCGTTAACATGCCGTACAACCACACTAGTGCGATCCGGTGCGGAAAGCCTGTACGCGATTTGTACGGACCAAAGTAGTCGCGCATGAAGATTGATTCGTACGGAAATATCTCCTCACAGCAAGCGGCAGCGACACATACCAACCGTGTACCCCTCGATGAAGCGTACCCGACCCCCCCAACGATCCGTACAAGTCACCCGCACGCACAAACACCACATGCACACACCCCCGATCAAGCGACCACCAACCCCCCCACACCACCAACGGCCCATACAAGTCACCCGCACGCACAAAGACCACACGCACACCCCCCTCAAGCGAACGCGAACCCTCCACACCCCCAATGGCCCGTACAAGTCACCCGCACGCACAAACAGCACATGCACACCCCCTCTCAAGCGAACGCGAACCCCCCCACACCCCCAACGGCTCGGCACAAGTCACCCGCACGCACAAACACCACATGCACACACCCCGATCAAGCGACCGCCAACCCCCCCACGCCCCCAACGGCTCGTACAAGTCACCCGCACGCACAAACACCACACGCACACCCCCCTCAAGCGAACGCAAACCCCCCACACCCCCAACGGCCCGTACAAGTCACCCGCATGCACAAACAGCACACGCACAACCCCCCTCAAGCGAGCGCAAACCACCCCACACCCCCAACGGCCCATACAAGTCACCCGCACGCACAAACAGCACACGCACACCCCACCTCAAGCGAACGCGAACCCCCAACGGCCTGTACAAGTCACCCGCACGCACAAACACCACACGCACCCCACTCAAGCGAACGCGAACCCCCCACACACCCAATGGCCCATACAAGTCACCCGCACGCACAAACACCACACGCACACACCCCGATCAAGCGACCGCCAACTCCCCCACACCCCCAACGGCCCGTACAAGTCACCCGCATGCACAAACACCACACGCACATCCCCCCTCAAGCGAACGCGAACCCCCCACACCCCCAACGGCCTGTACAAGTCACCCGCATGCACAAACACTGCACGCACACCCCCCCTCAAGCGAACGCGAATCCCCCACACCCCCAACGGCCCATACAAGTCACCCGCCTGCATAAACACCACACGCACACACCCCGATCAAGCGACCACCAACCCCCCCACACCCCCAACGGCTCGTACAAGTCACCCGCACGCACAAACACCACACACACACCCTCCCTCAAGCAAACGCGCACCCCCCACACCCCCAACGGCCTGTTAAAGTCACCCTCACGCACAAACACCACACGCACACCCCCCCTCAAGCAAACGCGAACCCCCCCACACCCCCAATGGCCCGTACAAGTCACCCACATGCACAAACACCACACCCCCCCTCGAACGAACGCGAACCCCCCACACCCCCAACGGCCCGTACAAGTCACCCGCAAGCACAAACACCACACGCACACCCCCCCTCAAGCAAACGCGAACCCCCCCACACCCCCACCGGCCCGTACAAGTCACCCGCACACACAAACACCACACGCACACCCCCCCTCAAGCGAACGCAATCCCCCCATACCCCCAACGGCCCGTACAAGTCACCCGCACGCACAAACACCACATGCACACCCCCCTCAAGCGAACGCGAACCCCCCACACCCCCAACGGCCCATACAAGTCACCCGCACGCACAAACACCACACGCACACACCTTGATCAAGCGTCCGCCAACCCCCCCACATCCCCAACGGCCCCTACAAGTCACCCGCACGCACAAACACCACACGCACACACCCCCTCAAGCGAACGCAAACCCCCCCACACTCCCAACAGCCCGTACAAGTCACCCGCACGCACAAACACCACACGCACACATTCGATCAAGCGACCGCCAACCCCCCCTCACCCGCAACGGCCCGTACAAGTCACCCGCACGCACAAACACCACACGCACACATAACGCAAACCCCTAAACAAGCACAAGGACTATTGAAACGAGTTGCACTACACCACTAAACATGTCTCCTGTGTACACACCATTGACAAACAAACTTCTGTCCACATCCGAATAGCCAAACAGAGGGCACACATCACACCCACCCCATATAACACACACACCACCAATTCAAAGTAAGCCACACCCACAAATGGACCAATAAAAGTGTACACACATACAACCCAACATCCTTTGCAACATACCTACTTGCAAAAAGAAGGGCCTGCTAGCACTTCACCAACTGCACCCACTAACCTGCACACACACAACCCATCACATCTACACCCACACCACCCCTTCACAATCAGACCCACACACCCTCTTACATACACACCATCACCCTCTCAATCACATACACCCCACACCATGACCACACAAAAGAATCCAAAGTTCACTAACCCGGAAAATGAGATCCTTACAGAGGAAGTCATCCGAGTCGAGCCACAGCTGTTTGGCGCATTGGTCAGACAGACCAGCATGGCTGACAAAACTCGCATGTGGAAGAGGATCGTTGACAAAGTCAATGCTGTTGCACCCATCAGGCGCACCAGGCAGGAATGCCAGTCCAGGTGGTATGATCTGCGGAGGCTGGTCAAGAAGAAGATGGACCAGGACTGCGCCACTGCACACCACACTGGTGGTGGTGGTCCCCGCAGACCTCCTGTATACCATACCTGGGAGGAGAAAGTCATGACCCTACTGCCACCGGTGGGAGTACACAAAATAGAAGGAGTCATTGAGCCTGGTGAGTACACAACATACACATGTAACATGGTGGAACTTACTACAGTGCCCAGCAGTATGGGGGTGGGTGGCCATGAGTCACAGCAGTGCCAAACTGTATGGGGGTTGTTGCAAGGGGACGCTGAAAGGGTAGAAGGTTTAGAGTAGGAGGCTGCTCTCATCCCATATGCCCCAGGTACACACACAAGCACCATGCTGAATGCACAGGGAGTGTGAAAGTGCAGACAAGATAGTAGACCACAGAAATCTAATCTTTACATGTTGTTCAGACACGTTTTGGAGATGCATCATTTGGTGACACAGTAAGGCAGTGTAGCAAGCAAGCAAGCCCAAACCACCTGTCTCCATCCCTCTGTTGCCCTCCTCCATCTGTCTGTCTCCCTCCCTCCGACAGTCTCCCTGTGTCTGTCTCCCTACCTAGGTCTGGCTTACACACCGTGTCACCCTCCTCCCTCTGTATTCCACCTTCAGTTATCCTCCCACGGTCAACTCACCCCAGCGACCTGGGCACACACACAGTCACACCCGCGCACTTCATAGGTCTATCAAAGACCATAGACCAGAGTGTCTAGGGATGTTACTCAATTGCCAGCAGTAATGTGCCAACTGCCTGCGACACACCCAGCATTTGCAGGTGACACAGTACTGTCTCAGGACACACAGTTTGTAAAGCTCTGTAGTAGACAATGGGCCCTGGTGTAGGCAGAACAAGGCCCTCCTGTGAACATTGCAAACAAAAACACCAGGACAAGGTCAGACATCCTGTGCTCTGCTAATGGCTTGAAGGAGGGGTAATCTGTAGGCGTGTGTGGTCCTGTATCTGGGTAGTGTGCGCGGCATAGTGGCTGTGTATGCAGCAGCAGTAATGAGTGAAGACATTACTGCCGAAGGGGTGCAACAACTTGCAAAACAAGCACATACCACAAGTGCATTGTCAAGCCACAAACTTACATGTGTATGTGAATGCAGGAGTGTCTGCGTCACTCAGGGTCACTGCAATTTAAATGACACAGTAATCAGCAAAGATGACAGTCACAGGATCACTCCCCTTAGGGACAAGTGGGGCACAGGACACACAGCATCAGCAAGTGTAGTCTACATGTACTGTGTCCAAAGCAAAATAGCAGCTACACACCCATCTACCTCACACGCAATACAGTACTTAAGCCTCAACCTACAACATCCATGTTGTCACAGTAGACGTAAACACCTATCATCAATGATCCTACAATAGGCCATATATCATTCATGCACATTAAAAGGACATGTGCGTTGACATCAAGGAGGCACAATCTTCGTTTTGAATTACACATCATGCACAACATGATGATTTACCTTGTGAGGCCATGGAGCATAATCCAACATACATGGTCAGTGCCATTGACCATTAGACAAAATAACTCATTGAATGATGTTACCTGTAATGCAGCTGAAACATTCGCCACTAGACTGCCAGGGACTGCCCTTATCTTACTCCATCAGAGTGGTGTGATGCTCAAAGGATTCCACCTCCAATTAGCCCCTTGGTCTGAGTACAAATTACAGACACAAAAGGGTGATCAGGCGAGGGAAGGAGAGGATGGGAACTGCAGGGAGGGAGACCTGAAACACAGGCAAACAAGCATTAAGAGTACTATCTCATGTCACAGACACTACAAATACCACATGATATTCACTGTACCAGTCACACCTGTGAAGTGTAACGACTGTAGCCAATTAGAGATCAGTCATCATGCTATCACATAAGACCAGATGCTGTAACACGGACACATGAAACCTAGGACAGTCTGTCACCTATTTGAGTCTTGTGTAAAGGTCACACGTCTGCTACGATGCAATGAGATCTATGTTGACCAAGACTAATTCACAGTGTATGATGATGTTTCCCCTGCAAACACATGTAAACACATGGAAGTGGTACTTACGCAAAGTGTAATATCTGTATATGTCCATGTGTACCCGTAAGGGCCATGAGGGCAAACTGTACATCACCCACAACAGCTGTCAGCATCTCATATGATGAGGTAGATAATTACCTAATTGCAATACAGGCACTCTATAGCCAGTATTCAGCTCTAGCAACTGTGCCTCACCATGCTAAAAATGACAAGCAGGTGGAATAATAGTCAACAGCAATCAATGAGGAGCCAAGCCACATAAAAAACCCGACCGTCGCACAGAAATGCTGCACGGGACAAGAGTATCATGTGAATGAACGCACCCCACTGGTTCCACAGAATATTTAACATGTGCATCAGCATACCATAGTGATGTCATCAACCCAACATACATGGTATCAGGTCAATGTAAACAGAACTTATACTCACTGTGAAGGCTGGTGTAGCGGAATTCAAGACCTGCACTGAGGTAACGACACAACAGCGACATGACATACTGCAACAAGGGGTAATGCATCCATGCGAACAGAATCACAGGACAGTTGTCTTAACATGTGGAACATACACTGGGCCACACCTACACAACATGGTTGGTATGAACTAAACTGGACTGGTCCACAAGGTAGGATGATGAGCTAGATACATTGTAATGCACACAGTGAGGCTGCAATCCCCCACAGAGTCTGTGGTTGTGACCTCCCACACAATGTCAAAACATGGTATATGCAATGTCTCAGTGTCAATGTCAACCCACATTGATGCTTCCATCAGAGTTTAAAACAACTACAGATGACTGTCAGGTGGGGTGACTATCCTGTCATGGGAGTGGGCCTACATGGTATAGGAAACATGATGTTGTTACATGTATGCATGGTCAAACAACATGCACAAGAACATGTACCACACTAATGAAAACATACCAACGCTAAACAGCCGCATATGAGCCCTTACCCAATTAGACTTCTCCACATGTCCATGCATGCTCCGTTGATTCGGCTGACATTGTAATCATAATGAGCAATAGCAGGCTGACCAAGATGGCACCAGCGGACAAAAGGCAGGGCGAGCTTGGGATGAGAGGCACACAAGGGGTCAAGTCCTGTTGAATGTCATTCTGACATAGTCATGTTAAGTAGCCTGATGTTGTAGTACACTTGTACATTCAAAGTACACACATAGCACGTATGTGTCTTGCATTACATCTGCACCTGTGTGACACTGCACATCAAACATCAAACTGAAATTGCATACAGTCAGCTGCATACACAGCATGCTACCCATGCAACTCTATAGTTGAGGTTTGGACAAAATTCACATATGACTCACCATCATGAAAAGAAGTTGCGGATGAGGTGACTCCGGATATCATCTTCAACTTCCTCGTCACTTGCATCCTGGGCAAGGCCTTCATCCTCAACGGGCGGATGTTCCAGCTCATCAGGATCTAGGATGAGTGGCACAGCCTTCTCCACTGCCATGTTGTGTAGCATGCAGCACACAATGAAGATGTTATACACCTTGAGTGGGGTGTATTGGAGTGCTCCGCCTGTTTTGTCCAGGCACCTGAACCTGCTCTTCAGGAGTCCAAATGTACGCTCGATCACCCGCCTGGTCTTCCCATGAGCATTGTTGTACCGCTGGTCTGCAGCTGCCCTGGGATTGCGTAGGGGAGTCATTAGCCACGGCATGTTTGGATATCCTGCATCTCCTGCAAATTGACATCATGGAAATGAGTGTGTAATATGATGCCGTTCATGAAGTAATGACATACTGACATACATGGCTAATAGAGTATACCCACCAACTAGACATGCCCGATGGTTGTGCAGCTGCAGCATCATCTGTGGTATCCTGCTACACCTCATGATTAATGCATTGTGGCACGATTCTGGAAAACGAGCACAAACATGTGAGATAAGCATGTTGGCAAGACACACCACCAGGGCATTTATCGAGTGGTAGTGTTTCCTGTTGCGGTACGCTTGCTCCTGAGCCTGTGGTGGCACCAGAGTAACATGTGTACCATCAATTGCACCAATTACATGTGGCATGCGTCCCAGGGCATAGAATTCCCCCTTGACATCTGTCAACTGTTCAGGAGTAGGGAATGTGATGAATTCATCAATGTGCAGCAACATTGCATCCAATACATAACTTAATACCCGGCTGAACATTGTCTGTGACATCCCTCCCACATCAGCTATGGTAAATTGGAATGTACCTGTGGCAAAGAAATGTAGTGCCGCCATCACCTTTACCTTGGGTGTCAGCGCAGTTGGATACCTGTGTCGTGGTTGCAGGTGTGCTTCCAGTCTGCCCGTCAGGTCCTGAATTAAATGTCCTGGGAAGCGGTAACGCCGTATGCAATCACGTTCCCTCATGGCATCCAAGTCTGGCAACGGCCTTTCAAGAGGGGCTGCCCTGCAAAACATATTCAGGAGAAAAATTGTGTACAACTGTCAGACAAAGAAAGTTACAATGTACATGGCACAACCAACACTGCTCAACACATCAATACAATTGTGAGTGTGGCGTGGGCTACACACACAGGAAACATGTGACAGCTGGCAGCCACTCCTCCATGAAAAGTACAAGACCTGTGGATTGTGGAATGGATATGACATGCATACAAATGATCTGATGGGAAGGTCTGAGTGAGCAGGAAAATGTATCACGTCAGTCACACACGTCACGTGATTTGCATTAGGAGGTTGTCTGCACCTCCTGATAGCTGACAGCAATGCACACACCCACATCACAAGTGCCATCATTTGCACTGATCAGACATATTCTCTTAGCGGTGTGACATTTCCAATAGTCAAACATGGACATCATCAGACAGCATAAATTTGTCTTAGTGAGATTTTGTGTATGATGCCATCACACATATGGGCAGTGCTTAATTTGTAAAATATTAAGTCCTGGTGCTCAAACTTTTGTAGGAGGCCACACCCACGTCCCTGGCTCCACCCACTTCCTATACTGGCTCCACCCATTTCCTCCACTGGCTCCACCACCTATTTCTCTGAATCCAAAGTGGTATTGGCAAACAATTAAAGACTGGCAGAGGAAGCAGTTGCACAAGACCCTCCCAGTTGGCAGCTCACCACTTCCAAAACCACTACCCGACAGTTAAGCACACCAATGGATGTGAGCCTGCTCTGCAGGAAGGTGAAACTCTAGTGACGACTGCCCGTGTAGTCTACATAGCAGCATTATGGTACGGCTAGGTTGGTGGGCTGTTCTGAATAGCGGCCAATGGACTCATAATGTATGCTACCTTTAGCCAGTACAAGGCTTTGAAGAACTAATATAACACAATGCGTTGTAGGACTTTTAGTTTTACTTGATAACATTGCAAGAATGTGTGCTAATGACATAAAACAGGACTACTTGAATGTGCCACTCAAGGCAAAAGAAATCTTTTATTTTTACTTAAAAGCCATCAGCAGTGGAGGAATAACTGCATCCGTGGGCCCATGCTACAAAAAGTACTGAGCCATTTCTATGCTTTGCAGACAAATATAACACTAATACACAGCTGGTGGCAAAAAAACAAGAAAACCAAGCCTACCTGAACGTGCCAGTGTTCAGAGTTCTATCTGTCTGCTAAGCATTCATATGGCTTAGTATGCTAAATAACGTTTTAAGTGTGTGGGGCTCACAGCTGCAGTTCTTCTGCCACTGCTACCGGCTTTTAACTTGGAAAAAAATATGTCTTTCGCCGCAAAAGTTAAGAGCCAGCAGCAGGGGAGGAAGAGCTTGAGCCGTGAGCACCACATACTATAACATTTTTTTTAGAATAATCAGCCACTTGAATACTTTGTAGACAAATATAACACTGAACACTGGCACACAGCCGACTAGAGAAAAACAAGATTACCTGAACGTGCCATTCCAGGCAATTTTTTGCGGCCAGTACTCAGGGCTCGCGCCAACACTGATGCACACCAAGAAGACAGGACCTATAGCGACGAGAACGGCGCTTCAGAGCAGAGTCAAGAGCACTCGCCCAACATCAAGCACCAGCATGGAAAAGGTAAACTGTTCTTTCGGGTGCTGCTTTTGCAACTCAGGGGTAGAGTTATTGGTTAAAATGGGAGCGTCTCCTCCATTGCATCGTAGAGTGCGTGCTTGGCAGCATGAGACTTAGTGAGCAGAATGGCTCCTCTAGATCAGCAATGAGGTGCTTGGTTAAGAGCCTAAGGGTTATTGAGAGGCCCTGCTAAACTCGGTAGTTGTAGAGTGCTTGGTTAGAAGTCCAGGACTTTGAAAAAGCTGTGGGGGAGCATCCAGAGCAAGGATCAGGCAGGGGAGACACAGCACAGAAATGGCAGGCATATTACAAGCAGTGTGGGCCAGGATAGGCACAACTGGTATAGCACGGTCAAAGCAGGCACAGCAACAGCATTAACACCCGCAGAGAGCAGGTAGTATAGTTGTAGCATAAGTGGGTCAAACTGTGAGCAAGCATAGTGCAGGTGTAGGTAGGGCAGATCGAGAGGGCAGGCAGGGCACACGGAGGCAACGTGCAAAATCTATTGTTGTGGATGGTTTTTTCCTCCGGTAGGGGTTTGAAAAACAGATACATTCAATCAGAACAGTGAAATAATCAGTACATTAATAGGGAAAGACAAATCCAACGTCCAGTTTGCCCAAAAGGTGATAAAAAATCTCCCAAAATGTTGCCCTGTAATTTAAAGTACTCCTGCTGGTGTTTCTAGGGTATGCAAAGTCACGGCTCTTTGAGGGTGGGCTCGTATTTATTAAGGTTTTGCACAGGCAGTCACAGTGCAAAAAGTAATGCAAAACGTGTTCATATGCTTATCTATAAAAAGCACGCAAGAGCAGCGCAAAATTGTGCAGCGCACACGAGTAGCAGCGCTACCGATAGTAAATATAAGGCTTCCGGTCCCGTGTTTGCGCAAAATATGACCAGTGGTCCTGATTATGTGGCTATAACAAAAACCACAAAATCACTGTGCCCGTGGAACCAAACAGTCGCTAATTTGACAAATTAAGCACTGCATAGTGCAGGTGTAGGGCAGATCGAGACAGCAGGCAGGGCAGATGAAGGCAACGTGCAGCTAGCTAGGAGAGGAACAGAGCAAACAGGGCATATGCCCAGAGCATGCAGGTCAGGCGCAGCGCTGACCCTAGAGGCACAGTCCAGACAGAGCAGGCACAACCTTGGCAGGACAAGTACAGTGCAGATATGACACCACGGACAGACCTGGCACAGCACCTACAAAGAAGGCTGAGTGCAGGCTAGATAGGCACAGGCCGCACATCACAGAAAGAGCAAGCGTGGCCCGGGCACCGCTTAATCCGGACAGCACAGGCAGGAACAGCGCAGAGCTGCTTTAAGGTGAGAGGCAGTTCGGGGCTCACTGTTAACTCTGATTCTCCTCTTGCCCCAGGCCTACTACCGTCCGCTGCTCCACTTCCTCTCTGCAGAAACCGCTGGCATCAAACGGGGCCACCCGACAGACTGCCTGCCCACGCCTATCTGTCTACAAAACAACAGCTTGCATATTTTACAAATTAACATTTCAATACATTTCAAAGATAACATTGCCAATATAACGCTGCTGAAAGGCATTACTTACTGGCCTTTTTCATTTTCATTAATCTGCGAGGGATGAGGCCTGCTGCAAGACACGCTGATTGCCTCTGACATCGGATAATGATTAAGGCGGCATGCTGGGCGGGCCGCCGGTGAAAAAACTTTTCATTGGTCCGATTCGGGCACAAACTTGATGATTCGACAAGGAAGGACGGGGATCAGGCTACTAATGTGTTTTGCAATCGTTTATTGATAGTGCACTATGCTAGCGTGCTACCAATGAATGACTGCAAAATGGAAATGGGGAGTGCCGGTGACCTACGCCGAGGCAGGGACCTACGCAGCTTCAATTTCTGGCGGTAAAGAGATGTGTGTGTCTCATATTTAGGTGGGCGGCGGAGCCGGTGAATCTAATTTGAAATGATATAGGCGCCCGCATGAATGTGCAATATCAGCTCTTCATCGGGGGACTGGAACAGTCAGTGGCACTTACTCTGAGCAGCGCGCAGGCACGCAGCTAATAACATTATTATTCATACTGCATGTGGACTCAACCAGCGTGAAGACCCGGCCCTGAGAAATAAGTGCCGGTGCTAAGCACCGGAAAGCACCGGCACAAATTAAGCCCTGCATATGGGTGGATATTTAGCACAAGTGGCATGGTGTGCGTACATGTGAAACCCTCTCATCACAGCAAGGACACATCATCGATGCTCCTACAGCAGATATACTTAACAGTATGAACAAGTTACTTACCTTTTGCAACTAAAAATCTGTAAGAAACAGTAGTCTGTATCAGATTCCTACCTTGGAATACATACCCCAGCAAAACCAATGCCTGTGGTGGGTCTTGATACCAATAATCACAAAAGAAAATCCAGGAGGACGGAACGGCCAAAAAAGACATCCCTCCGGACTTGGCTGTCCAGGCAGTTGTGTTTTCCACACGTGTGCATCGAGGCCCACGTAGCTGCTTGACAAATGTTCTGCAAGGGGACTCCCCGACCCAGGGCAGTAGTAGCCACCGTGGCCCCAGTGGAATGGGTCCTCAGCCCAACAGGAGTCTCCGTATTCGGGAAGGGGTAGCAAGCCTTCATACACCAGACAACACACATTGAGATGGTCTGCTCGTGTACCGGCCTTCACTTTCCAGCAAACATGTGACAGACTAAAAGTTGATCATCCACCAGGAATAGTTGTGTGCGATCCAGATAGTATGAGAGCACATATTTTGGGTCCAGACGGTGTTGCTGCTCCATCTCCTTTGGGGGCTGCGTAGGCGGAAATAAGGTGGACAAGGTGAAAGGGTGCCCAATGTGGAAGTCTGTGTCAAACTAGTGCTGGAATTAGGGTGTTAACTGAAATGCAAAGTTGTCCGGATGGACTGAAAGTTTAGGAGGTTATGTAGAAAGAGGCTGGAGCTCACCCACTCTCCTGGCAGAGGTGATGGTAAACAGAAAAGCAGTCTTCTGAGTAAGAAGGTGGATAAGAAAATTGTGCAGTTGCTCAAAGGGAGCACACATCAGAAATGTTAGAACCAGGTTGAAGTCCCACTGAGTCATCACATATGGAACATGATGAAACGTGTGTCTGATGCCTTACAGAAAACAAGTCACAATAGGGGACTAGTACAAAGAAGGTTGATCAGTCAGCCTTAATATGGGTGAAAGGGCAGGAACGTAGCCCTTGATAGTGCCCAGAGCTGAGCCCTGCTGGGCATGAGGAAGAAGGAAGAGATGAAATTCATTAGGAGGTGCAGAAAGAGGGTGTGCACCATGCCACAAATCTGGTCCACCTGCAGGCGTATACCAACTTTGTGGAGGGACGCCTGGCAGCATGGATGATGTTACAGACTTGAGGATGAAAGTCAAATGGCCTCTACTGTAGCCGCTCAATCTCCAAGCATGAAGGTGGAGACTGTACAGGTACAGCTGGCGGACCGTCCTCTGCTGCTGCAACATAAGGTCCTCCAGAAGAGGCAGGTGAACCGGCTGCTCAACTGACATACTGAGAACTCGGGATACCAGTGCCTACATGTACATCCGTGGTGCGCTGCTAAGGCCAAAGTGGAGATGTGAAACTGTAAGTGCTTGGGCCTAACGTGAACCGCAGGTAGGGCCGGTGGGCCGGCAGGATGGGGATGCAGAAATAATCATTCTGCAAGTCCACCGCTACCATCCAGTCTCCTTGGTCCAGGGCAGGTAGGACCTGAGCCACTGTCAGCATTTCGAGCGTCTCCTTCCGGAGGAAGCTATTGACGTTCCATGTGTCCAAGATAGTGGATAGGTTCCCATTGGCATTCTTGGGTAGCAGTGAGTAGTTGGAGTAGCAAACACACCCTATTTTGAGCCCAGGAACAGGCATGATGGCCCCCTTGGGCAAGAGGGCTGTGACTCCTGCATGCTGCAGTTGCCAATGATCTCCAGATACGTTTTTGTATAGCGGTGGCATGGCTTCAGTGGTTGCATCAAGGGTGAGGGAATAGCCGCTTGGGATGATTTTCTGCACCCACCTGTCAAATGTGACAGTGCGCCAGTGGTGGAGGTGTTGGCAAACCATGCCCCCCACTGGTGTCACATGTCCCTGAAAGTACAGAGTAGGGGGGTGTGTAGGCAGATGTTGCAGGGGAGGTGTGGACTGACCTCCCTGTTGTCCCCGACCGCCGCCACAGCGGTTACCTCCGCCGCCACCACGTTGGATGTTAGTCAGCGTTGTGTGGCTGCCAGCACATGTGTGTGTGCCACTTCCTTGGGCACTAAAAGAGCAAAAGGTACCAGTTTGCTGGTGCAGGGGCAACAGGCCCATGGTCCTGCCCTTAGCCCTGGAGTCCTTAATGTGCTCCAGCGCATGGTCTGCCTTGTTGCCACAAAGGCAACTAACATCAAACGGCATGTCCATGAGTGTTCTCTGGACATCGGGTACAAATTGGTTGGACTTCAACCAGGCTTTGCTAGAAATTGCCTCTGTGGTTTGGGGCTTGGGCAAGTTTTGCCCGTACCGACAACGAGCAGCAGTTCCGCAACCGTGTCCCGCAAAGAGTGGGTGTAGCGGACAAAGAGGCATGTGATGTTGGAAGACCGCAGTTCCAGACTCAGGGAGGATGATACCATCTTGCCGTACTGCTCATACCTCTTGGATACCTGTCCGGCGGAGCAGATGGGAATGCGGTCTGTGAATTGTAGGCCTGGATGCCCAGGCTCTCTGGGGTGGGGTGGGAGGACAGGACACATGGGTAGTCCTGTGGCGGGTGTTGGCATCTGCCCACGTGCCTATCTATAGCCAAACCTGCATCGGGCCTGGACCTAGTGCCCAAAATAGCGTTAGTCAATGCCTCATGACACGGCTGCAGAGGCTCAGCCAAGCGTGACTGCACCTTAAGGACCTCAGTGGGGGGTTGGTCCTCACAGCCACGACAGGGAGACAAAGGGGCAAGGCTTTGGCCGCCCGCGTCAACACCACACTGTAGGTTGGTCCCTCCTCCAAAGCCATGGTTGGATTTGTGACAATACCAGTGTATGACGAGGTGTGCAGACCACTCGCATCCCCCAGTCCACCTGTCCACTCATCTTGAGATTGACACTCACGTGTCAGTGGGTCTTCAGACCAATACCAATACTCCTTATCACCCATTCCATGATTATCAGGGTTGTCGACAGATGTGGCCGGCTCGTCTAATTTATACTCCCCATGCGGCATCAAACGCTGCGTTTGGCTGCGCCGTTCCCACGCCAGAGCCGTTTAGAGTGTGGTATTGGGGACGGCACCACGAGAGGATGGCGCAGAGGGTGAAACCTGGGGGACTGTAGACGGTGAGTGCGTGAGGTCAACCAGCGAGGACCAGAATCAAGTTTTGGATACAGTGTGGCCCAGCGGCGCAGGGCCGAATGTGCCTGCGCCGTCTGAGCCAAAGCACCAGTCAGCGTCGGGCCAGAAGCACCAGACCCACAGGGACCCGAGACGTGTCCGCTGGGCCCAAAGCCGCAGCATTGCCCGTCGGAGGAGTGAGGGACATCATGGCCATGAGGAAGCGCTCAAACTCATCCTGCGTTACATGCTGGCCAGGGATCGGTGGTTGTGGGGCAGGCTACGACGCCCGTGACTCTGACTGAGCCGTGTGGGCGGTGTCACACAAATCCCCTGCCGCATTGCACGTGCATCGTGGGGATTTAGGAGAGCGATGACCTCTCTGACTTCTTGTGTTTTGCAGACGACTTTGCCACAGAGGAGTGATGTTGACTTCCGGAGCTCTGATGGCTCAATCCCCACGCCCGGTCCCTCGACCTCCGTCCAGACCATGACCTCTTGCAGTGCAGGCCAACTGCTGGAGTCTGAGCCAACTGCGGGACCACTACCGCCTACATTCCAAAGTCAGGGCCCGGCAGTCGGAGCAGCTCTTGTTGTCGTGGTTGACGTGGAGACAGTGTAGACACCGACGGTGCGGGTCAGTCACCGACATCAGTCGGTCGCAATCCTCACAGGCTTGACACCGGACATCCCTATTGGCACCGTCCAGATTTGAAAATTAAAGTTAAATCTGCAAAAGTGATTGTACAATTTTTCGATTTTAAATAACTAAGGTGACAATTATACCAGAACTGCGCTGCTGGTGTTAAAAAATCGGACCTGACGTCAGCACACGTAGGCGGCATCTGAGTACTCTGACAATGTCATAACGGCGCACACAATGCCGATGACACAAGCGGAGCCACAGACCTCGCCTACCGACGCACAAGGGTACTGCTGGGCACAGATTTGCTGATCCAGTCTGACGCTTGTGGATATTGTAAGGGGAGGAATATAGTACTGACCTGTTAATTTCATATGCTATCAGCATGCACAATGTCGCACATGGCACACACATGAGGTGGTCGCACAGGGGCAGGCTGTGCGTCAATTTCACATCTGTGACAGTGGGCATGTCAATGTCATGATGTGACAGTTCCATGTAATGAATGATGTGCTCTTCCAGTGTTGATGTGCATCACAATATGTTGCAGACGTTACTCAGCTGATGAGTGTTGTATGTATGTGAAACACATGTGCATATTCATCCACATGGTCAACATGAGTGTACACTACATCCCTGCCATGTGAATTACTAGGTTCACTCTCCCAATGTTGACATGTATGAGGTCATGGACGCAGCCTACACAACCATTCACTTGAGCATGTCTGTACTGATGCGTGTGTAGGCCTCTTACTCGTTTCCCCAATGCATTGTAGCCATACGTGAGCAGAGTGTACCCCAATCGTACGTGCGTGTATAGGCCTCGTTTCCCCAATGCATTGTAGCCATACGCGAGCAGAGCGTACCTCAATCGTACGTGCGTGTGTAGGCCTCGTTTCCCCAATGCATTGCAGACATACGCGAGCAGAGCGTACCCCAATCGTACGTGCGTGTGTACGCCTCGTTTCACCATTCAATGAGTTGCATTTGCGATGGCAATCGCACCGTACTTGTGGGTTAATTCAAAAATAAATACATACAGAACATCTAGGGGAACAGTGGTAGGATTAGAATGCAGCCAGGTTGTCATGGTTACAGAGATTTGAGAGTGTCCTACAGGTGATCTGGAAAATTCAGTTGGGCTAAAGTATACAATGTTGCAAAAGTTGTTGTTCAGCTCTGGCTCACTTTTCAAACCATGCATATGTGTGTCATGGCCTTATGTGTCATCGGATTGGATGGACCATAGGATGCAAACTATTGTGGCCTATCACACACTACTCCTTGCACTCACAGACCCTCAGCAGCACAGATATAAGGCAGCATGTGGCTGAGGGAGGGCACTTGCCTGCACAAAATTGGAGTGGTACACACAGCTGCTGTCTCTGTATCCTCTGGACCCTGATTAGCTAAGCTTGGAGAGGGCACCTGCATTCAGTGAGGGGGAGAACAAGGCACTGCTGGATGCCCTTCTGCCTAACTACATCAAGCTGTATGGGAGACCAGAGGATCAGGTGAGTGATGTGTGCATTACCTTGGAGTGTGCACCTGTTGTGTGTGTGACACTACAGCCATTGTGTATGTATATTTCAGAGATGCAATGTTGTTTGGAGTGAGTGCCGGTGTGCACAGTATTGTCTGAATAGGGTTATTTGTTGTAGTGGGGTGTGTGACTGCATGTGACGTGCTGCAGTGCACCCTGATGTGGCAGATATTGCTCAGTGAGTGCCATGCAGAATGAGTGGTTTGCACCCCTTATGTCATCTTTAGCCTTTCAATGGCATGTAGTGCATTTCTGTTTGCTCACAGGCCACATAGTCCTGGACAATGATGCAAGTGTGTTCATCATCCTATGCCCTGTTGACCTCAAGTTTTTTGTGCATATGTGTGTCTATGGGACATGGACCAGGTGTACTGATGTTCTTTATCTTTACATTTGTGACAGGTGTCTGCCTATGAGAAGGGTGACATCTGGCTGGACATCGCCAGGGCTGTCAGGAGAGAGGGGGACCTCGCAGGAGGCTCAGAAACATCATGAAGAGGTGGCAGGACATCCGGTGCTGGACCCGCCGCATCGCCAGAGTACACCTGAAGCTGGAAGCTCCATGTCGGCATGGCGGCACCCACCACCTCACCCCCCACATGCTCCAGGTCCTGGAAGGGGTGTTCCCAGACCTCCATAGGCAGTTGCAGGGGAGACAGCAGCAAGAAGGGCGTAGGTACATGTCTGTTTGTTGACATGTGTGTCACATGCTACCTGCAGTGCTCCCAGGCATGCTAGCACTCCCACAGTTGGAGTGGTGTTGTCAGACAGCCACTTCATGCATTGGTATGAGAATGGTCAAGTTTCAGCAGATGCTTGTTTACATGCCTTGCCATACTCAGCATTTGCCCAGCTCTGTGCCAAAACTTTTTCTTTCACAGGTGCTCCTAAGGTGCTATGTGTTTCTATGCTTATTCCTTAGCACATCATCATGTTGGAGGGAGGTCTGTGACACCTGTTGTTACCTTACATGTAGCACCACATGTGCACTGGGTCTGCCCTTCTACATATTTTCACACTGATCTGGAGTCTCGACATGTATTTTGTGCAAGAGTCAGCCTCAGGGGCCTTTGTCCATGGTGTACTTTCTACTTGTCATGTGTTAGCTACAGGAGCACACTGTACATGTATAATAATTTTGGGTTGTGCATACTCACACTGTGCAGTGTGTGTGTGCATATACTCAAAATTAGTTGCATGTTGTTAGGAAATCTTACAGATGGTCAACCAGACAATGTGAAATTGGGGTACACATCTGTAATGCCAGTGTGAGGTGAAGGTACACTTGGCTCCAGGTCCCAGGATGGCATCATATGGCAGTTCATGAAGGACTTTTAGCATGTGGCACGGGGTCACAGCTATTCGACCATGACCAGGTCTGATTTTGTGTGTCAGGGTGGGAAAATGAACAGTGAATGATCATCAGCTATCCGGTTGTCAGGCAGTCAGTCATCAATGTGTCTCTCTCATACAAGTTATTGACTTGCCTGTTACTTCTACCCTACTATACATTGAACGTGGTTTCTCTTCAGATTGCCCAAGACTGGGCTTAGCATTGTGCATTGTTCAGTGGATTGGGACTCATGATGCATGCCATTTTTAGAAATGTTGGCAATTTTTTCCTAGCTGATTTGTCAGATGTGTACAGGTGACTGATATGTTTTTCTTATTCTCCTTGCCAACAGCATCGTCACCACAATCTGGAGGAGACACAGACACGGACCAAACAGAGGGACCCAGCGACAGTGCCACCTGCTTTGAGGACCAACATCTCCTACAATGCGGACGGCTCAGCATCAGACTCTCAGGAGGAGGGGGAATATGCAGAAATGGCCTCTTCTGCATCTGTGGCTGCCCTCTCCTCCTCCATTACCATCTCCACCCTCCCAGTTGTTCGGGTCCCTAGGGTCCGTGCTAGCCCCCGTGTCTCCTTTGGTCCTGGCACCGCAGCACCTGCCCCTGTGTCCCCTGCTGCCCTCAGTGCTGAGTCTGTGGACCTACTCCGGCAGCTTTTAGTAGGTCAGACATCCATGTTGACTGTCCTCCATGGACATACACAACTCATTACACAGTTGGTGTCGTTCATGGATGGCATGTCATCTGGCATGTCTGATCTACGTCGGAGTGTGGCTGCCATAGAGTCAACACTGACGGCAGCTCTGTCCACCCAGCAGCATCTGCCCCCCCATCCTTCTGACCCATCCACCTCAGCCTCTCCTATACCTTCCAAAAGTACACGCAGACGCCACAGGTCAGACACAACAACAGACACACCCATCACACCCACACGGCAGAAAAAACACAAATCACCACGCACCCAATCTCAAGGGGCTGTAGGCACACCCACAGGGAGAGGGGACACACATCACACACGCATCCACAGACCCACGACCACAGACTCACAACCCTCTACCTCCACCCCCAATGTGTCCCCGGGTTCAGGTGGTAGTTTTACAGAACTGGCTGAGGTGTGCAGCCAAGTTTATATTGCTACTTTCGGCAATCCACCGGCCAGTGTGGATGAATCCACGCCACCTGCACCCACTACACCTGTCCTTCCCTCTCCCGTCCCTGCGGTGCCGGGGGATTCCACAGATGATGCCCCCACTGTTACCATTGCGGATTAAACTCCATGTGCAGGCAAGTTTGGGTGTGTGAACAGCCATTGGGGACCAATCTGTTTTAATCACTTTTTGGACTGGCCATTGGCCTTCAAAGAGCAAGGACTCTTATTTGCATTTTAATTTTGGATCCAGCTGAATAAAGCTATTTATTTTTGTTTCTGTACTTTAGTTTGTCTGATAATGTCTTTGACTGCTGTGTGCCTGGGAGCTGGTGTGATGTACAAATTTGGGTATAGTAACATCTGTCTATTTCCTGATGGTGATGAGGTTACCAATGGTATGTTCCGGCTTTTACTGCTGGGGGTCTTAGCCACACACACACTGTTATGCTGGGCTCCGTACTGAGCACTGCTGGGGGTCTTAGCCACACACACACACTCTGATGCTGGGCACTGCTGGGGGTGTCAGCCACACACACACTCTGATGCTGGGCACTGCTGGGAGTCAGCCACACATACACTGTTATGCTGGGCAGTGGTGGGCCCTGCTGGCGGTCTTAGCCACACACACACTCTGATGATGGGCACTGCTGGGGGTCTTAGCCACACACACACTCTAATGCTGGGCACTGCTGGGCACTGCTGGGGGTCTTAGCCACACACACACTGTTATGCTGGGCACTGCTGGGGGTCTTAGCCACACACACACAGTCTGATGCTGGGCACTGCTGGGAGTCTTAGCCACACACACACTGTTATGCTGGGCACTGCTGGGCACTGCTGGGGGTCTTAGCCACACACACACTGTTATGCTGGGCACTGCTGGGGGTCTTAGCCACACACACACACTCTGATGCTGGGCACTGCTGGGCACTGCTGGGGGTCTTAGCCACACACACACACTCTGATGCTGGGCACTGCTGGGGGTCTTAGCCACACACACACTCTGATGCTGGGCACTGCTGGGCACTGCTGGGGGTCTTAGCCACACACACACTGTTATGCTGGGCACTGCTGGGCACAGCTGGGGGTCTTAGCCACACACACACTCTGATGCTGGGCACTGCTGGGGGTGTTAGCCACACACACACTGTTATGCTGGGCAGTGGTGGGCACTGCTGGGGGTCTTGGCCACACACACACTCTGATGCTGGGCACTGCTGGGGGTCTTAGCCACACACACACACTCTGATGATGGGCACTGCTGGGCACTGCTGGGGATCTTAGCCACACACACACTCTGATGATGGGCCCTGCTGGGAGTCTTAGCCACACACACACTGTTATGCTGGGCACTGTTGGGCACTGCTGGGGGTCTTAGCCACACACACACACTCTGATGATGGGCACTGCTGGGCACTGGTTGGGGTCTAAGCCACACACACACTCTGATACTGGACACTGCTGGGTATGTTTTCTACACATCACTTACACTTGCACTGAGACTGCAGACTTATGTCCCATACGTCTGACTATTACACTGGTGAAATGCAGTAGCGTACTGTACCCCGAGATCGATGATGTTGGTGCGGCACGTCTTACTGTTACACTGGTGATATGCGGTAGCGTACTGTACCCCGACATCGATGACGTTGGTGCGGCACGTCTGACTATTACACTGGTGATATGCGGTAGCGTACTGTACCCCGACATCGATGATGTTGGTGCGGCACGTCTGACTGTAACACTGGTGATATGCGGTAGCGTACTGTACCCCGAGATCGATGATGTTGGTGCGGCACGTCTGACTATTACACTGGTGATATGCGGTAGCGTACTGTACCCCGACATCGATGATGTTGGGGCGGCACGTCTGACTGTTACACTGGTGATATGCGATAGCGTACTGTACCCCGAGATTGATGATGTTGGTGCGGCACGTATGACTGTTACACTGGTGATATGCGGTAGCGTACTGTACCCCGACATCGATGATGTTGGTGCGGCACGTCTGACTCTTACACTGGTGATATGAGGTAGCGTACTGTACCCCGAGATCGATGATGTTGGTGCGGCACGTCTGACTGTTACACTGGTGATATGCGGGAGCGTACTGTACCCCGAGATCGATGATGTTGGTGCGGCACGTCTGACTGTTACACTGGTGATATGCGGGAGCGTACCGTACCCTGAGATCAATGACGTAGGTGCGGCACGTCTGACTATGACACTGGTGATATGCGGTAGCGTACCGCCCCCCTGAAATCGATGACATAGGTGCGGCACATCTGACTATTACACTGGTGATATGCGGTAGCGTGTGTCGCTATGTACCCCGACATAACAGGCGTTAGATGGTGATGTGCATATGTGGCACCACGTACAGGTATGTTTGACTTCGTTGTACTCACCGTCTGCACCGTCGTCGGTTTCTATGTACGAGGTGGTGGGCGTACAGGACTGGTATGACATGGACGATGGGGTTCATGCTGTGTTTGTCGCGTACCGGGGTGCGGGTCTGGCTGGACTCTGTATTTACGGCAGTTTTTGACTCTCATAGCAAAAGAGCCATACGGAGTGTCTTCCACACCCGTGGTACATCCTGGTACGGATGACGCGGTGTATTTACGTTGGGACGTAGCGTGAGGCATCAGCCGAATGCCATTCGTATGGACTTTCGATTTGCATGGAGATTTTTACGAGTCGTACGGAGTGGTGCTTTGGATTAGGATCGTACTTGCAGTTTCGTACGGAGACGTGTACGGGTAGGATTTGTACGGGGAAAAATGCTTTGGACGGAAATTCGAAGCGCTTTTTTCCGGATCGGAATCGAGCCCTAAGTGTTGATTTTTGCAAATGTCTCTATAGACACTGGTTAAAGTGGAAGTAACATCCTTGTATGGATGTGTGCGGATATGTTTTAAGGATGGAATTTATCATTGCTTGTGCAAAGTCTATTATAATTTTTAGGGGAAGAAGTCTGTTGTTTCTTCTTTTATTTTGTTTAATATTTCTGTGTATGTAGAAGTTTGTTTGTTTGGTAACAAACAATAGATAAATGGTATGCAAGTATTATGGAATTGCCCATGTATAGTATATAATTGATAGAAAGGATTAGGGCATATGGTAAAAGTGCCATCCATCATCCATGTTTGACTTTCTTTTAATTTTTTTAGGTTGTTGTTTGTAGCAAACATTATTATCCTTTTATCTTTGTTGTTGTTCTCGTAGAAGATAAAAGGTTCATCATTATGAGTTATGGTAAGCTCAGGTGGAATTATGACCTCTTCAAAAGTTTTAGGTGTTGGTATTGTTGGTCTAGTAGATTTTTTGGTCCTAGCTATGGTTCTTTTTATAGCAGCTATTGTTGGTAACTGACCTCTTGCCTCTCTAGGTACTCTAGGTAGTAATTCCCTTAGAATAACACTTGTTGGTAGGTCAGAGGTGCTGCTTAATTCCTTAATATTTTCAAGAGTAGATCTAACCTCTATTTCTGAGATATTAGGTGGATGGTTATGTTCAGTGGTATTAATTACACTTGTTTCTCTGGTTGTTGCACGGCCATAGCATTTGTTAGAGTAATACTTAGTACATTTCCAGTTTACTTTAAGATCTTTTTGTTTTTCCTGAGTATAAGCATAACAAAAATGTTCCTTTCTGAGATGTTACAAATCTTGCTTCTTCTGTCATTGTTGGTTTCTTAAATCTAGAAAGGGTGTATTAAATAATATTAGAAACAGTCTTTTTATTAAAAGAGTAATTAATTATGTATGTAACATGTTTAGGTACTTACCAATTGTAAAGTTGTAGAATTTCAAAGTAGATGTATTTGTTGCTTGATGCTTTTATTGATTTTAGTGGTCTGTGGAAAGAAAATTAAGTATATTTTAGTGAAGGTATATGTGTATTTTATTTACACATTTGGTAGGGTACTATATTTTATTATTAAAGAGTTCTGTACATTTTATCTAAAATAGATATCAGTTTAAAAAAATACATTTATAAATTTTGAATAAAGTCAAGTACTAACATTGTGAGTTTTTAAAAGACAAATAATAATGTGCATGTCTCCTATGCTTACCAAGTGTTAATTCTTAGTTGTTGAATGTAGATCCTTTGTTGATATATTGCTGCTTTTCTTTTTACAGGTATCTGTTGAAATAAATAATTGTATGATTAATAATTTGCTTAGTATTTATAATTGAAGTAGCTTTTTTTAAAACAAGCATTTCACATTTTCTGTATTTTAAACATGTGTTTATTAAATAAAATAATTTAGAAAGTTAAGCAGAAGTTTCTTAGATGGTTATAACATTTTAGCTATTTATTTAGCATTTCCTTAGTGTTTAAAAAGGACATTTAATATACTTACATCTTAAGTTGGTTGTTTTAGTTTTGTAGAAATGTTCATCTGTTTCTTAAAGTTGAATCTGTTGTGGAAATATGTAGAGATAGAAAGAAAAAGCAGTTTTAAAGGTTTGACTATGAACAGTAGGTTAAATTGGATGTAACATTTTATTCAGAAACATAAGATTACTTACATTTTTTGATTTGTAGTATTTTCGTTAACAGATGAATCTTTAAGGTAGTAGAAAAATGTGCAGTTTTCTTTCAAGCTGAATATTTTCTGCTGGTTTTAAGAGTAATATTTTCACTTCTTTATATAGGGTATGTTTAATTAGTGTTTGTTTGTGATTGGTTAGATACCTTGAAAAGTGTTTCTATTGGTTAGTTTGAATTTTTTTAAGTTAATTAATGAAATTGGTTGTATGTTAAATGTTTACCCAGAGAATTAGTGTATTTGTAAGTATTTTATAAATATTTTAATAAATTAGTATAGCTTGTATAAATTTATAATATTGAAATAAATATGTGTATATATTAAATGTGTGTGTATAAATTGTTTTTATTGATTTAGTTATTTATTATAATTAATTTATATATATATATATATTTATTAGTGTTTTGTATGTATATGCATAGTTTTATGCGTTTAATTTAAATTGTTTTAATGTGTAGTGTGTTTTTAAAAAAATTTAGATTCATTTTGAGCAGTCGATGTTTAAATAATGTCGATATTTTTGCTGTCTAAATGTTTGTAATCAATGTTTTTGTAATGTGCTACATATAATAATAACTGTCAATATTTTATGTTTCGATGTAAGTGTGTTAGAAATTTTTGCAGCCAATGTTTTTGTATATCGATATAGTTTGTTCGATGTTTTAGTAATTTTATAAATAAATATAGGGTGTCGATGTATTTGTAATCGATATTTGAGACATGATATTTGGGTAGGTCGAATTTTGTTAAATCAATAATTTGTCAGTGATTCGTTGACACTAGTAGCTGTGATAGAGTCTCTGAATTTAAAATCTGCCCCCGTAGTGATAGCGACCACAACGCTCTGCATATAAACTTTCGTGTAACATCGGGCAATATGCAAGTTGAGTTATCTAGGAATATAGACTCTGCCCTAGTACAGGTAAATAGAGGGAGGAGGGTTCGCTGGGGTGACTTTGCATTATCACAAAAAAATTAGCTAGTTTATACCAGTCAATAATCCCCTTTCTTGCCAATGCAGAGCGTGTAGCCATTGAAACCAGTGTTGCCGATTCTATCCAAACCATTTGTGTAAACCACAAAAACCTAACTGATAAAATGGCTTCTTTTTTTATGAACACATCCAAGGGAAGAGAAAAGGTTGAACCTAGACACCAATGGTTTAATAGTAATTGCCGAGCTGCTAAACAAAATTTAGTCAATGCGATCAAGAAAAATATAAGGACAGAGGTAGCAGAGGCACCGGCCATTTATGTTAGGGAACTGAAACAGGCTAAAGCCTGTTGGGAAAACCAGAAATGGGAAGATATTCGAACTGCCCTTTCAGCTTAGGATTTAAGAACCTTCTGGAATCTGGTTAATGAGGGCTCCAGGCAAGATAAATCGGCTATAGAGCCCAACATTAGTGAGGACGCCTGAATAGCCCACTTCAAACCCCTGTATCCCACTTCTGTCAATGGGTCCTCGGGAACCAACGGGGATATTAGGGCCCCGAATACAACTCGGTGAAGTAACCCTTGCACTGGAGAAAATAGCTCCTAATAAAGCACCAGGGCTTGACAGAATACCCGGAGATCTCTTTCATAGTGCAGTTACTATCTGGACTCCTTCTCTGACCCAGCTTTTTAATGCTATAATGGAGGGTATGATTATGCCTCCCACATGGGCTGGTGCTGAAATTATACCTATTTTCAAAAAGGGATCCCCTCTTTTGCCCCTGAACTATCGTCCCATTAGCCTCCTGGATGTGACCCAAAAAATAATTGTCCGTGTTTTAATGGAGCGACTACATAGCTGGATGGAGGATTTTACCATTTTAACACCCCTCCAAGCAGGCTTTAGAGCACGGGTCTCGACAGTCCATCAGATTTTCAGACTACAAATGATTCACTGGAAGATCGTGAGTATATAGGGTGGTACTCTGTACCTTATCTTTGTAGATCTGAAATCTGCATTCGACTTGGTCCCCAGGGAGAAGCTGTGGTTGATTCTCTTAGAGATGGGGGTCCCGGAATATCTCTGCCATATGTTTGTTGGTTTGCATGAGGGTAATTATGCACAAATTAGATACGGCAAATATGACAATTTAACTTCCCCCAACCCAGTAGAACGAGGTGTTCGTCAGGGGTGTGTTCTCGCCCCAATCCTTTTTTCCCTTTTTGTTAACGGGCTTAGAGATCATCTGAATAAGGGCTCCAATATTGATGCCCCCAAGCTTGCAGGGCGCAGTGTACCTGCCCTGATGTTTGCAGACGACACGTTATTGTTTGCAAAGTCCACTACGGACATCCAGAGGGCTCTTGAAAATTTTGATGCCTTCTGCAAACATCGGGGCTTGAAGATTACTCTCCAAAAGACAACATTTATGGTATTTAATGGGGGCAAAAGTTCACGCAATAACCCGACCCTGAAGGGTCAACCTCTGGAAAGAGTTGTAGTGTTTGATTACCTTGGTATTACTCTGACAGAGAAAATGGATTGGGGAGCGCAGACCAGCAAGGCTAACTTGAAATTAACCCAGGTTTCGGGAGGCATCCAAAAATTCTTTAAAAAAGCAACACAAAAGCAGGTTCTTCCGCCTATGGAAGCCTTTAGGGCACAGGCAAGAAGTGCTGCACCATATGGTGCAGAAATAGGGGGGCATTGTGCACCAATAACTCTAGAACGCACAGAGAATGCGTTCATTAGATAGCTCTTTAGCCTCCCAATAAGTACACCCCTAATTCCATTGAGAATGGATCTGGGAATTAGGTCCATTTGTGAGGAAGCTGCACTAAGACCGTTAACCTTCTGGAGACGCTTATGGAGCACTCCCGAGTTAGCCCCTTATAGAGAGGAATTAACTGAGATACTGGGGCTGAATGGGGCGAGTAAGATACCCTGGTTGAGACATTTCAAGTTGCTATGTGTGGAACTGGGACTGGTGGATTTGTGGGGGGAGACTCAAATTGTGTCACAATCCATTACTAGGAAGGCCCTGGTTGAGGCTTACAGGGAACATCGGCTGTCCTATCTGATGAGTAATGGTTCAACTGGTCGGCTGACTAATGCTTTTCTTACAGTTAAAAGTACTTATTGGGCAGAGACCATTTTGGATAGTATTCAACCAGCGTTGGCCAAAAAATTGTTTGTACAATTTAGATATGGGTGCCTTCCGCTTTGTTCGTTTGTTAAAAACTGGGGGGAACATGATCCGATTGAATGCCCTACCTGTGGTGAAGTAGAGGAAACGGAGGTGCACGTTTTCTTCCACTGCCACTCTTACAGGACACCTAGGCGACGCTGGTTAGTACAAGTATGTAAGAATATGGGCACAAGACACTCAAATGAGGCTTTTAGAATACTCAAAACTGAGTTGCACCGCCCAATTGTCTATTCAGTCTCCCATTATTTATTTTCCATGTGGTGCATAAGAAGGAAGTTTTTGGAGCCCGATCCCTAACGGTTGAACCCAGTATATGGTCTTTAACCTTTTTTAGAAACAAAATAAGATTTATTAATTATGTCCCATGATTGAACACATTTATTTGTAATTTTATTAACAATGAAGCCTTAGCTTCTGTTTTAATAAGTTATTTTTTATATGTGTGTGGGTCTCTAGTATGGTTTTGTTCTAACAATTGCACAAATTATTTGCACTAGCACTTTATGGCCATTGCTTATGTGTACGGTAATTGAATGGAAGAACTGTATTAATGTTTTTTCAAGTTTTTATCCAAGTTTTTATGTACTGTGGACATTTATATGCTTTTATGGTCAATGTACCGAAATAAAGCTTTTCAAATGGAATGAAGAGCATATCAATAGTATGTAGCTGGTTAAAAGTCTGCATGCATAGTGTACAAAATATTGTACCTGCACTTGTATTAGTGGTTATGCCATTCTTTTAGTATATGACTAATAACTGGAGTAATTAAAGTACTGCAAAGAGAGTGCATACTCAATTTATAAGTGCTTAGGTATTGGTGAAGTGAAAGGATACGTAGATAGTGCTGGATGGATGAATGGAGAAGTGCATGGGACAGACAGAAGGATTCCTAGACTGTATAGGTACTAACTGAGTATTTAAAAAACTGTATCAATGCTATGTAGCTGATTAGAGGTCTGCATGCATAGTGCACAGAATATTGTAGCTGTACTAGTTTTTCTGGCTAGGCCATTCCTTAGGTACATGACTAGTAATTAGAATAATTTCAGTGCTGCAAAGAGAGTACATGTTGAACTAATAGGTGCTTAGGTATTGGAGGAGTGATAGGATACGTAGATAGTGCTGTATGGGTGATTGGAGAAATACATGGCACAGACAGAAGGATTCCAACACTGAATAGGTATTAACTGGGTATTTTATTTGGTCTTTCGTTTGGGAGAAAAGTACATATCCGTTAGACAAGCGTCCTGCATTCATTCTTGACAAAAATGGTTCAACCGTCCAGATTGGCTCACTCTGCCTTACGATTTGTGCACTATATGCTTGTTATGCCTCTACTGAACGCCACCGGACCCCCGGGTTGTCGGAACCATGGCTGTGTTCTCACATCCCACGCCCACTTGTTACCATTCCTTGACTGCTGCCGGCCCCCGGGTTGTTGGCGATATAGCTGTGTGCAATATGAAAGCTTGTAATAAACGGTTGAACACCCAAAAAACAAAAAAAAACAAAAACAAAACTGGGTATTTAAAAGACTGTATCAATGATATATAGCTGATTAGAGGTCTGCATGCATAGTGCACAGAATATTGTAGCTGTACTAGTATTGGTGTGTCTGGTTTCCAGAATGGTAGTCTGTATTTTAGGGTGTGAGGAGGTGCATCAGATGATCACGTGGATGATGTCATCAGTGATGTCATTTGAGATGTCATCAGTGATGTCATCCGTGATGTCACTGACCATGTCATGAGTGATGTATTATGTGACATCATCAGCACTGCATTGCAGTGGCGTGAGTTATAGTTAGCACAACTAACTATAACGGCCAAATTTCTCTTGTTTTGTACGAGTAAAATGTCCAACTAACTATGACGTCCATGAAACCTGTGGTTTTTCCAGTGAATTTTATATATATGTATTTAATCTCCTCTCACACTTACAAGGAGGAATCAGCACTCAGGTTGTAGTTTGGAAGTATTTAATCTGCAAAGGATTTAGGTCCAGATCTCTATACTGGGGTGAACGTATGACATTGTTCTGCATTCTGTCCATCAACATGTTTTTACATTTGTCACCTGAGTGGGACGGGTATGCTCAGATGTGAGTCCCGTGCTCTCCATGCCAGTGGAATCAAGCTATCCTGGCTAATGAGGCCTGAAAGGCCAAAACAGGTCCTAGGATGCTTGTTTCCAGTCCAGGGAAGACCTGGCTTGGCAGTTCGGGCTAGACTGCTCCCATGGGGCTCAGGGTCAAGGCTGATTTGTATATGGCTGGGTTCAAATTGGAATGGCATGGTGAGAAAAAAAACAATGGATTTAGGCCCAGATCTCTGTACTGGGGTGAATGTATGACATTGTTCTGCATTCTGTCCATCAACAGTTGTTTTTGCATTTGTCACCCCGAGTGGGACGGGTATGCTCAGACGTGAGTCCCATGCTCTCCATGCTACTGGAATCAAGCTATCCCGGCTGATGAGGTCAGAAAGCCCGAAACCGGTCCTAGGATGCTTGTTTCCAGTCCAGGGAAGACCTGGCTTGGCAGTTCGGGCTAGACTGCTCCCATGGGGCTCAGGGTCAAGGCTGATTTGTATATGGCTGGGTTCAAATTGGAATGGCATTGTGAGCATAAAAACTATGGATTTAGACCCAGATCTCTGTACTGGGGTGAATGTATGACATTGTTCTGCATTCTGTCCATCAACAGTTGTTTTTACATTTGTCACCCCGAGCGGGGCGGGTATGCTCAGAAGTGAGTTCGGTGCTCTCCATGCCACTGGAATCAAGTTATCCTGGCTGATGAGGGCTGAAAGTCCGAAAGTGGTCCTAGGATGCTTGTTTCCAGTTTAGGGAGGACCTGGCTTGGCAGTTCAGGCTGGACGGTTCCCATGGGGCAGAGAGTCAAGACTGATTTGCATATGGCTGGGTTCAAACTGGAATGGCATGGAGAGCAAAAAACGATGGATTTAGGCCGAGATCTCTGTACTGGGGTGAATGTATGACATTGTTCTGCATTCTGTCCATCAACAGTTGTTTTTGCAATTGTCACCCCGAGTGGGACGGGTATGCTCAGACGTGAGTCCCGTGCTCTCCATGCTACTGGAATCAAGCTATCCTGGCTGATGAGGGCTGAAAGCCCGAAATCGGTCCTAGGAGGCTTGTTTCCAGTCCAGGGAAGACCTTGCTTGGCAGTTCGGGCTGGACTGTTCCCATGGGGCTTAGGGTCAAGACTGATTTGCATATGGCTGTGTTCAAACTGGAATGGCATGGTGAGCAAAAACACGATGGGGTTAGGCCCAGATCTCTGTACTGGGGTGAATGTATGACATTGTTCTGCATTCTGTCCATCAACGGTTGTTTTTGCATTCGTCACCCAGAGTGGGGCGGGTATGCTGATAAGTAAGTCCTGTGCTCTCCATGCCACTGGAATCAAGCTATCCTGGCTGATGAGGGCTGAAAGCCCGAAACCAGTCCTAGGATGCTTGTTTCCAGTCCAGGGAGGACCTGGCTTGGCAGTTCAGGCTGGACTGTTCCCATGGGGTACAGGGTAAAGCCTGATGTGCATATGGCTGGGTTCAAACTGGAATGGCATGGTGAGCAAAAAATGATGGATTTAGGTCCTGATCTCTGTACTGGGGTGAATGTATGACATTGTTCTGCATTCTTTTCATCCGCTGTTGTTTTTGCACAACGTCATATCAGCATATCTTGCCCCGTGACCGCCATACCTGTATGTTCGTCAATGTGACTTATTCATAATAAACATACTTAGGATTGCAAACAATGGACTACACATTACTTTAATTCAAAACAATTCAATTCAAAACAACAGAAGAGTATCCAAAATTTCAATATATACAAAGCTCTGTAAGGAGAAAACAGGAGAACAGCCCGTCCACCAACACCTTTAAGTGCCTTATGTCAAGAAGTGAAATGTGTCAAAGGGATAGTGACTTTCCAGTGTTGAACTGAAAGGCTAGTGGCCATATTAATCTGGGCATGTTGCGTATCATAATGGTTCTTACGCGAAAGAAAAGAAAAAAAGGGATGTTAATATACACACACTATCCCTAAATAAAGTTCTAGCGATTATAGTTCCATTCCTATCACAGCTCATTTGAGATGTCATGAGTGATGTCATGAGTGATGTAACTGACCATGTCATGAATGATGTAATGTCTGAGGTCATTAGCAGTACATTGCAAGGGCGTAAGTTATATTTAGCTCAGGTAACTATAACTGCTGAATGTCACTGGTTGTGTATGAGTGAAATCTGAGTCTAAGTATACCGTCCGTGTAATCTTTGTTTTTTTCAGAACATTTCTAGTTTTTTTAAAAACTTTAAGTAAAATACATATCACAATGGATGGTGGGGGGTTGGAAGCAGGGCCTAGCATTGTGCTGCCCCCACCCAAGCTTGCTGCTCCTGCCTTCCCTCCTCCTAGCCATCCATTGTCCAAGTCCATGTCCCTGCTCCCTTATTACAGCCCTGTGTGGCCGTTGTTCTGCCACTGGCCTTCCCGCCTTCTCTGAACAGTTAGCTTGCTGCCCCATCCACCTCCTCCCTATCCTCTGTTGTCTGAATCCATGGACTAGCCTCCTCCCTCCTGCCATGCCTCGGCTGATGTGCTGCCACTGTCGTCCATTTAGCATGATGTACCAGTCCACTCCTCCTGCCCTCCATTGCCCAATTCTATGCCCCATCATTGACCCCCTGCTTAGCCTCTGTGCTTAGCTTTGCTGCCCCTTTTCTCCTTCCCCCTGCCCTCCGATGTCTGTGTGCATGCCCCTGCTCCACCCTTTTTGCCCACCATGTTCCATGGACCTGTCACTCCTATGTACTCTGAGTGTTCTGTTGAGCTGCCACTTCCCTCCCACCTGCCTAGCATTGTCGGATGACTGTAAGCTGTCCCTGCAACCTCTACCCTGCCTCTCCACATTCCATGCCCCTATCCCCTTCCTCCTGTCCTCCATGGTCCATTTTACTGCCACACCCTTCTGCCCTCCCTGGTCTGTTGTGCTGCAACTGCTCCTCCTGCCTGCCTCGTGTGGTCTGTTGTGAGGTCCCTTCCCCTGAACTCTCTTGTCTGTGCCCAGGGTCCTGACCCTCCCTTCAATCCTCCATGGTCCTTTGTGCTTGCCCCTGCACCCTCCTTCTTGTCCATCTTAGCCATTGTACTGCCACTAACCCTCCCGCTTGCCATGCATAGTCTTCTGTGCTGCCACAGCCCCTCCCACCTTCCCTGTGTAGTCAGCTAGCTGCCCCAGACCCCCTCCCACATTCCCTCCATGGTCTGTGTGTATGCCATTATAGTCTTACTGTTGCTTTTCATGGTGTGTTTTGCTTCTAGTGGCAATCCTGCCTGACCTCCATGGTCATCTTGCTGCTCCTGCCCTGCCCCCTTGCCACCAGCCCTCTGTTTCCATGTGCAGACCCCTATTCCCTCCCTCCTGGCTTGTCTGTTCCATTGTAATACCCCTGATCTGTCCCTCCTGCCCTTTATGGTCCGGTATGCTGCAGCTATCGCTCCTGTCTGTCCATTATGGTCAGCTGGCTATCATTGTCTCTTTCCCCTCTGTTCTCTGTTGTCCATGTGCATGGTCCTGTCCCCTCCTTATTGCTTTCTATGGGTTGTTGTGCTGCACTCCCGTCCCGCCTGCCCTGTGTGGTGTATTGTGCTGCTGCAAACCCTGATGCCTACGCTGTAGGGTCAGTTTGGTGCACCTCTCCATGTCCCTCCTGTCCTCTGTTATCCAAGTCCATGTCCCTACCCCAATTCCTCCTTTCTTCCATGATCAAATGTACCATACTTGCTAACACTTTGAACTTGGTATGAGGGAGATTTAAAAACAAAACTGGGGTATTGATTTTCCCCTTTGACCTTCATTGAAAAAGAGTAGATTGTAGACAGAAGACAGATCAAATAAAGCCCATTTGGGCTTAAAAACATTGGATGTTTCCTTGCTGAATCGGGTCTGTTGGCAGTATGGTCTTACTACCACTGCCTCTTCCTTCTGCCCACAATGGTCTATTGTATTGCCACAGCTTCTCTTGCCAGTCCTGTATTGTTGGTCTGTTGCCCCAACCCCCTTTTCACTACCCTCCCTAGTCTGTTGTGCTGCCACTGCCCTTCCTGCCTGCCCAGTGTGGCCAAATTGTTGACTCGGCACCCTCCTATCTGCCTTCAATTATCAGAGTCTGTGGCCCTTGCCTCTGCCTCTCAACAGTATTCTAATGAACAACTAGATTGCTAACATTCTATATTTATTACGAAAGTGTGGAATGCCTGACGTCATCTTGATGTAACCAAAACTGTAATACCTAGAGCATTTCCTTTAGAAATTACATATATGAGAGGGTCTTATATGCATCAAAATTATGGTTAGTGCTCTAAAAAAAATTAGGACATATTTTCTGAGTTTTCAAATAGCGACAAAGCAGTTTTAAACTATTTGTTATCTTTGTTTTTTAATCCAGTTGACCACTTGATTAAATGTTGCACTTAGGGGAGAGGATGTGGTGTTACTTTCAGAGCTGCAGACTTTGCAACTGGGAAACCAGGTTGGAGTTTCTGCTTCCGCTCGACATTCTGTGATTCTGGTCAAATCACTTAATATCCCCATGTCTACAACCAAAATGAATGTATTCTTGTGTGAAGTAACCAATGCTCATGTAAAGCATGCCAATACCTGACAAGTACGCACTATAAAAATCTGCAAAAACACAAAAAATAGGGGCTACATGTGGGCTACATCTGGGTGATATTTGTGCTACATTTGGGCTCTTTAGTCTCTGGTGGCCATCTTGGGAGATGTATTTGTTATGAATGTTTCCTAATTTCGTCATTTACTGCAGTCTCCTCAGTGGGAAATGCTTTCAGTTTTTTACTTCGATTCCATCAAGAAGGTATTCAGATATGTCACACATTTGCAATACATTCTGAATGTTAGCACTCTAGTTGCTCATTAGATCACTGTAGTAAAGCTATTGCGCACCAGGGAAGACTGCTGCTGGTATTCAAAGTGCATGTTTCAGTCTGCATGTCAGACATTTTTTAATGAAATAGAAGAGAATTTGAGAAGTCAAAATGTGCCCTCATTTTTCTTTCAGCAGCACTAATCATAATTTCTCTAGCAAAATGAACCCCCTGATTTTGTTCCTTTGCAAATTAAATGTTTTAAGTGTTACCACTTTATTCCAATCAAGATGGCTTCAGGTGTTCCATACTTTTGTCATAAGTAAGACGGTTAGAGCTCTAGTTGTTCTTTAGCAACCTATGGAACATTCTGTCATTGGGCTATACTTGGGCTACATCTGGGTGATACCTGTGCTACATCGGGGCTCTTTTGTCTCTGGTGGCCATCTTGGAAGACTTATTTGTTATGAAGTTACCTAATTTCCTCATTTACTACAGTCTCCTCAGTAGGAAATACTTTCAGTTTATTTTACTTTGATTCCATCAAGAAGGCATTCAGATGTGTCACACATTTGCCATGAATTCAGAATATTAGCACTCTAGTTGCTCATTAGATCACTGTAGTAAAGCTACTTCTCACCAGGGAAGTCTGCTGCTGGTATTCAGAGTGCATGTTTAAGTCTGCATGTCAGAATTTCTTTTAATGAAATAGAAGAGGATTTGAGAAGTCACTCAAAATGTGCCCTCATTTTTCTTTCTGCCACACTAATCATACTTTCTATGGCAAAATTAACCCCCTCATTTTCTTCCTTTTTAAATTAAATGTTTTAAGCGTTACCACTTTATTCCAATCAAGATGGCTTCAGGTGTTCCATACTTTTGCCATATGTAGTAAGATCACAGGGCGCCCGAGAGAGTGTCAAGGTATGCGTTTGAACAGGGATTAGTTAAATTTTTAATACAATTTGGTGCTTTGCACATACTGCACATACTGTTTTTAAAAGTGAATGGTCCCTGCCTGTCAGTGCTGAGATTCCCGGTCTACCACGGTCTTCAGGGCCGCTTGAGTGGAGGGATGTAGCTCCTCCCCCCGGTCACGTCGCTTCCAGGGTAGAGTGTATTTAGTCTCTGAAGGGCTGACGCCGAGTAAGTAAGATCACGGGGCGCCCGAGAGTGTGTCAAGGTGTGCGTTTGAACGGGGATTGTTTTAATTTTTGATACTATTTGCTGCTTTTTGTCTAACCGGTCACAGCAAATCAGCCTACAAACACTTAAATCCAAACGTAAAAATATATGGTGAGGTGTCCTCCAGGGCTCAGCACTCAGCTCGCTCCTCTTTAATATCTACCTGGCTCCTTTATTCACTTTGATCGCCAACTGGGGTGTGAAGGAAATATCTTACGCCGACGATACCCAGTTGGTGTTTTCTTTTAAAGAACAAAAGGACATAGCCCTAGTAAACTAGACATTTATCGTTGGATGAACAACAACAAGTTGAACTTCAATGCCAGTAAAACGGAAGTACTATTCTTTGGGAACATCTGCCCTCTGCCTGCGGAACTCTGGTGGCCGCAGGAAATGGGCCCTCCTCCCACTCCGGCAACATCGGCAAAAAACCTAGGGGTTAAATGGGAGACAGACCTCACCCTTTCAGCCCAGATCACGCAGGTGTCAGCGGCCTGTTTTGGGAAATTGAAAAGCCTACGCAAAGTTATACAATTATTGCCTGAGGAATGCCGCCGGGTGGTTATACATGCCACGGTGACGGCAAGACTGGATTATGCGAACAGCCTATATATAGGACTACCGGCCTACCAGATCAAAAGGTTGCAAATAGTCCAGAATGCAGCAGCAAGAATGATAAGGAGAGTACTGTTCAGGCACCACTTCTCTCCACACATCAAGAAACTCCATTGGCTGCCCGTGGCCAGGAGAATAAAATTTAAGGCACTTACTCTTGCTCTCCGTTCTCTCCACGGAAAATGCCCAAAGTATTTGAAACTACGTCTGTGCAGCTACAAACAAAATAGGCCCCTCAGATTTAACGCCCTGAACCTTTTGAGCGTCCCTAGGTTCAAGAAGGCGCGCATTGGAGGTAGATCCTTTGGGACAGTGGCCTCAAAGCTTTGGAATGAGATGCTCAACTTTCTGCGGCAGATTAAATTTGAGCCAATTTTTAGGAAAGCCTTGAAAACGTGGCTTTATAGCATAGATCCTTAAGTGATGGGATCACACCTGCCGGTCTTGCGGTCTGCACCCCTGTTTCTTTCTTAGCCCAGGGACACCTCTGCTTGAGGTAACTTCTCGCTCTGTTATACATTTTGTTATTATTATTATTGTAAGTAAGACTGTTAGCGCTCTAGTTGTTCTTTAGAACTCTCTGGGACATTTGGCTATACTTGGGCTACATCTTGGTGATATTTGTCCTAGATTTCGTCTCTGGTGGCCATCTTGGGAGACTTATTTGTTATGAAGTTTCCTAATTTCCTCATTTACTACAGTCTCCTCAGTAGGAAATACTTTCAGTTTATTTTAGTTTGATTCCATCTCGAAGGCATTGAGATGCGTCACACATTTGCCATAAATTCAGAATGTTAGCACTCTAGTTGCTCATTAGATTACTGTAGTAAAGCTACTGCTCACCAGGAAAGTCTGCTGCTGGTATTCAAAGTGCATGTTTCAGTCTGTATGTCAGAATTTTTAGGGCTCGCGCCCTGCGTTGCACTGCGTAGCAGTGCTCACGCAGCGAGTCCTTTTGTCCGGGGTTCAGAAATGGACCCTGGAATTGTACACGCTCGTGCGTGTCTTTTTTGTTTTGTGGGTTGTAATTGGGCTTTGAGGGCGTGTTTTGTTTCAACAGAGCATGCAATAGTCCAAAGGCGGGCGCATTGCTTCTCCCACGGCCTATTGGTGTCTGTTACGCGCGCCAAAGGTCATGTGGTTTCAATTATCATGCCCAGACAAGGGCGCCATAATTAAAAGCACATGTGGCGCGCGCGCGCGTACTAGGCACTATTTCGTTCTCATTCGATTACATGGAAGGGAGAATAAATGCTATGACAATAGCGTCTGCATATACCTGTTCTGCCGTAGAGCAGTCTATTGGCACTAAGGCACAAGCTTGTTTCTGAAACAACAAGAGAAGTGCGGCTCAATGGTTAGAGCATCATGACCCTGATGCAGAGGTCTGGCCCGGGACCGGGGTTCAATTTCCGCCTCGGCGGGTCTTGGGCTCAATTTCCTCTGACCTGATAATTCTCGGCTCGGTGCCTATTATAATCATGGGTCCCGCTCTGCAACTCTGGGCAATAGCTTGCTTAATCTCCACAACGGCCCCAACAGCGCTGGGATGCCTGGCTTCACCTTGGGGGTGCCCAGGAGTAGACACTTCACAGTGAAAAGCCAGGAAGGGTTCCTCAGCGGTATGCGTTACAGTGCCAGGACACCCCAGTTTGGGTATTAGTGCTCTTTACAAGTACAAATTACATTTACATATGAAAAGAGTAGAGTAGGCATGGGCGGAAAATCCGTTTCGCTCGCGGATTTTGCGGATTTCCGGTAAATTCGCAATCCGCGAGATCCGCGAATCTCCCGCAAAATCCGCAAATCCGCGAGCAGCGGATTTTATGGCTTGCTCGCACTGTTCGCGTGAGTTCGCGGCTTGCCAGTACAACTTCGCACCCCGCGAGTAAGTGCTAAATTGCAGAAATACGATCTTAGCAAAACTGAAACTACTTACCAGGTTCAAAAGTTCAGGCTCATCATTAGTAGCCATTTCCTGTAGCGCTTCCTGAGGGGCCCCTCCAGAGTTCAGTTGCCAGTTGCAACTATTATGTGACCCTGCTCTGAACCTCAGAATAGTTACACATATGCCACAAGAATGTCTGACTAAATATCGAAACCAAAAATATCGACATACAAAAATATCGGGACAAAAATATCGAAGTCAAAAATATCGGAATCCTATCCCTAACAAGGTAAGTACAAAAATATCGAAAAAATAATATCGTAGTACAAAAATATCGAAATTAAAAATATCGTTTTTTTAAATGTATTAATAATAATGTTAAAATAATTATAAAATACATATAATGTTACAAATATTAAATACAAATATTAAAACATAATTAAAAAATTAAAACTAAGACATATACATTTAAAATAAATTAAAAACTTAATAATTTAATGTAATTTTATATTTTGTAATTTCATTTAATTGATTTAATTTAAATTTTTTTAATTTTTACCCTGTACGACTGTACCCCAAAAACCCAAAACTGACCCAGAACCCTAAAAATACCCCTTTACCCATGAACTGAAAACTGACCCTGAACCCTAAAAATACCCCTTGACCCAAAAACTGAAAACTGACCCTAAACCCTAAAAATACCCCTTTACCCAAAAACTGAAAACTGACCCTGAACCCTAAAAATACCCCTTTACCCAAAAACTGAAAACTGACCCTGAACCCTAAAAATACCCCTTTACCCATGAACTGAAAACTGACCCTGAACCCTAAAAATACCCCTTTACCCAAAAACTGAAAACTGACCCTAAACCCTAAAAATATCCCTTTACCCAAAAACTGAAAACTGACCCTGAACCCTAAAAATACCCCTTTACCCAAAAACTGAAAACTGACCCTGAACCCTAAAAATACCCCTTTACCCATGAACTGAAAACTGACCCTGAACCCTAAAAATACCCCTTTACCCATGAACTGAAAACTGACCCTGAACCCTAAAAATACCCCTGTACCCATGAACTGAAAACTGACCCTGAACCCTAAAAATACCCCTTTACCCATGAACTGAAAACTGACCCTGAACCCTAAAAATACCCCTGTACCCATGAACTGAAAACTGACCCTGAACCCTAAAAATACCCCTGTACCCAAAATTAATTAATATTATTTAATTACCAATTAATTATTAATTAACAATAACAAAAAAAGTAAATATATTAGCACATTTGCTGTAATTAATTTAATTTAAAAATTAATATTATTTTGCACAATTAATTAATTAAGAATAACAATAAATTATATATAAAAATTACTATAATTAATTTAATTAAATAATTAATAATAATTAATTACCAACTAATTAATCATTATAAATATGAAATAAATTATAATAATTAATTAAGTAATTAATAGAAATTAATTACCAATTAATTATTAATTAAAATATGTACAAACATATATCAATTAATTAATTATTATTAAATTACTTCCCACCCTATTCCCCTATAAACCCATAACCCGCTACAGAACATATTTATCAATTAATAAATTAATTAAAAATAATTTAAAATTAATTCTCAATTAATTAATTAATAATTCCTAATAATTAATAATTAATTTAACATAATTAAATTACTTCCCACCCTATTCCCCTATAAACCCACAACCCGCTACAGTAGTAAAAGACAATATTTAATAAAATAACATTAAAAATAAATAATAAAACATAATAAATACAATATAATATACACTAAATTTATTTAAAAATTGATATTAGTAACATCAAAGTTATTAATTTCGATATTATTAACATCGATATTTACAACTTCGATATTACTGATATCATACCAATATCGATATTTAGACTGTCGATATTACTTACCTTCGATATTTTTGTATATCGATATTTAAACTTCGATATTTTTGCATATCGATATTTAAAAATCGATATTTTGTCTGTGTACCATGCCACAAAGGTCCTGAATTACAGCTAAGGGAGACAAGCAGGAGCCAGGCTGGAAGTTAAAATCCATTAATCAGCCCCTAATTCATTATTGTCAGTTGGGGCAGGGCAGGTGTTGTAACTAATTTTGCAACAATGAAAGCACTTAGCAAGTGCAAAAGATCACTAATCAGGAAGCACTAAGGAAGCAGGTGCCAGCTAAAAAAATATTCTGTGACACATTAATCAGCCCCAAATTAATTCAGGTCACTTGAGGCAGGGAAGGTGTGCTTTGCTTTGCCGAAAATAATGTACACTGGACAACCAGAGGGTGTGGTGATGAAACAGAGGGTGGCATGGGTGGGCCAGAGGGTGGCATGAGTAGTCAGAGAGTGGCAGTGGTGACAGAGAGTGGCAGTGATGAAGAAGAGTGTCCCAAACAGGCTGGACACGTAGAAACAACAAGTTCGCAAAACTTGCGACCCGACAGGTAAGTTCGCAAATTGCGAAATTGTAAAAACCCTCGCGAACTGGCAGAAACACGCGCGAACACAAAAAAAAAAATCCGCAAATTCGCGGGAATTCGCGGATTTTGCGGATTGCGAGTTCGCAAATCCGCAAAATTCGCGAACGCGAGATTCGCAAAATTCGCCCATGCTTAGAGTAGAGATAAAGTGACTTAGATCAGTAGAGCTCCAATTAAGAGTGCTGAAATAGAGGTTTTAAAAGTTTGCGTCTGAAATGATTGGGCTCTAATACTTCTTTCAGGGGCAGAGGAAGTCAATTCCACAGTTTTACCACACTAATAAGACAATGCATAACCACCCTGTGTAGACTGTGTAAATACAGAGGGCACTAATAGACAATGCATGACCACCCCGCGTAGACTGTGTAAATACAGCGGGCATTAATAGACAATGCAAGACCACCCCATGTAAACTGTGAATGTAGAGGTCTGGAGCCGAAGATGATTTGTTAGGCACAGAATTTGGGTCAGTTGGCATCTTTTGAAGTGTTGCCGAATGAAGATTCCCACGGAAATGTATTGTGTACTAAACAGAGCAAATTAAATTGGACGTGCTCTTTCACAGGGAGCCAATTATAAGACTTTTATCAAGCTGGGCTGACATAATCTGAGCAGCAAATAGAGACAAGCTCCTAGACTGGCACAGTTTGTAGTCCTAAACCACTTCTAAACACAGCGTGTTAAATAAAGAGAACTAAATATTTGTCTCTTCAATTAAATGCTTCACCAAGGTTTTCCAAAGGCAGAGTTTGGTTTGTTGATAGAGTTTTGATAAAAATACAGTAAGTGCAGGATTTTGCCACAGGTGCATGGGCACCTTTTATGTTGGGTGAGACGCCATTCTATATTCTACAGCCAACACTAAGAGGGTGGACGTAGCGACTTATCTGATTTTCTGAAACCAAGTCTAGTTTCTTTTATTCTTCAGAACGTGAACGCTAATTAGTTCTCTTGCCTATTTAAATAGAAGAGTTTGTGTGCTCTGTTTCACTCACATCCGATACTCTGATTGTGACTGGAGTACTCTCTGCAACTCAGTAAGGCATTTAGGGATTAGCCTTTGATTCAGCTACGCTATCCTTATATACTGTAATCATCGCTATGTTCGTCATTGCCTCAATATAATTATAGCCTTCTCCTTATGATACAGTTTTTAACTAAATGCTCGTGACTTTTGCAGCTACGCAAATACAAATATGAGATTGTGGGTACTTGTGCTTGAACGCCTAAACAAGCAGGAGTTTTCACGTTTCTTGTTTACCCTTACAAACCAGCGTTTCATGCTCCTTAATATAAAAACACGCCCGCGAGTGCGTATCCTGTCTGTATAGTAAGAGTCAGTATTATAATCCTAAGTTTCATTGCGAAACCCCATTATTTTTCATCCTTGTGTACTTGGGAGTTCTGGTAGACTTCCAGGTTTTTAAAAGCTTTGGCACACTTTGCAGTTATCAAAGCCGGAATAATAAATGTGCACAATGTTTGTCTTTCCAGACATAAAACCAAATAGACAGTGTTGTATTAGTTATGATCTCAGACACCACAATTTTAGTTTAGAGTACAGGCGCCATATGGCAAACCTCGTAATGCTCATTAAGCGCCCGCAATCACTTTCCCTTTCGCCTGTGATCACTTTCGCTACAAGATCACCCGCAAGGACCGCACCAACAGAATAGGAGGAGAAATTGCCATCGTCCACAGAAACACTTTCAAAATCTCGACACACGCAGGCGACACCCTCAGCACTGCCGAACACCCTCACTTCCAGATCCACACTGACCCCAACACCACCCTCAGAGGCACCCTCATCTACAGACCCCCCCGGACCCCAACCGCAGTTCAGCGACTCCATCACCGACCTCGTCAGCACACATGCCCTCGCCTCCACAGACTACATCTTCCACTGGGACCTGAACTTCCACCTCGAGAACAACAACGACACCAACTCCTCCACCCTGATCGAAATCTCAGCAACCTCGGACTCAGACAACTCGTCACAGCACCCACACACTCCGCCGGCCACACGCTTGACCCCATCTTCTCAGTGAGCACCCACGTTTTCTTCAACTGCACCACCAAACTCCACTGGACCGACCACCGCTGCATCCACTTTACCTTCTGGAAACCCACCACACACCACCACACCCAACACCGGAAAGCTACACAGCCCACAGGAACGCCACCCGCCGACACCACCAACTCATCAGATGCGCCAAAAGGACTGCCTTCAGAGACCGCCTAGACAACAACGTACACAACAGCAAAGAGCTCTTCAGCATCGTGAAGGAACTCTCGAACGCCAGCTCCAACACCAATGACATCCCACTGTCACAAGACATGTGCGACTCGCTGGCCACCTTCTTCCATCGCAAGATTGTAGACATCCACAACAGCTTCGACGCAGTCTCAACCAAGGCAACAGCCGACACCCCTGCGCCCACGACCAACACCCGCACCAACCGGCTGCTCGCCTGAACCAACATCAACAACGACGACACCATCAAGATCATGAACACCGTCCACTCCGGATCCCTGGAAAACCCCTGCCCACACCACATTTTCAACAAAGCCAGCAGCACCATCACACCCCACCTCCGGAAAACCACCAACATCTCCTTCGAGACAGCGACCTTCCTGGAGAGCTGGAAGCACGCAGAGATCAACGCCTTACCAAAGAAACCCAAGGTGGACCTCTAGGACCTCAAGAATTTCTGACCCATCTCCCTGTCCCGTTCCTGTCGAAGGTCATCGGAAAGACTGTCAACAAAAAACTGACCAGCTTCCTCGAAGAGAACAACATCCTGGACCTATCCCAGGCAGGGTTCCGCAGCAACCACAGCACCGAAACTGCCCTCATCGCTGCCACCGACGACATCAGGATCATGCTCGACAACTGAGAAACCACAGCCCTCATCCTCCTGCACTTGTCAGCCGCTTTCTACACAGTCTGCCACCGCACACTAAGAGCATGCCTACACGACGCCGGAATCCAAGAGAATGCCCTGGACTGGACCACCTCCTTCCTCTCCGGGAGAACCCAGAGCGTCTGCCTCCCATCTTCTCCTCCGAAGCCACTGAGATCATCTGCGGCATACCCCAAGGCTCATCTCTCAGCCCAACTCTGTTCAACGTCTACATGGCACCACTCACCCACGTCGCCCGACAGCACAACCTAAACATCATCTCTACGCCGACGACACCCAGCTGATCCTCTCACTCACCAAGGACCCCCACACCGCCAAAACCAACCTCCAAGAAGCAATGAAGGCCGTCGCGGACTGAATGAGGAACAGCCAACTGAAGCTGAACTCGGACAAGATGGAGGTCCTTATCCTCGGCTCCACCCACTCGGCCTGGGATGACTCCTGGTGTCCGACAGCACTAGGAGCACCCCCTACACCCACCAACCACGCACGAAACCTAGGGGTCATCCTCAACTCCACACTCTCCATGAAAAAGCAGGTCAACGCCGTCTCCTCCTCCTGCTTCAACACCCTCCGCATGCTTCGCAAGATCTTCAAGTGGATCCCCACCGAAACTAGAAGGACGGTCACCCAGGCTCTCGACACCAGCAGACTGCACTATGGCAGGGCACTCTACACAGGAGCACCTGCCAAACTCCTGAAGCAATTCCAAAGCATCCAAAACGCCTTCGCTCGCCTGATCCTTGACATCCCCCACCCAAGCCACATCACCCCACCTGAAAGACCTGCACTGGCTCCCCATCAACAAGAGGATAACCGTCAAGCTCCTCACCCACGCACACAAGGCACTCCATGACACCGGACCAGCGTACCTCAACAGACAACTCAGCCTCTACACCCCCACCCGCCAGCTCCGCTCCGCAGACCACACCCTCGCCACCATACCCCGTATCCGAAGAGTGACCGCTGGTGGCAGATCATTCTCCCACCTCGCCGCCAAGACGTGGAACACCCTCCCCATCTGCACATGGCAGACCAAAGACCTTCTAACCTTCAGGAGACTCCTCATGACCTGGCTCTTCGAACAGTAGCAGCATCCACACCCTAGTGCCTAGAGACCCTCACGGTTATGTAGTGCGCTTTACAATGCTATGATTGATTGATTGAACTACACACACATACAACCATACACACAACCACACACACGCAGCTACACAACCATACACACACAACCACACACTCACAACACAACCACACACACAACCACACAACCACACACAACCACACACATACAACCACACACATATACAACCATACACACAACCACACACACAACCACACACACAACACAACCACACACAACCAACCACAACCACACACACAAACACACACAACCACACACATACAACCATACACATATACAACCATACACAAAACCACACACACAAACACACACAACCATACACATAACACCACACACAAACACAACCACACTGAACCCACACACACCCAACCACAAGCACACACACAAGCACAAACACACACACAACCACACACACAACCACAAAAACAACACACACAACCACACACTTAACCACTCACACACAACCACACACACACACAACCACACACACAACCACACACAACCTCACACACAACCACACACACACACACACACATACACACAAGCATACACAACCACACACACAAACACACACAACCACACGCACAACCACACACACACAACCACCACACACAATCACACAACCACACACACAGCCACACAATCATTAACACACACAAACACACATACAACCACACACACACAACCACACACACAACCATACACAACCACACACAAACCACACACACAACTACACACACATAACCACTCCCAACCACACACACAACCACAAGCACACATACAAGCACACACAACCACACACACAACCACACACAACCATATACACAACCACACACATATACAAACATACACACAACCACACACACAAACAACCACACACACACACAAACACACATACAACACACACACAACCATACATATAAAACCACACACAACCACAGACACACAACCACACACACAACCACACACAACCACACACACACGACCACAAGCACACACACAACCACACACACAACCACACACACAACCACAAACACAACACACACAACCACAACCACACACTCAACCACTCACACACAACCACACACACACAACCACACACACAACCAACACACTCTGGAACATTCTGTCATTGGGCTATACCTGGGCTACATCTGGGTGATATTTGTGCTACATTTGGGCTCTTTTGTTCTCTGGTGGCCATCTTGGGAGACTTATTTGTTATGAAGTTTCATAATTTCCTCATTTACTACAGTCTCCTCAGTAGGAAATACTTTCAGTTTTTTTACTTTGATTCCATCAAGAAGGCATTCAGATGTGTCACACATTTGCCATCAATTCTGAATGTTAGCACTAGTGGCTCATTAGATCACTAAAGTAAAGCTACTGCTCACCAGGGGAGTCTGCTGCTGGTATTGAAAGTGCATGTTTCAGTCTGCATGTCAGAATTTGTTTTAATGAAAAAGAAGATGATTTGAGAAGTCACTCAAAATGTGCCCTAATTTTTCATTCTGCAGCACTAATCATAATTTCTATGGCAAAATGAGCCCCCTCAGTTTGTTCCTTTTTAAATGAAATGTTTTAAGAGTTATAACTTTATTCCAATCAAGATGGCTTCAGGAGTGCCATACTTTTGTCATAAGTAAGGCTGTTAGCACTCTAGTTGTTCTTTCGAACACTCTGGGAAGCTGCAGTAGAACACAAAGGAATCAACTGACAGTCTCTGCCCTTGTTGGATGTACATGTTTTACTGACAATGTCAGACTTCATTCTCACATGACTAAGAAAGATAATGTGAATTTACAGAAAATATGCTCTCAGTTTAACTTCTAGATCACCTTCCAAATCTCTGTGCGAAAAGCATGAGAAAGTAGTTTTCTCTCAAACATGATTCATGATATCCCAGCAGAAGGCTTTTTCACATGGTAAAATCACCTTAGAACACACCACAATTCCTAAAATGGGTATTGTACCATCAATAAATGATTTATAATATAACTAAAGTCTTAAAACCTTCTATTAACTGCAATGCTTTTTAATGAGGTGATATCATGTATACTGGTCCCAATATGGCTGCCAACACTTCTGGATGAAGTTCTGACAGCCAATCAGATCTCACAATGAGATGTGTGGTTAGGCACCGCCCAGATATATATATATTTTTTTTTCTTTAATATCTAAAAACGGATTTACAACATTTCCCAAAAAGGCACATCTCTAAACCAAGGGCTACCTTTTTGCCAAATGTGGTGTAATTCTGTTCAGCAGTTTGGGCTGTAGCTTCGGCTAAAGGTTCCTAAGGGAAATTGCATGGGGAAAACACATTTTAGGATCTCCTTTTTTCTCGGCCCCCACTTGACGAATCACGGTGAAACTTTCAGGATAGAAGCGGACCAGAGCGGGCCATACTTTTTTAAATTTTGTGAAGATTCGTCAATCGGCGCCAAAGTTATTGGGAATAGAATGTTGCGGATTTCCTATGGAAAATAGGTCCTTAATATAACTAACTACTGGCGACCGCCAGTAGGTAATATCTATCTATCAATCTATCTATCTATCTATCTATCTATCTATCTATCTATCTATCTATCTATCTATCTATATATTCACTGAAAATTTCACTCATACAAAACCATTGAAATTCCCCCGTTATAGTTAATTCAGCTAACTATAACTCGCGCGCCCGCAATGCACTCCTGATGACGTCACATATTATATCACTCATGACATGGTCAGTGACATCACTCATGACATCACTGATGACATCTCAAATGACATCACTGATGACATCATCCTGTGAATGTGTGTCTTTCTGAAAAATAAATATTTGTTATATATGTATATATATGTATATCTAAAAGTCAAAGGAAGAATAAATGGGTAAATAAGTGTCTAATTTTTTTTTTTTAAATTGATTTTATAACTGACTTATTAAGTATATCTCAGTGAATACATGTATTAGCGAGTAATGTTTAAATATATAAATATCTGTATCAGTGTCTCGCTTTGTGTATAAGTGGCTACATGGGTTAGTGAGTAGCTACATAAGTGTCTATATCGGCATTAGTTGGTTTTTTGAGTATCAGAATAAGTGTCTGTATGGTTTGATGGGGGTATTACTTAGCGCATAAATGCATGAATGAGTGACTCACTGTTTGTATGTGTTTTGAAGACAGCATGTGTGCAGAACTGTATGGGTGGATGAGTGTGTATATGGGTGTGTTAGAGTCTTTATGAGTAAGTACATATGTTTTAAACTAGTATATGTGAGTATTTTTGTATATAAGTAAGGATATATGACAGTGACAGATTGAAAGAGTTCCTGTATAAATAAGTATGTGTTTCTATTAGTAATTGTTTAAAAGAGTAAGTATGCATACGTTTCTGTAGAAATAAGTGTAGTGGTGTGGGTTGAGCTGTATTTGCAAGTAATGGATGTTTGATTGATATTTGCTTGTGTGAGTATATGTGTGAATAACTCTATGTATAAGTGTAGGTGTGTAATAGGATGCATTGGTGTATGAGTACATATAATGAGTGAATACATGTATGAGTGACTATATAAACTATTTGTGAATTAGTGGATGTGTATGTAGATTTTAGAATTACTGAATAGGTTGTTCTAACTGGTATTGGTATCATTTTTTTGGAAAATGTTAGGTTCTATTTTTGAATGTGTGCATCAAAGGTTATATTAGGGTGAGAGGAGGTCTGCCACTCTTTCACAAGGATGATGTCATCAGTGATGTCATCAGTGATGTCATCAGTGATGTCACTGACCATGTCATGAGTGATATAATATGTGACATCATCAGCAGAGCATTGCGGGCGCACGAGTTATAGTTAGCTGAATTAAATATAACAGGGGATTTTCAATGGTTTTGTATGAGTGAAATGTCTAGCTAACTATAACATGTATAAAACCTATGTTTTTTCCAGTGAAGTTCAAAGGTTTTTTAAATGCTAATTTTTACCTATAACGTGGCTGAAACCTATGGTTTTTTCAGTGAATTTCAAAGGTTTTTTAAACGCTAATTTTTAACTATAACGTGGTTGAAACCTATGGTTTTTTCTGTGAATTTCAAAGGTTTTGTAAATGATTGATTCAGGTTCAGAAAATGCTTTATTCGATTTTAGCAATAATAAAATCATAAAAGCGACAAAGATATATACACCATTTCATAGTAAAGAAATAACAGCCAGTCATTAAAACCATTAAAATAGTAATAAATTGGTACTTTATCAGAGTAAAGCTTTGCATATTAACAATTTCATTAAACAATACATTAGTCATTAATCAGTAATCATTAAATTTCACTTCCTCAGGATGCTTTTTAAGAAACCAGTCATGACCGAAATACATTTCCCATTTTCCGATTGCTGTAAACTTAGATACGCTGGTCGACATTGTTGCCAATAGCCCTGTTTCAAATATTGTTTAATCCACCTTCTACGTTCCTTATCATAGTACTTACAAAATAAAATCACATGGAAAGTGGATTGCGAGGATAAGCCATCGCATGGGCATGATTCCAAAGTTCTTGACCAGTCATTTTTTGATGGAAAAGTTACTAGGAATAATTCAAATCTAAACCTGGTCAAGATAAAACGGTCAAAACCCACAATACAAATAGATAGGGTTGAATCGCATAACAGGCCAGAGTCATTTGGTGATGAATTACTGTGATTTTGGTAAATTCGCCTGAAGATCTTAACATCTCAAAATGGTTCATACAAATAGTTTTTTAATTTCTTTCTAGATAGCCCACTGATTGATTCTGGGATATTGTACAATTCTGGTCTTTGCAAATCAATACAGGTTTTCTTAACATATGCCAGCCATGGGATGTGTATTGCATTATCCAGGGCCATTACGTCCTTTATAATTTCCCGGTTAAGACCCAAGATTCTACAGTCCATACTCTGTGCCAGAGCAAGATTGGTTGTAGTTTTATTAGGTCGCAAATAAATTCCATACCTAATTCTGCATGACAGTTGAATACTGATGTACCCTGGAGAAGCGCTAACAAAAATCTTAAAAAACAATTTTCGGCTATTTGGATAGGTGCTGCGTTTTGGATGCCCCAAATACCAGCCCCGTATAGGGCAATACTCGTACATTTAGCCATATATATTTTTAAAAGACTATCAGGCGGTCTTTTACCCAATTGTTTAGAAAAATTCATTAATGCCGCTATAGAGTGTTTAAATAGTAGAGTCCTACTCTTAACGGCTGGAGCCCACGAACCAGAGCCATCAAGCAACACCCCCAGGTAGGAAAAGGTTTTAGTATGTTCTCTTGAAAGGCCATCCACCTGGATAGCCTTGCATTTAGCCCGTCCTTTCCCACACATCATCATAAATGATTTCTTGGCATTCATTTTTAGACCCCTTGTTACCATAAACTTGTTATATTTAGAGAGTGCCCTTTGGGCGCCTATCCTAGTTCGGGCCATAAGCACTGCGTCATCTGCATAGAGGAGGGAGACAGCCTGCTTTTAACCATATCTAGGAGAATCAACTGTGCTGGCCTCCAATTCCCCCTCCAAGGCATTCGTATAGATGGAGAAGAGGAATGGGGCCAGCAGGCAGCCCTGTCTAACACCCTTCTCTATGCGGAAAGGCCCAGTACATTTGCCCTTCAGCCCATGTCTCACCTTAGCGGTTGCACCAGAGTACAACTGTCAGAGGAATTGTACTATGGCAGGTTCCACACTAATTTCTTCCAGGGTTTGCCACAGCTTCGCGTGATCCACACTGTCAAACGAGGCTGTGAGATCGACACATATAGCATACGGACATTCTCTCTTTACCCGGGTGTATTTCCCTTGTATCAACACAAAGTTAAGGACCTGCTCAACGGTGCCCATCCCCTCCCTGAAACCATATTGGACCGGGCTCAAGATATTATTATCGCTTGCCAATGTTTATAATTTGTTTAGAACCACCCTCCCTGCTAACTTCATGAGAGAATCCAGGAGAGATATAGGCCTGTAATTTTCTGGACTCTCTCTATCCCCCTTTTTATAAATAGGTATTATCACAGGTTTTGATGAATCCTTTAGCACAACATGCCAAAAGGACACGTGTGCAGATTGGGGTCCAAAGCTCGGTGGTCATTTTAAAGATATCATTTGTGATTCCGTCTGGGCCCGGAGCCTTACTTCCTTTACTGTTATTTATTGCCAATAAGACTTCAACATCTAAAATGTCCAAGTCTATCTGCAAGTGTTCCGGCTTTTTAGTACCCAGATCAGTTGCCTCAGAAGGAATAACCAAGTTCCCACCATCCTTCTTGTATACGTTTGAAAAGAAGTCTATCCACATACTTTCGTCTATGGCGACCTCTATTCTTACTGTATCTTTATTTGTAAAATAGGGAGCTTTTACTGCCTGCCAGAACAGTTTAGGGTCTCTACATTGAGAGGCCTTCAACAGGTTTTGCCAAGCCAATTCTTTGATTTCTTTTTTTCGAAGGATCCGAGCTAAATAGTATGACCTTCTACAGGCTCTAATTTGTTCATGGTCCCTAGGTTTAGTACTAAGTGCAACCTTAAGCTGGGTGTAGGCTTTTGTACATTGAGAATTGAACCATCCGTTACTATTATTACATTTTTTAGTGTTGGGTTTAATGAGGGAATCCTGACTGACCCCAGTAATAAGCCCAAAGGCATCCAAGATTTCTTCATGTGTGGAATCCTCATCTAAACAAACCAGAATATGTGACAGTGCCCTAGAAATAATACTATCATTGGCTTTTACAGGGTCTATTGTACTCCACTTTAGCGCAAAGCCATTTTGCCGTGCCAGTACTATATCTTGTGACCATGCCAATGATTCGATGGTGGTGGATTTATTACAATCAGGTAAGATGAGATGTAAACTAAGGGGCAAATGGTCACTAAGGCCATTTGGATGAATCACAAATTTCTCCACCCAGTTGGGATGTCTAATAGGGACAAGAATAAAATCAATGGTAGACTGAAAGCCCCTTGCTATAAAAGTCGAACTGAATTTGACCATCGGGGAGCACATCATGTTCGCAAAACCGAGATCGAATGTGGCTATGATGTCATTTATTTTTTTCCCTCTGTCCAAATGTACGAAGTGGTTCATACCACTGCTTTCTTCCCAATCGTTTTCCCGTGAACTACATGCGTTTGAATTACATAGAAATCCCCTCCCCATACCAAAAATACCTCTCTTCCTTTGGCTGAATTTAAGTGGGTTAGATCTTCTATAAAGTGATTCATTACCTCCATACAATTCCCTTTATTAATATTATTATAAAACTTTATCGCCAGCAATTCTAAGCCCGAGACTAGATGGATAGATACCATTTGATAATAGGAGGAGTACTTCATCATTTTTACCCCCTGGACCCTCAGCATATTTGAGACATATACACAAATACCCCCTTTGTGTCTGCCATGGGTGGAACGCACCGCTGGGATATGAAAGGTCTTGTAACCATCCAAATGTTTTTCGTTTATGAGCCATGTTTCCTGGATGCAGAGGATATCAAAATTCAGTATGAACTCCCCCATACAAAATTAGAGACTTTGTTCTCCAGGCCACAAATATTCCAATAAACTATCCTTACTGGATCTCGTGATACTAATGATTTAGCCGGTGAGAGACTGACATTTTCAGTAGGGGGCATCAATGTTTCCCTTATAACAGCAGCCTCCACACATACTGGGTTCTTTACAACAATAGGATCAACTATTTTAGAATGTGCTTGTACAATATACGGGTTTGATAAACTAGCACGTATATTTTTATTTATTTCACCGACTGGAGCATTATTCACAGACAAGGAGGATATATCCAGAACTGGTTTTGGTGCTATTTGGACTTCTATTGATGCTTTATTTGGCTGATCCCATCGTGTGGTATTCACTTTTTGGGCCATACTCTGATTTAAGCGTGGTCCCTGTCTGTTCTTATACCCAATATGAGCTACATTATTACCGCACAGTCAGTCGCAGTCATTTAGGCTAGATAGTACTGCGAATCTATTTGGCCCTGTAACTGTAGAAAACCCCTGTCGCCTGATGGCCCATACCATGGTCTGCCCAATCTCGATTGTGTACTATGGGAAGGCCTCCTCGCTTGTTGCCATCTGTTCCAGGTATCGGGTCTTACTCGATTCGATGTCCCGTAGAAAAACCTGGAGGTAAAATCTCAATTCCCAATCCCCTTGGCCCCCTCCGTTTACGACTTCCCTCAGTATCCTACCCACTGGCACTGGGCTATTGAAATTAATCACAATGCAATCCCCTTTTTTTTATTTCATTGTTCTTCCAAGCCAAGACACCCGACGGGCCATTATGATACCATGCCCTACCATCTTGCCTTCTGAGGTGTTACATGACAGCCAGTGCACAACCTTGTTTCTTAACTGGCTATAATCCTCTTTAGCTACCTCGATAAGGGGGGTACATTTCCTAGCACTAAAACCAGAGGTGAAGATTGTGGTGGTAAATTAATAACTGGAAGCATAGCCACATTATCAGTAGTTTCAGCCAAGTGCTTTGTACAGATGGAGATTTTACCGCAGGAATGTTCTGCTTAGGATTATTACTATTCTCCTCTCTGACTACTTTTTTGCCTGGGGCTCCATTCGTCGCATCCTTTTTGTTTTTTGGCGACTTTGATTCCTCAGATGCTCTAGTTGATTTCAGACAAGAAATACTTGAAGTGGTTTTAGCCTGCTTGCTTAGGTCTATCGCGGTACACCTCCATGTGTGTTTGGTACTAAATTCGCCAACTTGTGTGTGTTCTCTGCAGTTGCCTTATAGAGATTATCCACCTTATCATTTAATACCTTTAGCCTCTCAATAAGTGGAAGCATGAATGACTTTAACAGCTGTTCCATATGGGATACGGTGCATACCGCATCACTAGGCGCACTTACAGCAGCAAATAGAGGCTGGGAACTAATACTGAGTGTAGATTTAGCTATTACAGATATACGTGTAGGAGGAGTATTAAATGTTTCAGATACTTTGGTCAGGATAGATTTTACCAATTTATTGGATGTCTTGGGGATTTTAGGTTTCCTACCTATTTGACGGCTCCCTCCCCTTTTCCTTTCACCCACTTGATTGGGGCATATGGATGTATCCTTAGGTGTGTCCACACTCGGTATAATCTTAGAAGATAAAACAATAGGGTGAAAATCCTCTGAGGATAGACTATTACAGGATGAAGTATTCTCATTGATAATAGGAATAGTCCCTTCCAGACTATTACTTGGGGATATTAGGGTAATTGCACTATGTTTTTGTCTGTCAGCATGTTCTGGTGTAACCGCATTCCTAAAGTCACCCAGGGAAGACCTCTTAAAGCCTACAAGTTCCATCGATAGCCGCTTCTCTGTCTGGGCTATTTCTCGCTCTAATACCACAGCTGCTCTTTTAATAAAGTTATCGAGGGTCCCTGTAATGCTCCCACCATGTTTCGTAAATGCTGGTTTCTTCCCCTTCCTAGGTTGCTGGGCCATTCCACTCAAAGTCTTGTTGGATCCAATACGCTCTAATAACACAACAATGATTGTCCCGGCTCCCCCTAGGGGCTCTTACCAGCTTGCTGCAAAAACCTCGGGGTGGCCCAGTCCAGTCTTGTCCTGACTTGGAAGGCCGTAGATGGCCCGACCTTGTCCCGGGCCTCTCCGGGACGCTCCTGCGCGCTACAGCGCAGTGGTTGAAAGCATGCAAAATATACCGGCAGCAAGGGGGCATGCTCAAGCCCCGCTGCAGGTGTGGGCCTCCGAGGGACTCCTGGGCGATGTAGTGCTGGGGATGATTCTGAGCGTGTCTCACTCGCGCTAACTCCCGGGCCCCTCCGTGCTAGAACGCAAGTTCTCCGCGATGCTGTCCCAGAGGCAGGGAAACATACTGATTTACTACATTATTTTAAATTATTTATTTTTAGATATTTTATTTTTTAAATTACATTACATATTTTTTATATAAATTGAAAAATAAATGTTGTAAAAAATATTGAAATTGTAATATATTTTTGTTGTTATATTTTTTTAATTTATATATATTTTATATAGCAGCAATGATATCCTATGGAAGGAAATTCAAGTTACTGTAACTACGATTAGAATTACTTTTCAGGATCAATAGTGGGCTGAAAGATGCAGCACTGAGGTCTCTCCTGATAACAGGTGAGTAAATCGGAATTCGTAGTTCGGCTGATTTTCGAGGAATTTTTTAAAGTTCCAAAACTCCACACTTAGAAAAATTTCCAAGCAAAACCAGTCAATGTTAGCCTATGGAAGGAAATTCAAGTTACTGTAAGTATGATTAGAATTACTTTTCAGGATCAGTACTGCGCTCAAAGATGCAGTACTGACGTCTCTTGTGATAACAGGTGAGTAAATCGGAATTCGTAGTTCGGTTGATTTTACAGGAATATTTTGCTCAATAGTGAAGGAAGGGGGCGAGGCCTGAGGTAACATGTGTACAAACCCTCACTGTGCCGCGTTTTAGGTTGGGGAATATATTCCTCTTCAATCCTGAGGTCACCAGTGAGCCAACTAGCCCATCAGGTACCTCCAGTTTGCGCCAAGGAGCTGCGTTGTAGAGAAGTGTTCAGAGGGCACGCCCCTTTTCACAAAACTCAACAACGCAGCTCCGTAGCACTTACTAGAGGTACCCGTTGGACTAGTTGGCCCCTAGGGGACCTCTGGATTGAAGAGGAATATATTCCCCAACCTAAAACGTACCACAGGGCGTGTTTGCACACATGTCACCTCAAGCCCCGCCCCCTACCTTCACCACTGTGCAAACATGCCCCGTAACGCGTTCTAATTTGGTGGATTAAGTCCCCTTGCATACTGGGGGTCCCTGGGGGGCAACTAGCACACCAGAAACCTCCAGTATGCGCCAGGGGGCTGTGTTGCAGAAAGGTGTTAAGAGGGGCGTTGCCTCATTACACCTCTCTGCAAAGCAGACCCCTGGCGTGTTTGCAGAGGGGGAACTAATTCCCCTTGCATACTGGAGGTCCCTGGGGGCCAAGTAGCACACCAGGAACCTCCAGTATGCGCCAGGGGGCTGCGTTGCAGAGAGGTGTAAAGAGGTCATGCCCCTTTTATCACCTCTCTGCAATGCAGCCCCCTGGCGCTTTTTCAGAGGGGAACTAATTCCCCTTGCATACCGGGGGTCCATGTGGGCCAACTAGCCCACCAGGAACCTCTGTGTGTGCCAGGCGGCTGCGTTGCAGAAAGGTGTAAAGAGGCCACGTCCCTTTTTACACCTCTCTGCAACGCAGCCCCCTGGTGCTTTTTCAGAGGGGGAACTAATTCCCCTCGCATACTAGGTGTCCCTGGGGGACAACTAGCCCACCAGCAACCTCCAGTATGTGCCAGGGGGCTCCATTGCGGAGAGGTGTAAAAAGGGGCGTGGCTTCTTTACACGTCTCTGCAATGGAGCCCCCTGGCCCATACTGGAGGCGCCTGGTGGGGTAGTTTGCCCCCATGGACCCCCAGTATGCGAGGGGAATTACTTCCCCCTCTGCAAACGCACCAGGGGGCGTTTTAAATTGGGAAGGGGGAAGTGTGGCCCCCCTCCCTATGCCTATTTTGGCCCCGGGGACGCCATTCCCCGGGGCATGGCCAACATAATTTTTAAATTTTTTGTGGAGGGGGTCCCCCCTCCTATGCCCCCCTTAAGGCCCCGGGGACCCATCCCCCGGGGCCTGCCTTTTTTTTAAACTATTATATTTTTTCTTTGGGAGGGGGCAGCGTGGCCACTTCTGGCCCCAGGGACCCCATCCCCCGGGGCCTGGCCTTCCTCGTTCAGGGCTGGGGGGGGTCCCCAAGCCCCCCACAGTCCCTGCTGGCTCCGCGCATCCTGCGGGAGCCATCATTGCTTTTCTGTATGAGGAGCAGCTAACATGCTTCTCCCCATAGAGAAAAGGAATCAGCTTTGATATTTGAAAGAGAGAGTAGGTTTCCTGCTCTCTCTTTCAAAAATCAAAGCAGTTTGCTGTGGTAAGGTGGGAGCCTTGAGGCTCCCGCCCTACCACAGCAAACAGCAGTGTCCCGGGGAAAGGCACCCGGGGCACTGCAGGAGCCGGCCCTGGGGGGTGGCGGCCCCCAGGGCCATTGAGGGCTCCAGGAGGGGGCCACGCTGCCCCCCTCCCAACATGTACGAAGCCTCAGAGGGTGGTGGTCCCCGGGGCTGGGGGATCTGTCAAGGACCCCCCTATTTGCATATTAGTGCCCCGGGGATGGCGGTCCCCGGGGCTGCGGGGGGGCTGTGAGCCCCCCACACACTTACAAACGAAGCCCCCGGGGTGCCTTAGAGGCCCACCATCATTAATGTTTTTGCCCCGGGGGTGGTGGTCCACGGAGCTGCGGGAGGGCCGTATGTCCCCACTAGCATAATAACTTTGCTCCGGGGTGGGGGTCCCCGGGGCAGTGTGGGGGGGGGATTGGGACCCCCCACACACTTTTTATAAAATATGCCTCCGGGATTTAGTCCCCCGGGGACTAATTTTGAAAAAAAGAGACCGGGATTTTTTTTTTTCACGGAGTTCGCGTACCGTACAGGCAGGTCTAGGGGGTCAGGGTGTTTCTACCCTGCCCCCTTTTTGCGTTTTCCACGTTTGGTTCTCTGCTTTCTTGTGCCTCGGTTCTACCCCCGCTTCACGAATTACCCCCAAACTTTCAGGGAAGGAGCGGAGCGGAGCAGGCCACTTTCTTGGAGAAAGTCGCGAAGATTCGTCCACCGGCGCCAAAGTTATTCCAAATAGAATGTTGCGGATTTCCAATGGAAACTAGGTTTTAACTATGACTACCTACTGGCGACCCCCAGTAGGTAATATATATATATTCACTGTAAAAAAAACATAGGTTTCACCGACGTTATAGTTAGGAATTAGCATTTAAAAAACCTTAGAAGTTCTCTGAAAAAACCATAGGTTTCACCAATGTTAAAGTTAACTGGACAATTCTCTCATACAAAACCATTGAAATTCCTCCGTTATAGTTAGTTCAGCTAACTATAACTTGCGCACCCCCAATGCACGACTGATGACATCGCATCGTGCTATCTACAGGCTCCCGAGAAGAGCAGGTGCCACTGTCTTACTGAACACCTTACACTGGTTACCGATCGCAAAGAGAATTCTTTTCAAAAGCCTGACTTTTGCCTTCAAAGCTCTACAAGGTACTGGCCCTAAGTACATTAGGAAACGTCTCTCCCGATATGTACCTAGCAGGTCTCTGAGATCATCTTATCAATCCAAGATGATTGAGATGTGTTCAGTGATGTCATCAGTGATGTCATTTGAGATGTCATCAGTGATGTCATCAGTGATGTCACTGACCATGTCATGAATGATGTAATATGTGACATCATTAGCAGTGGATTGCGGGTGCGCGATATATAGTTAGTGCAACTAACTATATATGGAATTTCAATGGTTTTGTGCGAGTAAAATAAGGTTTTGTAAATGCTAATCCCTAACTATATATGGTCTATAACCTACGGTTTTTTCAGTGAATTTTCAAGGTTTTGTAAATGCAAATTCCTAACCATATATGGTCTATAACCTATGGTTTTTTCAGTGAAAATATATATATATATATATATATATATATATATATATATATATATATATATATATATATATATATATATATATATATGCGCTGGAAAACTAAACACCCACTTCTCTTACAAAGCATTGGAAAGTTTGCATCTCTGCTGCCTCTCTTATTTTTCACCTTATTCATCTTCCACTCAATCAACACAACATCCACAAATACACACACCTACTTGCTGCCTTTCTTGGATGACCTTATCAATTATTCTTCTTTAATTCAAATTCAAAGTGTAGGCCCTTTATTCAGCCTTCTTCGTAACTACTACCCGTGAATAGCAGTCGGTAATTTCCACACTTCCGTCCTTTCTTGCGTCTTTTCTACCACACACTGGGGCATATTTACAAGCCCCTTGCAACACTTTTTTGTTATTTTTCCCATGTTAAATATGACGCAAAAGTGGCGGAAGGGGCTTGTAAATCTGCCGAACTGTGTGTACTTTATACACTAGCTGGCTTCCTTAGATGTGATACTCGTTTCTCTTGCTCCTACTGCGGAATCAAGACCCTATCTGTGTAAAGAGCTGGAAATCCAAAGATCCACTTCACTGACAATGCAGTGGATAGTTTGCGTGTCTCCAACCTTTCTTATTTTTGACCTTTTTCATCATCCACTCAATCAACACATCATCCACACATACACACAACTACTTGCTACATTCCTTACCTATGATTATCAACTATTCTTCTACTTCATATTCCTAATCAAGGCCTTTAACAAGCCTTTTTATTATAACAACAACCCCGGCCAAAGGCACTGTAAATTTGCACACTTGCTCCCTTTCTTGCCTGGGATTATAAATTATTCTTCAATTTCATATTCTGATTCAAACTCAACGTCCTTTATCAAGCCTCTTTGTTGTAACTACTGTTCCAGGAATTCTGGTCCTACACAGAACTATGCATAAAGACTTAGGACCTCAATGTATTACGGTGTACCAAAACTCACCTTAGTACCCCCTACCAGACTAGCAATCAGTGACTCAATTCAATTCAATTCAAATTATCTTTATTCGGGGAGGAGCCTAGCCTGCGACCATGATGGCCGCCTGATCCTCCGGCTCCGCCGACCTTCTCGCTTCCCTCCCGTCTCGTGGCTTATCCTGGCATCAATCCTGCTCCCGAGTTGCGTTTTCGGGTCTGGGAGGTGACCCCGATTCCAATGGTTTGACTCCCTCATCGCTCCCTGCGGTGGACACGGTGGGACGTTCCTGCCTTATCCCGGACGCTACCCGGCGCTGATGGGTCTTTGTTCTTCGAGATCGGCTGATCTCGTCCACAACAACAGCGGCCGCAGTGGACGGGGCTGAACCGGCCGACGGAGCGCAGAGACTGAATTGTGTCTTCCCGCTGCTGCATTTTCTTCTGCATCGCTCTTCTCCTCTCTACGCAAGGGACATGTTGGTTGAACTCGCAACATTGTATCGCCGCCCAGGCTTGATACTGCTTTGTTTGCTTTGTCTCGCTTTGTGATGCAGCGGGAGCCATTTTGAACACCGATCATCTGCAACTTGTTTTTTACTATCTCGGGCTGTAATTGGTGCCACAGCAGCTGCTAACGTTGCGTTTCTACCTGCTTAGTGCATAATGGTCTGTGTTCCCTTTGTGCCCCCGGCCCGGCGATGTTATGCGAAGCACCGGCGAGGTGCTCAGCTCTGCGATGGAGATGTGGATGACCAGTTTAGTGGGCTGCTACGAGTCTCAGAACCCCGTGGACAGAGGTCTGCAGTATCCTTCCCTCCCGAGGCACCAGTGCGGATTGTGGATATTATGAGCGCCCTGGATGATTTTCGAACTGCTCTGCGCAACAATGACTGCGACCTAGGGCACCGTCTGGATGTTGCTCCCCCTGTGGTGCCTTTGCCCGACCGAGCGAACTCGCAACCGCGGGACACTGCGCCACATCCCGTGTCCGATTCCTGTGGACTACTTACCCCGGGACGCTCGGATGAGTTGGAGGTATGTGATTCCGATATCCCCGACATGCTGTCCGTGATGGAGATGCAGTGGTCGAATGTCTGTGTGCTCGCTCAGGGGATGGGGTCTCGTTCTCAGATGCCATGTTTGGATACTCCTTTGTGGTCGGTTGGAGATGCCTCCTACGTTCCTCTGCAGCTGATGCTAATGCCCAGGCCGGGTGGACTGCTACAGTGTGCTATCCCCCCTAACATCAGTCTCGCACGCATGGCACTGGAATGGACAGACTTTGTTGAACGGTGTCATGCTCTTCTGGGGTCGCTTCGTTTGTTTGTCCCGCTCAAGATGGCTACTGTACAGCTGGACCGCGTCGATACTCCTGATCGCAGGGGCCAGGGTTGAGTTCCCCCTATCAAAGACTGTGGTAGCGTACGCTGTTGGGACTGCGGGGGGTGGACGGTGGAGCTGCCTATTGTCTCTTTTGGTTCGGGGATCCGGGGGTGGGCGGCCGAGGTCTTACATGCTGATTGTTTGAATTTACGCATATGGACCTCCTCCGGTCTTATGTGATAACTTTCTTTTTCTTTCCTTCTTCTCGTTCCTTTATCTATATTTCGGGTACTCTTTTTGGGGCGACAGACACACTGCTAGGGGGGTGTAGGCCGTAGCCTCTGCATGCGTGTAGGGTGGGGGTAGGGGGGTGGGGTTTTTATTTTTTGTCCGCTTCAGTTTCTATGGGCCTCTTTTTTCTTATTTTTGGTTCTCCTTCTCTTCCTTCTCCTTTCTTTCTTGGGTCAGTGGGTTGGTTCGGTGCGTGGGGGGTGGCGACTGGCATGTAGCATATCCTGATTTTACTATCCTGTCGTACTATTCTCATGCCGCTAGCCTGATTGCGTATTTTGGTCTTTGGATTTCCTTTGTTTGACCTGCCCTCTCATGACATTGGTGGACTGTTGGAACTCTGATCCTTCTTATTGTTTATATTTTGGAATATATAAAAACTTTAAAATTTAACCTTCACTCAGCCTGTTGCTCGGTAGTGCGAAGATGTCCAGTGTAACCCAGATTGATTGCTATTTCTTGCTCAGATACTACCGAGTTATCATTTTGCTTGCTACTTTGCATCAATATGTGTCGAGGCCGGCCGGATGGTTGTAGGCCGGTATTTGTTTTGCAAATTACTGTGCAATAAAGGTTTTTAATTTTTTTTTTTTTTTTAATTATCTTTATTCGGTACTTACAAAGATACCATAAAAGAGCATAAAAATACATACAAACAGTTTTTACACCAAAACAGTTAAAAAAGCAGTTAAAAAAATTTAGGAAAATTTTCAGTTAAAAAAAAGTTCATATATAAAAAAAGGGTACATCATTCATTCAATCAGTCAGTCAGTCAATGGGGGTTTCAGGCTGGGTTCGAATCAGAGTATGCAGTTATTTCCCTGGTGTTCCTCAATCTCATAGCAACTTTGATGAAGCTTATGACACATAACAAAGTGTGTGGATCTGATGCTTTTTGTAGAAAAAGAAGGGCTACTTTGGCATGCTTCAGTTTTTGGTTTTTCAGGATCCTAACTAAAAACTTCTTTCTTGGCTCTGAATAAAAAGGGCATAGTAAGACAAAGTGAAGGGTATCCTGCGGAGACCTAGTGTCGCAGCCGCAGGAACCCTTCGCCTCTACAGTAGATGTAAAGCCTGCAGGAACTGCCAATAAATGGTGAAGTAAATTCAAACGGAACCTAGTCATAAAAAAACTTTCCTGCGCATTATGCATTACCGCTAGGTATGGTTCCATTTTGAATTTTGTAGATACCACTGTTCCATGTGCCACCACCGTTGGTTTTTTGTTTTCAATGAGGGCCCTCCTTGTGTATGACCATGCACTGAATGAGTTTTTAACCAGTGCTTTGTTCTGTACGGTCATCAACTCTGGGTCGGTAAACAGATCTTTGCAGTCAATACTGTCCAAGGTGTCCTTTACATATTTGAGCCATGTGATTTGCTCCCGTTTATCCCGGCTCAAACAGTCCATAATAATCTGTCTGCCAAAGCAAGCCTCTGGGTTTGTCCATATCCTGATCCAGTCCATAATAGGTTGAATCTTTATTTTGTCCTCGATATAGGGCTCGCCCAATTCCAAGTGGGTTATGTGTGCAGGGGTGCTCTGAGGAACCTTAAGTAGTTTTTTGAAGAATTTGTTTTCCTCAGCTTGTATCTGCTGTACCTGGTTGATTTTGCAGCCCCACACTTCCGCTCCGTATGCCACCTTAGCACAGGATACAGCTTTATATAAGTTTAATATCTGTTCCGGGGACCACCTGCCTAGCCTCCTTCCGAATGCCATTATAGCACCCGTTGAGGCCACCAATTTAGAGGCGTGTTTTTCCGCCAGCTTCTTGAATTCTAATTTCTCATCAAAGAGAACACCAAGGTAGGTAAATGACTTAACTATTCTCAGCTTATGTCTACCTATGCTGTACGTGAAAGATTTTTTTTGATTCCGGCCTGTGGTCATAACAAAAGACTTTTCCAGGTTTGCTGAAAGGTCCAGAGAGTTCATAAAATTTACAAACCCATCAATTAGCTTTTGTAGACCCAGTGGGGTGCGGGCTAGCAGCACCGCGTCGTCCGCATAAAGGAGGATGGGTACCGGACGCTGGCCGATCTTAGGGCAATCCACACCCAATTTCATAAGTTCTTTGTCCAGGTTATTTATGTACAAAGAAGATAGGAAAGGCGCTAAAATGCAGCCCTGCCGCACTCCGCTTGTGCAGGGAAATGGTTCAGTCTTCATCCCTTCGTTATTATAACGAACTGTAGCCGTGGTCTCCCACTGTAGTGCCTTCAGGGTATCTACTAGTTCATGATCCACCCCCATGGAGATCTTCAGGGCCCATAATTTCTGTCTATTTACACGATCAAAGGCCGCTGAGAGGTCCATAAAACCCATATAAATAGTTCCCTTAGCTGCGATGGTATATTTGGCTGTGAGGAGATATAGGTTTAAACATTGATCTGTTGTGGATCTCCCTTCTCTGAATCCGTACTGCACGTCAGTTAAGATATGATGGTCCTCTGCCCAGGCTTGTAGGCGATTTAAAATTACACGTCCTAAAACTTTGGCGGTAACGTCTATCAGAGAAATTGGACGATAACATTGGGGATCGTCCCGGCTGCCCTTCTTATAGATTGGAACGATGGTTGCAGAGGACCAAGAGCGAGGCAGTCCTGCCACTACTGCCTCGTTCAAGACCCTGGTGAGAACGGGTGCTCATAAGTCAATGTTACTCAAATAGAGATCGGGAGGGATGCCATCGGGGCCGGGCGCTTTATTTTTGGACAGCCCTTGAATAGCTGATTTTATTTCTTTTAGCGAGAATTTTAAACCTACAGGTATTGGTGGTTTTGTCCCTTTTTCTTGTGGTGTGGCCCCCGTGTGATTATAGAGACCACAATAGTGATTTCGCCATTGCTCAGGAAGGATGGTGTTTACTATGTCCGGCCCTCTTGGGTCTTTAAAGCATGGGTCATTTATGATTTTCCAGAAAGCCGACATATCTCCCCGCTCTGCTGCTTCCCTTAAGTCCTCCCATGCTCGATTTTGCAGGGATTTTTTGCGTATTCTCAGATCTTTTTTGTAAATAGCTCTCTTTCCTGCAATCTTGGCTTTATCTTTCGGTTGATCAGTAAGGCTTTTTTTTAGGTCTTTCAACGCCTTGGTACAATCGTGGTCAAACCAACGTGGGGTCAGGGACTGTTTGGATCCTGTTCGGGGTGAAGATTTCAGCAGATTGTCTACAAGTTTGGCAATTTCTTCAAATGCCCTAACCACAATTGGGCCGCCCATGTTTTCATCCAGGCATATTTGCAATTGTTTTTGTTCGTTCGTCACTAGGTCAAGGTAAAATTCATCTCCATTTATCTTGGCCCATTTCAGGGACTCATTGGTTCTTCGTCTTATGGCAAAAACACCAATGACTAGTCAACCCTTGAACATGCGACTTAGATTACCTCAAGTAAGTTGGTTAACAGAAGCACTCTTTCATTATAGTCTTACACCAGTGCAAAACAAGGAGTAAATAAAGACAAATGCAAGTTTGAAATATTTATTTCTAACGCCGTAATCTCATGCACAGTACCTTGGATAATACAACCAAACATATCAGAAACAAGGTTGTCAGCATTGTTACTATTCCATAAAATACAAAGGGACAAAGCATCCTATAATGCTAGAGGTAAACAAATTTAAAATATACCTACATTTCACCCTCCCTACCTACCAGGTTAATTAATAACTACAGAAGGTCTCATAGCATTACATGGGCGGACCCATACCTCTAGTACTCAGCAATAGTAGATCACATTGAGTCCTGGACAAACAGTCAGAATACCAATGTTCTCCAATTGTGTGTAATTATGCCTCCACAATGCATTATTAAACATGCCAGTATCAGAGGTGGCCACAGCTGCATATGTGTTATGGGTTGAACGTGCGAGGATCATTCCAAATAACAGACACAGTATCCAAGATAACCTTGATGTTCCACACTCTCACTAAACACACTAAAATACCAAGGCAGTCTAGAAATGTAGCATAACAAATTATTCTCATATGAAGCAAAATACTCAGCCTTCTCTAAACAATATCACAAGTGCATGTCGTGTGCAAATCAGAGCAGGAAAGAAAAAATGGCGTTTAAGCTTCTAATAAACCCATGCTAACTTAACACAGTGTGAGTTCAAGGCTCAGCCCACGACACCCTCCCTCGATGGAAGCACGTGATATAAACGTGGGTGAATTAGGAACGCAGAGTCCAAACTTGAAAAGCAGAGTCAAGTTCAAATTTGCAAAAAAAATTATTTGTTCTTTGATAGAAAACAGTAACTAAATAATAAAGAGTAGGTAGAAAAATCAAAGAGTCTTAATCCAACAGCGTATAGGCACAGAATGTAGCAACAGCCTCCAAGAGGAAGTCATTGTTCTCATCTGAAAACATTTCAGCCATCCAATTCAATAGTGAGAATAAACATACATGTTCCTCAACGACCGGAGCCTCCATCACCATCGGAGGAAAACTCGGGTCATCTTCAATGTAACTGGGTGCCAAGAAGTCATGCGCCGCTGCAAAAACATTCCAACGTTCCATTATTCCATGTATCACTGCTAAGGCCATAATCCCGCCACCAGAACAGAGCAAGTCAAGAACCACTAAGGGGCTCATCAGCTGGTCATAATCCGTGTGGGAAACACCATACTGCAGAGACAAAAATCCAGGGCCCAGTCGAAATCGCAGCTCAGGCAATGGAAGACAGGTTGAACGCATGTGAAAAAGGAGAATCAAAACGATAATCCATAAACTGCACTCAATGTAGCCAGAGGCAGCACATCGTAATAACTAAGCATTCGGGGGGGCGGAGCTTGCCGGCGTCCATGAAAGACGTGTGAGCGCTGAGCTCCTCGCCTTAGCCCCTTTAATATTCGACAAATCTATCCTTTTGGCGCCTAGCCAGCCCTGAAACCTGTGGTGGACTCTCCATCTACCCCCCGGCCTGGTGGGGGGCCTTTCCCCGGTCGGATTCCGAGGTGGTTTCGCTTCGCTGTTTGAAGGAGGGCGCAGTGGCGGACCAAGCCGTAGTCCGCGGTCTATCCTGAGGAGCCGCCCGAGCTGCGTCACGCTACGTGCGGCCAGTGGTACCGGAGTGGAGTCGGTCCGCCTGTTTGGTGACTGCACTACTGTTCCTGCTGTGTGTTCTCGAGCCGTGTTCACCGGAGCGGCAGTGGTGGACTTGCCCACGTTTGTGCACTAGATGGAGAAAGACTGCTGATGTTTTGAGGTACACTTGAAAGGTGCGGGAAGCCCCCGGTGGACCGCTGTCTCCTCGCGGAGAGTTTCATCGGCTGTTGCCTGCCCCTGGGGCGGCTCGGGGACCGCTGCGGAGCTGCGGTTTGGGAGTGTACTGGAGTGTGGGGGCCCAATTGCTTGACATTGGTGTGGCCTGGTTCCGAGAGAGTGCCTAGTGGCGTGCTTCTCTGGCTCCTGGGCCTACTCGTGCTGCGGGGCGCGCGGCCGCCATTTTGACTGCATTTCTTGCTGCGCAACATCTCGCCCCACGGAGCTTGCTTCCCCAGCGCCCCCTCTTTGCCCCACCAACACTCGCTGGCGATATCTTTGCTGGCGGTTGAGTGATTTGCTGAATGTCCACTAGGAACGCTATGGGGAAAGGTGATAAGAATCAACCCAAACTGTCGTTTGATCAGCGGAAAGCAAAAGGTGCGGAGGGGCCGGCCCCGGATGCCTCACCGCGGCCCACGGCTGCTGACAGTTCATTGTGTGCGGACATCCGTGAAATGCTGGGTGCCATGGAAAAGGGCTTACAAGATAGTATGGCGGCGATTGGCACAAAAATCGACGCTTTGTCCTTCAGGATGGACCGCATGTCTGAGAAGGTGGATAAACATGCTGAGCGGCTAGATATGGCGGAACGGCGGCTAACGGAAGCTGAGGAAGCCCAAACGGAATGGGATAAAGATCGCAAGCAGTTCGGTCGCCTACTCCAAGTCATTCAAGACAAGACGGAGGACTTGGAGGCACGCTCACGGCGCTCCAACGTCTGCATTACTGGGGTGGCGGAATCTACCAACACTGGCAAAATGGAGTTGTTTGTGGAGAAATTGCTCCAGACACTGCTGGGGGAGGAGGTCTTCTCCCCTATGTTCATCGTCGAGAGGGCTCATCGCACTCTGGGGCCGAAGCCGCAGCCAGGACTCCCGCCGCGGCCGATTATTGCAAAACTTTTGAACTATAGGGATCGAGACTTGGCGCTCCGGCTAGCGAGGGAGAAAGGAAATTTGCAATTCGAGGGCATGAACATCTCCCTCTACCCGGACTTCACGGCGAGAGTGCAAGAGGAGAGGAAGCGCTTCGCCCCATACAGATGAGAGACCTGGGGCTGGACTACGCCATGTTGTACCCAGCGAGACTCAGAATCAACAAACAAGGACACTCGCACTTTTTCACTGACCCAGTGGACCTGAAAAAATCTCTGAAGGAGTGGGCCAAGGAACAACGCAACAGCCCGAGGGGCCAACGTGAGGACGCGGAGGAGGCCGCTTCCATGGACGGTCAGGGGTAATCTACCTTGTGGTCTCTTGTCCGGTTCGGCTGGGCCTCTTCTGTGCGATTGTCTCAGCTGCAGGTGCTATGAACCTACTTAATTGACAATGTGGGGTGTGATTTTGCTATTAGTGGACTGCAATGGGGCTGTGGCATCAACATGGTTTACTGTTCGGTGGTAGCTTTGGGGGAGGCTCTCCTCCGAGTGGGGGACCTGTTCTTTGACTGTATTCTTTTTGGGCTGGTGTGGGTGCCGAATGGTGCTAGGGGGTGGGGTGATGGAGCCACCGAGGTCTGTGGTCCTTGCCCTGATTGTACTGCTGTCTAGCTGGGAACCTCTGCCCCCGCGCTTTTGGCTTTTGGCTCCCTTGAGGGCCTTTGGGTTTGTAGTGTTTTTCATTGGGAGGGAGTATGGTGGGTGGTGGTGGGTCCTGTCTGACCGGGTTGGGGTTGGTCGGCTGTGGGTGGGTGGGTGATTGCTCTATTCTTCTCTTGTTGGCCATGTTATGTAGGTCGTTCGGGGTCTGTTGGAGGGAGGGTTTGGTTGGGCCAGCTACTGGATTGTGTCTACTGTGCCACCTGTGCTACCCTGATTTGTTCCCTGTCCTACAATGGTGGACGTTGAGTCACTAGGGCCGGAGAGTGGCCCGAACTCTCTCAGACTGCTATCATGGAATGTGAGGGGGCTGAATGATTTCCGTAAACTTAGGAAGGTAATAGCTTATTTGCAGCGGCACCGGGTTGATCTTGCCTTGCTCCAAGAAACCCACCTGCCTCTGACCAGTCCTATGTTACAGACCAGGGGTCTTGAGAGTGCTTGTGTTGCTGCAGGGTTCACTACACATGCAAGAGGTGTGATTACGTGGGCTAATCCCAAATCTCAGTTGTCACTGCAGCAGGTTGTTGTGGACCCGGAGGGTCGGTATGCTGTTGCCCGCTGTGTGGGGAAAGGCCACGATTTGTTGGTTGTGAATGTGTATGGCCCCAATTACGACACTCCCGCTTTCTATATCTCGCTGGCGGACCTCTGTAGACAGTATGAGGGCTCTAGGTTGCTATGGGGGGGAGACTTCAATTTTGTGTTGAACCCGGAGTTGGATAGGTCGGCTGGCGCCCCCAGGACCCCAGCGGCCTCGGCTTTACTTATGCATGCGGAGCTAGTGAAACTCGATCTGCTGGACGTGTGACGCCATAGGCACCCAGGGAAGGGTGGATTCACTCATTACTCAGCCTATCATAATATCCACACAAGGATTGATTATTGGTTTGTCTCCCGATCCCTCCTTGACTCCGTGAAGGGGTGTGATGTGTTGCCTCGCACGCTGTCTGACCACTCGCCACTGCTTTTGCTACTAGAAGCCCTGGCCAGAAGGATACCCCCGTTCACCTGGAGGTTCCCCCCGTATTCACTTCTAGATGAGGCCTTCAGAGGGGAATTGGCTGAGGACATAGATACGTACTTTTCAACTAATGTGGGGTCGGTGGATAGTGTCCAGGTGCTCTGGGATGCATTTAAGGTGTATATCCGGGGGATGACGATGGCCAAACACTCAGGGGTGCTTAAGGCTATCAGGCAGCGGTTGAAATATCTGGAAACTCAGTTGTCCGATCTGGAACGTCAAGCGGGAGGTGTAGGAGCTGCGGACATAACTGAAAGGCTTAAGCCCCTGCTATCGGAATTCCATGATGAGGCGGATAGGGAGATACAACATATGGGAAAATATGCCACGGCGCGCACGTATGGGGAACGGGACCGCCCTGGCTCCCTGCTTGCTAAACTGATGCGTAATAGCAGGCCGCCCCTGGTGATCGAGGAGTTGTTAACAGCTAATGGTGATGTGGTGACTGGGGAGCAGGATATCCTGGCGGAATTTCATACTTATTATACCGCACCATACACGTCGAGATCGAGCCACCTAGAGGAGGAAATAGACGACTATTTGAGTTACATTCAGATGCCCTTTTTAGCTGACTGGCAACGGGAATTTCTGATGGCTCCGTTCCAGAAAGAGGAGATCACGGAGGCGCTGGAGGGGATGAGGTCAGGCAGCGCTCCGGGGTCGGACGGCCTTACGGTGGCCTTCTACAAGGCTTTTCAAGATAAATTGGTCCCCTACTTGATGCTCCTTTTTGACGACATTTGTCAACAAGGTAGCATGTCGAAGTCTATGAGGGAGGCGCTTCTCATCACCATCCGGAAGCCGGGCAAACCCCCCAACGAATGTGGCTCATATAGGCCGCTCTCGCTGATTAACGTAGACGCCAAATTGTATGCAAAGGTTTTGGCGACACGGTTTGCTCTCCTGGTCCCGGACTTGGTTGCCCCGGAACAGGCTGGGTTTGTCCCCGCCCGGAACTTGACTTATAATATTCGTACGGTCAGCATGTCCGGCAAGAGAATAAAGCTCTGGCTATTTTCCTGGATATGGAAAAGGCCTTTGACTCAGTAGAGTGGCCATTTATGCTCAGAGTTCTCCGTAAGTATGGGCTTGGCGAACCCTTCCTTCAGATGCTAGGGGCCCTATACTACAAGCCGACTGCGCGGCTAAAGATAGGGAACTCGGTCACTGCCCCGATTGAGATCAGCAGGGGCACTCGGCTGGGCTGCCCCCTCTCCCCACTTTTGTATGCTCTGGTGGCGGAGCCCCTGGCCTGCGCAATTAGGGAATACCATGGGTTCGAGGGGATCAACTTCCCTTCTTATCAGATTGGCATATCGACATACGCTGACGACACTCTGTTGTATGTCCGAGAACCAGAGGTGAATCTGTCGGCAGTCTTGCGGGAGGTGGTGAGGTTCGGGGCCCTTTCGGGCCTTCGGGTCAATTGGAATAAGTCTGTGGCGTTGCCTTTGACTCCGGTGACTCTCCCATTTGACTCGGAATACCCGTTGCAATGGACCACGGATTCTATACGTTATTTGGGGATCCGTATTCACACCGATCCCGAGATCCTGATACGCGAGAACTATGGGGTTGCCTACTCCAAGCTAGAGGATGACGTTGAGGTATGGTGCAGGCTCCCGCTGTCCCTAATGGGCAGGATAGCAATTATGAAGATGGTGGTTCTCCCCAGGTTCCTCTTTCTCTTTGCTAACATACCTGTCGTACTCTCAAAGGCCTTTTTTCGCCAGCTTACTCAGACACTTATTAGACTTGCGTGGGGGGGCAAACAGCCGAGGGTTCGATGGCAAACTCTCATGCTTCCCTATGAGCGCGGGGGTCTAGGGGCTCCTGATCTAGAAAGGTACTACAGGATAGCGCAGGGGGCTCATCTCCACACCTGGATCCATGGGGACCCTGGCATCCCGCACGTGAAGCTGGAGCGACTCTTTGCTGACCCCACCCCGCTTCCGGCCACAATATGTTGTCCTGTCGATCGCAGGGTCGGTAATTTGGACTCCATTGCTGCCACAAACCACGCTTGGCATGAGCTGGTCCGCTCCCGTGAAAGTGAGCTGTTGTACTCTCCCCTTCTGCGAGTGGAATGGGCGGTGTGGTTGGCCCCGCTGACGGAGAAGGGTGTCCTGAAGGCGTTACGGGACCTGGGCATAGACAAGATGGGGGACCTCTTTTTGAACGGCATAGTGAAGACGTCGCAGCAGGTCCTCCAATCCCACTCTGGAGCGACGCTATTACACAGCTTCCAATACCACCGGGTCCGTAGAGCGTTGCAGGAATTGCTGGGCCCGGAATTGGCAGAGCCGCAGGAAGTGCCGGAGCTTACGTACGTTATTAAGAACCCCTCTTCCCGTAAATTGGTAACTACTCTTAAGAAATTGGGGGATCAGCACCAGCAGTGCCCTCCCTCCAAGGCCAGATTGGCCTGGCAGTGTGATCTTCAGTCGCCGATCTCGGATGAGATGTGGCAATACTGCTGTACGAACACTAGGAAGATTTTGCTCAATAGTAGACATCGCCTGATACACTTTAAATACCTACAGCGGGTCTATTACACACCGGACAGATTACATAGATACGGACTGCGGGAGTCGGCGGAGTGTGAGCGATGCCATTTTCCCACGGCTGATTTCCTGCATATGTCCTGGACTTGCCCTAGTATCCATACGTTTTGGCGGGAGGTATTCACGGAATTTAGCTCTATGCTGGGTACGGAGGTTCTGCCTTGCCCGGCGCTGGCGCTGCTGGGTTTTTCCAAACCGTTGCCAGTGGCGATGCGGCGCCTCGCTGACATGGCTTTGCTGACAGCCAAGCGCCTGGTTGCGTTGTGCTGGATGAGGGGGCCGGTTCCTACTAAAAAGCGCTGGGAGACGGATTTGCTGTATTGCTGCACACAGTCTGAGGTGTATAATGAACTGCTTCCCCCAAAGAGTCGCCCTAGGAACTTCTGGGGGTTATGTAGGGAATACCAGTGCGCTAAAGGGGGCGGTGAGTCAGACCCTGAAGGGGAGGAGTCGGATGAACTACAGGAGGGCGGGGTGGCGATGGCGGAGGCTGGCATGATGCATGGTTGACTGTCCCCTTATTGGAGGTAGTTGTCAGGTTCCATCCTGGTTTCAATTGAGAAGCAGAGTGCGTGAGTCCCCAGGACGGCCGTGCTGGGAGGGTGGCTTTAGTGGTCCTTTTTGAATTCTGCATCACACCATTGGGCCCTCGGGTCCTTAGCCGTGGGTCCTAAGTTCATCTATAGACTCGGTAGTTAGTGCAGGTGGGTGGGTGGACACGGGTATGGGTAGGCTGGCTTGTTTGTAGGGTGGGGGTTTGTTTTAGCCGTGTGTTTATTGCACCCTTTTTTCCTCCCTCTTCCAGGATATTTTGTCTTCATGATTCCGAGACTTTGTTTAGCACACGCAAACTGACTGCATTATTTTTGCACACCGAACTATGGTCATGAGTGTCAGCACCAGTATTAACTATCTTATTTTTTGGTATCAGTCATAAGCTGTTTCCACAACACGGTTTTGTTTTTCTTTCTTTCCTATAAGTGCGCCGCCAGGCCTCCGGGATGCTGGCATTACGGCTGTGTATGCGACCACTGCTCATGGATCTGGGTGCTGTCTATTGTTGCCGCCGGCCTCCAGGTTGTAGGCGATGAGTGCTTACATCGAAGGTGTAATAAAGTATAAATTTAACAAAAAAAAAATAACTAAGCATTCGGTTGCGGAGCAGCAAAATCCAGGACGTTTTCTCGTGTGCTGCAGGAAGTGCATCCATATTTTAAGTAAGCAAATTAATACAAGCACACCGGCAACTAATGCGAGTATTAAGAGGAATCCACCAACGATGCTGGAAAAAATCGAATGAGAAAATGCCCAAAAAGACACCAAATATAGTTTGAAAAGAAGTTACAAGGTCACGACTTCTAACTTTAAAAAAGTAAGGTAACCCCGTAGTCAAGGACGCATTAAAGACACTCTGAATTAACTCCCCAAAATGCAGGGCCACGTCTGTATTTAATAAATCATGCACTTCTGTGCGGGTGTTTGCTACATGAAGGACAAATGTTTCTCTAGCAGATGTAAGAGCGACCTCTTTTTGAAACAATAGCGCTCTTATACAGCTCATTTCGTTGACTCTCCTTTCAAGGTCGGAATCGACGGCCAGATGGAAACATCCAGCTTCCCATGCAGAGGAGTAAACACAACTTTTTTGTAGCAAACCACACGCTCAGTTACCTTAATCATGTAAGCGATGCACAGCAATCTGCATTATTTCAAATTAAAAAACTCGCGTTTCCAGTAAACTGGACATTGGTATGATAACAGGTGTTGGAGTGCCTTTCAAAACTCAGGTCAAATTAGGCGCATCTTCATTACAAGAGCCATGCAATTGGATGTGTCTACAAATTAAGGAGTGATCTGGTGCTATTGTGCAATCCTCACCATTCACATAGACTTCTTTTACCTCCCTCAGGCACCTATATGTAAATGATAATAACAAGCTTCATGGAGATAAGCGCTGCCTAAACATCCATATCTGCCTATAGCATAGTATTTCATGCAAACATCAAACTTAAACAGGCTAAATAGTACAGTTATGATACTGTGGATAACCCACACAGCTGAATTGGATCTCCAATGAGTGACCACTTGTAACTATTCTCATAGCGCGCCCTGTGCTCTAATTTGACAGTGAGAGAGTGATCGCACCATAGTTCATACTGCTAATCATTCTCAGCATACGCTACCAATAAGCTTTCATGTTACGCGTCGCATCAAAGCTTCCGTGTGACGTCATGTAGAGCGCCCCATACGCAAACAGGCGAATGTTCTTAATTGTTTAAAAACATATATTTATGTATTTAATGAACATACTAACAGAAGATATTATGTAGGATAATTATGAAAACAGTTTTTTTTAAGTTCCAACAATCCTATATTACTTTTAAAAGCAATTACACAAACCCCGTTGAAACGTCATGTATACTCGCATGGTAACAGTAAAGTAAGTTCAGCGTAAGCGTACGCAAAGCCAAATGACTTTAAAAGAAGAGATTAGATTGGTTCATAACACTTCCTATTACAACTGTTGAAACTTCCGTCCCATTTTAATAATTCCACATTCACTTTCTAAGAAAAAGCATCTCTTCTGAGAATCTTGTCAAATAGATCGAAGTTTACCATAATACCAGCAATGGACTCATCTCCCAACATTCTTCAGACAGAGTTTTCATTCCTGAAGAACCTTCAAATAAGAGGAAAGAAGCTCTAATTTGTAAGTTTTTTACTTTTACTGAAGGGCAAAAAAAGGTTAATGCTCCAAAAGTAACCTGTAAAATTTGCCAAACAACTCTTTCAAGGGGTGATCCATCCAAAAAATTCTCCTTTGGCACAGCAAATATGGAGCAACACGTGAAAAAATTACACCCCAACAACTTTGCTCGAGCTGCAAGACGGAGGTTCAAGGGCAGCCCACCCGCTGCTGCACCAAGCACATCAACTGCTGCACCAGCATTTTCAGCAAGCAGTACACACCCACAAATTGATCCTGATTTTGCTAAAGTTAAAATTCTATGCATTTATTGCAATAAACTTTTGTGTTATGGGGAACAGTCTATTGACCTGATAAAACGCAGGAAGCAAGAACATTGCTGTCCTCCACATTAGTTTTTTTTCCATTCTTTTGTTCCTGTTGGACACTTACAAACCCCCCATTATAGAAAAAAATTGCCCCCGGGATTTGCCCCCCCCCCCCGGGAGCTAATTAAGAATAAAACTGACTTTTTTTTTTCCTTTTCCTTTTCCTTTTCCACTGTGTACCAGTATCATATGCGTACCCCGCATTTTTTAATAAAAAAAAAAATCTGCATAAAGATCCACGTGGGACCTCCTGAGCAGCCCTAGGGGTCAAAATGTTTCTACCCTGCCCCCTTTCCTTATTTCTCAGCTTTGTTTTACTGTTTTTTGTGACTCGCTTCTAGCGACGAACAAGATGCCTGCCAACACTTCCTGGTTTGGAGTCTTGACAAACAGTTGACAGCCAATCAGCATGCAGCTCGTGCTCGTAATTGTACGGATTTCCCTACGCGTGCTGTACTTCGTCTCAAGATATCGCTATGATTTTACTTGTTATTTTCTCAGAAACTACTTAACGGATTGACACCATTTAACAAAAAGCACACTCTGCGAACCAAACTCTACCTCTCTGACAAATTTGGTATAATTCCTTTCAGCCGTTCGAGCTGTAGCACTGGCTAAAGGTCCCTATGAAAAATTGCATGGGGAAAACACGTTGTGGGACCCCCCTTTTTTCTCGGCCCCCACTTGACGAATAATCCCCAAACTTTCAGGGAAGGAGCGGAACTGAGCTGGCCATTTTCTTGGAAAAATTCGCAAAGATTCGTCCACCGGCGCCAAAGTTATTCCAAATAGAATGTTGTGGATTTCTTATGGAAAATAGGTCCTAACTATAACTACGTACTGGCGACCGCCAGTAGGTCATATATATATATATATATATGCACTAATGCACTTTAAATATCACAAAAATTCAGCTACTCCCTGCATGTGAACAAGGGCTGCAAGGCCCGAAACGCATCATGGTTGGTTGGTCCACGAAAAACTGAAAATAAACTTACCTGAATGAATTTGTGGTCTGTCTCCTGCTTCACCGGTCCTGTGGGATCGGAGGTGGTAATGCGGAGTTCCAGTTCATATATATATATATATATATATATATATATATATATATATATATATATATATATATATATATATTTATATATATATAACCTACTGGCGGTTGCCAGTAGGTATATATAGTTAGGACCTAGCTACCATAGGAAATTCCGAACATTCTATTGGGAATAACTTTGCCGCCGATTGGGGGATCTGCCTGTAATTTTCCTTAAATTTGCCTTGCTCCTTCCCTGAAAGTTTCGGGGGGATTCATCAAGCGGGGGCCGAGAAAAAAGGGGGTCCCAAAAACGTGTTTTCCCCATGTTAATTTCCATAGGGACATTCTGACAAGGCTACAGCTCGAACGGCTGAACGGAATTATACCAGATTTGGCAAAATGGTAGGGACTGGTATGCAGCAGTGCCTTTTGTATGTTTGGTGTAAATCCCTCCAGTAGTTCTTGAGAAAATTGAATTTGAAATTTTTCAAAAGGCATTTTCTATGGGACCTTTAGACACGGCTACAGCCCGAACTGCTGAACGGAATTACACCAAACTTGGCAAAATGGTAGGGACAGGTATGCAGTAGTGCCTTTTCTATATTTGGTGAAAATCCTTCCAGTAGTTGTTGAGAAAATGAATATGAGCAAATTATATATCTATATGCGCTCAACATTCTATTGGGAATAACGTTGGCGCTGATTGAGGAATCTGTGTGTAATTTTGCAGAATTTTGGCCAGCTCCGCTCCTTCCCTGAAGGTTTCGGGGGCATTCGTCAAGCGGGAGCCGAAAGGGGGATCCCAAAACGTGTTTTCCCCAGGTTAATTTCTATAGGGACCTTTAGACACGGCCACAGCCCGAACGGCTGAATGGAATTACACCAAATTTGGCAAAATGGTAGGGCCTGTTATGCAGATGTGCCTTTGCTATGTTTGGTGAAAATCCCTCCAGTAGTTCTTGAGAAAATTGAATTTGAAATGTTTCAAATGGCATTTTCTATGGGACCTTTAGACACGGCTACTGCCCGAACGGCTGAACGGAATTACACCAAACTTGGCAAAATGGTAGGGACAAGTATGAAGTAGTGCCTTTTCTATATTTGGTGAAAATCCCTCCAGTAGTTGTTGAGAAAATTGAATTTGATCACCGTTCACGTACCATATGCGTACGATACGCGTACCGTACGCGTACCCTTACGTGCGCGAGCGAGTTTCTGATTGGCTGGCAGTCGACTGTCAACATTCCAAACTGTCAAAACCAGGAAGTGTTGGCCACCATCTTGTTTTTAAGGAGAACAGAGGCACAAGAGAGCCCAAAACAAGAGTGGAAAACATAAAAAGGGGGCAGGGTAGAGACCCCCCAACCCTCTAGCCCTTCTCAGGGGGTCCCAAAAGGACCCCAAAGGGCAAAAAAAAAGGAAAATCACGGGGTACGCGCACCGTACGCGTAGGATACGCGTACCGTGCGTGTACCCCACGATTTCAAAAAATATATATATATTTTTTGCACTTGGTGGTCCTTCTGGGACCCCCGAGATGGGCTAGGGGGTCAGGGGGTCTCAACCCTGCCCCCTTTTCGCGTTTTCCACTCTTGTTTTGTGCTCTCTTGTGCCTCACTTCTCCTGAGAAACAAGATGGCTGCTCAGGTGGTCCCAGGAGTATAATAACATATATAAACGTTATCCACTAATAGAATTAGCATTTACAAAACCTTTGAAATGTATTGAAAAAAAATATAGGTTTCACGACTGATATAGTTAGGAATTAGCATTTAAAAAACCTTGCAAATTCACTGAAAAAACCATAGGTTTCAAGCCTTATATAGTTAGGAATTAGCATTTAAAAAACCTTGCAAATTCACTTAAAAAACCATAGGTTTCAGGCCTTATATAGTTAGGAATTAGCATTTTAAAAACCGTGCAAATTCACTTAAAAAACCATAGAAGTCATCAGTGATGTCATCAGTAATGTCACTGACCATGTCATGAATGTTGTAATATGTGACATCATCAGCAGTGGATTGCGGGTGCGCGAAATATAGTTCGTACAACTAACTATATAGGAGCAATTTCAATGGTTTTTTAAATGCTAATTCCTAACTATATAAGGCCTGAAACCTACGGTGTTTTAGGTGAATATATATATATATATATTCACTGAAAAAACCATAGGTTAGAGACCATATATAGTTAGCTGGACATTTTATTGACAAAAAACCAATGAAATTCCATATATAGTTAGTTGCACTAACTATATATCGCGCACCCGCAATCCACTGCTGATGATGTCACATATTACATCATTCATGACATGGTCAGTGACATCACTGATGACATCACTGATGACATCTCAAATGACATCACTGATGACATCACTGATGACATCTCAAATGACATCACTGATGACATCATCTAGTGTCTGTGTGTTTTTGTAAAGTTTAAATATGTTTTACATATTGAAGAATGAGTGGATGTATGGAAGACTGAGTGTGTGTGTGGCTGGCTGGGAGGTGTGTGACTCTGTGCATATCAATGTGTAATTGTATCAGTGATTGTATAAGAGAGTAAGTATGTGTTAGTATATGTGTGAAAAGTATGGTGTTCTGTGTTTAACTGTATAGATGAGGAAATCGAAGTGTGATTGATTCTTCACAGGACTGACTAGGTGTATGAGTGCATATGATAGTGTTGTAATAATGAGTGACTGTATGTATGAGTGATTGTATGGGTGAATGAGTGAATGTGTGTGTAGACGTAGGAATCAGTGAGTGCGTATGTAGTAACTGGTATTGGTGTGTCATGATGTCATCAGTGATGTCATTTGAGATGTCATCAGTGATGTCATTTGAGATGTCATCAGTGATGTCATCAGTGATGTCACTGAAGTATGGTGTTCTGTGTTTAACTGTATAGATGAGGAAATGGAAGTGTGATTGATTCTTTACAGGACTGACTAGGTGTGTGAGTAACTCCATGGATGAGTGGCAGTGTGTGAGTGTCTGCATAGGTGTATGAGTGCATATGATAGTGTAATAATGAGTGACTGTATGTATGAGTGATTGTATGGGTGAATGAGTGAATGTGTGTGTAGACGTAGGAATCAGTGAGTGCGTATGTAGTAACTGGTATTGGTGTGTCATGATGTCATCACTGATGTCATTTGAGATGTCATCAGTGATGTCATCAGTGATGTCATTTGAGATGTCATCAGTGATGTCATCAGTGATGTCACTGACCATGTCATGAATGATGTAATATGTGACATCATCAGCAGTGGATTGCGGGTGCGCGATATATAGTTAGTGCAACTAACTATATATGGAATTTCATTGGTTTTTTGTCAATAAAATGTCCAGCTAACTATATATGGTCTCTAACCTATGGTTTTTTCAGTGAATTTTCAAGGTTTTGTAAATGCAAATTCCTAACTATATATGGTCTATAACCTATGGTTTTTTTCAGTGAATTTCATTGGTTTTTTAAAAGCTAATATCTATAGCTGCAAAATATATTCTTTATTACGTGACGTATCACGTAGCCACGTGAGACGCCTCATGACGCGTCGCATAACCGTGACGTATCGGTTCTGCAGCGCAAACAAAACCCGTAACGTAAGCGTGCCGGAGCACGCTTACAGATATATATATATTTTTTTAACCTTAATTAAACAAAATCCACACGTGCACATATCTTGAGGCCTTGCAAAGGCACATCAAACAAACAGTCCCTACAATTTTGCCAAGTTTGCTGGAAATCTATTCCCTTAAAATTTTTTTTACTGTTTCTCTTGGTTTTCCCCTTGTTACGCTTACCGGGACGCTACCCGGTACGCGAACCGGACGCTCCAAAAACACAAGATGGCGGACTCCCGTTACGCTGCCGGTTAGCTGCCCGGTTCGCGTACCGGGAAGCGCCTCTACCGCGAAAAATCGCGGGGGACTTTAATATCCCCCTCATAAATCCTAGGGGGTCAGGAGGGGTTTACCTTGCCCCCTTTCCTTCATTTCCGCCTTCTTTTTTCACCACATCTTGTCTCTCGAACCTACCGAGAGACAAGATGGCGGCCGCTCTGGACTGTTTACAATGTTGACAGCTACGCTGCCGGTTAGCTGCCCGGTTAGCTGCCCGGTGAGCTGCCCGGTTCGCGTACCGGGACGCGCCTCTACGGTGTAAAATCGCAACATTTTTTGCCCCGCGGGGCACTTTAATATCCCCCTCATCAATCCTAGGGGGTCAGGAGTGGTCTACCTTGCCCCCTTTCCTTCATTTCCCCCTTCGTTTTTCACCACATCTTGTCTCTCGATCGTACCGAGAGACAAGATGGCGGCCGCTCCGGTTTGTTTAGAATGTTGACAGACACCGGAGAGCCAATCAGATTCGCTTCGCGAAGTTCCGTTACGCGTCAGGTACGCGAACCGGGGCGCTAACCGGAGCGCTGTCACAGATATATATATTTTTTTAAACGTTAATTTCTCAAAATCCACTGGAGCACATATATTGAGACATAGCAAAGGCACGTCGGGCAAACCATATCTACAATTTTGCCAAGTTTCATGTAAATCTATTCAGCCGTTCGAGCTAAAAGTGAGTCCAACCGCCCTATGGAAAAATGAATGGGAAAAACGCGTTTTGGGACCCCACTTTGTTCTCGGCCCCCCCTTGACGAAACCCCACCAAATTTTCAGGGGCTGCTCAGAAAAAAAATGTGCCATTTTCCTGAAAATTTCAGCCAATTCCGTCCACAAACGCCAAAGTTATTAGACATAGAATTTTCAGAAATCCCATAGAGAAAAAATCCTAACTATATATACCCACTGGCTATCGCCAGTAGGTAATATACATATATAAACATATGTAATCTGCATATCTATATAAATATAAATGCATGCATACATATACATATATGCATACATATGCATGTTATTTACATGAAAGTTTTAAAAACACTAATAAAAGCAAAGCTAAAAAGCCACCTCATTACAAACAGAATGGCTTTAACTTAAACGAGGGCGAGATCTATTGCATTTTCAATGCTTGTTTACTTTGGTTCTATCAAGAAGGCATTCAGATGTGTCACACATTTGCCATAAATTCTGAATGTTAGCACTCTAGTTGCTCATTAGATCACTGTAGTAAAGCTAGTGCTCACCAGGGAAGTCTGCTGCTAATCATGGTTTGCAGCCATTTTCCCGCATTTTTTATCCCGCAGACTTTCAGTCCGCATACCATTATCCCGCAAGGTCATTGAGCTCGCATACCATTATCCCGCATTTTTTCAAAACGCATGTGCATTTATCGCGCATGCCTTTACAAAGAATTACGTTTTAAAGGCATGTATGGTAAATGCATTTGCGTTGTGAAAACCACGATGACGAGAGAGGTAAGTGGGTTTGTGTTAATTTTTTCGTGGGTTAGTGATTGTGTAGTGTAGTGTAGTGTTGTGTAGTGTAGTGTTGTGTTAGTGTAGTGTAGAGTTGTGGTGGTTGTTTAGTGTAGGGTCATGCTGGGTGTAGTGTTTTAGGGTTTAGGGTTGTGTTGTAGTGTTTGCGTAGTGTAGGGTCATGCTGGGGCTAGTGTTTTAGGGTTTAGGGTAGTGTTGTAGTGTTTGCGTAGTGTAGGGTCATGCTGGGCGTAGTGTTTTAGGGTTTAGGATAGTGTTGTAGTGTTTGCGTAGTGTAGGGTCATGCTGGGGGTAGTGTTTTAGGGTTTTGGGTAGTGTTGTAGTGTAGGGTCAGGCTGGGGTGTAGTATTTTAGGGTTTAGGGTAGTGTTGTAGTGTTTGCGTAGTGTAGGGTCATGCTGGGTGTAGTGTTTTAGGGTTTTGGGTAGTGTTGTAGTGTTTGCGTAGTGTAGGGTCATGCTGGGGGTAGTGTTTTAGGGTTTTGGGTAGTGTTGTAGTGTTTGCGTAGTGTAGGGTCATGCTGGGGTGTAGTGTTTTAGGGTTTTGGGTAGTGTTGTAGTGTTTGCGTAGTGTAGGGTCATGCTGGGGTGTAGTGTTTTAGGGTTTTGGGTAGTGTTGTAGTGTTTGCGTAGTGTAGGGTCATGCTGGGGGTAGTGTTTTAGGGTTTTGGGTAGTGTTGTAGTGTTTGCGTAGTGTAGGGTCATGCTGGGGGGTAGTGTTTTAGGGTTTTGGGTAGTGTTGTAGTGTTTGCGTAGTGTAGGGTCATGCTGGGGGTAGTGTTTTAGGGTTTTGGGTAGTGTTGTAGTGTTTGCGTAGTGTAGGGTCATGCTGAGGGTAGTGTTTTAGGGTTTTGGGTAGTGTTGTAGTGTTTGTGTAGTGTAGGGTCATGCTGGGGGTAGTGTTTTAGGGTTCAGGGTAGTGTTGTAGTGTTTGCGTAGTGTAGGGTCATGCTGGGGGTAGTATTTTAGGGTTTAGGGTTGTGTTGTAGTGTTTGCGTAGTGTAGGGTCATGCTGGGGCTAGTGTTTTAGGGTTTAGGGTAGTGTTGTAGTGTTTGCGTAGTGTAGGGTCATGCTGGGCGTAGTGTTTTAGGGTTTAGGATAGTGTTGTAGTGTTTGCGTAGTGTAGGGTCATGCTGGGGGTAGTGTTTTAGGGTTTTGGGTAGTGTTGTAGTGTAGGGTCATGCTGGGGTGTAGTATTTTAGGGTTTAGGGTAGTGTTGTAGTGTTTGCGTAGTGTAGGGTCATGCTGGGTGTAGTGTTTTAGGGTTTTGGGTAGTGTTGTAGTGTTTGCGTAGTGTAGGGTCATGCTGGGGGTAGTGTTTTAGGGTTTTGGGTAGTGTTGTAGTGTTTGCGTAGTGTAGGGTCATGCTGGGGTGTAGTGTTTTAGGGTTTTGGGTAGTGTTGTAGTGTTTGCGTAGTGTAGGGTCATGCTGGGGGGTAGTGTTTTAGGGTTTTGGGTAGTGTTGTAGTGTTTGCGTAGTGTAGGGTCATGCTGGGGGTAGTGTTTTAGGGTTTTGGGTAGTGTTGTAGTGTTTGCGTAGTGTAGAGTCATGCTGAGGGTAGTGTTTTAGGGTTTTGGGTAGTGTTGTAGTGTTTGCGTAGTGTAGGGTCATGCTGGGGGTAGTGTTTTAGGGTTTTGGGTAGTGTTGTAGTGTTTGCGTAGTGTAGGGTCATGCTGGGGTGTAGTGTTTTAGGGTTTTGGGTAGTGTTGTAGTGTTTGCGTAGTGTAGGGTCATGCTGGGGGTAGTGTTTTAGGATTTAGGGTAGTGTTGTAGTGTTTGCGTAGTGTAGGGTCATGCTGGGGGTAGTACTTTAGGGTTTTGGGTAGTGTTGTAGTGTTTGCGTAGTGTAGGGTCATGCTGGGGGGTAGTGTTTAGGGTTTTGGGTAGTGTTGTAGTGTTTGCGTAGTGTAGGGTCATGCTGAGGGTAGTGTTTTAGGGTTTAGGGTAGTGTTGTAGTGTTTGCGTAGTGTAGGGTCATGCTGGGGGTAGTGTTTTAGGGTTTAGGGTAGTGTTGTAGTGTTTGCGTAGTGTAGGGTCATGCTGGGGGTAGTGTTTTAGGGTTTAGGGTAGTGTTGTAGTGTTTGCGTAGTGTAGGGTCATGCTGGGGGTAGTGTTTTAGGGTTTAGGGTAGTGTTGTAGTGTTTGCGTAGTGTAGGGTCATGCTGGGGGTAGTGTTTTAGGGTTTAGGGTTGTGTTGTAGTGTTTGCGTAGTGTAGGGTCATGCTGGGGGTAGTGTTTTAGGGTTTTGGGTAGTGTTGTAGTGTTTGCGTATTGTAGGGTCATGCTGGGGGTAGTGTTTTAGGGTTTAGGGTAGTGTTGTAGTGTTTGTGTAGTGTAGGGTCATGCTGGGGGTAGTGTTTTAGGGTTTAGGGTAGTGTTGTAGTGTTTGTGTAGTGTAGGGTCATGCTGGGGGTAGTGTTTTAGGGTTTAGGGTAGTGTTGTAGTGTTTGTGTAGTGTAGGGTCATGCTGGGGGTAGTGTTTTAGGGTTTAGGGTAGTGTTGTACTGTTTGTGTAGTGTAGGGTCATGCTGGGGGTAGTGTTTTAGGGTTTAGGGTAGTTTAGTTGTTTAGTGTATGCTAAAGGCATATTCGTTCTAAAAGTTTTCGTTATTTTAATTTGCGGCCTAATAGTACATGCGGGATTTTTTTTGCGGACTGATGGTATGCGGGATTTCGTCATATATTCGCTAATCATACTTTCTATGGCAAAATGAACCCCCTCATTTTGTTCCTTTTTAAATTAAATGTTTTAAGAGTTACCACTTTATTCCAATCAAGATGGCTTCAGGTGTGCCATACCTTTGTAATAAGTAGGACTGTTAGCACTCTAGTTGTTCTTTAGAACACTCTGGGACAATCTGTCATTGGGCTATAGTTGGGCTACATCTGGCTGATATTTGGGCTACATTTGGTTTTTTGTCTCTGGTGGCCATCTTTGGGCTACATTGGGCTACATTGGGCTACATTGGGCTACATTTGGGCTCCAACATATATATAGCCCAATGTAGCCCAATTTATATTTTTCAAAGTTAATTTTCGTAAAAACCACTGGAGCCTATATCTTGAGACATAGCAAAGGCACATCGGGCTACCAGTCCCTACAATTTTGCCAAGTTTGGTGTAAATCCATTCAGCCGTTCAGGCTAAAAGTGAGGCCAACCGCCCTATGGAAAATTGCATGGGAAAAACACGTTTTGGGACCCCCCTTTTTTCTCGGCCCCCCCTTGACGGAAACCCCCCAAATTTTCAGGGGCTGCTCAGAAACAAAATGTTCCATTTTCCTGAAAATTTCAGCCAATTCTGTCCTCATAAGCCAAAGTTATTCGACATAGAATTTTCAAAAATCCCATAGGAAAAAAATCCTAACTATATATACCTACTGGCTATCGCCAGTAGGTAATATATATATATATATATATATATATATATATATATATATATATATATATATATCACTGCTCAAGTTTCTTTCGAGTCCAAAGAAAGAAATTACGGCACTCACAGGGAAAGTGTTCAGTATGTTTTTACTCGCTCAGCAGACAAACGCGTTTCGGTATTGTCTGCTGAGCGAGTAAAAACATACTGAACACTTTCCCTGTGAGTGCCGTAATTTCTTTCTTTGGACTCGAAAGAAACTTGAGCAGTGATTTATCACGTGGGGCGCCGCCACGAGAGGCACCCGCCTGCGAGTGACCCGGATTTTGGTGCAACGGAGCGAAAATATATATATATATATATATATATATATATATATATATATATATATATATATATATATATATATATATATATGTATATATATATATATATATATTTAACACTCCTTCGCCACTCGGACAAAAGTAATGGGCGCACTCCCTCTGAGTTCCACAAAATGATTTATTCAGATCTCCTCAGCAATGAAAACAACACGATCTACGCGTTTCAGTGCTCCTAGTCGTTGAGAAAATCGAATTTGAAAAAATGTATATATCTATAAGCGTGCACCGTGCGAGCACCCCGCAATTTTTCAGAAACAAAATAATTTTTGGGGGGGCCTTGGGGGTCCTTGTGGGACCCCCTGAGCAGGCCTAGAGGGTCAGGGTGCTTCTACCATGCCCCCTTTTTGAGTTTTACACGTTTGTTTTTCTGCTTTCCTGTGCCTCAGTCTACTGAGGCACAAGATGGCTGCCAACAATTTCTGTTTTGGAGTGTTGACAGACAGTGGCAGCCAATCAGCATGCCTTCCCGAGAAAGCCGCATGCTCATTGGCTGTCATCACTTCAAACACTTCAAACCAGGAAGTGTTGGCATCCATCTTGTGCTCGGTAGACCGAGGCACAAGAAAGCAGAAAAACAAACGTGTAGTCAGTGATGTCATCAGTGATGTCATTTGAGATGTCATCAGTGATGTCACTGACCATGTCATGAATGATGTAATATGTAACATCATCAGCAGTGGATTGCGGGGTGCGCGAAATATAGTTAGTACATTTAACTATATCGGAGCAATTTCAATGGTTTTGTATGAGTGAATTGTCCAGCTAACTATATCACCCCTAAAACTTATAGTTTTTTGAGTGAATTTCAAAGGGTATTTAAATGCTAATTCCTAACTATGTAAGGCCTGAAACCTATGTTTTTTTCAGTGAATATATATATATATATATATATATATATATATATATATATATATATATATATATATATATATATATATATATATATATATATATATATATATATATATATATATATATATATATATATATATATATATATTCACAGAAAAAACCATAGGTTATAGTGGATATATAGTTAGGAATTTGCATTTACAAAACCTTGAAAATTCAATGAAAAAACCATAGGTTATAGGCCATATATAGTTAGGAATTAGCATTTACAAAACCTTATTTTACTCGCATAAAACCATTGAAATTCCATATATAGTTAGCTAACTATAAGCGCTAACTATATATCGCGCACCCGCAATCCACTGCTGATGATGTCACATATTACATCATTCATGACATGGTCAGTGACATCACTGATGACATCACTGATGACATCTCAAATGACATCACTGATGACATCACTGATCACAACATCCAGTGATTGTATGTGTCTGTAAAGTTTAAATATGTTTCACATATTGAAGAATGAGTGGATGTATAAGTGCCTGGATGAAGAATTTAGTAGGTGCATGACAGACTGTATGAGTGAGTGATTAAATGTGTCTCACTGAGTACATGGGTTAGTGACTAAACTGTCTTAATTCGTGCATCAGTATGTTTGTTGTTGTGTAAGCTGCTGCATGTGTTGATCAGTAGCTATAAGAGTGGCCATATGGGTTATTGATTGGTTGCCCAAGTATTTGAATGGGAGGCTGAGTGTGTGTGTGGGTGGCTGGGAGGTGCGTGACTCTGTGCATAGATGTGTAAGCAGTTGATTCACTAGGAGTATGAGTTCAAGAGTGCATGTGGAAACAGCTATATGGGCGGTTGACTGTGCATGGGTGTGTTGGTGAGTGAATGGATTTCTCATTGCTACATGTGCAAGTAAGTACGTATGTAAAACACAATACATGTGAGAGTTGAGATATATAATTAACTGAACATAAGAGCCAGTGAATGTGTGAGTGGCTGTATCGATCACTGTGAGCTTGTATCAGGGATTATATAAGAGAGTAAATATGTGTTATTATATGTTTGAATAAGTAAGATGTGTATAACTGTATAGTTGAGGAAATGGAGGTGTGATTGATTCTTTGCATGACTGACTAGGTGTGTGAGTAACTCCATGGATGAGTGACAGTCTGTGAGTGTCTGTTTATACTGAGTGTATGTAAGGTTATATTAGAGTCTGAAGAGGTTCATTGTATTATCACATGAGTGATGTGATCAGTGATGACAAATGAGATGTCATCAGTGATGTCATTTGAGTTGTCATCAGTGATGTCATCAGTGATGTCATTTGAGATGTCATCATTGATATCATTTGAGTTGTCATCAGTGATGTCATTTGAGATGTCATCAGTGATGTCATCAGTGATGTCACTGACCATGTCATGAATGATGTAATATGTGACATCATCAGCAGTGGATTGCGGGTGCGCGATATATAGTTAGCGCTTATAGTTAGCTAACTATATATGGAATTTCAATGGTTTTATGCGAGTAAAATAAGGTTTTGTAAATGCTAATTCCTAACTATATATGGCCTATAACCTATGGTTTTTTCATTGAATTTTCAAGGTTTTGTAAATGCAAATTCCTAACTATATATCCACTATAACCTATGGTTTTTTCTGTGAATTTCATTGGTTTTTTAATAGCAAATATGAAAAGCTTTAAAATGTCAAGTACGTGATAGATAAAAACATTTTCGTATTTATGCACGCTGATGTGCTTTGAACGCTGCCCCCCCCCCCCCTCCCCTCTTTTGCCTTAGTAGTACTCTCTCTTTGCAGATACAGAAGGGTAGTTAACGCAGGCCTTTACCCCCGTTGTAATCCGTCGTACCTCCTTGTCTCTCCATTTGATTAATTGTTGTCCAAGCATTTACTGTTTTAGAATTGGTTCTCTTTGGATCATTCTCTATTTACAAACAAGCACAAAGTCGCAATACTCTGTTTAGTCTTTGCAGATAGTGAAAAATCGTGTAAAAAAATAAAAGTAATCGAGCAAAATCAGTAGGCCACTAATTGGATCTCTTTTTGACCTCGCTAAAATAGAAATATTAGGAACAACCCTTCTTGAGAAATACGAAAATAGTGAGATGAACTGAGCTCCACACCATGAGGGCTGCAAGACAGCTCGGCTCCATCACCCATCCCGCACAAAATAATGACAAACCCTATGCAAATATTAAAAATATAGACAACACACCAGCAAAGAAACAGGGTAAAACATTTTTATTAAAAAACTATTTACATAACGTTGGTTTATAAGATGATGTCAGTAGTGGACCGATGTGTGAATAGATCGAAAACAGCACAAGGCTCCAAGATCCGGATAGCAAGCTCCTGGATGTTGGGTGCCATAGTTTAGAGTTCTAAATTTCAGCCTTTTTCAATGCCTGTGCTTTGTTGAATCAAAATGGCGGCTTGACACAAAGCTGACTCAAGCGTTGTTACTGATGCTATGCAGACAAAAACTGGTTTTCAGTTTGTACATTTTTCTAGATTTTTCAATCCAAGTTTGGTTGACTTTGTAGAACGATGGCTTCAGATTTTCAACATACGGTGTGGTGGCGCTGACTGGGAGGGGGCGCTTCGCTCCTGCCCCCTCCCCAAGTAAGATTTTCATACGTGAAAGTACGTTAATGGTTTTGGTCCCTGAGATGCTTCGATGTCACTACCATTCTCAAATAGCATAAGTTCTGGATGTTGGGTGCCATAGTTAAGAGTTCTGAGCAGCGCTTGTAACACTGTCTGAAGCTTATTTCCACCTACTGCAGCTTCACTATTCTCAAAGTAAGTGAGTGTCGTTTGTGGACCTGACTGCATTAGAAAACAATGTGATATGTTACCTTCCTAAACAGCTTGACGGAGGCCCCTGAGGGGCGCTGTGATGGCCATGGACTCGGAGAAGACGCTTGGCTCCGACACCCTCCCCAAGTGTTATAGCACTGGTGTAGCCTGAGATCGCCCCCGACATAGGCGGCCGGCTCCCGGGGTCCGGCGGTACTTTTTGCCTTTTGATGACTCTTCAATTCTGGACCTTGTCCCACAATCCGTTTGACCTGAAGACAAGCTGTAGTGAGGCGCCCCTTTATCGTTTTAGTTGCCATTCCGCCCGCTTTTGCTACACTGTGCCTCTTCCGCCATTCAGCTGTTTTCCGCCCGCTCTTGCGACTACAGCGTCTCGCTCACCATGTAGTTGAGATGCGCCCGCTCTTGCGGTGCAGCGATAGGCGGCTGCCACAGGACTCTCAAAATGGCGGCCGGCTCTTCGGTTTTGGGCCTGGTCCACTAAAATGGCCCTGGGACACCTTGGAACTCGGACGCTTGTCTGCTAGGGCTTGGGTCCCATTCTCGAAAAGCGTCCCCTCAGCCGTGAAGATTCTACAAAAGTCTTGGGGGCCTCCGACTCCCGCAGGCTTCTGGTGGGGAGCAACTGCCATGATTGCTCGTGGAATGGCCACGACGGAGCTACGAGATGGTAGTGGTCTCATGCTGACGCCAGCTTTAGTCTGAAACATCCAGAAACACTGTAGACTACCAATTCGATCAGTTCCGGTAGCGCCCCAACATGACCCGGAAGAGAAGAACTTGCCCTCCCCTCTTTGACTGATGGTTCTTGTTGCCTGTCCCCTCTGTTGTCATTTAACAGAACTTTTTGGACTGCTGAAAGGGGTTGTGTTCTGAACGCTGGTTGGTGGAGACATTTAGACTATATTCTTGACCTACGTTGTCGCGTAATGCGTTTTATGACACGCCGCGTTAGCGCACCCGGAAGTGATCCGAGGCGCGGCGCGCAGCGCGTAACGTAAGCATAACAGGTCATGTGACTTGTTAATAAAACTTTTCATTGGTTCATTTTACTTTTGTTAATTTAATGATGAAAAGCTTGGTCATATGACCTAAAAATTACGCTTTTTATTATTTTCGAACAATATTTTTTTTTCAAACATATGTTATAATATTCCAGGCTAATGTACTTTCCCGGAAAATTTACAACTGTCTTGCAAGTAAAATATATTCCTTTTTCGAGAAAAAGGGCGTTTCTTCCTTCCATGACGGAGCCGTTGAGTAAAAGAGATTCGGCCTGCTGTCTTAGTCGCCGATACGCCTGATTATCAGATTCTTATCGATCACTTTATGTTGCAGACATGAAAAACACAACTGCCCTTGACCATTTATCTTTACTGCGTTCCTACATATTATACCTTTTATCCGTCATGTAATTGGACTGCTTTATTTCACTTGCCTTTTACTGATTCGAAAACAGTCACTAAAAGTAAAAACTTTACAAATGAAAATACTACTACCGTGTTTTGTTTTAAAAACCTTTATTGTGAAAATGTCAGTATACAAATACGGGCCTATAACCACGTGGGCCGGCCACGGAGCAAACTCAAATCGTATATGATGAGGAGACATTTACACTGTAGAAGAACGTAACGAGCGGGCCATTAGGTGACAAGAACAAAGGTGTCTAACAGTTGCGGAATCGGTGGACGTACATTTTGTAATTAAAATACGACAGGGCCACTTACAATAACATTTTCTAGATATACATTTGCGGGCAAAGAGTTACGAGTCCCATTTATACCGGCGCCATTTTGGGCGAGGCCGGGCAGGTCCAAGATATAGTCAAAATGTCTCCACCAACCATCGGCCAGACCAGAACCCCTTTCGGCCCTTTATGTTACAAGATGGTGTCTTCCATTCAGAAAATATTGGTGGCAGCATTTTGAAAGGAAACAGAAACAGCCGTTCTCCTAGTGAGTTTCACATTGTTACATTTAGGAAGAATGTTGAAGAGTAGTATGTGGAAAATCTGAAGCCATTTTTCTACAAACTCTCAATCAGACTTGGATGGAAAAAAAAACCTGAAGAATGTACAAACTGAAAACCAATTTTTGTCTGTATAGCACCAACAGTAACGCTTGAGTCAGCTTTGTGTCAAGCCGCCATTTTCATTCAATCAATAGCGTCCCCCTGCACACATTCAGGGACCTGGTCGTGTCTTCAGATGAAACGCATTGTAGGAAAAGAAGCAGAAAGGAAAAGGAAAAAAGTTCCGCCGGACCTAGTGAAGCTGCAGCAGGTGCAAATAAGCTTCAGACAGTCTTACAAGCACTGCTCAGAACTCTCAACTGAGGCACCCAACATCCAGGACTTGCCATTCGGATCTTGGCGCCTTGTATTTTTGTTTTGTTTTTGATGGAGGGGAAAGAACAAAAAACAGACATTGAAAAAGGCTCAACAGTGCAGGGCGCCTTGTGCTGGTTCCGACCTATTCACACATCGGTCCGCTACTGACATCACCTCATAAACCAACGGGGCACCCCACGCCGACTTTCGGCGCAGCATTGTAGGATGGCCACACCAGTGCGGCAATTTGCTGGACACCACCTCGGTGCCATCCAGATCTCGGCGCGTTCATTCATTCAATAGCGTCCCCCTGCACACATTCAGGGACCTGGTCGTGTCTTCAGAAGAAACGCATTGTAGGAAAAGAAGCAGAAAGGAAAAGGCAACAAGTTCCGCCGGACCTAGTGAAGCTGCAGCAGGTGCAAATAAGCTTCAGACAGTTCTACAAGCACTGCTCAGAAATCTCAACTGAGGCACTCAACATCCAGGACTTGCCATTCGGATCTTGGCGCCTTGTGCTGGTTCCGACCTATTCACACATCAGTCCACTACTGACATCACCTCATAAGCCAACGGGGCACCCCACGCCGACTTCCGGCGCAGCATTGTAGGATGGCCACACCAGTGCGGCAACTTGCTGGACACGACCTCGGCGCCATCCGGATCTCGGCGCGTTCGAGTCACTGTACCGCAACAGTGACCGCAATTCAGCTGGACACGCCGTCTTTCGGCGCAGCATTGTAGGATGGCCACACCAGTGCGGCAATTTGCTGGACACCACCTCGGTGCCATCCGGATCTCGGCGCGTTCGAGTCACTGTACCGCAACAGTGACCGCAACTCAGCTGGACACGCCGTCTTTCGGCGCAGCATTGTAGGATGGCCACACCAGTGCGGCAATTTGCTGGACACCACCTCGGTGCCATCCGGAACTCGGCGCGTTGTGCTGCCTTCGGCCTATTCGCACATCGGTCCGCTACTGACGCCGCCTCACGTGCCAACGGATTTTCTACGCTTTTTGTAGCCCTATGTCGCATAACAGGTCATGTGACTTGTTTATAAAACTTTTCATTGGTTCATTTTACTTTTGGTTTCCTAAAGATGGAAGGCTTGGTCATATGACCTAAAAATAACACTTTTCATTGGTTTAGAACATTTTTTTTTCCCAAACGATGAAAGCCCCACCTTGTTTCTGGATCATTCAGACTGAAGCTGGCGTCAGCATGAGAGCACCACCATCTCGTGGCTCCGTCGTGGTCATTCCGCGAGCAATCATGGCAGCCGCTCCCCACCGGAAGCCTGCGGGAGTCGGGGGCCCCCAAGACTTTTATACAATCTTCACGGCTGAGGGGACGCTTTTCGAGAATGGAGCCCAAGCCCTAGCAGGCAAGCGTCCGACTTCCAAGGTGTCCCAGGGCCATTTCAGTGGACCAGGCCCAAAACCGAAGAGCCGTCCGCCATTTTGACAGCCATGTGGCAGCCGCCTATCGCTGCACTGCAAGAGTGGGAGCAACTCCACAACATGGTGAGCGAGACGCTGTGGCCGCAAGAGCGAGCGCAACTCAGCTAGATGGCCGCCACCTGGGGAGGCCCGTTCACGCCGCCTCCCCCCCCCCCCCCCCCGGGCCGCCGCACGCCAATTTTCGGAGCAGCATTGTAGGATACCAAAACCAGTGCGGCAGTTTACTGGACATCACCTGGGTGCCTGTCGTACATGTTGTGTCAGCCATGTGACACTGGACACAGACCGCTACTGACGAGGCCTCCCCCCGCACCACCCGGGACGCCCCACGCTGTTTTTCTGTGCTGCATTGTAGGATCCCTAAACCAGTGCGGCACCCAGGCGACATCACCTGGGTGCCGTCCAGAACTCTGCACGTTGTGCTGCCTTGGGACTATTCGCACAACAGACCGCTACTGACGAGGCCTCCCCCCGCCCCACCCGGGACGCCCCACGCCAATTTTCGGAGCAGCATTGTAGGATCCCTAAACCAGTGCGGCACCCAGGCGACATCACCTGGGTGCCGTCCAGAACTCTGCACGTTGTGCTGCCTTGGGACTATTCGCACAAAAGACAGCTTCTAACCATTGTTGCTTTTTGTGTTAATAAATGTTTAAATGTTTTTAGTTTTTGTTCTGTTCATTATCGTTAAAAGTTAATAAAGTTTTATAACCTTACTTTGTTGGAGTGTTATCTATTTTTTTTAAAACGGGTGAATGGGGCTTTGAATCGGGTTATTGTCATGTGTGGGCTTTGGAAGTGTGCTGCTGCAGGATCGGACATTTCAAACTCAAATGCACGTTCTTTTTCTTACCTTTCCGAAGCATGGAGCGCAATAGCAGACAGAGAAAGGGTGATGCACGTGTTGAACACTACCTGACCTGGCAAGTTGCTGGCAGTGCCCCCCCGCCCGCTCCTGAAAGAGGGCACACACACACCGCCGCCCCGAGTACTTCACAAATCTTTAAAAGACCATGCGCTTGTTCATGAGGCTTAAATGGTTTATCACCTCTTCTAGAACCCCTGCATCGACCCTCTGACGTTTCCTGGAAAAATTACCATGTAACACAATACCAAGCCCTGTCAGCTGAAACCCCCAAGGAATCGTGGGGCATATTATCAAGGGGGTTTATCTCCACTTTTTTGGCTTTAAAAACCATGAAAGCGGAGATAAAATTATTTCCCTATTATCAAGCTGTCGCTAACACCAGTTAGTGACAGCTAAAAGGAGATAGCGACCATCTTGGGCCCCGCTTTGCATGTCAGTGATACTTATCACTAATGACATGCAAAGTGGCGTGCCAAGATGTTAGCGACTAGAAACAGTCCCTAACATCGCTACCTTCTATTACCAACTTTTGGAGATATTCGCGCTAAGCGCGAATATCTCCAAAATCTAACACCTGCCCTGAGCAGTTCTTAGCCATGTTATCCAATGGGAGGTGGATAACATGGCTAAGAGCATTTGCTCGATAATACATGAATATCGCTGACTTTTCTGCGATAATAGCAAGGTTTATCTGCGATAAAAATCGCCGATGTGCGGCGATAATTTTTGTCTCTAAACAAGTTAGAGACAAAAATTATCGCTAGTTGTTCGTAATATGCCCCCGGGTTTTTGCTTGCAGAAATCGGGAGGCGGGAGACTAGCACTGAAATCAGTACTCACACGCCTGAATCAGGAGGATTGGCATGTCTGAATTCTCTACAGCTGGGGCCATAAACTACATCCGCAGGGGTAGGTGATAGCCTGGGACCAGCCTGGCATCTAAAATGGCTGCCGTGCACGACAAAATTGTGGCATTCGAAAAAAGGCAAGATGGCGCAGCCGCTGGAAGAGATATATCAACATATATCAGCCTCCTCAGCCACCCTCAGGAAACATAGGGGATTAGGATATGTCTCCCGCACCCCCTTATACCTACTACTTTAATTAACGAAGCACAAAATGGCGAATTCCCGTTTCGCTACCAGTTTGCGGCCCAGTTCGCGGCCCGTGAAGCGCTTCTACCGTGAAAAATCATTTTTTTTTTATTTTCCCCATGGGACCCTTTAATAACCCCAACAACATTCCTAGGGGGTCAAGAGGGGGATACCTTGCCCCCTTTCATTAAATTCCCCCTTAGTTTTTCACCTTTTCTTCTCTCTCGATCCTACCGAGAGACAAGATGGCGGCCGCTCCGGACTGTCACGCAGCAAAAAAAAAAAAAAAGCTCACGCACAGCCGCTGGAAGAGATGTATCAACATATATCAGCCTCCTCACCCACCCTCAGGAAACATAGGGGATTAGGATACGTCTCCCGCACCCACTTATAACTAGTAATTTAATTTACGAAGCACAAAATGGCGAATTCCCGTTTCGCTACCAGTTCGCGGCCGCGCTTCTACCGTGAAAAATCATTTTTTTTTTATTTTCCCCACGGGACCCTTTAATAACCCCAACAACATTCCTAGGGGGTCAAGAGGGGGATACCTTGCCCCCTTTCATTAAATTCCCCCTTCGTTTTCCACCTCTTCTTCTCTCTCGATCCTACCGAGAGACAAGATGGCGTCCGCTCCGGACTGTTTAGAATGTTGACAGACACCGGAGAGCCAATCAGCTTTCTGCGCGCAAAGTTCCGATAAGCGAAAAGTAAGCGGACCGGATCGCTGCCCAGAGCGCTGTTACAGATATATATCTTGGTTTGAACGTTAATTTCTCAAAAACTACTGGAGCACATATATTGAGACCTAGCAAAGGCACATCGGGCTAACAGTCCCTACAATTTTGCCAAGTTTCGTGCAAATCCATTCAGCCGTTCGAGCTAAAAGTGAGTCCAACCGCCCTATGGAAAACTCAATGCAAAAAACGCGTTTTGGGACCCCCCTTTTTTCTCAGCCCCCCCTTGACGAAACCCCACCAAATTTTCAGGGGCTGCTCAGAAACAAAATGTGCCATTTTCCTGAAAATTTCAGCCGATTCCGTCCACAAACGCCAAAGTTATTAGACATAGAATTTTCAAAAGTCCCATAGGGAAAAAATTCTAACTATATATACCTACTGGCGACAGCCAGTAGGTAATATATATATATATATATATATATATATATATATATATATATATATATATATATATATATATATATATATATATAACCTACTGGCAGTCACCAGTAGGTAGTTATAGTTAGGACCTATTTTCCATAGGAAATCCGCAACATTCTATTTGGATTAACTTTGGCGCAGGTTGACGAATCTTCGCAAAGTTTTCAAAACTGGTGGGGAGCCCCGGTCCGCTTCTGTCCTGAAAGTCTTGGGGTGATTCGTGAAGTAGGGGCTGAGAAAAATAGGGGGTGCCAAAACGTGTTTTCCCCATGCAATTTTCCAAAGGGACTGTTCATCGCGGCTGCAGGCCGAACAGCTGAACGGAATTGCAACAAATTTTGCAAAGTGGTAGTCCTTGGTTCAAACTCGTGCCTTTTGCTTAAATGGTGTAAATCCACAGTAGTTTCTGAGAAAATTACAATCAAAAGTACATATATATCCATTGCCTCGGTGGATGCGCGCACCGTCCTGATCACACGCTGAATGCTGATTGGCTGTTAAGTGTTTGTCAACATTCGAAACCAGGAAGTGTTGGCAGCCATTTTGTGCCTCGGTAGAAGCGAGGATCTAGAAATTAGTGGAACAAGTGTTCAAAAGGTATAAAGGGGACAGGCAAGAAATATTTTGACCCTCTAGTCCTGCATAGGGAGTCCTCCCCCAATTTTTTTGGGGTGGGGAACGGAGAAATGTGCGGTGGGTGCATGGATCCGCTGTAAAAAAAAAAAAAAAGTGCGGGCTCCTGTGCTTGTTTAAAAATTAGCTACCTGGGAAGACAAATCCCGGGGTCTAAAATATTGCATTTGAAGTGGGGGCACAGAAAAAAGGGGGGCCCCAAAACGTGTTTTCTCCATGCAATTTTCCATAGGAACTGTTCACTGCGGCTACAGCCCGAACCGCTGAACAGAATTATACCAAATTAGGCAAAGAGGTAGTCCTCAGTTCAGACTCATGCCTTTTGCTTAAATGTTGTAAATCCATTCAGTAGTTTCTGAGAAAATTACAATTAAAAGTACATATATATCTATAGCCGAGCTGGATCCGCGCATCTTGCGCGCACTCTAAGAGCACCATCACGGTCATGCGCTGAATGCTAATTAGCTGTCAAGTGGTTGTCAACATTCGAAACCAGGAAGTGTTGGCAGCCATTTTGTGCCGCGATAGAAGCGAGGATCTAGAAATTAGTGTGACAAGTGTTCAAAATGTATAAAGGGGGCAGGTAAGAAATATTTTGACCCACTAGACCTGCTTAGGGGGTCCCACAAGGACCCCTAGGGCCCCCCCATTTTTTTTTTCTTTTTTTAAAATCTGAGAAATATGCGCTGGGTGCATGGATCCGCCGGAAAAAAAAAACGAGGCACAGGCTCCTGTGCTTCTTTAAAAATTAGCTACCTGGGAGGGCCAAATCCCGGGGTCTAAAATATTACATTTGATGTTGGTTCAGAGGGGCCCTGTAGCCTCAGTGCTACAAAATAAATGGGTGAGGGAGCTCAAAGGTCCATCTAAGCCCCGGGGATTACCACCCTCCGGGTATTTTTATATTTTGGGAGGGGGCCGCGTTATCTCCATTCTGGAGTACTCGAAAGCCTTGGGGAACACCACCCCCAGGAGCGGTTCCTGATGTGTCATGGGGTGCCTACTCCCGGGACACTGCGGCGGCAGTAGATGTTCCGGCTCTGTGATAGCAAATTTGAGGGCATATTAACAAGAGCCATTTCAATGAAATTAAAAAAAAATAAAAAAATGTGGTGAAAATGATATCGCCCTATTTACTAGGCGACGCTAAGATGCATTAACGCATGATAGCATCCATTTTGCTAAGGGCTCGCCTCGTATCTCCAATGAGTTGAAATGTAGGCGTTCTCTGTGGCAAGGTAGGCGTTCCGATGACAATATAACATGGAAGAGACACCCAGAAAGAGAGAGTAGGTTTTCGTGTTCTTTCTTTCAAAATGCAAACCAAGTTTGCTTTGGCAGGATGGGAGCCTCGCCTCTCACCCTGCCATAGGAAACAGCAGTGTTGAAGAAATCTTCTGGTAAGACAACAAAGGATTTTAAAGTCCATTATTGCCGTTTTAGATGTAGTTTGCTGCCGTTAAAGCTGCAATAATTTTAACGCCGTCCTTGTAAATATGCCCCTAAGTTTTGTAATGTCGAAAATCCTGTCTCCCATTTAAATAGGCACGAAGTATTTAGTGAAGTGCACACTGTGAATCGTGAAGCAATACTGTCTAATTGGGATCGATAAAGAATTGCTCATTGTTGAGTACAGAGTAGGTAAATTGAACATGGGGTTTTGAACGTCAGTGGCTATTACTCCAGCCCTGTCTTGAAGTTAATTAGAAGAATTGTGTACTTCTTTTGCTTGTAATGTACATAGGGGCAGATTTACAACTTCCTTGCGCAACTATAGCGTCACTTTTAACATGGGAAAAGTGATGCGAAAGTGGAGCAAGAGGTTTGTAAATCTGCTCCACAGTGTTCTGTCGTCTTAGTTTGCTTTCCCCTGTCATGTAGAGGATCCTGAATAAATATAACGGTTTCTGTACAGCCAGTACCTTTCAACTCTACCCCCAAACTGATTACTGCCTGTTACCATAGTAACAGTTCATGGAAGACTTAAGTGAGCACACAGGTCACATCACAAGTTCACCACACAATGTTGCTAATCCAAACAGTAACTGTGCTGGAGTTTTAAAAATTTTTCATAGGAACCGTTAATTGCAGCTACACACTCTGACAGAGTCAATCTCAGTATTATACTTCTAGTGAGTAACATAATTTGTACTTTTTATGGTTAAATGTTCTCTAAGCATATGATTATCACATTAAATAATAGTGAAAATTAGATCGATGTGACTGAATGAGGTCAAAGATCACAAATTAACATAAAACTTGGCAATATTGCTTATTCGTACCTGTGCAGTGTGCCTGATACATCCCACCCCTCTCATAGGCCCGCGTGGAAGAGATATCTGTATATAGTCCAGCAGGTCTTTAAAATGATTCAGAGATGAGACAGAATTAGGTGGGAGATCACGTCATTATGCAGGAAAATATCATTTATTTGCAAAGCTGTTCTTACCTTTTGTAAACACTGTGTTCAACAGAACTCACAACTTGAGTTCTGCTTTGTTTCTACACTGCAGACTGTATTAAATTCAGCCTTCATTTATGTATCTGCAGAGTGGACAGCAGCGTCCATAACTTTAAAAGAGAAAGAGAAACAATGTGAGAGAGAGAGAGAGAGAGAAAAAACGACATTGGAAGTGTTAGAGAGAGAAAGTAATAGATGGAGCAGAAGAGGTAGGGTTAATACTGGAGAAATTCTTCGTAGATCACCTTTCTGCCTACATTGTGTGTCCAAGCACGTGCCGGTTCAAAGTGAACCCTCAAGTTTAGTGATGTGAAAGATAGTATAGAGTTAGTAATAGCAGACTACATACAACTGCACAAGTATATTTCTGCTTTATGCCTTTGGACACTCAGAAAGCTGTATTACATCAACTTCCACTGCAAGGTGGTGTCTGTGTGCTCTTTTTCTCGCAGAGTACTATAACCCGTGCACTCCCACTGCATAGTGGTGAGTTATTATTACTGAATACCCAGCCTTTTAACCCCATTGACTCCCCGAGTCTGGAGGTGAGTGCCTTTTCTTGCTCACCCAGACTGTTCCAACCTATCCATTCTCAGTTACCGGAGGTAATTGTATATTCCTATGCAATCAAGCTGCTGCACACTATCCACTCTCTTCTCCCGCAGGTGACTTCTCGTTGCTTCAGAAACAAGCTTCTTTGCTCACCTTGTGCCATTGGCGTGATTCAAAGAGGGTCCACCACGTGTCAAAGCAACCTTCTCAGGCGTTATTACGATGGCCACGCATCATCGCAGAATCCTCAAACATTGACCTTTGGAGGTGTTGTGGGGGGAACGCCAATTTGTGAAACACAACCTGTTAGATAAAAAGGAAGATAAGATTGTGCATCATTTGTTTATCAAAGGAGAGAGGAAGTGAGAGAGTGACTGAAAAGAATATTCACAGCTCACCTTTCTGTCACCGGTGTGTCTTCCACCACGTGCCGGGGCATAGTTCACCCTGAAGCTCTACATCTAAAAGATAGTAAAAGAAAGATGTTATGATAGGTATTTGCCACTATCTTAATGTGGAGTAGAATAACATCGCCCTTTCACACACCTTCCCTCCCTCATTAAAAATACAACTATTTGTACAGTTCCAACTTATTTAATGGGTTTCGATTTATGAAGAATTAGTAGAGTAGTAATGTTTTCCATGCAGTTATAGAAAAGAAGTGGTGCGTAGTGATACACGTAGTTTCAATCATCACGAGTGACCGACTTTTGACTGACTATAAAAACGTTCCTGCTATAGGAAGAAAACATACAAATGCAAAAAGATATGGTATATAAGACTGCGTACGCCTAAATAACTGCGTCGCCTTTTTGTATCCAGTCTGCTGCACCCCATCTACTCCCTCCGCTGCGCACCCAGGCCTCACTGCTCACCTTTTCGTGGCAGGGTACGTTCTACATCACGCAGTCCCACTCTGCCACCAATAAGTCTCAGATTTGGTTCTCAGTCTTGATATTGCTATGGGAAAGGACATACTTGTGTACCCATCTTCATCACAGGTTCCTCACCCAGTCAGTCCTTGCGGTACCACTAACTCAGGGTCCAAAGAGGCCACTCATGTGGTGGTGGGCTTCTTGTTCGGCAGTTCAGGCCTACATGAGGCGTTCTAACCACCGGGACGGGCCGTCACAACGCTTGCGATGGGAGCAACTCTAAAATGGCGTAGAGCACATGCGCCCTGCCATTTTTATTGGTAGGGTAACGTGTGTTGTGACGCTTGTGGTGGATGGGTGTGGTGTGGGTGTATACCAGCCATGAGGGAGTGTGTGTGTGTACCATTCTGACAACTAGACCTGGAACTAAGAAATCACTACAATATAAATCTGGGCCATGTAGCGCTGTTGTGTTTTTCTGGAAGCATAAGCGGAGTGGGCTGGACAGACGTATGGCAGTGCTGCACGAGGCTGTGAACGATGACTCTGGAGATATGGTGTGAACAATGACTCCGGAGCTATGGGCGTGGTTCCATCGTGAGCAATATGAGAAATCAACTGATTCGGTTGTCCGTGTTGTAGTGCTGCCTTCACCCGGGTCTTAAATGCAAATATGTCATTATGTCTGTAAAGTCCCACAACATGGGCAACATGGAAGGTACGGGGTATCACTGACCTTATATTCATTCATAGTTGCACACATAAAAGATGGTGGAGATGACGCATTTCTGCGAATATGAATGTTTGTTGTGCATTCAGTGGAGTGTTGTAGCTGTAGTAATACAGGGCTATGAAAGCTTTAGATTGCAGTTTTTGGCACTTGAAGGGCAGCTAACAGATATACGTATGTGGTCATTCGGGTACACTGTCGAACTTGGTGCTGGAAATCAGTGTTCGAGGCTCGGAGTCGCGTCCACATTCTGTTATTTTAGAGAAATGGCGTAATCTACGCGTGCCTGAAAATGTACTGTAAATACGGTGCTCATGTAAACTGCTGATATACTTTTGGGTCAACTTTGCGCTGTATAAATATGCTAAAAAAAAAATTACAAAATCGTGCAATAGCCCACACTTATAAATTTACTATACACTTTGTTTTGCAGTATTGTAATGATCCAGTTTGTACGTTCGTATTTGTAGAATGAGCGAGAGAAAGTTATATAATCGAAGTTTCTGGCAGAGGTAAGATGGTTGCATACGCTATTTACAGCACAATTTAATGTGGTAGGGCGCAGGAGCAGCATTTTAAAAACATAATAAATACACAGACACAGATAGATAGTTGAAGTGGATAGGGGCACATGTGCTCAACTCCATTTTATTACGTTGCTGTAACAAGTAGAATAATAATCATGATATCATACACAGATATTCAATTGTAAATGGTTTATGACTTCTGCTGTGCAAAGGTAGGAGCACTATATGTCAAATAATACACAGAAGATTCTATCGTGAAGAGTTCATGAGTTGTGGTGCACTGAGGTTGGGGCGGTTTGTGTGGAGCCTGCGATGATGCATGGTTCAGGTAGGCCGCACTGGTAAGAATGTGTTTTGACTATTGATTTTTGCCTTAATAAGGCCACGTGGCAATTATTTATGGTGTACTGAGTTAGTGGTACGTCTGGTGTTTAGCGTGTGCTCACCCTGCTATGATGCGTGGTCTGAAAGGGCTGCACTCAAAGCATTGACTGTTGCATACTGGATTGTATGAACTTTGAGGGGAAAAAATAGCATTGATGGTTATTAATTGCTCTGCAAACTACGTCTACTGATTGAAGGTGCTTGCGCATACTAGCAGTGCACAGGAGTATTTTTTGTCTCTGCCTTAAATAAATCGAGGCTGAATTCAATGCTGCCTGTAGTGTAGATCCAAAGCTGAATTCAAGTTGTGAACCCTACTGTCTGCTGTGTACATCGAAGGCAGTAGGTAGCATAGTTATAGAAGAATGCTTTTATTCACTTATTTTAACAAATTCTGAATACATACAGTATAATTGTCTCTGCAGTAAGTCAATCAAGGCTGAATTTCCTACTGTCTGTAGTGTAGATGCAAAGCTGAATTGAAGTTGTAAACCTGGATGTCCGCACTGTAGATTTTAGGCTGCACTGCATCATCTGTAATCACGATTGAAATAAAAGATTAAACATGTATGGAATACATTGTCGAAATATGTATGTTTCAGGGTCATTATAGTTCAAATTGTGAGCTGTGCTGTCTGTGCTGTCTGCAGTGTAGACTGCCATTAAGTGTGTCTTTGCACTTGCAGCGTGAATTGTAATATTCAACTAAATCTATAACTGATATAAAATAAGTTTTTGAAGGAAGCATCCTAAAGGGATATTGTATAGGTTTGATAGATGTTATACTTAGTTTGGTATTGTACTCTGCAAATAATGAATCAGTCTATTTAATCGTGAGCTCTGATGACCGCAGTTTAGGCAGTAGGCAGCGGTTTGCAAGAGTCCACGGCCACGTGGCGTTGAGTAGAGCTGCACAGTATTGGTAATTTAGCGTGTGTGCAACCAGCAATGATAAGTGGTACACAGAGTTAGTGGTACCTGAAGCCACAATGCTAGTAAAATCAAGATATCTTATAAATACTGGTTGTCCTTTTACGGGACTAAGTTGCAGTAGATCTCCAAAAACTATGATATGTCTTCGTCCAAATAATACATCTGACTCAATACGGTCATGTGGCGATGACTTATGGTGCACTGAGTTAGTAGTATCTTTGGCACTCAGTGTGTACGTAAACTGCGATGATACGTGGTCCAGGCAGACCGCACTGGTAAGAATGTCTTTTGCCTTCTGAATCCTGCCTTAATAAGGCTACGTGGTGAAGATTTATGGTGCACTGAGTTAGTAGTACCTTTGGCGCTTAGCGTGTACGTACCCTGCTATGATGCGTGGTCGGGGGCACAGTAATTGGAGTAATGTCTTTTGTCTGTTGAATTGTGCCTGAAAAGGGCCACGTGGCGATGAATTATGGTGCACTGAGTTAGTAGTACCTTTGGCACTGAGCGTGTACGTAACCTGCATTGATGCAAGGTACGGGCAGGCCGCACTGGGAGCAATGTTTTTTGCCTAGTGAACTCTGCCTTATTAGGGCCACAGGGAGATTACTTGTGCTGCATTGAGTTAGTGGTACCAAAAGAACACAGCGTGTGCGCACCCTGTGATGATTCGTGGTTTGGGCGGGTCACACTGGTGCAATGCCTCTTTCTTACTGGAATGCGTCATGTCCAATCGCCATTCCACGTGAATAGTGAGCTGTCACAATGTAGATCAAAGGCAGTACTCAGTACAGACATTTAGGAATGTTTTTGTCGCATCCTTTAACAAAATCTGAGGACATAGAGTACATTGTCTCGTAGCTGTAGTCACTGTTTGCTTGCCCTGTTGCTGCCACGGGACTCCAAAGACCAGGAGCCCCGTAATTCACCGCACCTGTGCTGCCTGTGCCTGATGCCTACAACACAGCTCACGGCCCCCGCTCTGCAGGTGCTGCTCGTAGCTGTAGTCACTGTTTGCTTTCCCTGCTTGCCCTGTTGCTGCCATGGGATCCCAAAGACCAGGAGCCCCGCAATTCACTGCACCTGTTCTGCCTGTGCCTGACGCCTACAACACAGCTCGCGGCCCCCGCTCCGCAGGAGCCGCTCGTAGCTGTAGTCACTGTTTGCTTGCCCTGTTGCTGCCACGGGACTCCAAAGACCAGGAGCCCCGTAATTCTCTGCACCTGTGCTGCCTGTGCCTCACGCCTACAACACAGCTTGCGTTCCCCGCTCCACGGGAGCTTCTCGTATCTGTAGTCACTATTTGCCCACCCTGCAAGCCCTGTTGCTGCCACAGGACTCCAAAGAACAGGAGTCCCCTGAATTCACGGCACCTGTGCTGCCTGTGCCTGACGCCTACAACAAAGATCACGGCCCCTCCTCCGTGGGTCCAACTCGTAGCTGTAGTCACTGTTTGCTTGCCCTGCTTGCCCTGTTAATGCCACGGGACTACAAAGACCAGGAGCCCCGTAATTCACCGCACCTGTGCTGCCTGTGCCTGACGCCTCCAACACAGCTCACGGCCCCTGTTCCGCGGGACACGCGCGGGCGCGGGCCTGTTTGAGCCCGTTCGGATACAGAAGAGGACGGGACGGGCCCTCCACTAACTTCTTGATACGGAGTCCGCATAAGGTCAGTGTACGCATCCTGGGCCGTAGGACTGTTGTTTTGTCCAGTTTATCCAGTCGTCGATACTTATTGCAGCCCTGTGTTGTTTTATAGGATCGACTGCTGTGTATCCCCTTAAACTATGACGACATGTAGAGGAGGAAAAGGCAGGAAATCTCCTTCTGGGGGGACGACAGGTTATAGTTAGGAATTATCATTTAAAAAACCTTAGAAATTCACTGAAAAAAACATAGGTTTCAGGGGTGTTATAGGTAGCTGGACATTTCACTCATACAAAAACATTGAAATTCCTCTGTTATAGTTAGTTGTACTAACTGTAACTCTCGCGCCCGCAATCCACTGCTGATGATGTCACATATTACATCATTCATGACATGGTCAGTGACATCACTGATGACATCTCAAATGACATCACTGATTTACAAACAACAGTATAGACTACAAATACCTGAGGGCAACGCGCCGAAACGCTCATAGGGCGGGGCTACCAACACCTTTACAAGTTACCTGCTTGCTGCTTCTCCCAGTACGCCATCCCGTGATCAAAGGCACAGGGACACCAGAAACATTTTGGGACTCTATGGCTGAAATCGCTGCATCCACGAAGTTTGCAAAGCTGTACTGCCTGGCTTTTCAAGCATAAAAGCATGCTGTGTGAGGTTCTCCAACTGTGGGCTCTTTTTCGTTTTTAATATATACATATACATATACATATATATATATTTGTTTACAACAAAAAGGAAAACGCCGCACTCAGGAACTGTAGTCATTAGTTTATTTGGCAAACTCCACGGCAAGATTAGTCTGCCACACCGACGCGTTTCAGGCACACGCCCTTTTTCACGGTGTGACATTTATTTATATATATATATATATATATATATATATATATATATATATATATATATATATATATATTACCTACTGGCGGTCGCCAGTAGGTATATATAGTTAGGATTTTTTTGAATAGGGATTTCTGAAAATTCTATGTTGAATAACTTTGGCGTTGATGGACCGAATTGGCTGAAATTTTGAGGAAAATGGCACATTCTGTTTCTGAGCGTCCCCTGAAAGTTTTCGTCAAGCGGGGGCCGAGAAAAAAGGGGGGTCCCAAAACGTGTTTTTAACATTGAGTTTTCCACTCACTTTTAGCTCAAACGGCTGAATGGATTTCTATGAAACTTGGCAAAATTGTAGAGACTGTTTGCCCGATGTGCCTTTGCTAGGTCTCAAGATATGTGCTCCAGTGGATTTTGAGAAATTAACGTTCAAAAAAAAATATATATATCTGTGACAGCGTCCCGGTTAGCGCCCCGGTTCGCGTACCAGACGCGTAACGGGACTTCGCGAGGAGAAGCGGATTGGCTCTCCGGTGACTCTCAACATTCTAAACAGTCCGGAGCGGCCGCCATCTTGTCTATCGGTAGGATCGAGAGACAAGAGGTGGAAATAAACGAAGGGGGAAATGAATGAAAGGGGCAAGGTAGACCCCTCCTGACCCCCTAGGATTGATGTGGGGGCTATTAAAGGGCCCCGCGGGGCAAAATAATAAAAAATAAAATGATTTTTCGCGGTGGAAGCGCTACCCGGTACGCGAACCGGGTATCTCACCGGTAGCGTAACGGGAGTCCGCCATCTTGTGTTTCGGACGAATTTAGTCACAAGATGGAGGATAAACAATGTTGAGAATGGGTATAAGGGGGCACGGGAGACATATTCTGACTCCCTAGGTTTTCTGAGGGTGGCTGAGGAGGCCCATATATGTAAAAACAAAACCTTTTTTTTCGAATTTTTGCACGATTAGCGCCCGGTCCGCGCACCGGGTAGCGTTCCGGAAAGCGTAACAAGGGGAAAACCAAGGGAAATAGTAAAATAATATTTTAGAGTGCTTTGAGGTAGGGTAGCTCTGAATAGAGCTGTTGTGTTGTGTGGGTGATGTAAGTACCAACATGTAGGTACCAATGAAGAGTCTAAAATTCAATGTACACCGTCTCCTCTGTGGATATTTTGTATGTTCTAATATGGGTTATTTAAATGTAAATGTGTGGAAAAGCACTTCATGCTTTAAAGCAATTGTATTTTTGAACTGATTGTTCTTTCCTCTTAGTCCTCCTCTTTGTTTTTTTCCCCACACTCTTCTTCAGCATGATGGTTGATAAATTCGTTCCCTCAAAAAATTTATATACATAAAAAAATTATATTAAATACATATAAAATATATTTTTCCTTTAAAAGAAGAATACATTTTACAGCTTTTGATATTTGCTATTAAAAAACCATTGAAATTCACTGAAAAAACCATAGGTTATAGACCATTTATAGTTAGGAATTAGCATTTACAAAACCTTGAAAATTCACTGAAAAAAGTGATGTCACTGACCATGTCATGAATGATGTAATATGTGACATGATCAGCAGTGGATTGCGGGTGCGCGATATATAGTTAGTGCAACTAACTATATATGCGAATTTCAATGGTTTTGTGTGAGTAAAATAAGGTTTTGTAAATGCTAATTCCTAACTATATATGGTCTATAACCTATGGTTTTTTCAGTGAATATATATATTTATACACATATATATATATATATATATATATATATATATATATATATATATATATATATATATATATATATATATATATATATATATATATATATATATATATATATATATATATATATATATATATATATATACACATATATATATATACATATACATATATATATATATATTCAAAACATCCAATTCAACGCCAGGTAGGACACCAAAGATCGACAGGACACGGACCAGTTAGGTGCATATCATTTATTTCTCGCACAGTATGCCGCATGACGTTTCAGCTCCTTGGAGCCTTGCTCACATGACAACATCCCACATACGCTTGCTCATTTTTAAAGTGCCAGTGATTACATTTGATTAACACCATGTGATATGTAGTTCCATGGACATAAAAGAAATACACACAGTTAAAAATATGTTGATGATGGGGGCGGAGCTAGCCGGCATCGATGGTGGACGCGTGAGCCTTCGGCTCCTCGCCTTAGCCCCTGCAATATCCTGCTAACGTATCCTGCAGTGTCCAGACTTCTTCATTTGGCCCTATTCCTCCACCTGAGACCCCTGGTCACTAGCGGGAGGGTCGGTGGCCCTGGAAAGCTACGATCTCCGCGCGGAGAGCAGTGTCGCCTCAGCGGCTGCGGACTGGGCCTGAAGCCGCGGACTATGCTGAAGAGTGGGCCGAGCGACGTCACCCGACGTGCGGCTGCGGCGAACCCCAGCGACCGGAGGCTTGGTCCGACGGGGCGAGACCCAATATTGGAGCAACCGGCGCGGGTGCGCCATCTTCTCCTTGGACGCTGCCCCCCTTCTCGGACCCTCGTCCCTGCAGGAGGCGCCTCATCGGCAACGCAGCAGCTGTATCATATGTTGCCGAACGGCAGCCTTGCTCCGGCCCCAATGGTGTGGTACATAGGACGAGCTCTATGGACGCTCGGCTAGATGCCGGTTGACAGATATATCTCATGTGGGTGGGCGCAGCTGGGGGGGGGGGCACATTCTACTGCTAAGCCGGTACTAGTCGGCAGTATACCTTTAGTATACCTTTAGGAGGTCGGTGGGTGGAGGGGCATTTTGGGGTGATTTGCTATTGACCAGTTGGGGCAGGCCTGTGAGACGAACTTGCTTTGTGCGGCGGAGCAGTAGGAGGTACTGCTCCTGACAGGCGTTCTCTGCCCCGGTGCTTTTGGCTGTTTGGCTCCACTGCGAGCTTATTTCAGAACTACCTTGATTTCGTTAATTTTGGGTTGATGGGGGGTGGTATTGGGGCCTGTCTGACCTGGTTAGGGGTGGTCGGCTGTGGGTGGGTAGGGAGGTGGGAGACCAAATTGGGGGGGGCAGCTGGGGGAGATTCCTGTTTCCTTGTTTGTGGGGAGTTACATGTTGCATCGAGTGAGGTGCTGTTTGAGGTTGTGCTTGGATTGAAATGCTCTTTGGTAGACGAGGCGACAGGCCGCCTGTGCAATTTAATGACGTGGATCCGATATAAGGTACTGCCAGTAGTTGCTCCCAGCCCTGGAACCAGAGCTGCTGATGTTGCCGACTGCTCACTTGATAACCTGTTGTTGCTATGTCTAATAATGCTGTGAGTAACACTACACATACCCCTCACACTTTGAAAATGATGTCCTGGAATGTACGGGGTCTGAACGACTACCGCAAACAGCGGGAGGTCATTAGCTACTTAAATAGACATCACGTTGATCTGGCCCTCCTGCAGGAAACGCACTTGCCCATTAATAGTAGGATGTTGCAGTCCCATGGGCTTGTGGGCAACACAGTGGCAGCAGGATTTACGACACACTCCAGGGGGGTACTAACCTGGGTCAGCCCAACCTCACAACTAAAATTGGTCCCTGTGGTAGCAGACACGGAGGGCCGGTTTGTCCTAGCCAGGTGTGTGGGTAAGGGGATTGACCTGCTGATTGTCAACGTTTATGGCCCTAACTATGATAACCCAGACTTCTATGCCGCTCTATCGGCACGCTGTAGGGCACACGCCAACTCCGGGGTGTAGTGGGGAGGTGATTTTAACTTTGTTTTCGACCCTGTTCTGGACCGCTCCGCCGGTCCTGCCCGCAGGCCGGTTGCCTCGGCCGCCTACATGAAAGCGGAACTGATTAAACTAGATTTGGTCGATGTGTGGAGAAGTAAGCACCCCACGAAAGGCGGATTTACACATTACTCGGCATACCACAATATCCATACCAGAATCGATTATTGGTTGGCATCACAATCTGTAATGAACAGTATTCACGCCTGTGAGGTCCTCCCGCGCACCCTCTCGGACCACTCTCCCATTTTGCTGCATGTGGCCACCGCTAGGAAGGGTATCCCCCCCTTTACCTGGAGGTTCCCCCCCTACTCCCTGCTGGACGACGCATTTCGGGGCGAATTGCCTGCAGACATTGACACGTTCTTCGCTACCAATTTAGGCACAGTAGACAACTTTTCAACACTGTGGGAGGCGTTCAAGGCCTACATAAGAGGCATGGCTATGTCCAAGCACTCTAGTGTACTGCGTACCATCAGACGAGAACTAGCGGTGCTGGAGACTAAACTAGCAGATCTGGAGGACCGGCAGCTGCATGACCCGGGGCCTGACACTCACTCTCGACTCAGCCCCTTGCTGTCTGAGTATCAGAAACTGGCTGACAGGGAGATCCTCCACATGGGGAAATATGCGACGGCTCGAGTCTACGGGGAGGGAGAACGACCGGGCGCCCTTCTAGCCCGGATGGTACGCAGCTCTAGACGTCCACTCGTGGTCGACGAGTTGCACACGCCGGAGGGTGCAGTGGTCACTGACGAGGAGCAGATCCTCCACACTTTCCGGCGTTACTACGCCGAACTCTATAAGTCCAGGTCGCTAGGCGTTGAAGACGAAATGGATGATTACCTAGGTCACATCCCCATGCCTTACCCGCCGAACTCGGACAGGGAATTTCTGATGTCCCCCATACAGACGGACAATATTCTGGACGCCCTATCCGGCATGAGATCGGGCAGTGCACCGGGCTCCGATGGTCTGACTGTGAGCTTTTATAAAGCTTTCAAGGACATACTGGTTCCGCATCTGATCTCCCTCTTTGATGTTATATGCGAGGACGGGGAGATGCCGCTCACTATGAGGGAAGCTTTGCTGGTCACCATTTTGAAACCGGGGAAGCCCCCGGAATACTGCAGCTCATATAGGCCCCTCAGCTTATTGAACGTTGACGCCAAAATCTACGCCAAGGTGTTGGCCAATCGGCTGGCCCTCTTGGTCCCCGAACTAGTTGCGCCGGAACAGTCCGGCTTCGTCCCCAACAGAAACCTAACGTACAACATACGCACTGTGTTGGGAACGATGCAACATGTCCGCTAAGAAAATACTGCGCTGACGGTTTTCCTCGACAAGGAAAAAGCTGTTGACTCGGTGGAGTGGCCTTTTATGATCAGGGTGCTCCGGAAACTCGGTCTGGGTGAACCGTTCCTGCAGATGATTGGCGCCTTGTACCACCGGCCGTCGGCCAGGATGAAATTGGGGGACAGTGTGTCGGAACCGATTCACATCAGCAGGGGCACCAGGCAGGGTTGCCCCCTCTCACCCCTGCTGTATGCGCTGGTAGCGGAGCCTCTGGCCTGCGCTATAAGGGAGTACCACAGCCTAGAGGGGATCAGCTTTCCCACCTATAAAATAGGCATCTCTACGTATGCCGACGATACGTTGCTGTATATCCGTAATCCGGAGTTGAATTTGTCTGCAGTCCTCAGAGAGGTGGTCCGCTTTGGCTCACTCTCTGGGCTTCAAGTGAATTGGGATAAATCCATCGCCTTCCCTCTCACGCCAGTGACACAACCTTTTGATATGGAATATCCCCTGAAGTGGTCCACTGACTCGGTCAGGTATCTAGGTATTCAATTACACACAGACCCGGAGATCTTGGTCAGGGACAATTATGGTGTGGCTTTTAATAAGCTTGTTGACGACGTTGATACTTGGTGCAAACTCCCGCTATGTCTCCTGGGCAGGATAGCCATCATGAAAATGATTGTGCTGCCAAGGTTTCTGTTCCTATTTATGAACATCCCGGTGGTTCTGTCGAGGGCCTTCTTTAAACAGCTCACACAAGTACTAGTCAGATTGGCGTGGGGCAGAAGCAACCCAGGATACAATGGGCCACGCTGATTCTCCCCTGTGAGATGGGGGGCCTAGGGGCTCCCGATATGGAATTATTACCGGATTGCACAGGCATCTCACTTACATTCATGGGTTCAGGGTGACGCACGCATGCCGCATGTGATCCTAGAGCGGCTGTTTGCGGACCCGCTCCCCCTGCCGGCACGATTTGCCTCCCTGTGGATCGCTCTGTCGGACAATTGGACTCCCTTAAATCGACTAACCACGCCTGGCACGCGCAGGCTCGCGCACGTGGCTGTACTATTTTGTATTCCTCTCTAATGCCAATCGACTGGGCGCTCTGGTTGGACCCCCTTGGGGAGAAGGGTGTCATTGAGGCGCTTCGTTCCCTGGGGATCACGAGGATGGAGGACTTGTTTGCTGACAGAACCCTGAAGACTTGGGATCAGCCCCCCCACCCCATCGGGTCCTTCGCTGCTACAGAGGTTTCAGTTCCATAGACTCCGCTCGGCGTTTCAGGAGGTGTTGGGCCCGGCCACAGCGGAACCAGTGGAGGTCCCCGAATTAACTTATGTCATTAAAAACAAGCCACCTGCCAAATTAATTTCGCACATCAACAAGTTGGGGGTGGCACACCAGCAGCTGCTCCATTCTAAAGCCAGGGAAGCCTGGCAGGAAGATATACAGTCGCCCATTGACGACAGCATGTGGCAATACTGCTGCTCCAGTACGCGTAAAGTCTCCCTCAATGGCAGGCACAGGCTAGTGCATTTTAAGTTCCTAAAGCGGGTTTATTACACCCCCGAAAGGCTTCTCCGATATGGCCTGCGGCATTCGGCGGAGTGTGAACGCTGCCGGGCGTCAGTGGCTGACTTTATCCATATGGCATGGCACTGCCCTGGTATACAGGCTTTCTGGGTGGAAGTTTTCTCTGAGCTCGACCAGATTCTGGGAGTGGAACTGCCTCGCAGTCCGGAATTAGCCCTTCTGGGTTACTCTAAGCCGCTCCCTCCCTCTCAGCGTCGTCTAGTTGACATGGCATTGCTATTAGCCAGGAGGTTGGTGGCGAGATGCTGGATGAGAGGGTCCCTCCCCACCAAGAAAAGATGGACGGGGGATTTACTTCACTGCAGTACTCAAACTGAACTATACAGTGAACTACTCCCCCCCAAGAGTAGACCGAAGAAAGGGGAGGAGGCGTGTTCGGATACCTCGGAAGTGGTGGACCTCCCAGATCACACGATGGATTAGGTGATGGGGCGGCCAGAGGGTGCCTTCTGGGGGGGCGGCTGGGTGGGGGTGGAGGGGTTTGACAGGGTCAGCTCACCACTCACTGTTCCACTGGGGTTGGGATTAGATATTCTCTGGGGGCGGGTGGGCTTTCCAGGGTTGGGGACCACGTATAGCAACATTTAGGCACACTCCTATATTCCAACTGAACCTGCACACATGGGTATTTTCGTAAGCACACTCGTGGATGGGTGGGGGTTTCTTTAGTTTTTGTCCTTTCCTTGTTCCTAAGACCTTAGATCAGTGGTCTTCAAACTTTTTGATGCCGAGACCCCCCAACAAACCATTTTAAGCGTAAGGACCCCCCTCCCTACAAAAATGTCTAGAACCTGGTACTCCTTATCATGGACAAACACAAATGTTCGCCGGAGAAACGGTCAATCTGTGGTTTAACACCCAAATATAGCACTAAGCAACAATATAAGCCCCTTGAACTGCTGGTGCATCATTTCTTTTGACGCTCTGGTTGCGCAGAGTACAGTCCCATATCTATGAGGCCATGCAAAGTCACTTTGCATGGCTTTTCATGGCCTCCTAGATATGGTGTAGGAAATTCAGCGCAAGTCGATACGTTGCCTTACACCGCATATGGGGGGACGTTCCATGGGTGTTGCAGTGGGCTTTCCAATGGGTTTTGACACATTCCCAGATTTGCAAGAATCTATAAACCTGAGGATTCATCAAAACTGTACGCTGCCCCAGGGGATGCTTAATGAGGAGAAATATCTTTATTTCTCCTCAATTGTTTCCTCTTTCTATGTGCAGTACACATAGAAAGGGGAAAAGCCTCCATCGGTTGTTTTTGCACATAACCAATCCTCCCAACAATGCAGACACCCTTGCACCATGGTGCAAGGTTTCCTGCGTTGGTGCTAAGCACCAAAGTGTGTGCTGGCAGAAAAGGACAGGAATGCACTGTATCTTTTAAATACATTCCATTTCTGTACTTTTGAAGTGGTATAGAGCAGCACAGCAAAAATACTTGCGGAGCTGCCCTACACCATTTCATTATAAATGAAGCCCGTAGATTTTAGTTAGATCCAGACCCTATGGATGCAATTTATTTTACCGAACTGTCCCTTCAAAAAATTCTCAGGGATACTAAGCATATGTAAAAACAACAACAATTAAAAGCAAGCACTTGACAGCTCAGTTAACTCTGTGCACTACCACTCAAAAAGCTTCAAGTTAATTAATAAAGTAACTGCAACAGCACTTTCCAGTCCTGAAAAAATCTAAGCCATGCAGACAGCTTAACACACATTGCTGCTGGTCTGAAAGAAATTAAAATGTGCACAATGAGTTAAATCTGAAAATCCTTTACGTTTGCAGTTTAACTCGTTGTGCACATTTGCATTTCTTTCAGGCCAGCAACACACTTGTAGAAAGGCATCTTTAGCCTGTCTTCAATTTCCCAGCACAGGAGTCTGGAGAGTCCCTAAAAAACAACATTCCAGGGAAAGCATTTTAAGTACCGGAATTAACCACCTGGGACGTTTTCTTTTAGCAAATGAAGAGCGCGACCCCTTTCCCATGCCTCCACGGCCCTCCTGGGGGTCGCGCCCCACAGATTGAAGACTGCTGCCTTAGATACAAGTGCTCTGCAGTTGATTACAAGATGTCATGGCGCACCTCACACTGCTTTCGGGCTGTTATTACTATCTGTATCCCAAGGCTGGTGCACGTTCATCTCGCCGCCGGGCCCCCGGGATGCCGGCTGAAAGGCTGTGTATATCATCATGTTGTTCAGTGTCAGCGGTGCGCAGGCACCATAAATATGTGCATATATGTGAATGTGAGGCAAACTTGGATTCTCGATAATAAAGGTCTTCAATAATAAAAAAATAAAAAAATATGTTGATGATAACACATACTGATATATAGCATTACAGCCTCCCCTAACGTGATAAAATACTAGTAAAATACCGCATATAAAAATATCACAACGGGTAGACTAGAATGGACATCTGACAGACTATCCCAAAAGTAAATGGCCTAAATTCTTGCTTTAACAATATTTGTGCAAATCAACGCAGTATGTGCAAAATATGCATTGTAAACATTATGTATCACATTAGCCCATTGATATATCGAGGGTTAGGGATATTGATCATATTGTGCAATATAGCTAATAGTGCAAAATCGCATTAATACTCTCATAATGATGTGCAAAATACGCAAATGATAAAATAAAATTAAATATAAATACATCAGTATTTGTAGTCCTCATAGGTTTGTTCCTTGTGAATAACAATATTTACCTAGAGGAAAAAAGCGAGAATTTCAGATGTGTAATAGTTGGGCTGATAGATGTGTAAGTGTTATTAAAACACCCTCCATTCCAATCCTCCCACTGACAGGAATAAATACAGTATGTATATTGTGTGGCACCTACTTATGTCCATGTTCATACTAAGACTCATATAAAGTGACAAATTAAAATAAGTGCCTGAACTAATTGTGATATTGAGATATTGGTGTATATTTTACATATCTGATCAAATCGATCATAGCAGCAGTAGGGCGTTTAAAAATAACTGATATGTCACATTGTGTAAAAGTTCAGAGCAAAGCCAGATATTAACAGTCGTTTTCCCGGTCAAATACCTTGTTGTCCCCAGCCGGGGTGCCAACATTCATTTTTAGACCGATCAATAAATGGTCATATGATTTGTAGGAGGGAAAATACTATAGGGGTGAATCATAGTGGTGTCACAGATAAATCAATGTATTGGCAACTACCAGTGTATTGGACAGATTGTATTCGGAGTATACAGACTCAGATGGCAACCAAGAATGTAATAGGCATCATCTTTATGGTAGACATGTGTACCCTCGAAGACCATCTTTAAAGCTTTAAAAGATTTGATGGCTAAGAGAGCGGCTCCGCCTGTGGATGGTTCTACCTCACAGTGTGAGATTTTGGCCGCTTTCTTTTTGGAGAAAGTTAAGAACATTTATCTGTCGTTTCCCAGCACGACATTACCACTTTCTCCTCGGAACGACCTCTGTAGCCGCCCGGTATTACATTCTCTCCCTACTCTCTCTTGGGATGGGTTTGTCAAGCTGGCACACCGAGTCAAGTCCGGCTCCCCGGCGGACCCACTCAGACCTGCTCTCTTTAGAGATCCGTCTTTTCAGGGGCGCACAGTAGTGTGTTCATTAATCAATCTTTCCCTGACTTCAGGCACTGTTCCTGCCAAGTGGAAGCAGGCAGTGGTTTCCCCGATCCTGAAAAAACCATCATTGGATCCTCTAAAACCGGAAAACTATTGCCCGATTTCATTGCTTCCCTGGCCGGCCAAAGTCATGGAGGCCCATGTCAACCTAGCCTTATCTGAGCATTTGGCCCTGGCCAATATCCTCGATCCTACGCAGAATGGGTTCCGTGCTGGGCACAGCACGGAGACCGCCCTTCTGGCAATGGTAGAACATCTGCGGAGTGTGTTGGATGCAGGTCAAACGGCAGCGCTTATTTTATTAGATCTTAGCGCTGCCTTTGACACGGTGTCCCATCGCATCCTTCTACACCGCCTGGAGGACATTGGCATTTGTGGCCCCGCTCTGCAGTGGTTCCGTTCCTTCCTCAGCGATCGCTCCTTCTGCGTTGCCACCCCTCCTTTTCAGTCCAAATTCCATCAGTTGGACCTGGGGGTTCCCCAGGGCTCCTCGCTGAGTCCCACGCTTTTCAATCTCTACGTGCGGCCGCTGGCTGATGTCGCCAGGCAGTGGGGCCTTACTATGGTCTCATATGCCGACGACACACAGCTAGCGGTCACGATCAGCGGGGATGCCGAACTGGATGCCCCCAGGTTCCGAGACGGGCTGAGAGAGGTGGCCAGCTGGATGAATGACAACTGTCTCCAGCTGAACGCGAAAAAAACTGAGGTGATGATCGTGAGAAGAGGAACGGACTGCTGGGGGGACAGTTGGTGGCCTCAGGAGCTCGGGCCTGCCCCCATACCGGTGATGGAGCTCAGAAACCTGGGAGTATGGCTCGACCACACCTTATGTTATACCACCCACACTAAGAGAGTGGCAGCATGCTGCTTTGGTGTTCTGCGTGGACTGAGGCCGGTGCTTAAATTTTTCGATGCCCCGACGAGACAGTTGGTCATCCAAGCGACGATCATCTCCCGGCTGGACTACGCCAGCTCACTCCTGCTGGGAGATAACCAATCTGAGATCGTTCACCTGCAGCGCGTCCAGAACGCGGCTGCGAGAGCAGTGGTGGGCCTGCCGAGGTCCTGTCCCACGTCCAATACTCTGCGGTCTCTACACTGGTTACCAGTGAAAAGCCGAATCCATTTTAAGGTTCTCAGCCTCGCCTTTAAAATTTTAAAAGGATCGGCACCTGAGATCCTCAATAATCTTCTATCCCCTTATGTCCCGACTCGCTCCCTCAGATCTCTTGGGCAATCCCTTGCGGTTACCCCGCGTTTCAGGCTTAGCCGGATGGGCGGGCGCTCCTTCCGTGTGAGAGCTGCGGCTCTCTGGAATTCTCTTCCTTTGGAAATCCGCCTCTTAGAGGATCTACTAGCATTTCGCAGGGCCGTGAAAACCTACCTGTTTTAAACTTTTTATGTTGATTTTCACTTTCTTCCTTGCGTTGTGTTATGTTCACCTTTTCCATGCGCCAGGACGCTCCGTCGCTGGAGCAGCTGTGCGCAAAATAAATGTAGCTAACATAACATAACATAACATAACATAACATGTCCTCCGTAATGTTAAGGCCTCCCGGAGCCTTAGTATTCAGTAGTAATATATATCGGGTTTCAAGTCTTCGCAGTTTTGCCTCCCTATCACCCCCCCCCCCGTCGGCTGGCCTTAACTGAGTCGATAACGTAGTACTTTAGGCTGTTATTATTGCTCTGATGGTGATCACGAAAATGACGCGCCACCGGGTACGTGTTGTCTTGATTCGTTATCGCTCTTAAATGTTGTAGCACCCGCTTCTGTACAGGCAATTTGGTGCTACCAACATAGCTCAACGGGCAGGGACATTCTAAGACGTATACAGCAAACTCAGTTTTGCATGTCAGGACTTGTGTGATAGGATGTTTAATGGTGCTAAAGCCGTCCCTGTAAGACTTCTTATTGACCCCGTGTGTGCATGACTTACAGGTTTTGCACCCTAAGAACCCACTGTTGTTGTCAAGCCACTTCGTCCTCTCCAGGGTCTCAGGGCAGGTATCTACCACCTGATCTCTGAGTGATGGGGCTTTACTGAAAGTGAGTGTTGCTCTGTTTGGTAAGGTGGATCCAATGACCGGGTCATTGATAACAATAGGCCAATTTTTGTTAATTATATTGTATATGGCCTTATGCTGTTTACTGTACCCAGTGATGATCCTGAACGTTTTATTTTCATCAATCAATCAATCAATGACATTTATAGAGCGCCCTACATACCCGTAGGGTCTCAAGGCGCTGGGGGTGGGGGGGTGCCGCTACTGCTCGAACAGCCAGGTCTTCAGCTTCTTCCTGAAGGAGAGGTGGTCTTGGGTCAGGCGCAGGTCGGTCGGGAGGGAGTTCCAGGTCTTGGCGGCCAGGTAGGAGAAGGACCTTCCTCCTGTAGTCGCTCTTCGGATGCGGGGGACGGCGGCGAGGGCGTGGTTGGCTGATCGGAGGTGGCGTTTGGGAGCGTAGAAGTTGATTCGGCTGTTGAGGTAGCTCGGGCCTTGGTCGTGTAGGGCTTTGTGTGCGTGGGTGAGAAGGCGGAAAGGCGGAAGGTGATTCTTTTGTTGACGGGGAGCCAGTGAAGGTCTCTCAGATGTCCGGAGATGTGGCTGGTTCGTGGGATGTCGAGGATGAGTCTGGCTGAGGCGTTCTGGATCCGCTGGAGTCTCTTCTGGAGCTTGGCGGTGGTATCGGCGTGGAGGGCGTTGCCGTAGTCCAGTCGGCTAGTGACGAGGGCCTGGGTGACGGTCTTCCTGGTCTCGGTGGGGATCCACCAGAAGATCTTCCGTAGCATGCGTAGGATGTTGAAGCACGCCGAGGAGACGTTGTTGACTTGCCTGGTCATGGAGAGGGAGGAGTCCAGGATGAAGCCCAGGTTGCGTGCTTGGTCTGTCGGTTTGGGTGCGGTGCCCAGGGCAGGAGGCCACCAGGAGTCGTCCCAGGCGGAGGGTGAAGAGCCCAGGATGAGGACCTCCGTCTTGTCCGAGTTCAGTTTCAGGCGGCTGGTCGTCATCCACTCGGCTACCTCTTTCATCCACTCGGCTACCTCGGCTATATGATTTGGAGTCACCATCTCTTGTCAGAGCCATCTCACTATACATGTTATCTTCAGTATATTTTTTGAACAGGTCCTGTCTGCTGGGAACCATGGATTTAATGCACGCTCCCTCAATAAGTTGTGCAGAGTAGCCTCGTTGTAAAAATCTTACACTACTTGCTGATTGGGCTGCCTCTAAATCAATTGGATTACTGCAAATTTTTCTTATGCGTAGCATTTCCCCATAGGGGATGCTAGCAATAATATGGGAGGGGTGAGCACTACTTGCATGTAAAATGCTGTTACCAGCAGTGCTTTTCCAATACAATTTTGTTTCCAATTTGCGATTTAATATGTACACCACTGTGTCAAGAAAGATACCATATTCCTGGCTCAAAGTAGCAGTAAATGCAAGGTTCAGATTGTTGGTATTAATTGCATTGATGAATTCGATCGCCTGTAATTCACTCCTCCTCCAAATAACAAAAAGATCATCAATGAATCAAAACCAACCCTTCACATTGGTCTCAAATGCCTCCTTGTGTGTGGTTCTGAGGACCAGCTCCTCCCAAGCTCCCATGTGTAAACACGCGAAGCTCGGAAGAAGCTGGCCCCCATTGCCACACCTTGTTGCTGCCTGTAAAGGAGGTTGTTGTACATAAAAACATTATTGCACAAACAAAATTCCAACATTTGATGTAGCATCATATTGTGATCCTTGAATATGGCGGTCGCCAGTAGGTAGTTATAGTTAGGACCTATTATCCATAGGAAATCCACCACATTCTATTTGGAATAACTTTGGCGCCGGTTGACGAATCTTCGCGAAAGTTTCAAAACTAATGGCCAGCTCCGGGCCGCTCCTATCCTGAATGTCTCGGTGTGATACGTCAAGTGGGGGCTGAGAAAAAAGGGGGTCGCAAAACGTATTTCCCCATGCAATTTTCCATAGGGACTTTTAGCCGCAGCTACAGCTGGAACTGCTGAACGGAATTACACTAAATTTGGCAAAGAGGTAGTCCTTAGGTCAGACTCGTGCCTTTTGCTTAAATGGTGTAAATCCGTTCAGTAGTGTTTTAGATATTAAAGGAAAAAAGTATAAATGTATATATCTGGGCGGAGCCTAACGACACATCTCATTGTGAGATCTGATTGGCTGTCAGCACTTCATCCAAGAAGTGTTGGCAGCCATCTTGGGACCAATATATATGATATCACCTCATTAAAAAACATTGCTGTTAATAGAAGATTTTAAGACTTTAGTTACATTATAAATCATTTGCTAATGGTACCATACTCATTTTAGGAATTGTGGAGTGTTCTAAGGTGATTTTACCATGTGAAAAATCCTTCTGCTGGGATATCATGAATCGTATTTGAAAGAAAACTATTATCTCATGCTTTTCCCACAGTGGTTTGGAAGGGGATCTATAAGCTAAACTGAGAGCATATTTTCTTTAAATTCACATTATCTTTCTCAGTCATATGAGAATGAAGTCTGGCATTCTCAGTAAAACATGTACATCCAACAAGGACAGAGACTGTCAGTTGATTTCTTTGTGTTCTACTGCAGCTTCCCAGAGTGTTGTAAAGAAGAACTAGAGTACTAACAGTCCTACTTATGACAAAGGTATTGCACACCTGAAACCATCTTGATTGAAATAAAGTGGTAACTCTTAAAACATTTAATTTTAAAAGGAACAAAATGAGGAGGTACATTTTGCCATAGACAGTATAATTAGTGCTGCAGAAAGAAAACTTAGGGCACATTATGAGTGACTTCTCAAATCCTCTTCTATTTCATGTTTTTTTCTGTGAATTTCTAAGGTTTTTTAAATGCTAATTCCTAACTATAACATGCCTGAAACCTATGGTATTTTCAGTGAATTTCAAAGGTTTTTTAAAAGCTAGTTTCTAACTTTAACATAACTGAAACCTATGTTTTTTTAAGTGAATTTCAAAGGTTTTTTGAATGCTAGTTTCTAACTATGCCTACAGAGGTAGGACATGTGAAGAAAGAAGAAAAAACACACAGAAAGAAGAAAAAGAAATGCAGAAAGAAGCAACAGAAGTCCTCAAAGATGAAGAAAAGTTCAGGAAGAAGGAAGATGTGCAGAAAACAGAGGAGCACAAAGAGGCCTTGTTGCAGCGCAGTGTCACTTACTGGAAGCACTTGGTGGGCTAGTTGGCCCCCTGGGACCCTCAGGATTCAAGGGGACCCGCCGATCCGGCCTTGTACCTCATGAAAGTTGCTGCAGTAGATGTCAGAGTGTGTCTACACAGGTGGGAACTTTGGAGCTTTGATTTTTACACAGCCTCCCAGCCGCAGGAGATGCACCACACGGAAATTTGTGGCCACGGAGCTCTGAATCACAGAGTCTCGATGTGGAGGCATCCATGGATGATTGACAAGCCGGATGTGCGAGTGGAGGCCCATTGGTGGGCTTGAAACATCTCAGACAGCGGCACACAATCAGTGATTATATAAGAAAGTGGTGTGTATGACTGTATGGGTGAGTAAATGGGAGTGTGATTGATTCTTTCCATGGTGTGTGAGTAACTATGGTTGAGTGGCAGTGTGTGAGTGTCTGTACAGGTGTATGAGTGCATATGATAGTGCTGTATTGATGAGTGACTGCACACGTATGAGTGACTGTTTGGGTGAATGAGTGGATGTGTGTGTAGACCTAGGAATCAGTGAGTGGGTATGTAATAACTAGTATTAGTGTGTCTATGGTTTTGAAAATGGTAGTCTGTATTTTAGAGTGGGTGTATCAAAGGTTGTATTAGGGTGTGAGGAGGTGCATCAGATTATCACATGGACGATGTCATCAGTGATGTCATTTGAGATGTCATCAGTGATGTCACTGACCATGTCATGAATGATGTAATATGTGACGTCATCAGCAGTGCATTGCGGGGGTGCGAGTGAAATGTCCAACTAACTATAACGTCCCTGAAACCTGTGTTTTTTTCAGTGAACTTCCAAGGTTTTTTAAATGCTAATTTCTAACTATAATGTCCCTGAAACCTATGGTTTTTTCAGTGAATTTCTATGGTTTGTTAATTGCTAAGTTCTAACTATGCCTACAGAGGTAGTACGTGTGCAGAAAGAGGAAGAAAGGCACAGAAAGAAGCAAGAGAAATGCAGAAAGAGGAAACAGAAGTCCAGAAAGATGTAGAAAGAAGCAAGAGATATGCAGAAAGACCAACAGAGGTGCAGAAAGAGGCCTTGTTGCAAAGTGCTAACTGGTACTGGTGGTAACTGAGTCTGACTAACCAGGCCCGGAGCCAGTACTATGCTGCAAGACACTTAGAATACAGTGAAAACACCTATATACTCCTTTAGGTCTCTGGCCCCTGCCCTATGGAACTCCATTCCAATCACTGTGCGCAGCACACAAGATCATTGGGCATTCAGAAAACAGAATAAAACCTGGCTGTTTTCTTCCATCTAGCTTAGGCTGCGCTCCTGCTCCCCGGGTTTTTAGAAATAGACATTTCTTGGCTGTCTTTCCATCTGGCTCGCTTTCGTTGCTGGGGCAGCCATGCTCTATACAAGCACTCCTAGCATAGCATAACATAGGGTACACTATGGGTTGGGTACCCCTGTGATTGGCATGCCCTCCCCTTTAAGGACCTTGCACATAATAGGGCAGGTGAGATTAAAACTACTTCTAATTCAGAGGTGGAGAAAGAGGCAAGAGAAGTGCAGAAAGAAGCAAGTGAAGTGCAGAAAGAGGCAAGAGAGGTGCAGAAAGAGGCAAGCGAGGTACAAAAAGAAGGAAGAGAAGTGCAGAAAGAGGCAAGAGGCAAGAGAGGTACAAAAAGAGGCAGGAGGGATGCACAAAGAGGTACACGAGGTACACAAAGAGGCAAGAGAGGTACACAAAGAGGCAGGAGGAGTGCAGAAAGAGGCAAGAGAATTTCCGAAAGAAGAAACAGAGGTGTAGAAAGAAGCAAGAGAAGTACACAATGAGGCAATTGATCTGCAGAAAAAAGCAAGATCAGTGCAGAAATAATCAACAGAGGTGCTGAAAGAGGTACGAAGGGTGCAGGAAGACTAAGAGAAGTGCAGAAAGAGGCAACAGATGTACAGAAAGAGGCAAGACTGGTGAAGAAAGAGAAAAGAGGGGTGCAGTAAACAGTAAGTGAGGTGCAGAAAGAAGCAAGAGAGGTACAGAAAGAGAAAATAGAAGTACAGAAAGAAGCAACAGAGGTGCAGAAAGAAGCAAGAGCAGTGCAGAAAGAACCAACAAAGGTGCTGCAGGATGCGCGAAGGGTACAGAAAGAGCAAGAGAAGTGCAAAAGAGTCAACAGAGGTACAGAAAGAGGCAAGACAGTTAAAGAAAGAGAAAGGAGGGGTGCAGTAAAAGGTAAGTGAGGTGCAGAAAGAAGCAAGAGCAGTGCAGAAAGAACCAAGAGAGGTGCTGCAAGAGGCTCGAAGGGTGCAGAAAGAGCAAGAGAAGTGTAGAAAGAGTAAACAGAGGTACAGAAAGAGGCAAGACAGGTGAAGAAAGAGAAAAGAGAGGTGCAGTAAGAGACAAGTGAGGTGTAGAAAGAGGCAATAGAAGTACAGAAAGAAGCAACAGAGGTGCCGAAAGAGGCAAGAGGGATGCAGAAAGAGGAGAGAGAAGTGCACAAAGAAGCAAAAGAGGTGCTCAAACAGGCAAGAGGGATGCAGAAATAGGCAAGAGTAGTGCAGAAAAAAACAACAGAGGTGTTGAAAGAGGTACGAAGGGTGCAGAAGGAGGTATGAGGGGTGTGGAAAGAAGGAACAGAGGTGCAGAAAGAGGCACGAGGGGTGCAGAAAGAAGGTAGAGAAGTGCAGTAAGAAGCAACAGAGGTGCAGAAAGAGGCACGAAGGGTGCAGAAAGAAGGAAGAGAGTGCAGAAAGAGGTAAGAGAATTTCAGAAGGAAGCAACAAAGGTGTAGAAAGAAATAAGAGAAGTGCTGAAAGAGGCAGGTAAGGTACAGAAAGAAGCAAGAGCAGTACAGAAAGAACCAACAGAGGTTCAGAAAGAGGCAAGAGGGGTGCAGAAAAAGGTAGGAGGTGTGCACAAAGAGGCAAAAGAGGTACAGAAAGAGGCACATGAGATGCAGAAAGCAGGAAGGGAAGTGCAGAAAGAAGTAACAGAGATGCTGAAAGAGGCACTAAGGTTGCAGAAAGAGCAAGAGAAGTACAGAAAGAGGCTCCAGAGGTACAGAAAAAGGCAAGAGAGGTACAGAAACAGGAAGGAAAGGTGCAGAAAGAGGCAATAGAAGTGCAGAAAGAAGCAAGAGAGGTGCAGAAAGCGGCAAAAGGAGTGTAGAAAGAGGCAGGACAAGTGCAGAAAGAGGCAAGAGAGGTTCAGAAACAGGCAGGCAGGAAAGGTGCAGAAAGAGGGAACATGGGTGCAGAACTAGGCAAGAGAACTGCAGAACGAGGCAATAGTGGTACAGATAGATGCAAGTGAGGTGCAGAAAGAAGCAAGATAAGTGCAGAAAGAAGCAACAGAAGTGAAGAATGAGGGAAGAGGGGTGGAGAGAGGTGATTGGGGTGCAAAAAGAAGCAAGACAGGTGCAGAAAGAAACAAAAGAAGTGAAGAGAGAAGGAAAAGAGGTGCAGAAAGAGGAAAAAGGGTGCAGAAAGATATAAGAGGGGTACAGAAAAAGGCAAGAGAGGTGCAAAAACAGGAAAGAGGTGTGCAGAAAGAGGCAAGAGGGGTATATAAAGAAGCAAATGAGGTGCAGAAATAGACAGCAGACGTGCAGAAAGATGAACGAGAGGTACAGAAAGTACAAGAGATTTGCAGAAAGTGGCAGGAGCAGAAAAAGAAAGCATTGTGCGGAAAGAAGCAACACAAATGCAGAAAGAAGCAAGAGAGGCGCAGAAGGAAGCAAGAGTGGCTTGCACACCATTAGTACCACTTTATCACCCACATTTAGCAATAAATAACAGGTGACCATTCTAGGTTTGCAGAGGGCCTTCCAACACGCTGTAACAGTTGATGCTGTATTTTTGGTAACGTTTGAGCTAGATACAAGGCTTTTTTCATTCAAATCTGCAGATTAGGGAGCAGATGATAAATTATTTGGCTAATGCAGAAAATGTATAATTGTGCGAAAGTTGGTGCAGCCAAACAGTCACATAAGTCTAGTGGCCCTGCTCATACCTCTGACTAGGTCCACTAGTGCTCCTCATTGATTCCTTCTTTTTTTTCCCAGTGAGTTCATAGTTGAGCTTCTATGGAAACGAGGAAGACTAAACCTAAGGTTACCACTCCACAACACAGACTACCATACCACATAATTACTCTTCACCATAACACATAATTCCACTTTACATAATTCCTATACAGTAAATACCACATACTTTTTATCCACATAATTTCACTGCACAACATATAATATAATTCCACTACACACAACGTACATCCACTCCACTCCAAAAAACATTAGTAAAAAACGTTTGCATTTACAATGCGAGTAGCTCTAATTCTCACAAATGTGAAACCTACTACATTGCAAACACTTCTTTAACTGGTAGTCACTTTTGCAGAGTGGTGGAGAAAGGGTGCTGGGCCTCCGACCAGTGCTCAGGAATTCTGATGCGTAGGACTTACAGGAGGTACCAGGAGGGCTTCTTGGTCCCCAAAGACCAGCAGGAGTAAATTGGACTTCATCCCCATCCTGTAGTCTGCCAGGAGGCGCATTTGAAGAGTGGTGGAGAAAGGGGGGCATGGCCTTCTAAGACGTCTCAGCAATCCCACTGTGTGGGACTTGCTGGACATAACAAGATGGGTAGTTGGCCCCCTAGGACATCCTTGGCGGCCAACTAACCCTCCTATTACCTCCAGTAAGTCCCATACAGCAGGATTGCTAAATTCTCATAGCAGGCCACGCCCCTTTTGCCCACCATTCTACAAATGCTCTCCCTGGCACACTCTTGGATGGGGATTACATTCCAATTCGTTGCTGGGGGTCCTTTAGGGGCCAACTAGGCTACCTCTAACCTCCAGTAAACCTCACACAGTGGGATTGCTGAGAGGTGGACAAAGGCTACGCCCCCTTTCCCCACCACTCTGCAAACGCATCCCCTGGCACGTTTTAAATTGGGGTATTAAATCCCCTTGAATATTGAGGGCCCAACTAACCCACCTGGTACCTCCAGCAAGCACCACACAACTGGATTGCTGAGAGTGGTCCAATGCCATGCCCCCTTTTTACACCACTCTGAAAACGCTGCTCCTGGCGCACTGCTGTTCAGGGAATGAAATCCACTTCATCCCCCGGGCCCTGGCCTCGTTTTTTTATTTTTATTTATATTTGTGAGGAGAGGGGCCGTATGGACCCCCTCCCCTGGACCATTACTGGCTTCAGGGACCTCATCCCCGAGGTTTGGCCTCGTTTTTATTTTGAAAGAGGGGGCTGGGTGGCCCCCCTCGTGGGCCAATTCTTGCCCCAAGCACCCAATCCCTGGGGCCTGACCTCATTGTTGGGGACTGTGGGGGGGGGGGGGGGGGGGGGGGGGCAAAACCACTGCAGTCCCATCCAGCTTCCGACCACCTGAGGGAGCCGGCATTGCTTTTGCACTAGGGGAGCGACTCTTGACCCAGTTTTCAGGTAGGCCGCTCCCAATGCCACACAGCACCACCTGTGTTCCGTGCCTCCCAGCCCGCTGCTGTAAGTTCGCCACCCCTGGTTTTCATTACTGTATATTGTGTCTCTGCTCCTGCACTGCATTGTGTTTAGTTGTTTTTCCTCATTCTGTTTTTTGCCTTATTTCCTTAATTGCCTTGTTCTTGCCTTATTTCATTCCGTTTTACTGTCTCCCCTTTTTTTGCCTTCTGTACCCCCACCCGCTTGTTTTTCCCACTGATGCATCCCCTGCGGCCCACTCCCCTGCTCGCCCATTCGTCACCCCGCTACCGCCTCCTAGCTGCTTCTCCCTCCCACCTCCCCTTATATGGTGGCCGCTGCGCCTAAGGCAAACCTGTCTGTGCCCGCCAGCACCTGGACTGTGCCCAGCGTCAGACCTCTGGTCCCCGTCAACGCTACACAGAACACAGCCACTACACTGCCAGCACCCTCTGTGAGAAGGTGGCCTGATATGCAGTGCTCACTATTCTAGTGAACACTATGTATCAGTCCAGCAACCCTTATTGATGATTGGTTGTAAATCAACCTTATAGACCAGCTATCCTAGTAGCGTGGATACGAGCAGTCTAAGGCTAAAGACTCGAGAGGGCGTGTTAAGCCAGCTGTTTACCACACATATACCCCTTGAACACCAAGTGAAAGGACACCACACAAGTGTTATGAAAATAAACAGTTATTTATTAAGAATCACAACAGCCCTGTACTCTTTATGAGGACAGGGTATTAAGCACAAACCAAAACTCTTACAAAAATACTTAAGTTAGCACAGTATATACAAATGCCCGAGGGGCACGGAAAACCATATACTTGAAAAGTGGAATGCGAAATTCCTAGCAGGTAAGTACAGTACTAATAGCCTTTGGAATCGCTAGGACTTGACTATAGAATCGTTAGATTACTTCTAGGAGACCCAGGGGACTCGGGTGCAGTGTGTGCACTCTCACGCGAGATGCGGGACAAAGTCTATGGTAGCTAGGAATTGCAAAGTTAGTGTTCTCGGGCGAACCCGACCTGGTAGGAGGAAAACGAAAGTAGATTCTGACCCTTGGATAGTGAGGCTATGCTGGGGCACCGAAATGCCGAAGTTACCTAGCCCAGGGGCTGCAGCTGCATAGGACTCAAAAGACGTCGGGAATCCTCGTTGACGGACCAGGAGCCTGGAAGAAAGAAGTTGCTGGCAGGCGACCAGTGAAGAAAGTTCGGTGGATCCAAGCCTGGATCGATGGAAGATGACACCTGAAAGCAGAGGGGACCAAGTTCGAGACTACTAGCCAGTAGTCAGTGGGCACCAGGAGGGCACCGGATGGTAGCCACCTCGACAAGGCGTGTGGGTGACGCTGGGCTCGGAGATCTCACGGACCAGGAGGCGTTGTCGGCGACCAGGAAGGAGGCTCGAGCTGTCCCACGAAGATAGAAGCTGTCGGCGTCGCTGGACCGAGGATTGGGCAACAAAGCCTTGGCAAATTCAAGCCCACGCGGTGGACCTAAAATGGCGTCTGGAGTGGACCAGGAGGGTCCGGGGGGCCTCTCTTCAAGAAGGAAGCAAGGGCCAGTCTGGAGCAACCAGACCAGCAGCAGTGATGTCGTCGGGCGTCGTTCAGAACGCCACAAGCCAGCCGGCTAGTAGCCAAACAACGCGGTGCACAGCAAACAGCAGAAGGGCCCCACGCAGATCGTGGAGATGCAGGGAGGCTGACCTTGGGTGCTGGAGCTGCGCAGGGTTGGGGCTTCTCGGACCCCAAAGCACTCACCCGTGGAGGACACGGTGGGCTTGCAGTAAAGATGTCGTGCAGTCTTGGCGATCGTCGGTCCCTCGAGGTCTCGTCGCACTCACGGTTCTCAGCTTGGCTGTAGAGGTGAGTAGAGGTCAGAGGTGCCAGGGAAGCTGGGTCTCGTCAAGCTGGGTCGTCGGATTCGTGATGAAGGACTTGCAGCAGACCGCAGTGTTCTTTAGGATGGTGCCTGCGGATGCAGGGTGACTACTCCTTAGCCACAAGGGAGAATCTTGATGAAGAAATCGTGAAGTCCTTTCGCAGAAAGTCGTGTCTTGATTCCAAAGATGATCTAATTTTAACAGGGGGCCCGCTCCCATCTTTATACTAAAAAAGGGGGCTGACCCGGTGACTAGGTCCTGCCTATGGGTGGGACTAGGAGGGGGGTGGTTACACACCTCTCCCCTGCCGGACTTCCCCAGGCCAGGGGCTGGTGTGCCCCTGGAACTGGTTCTGACTGGCCTATGCGTAGTGAGCACCGGGGTGCCACTCAGCAGTCACCTTCCTGAAAAGCCCTGCCTACCCAGGATACACAAAACCATGTCTGGGATGGTGCTAGCACCGCCCCGGACAGGAAACCCTTTGTCCAAGCCTCCCTCGCTGGAAGGACTCCCAGCAGCAGGAGGTCAGACTCGTGTCTGTGGTGGCAGCATCCATTTTGTGGAGCTGAGGCTTCAGTTAACTTTAACCGGGGTTCACAGTTACACACATGTCGTGTCCCTCTAGAAGGGTGGAATGCTAACCCCGTCGCCAGAATTGGCGAGGGGTTAGTATTCCAATTCGTATGACACCTTACTCGACATGTTTTGATAAAGCAATACCAAAGTTAGCATTTAACCGCGAGGATTATAATGCACTTAAGAGTATATGGTATGCGATATCATGGAACAGCTATTAGGACTTGGTTCCGCAAGCTGCAGACAGGCTCAGCTCATGCCAGAGCACCATCTCACACGATTCCAAGCACTCTGCCTTCAGGATTGTCAAGGCCTGCCATAGGAGTGACTGATAGGAATCTGTGTGTCCATTTTAGGGTTAGGTATAGGTATACTACACCTACAGCAAAGGGTGATTACACGACTTTGCCCCAGCTGTCATGCAGCCAGTTGTGTCAAATTTAGGAGGCCAGTCAGGGGTGGCATAATACATGCTGCAGCCCCTGGCAGCCCTGGGTACACCTATGCCCTGAGTTACAGGGTCTGATAAGGTGGCCCAGTACCAATTGGTAAATGCACCTAGGGTACATGTTGTAATTTAGAAAGAGAACAGCCAGGCTGTGGGTCTGATTGGCAGGCCCACAGCCAGAGAAAGTCGTAAACCAGTGAAACTAAAGCAAAAAATCTGGGTGATCATAGGATTGCAGACCCTACTCTCCTACATGACCCCCCCCCCCAAAACTTTGGGACAATAAGCTAACCTTGACCAGGTGAGTCTTCTTGTTCTAAGTGGAAATATCTGGAGAGCCCATCGGCATTGCCATGATCAGTACCAGGTCTATGTTCCACTGTAAAGTCCATCCCCTGTAGGGAAATGGACCACCTAAGCAGTTTGGGGTTTTCACCCTTCATTTGATTTAGCCACAAGAGGGGCTTATGGTCGGTCTGAATCTTGAAGTGAGTGCCAAACAAGTATGGCCTCAGCTTCTTCAGGGCCCAAACCACAGCAAAGGCCTCCCTCTCAATAGCTGACCAATTCTTCTCTCTGGGGGTCAGCCTTCTGCTTATAAAAGCAATGGGCTGGTCTTGACCATCAAAATTCAGTTGAGAGAGAACAGCTCCCACACCCAACTCAGAAGCATCTGTTTGGACAATGAATGGTTTGGAGTAGTCTGGACTCTTAAGGATAGGTGCTGTGCACATGGCCTGCTTTAGGTCATCGAATGCTTTTTGACAGCCTGCTGTCCACTGAACCTTTTTTGGCATGTTCTTACTTGTCAGTTCATTTAATGGTGTCACAATGGAACCATAGTTCCTGACAAACTTTCTGTAGTATCCAGTCAGGCCCAAGAAAGCTCGAACCTGAGTCTGGGTGGTTGGAGGAGCCCAGTCCCTGATTGACTGTATTTTGCTCTCCAGTGGCTGAACCTGGCCTCCACCTACAAGGTGGCCCAGGTACACAACCTGTGACTGCCCTATCTGGCACTTGGTGGCCTTGATAGTGAGGCCTGCTGCTTGCAGAGCCTCTAACACTTTCCTCAGGTGGACCAGGTGATCCTCCCAGGTGGAGCTAAAGACAGCAATATCATCTAGATATGCTGCACAGAAGTCATCCAGCCCAGTAAGGACTTGATTCACCAACCTTTGGAAGGTGGCAGGTGCATTTTTCAGACCAAAGGGCATTACCACAAATTGATAATGCCCACCAGGGGTTGAAAATGCTGTCTTGGGCTTGGCATCCTCAGCTAACCTGATTTGCCAATACCCAGCTGTTAAGTCAAATGTGCTTAAGTAGTTGGCAGAAGCCAATCTATCTATCAGCTCATCTGCCCTTGGTATTGGGTGGGCATCAGTCTTAGTGACTGCATTGAGACCCCTGTAGTCTACGCAAAACCTCATCTCTCTCTTACCACCCTGGGTGTGAGGCTTTGGCACTAGAACTACTGGACTAGCCCAAGGGCTATCTGAGGGTTCAATGACTCCCAACTCCAACATTTTCTGCACTTCAGTTTTTATGCAGTCTCTAACATGATCAGGCTGCCTGTAGATTTTACTCTTAACTGGCAGACTGTCACCAGTGCCAACCTCATGGGTACACCAATTGGTCTGACTGGGTGTCAGAGAAAACATATGTCTGAAAGACTGAAGAACCTGTTTACAGTCTTTCTGTTGATGCTCAGAGAGGCTGCCACAAAAGACAACACCATCTACTGACCCATCATCAGGATTCTGAGTGAGCAGGTCTGGGAGAGGGTCACTCTCTTCCTCCTGTCCCTCATCTATGGCCATGAGCAAGCTCATGTCCTTCCTGTCGACATATGCTTTGAGCCTGTTGACATGGAGCACCCTGTGGGGGCTCCTGGGAGTTCCAAGGTCCACCAGGTAGGTGACCTCTCCCTTTTGCTCAAGAATTGTGTGGGGCCCAGACCATTTGTCTTTGAGTGCTGCTGGGGCCACTGGCTCCAACACCCACACCTTCTGTCCAGGCTGATAAACAGTCAGGACAGCCTTTTGGTCATGCCAAGCTTTTTGGAGTTCTTGACTGGCCTTAAGGTTTTCAGATGCCTTCTCCATATACTCAGCCATCCTGGAGCGGAGACCAAGTACATAGTCCACTATGCTGGTTGCAGGCTTTTTGAGAGGTCTCTCCCATCCTTCCTTCACCAAACACAGGGGGCCTCTCACAGGATGCCCATACAAAAGTTCAAAAGGGCTGTAGCCAACCCCCTTTTGTGGGACCTCTCTGTAAGCAAACAGAAGGCAGGGAATCAGGACATCCCATCTACGCCTGAGCTTTTCAGGTAGTCCATGAATCATCCCTTTTAGGGTCCTGTTGAACCTTTCAACAAGCCCATTGCATTGTGGATGATAGGGTGTAGTGAATTTGTAATTGACACCACATTCCTTCCACATAGCAGTTAAGTAGCTTGACATGAAGTTTGCACCTCTGTCAGAGACAACCTCCTTAGGGAAGCCCACTCTGGAGAACACTCCAACTAGGGCCCTTGCCACCACAGGTGCTGTGGTGGTCCTAAGTGGAATAGCTTCAGGATACCTGGTGGCATGATCCACTACCACCAGTATAAACTTGTGCCCTGATGCTGTCTGGGGTTCCATTGGACCAACAATGTCAATCCCCACTCTTTCAAAGGGCACCCCCACCACAGGCATTGGTATAAGGGGGGCCTTTGTTGTGCCACCTGACTTACCACTGGCTTGGCAAGTGACACAGGAGCGACAAAACTCCTTGGTATCCTCATTCATGTGAGGCCAGTGAAAGTGTGAGACAAGCCTGTCCCAAGTCTTTGTCTGGCCTAAGTGACCTGCTAAGGGAATCTCATGGGCCAAGGTAAGTAGGAAACCTCTCTGAGACAAGGGTACAACCAGCCTCCTGGTCATGCCAGGCTTGGGGTCTCTTGACTCAGTGTACAGGAGTCCATCTTCCCAGTATACCTTGTGGGTACCTGTGGCGTTCCCAGCAGCCTCAGCAGCAGCCTGCTGTCTGAGGGGTTCAAGAGAAGGGCAGTCTAACTGGTCCTTCCCCAGGTCTTCCCTTGAGGGTCCCCCTGAACCCAAGAATTCAACTTGATCAAGTTCAAACTCTCTAGGCTCAGTTTCCCTCAATTCCTGTAGGTCAGCCTCCTCTGAGACTTGATCCACAACCTGGGGCAAGGGGGAAGGCACAGCCTTAACCCTACTGCTCTTTTTCTTGGAAGGTGTCTGGTCCATTGTTCCAGGATCCAGCACCTGTTCAGTGGGGCATTTCCTGACCTGTGACCTGGTCACAGCAAACACATGTGCTGGCAAGCCTAACATTTCCATGTGAGTCCTCTGCTCCACTTCTGACCATTGCGATGACTCCAAATCATTGCCCAACAAACAATCCACTGGGAGGTCTGAACTAACTACAACCTTCTTTTGGCCAGTTACCCCTCCCCAGGAGAAAGCTACAATTGCCATACTGTGATTGGTAGTGACATTGCTTGCATTGGTCACCAGGAATTCTGTACCTGGCATGATCTGTCCAGGGTCCACAAAGTTAGGTGTCACCATTGTGACACTGGCAAAAGTGTCCCTATAGGCCTGAGCCATTTTCCCATTTATGAAAGGTGTCTGTCTGTATTTGCCCAAGGTATTGGGACTTATATCAGGGGACATATCCATATCCCCTGTACTGACAAGGACAGCCTGAGTGAGTGTACCAACTAAGTTGTCACACCCCTCAGAACCCAGGGTTAACCCTACTAAACCCTTGGGAGGTGCACTACCACTGCTGGCTGTACTAGGGGGCACAGGTGCCTTAGGGGCTGCAGTGGCAGGAGTCTGCCCTCCTCCTTTCTTGGTGCACTCACTAAACCAGTGAGTTTTACTTTTGCAGTATTGGCACCACCTTTTAGATTGGCCTTCTTTCTTCTTTTGGGGAGCCTGACCCCCACCCTCTTTGGGTTGTTGGGGACCTGTCGAAGACTTCTGGTCATTTTGTTCCCCCTTAGGATCTTTACCCTTCTGGTCTGCTTTCTTCTGACCACCTTGATTCTGGCCCTGGTTCTGTTTAACTCTTGTTCTAACCCATCTATCTGCCTTCTTTCCCAATTCTTGGGGAGAGGTCAGAACTGAGTCAACAAGATGCTGATGCAACAACTGGTTCTGACAATTGTTTAAAATTTGTTCTCTCATCATCAAATTATACAATCCTTTATAATCAGTAACCTTACTGCCCAGCAACCAGCCCTCAAAAGCCTTAGTGGCACAATCTACAAAGTCAGACCAATCTTGAGACTGAGTTTTCTGGGTATCCCTGAACAGCACCCTGTACTGCTCAGTGGTTAGGCCAAACCCTTCAACCAGTGTATTCTTCAAGACTTGGTAATTGTTAGCCTCCTCTACCCTTGTGGTGAGGAGCTTGTCTCTACCTTTACCTTCAAAGGAGAGCCACAAGATAGCTGCCCACTGGCTCTGGGGAACACCTTGCACAGTGCAGGCCCTCTCCAAAGCAGTAATCCATTTGTGGATGTCATCCCCTTGTTTAAAGGGGGGCACTATCTTACCAAGGTGTTTTGTGTCAAAACTCCTTTCCCTATTGCTAGGTACAATGCTGCCACCAGTGGGAACTACCCCACTTAACTGTTGCTCTCTAGCAAAGGCAAGCCTTTCTTTGGCCAGGGCAAGTTCTTCCCTTTCAATCCTCAGATTAGCTGCCCTTTCTTTAGCTTCATACACTCTCCTCTGAGGGGATGTCATCCCTCTTTGAGAAGAGTTGTGAGAGCCATTGGTTTGAAGGGATCTGCCAGAGCCTCTTGACAGAGATCTGGCTCGTCCATTCCCAATGTTAAGCTGACCTGATAGTGGCCCCAGGGGTCCCCCAGTACCGCTGTCATGTTTGCTTAAGTTGGACCTGGTTAGTCTACTGACTTCTACCTGTCCCTTATCTGCCTCATCCCCAGAGGGATCCTCATCCTCATCCTCCTCCACATCTTCATTCTCAGCTGAGAGGAGGATTAGGTCAGGGTCACCTCTGGTTCCCTCAAGGGGAGGCATGCCTCCGTCTGGATTAGAAGGGCTAAGAAGTTTCTCAGCCTTTCTGGCATCATAAGTCTCTAGGAGACCAATCAGAAAGGAGGTGGTGGGGTTAGCCCCTTGCTTAATCTTCCTAGAGGTACATACTTGTCGTAACTCATGGAAGCTAAGCACAGTATATCTTAAAGGGATGACCTGTGGAGGGTCAACTGACACAAGGAGAGACTCAGAGTTTCCTCCTTTGTCCGACATACTGTTTCTAGTGTGGTGTAAGTGATGCACCTACCTACACTATGTGTTTACCTACTGATCCCTTGCTAAGAGTTGCAGCCAAGGTGTGCTAGGCCTTGAGGAGCTGCAACAGCTGGTTCAGTAGAACTCAGAGTATTCTAAGCTTAGTTATATGTACTAACAGTACTTATGTGATCTTTCAACAAGATATTCTTAGGATACGTGTGGTAAAACAACAGCAAGCTCAAATCCCAACCGCTGCTCACCAATGTGAGAAGGTGGCCTGATATGCAGTGCTCACTATTCTAGTGAACACTATGTATCAGTCCAGGAACCCTTATTGATGATTGGTTGTAAGTCAACCTTATAGACCAGCTATCCTAGTAGCGTGGATACGAGCAGTCTAAGGCTAAAGACTCGAGAGGGCGTGTTAAGCCAGCTGTTTACCACACATATACCCCTTGAACACCAAGTGAAAGGACACCACACAAGTGTTCTGAAAATAAACAGTTATTTATTAAGAATCACAACAGCCCTGTACTCTTTATGAGGACAGGGTATTAAGCACAAACCAAAACTCTTACAAAAATACTTAAGTTAGCACAGTATATACAAATGCCCGAGGGGCACGGAAAACCATATACTTGAAAAGTGGAATGCGAAATTCCTAGCAGGTAAGTACAGTACTAATAGCCTTTGGAATCGCTAGGACTTGACTATAGAATCGTTAGATTACTTCTAGGAGACCCAGGGGACTCGGGTGCAGTGTGTGCACTCTCACGCGAGATGCGGGACAAAGTCTATGGTAGCTAGGAATTGCAAAGTTAGTGTTCTCGGGCGAACCCGACCTGGTAGGAGGAAAACGAAAGTAGATTCTGACCCTTGGATAGTGAGGCTATGCTGGGGCACCGAAATGCCGAAGTTACCTAGCCCAGGGGCTGCAGCTGCATAGGACTCAAAAGACGTCGGGAATCCTCGTTGACGGACCAGGAGCCTGGAAGAAAGAAGTTGCTGGCAGGCGACCAGTGAAGAAAGTTCGGTGGATCCAAGCCTGGATCGATGGAAGATGACACCTGAAAGCAGAGGGGACCAAGTTCGAGACTACTAGCCAGTAGTCAGTGGGCACCAGGAGGGCACCGGATGGTAGCCACCTCGACAAGGCGTGTGGGTGACGCTGGGCTCGGAGATCTCACGGACCAGGAGGCGTTGTCGGCGACCAGGAAGGAGGATCGAGCTGTCCCACGAAGATAGAAGTTGTCGGCGTCGCTGGACCCAGGATTGGGCAACAAAGCCTTGGCAAATTCAAGCCCACGCGGTGGACCTAAAATGGCGTCTGGAGTGGACCAGGAGGGTCCGGGGGGCCTCTCTTCAAGAAGGAAGCAAGGGCCAGTCTGGAGCAACCAGACCAGCAGCAGTGATGTCGTCGGGCGTCGTTCAGAAGGCCACAAGCCAGCCGGCTAGTAGCCAAACAACGCGGTGCACAGCAAACAGCAGAAGGGCCCCACGCAGATCGTGGAGATGCAGGGAGGCTGACCTTGGGTGCTGGAGCTGCGCAGGGTTGGGGCTTCTCGGACCCCAAAGCACTCACCCGTGGAGGACACGGTGGGCTTGCAGTAAAGATGTCGTGCAGTCTTGGAGATCGTCGGTCCCTCGAGGTCTCGTCGCACTCACGGTTCACAGCTTGGCTGTAGAGGTGAGTAGAGGTCAGAGGTGCCAGGGAAGCCGGGTCTCGTCGAGCTGGGTCGTCGGATTCGTGATGAAGGACTTGCAGCAGACCGCAGTGTTCTTTAGGATGGTGCCTGCGGATGCAGGGTGACTACTCCTTAGCCACAAGGGAGAATCTTGATGAAGAAATCGTGAAGTCCTTTCGCAGAAAGTCGTGTCTTGATTCCAAAGATGATCTAATTTTAACAGGGGGCCCGCTCCCATCTTTATACTAAAAAAGGGGGCTGACCCGGTGACTAGGTTCTGCCTATGGGTGGGACTAGGAGGGGGGTGGTTACACCCCTCTCCCCTGCCGGACTTCCCCAGGCCAGGGGCTGGTGTGCCCCTGGAACTGGTTCTGACTGGCCTATGCGTAGTGAGCACCGGGGTGCCACTCAGCAGTCACCTTCCTGAAAAGCCCTGCCTACCCAGGATACACAAAACCATGTCTGGGATAGTGCTAGCACCGCCCCGGACAGGAAACCCTTTGTCCAAGCCTCCCTCGCTGGAAGGACTCCCAGCAGCAGGAGGTCAGACTCGTGTCTGTGGTGGCAGCATCCATTTTGTGGAGCTGAGGCTTCAGTTAACTTTAACCGGGGTTCACAGTTACACACATGTCGTGTCCCTCTAGAAGGGTGGAATGCTAACCCCGTCGCCAGAATTGGCGAGGGGTTAGTATTCCAATTCGTATGACACCTTACTCGACATGTTTTGATAAAGCAATACCAAAGTTAGCATTTAACCGCGAGGATTATAATGCACTTAAGAGTATATGGTATGCGATATCATGGAACAGCTATTAGGACTTGGTTCCGCAAGCTGCAGACAGGCTCAGCTCATGCCAGAGCACCATCTCACACGATTCCAAGCACTCTGCCTTCAGGATTGTCAAGGCCTGCCATAGGAGTGACTGATAGGAATCTGTCTGTCCATTTTAGGGTTAGGTATAGGTATACAACACCTACAGCAAAGGGTGATTACACGACTTTGCCCCAGCTGTCATGCAGCCAGTTGTGTCAAAATTAGGAGGCCAGCCAGGGGTGGCATAATACATGCTGCAGCCCCTGGCAGCCCTGGGTACACCTATGCCCTGAGTTACAGGGTCTGATAAGGTGGCCCAGTACCAATTGGTAAATGCACCTAGGGTACATGTTGTAATTTAGAAAGAGAACAGCCAGGCTGTGGGTCTGATTGGCAGGCCCACAGCCAGAGAAAGTCGTAAACCAGTGAAACAAAAGCAAAAAATCTGGGTGATCATAGGATTGCAGACCCTACTCTCCTACACCCTCCACACACTCAACACCAGACGATCACACACCTGCTTCCTGGCAGACCCGAAGCGCACCCAAGGACCCTTTTCCTGCCAGAGTTGCAGCTTCACCAGCCTCCGAGCCGCCAAACGCCCCCCGTGACAGGACGCAACCATCTCAGATGCATAGTACTGAACACCCGCTCCGCACGCAAACACGCCGTCGAACTCTGGGACCTACTAAACACAACCTCCCTGGACGTCGCCTTACTGACAGAAACCTGGGTGAACGCCTCCTTGGCTCCCCACATCGCCATTGCCATCCCGGACAGCTACAAGATCACCTGCATGGACCGCCCAACGGAGTAGGAGGTGGAATCACCATCATCCACAAGAACACCCTCAGGGTCTCGACCAGCACCAATGACACCTTCAGCACCGCCGAACACCTGCACTTCCAGATCCGCACCGATCCTAACACCACCCTCAGAGGAATTCCGGTCTACAGACCCCCCCGGACCCTGGCCTCAGTTCCACGACTTCATCACCGACTTCATCGCCTCCACGGACTACATCCTCCTCGGAGACCTGAACTTCCACCTTGAGAAAAACAACAACACCAACTCCACCATCCTGATTGACAACCTTGCCAACCTCGGACTCACACAGCTCGTCACAACGTCCACCAACTCTGCCGGCCACACGCGTGATCCCATCTTCACCGCAAGCCCCCACGTCACCTTCAGCCACACCACCGAACTCCACTGGACTGACCACCGTTGCATCCACTTCACCTTCCGGAAACCCACCAGGCCCCTGCTTTGTTTATAAAAAAAATGTGTCCGAAGTCACTCCGGGTGTGAGAATCAGGCTGAATTTTGTGCTGCTTTTTTTGGCCCTAGAGTCCTTGTGGGACCCCCTTACCAGGCCTGGAGGGTCAGGGTGTTTTTAACCTGCTCCCTTTTCTTCTTTGTTAATCTTTCACTCACCTTTTTCCTTCTCCTTGTACCGAGGCACAAGATAGCTGCCAACACTTCCTGGTTTGAAGTGTTGGCAGCCAATCAGAGGCAAGCTTGTGCTCGGTAGGCCTCAGCCAATCAGATCTCACAATTTTCAAATATCGATATCTGTAAAAATTTATATATCTCATAAACTACTGAACAGATTTACACCATTTAAAGAAAAGCGTGCTTTCTAGACCAAGAGCTATCTTTGTGCCAAATTCTGTGTAATTCCATTCAGCAGTTTGGGCTTAAGCCGTGTCTAAAGTTTCCTATGGAAATTAACACAGGGAAAGCCGGATGCCATTATATTGGCTTTTATAAAAATTTGGGAGGAGATTAATAATTCTCTGGTAGGGCAAGAACGGAAAAGACAAAAAGATAAAACTGAGGGATGGTTTGATTCAAAATGCAGTAAAGCCCACTCCGCCCTAAAAAAAGCCCTTAATAGAGTACCTAAATGTACTATAGAAATTAGAAATGCCAGAAGTACATATTATGCAGCGGTAAAAAGAAGAAAAAATGACATAAAGCAGGAGGCCTGGGAAACCTTACATGAAGCCTCCCAGAAAAAAGATAATATACGTTTCTGGAAGGCAGTTAATGCCCCTTACTTTACCGTTGGCAAAACAGACTGTATTGAAATAGCAATAGACAAAGCCACCTGAGTCAAATATTTCACTGGTCTTTATGAGAAGGATCCCCTGTTGAGGGGCCCGGATGTCGCTATAGTTGGCGATACAACAAATAACTCATCAAGAACATTTCCTCTGAACATTAACTTCGAATTATCGGAGATAGAGGTGGCATTAGCAGCGAGCTCAGGGGGTAAAGCTCCTGGACCTGATGGTGTCCCAGTGGACATTTATAAATCAGAAGCCAGATTATGGGCCCCTCTCCTGACTCAGGTACTAAACAGCTCTAACAAGATAGGTTTTATAACAACCTGGCAGGAAGCGATAGTGATCCCCATCTTTAAAAAAGGGGATCGCCAGGACCCCAAATGTTACAGGCCTATTTCTTTATTGGACTCTTTAATGAAAGTGGCCGGGAGGGTCATCTTAAACAGGCTTCAGCAGTGGGCAGCAGATTCGGGGGTGCTCTCCAAATACCAATACGGGTTTAAAGAAGGTCTGGGCACAGTAGAGCAAGGTTTAAACCTAGCTATCATTATTAGTAAATATATGGTCGCAAAAGAGGACAAATTATTCATGACCTTCGTGGACCTAAGCTCTGCCTTCGACTGCGTTAGTCATGAAATGTTGTGGGATACTTTACTTGATTTAGGAATCCATCCCGGTCTTATAAATTTTATTAAGGAACTGTACCAGGGGGCAGGCGCCAAGGTCCGCTTTGGTATTAAAGGAGAGTGTACAGCCAATTTTCCAATTAAAAAAGGAGTTCGCCAGGGATGCATACTAGCACCTTTTTTATTTAACTTATATATTAATAGTGTTGCATCCCACTTGATTGCTAACCGGCAGGATTATCCCCAAATCCAAGGTAGTTCAGCGCCAATCCTGCTGTACGCGGATGACGCGGTCATCATGGCGCGCACGCAACTGGGTCTCCAAAGATCACTCAACTCCTTTGCTGGATATATGAGTATTCGGGCCTAAAATTAACACTACCAAGACCTTCAGTATGACGCTCCAAAAAAAGCAAGACACATTGTAATATCTATCTGGCCGATGCTAAGATAGAAGAAACAAAAACTTTCACTTACCTGGGCATAAACTTTGCAAATAATGGTTCCTGGGTTGCAGCAGCAAATGCTAGGACATTGGCTTTCTCGCGTGCAATAGGCGCTATACGCAATTTCGCTATTAAGCTAGGGGGAAGACCAGTAAAAATCCTGATTGAAATCTATAAGGCAAAGTGCGTGTCCACTGTAATTTATGGAGCAGGCATATGGGGCATAACTGACACCGCCAAGATTCAGGCTTGTGCAAATGCCTTTCTTCGATATCTCCTGGCTGTTCCTAAATCAACCTCCACATATGTTTCACACAGAGAGTTGGGCCTAGTCTACGTGTCATTCCTCATTAAGACGAGCCCAATCCTGCTGTGGCATAGGGTGTGGGTCTCCCAAGAGACAGGGTTAAATAGGGATATCATCCAGGATTGCATGAACCTTCAGGGGAGTATGAGAATAGAGTAGTTCAGGTATGTGAGACATTTCCTAATAGCCATTGGCCATCAGGAATATTTTGACAACCCGTCTAGTATGATAGAAATTTCCAGGAAGAAACTGAAGGAAATCTTTCTTATCTAGCACCAAGAAACCGTTGGGTGTAAGTGCGCTCTTTAAGTTTTTTTACATAACATAACTTAACATAACATCTACCTGGAAGAGACTAGGTGGCAGCTGGAGAGTAAGAAAGTGTCTGTCAGGCAAAATCACCTGATGTTAGATGGCCAAGGTCTTCAGAGATACTTAATAATTACCCAGAGTAGTTATTCCCGTATGCTGCTAACTCGCTTTAGGGGGGGCAGCTTTTTTAGATTAACCACTTTTCCAGAGGTTAACTCCTGGTCAAGATCCCTGACCCCCTGTCCTTGTGACGATGTATCTCAACAATCCATGTTACACTGCATCCTATTTTGTAAATTTTACACCACAATCAGGCGAAGGTATATACTCAGTTTATTTAAAAAATGGGGACTGAGACATTGTAGACCTGCCCTACTCAGACTACAAATGTTGGAGGACGATTTTACTCTGTATAGTGTGACAACTTTTTTAAAGAGCCTACTGCGTTTTAGATTGTCAATGAATTGATTTTCTTTTACATTGGTTTTTAGTGGCAATTCAGTATGTTTCTCTCTGTATTTATGAAATGGGTTTTATTTAATGTGATAACGGGTGGAGAAGTGTGGCTCAGGGGTTAGAGGCGGCAGACCCGGAAGCTGAGATCGGCCCTGGACCAGGGTTCAATTCCCCGCCTCGACGGGGCTTGGGCTCAATAATTCCACGGACTCGATAATTCTCGCTCCGGTGCCTACTCGACTCACGGGTTCACACTCTGCGACTCTGGGCAATAGCTTGCTTAATCTCCACAACGGCCCCTCGCGGCGGGATGCCTGGCTTTCACCTTGTGGATACCCTGCCGGGGTTATCTCACAGGGGAATACCAGGACGGGTTCCCTAAGCAAGCGCTTAGATGCCTGCGATGTGGGCGGTTTGCGCTATATAAATACATGTACATTTACATTTACATAATGAAAGATATGTAATGTCTGTTCTATATTTTTATGTGCTTTTATGGATTCTCGAAACTGAAACCGAATAAAGCTTCTTTTTGATTTGATTTGTTTTGAACACGGGGAAAACACATTTTGGGACCCCCCTTTTTTCTCAGCCCCCCCTTGACGAATCACCCCAAAACTTTCAGGACAGGAGCTGACCTGAGTGAACAATGTGTTTTGAAAGTTTGATGAAGATTTGTCAAACGGCACCAAAGTTATTGGCAAATCAAAAAACGCTCTTCCAGTGGAAACTAGGTTCTATCTATAACTACCTACTGGCGACTATATATATACAAAATATATACCCCATGCATATCTCTGCACTATGTGGTAGCCATCATGCAGTGCCTGCCTCTTGGTGCAGGGATATGTTGGGGGGTACCATAGGTGCCCCCAGGAGCCATGTCAGAAGGCCAGGGAGGAAAGGGAGCCTGCTATGACCCCTAATGCCCATTTCTGCCAGCCATTTCATGGCAGTTAAACCGCCATTAAATGGCCAGTGGGAAGGGACATTGTAATCCTTATGGGGGGTGCCACCTGTTGTAGGGATCATTAACAACGACAGAGGCTGTCCAAAACCCCTGAACCAGGGACAGATAATAGTAACACCTAACAAAAGGTTCAGGTACACAGTTTCAAAAGCAAACTACAAATCAATACACAAATTTCGTTCAAGTGAAAGAAAAGAAAAAAAGAAAAAAAGAAAGAAGCCTATATTTCAAAACCCATTACAAAAAATACACATAATTTATTAGACATATGATTTCGAATAAAACACATTACAAATCTAATGAACGCTCATAAAAAAGTGTTAGCAAAACTAAGACAACCTAATTCCTATTACCAAACACGTGGCTAACATACAAACATTACATATATAAGAAGGACAACAAAAACAAATATAATGTGTCTTTCACAGTTTGTGGCCACAGAATGCGTCGACGGCGTTTCAACCGCTGGGTGACTATGCGGTCATCATCAGGACAAGCAGTGGTTTGAGCGTTTTCAGTAACTGTTTAAAAGGAAATTACAATCACTAATTACATTCAAAGGGGTAGGCTTCTTTAGAGGAAAAAGATAGAGAGATTAATAGGGAAAGACTCCATTTGTGAGAGGAGAAAAAATCAGCGGGAAACTAACACCACACCAAAAGTGATACGTTATCCCCAGAAATAATGAATAAATATTCACCATTATTAAAAGCAGACCATTCAAGTTTTGAACAGCAGGTGCAGTACGTTAAAATCTGCAATTCACAAGAAAAGAAATTTATGATTGATTATAGTGGTCTATAAATCCACTGAACTTGCCATACTAGTTAGATAAAGGGCCCAAACAAGGCCACACAAGTCAGATATTTACTCACTTGTTGAATAAGTCACAAGTCCACATGACGCAATTCAAGGACTGATAAATACACTTGCATGCAAGTGTATCTTCAATACGACAAGAAGTCCATAGGGAGCATTTAATTATGGCCCAGCGTTTACCCAATCAATCAGCACTAGGAATATAAGAAAAAGTGAACAAAAGATGACCAACTGTACTAATCGTATGACAAACCTCATCAAATAAAGAGGCCACAGGAATTTTAACTTCATCCAGGACTGATTGGGGTTCTAGTCCCAAGACTGCCTGGGGTTCGAGTCCTAGTAGTAATTCAATCCGTACAATTATACACAATTAAAAAATAATAAATAAAAATCGACATATCTAGTGATTGCCCAGTGGTTTGCTTCTTACAAAGCTACCTTAATTTAAGGCACCATAGATTAATCAGGCAACGTGCCAAAATGGGAACGTGCCATAGAGCCCAGCCATATTTACCAGCACAGAAGTACACATGTAGTAAAACTGGACTGTATTAAACTACACCAGAAAAGTCTAACGGAGAGCAATTGAGATGGCCCTCAATGTACAATATTTTCACTTATTCGTAAGCCACATAGATTCGTACTAAGCAACTCCAACCTAGAATACTAATCTTGAAAAATAGTGGCAAAATATACTGTGTGACACAAAAGCTAGTGCTTATTTAAAACGGTAACACGGACATCACGCAGAAAAATGCATAGAAAAACTAACCAATATTTATTAAGTCCATGAATCGAATGTGACAATTCAAATTACTGCTGCATCATAGCAAAAATGATATTTAAACAACATGCAGGTACTCACTAAGTCCGCGGGTCAGAAAGGATAATTCACAGCACTGTTACACACAGCAAACTTTGCTCGCAATTGAGCCAGCATGTGTTTATATTCATTCATTCATAATCTTTATTCGATTGTAAATTTTACAATCATAAAAGTTCATTTTTAAAATCACATAATTAAAACGGTTACAGATCATTATCAGAGGCAATCAATAACACGATAAACAGTACAATATATCAGACAATAGGGCAAGGGAAGTATATAATTAAAAATATAAATAACTGTAGTCTTAAAAATCACCAGTACACATTTTTTACATCATGATTAGCCGTCCATGCTTTTCCTAAAGCAGATGGCTTTTTAAAAAAAATTACAAATAAACAGGGTACAGTCAATATTCAATAATTGTAAGTAGTAAAGTGCGGGTTTAATTTGTGTGAAGCTCAATTTTTTAAGACATGGTTTAAGATAAAGATTCCGTGGGGTAGAGTAGTAAGGACAGATAAAAAGGAAGTGTGCCAGATCTTGAGGAGACTTCCCGTCGCAGCCACAAGCTGGCAACACATCGCCCCGCTGAGCGCCACTTGGGAATGCAAGTAGGAGATGGAAGAGGTCAAGACGGAACCTTATTAAAAGGAACCGTTCATAGGTGGACATGGGCCATGTCAGATAAGGTTCTATTTGCAAGCATGTTTTTAGCAATAGATGTTTCCTGACACTGACCTTCTGTGTCTCAGCCTCTTCCCTATCGGAACATCTTGACAAAACTATAGCATTCTTAACCAGGTTCACATCGGATTTTCTGATTGTATTTGGGGCATAAAACAAATCACATCGGCCTATTGTCGTTAGGCTATCCTTTATATACTTTACCCACGGTACCTTAAATCTCCCGTCTAACTGTAGAGCTTCTTTCAGTAGGGCATGTGTTAGTGGAATTTCATTGTTTAACCAACATTTCAACCAACATAAAACCGGACTTATTGCTATTCTGTCTCCAAGAAAGGGGACCCCCAGCTCCTCGTGTACTGAGTAATTCCCAATACCCCTGGGCAGTCTCAAGATCTTTTTTAAGAAGTTATTTTCTGCGACCTCTAGGTCTTTAACCTTGCGATAGCCCCAGAGCTCACTCCCATAGCAGGCAATAGCAACGCTTTTTGCCTGGTACAATTTAAGCTGTGCGGCCAACGGGCAATTGCCGATCTTTTTTGCAAAGCCAAGGATGGCCGCATTGACCCTTGTAATTTCACCCTTCTTTTTAGAGACTGCTGGCCCCCAAGATAACTTTTGGTCTATCAGGACCCCGAGGTAAGAGAAGGAGTTGGTTGAAGGAATTTTTTCCCCATTTAAACTGAAGTGACCAGGTTTCAGAGTGCCCTTACCTGCTTTCATAACGAAAGACTTGGAGTTGTTTATACTTAAACCACGTGACTCCATGAATTCGTGGAAGGAGTTTAAAAGTTTCTGGAGGCCGTTTGCTGTTCTAGAGATAAGAACAGCATCGTCGGCGTAAAGTAGAACAGGTACCCCTCTGCGCTCGACTAAGGGGTAATCTGCTTCAACCAATAAAAGTGATTCCTCCAGTTCATTAATATATAAATTAAATAAGAATGGGGCCAAGATGCATCCTTGTCGGACACCCCGATTTATGTTAAATTCATCCGTTACCTTAAGGTCTTGAGAGTAACGGACGTTCGCCCTAGTGTCTGTATGCAGATCAGCGAGGAAGTTAACTAAGTTCCTCTCTACACCCATTCTCAGCAAGGTGGCCCATAATAGGCTTCTGTCTACGCAGTCGAACGCGGACGACAGGTCCATAAAGGCCATGTAGACGGTACCTTGTCTTGCCAATGTATACTTGCTTAGGATAAGGTATAGGTTCAGACACTGCGTGATGGTTGAGTGATCCGGTCTAAACCCATATTGTATGGGTGAAAGGATTTTATTTTCCTTGGCCCAAGAAGATAACCTATTAAGAATTACTCCCCCCACCACTTTGACTACTGAATTCAGTAAAGAAATTGGCCTGTAACATAACGGGCTACTGCGATCACCCTTCTTAAAAATGGGGACTATAGTCGAGAGACCCCAAATTCTTGGGCAGCCAGTTGTCACCGCTGCATTTATTACAGCCGTAAGAACCGGGGCCCAAAACGGGATACTGGACTTAAACAGGTCCGGTGGTAAACCATCCGGGCCCGGGGCCTTGTTGGTTGTTAGACCCTGTATACCCCTAACAGTCTCTTGTACTGTGAAGCACAATGGGGTCGCAGTTGGAATTATAAAATCGGTAACTTCACGTTGCTCATTGCTCTTAAAAATTGTACTGTAGTGGGACACCCACTCCCCCTCAGAGATGTTTGTTCCAATGGCTGTATCGTTTGGGTTTTCAAACATGGGTTTATTTATTATTTGCCAAAACTTGCTGCTATTCCCCAACACAGAAGGGTCCAGAAGGGATTCAATAGCATTTGCCTTAATTTCCTTCTTTCTAATGGCTATTGTTTTCCTGTAGGCCATGCGAAGATTTTTTATCAATTCCTGGTCTCTTGGTTTGGTTTTTAATGCCAATTTCAAATCCCTGCTTGCCTTTGAGCAATTATGATTAAACCATTTAGAGTTATTCTCGCTATGACCCTTTATTGGCACTGTGAGCATGGAACCAATTTTAGCGACCAACCCCTCAAACCTAGACAAAATGTTCGAGGGGATTGAATCAGATGACAAACAAACGGACAGCTCCTCCTCACATGCGCTGGTTATATTAGAATACAGGGTGTCTTGATTTACCATTGACCATTTAATGCGACGCCTGCCATTTACGCACCTTAACATACCATGATCAGGACGTGACTGACGTTTAGCAAAAAATGGACCACTCAAGTTTGTGACGAGGGGATTATGATCACTGTATGTACTAGTGAGAATAGAAAAGTATAAAACCCATTGAACAGCATCTGGAGATAGTAGTATGTGATCAATAAAGGAACCCTGCCCATGCCCTTTGAAAGTTGGGGTGTCAAAGATTTTTGTGTCGGGGACAAGCGACATAGCTGCAATCAAGTTGTGCTCGTTCATTAAGTCGTTTAGGTTCTCACCGCCCCTACTGTGAGAGAAGTGAAAACCTTCCTCGTTATGACACCCTAGGGACCCCATTGGCGTACTAGCTGGGTTACCACATGGTTGCACATTAAAATCACCTGCTATCAACAAATGCCGTGATACATTATAAACAGTATTGCTCAAAATGTCATTCAGGGAGGCAATATGGCACGTTACATTATTACTGTTGGCATTGTAAAAATTGACCAGTGTCATCACAGACTTCCCATTTTTCAGATCAATCTTCTGTAAGTTCAGATTTACGCTGTGATAGTTGCTTACAATACTTTGCAGTTCGTGGCTAATGAAGATGGCCAAGCCACCCTTAGCTCTTCCCCTGGTCGAGGCCGCTGCTGGGGTAATAAAGCTCAAGAAACCCTCCATATAAACATTATTTTCTTCTAACCAGGTCTCTTGGAGGCACACAATACTAAATTTTCTAATAAACGATAGCCATACTTCATCTCGCAACTTATTTGCCAAACCTGCAATATTCCAGGAAATTAATTTTACACTGTCATCGAGTGCAGGACTAACAACAGACTCTATAATTGGTTGTGAGGGTGTTAAAGTGGGCGACGTTACGGTTTCCACCACCGGGCCCACAATACGCTCTGCATCCGGCTCCCAGAGTCCAGATATACCACTGGTAACTACCTTTATATCTGAGGATCGTGTGGGGGACACCATCTTTTCCCCTATTAACTCTGTGAGTGATATTTTAGGGGGGCTACTATTGTTATCATCGGTGGCTTGGGCAGTATGTAAATTTACAGCATGACACCGACCCCCTAATTTCTCTGATGACCTTGAGTTACATAAGGCGCTTACCCCGCCCCCCGTAACTTCTGCGTTCCTTAACCATCAATCGCAGTCCTCTAGGCTACTGAAAACCGTGAACCTATTGGAGAGCTCTAAAGGCGTAAATGGTAACAAGCTTGACATGTTCCCATTGAAGCCATTTTTGTGGTTAAAAGGTATGGTGTTCCACCCAGGTATGGCTGATGGTGGCGCCAGAGGGTGCATATATACAGGGTTTAGAGCCGACTCAATGTTGGGAAACTGAGAAGAAGAGAAGGCATTACTATTATAATGTTGTGGAGGGAAAACAGTGGCTCTGGGATAAAAATATGTCAGGGGGCGTGGTACAATGCAGTTCTTTTCATTTCCATAGGGCCAGTTCAGGATATGTTGTACGGCTCTCCTGTCCCTAAAGTTTATTACTACAACATCACCACCAATGTCCTTTGTTCTGCCCCCCAACCAGGACAGACGCCGGACATGAACTATCTCACCGTTAATCGCAATGGGTTTGGGTCTATATAGAGAAAGCCAATGCGTTATTTTGTTTTTTAACTGTGAGTATCCCTCTCTTTTGCCATTGGGCAGTTCTGGGACCCCAGTGAGTATAACCACATATGGTAATGCTTCTGGGGGGAGTTCTGTCGGTGGTGTCCTAGGCGGTCCCCCTCTTCCCCAATTATTCTCCTTCCCTTCAGATCTAAGTTCTCTGGGTGGGATATTTGCGGGGATAGTTGGTAATGTGATGGTTGGTTTACCCTGTACATCAATTGAAGTTGTTGTTAAAGGGTTTTTACCGGTGTTACCGCTGGGTGCTTTTGGTGCCGCGTTTAGGAGGTTAGGGGTGGCTGGAATTGCTACAACGGCCTGGCTATTACATGTGCTAGATTTGGGCAACGTGGGACACGCAATATTTATTAAGGGGGGTTGGGTTGTTTTGATGCCTTGTTGGTTCTGTACTTTGAGCTGGCCTTGCGAACGTACAAGATTCCCTAACGCAGACAAATCCCCCTCGATTTTTCCTAAACGGACCTCCATCCCCTTGAATCTGTCTGACAAAGCAAGCATGTAACTACGTATAATCAATTCAATATTGTCCAGAAGTGACTTAGGGGTGGTGGGTTGCAAATCCTCCTCCATCTGGATAAGGGTGGAATCAGAGTCTGTAGTTACTTGAGGTAAGGATGACGATGGAGTGGGGCTAACTGTTATAGTTTGACTTGTGACAGAGGGTCCCAAAGAAGGTAATGTAGCAATGTTCTTCTTTTTCCCAAAGTCAGTATGACTTATTTTGGACTTGTTAGCTGTTATGGTTTTCCTTCTTCTTTTGAGTGGAGGTGGCCCATGCATTTTATCTGTCACTGGCCTTGAACTTTTACCTCGTACAACTTTGCCAGGCCTTATTGTGGGAGATATTAGGATCTTGGAGGTATTATTCTGTTCAGTGGTCACTGTAGGGATGATTTCTTGAGGATGAGTGGGTGACAATGCCGGAGCTAGGCATTCTTGGAGGAGCAAGGGTATGCTACAAGTCAGTAAGGTGTTATCTGCTGGGGCGCTACTCAGATCGTCATCTAGAGAAACAGACATAATAGGTTCAGAGAATGTTCTGTTTTTTATTCTCTCGATGGAACGGCGGCGGTCTGCCCTCCTCTCAGCTAGCGAGAGCTCCTTGTTGCCATCTATGGCTGGTTTAAAAAAGTAATCATCCAGTGTTCGGTTGGTGATATTTTTATCCAACCCCACTAATACAGGGCTTATAGCCGCAGCGGCCATTGAATGGTGAGGAGTGTTCACGAGGTGGGCACACAACAGAGACAGTTACTTACGTACACCTTGTACCAGGATCTCTGGCCCAGCCCAGCCTCTTCTGGCCGATGAGGGCCGTAGAGGGCCCGCCCTTTGCCCGGGCTTCGCCCCGGGCGTCCCGCTCGCGTCCCGCGTTGCGGGTGAGTCCCTCCTTAGTAGCGCCTCCTGGCGCTAGATTGTGACGCGCTCCAGGTGTGCCGGTGTGGAGGCCCCTGGGAGAGCGAGTTTCTCCTCACGCCGCCCGCAGTTGTTACCAGCGTGGCGGCGGGATAACTCGGCAGCCGGGTCAGGGGCAAACAGTTCCTCTTCTCAGCAAGCGGTGAGGGTTTCCGCCAGCATGCAGGCACACAGTATCCCTCGGTCAGATTACAGCATGTGTTTATAGAAATAGAAAGAGGAAAGAAACCTCACAACGTCAGTGGCCATCTTGGAACAGTAAAAAAAGTCGCCAAGAGCACCATCAGTCAATGTGACGCACTGGCATTGCTATCCATAATTTAAAAGGCACAAAAATTAGTTGATTTAATATATAACAGACTCCAAAACCTAAGAATATTCAGGCATGGTACTTCCAATCATTGCAACAAAATACCAGTTGTGCCAGAGACATGAAGATAAATCGACTAATGGGCTTAAGGAGAATTATCCAAAAGGGGGAAAAATATATGTCTTAGTCACGCACCTAGCATAAATTCGTAAAACGTAGTTATCATATAGGTCTATCAACAAAGCATGATCATTATATTACGAACTATACAGAGGTCCCTCAATATCTTGAAATCTCAGTGCTGTGTTTTGCTCGGAAGCCAGACTGTGAGGAGTCGAGGGATTTGTTGGCTTCGAGGAAGGCGGCGAGCTGGTTGTTGACAGCTTTCTCGATGACTTTGGCCGGGAAAGGAAGGAGCGAGATGGGGCGGTAATTTTTGAGTTCGGTGGGGTCCGCTGTGGGTTTTTTCAGAAGGGCGGTGAGTTCAGCGTGTTTCCAGCTTTCCGGGAAGGTGGCGGAGTTGAAGGAGCAGTTGATGACGTCTCGGAGGTGCGGTGCTATGACGGAGTCTGCTTTGTTGAAGATGTGGTGAGGACATGGGTCTGTGGGGGATCCTGAGTGGATTGAGTTCATCAGGCGGATGGTGTCCTCAGTGGAGATTGGGTTCCAGTCGTAAAGGGTGTTCAAGGGGGGAGAATGTTCAGCATATGGTTGGGTGGGTTGGTCTCCGGGTTGGTTGTCGAAGCTGTTGTGGATGTCTGCAATTTTGTTGTGGAAGAATAAAGCCAGGGAGTCGCAGAGGGCTTGAGAGGGGGTGATGTCGTTGGAGTTGGCCGAGGGATTGGTAAATTCCTTGACGATGTTGAAAAGTTCCTTGCTGTTGTGGGCGTTGTTGTCTAGTCGATCCTTGAATGCTGTTTTCTTGGCCTTTCGGATTAGTTGGTGGTGTGTGCGGGTGGCGTTTTTGAAGGCGTCCTTGGTGCTAGTGGTTAGGTCTTTTTTCCAGGCCTTTTCAAGGGAGCGGCAGAGTTTCTTGGACTTCTTAAGATCATCGTTGAACCATGAGGCCTTCTTGCTGCCAGGTTTGCTTTGACGTTTTTTCAATGGTGCTAGGATGTCGGCGCTGTTGGATAACCATAGGGTGAAGTTGGTGGTGGCTTGGTCTGGGTTAGAAGAGTGGGCTGGGGTGTTTAGAAGGAGCGATGAGGAGATCTGGTCGATGGTGATTTTGTTCCAGTTTCTTTGCAAAGTTGGTTGGGGGTTGTTGATGGGTTTCGGCTTGTTGTAAGTGAAGTGAACGCAGCTGTGGTCAGTCCAGAGGAGATCCGTAGTGTGGCTGAAGGAGACGTGATTGCTGGAGGTGAAGATAGGGTCGAGTGTGTGACCTGCGATGTGGGTGGGGGAAGTGACCAGTTGTTTAAGTCCGAGGTTGGCGAGGTTGTCCAAGAGGGTGGTGGTGTTGCGGTCGTTGTTCTTTTCAAGGTGAAAGTTGAGGTCTCCCAGAAGGATGTAATCTTTGGAGGGGAGCGCGTGTGGAGTGATGAAGTCCGTGATGTCTTCACTGAATTTTGCGCGGGGTCCTGGTGGTCTGTAGAGGAGGGTGCCTCTGAGTGTGGTCTTGGGGTCGATGTGGATCTGGAAGTGAAGGTGTTCAGAGTTAGCGAGATTGACGTCAGAGCTGGTTGAGATGTGGATTGATTTTTTATGGACGATAGCGATTCCTCCTCCTGTGTGGCCGGTACGGTCCTTGCGTGTGATCTTATAATCTTCTGGGATGGCAATGGTGATGTCTGGGGCGGAGGAAGCGTTCATCCATGTTTCTGTTAGGAAGGCGACGTCTGGAGAGATGGTGTCTAGTAGATTCCATAGGTCAATGGTAACAGTGCTGTGAATTATCCTGTCTAACCCGCAGACTTAGTGAGTACCTGCATGTTGTTTAAATATCATTTTTGCTATGATGCAGCAGTAATTTGAATTGTCACATTCGATTCATGGACTTAATAAATATTGGTTAGTTTTTCTATGCATTTTTTTGCGTGATGTCCGTGTTACCGTTTTAAAGAAGCACTAGCTTTTGTGTCACACAGTATATTTTGCCACTATTTTTCAACATTAGTATTCTAGGTTGGAGTTGCTTAGTACGAATCTATGTGGCTTACGAATAAGTGAAAATATTGTACATTGAGGGCCATCTCAATTGCTCTCCGGTAGACTTTTCTGGTGTAGTTTAATACAGTCCAGTTTTACTACACGTGTACTTCTGTGCTGGTAAATTATGGCTGTGATCTATGGCTCATTCCCATTTTGGCACGTTGCCTGATTAATCTTTGGTGCCTTAAATTAAGGTAGCTTTGTAAGAAGCAAACCACTGGGCAGTCACTAGATATGTCGATTTTTATTTATTATTTTTTAATTGTGTATAATTGTACGGATTGAATTACTACTGGGACTCGAACCCCAGGCAGTCTTGGGACTAGAACCCCAATCAGTCCTGGATGAAGTTAAAATTCCTGTGGCCTCTTTCTTTGATGAGGTTTGTCATACGATTAGTACAGTTGGTCATCTTTTGTTCACTTTTTCTTATATTCCTAGTGCTGGTTGATTGGGCAAATGCTGGGCCATAATTAAATGCTCCCTATGGACTTCTTGTTGTATTGAAGATACACTCGCATGCAAGCGTATTTATCAGTCCTCGAATTGCGTCATGTGGACTTGTGACTTATTCAACAAGTGAGTAATTATCTGACTTGTGTGGCCTTGTTTGGGCCCTTTATCTAACTAGTATGGCAAGTTCATCGGATTTATAGACCACTATAATCAATCATAAATTTCTTTTCTTGTGAATTGCAGATTTTAACGTACTGCACCTGCTGTTCAAAACTTGAATGGTCTGCTTTTAATAATGGTGAATATTTATTCATTATTTCTGGGGATAACGTATCACTTTTGGTGTGGTGTTAGTTTCCCGCTGATTTTTTCTCCTCTCACAAATGGAGTCTTTCCCTTTTAATCTCTCTATCTTTTTCCTCTAAAGAAGCCTACCCCTTTGAATGTAATTAGTGATTGTAATTTCCTTTTAAACAGTTACTGAAAACGCTCAAACCACTGTTTGTCCTGATGATGACCGCATAGTCACCCAGCGGTTGAAACGCCGTCAACGCATTCTGTGGCCACAAACTGTGAAAGACACTGTTGTAGGGATACAAGTCTCTCTGACTGACCAATGGGCTCCTTTAGCCCGTTGGATCCGTGGCGGTCAGTTTTTCTGACCACCAACCAGCCACCCGCCATCCTAATGTGGTGGGCGGTAATCATTATTACGATGGCAGTGGGACCACCACAGATACGCTGTTGGTTTTTCAAATGTTTATATCTGTACTAAAGTGGATTTAAAAAGTATCAAGCCCTATGTATTTACTTATACTGTAGAAGAAATTTAAAACAAAAAATGTATTGGGATTTCTTCAACAGCATAAGTTAATACATAGGCCGTGATTCATTAATATGGAAATTAAGAACTGAATCTAAAAAATTATTTTAACATTTAAAAATACTTAAGTTAATTAAAGTAAGTTTTTTACCATTCTGAAATACCCAAACAAAACAAAAAGCAGGCTTTCAGTTGATACAAATATTGGTACAGCATTACATACATTGATTCATATTTGTATTTTTTTAAATTAAAAAATCTGCTTTTTTTGCCTCGTACACACTATGTACAAAGGGATCTGTGTTTTATATTACATTTTAACATAGGTTAACTATTCAAACCAACAAATCAGAACCATTAAGAAGTGTAAAACAGTCCTTGGACAGAATAGAAAATCATTAAGAAACATTATCAAAAATAAATTAGGAGAAATAATAGAGATTTACTAAACTGTGGCCAAATGGTTTCTGAAAATGTTCCACACATGCAGGAGGGAAAGATGAAAATAAATCAAAGTTTAAAAGACTTAAAGCAGGTGAAATATAAACATTTAGAACATTTTGGGGAAAAACTTCATGATCAGTTATATTTACACAGATACAATAAAACACTTTTATATGTCTTTACAACATCTTCAAGAGCAGGCGAAGGAGATATTGGCCAAGAAGGCAGGGAAGCAGCTGGCCACTGTGTTTCAGGTGGTGAAACATCAGGCACCAATGGACACAGTGGCATGGAGGATGAGGGGCCTGGATTGGATGCCGCCACATCATTATTTTCATCAGAAGCCTCAATAAGTGACCAGTCCCTGGTGGTGGTGGACCCTACTGGAACTGTAACAACCTCATCCTTGTCCACCACTCAGAGACACATCTCCACCCTCCCTCTTGTCCGCCCTCCCAGTTGGCCAAACCCAATCCCTTTAAAAGGATGGGGTCTCCTTTTCAATAGGCACGTCACCCTTGCACCTGTCACCCCTGCTGCAATTTGTGAGGAGGCTATTGACCTACTACACACCATCTCTGTAGGCCAGACTTTGATAGTGAATGGCATCCCGGGGCTGACCTGCCAAATGCAACAAATGGTTTCTAGATTCCAATTATAGTTCAATCCCATTCACAGTTCAATGTCTGGCATTCAGAGATTGCTTGCCGAAATAGCAGCTTCTTCACTCACCCCAGCTTCCCAACCAGCCCCACCTTCTGCCCTAACTCAGGTTCCTTCCGCAACTCAAATCTAAACTGCCAATCCAGTCTCAAGCACATTCACATATTTGCAGGCACTCAAAGTAATAGACTTAAAGAGTACAATCACACACACATACATAAACACAAACACGCGAATAAACGCAAATAAACACACAAACAAAATATGTACACTATTGAAACCACACTAGTCACCACAACCACCACCACACCCACAAGCACCATACCTACCACCACACCCACAACCACCACCACATGCACAAGCACTACAACCACCACCACATGCACAACCACCACAACACCCACAAGACCCCTAACTCAATCCCACCCACAACCACACCCCCAGCCCTACAACCACACCACCCAGCACAATAACACACTCACCAAAACCAACACACAAAACACAAAATAATACCAACAAATATTAAACACCAGCCAATAACGTACATCCAAACATACACAACAATCACCGGACCCAAATGCAACTGCCAAACATACGTTATGTTATGTTATGTTAGTGCTATTTGTATTGCGCACGGCTGCTCCAGCGAAGGAGCGTCCCGGCGCACCGACAAGGTGGCGAACACAACACAACTGGGGAACAGAAATAATTATTAAGAAATTGGGGAGTGAAGGATTTAACAAAGCTCAGAAAATAAATGAGTTTTAGCGGCCTTGCGGAAGGAGAGCAGGTCACCAAAGGTCCGGAGTTTCAAAGGGAGAGCGTTCCAGAGTGCGGCTGCCCGCACCTTAAAAGAGCGACCTCCCACCCGACTGAGTTTGAACCAGGCTACCGCTAATTCTTGGTCTAGCGAGCGCAGAGTGCGGCCCGGGATGTAAGGGCGCAAGAGTTGGTGCAGTAAGGGAGGTGATAGGCCCTTCAGAATTTTGAAGGAAAGGCACAAAACTTTAAAGTGGATCCGCTGCCTAACGGGTAACCAATGCAAGGCTCGCAAAGATGGACCGGCCGAGCAAAACCTAGGAAGACCTACGATCGCTCTTGCCGCAGCGTTCTGCACTCTTTGAAGTCGGGTTAACTCAGCCTGGTTTAGTCCTATAAAAAGGGAGCTGGCATAGTCCAACCGCGCCAAAACCGTTGCTTGCACCACCAATTGACGAGTTGCGGCATCGAAGTATTTAAGGGCAGGGCGCAGATTGCGCAGGATGCCGAAGCAGCAAGCCGCCGTCCTTTTGGTGTGGCCAACGAAGTTGAGGGAAGGGTCCAGCCAAACACCAAGGTTTTTGATCTCCGCAACCGGAGTGGGGGTCGGCCCCAGCTCAGAGGGCCACCAAATATCTCCCCATAGGTCCGTCCGCTTCCCAAAGATCATCACCTCCATTTTTTTGGCGTTTAGTTGGAGACAGTTGGACGTCATCCAACCAGCCACCGCCCTGAGTCCTTCTCTGAATCTTGGGGCATCCACCCCAGAGTCCCCGCTGATCGTGACCGCTAGCTGGGTGTCATCTGCGTACGACACCATGGTCATACCACAGAGCTTCACAACCTCAGCCAGCGGCCTCACGTAGATGTTAAACAACGTGGGGCTCAGTGAAGAACCCTGTGGGACCCCAAGAGACAGAGGATGACATTTGGACTGGTAGGGCAGGGACGCCACACAGAAGGAACGATCCCTGAGAAACGAACGGAACCACTGGTGTGCAGTGCCGATCACCCCTATCTCCTCAAGACGTTGCAGGAGAATGTCATGGGAGACCGTGTCAAAGGCGGTGCTTAGGTCTAACAAAACAAGCGCCGCTGTTTGACCTGCATCCAGAACTACCCGAAGGTGCTCGACCATAGATAACAGTGCTGTCTCCGTACTGTGGCCAGCCCGAAAACCATTCTGGGTGTCGTCCAGAATGTTGGCACGCGACAGATGACCAGTGAGGGCGGTGTTGACATGCGCCTCCGCGAGTTTGGCTGGCCACGGGAGAAGCGAAATCGGGCGGTAGTTCTCCGATTTTGTAGGGTCGAGAGATGTTTTTTTCAAAATGGGCATTACTACCGCATGCTTCCATTTCAAAGGCACCTGGCCTGATGATAGCGACGTGTTGATTAAGTCGCAAACCGGGCGAGCAAAAACCTGGTCTCTGTACATAGGTGGCTTGAGCGGGTCGTCCGGCAACCCCGACTTAACTCGGAGAGCCAAGGCCGTGTAAGACTCCAAAGAGAGAGAGGGGAGAGAGTCTAGCACCACCTGATCCAACCGGATGGGAGGCCCCATACTGGTTTGTGCAGTGGAGGAGGGGAAGGCCCTATATATGGTCTGGACCTTCTCCAGGAAGAAAGCCGCCAGCGCTTCACAATGAGTATTGGAGCTGATGGAGTTACCGGCCGGCTTCATTGCCACAAGGTCTTTAAGGGCCTTAAAGATGGTTTTAACATGATTCCCACTATTGCGAAACTCCAGAGCGTAGTATTCAGCCCGGGTTCTACAAACCGCGCGGTGATAAGACTTGACCGCAGCCATATACAGGGTTTTTTTGCTGCTGTCATACCTCTTCCTCCAGTCTCTCTCAGCACGTCTGCAGACACTTTTCAGAGCCCATAGATTGCCATCATACCAGGGACTGGGGGCGCGGGAGCCACACTTACTGGAAACCATCGGGATAAGGGAGTCGAGGGCCCTGGTTACCCATCCGCAGAAATGGTCATAACCAGACTCCACGTTCTCCACTGCACCCAGTGGGTCGTCAGTGAGAAGGCGGTGGAGATCTTCCGCCTTTAATTTGCTCCAGCGCCGTCTGGGCATGGCTCGCAGTGGCACCTTAAGTGGGGCTTCGTCAAGAGGACAGTGAATGGTCACGAGTGAGTGGTCTGACCAGGTCAGGGGGTGGGGGGGTCACTGTAACCCCTTCTAAGTTAGAAAAAAAGGGGTCCAGAGTGTGGCCACCACTATGAGTGGGGTCCGAGACCAGCTGGAACAATTGAAGGGCCTCAAGGTCCGCCACCATCCCACCCACAGAAGAAAGACACAAAGTGTCAAAATGGAGATTCAAGTCACCAATGATAGAAAAATTGGCAGACCCTACTGCTAGTGAACTAACCGCCTCAGGGAGAGCCTCTCGAAATGCCACTGAGCTACCAGGTGGACGGTAAATCAGCAATCCTGACAAGGTAAAATGCGGAGTAACCGCAACCTTGAACAGGGCGCTTTCGCAGCCCGTGATGTTCTGCACACTCCAGGCGCAAGAATAGCACGATTTAACAGCAAGAGCAACGCCACCCCCTCTCGAGGAGCGGTTGAGCGTGTAGATGGAATACTCAACGGGGAACGCCAGATTCAATACCGTAGAATCGGTGTCTTGCAGCCATGTCTCTGTCAGACAAAAGATGTCAGGGGGGTCATTGTCCACAAGATCAGCAATATCCTGATAATGCTTGACCGCCGATCTGACGTTTAAATTCCAGATGGTGAGATGTCGCGGAGAGACCTTACTGCTTAAGGCAGGCTGCACTATACAAGACCCCAAACAGGAAGGGGCTTCGAGTAGCCAGCCGCCACAAGCACAGCGATGGGGGCCACACAAAGGGTCAACGCGGACTTCGGCACAGAGAGGCAGACAGGTGTTACATGCCAGGAGACTATCCCTGGTATACATAAGCATGGTTAGAGATGCACCTGATGTAAATATCGCCGTGAAGCCAGCGCAACCGAGCGCGGACGGGCGCAGACGGGCAGGACTCTGGCACGACTCCGGCCACGCGAGGACACGCCCGCTGCGCGATCCCGCTGCGCTAGGGGAGGGGCCTTAAATAGGTGTTCCCAGGCGTCACATGTGCATTCAAGCGCTGTCAGCTGGAAAAGCCTCACTCCACTCACCCCACTCCAAGATGTCCGCCAAAAACGAACCAGGCACCCACCCCAGGACCAGACCCGCCAAAACGGCGGTGAAGGGGCACAATTTATGGTGCAGGTAAGGGGCAATTTAAAAAAGGGTCAAAATGACCAAAACAAACAAAAAGAATATATAACGTTTTTAAAACAGCAGTTTTACTGCAAAAACGCGCAAGCGCTCTCGCAGCAGCAGCTACCTTGTCAGGGGCTGAAAGCAGGAGGGACTCGCCCTAAATAGGTGTTCCCAGGCGTCACATGTGCATTCAAGCGCTGTCAGCTGGAAAAGCCTCACTCCACTCACCCCACTCCAAGATGTCCGCCAAAAACGAACCAGGCACCCACCCCAGGACCAGACCCGCCAAAACGGCGGTGAAGGGGCACAATTTATGGTGCAGGTAAGGGGCAATTTAAAAAAGGGTCAAAATGACCAAAACAAACAAAAAGAATATATAACGTTTTTAAAACAGCAGTTTTACTGCAAAAACGAGCAAGCGCTCTCGCAGCAGCAGCTACCTTGTCAGGGGCTGAAAGCAGGAGGGACTCGCCCTAAATACAGACACAATCTCAACACCCACTCCAGCTCTCTCTACCCCTAAAAAGCCAATCCTCTACCAACCCTCTTACCCTTACTCCTTCTTCCGAATTCACCTCTTATCTGTCCTTAACACCTACCAAACCTAAACTCCTCCCAAGAAAAATCCTTGAGGTGCCTGCTCTGTGCCCAATAGACACCCCTTCCTATTGCGGTTACCCTTTCGCCAATGTTTAGGAGTCAATTTAGGGGCATTAAAGCTACAAAGTGTTGTTGTGGGAAACAATTTTTCCTTTTTTTAATTGAAGAAAAGTTCATGAGAGAATTGTCTCAAATATAAATAGGCAACATTTTACAAACTTTGTCATAACATTATTATTCATTTTTAATTCAATGGTTATTAAAAATGTTAATGATGAAAATGTGCAAAACATTTTTTTTACATTTATAAAAAATACAAACTTTTTTTTAAATGACATATTTGTAAAGTTCAAACATTAGAAAAAAATAATGGGCAATAACATTTTGGTGCAAGCATTTATCCTGACAATGGATACTTACACCAAAAATAACAATTGAAATTTGTATTTTGATAAAGGTGTGTTTATTTGAACTTAATACGTGAAAATATCAACACAAACGTATTGAACCATATTTAGTTTTTTTTTATAAATCACAGAAAATATATTAGTCAAGAGGAAATATTACATAGACAAAGAAAATGTTTTAAGTTTAGAACTATATTATATTTTACATTTATTTTTAAATAAACGTTTTACTTTGCCTAATGCAATTGCTGCACTATATTAAATTTAAATTATTCAAAAACTGTGTAAAGCATATGTTTATAATTTATGAGTGTCCATTATCATGAAGCTTGCACCAAATTTCCAACAAAAAAAAGTTAATACAGGTGTCTTTCTTTATATTTCTTAAATGAAAACATTACCCACATATGCTTTACACATTAGAAAGAAATAGTTTGTAAGACAAATTTAACAATGCATGACTACAGAGCAAATGTGAACAATTAAAAAAAAGTAAAAAAAGAAGCTTACCTTCGATTCCGACGACAATGGGGTTGGTTTGCTCTTTGTGGGCACGTAGCAGCAGCAAAGAAAAGGCTTGGAATATCGTGTTCTTGACAGAAAGGGAAGTGAAATAAAGAAAAAAACGTAATTTTCTACTTTATACCTGTTCGAAGCCACCAACTCAGGTGTGGAAGTTTACTTGCCATAGTTAAGTCGACAGGAAGGCACATCATAATTGTCCTGGCAGAAATATGGGCTGAACGCCTTCTGATATCCGCTTTTCCCGATGATGCCGTTGATGTGGGAGAAACATTCTGGTGGGGATGGCAAGACTCAGACAGACTATCGTCCATAGACCCACCAGCATCTAAACTGAGTAGGCGGATGGAGAAACTGATGGAAAAGTGATGCCGGATCCACCAAGATCTAAATCAGGCCCTTATTGACAGTGTGCTCAGGACAGAGTCATGCTGTAGGCTTTGTCTACGCATGAATTGTATGACAGCATTGGTTCAAGATTTTGAATTAGATAAATTCAAGGATTACATAGTTCAAGATTCACTGGATTTTAAAGTGGCGGATTAGGTCATCAACAAGTATAATCCTGTGTCGGAAGAGTTGTATCTAATCAGTAATCATCTTTTTCATTGTGATGTGTTAGTTGTGCTTGAGGGTAAGAGTTACAACGTTTTGACTTATGCTCATGAAGGGCATATTAGTATGACAGGAATGAAAGGAAGAACTAGTGAGAATTTTTGGGGGCAAAATTTGGACACAGAGGTAGAATATTTTGTACGTGATTGTGTCTTGTACGATTTGTGATGAGTGACAATTTACTATTCCAAGTCCCATTGAGGCATTGTTGGATGACGATTTAGCTGAGCAATAAAGGTACAAATAGACACTCTAAAATTGGTGTAAATGTATTTTTTTTTCCTTGCATAAATGACTTTGAAGCTATACTGTTGCCATTTAAAACTTAACACATTGATAATAGTAGGATGTATTTTGTACTTTGTCTTCTCAAAACAGATCATCCAAACTATGCGTGTAGTCAAGAAGGAAATCTCTAAATACTCAGCAGTCTTGGAGAACCTTCACCAAGGAATCTTGAGAGAGGAAGAGCTTGAACCACAAATAATTGCAGATAAACTGTGGTTTCAAAAGGTGAGTCAAAGAGGGCAGAGGAAGGGATGTTTGTCAACAGGAACCTACTGTCACCTTCTTCCCCATGCGGTTTTAGTCCTAAGCATGAAAGAGTGTTCTGTAGAGCAGCTTTATGGGAACCCAAGGGTGTAAGGGTGTTGAAGTCAAAGAGGAATTAATAGGGGCCATGGGGAAAAAACTGACCAAGGAAAAGTGCATCACATATGTAGAAGAATGAGAATAACCAAACACGGGACCGTGAGCAGCACTACAATCCCCAGACGCCCCAGCGGCGCTTCTCGCCGGTCACGGGAGCATCGCGCCAGGAGGCGCAACATAAGGACCACAGACCCGGGGGAGCGGGGGGACCGTGAGCAGCACCAGGGGTAAATAGTGCTCACCTACGCCGGGGACCGACGCCTCTTGCCAGTTCCCCCTCGCCGCTGCAAGCACAACAGCGGCCGGAGCGCGAGGGGTCAGAACTACAATCCCCAGACGCCCCAGCGGCGCTTCTCGCCGGTCACGGGAGCATCGCGCCAGGAGGCGCAACATAAGGACCACAGACCCGGGGGAGCGGGGGAACCGTGAGCAGCACCAGGGGTAAATAGTGCTCACCTACGCCGGGGACCGACGCCTCTTGCCAGTTCCCCCTCGCCGCCGCAAGCACAACAGCGGCCGGAGCGCGAGGGGTCAGAACTACAATCCCCAGACTCCCCAGCGGGGCTTCTCGCCGTTCACGGGAGCATCGCGCCAGGAGGCGCAACATAAGGACCACAGACCCGGGGGAGCGGGGGGACCGTGAGCAGCACCAGGGGTAAATAGTGCTCACCTACGCCGGGGACCGACGCCTCTTGCCAGTTCCCCCTCGCCGCCGCAAGCACATCAGCAGCCGGAGCGCGAGGGGTCAGAACTACAATCCCCAGACGCCCCAGCGGCGCTTCTCGCCGGTCACGGGAGCATCGCGCCAGGAGGCGCAACATAAGGACCACAGACCCGGGGGAGCGGGGGGACCGTGAGCAGCACCAGGGGTAAATAGTGCTCACCTACGCCGGGGACCGACGCCTCTTGCCAGTTCCCCCTCGCCGCCGCAAGCACAACAGCGGCCGGAGCGCGAGGGGTCAGAACTACAATCCCCAGACGCCCCACCGGCGCTTCTCGCCGGTCACGGGAGCATCGCGCCAGGAGGCGCAACATAAGGACCACAGCCCACGCGTCGTGGGAACGCGCGCGGGACGGCGCCCGGGGCGAAGCCCGGGCAAAGGGCGGGCCCTCTGTGGCCCTCAGAGGCACGAGGAGGACGGGACGGGCCACGTTTCCTGGCTCCACAGCAATAGAAGGTACAGTTATAAATACCATTTACTAGACTATTCACGGACATTTTGGCTTCCACAACATAGACACTATTTTGAATATACTTTATTATTAGTGACACACAAGGGGGCATACTAAATTCCCATATTACTGCCAGAGAATGGAAAATCTTCTTCAGAGCTATGCATCACCTACCTCTATCTGTGAAATAGATATTGATGACCGTCGCCAATTGTTATCGCCGTCTCATACCCCCGTTAGTGTGCCAAACTTGTCCTACTGGGAGGAACTAAATGCTCTGTGCGGAACTAAGTTCATTCCAATAACATCCCCCTCCCCGTAAAAGGCCTTATTACTAACACTCCCTCTGACAGAACTTGTGAACCTTCCCTACCACCCAATGAGGATAACATCCAGGCCACTGCGCTGTTGCCGGGCCAAAGTGTGAAAAGGAAACATGATGGGGCAAATGATTACGAACTCCAACCTAAAATACAAAAACTCTGTATCAATCCCCCAACGCCTGCCATAAACTCCATCACATCCAGGGGGGTCGCTGAACGCTTGGATGATAAAGTATCTTTGCCTCAATTGCAATTACTGCCTCAGCTCGAACAGTTGTTAAATTCTGTAATAGCACCCCTGCTAGAACGAATTACCTCTTTAGGGGATAGGCTGACAAGTATAGAGATTGCTATTAAAGCTAACTCCTCACCCGTTACAAAGATGGCAACACCCAATTGTTCCATTCCACCAACTGTACCTGAAGGTCCTATGTTGACGGACACTACAAAAACTGTTTCCGCTGAAAGACAATTTCCCAGCATGCTACCTCCGACCGATACTAGAACTGCCCACAAACCTTTGTATAACATAAGAAAAAATGTTCCGATTACAAAACAGCCTCCTAAGAGTCAACCACCACTGGTCACTAAAATTGCCCCTAATCCCTTATTAACAAACTACTCCGCTGCTAGAGCACAGCCAAACAGAGCAGCACGTATAGACCTACCTCCGGAAGCCGCCCCCTTTGTGCTAGTTCTCTCAGGAGTACCAGCTCCCTCATGTAGGAAACCCGAGAGTTATCAGGACCTGTTACACAAGGTCACCTTCTGGTTAGCTAAAAATAGACCCCTGCCACCCAATAAAGATGGAGGTATCCTGAGTGTCAGAAGGGTGGGCTGGTTAGGGTCACTACCTAAGGACATTCCCGGGGACCTAATCCTTGTTAAATTTAGGAATAGGAACATCGTTCCCTATTTACGATCCTCCCAGCCCCACGAAGGTGACGGCCCCATCTCCATTTGGGATTTGTATGATTTTTATCCGTGTACCCCACACTTCCCCCTTCCAAGATCTACAGCAGATTTGCTAGAAAGGGGTGGTATTAGCTTACCAGCCCTCCATAGATTTGATTTATTTTATAAATACTGCAATGTTTGAGTAGTTTTATAAGGGTGAAGTTTACATTTTAATCCTTTCAGCAATGTGGGTTTTATGTAGTATGTTCCTAAATGAGGAAAAGGCTCCTATAGGTTGGGCATATGATTCTTTTAACTTGCATTAAGAGCCAATAGCTGAGTGACAAACATGTTAACATATTTTTTCTGGGTAGCATTCCTGAATTGACTCTTTTTATCTGTATTAACACGGACATAAACGTCTTTCTATGTCATTTAATTGTTTTTTATACAGGATTCTTGAAAATTCTAACTGTTTGTATAAATTTGTATATATTAGTCGTGTGTTTTGTGTATGTATTTTATATGCTTGTCTTTTATGAAGGAAAACTTCGAAATAAAGACGTTAAAAACTGAAACTGATAACCAAACAATTCTCGACAGCCTTGATGGCTAATAGGTCTGAAATGAACAGCGGACCACACTCTTCCCAAAGTAGATATGATCAGGCAGGTTGATGGTGTTCACTGTTCAGACTTTAAATGCATTCAGTATGTATGTGCTCCCTTCAATGGAACTTATGTAGCCAAAAGCTAGCTTTGAAGCTACACAGCAATGTATGTATTAGGAATGATTTAAGACTACACAACAGCAAGTGCGAAAGTAAGGGACTGTGAATTTCATTTCATTGTTTGGCCCGATGTAGAGAATGAGTTGTGAGTTTTCATGTTAGTGGTGGAATACATGCTTTTTAACGTGATGCCTTTTCAGTTCATTACTGAAGTGGAGGAGTCAATGAACAAGGCTCATCTGTGGTGGGATGTAGCTCAGAGTCCTGTTTGCATAGCTCAAAAAGACTTGTCTTTAATTCTTCTTTCCTTTTTGTATTTCTTTAATTTCGGGTATGGCAATATTGCAGCTTTGTGTGGTGCATTGTCCAGCTGAGATGGTGATTTAATTCTTGCTGGTAGAGCAACATTTGATTGTTTCTGTTTTGTAGACATTACAGCAGGTCTTGGAGATGATATGGTTCTTCATGGGCAACCAGGTGTTTCCGGTTAGTAGCGACATGGTTGTCAAGTAAAGTGGTGTGTAGGATTATCTTCCTTGGAGCAGGGAAGTCTGGAATTCTGATAGTTATGGTGTTATCAACAGCGTGGTGGCAAAAGACATGTGTTTAGACAGTGGTTATGAAGCCCAATTGTGGAAGGTAATCTTTGAAACTGTGCAGAAGGAATAGATCTGAATTGGTCTGTATTTTTCTTGGCAAAGTGCCTTCTGAAAGAAAGGTCACTATTAATGATGAAACCATGAGGGTTTACATTTGCAGAGAGTTGGAATATGAATCTGTCCAGCTTCTTGGTTGAAGCTGGAGTTTTGATTCATCTTATTATTATCTTTTACATTGTTTTATGCAATTATGTAATTAGTATTTTATTAGTCTAAATCATCAGTTCAGAATAGTCATCATATGCAAGCAGTACAAGAGGTCATGCATACTGGAAGTCACATGTGAAATCGCAGCAAAAATGCAAGCATCATATTACAGTTAAAGGCTCATGGGTACATAGCCACATGAATATGAGTGAGTTTAAACAGTAGGCAATCTTAAGTCAAGCATGGTGACAACACCTGGAAACAGAAAAGAGTGTACAGTTCTACAGAGGCACAGGCTCTAAGATAATGGGAACATTGTACATCAACAGGGCATGCATCAAGGATCAGCAGACATAGATATAGAACAGTCATTCAGCCTCTGTCGCAGGAGGATTACCAGGTCTATGAGGTGCAGGGCAGAATAATTAATATACCAAAAGGGACCCAGATGACTTGAGATTTGGAGTTAGGGGGTTGTAGCAGTGTAGGGAAACAGGTTTTGCAGGTTTACCCTCGCATTTCACCTTTATTTTGTCTGCTAGGTACTGGTGGAATGACTCTAAATTGCCCTAATCCCTGCTAATCAGGACTCAGTGTGTGTTCTTTTTCCTTTAAATTGGGGTATGATTAATTGGCTTGCCCCATTTGGTATCACTTGACTTACCTGAAAGTCGCTAGTATATGGTACCAGGAGTACCTAGGGCCTATATGTCAAAGTGTCTGTCACTAGTATTGCCACCAAGGGAAAGACAAAGTGAAAACATGGCTCCCAGCCTGCGATCACTGGCTGGCAGAGCATTGTCAAACTGCTAACTTGACTGTGGCAGTCCCACCGCCATCGTAATCGGGCCACAGTTTCATGTTTTCACGGTCCTTATAGTAAAAACTGCCACTGTCATTTTTACTGTTCAACGGTTAGTAGCCCCATTGGTGAGTGAAGAGTTACAGGCTGCAACCTCAGGCCTGAAAACTTCTGAATTGGACTACTAAAGTTGGTACTGTAATGTATCAAAAGTATCAGTGTACTAAATCTAATCTCATGTTGAAATCGAATTTAATGTCAATGGTGGGCAAAGTGCAATTTTATAAAGTGCCACTCTGTCTGCCCAAGGTTTACAGTGCCATATTGGGAATGGATAAAATGGAGCCTTCTGGGATAGCTAGTTGCCACTCTTGCCTGACGTTGTCATCAGGAGAGAGGAGACTTAGTAGTCCATTGGCTAGTGACCGCAACATTTCCTGAGGGCTGTTTGTGGGCATAAATGGGGCATACCTAGCACCCAGAACAAAGATCCTGCTTGACTGGAAAAAGAACACAGAAGAAGTACTGCCCTGCTGACCAAGGGCCTGGCAAAGGAGAGGCTACAATAATGCTGGACTGTGCCTGCTGCACCTAGCGGCTAGTGAAGGAAAGGACTATGCCTGCTGTGTCCTGCAGATGAAGATGTCCCTTCTGGGCCCCAACTGGAAGAAGAGACTCCAAGTGTCAGTTAGCTGACCTCCTTTTTTCAGCACAGGGCCAAAACAACTGCAGTAGCATGCCTGGCGAGTTGGTATCTGAGGTTCCAAGATCATTACTCTCCCCACCCCCTCATGCAATCTACAAGACCAGGACTCAACACTCCAAAGTTGTAACTGAGTTTGTTACAGTCTGCTCCATCCAGTAGTCATCGGAGTGCAGCTTGGTGGGCCCAGAAGGCAAGTTATCTTCAAATGAAGGAATCAGCTGTGACTGCTGTACTAGGAGACTAGTAGCAAATATACTTCTACCAGGCTCAACAAGACTTCAAGGGATATCCTCCCTGTGACTGGTACACAACAACTCAAACTGACTGAAGACTGCTTTTCCAATGGAGATAAGTTTATTTGGGCCTTGCTGGTCCCCCTGACTAGGTCCCTGTTGGAGCTGGTGGCCCAAAGTAACTCCAAGTATCCATTAGACAGGTGGCTCAAGTTTTCACTCAAAAAAGTATCCAAGTGCCAAAATCATTGATTTTGCAAATGCTGGTTTGCCGTTAAATGAAATGTTGTGATGTATTATTTCTTATAAAATCTATATCTCCGGAACCCTCTGGTGGATCTTTTTCATTTTGGTGCCCTTAAATTGGTTAAAATATAATCCATTTTTAGGTTGAGCATTCAATACCTATTGTAACTTTTCTTGTGGGGTTAATGCCATCCCCTTGCTGGCCATTTGTTTGGTTCAGTGTCTTTTAAAAATCCTCTCTTACTAGTGGTCAGGGCCGGACTGGCCGTAGCGGGCACCGGGCGTTTCCCCGGTGGGCCGCCAGGTTGGGGCCTGGTTTTGTTACCAGGGGCCGGCAGTATCGGCTCCTTGTCACAAAATCGGCCGAAACTGGCCTTAGCAAACAGCTCGGCCGCACCCTCCCCCCAGGGGGGCCGGCCGAGCAGTTTGCCAGTCCCGGTTTCGATTCCTAGTCCCGCCCTGCTAGTGGTCAATCCTTCTCTTTGTCCCTCCTGTTTGTCTTTCTGTTCCTCCCACACAGCAGGGACTAAGTACTGTATTATTACGCTTTGGTTGTTTATTTGCAGTTTGGGGACTTTTTCCTTTCTCCTTTCTTGCTTGTGTTAGTGTTTGCCTGTGTTCAGCTCAGCGCCCGTAACTGTTCGCATTTTAATGGAGCTTTCCTCACTCCCATGTGGCTGCATGCCTGTGCCACTCCCCCTTGTTCCTAGTGCTGCCTTCCTGTCCCTCACCCCTCCTGCCACATTACTTTCTTCTTTTTAGGGTCCATTGATGCTAAAGTGCATCGAAAGACATGCCTCCTCGCCTTTGTCATGTGTCTAGTTTATGGCAACACTTTAAATCGTCTGTGGACTGCCCAGAAGTAGTGGGTTGGGCTATGGCTGGGTCCGATGAGGGATTCGAACAACCCAAGCACTTGAGCTTAATTTCTGAACAAAGCACACCAGCTAAGCAGAGAGAATCCGAATGTATTAAATATTATGAATTATCTGTAGTGCCGCTGCGTGAACTGCTGATGCAACGTCTCTGTTGGTGTTTTCCTACGTCTTTATTTATTAATTTAATTTTAAACGTTTTATATAGTGCTAGCTTACCCCGTAGGCAGGGCTTTAAGTGGGCCACGTCTGTCCGGGTCCGTGCACCGGCAGTTATTTTAAGGGGGCCTCGAAACGGGTCTCTATCAGGCTCTGTTTTCAGGCCTCCAAAGGTAGTCCGTTTTCTTTTTTTTTCCTCGACTGCAGTGAGAGCATGCACATCAATGTGCGCATGCTCACAAACAACTTCAGAAGCACTGACTTCTTACTTTTTAACAGCGCCAGTTACCGAGCTTTCAGCCAGGAGCAGCAGTGCCAACGGGTCACAAAGGCCTTCTTGCAGGAAGACGAGCGGTCAGCAACTGCGTGGTAACTTGGCACAGGATAATCTAAAAGCCCTTTGAATTAATTTTGTGCATGAGAAGAAGCGTTTCTTCAGCTTGCATTCCAACCTCCATAACTGATCACAAAACGACCCCAAAGGCAGTGTATCCAAATAGAACAGTGTTTTTATTTAATGACTGAGTTTTTTCATCTAGGATTAGAAAGGCACAACATACCCTCAACCACTTGCATCGTGGCCTTAGCCAATCGTTGCTTAGCGGTTGTGGTGAGGGATAGCCACTCCCACTTCCGGTGAACTATTGGTCCACCCTCTTGCTCACGCCCCCCCCCAAGAGGGACGGAGCGTTCAAGCGACCCCCGGTTGTACAGGTTTCCAACCTCCTGTAGGATAGCAGGGCACCGTCGCACCCCAGGGTCCACCACACAGACTTCCTGGGGATATTAGGCCTTAGCACCCTTTGTGCTCCTGAAGAGGGTACCCCTGAGTACCTTTCCGCCTCTGGATCGCCCTGTAACTCCGCCTGCAACACAAATAAAAAGATTAGAAGACAGTTCCCCCCACCCTGAAAGCGCCGGGTACGTGGTAGGGAGGGAAACGGCGACAGGTTGAGGGGACAAAGAGGCCGCCAGGTGGGCGGGGGAGGAAGTTATACCTTTCCCCCGCCCCCCAACACGGCTGGAAGTGACGACGGGTAGTCGAAGGGGGTCGTAGAACACTGGGCTGCCCCGTGTGCCATCTTGTGGCACTAAGGGGGCCGCCTTCTTATGAGGGTCCCCTGCGGGGACGTGTTGGTCGGCCCGCATAATGCCAATATCGGCCCACTCACCAGCCCTCTTGCAGCAACATATATGAAGCATAAATAAACAGACAAGACAACTTTTTGTTGGAGAAAAGTAGCTGCAGGTTTATTAGCATACACATATGCCAACATGGTGGGTTATCTTACAGGCGATCCAAAGGCAAGCCGCCCCTCGCGGCCTACCATCTGAAGGGCCAACTTGCATTGTGGCCTTGTCCAATCGTTGCTTAGCGGTTGTGGTGAGGGATAGCCACTCCCACTTCCGGTGAACCATTGGGCCACCCTCTTGCTCACGCCCCCCTATGAGGGGCGGAGCGTTCAAGCGACCCCCCGGTTGTACAGGTTTCCTACCGCCTGTAGGATAGCGGGGCGCCGTCGCACCCCAGGGTCCACCGCACAGACTTCCTGGGGATATTAGGCCTCAGCACCCTTTGTGCTCCTGAAGAGGGTCCCCCTGAGTACCTTTTCTCCTCTGGATTGCCCTGTAACTCCGCCACAGCCCTGGGTGTGGCGACCGTCGCAGCCAGGACCCCACACCAAGGCCGGCCTTCCTACTTACATCCTGCTATTTCTAGGGCCTCTCCCCTAACCAGCAAGAATCGGTCCATGCTTATACTGGGCAGATGTACCCCTTGTTCTCAACACACCCTTTGAATTTGGCGTGTAGCACCCAGGTCTAATGAGGCCAAGTCTCCTCTGCCCAGTGAATTTAGGCATAGCGCAGAACTTCCTGCGCGCAGGCTCCCACGCCTCCCCTGCCAAGCACCCAGCCACAGGAGCCAGGGGTGATTTCCGACCACTGACGATTACCTGTCCCTCACTGCTTGCTAATTTGCCCCGTGTGGTCATTGTGGTCTTCATCCCTGGTTCTTACTTTGCCACATAAACCAGACAACTTCAAAGTTATCTTCAAATTATCCCTGGTGCCCATAGAAATGGTGTCACACAGGTTTGAGGGAATCATTGTGTGGTGTCCATCATTAGACACTGCACCATCTTGTGAAGTGCCAACCTACAGGTGCCCGGACCCTGTTATCCACCTGTGACCTTTAATACTTCTACCAGTAATGATGACCAACTACCAGATAGTGTGTCACATGTTTAGTTATAATCCTATTTGGTGGATTCGCTGGGACCCATCTGTGTCCCTGACAATGCTGTGTCACCCACTTCAGCCCTATAATGCCCTAGCCCGTCTCTCAAAGACACCTACAGCCTGATACCCCCCGCTGACTTTATGAGGGGGTTTTGGGCCCGGCGCTCCCCGTCTAAGTTTCTAACCTTTCTCTCCCTTGCAGGCTCCAGCTCGTGTGAGAGGCTATCCCTGTCCTGGTGAGGCATATCAAAGGCCATTTCCCACCTTAGGAACTAACCTGCCCTGGGAAAAGAGACATAGAAACGGGTGTCCATGTGTCTTTGACCTATAAAAGGGGGAAACACATGCACGCAAAACACTTGACCCTTTTTGGGCAGTCAGACCGCCAAAACAAACTTCTTCATTCATTGTAGCCCTTTTATGTTGACCCCACGTTCTCTTCAGGTTCTTGCTCCGCAACCCACAATTTAACTGGCAGCTACCACCACTGCCTAGCTCCCTGGCACTTGCGCAGGTGTTAATGTCTGCCTTGAATGGACTTGATAATCCAACACTTGGTGCGTGCTTGCCCTTAATGTGATCACCTTGGTTGTGCAAGACCCTGCCTGGCCGCAAGTTTAGCTAAGCACCTGCGGAAATCACCTGCCCGTGGAAGCCGCAAAGCTACCTCCCTTGGCATCCCATCCCTACAACACAAGGCTTATCTCTAGGCATGTCACTAATTGTCTCCATCACGCATATAAGGCTAGTTGGGACCTTCTTATGCAAACTCCCTTATCGTACACCGTGCCGCGCCACTAGTAATGTCTGTCACTTGACCAGTCACCCCGATTGGGCACTCGTTGGACCCAAGGCGCTATTAACAAATGTATGTATCAAGTTGGGCAACTTTGTACACTACTAATTTCTCACTGTGTACTTCCCGACGTGGAGATACTGCCTACTATCTCCCCACCTTAGATCCTGAAATGACTAAATAAATGTGACTCAGGCCGAACTATTCATGGTGCACCTAACCAAGGGCCCTCCACTGCGTGTGAACCTTAGCAGTTCGTATTCGTTATTACATGCCCACGTCTGGACCCTACAAGTGAAACCCAGCCAAATCAATTGCAGGCCCTCCTGCTACGACACCCCTATCTGGCCGAACCTGCCAAAAGTATTTAAATATTCTGGGCAACAGAATTTATAACAACCAATAAAACCAAGGCAATAGTCACCGAAGAACTTGACTTACCCCGTGGCTGTAGTAGCGGTCGTCTCTGAAAGCCAGACAGTGCTATGAGTGACAATTGAGGGACGGTGCCACGCACCAGAACCAACCACCCTGTAAAAGCGCCGGTGAACGTGCTGCTGATAATAGCAGTGGCGGGCCCTAGCCGCACTTACGGAAGTCCAGGCAGACTCTCTCACCTTGTGGGGTTAAAAGTTACCAGGTGACAAGTGAGTACCCTGCAACGCTAGGCGGGGAAAATGGTAAGGGCACCTCCCCCTTGGGTGACACAGGTGGATTGCTATTGCAGGAACAATGTACTTTTGTATTTTATCGTGTCCCGGTATTTTTCCACAGCAACATAATGGGGATAAACAATAGCTGAATAGAGCCATCCAAAGCTTGTTAACACAAATCTACTAGCTGCACATCGTAGCGTGAACACTCCTACGAGCCCTATCTAGTGGATGCAACGCATCGCCCGCTAGTAACATATGCTTGGGAAAATTAGCCAACTGTCTACAAGTACTAACCTCTAGTACATGTCAAAAGGACATGCCCCATGAACTATAGAGCGATAATCTCTTATCCTGCCCTTGTTGAGAGGCTCCCAGGTGCATCTGAACATAGGCAATTAAATAAATTGCTCTCCCGGAGGCAGTAACTAACATGTATGTAACACATAACAAAATGTCTAATGCTGGGTCTTAATAAGGCCGGTGAAAGTGTGTTGAGTCTCTCCCCTGCAGTATACAAATTCATGTTGCAATCGAGGACTGATGTGCTACATGAATGAATAGTCGTCCTGTAGTCACAAATTACCAATGTTGATAAAAGGCAGGGCAGTCACTGCATCCCCTGTGGGGTGACCCATCCAAATCCCTTCAAGCTTAATTGTTGTAGTCCTCTCCCAGGTAACCATACCTGCTGCCCAAAAGTGACCCTTGGTGTTGAATCAACCATGCCCTGGATCGCTGGTAGCCGCCAGAATTGCTAGCCCTCCACCGAAGGGTGCGGAAAGAGCATGCCTTTCTCTTGGAAGACTGGCGGACGTATGTAATATGCAGTGCTTAAGATATAATATGCCCTTACAAAAACATGCCTGAGATACGTGCGCTGAATACAGCAAGGAGCATGCCCAATTACCGGCCCCTTGTTTAGAACTAGAGGAGGACATGCAACACCCCCCTAATAATTGACCTACGCGCAGCCCAGCTGTGCTACGCGCGCTGAATACAGCAAGGAGCATGCCCAGGTAGCTGCCCCTTGTTTTGAGACTTGAGGAGGACATGCAACACCCCTCCTAATGGTTGACCTACGCGCAGCCCAGCTGTGCCCACAGCCTCACACAATCCCAGTGTGCTATGGCCCTTATACCTGTAGAAACTTCAGGTGGCCCCCCATGTGAATAGGGTGGTTCTCCATCGCTGTTCTTGCATTTGAGGCAACACATTCATTAAAAGCCCTGCCCCCTATCTACCAATCTGAATTCACTGCCATGGGACATGGGCCATATATAAGAAAAGTAACAATCCTAGGCAATCCACATTATTAAATTAAACATAAATGATACCACAACAGAAAAATATGCAAGTTATGGAGTAAACACAACAATAAATTACCCAAGTATGCAAATGTATCCCATGGGACCGGGGCCATCCATGCCGCCACGCTAACCAGTCCAAAGCCTGGTTGACAGCTACGAGACTAGGTAGCCACCTCACATTCTCATAAGCTGTTCGTTGAGGCAAATACAAAGATAATTATTCGAATGCTAAGTCAAAATGACCGTAGCACTTTAATTACTTTACATCCCATACCTACCTCCGCCTCCCAGGCCTTCAAAACTGACCTCAACGTTCTCCTCTTTCGAAGACACTTCCAAAAGGCATGCCCTCTCTATTATCTGCGGGAAGACCTTTTATTAAAGAGAGTTCAACTCTCCTGGACTATGGAAGTGTCCTCCCAGTGTGTACATGTGGTTTGAGTCTGCCCTTTCTGAAGGAGTATCCTTCTACCTGTGTTTGGTACTCTGTTGTAACATGCACGCTTCACTTTAGTTTGTACCCCACGTTTTACTTCTTCTTACATTTTGCACAAGTGCCACCATTGCCTACGTAACGTTTGGTCTTGAGTTTGAGAAAATTGTAATTCGCAGAAACTAATCGGGCAGGGTGGAAGATGGAAGAATCTCTCCCCCACTGCCATCCGTTTCATATTGCCGCAAGGTGAAAATCTGTAGCCACATGAAAGGAAAGTCGTCAAGTATCACAAAGTCCCAGGTCTAACCCACGCTCTATGTGGCTACTTCACGAAACAGCCAATTGAACCCGGAACGGGTGAAGGCCACCTAGCGCTGAGGAGGCAAGGCCTCACGCCGGGTAAAATAAACGCCATCTTCTGAAGCCAACACGCTCACAAATTTGCCCCCTTGCTCATCTAAACTGAGCCCCGCTGCACAAAAGCCCAAGACCCTAATAAAGGACACCATGGGACCCGAGACGCTTAGGAGCTCTGAGCTCCACTAATGACTACACCCGATAAAGACTAAAGACAGCGCTCCTGGCACGTGGCACACTAGAGGTATAACAAATTACCCTCAATGAACACGCGCGTGCAGCTGGAAAAGATAACGTGCCTATTTTTTCTCGGCTGTTCAGCCCCGAAGGGCATTGGCGGAAAACCAGGCAGCCGAATTCCTGAAAGTGCATAAAAAACTCTTTTCCCACGAAATAGCAGGGGCACAAAACCACTGAGCTACCCAGTCACGGCAGCCACTGAAACTGTAAAACGACGACCGAGGATGGATATTCAACTTGTAAAGGCACCCGGGCCAACAAACCATATTGTGAGCCCCAAAGGGAACGGGATGTGCTGCTCCCTTCTCCGCCTCAAGGCCCTGAGGTAGGGTGAGGGTGAGGGTGAGGGGGGGGGGGGGGAGGGGGGGGGATGTGTGACCTCCGCGCGTGGCGCCATTTTGAAATAATCTGACCCCCCTGTGCCGAGCCATAGGAAAATGCGGAGACGTGGCCAGAACCCCAAAGCCAATTCCAGAAACCTAGTACCTCCCCGGTTGACGACACAGGCAAGCAATGCTCGAGGCGCCTGTCGTCAACCCCTTAGACCTATACATAACACACCATAACCAACACCTCGCCGCACTAACCGAGCGTACCGCTTTAAGATGTACTCCTCCTCGTGCCCCACAAATACTTCCTGACCAGCACACCAACTCGTCCTGGAAAACTGGGGCTTACCAGAAGCCGACACAGCCCATCTGCGTGCATCCTTGGATGTTCTCCGTTGAACTTGCACTATTAATAGGTCAACGGTGAAGGGGAAGCAAAGCTTAATGTACGAACGCGGAGCCAGGGGCAATCCTGAAGGGATGGAAGAAAATCCCAAGGCACTAACCCTGCTTACTCTCCGACACGCTCGGGAGGTTCAACGGTACGTTACCGATGCCAACTCCCCTGCTCGGCAATGTGTTCCCATGGGTAAACACAGAGACATGTGAAGGTGCCTGAAATCACCCACACCCCTTCCGCCAGGCCCTCAAAAGAAGGCATTACATAGAGATAAAGTTACTGTATACCGTGTTGGTGATGAGATGCTGGAGAAACCCCCATAAACATATGAAAGACAACCGTTAGCGTGCACAGTGAACATAACAGAAGGACAGTGCCACCCTGTGGCGTAAACACCTCACTGCACCCAGTGTAAATAAATGGCCGCGCAATAGTTGCTTGAACACCATCATTAACACGGATTTCTACATCCTCCTCACCCTGTGACGAGCAGGTACACCCAGTAACAAGGCACATTTCGAAAAACCATCATATTGGTCTACTCCCAATCTAAGAGTGCGGCAAGTACAGTTGCTCAGCGTGCACCGTGACTCCCATGCTCCGCTCACCGTCGAGCCCTCGTTACCGCTGCACCTCTGCCCGCGAAGCGTGGACATCCAATGCCTCCTTGCCTACTCGGGCCACGCGGGTATAACCCTACAAGCGTTCCTACAGTCGGTCTGAAAACAAACTTGCCAAACTGAAAAACAGCTCTGAAGCAGAAGTCCGCCACAGTCGTACTGCAACCGTGAAGCGGAGTCAAGGCCAGCAGACCCGTGATCGTCTCCTCCCCGAGCTAAGCAAAAGATAAAAGAGTTGAAACCCCCCAGTGGTCCCACATGCTCCAATCCCTTCCGGGACCGCTGACAAAACAGGGGTGTGGGGGGCGATTTCTTTGCGTGCGCGACCCTTGATGAGCGGCAAGCCGCATCCCATCATATGTAGCCTCTCCGATGAATCAAACACCAATGCCCCCTCAGTGCCTGCGGGGAGCAGGGCACTGTCCGCACCTTCACAAGGAAACAAATTACAATCTCTCGCTCAAACATGGCGGCAAGCAGCATCTCACCCTCCAAGGCCTCTGCACCAGCGCACACGCAAATAAAATGCGGGCCCACACACGCGAGCCCACATGTCCCCGAAAATACCGAGGCCGTGCCCTGGAGAATCTCCCGGGGTGCAGGACAGGGGCTTTTTGCACGCGACCCGTGGCAAAGGCCTCTGCACCCCCGACGTCCCCTTGCCATGAAAGCGGCAACACACAACCTATTCACCCCGACTCACCGCAAGAGAAAGCAAGCAGCGAACGGCGGAAAACACAGCACCCGACGCCAGACCAGGCCTCTGGACGCTACCAGAGGGCACACCAAACGGCGACAGGGTAGGGGGACATAGAGGCCGCCAGGTGGGCGGGGGAGGAATTTATACCTCTCCCCCGCCCCCCAACATGGCCGGAAGTGACAACGGGACCCGAAGGAGGTCGCGGAACACTGGGTGCCCTGTGTGCCATCTTGTGGCACTAAGGGGGCCTCCTTCTTATGAGGGTCCCCTGAGGGGACATGTTGTTCGGCCCGCAGTAAATGAAACTCGCCCTGCCAAGGACACACAAAAAGCCCCCCGCAACCTAGCACTCAAACAAAGCCAATTTGTGCTACATTATTTTGACATATGTCATTTGTATTGTACAAACCGGGCCGAAGACGGCTGTAATGCCAGAAACCGGTCCCCGGGAGCTTGTTTCCTTCCCAGTGTAAGAATTGGCTTCTGTAGTTTGGTTTGTCCTGTTCCCATCATGCACTGGGACAGGAACAGACTAATTTGCATACAGCCAGGTTCTGAAACTGGGATGGTGCAGTGAGCTAAAAAACGGTGTTGGATCTAGCCCTGATCTTTTGACTGGGTGAGAACTTTCTGCTTAATTCAGAGACTCTGTCCCTCACCACCCCTTTTTGTAAATATTTTTGTCCACCCTAAGCGTGGAAGGGTATTCTCAGATGTGAGACCCTTGCTCATTGCACCATCAGGATTCAAGCAAACCGGGCCGAAGACGGCTGTAATGCCAGAAACCGGTCCCGGGCCGAAGACGGCTGTAATGCCAGAAACCGGTCCCCGGGAGCTTGTTTCCTTCCCAGTGTAAGAATTGGCTTCTGTAGTTTGGTTTGTCCTGTTCCCATCATGCACTGGGACAGGAACAGACTAATTTGCATACAGCCAGGTTCTGAAACTGGGATGGTGCAGTGAGCTAAAAACGGTGTTGGATCTAGCCCTGATCTTTTGACTGGGTGAGAGCTTTCTGCTTAATTCAGAGACTCTGTCCCTCACCACCCCTTTTTGTAAATATTTTTGTCCACCCTAAGCGTGGAAGGGTATTCTCAGATGTGAGACCCTTGCTCATTGCACCATCAGGATTCAAGCAAACCGGGCCGAAGACGGCTGTAATGCCAGAAACCGGTCCCCGGGAGCTTGTTTCCTTCCCAGTGTAAGAATTGGCTTGGTAGTTTGGTCTGCCCTGTTCCCATGATGCACTGAGCCAGGGACAGACTAATTTGCATGTAGCCAGGTTCTAAGCTGGGATGGTGCAGTGAGCTAAAAAACGGTGTTGGATTAAGCCCTGATCTCTTGACTGGGTATGAGTGGTCTGCTTAATTCAGACACTCTGTCCCTCACCACCCCTTTTTGTAAATATTTGTATTGTAGGCTTAGTTTGGGCGGGCAGCCAGACAGTCGGTTTTCAAAAGTGCATTTGTTTTATGTACTTTGTGGAACACGTTATTGCTTATATAAGGTGCTTAATGTGACTGCTCACTCTCCGCTTCGGTTGGTGGAGCACTGTTTTTGCTGTTTGTTTAGTGCAGGGCTTTAAGTGGGCCGGGTCTGAGCACCAGCAGTTATTTTCCGGGGGCCTCGAAGCGGGTCTCTATTAGGCTCTATTTTCAAGCCTCCAAAGGTAGTCAATTTTTTTCCCCTCGACTGCAGTGAGAGCAAGCACATTGATGTGCACATGCTCATTATGGTCACTACTGAGCAGTGGAGGTAGTAAGCATTCCAAGTGAGCCGTGTTGTACGACGAAGGGAACTCCTTTAAAGAGAGCCATTTTCTCTCAGAATTTCCCTTCTTGCAGCTCAGGTGCAATGTCATCGTGGTGCCAGCCTTCACATTGAGGGATGATTAAGAGAGACACGACCACAGGCAGCCAGGGCCGGACTGGGAGCCACAATCGGTCCTGGCAAAGTGCTCGGCCGATCCCCCTCCCCACTCAGGGGGTGGGTGGAGGTGCCGCCAAGCTCTTTACTGGGGCTGGTTTTCGGCCAATTTTGAGACAGGGCCGATTTTGCAGCTATGCTGCAAAAACGGCCCTGTAACAAAAATGGCCCTCAGGGGCCCAAAACCGGCCCCCACCCGTGCGGCGCACCGGGGATTGCCCGGTGCCCGCTATGGCCAGTCCGGCCCTGCTCTGACCTTTCACACTGAGCGTCAAGGCTGCAGTGTAATCCAGCAACAAGTGAAACGCAGAGAGAGGAACTAGTCTGCGTGATCCTTCCCCAGCCCTGACACAATGCTAGTTATCTTGATTTAGACCACGCCTCTACTTTGTTAGGCCACACCCCTTTACAAGGTTTGACCCACCCATTTTAGAGCACCTCCAGTTTTTTTCCCACTTAAAGCCCTGCCCGTAGGTATCAGAGCGCTTTACATACACACAGTAAACAGCAGAAGGACATTACATTACATAGTAGGCCGGCAGTAAGGAAGCAAACCAAAGCAAAAATATAGCATGGGAGATAAATATGCAGTGCAGCAGAGGGGGAGAGAGCAATAAAAAAAAAAGAAAAAGGTGAGAATGACATAGTCCGGACACCCACTATCCTTGAATCTCCGGGGAGAGAGGAGACAACTCGGATAAAGTAGTCTAGGTAAGTTGACGTTGGTCATGAAAGTATAGGAGATGGAGTTTCAGGTCCCTTTAGAAACAGGAGAAGGAGGGGTTGTGAAGATGGAGTAAGCCGTGGCTGTCTTTATGCCTGGGTGCTGCCTGCTCGAACCTTCCTGCTGATTAGCGCTCCCATATATGGCTAGTGAAGTGTAGTATTCTCGCACTGCCAGCCTGGCCATGCGAGTAGAAGCTTAGCTCCTTGCCCCGTGGGATCAGTGGCCATTATTGATATTTATGTGTAGAGTCTGGCCGCCCGCCCGTGGCTGCACTGATAATTCTGTTGGCTTTTGCTGGTGTCCTGCTTTTCATCAGGATTATGTAGTATTGCTCCGGTTCATTTTGCAAGAGGAACTTTGGAATCATGCGGATTAACTAATGGCCTTTTTGCGAGATGTTCTGTTATCACAGGTTCACAGCCACATACGTTTCAACTCGAAACAGATGGGAGGGAGGGATTTCCCTGCCCGAGACGAGAGTGTCCTCTCCAACTGACTTCAGGCATGCAGGTCAACAGCAATCTGAAAGCGATAATGCTGGCCGTGGTGTGGAACAGCCCCCACAGTCTGCCAGCAAGCCTCTTGTGCTTATGTAATACCACTAACCCCCTCCCCATGCATCACGAGTAATAGCCCGGGGAACGAGGAACAACACAAGGAACGTTGGTGAGGAAGCCAAAAGCCCGGCGTGCCAAGTCCTGCTCCAGCTCCTCCATAGGTCTGCAGAAGAGGGCACCTCCGCTAGCCCAGGACCCTCGGTTTTCTCCGGTAGTGGAAGAGTCAATGGGCTCACACGATGCTCACTCGCGGGGTGTTGAAATCACAGGAGTGCGCCAGAAACTGCGATCCACCCTCAGCCGCTCAGAGGCAGACAAGCAGCCCTGGCGCTGATGCTCCACGGGCGGCGGGCACCTTCACCGGCAGCCTTGGTTATTCTCCACCGCCGGACAACTTCTTCCCCGGCTCCCGCCTGGGTCACATCCCCTTTAGCTCAGCAGAGTCCCAGGGATCCCGAGCCTCCTCTGCTCCTGTTTCCCACGGCGCCGGGATCTGTGTGCCAGGCTCGCTCGTTACCGAACACAGAATGGCGCGGAAGCTGTGCGCAGAGGATTCTTCGTAGGGTAGTTGCGAGCTTGCGAAAATCACCGGGCTCCAAAGGCTCGGAGGCCAGTGGGACCATGAAAACACCAGATGCAGGCAGCAGCCCTGCAGCCACATTCGAATGAAAGAAACCACAGCAGCCAGCAAGACATGGTTCATTTTACGGCTTCCCATTCTCTAGACTGTTGCCCTGGAGCCTATGTCGGTCTCCCTTCGACCGCCATTTTGCGGCTGTTCTCGGCCACTTTTGTCTGGACCCTTACCCGCCATCTTGTCCGTTCCCTCGTACTTTACCCTTTTCCCTCGTTTCCCCCTTGATGATCCTCTGATTTGCCTTTTCTCCATACCCTTGTATCCCTCCCACCCTCCCTTGGTGCTGTGACTGCGGCCCCCCTCCGACCCCACTTAATGGAACTCTGCTCTCCTGTTTTTTTGCGTCTTGAACTGAGAAAATCTACTATGTGTGTATATGTATATAGAGATAACTCAAATTACTAGTATATGCAGTAGACTTTGTACTCTCTACCATTCCTATGTGACTCTTAGAGTATATCCATTCGTATCCCTTCCCTATGTATATAGAGATAACTCTAATCACTAGTATATGCAGTAGACCGTTGTACTCTCTACCATTCCTATGTAACTCTTAGAGTATATCCATTCGTATCCCTTCCCTATGTATATAGAGATAACTCTAATCACTAGTATATGCAGTAGACCTTTGTACTCTCTATCATTCCTATGTGACTCTTAGAGTATATCCATTCATATCCCTTCCCTATGTTTATAGAGATAACTCTAATCACTAGTATATGCAGTAGACCTTTGTACTCTCTACCATTCCTATGTGACTCTTAGAGTATATCGATTTATACCTCTTCCTTGAGTGACTTTACTACTTGTACATTTGCAATTTTTCTTTCTATTTGTATCTCTTCCTTGTGTGACTTTACAGCCTGTATATCTGCAATTTTTTTATGTAACGCATGTAATCCTAAGTCCTTATGTTTTGCAACTGTTCCTATGTAAAGCGCTCTGACACCTTCGGGTAGAGTTCGCGCTATAGAAAAACGCATTAACCCTTTCAATGCTGATGACGAGCTCAGCTCGTCATGATGCACGGTTGAGCTGTGCTGATGACGAGCTGAGCTTGTCATGAACAATGGGAAAGTGGGGGCCTGCAGCACAGGAGGGGAAAACACCTAGCAGCCAAGGTGTTAAATAACAAAATAAATAAAAAAGGGCTGCTGGAAGGTACTCTCTGCCTGGATCATGCTGAACGGGATGCTACAAATAACTTTTAGGGGTGTGTGCATGCCCAGCACGTGACACCCCACGACCATGGTATGCCCCACATGTGCTCATGGTATGCCCCATTGTCAGAAAGACCGCCTTCAGCAAGAGTAATTACAAGATCAAATTCCTTTATTGATCCCCAGGACGAAGACAATTGGAAGAACTATAATGAAAGAGACTGATAGTCTGCACGGTGAAGGTCGAGCCGTTAGTCTGGAAAATGTTTACCGACGGATTGATAAGTTGGAAATAACATATTTAATTAAGCCAAGAGAGCTTTTATGCTTTCAAATGCTGTTTCATTTTTTTGCACTGTGTTGGGCGTTTCTAAGTATGTGACAGAGGAGAGATGAGGAGGGACGCGGCAACCAGCCTGATGTCATAGCTGGACACTTACTGTGGGAGCCTGTGTCTGGAGCAGGAGGGAGCCTGCTACGCCTGCCGACACCGCCAAAAGTCCATTTAACAACAGAATAGCAGTGGGGGGACTCACCTCTTGCCTGCCGCCACTGCCGAGAGTCACGGATGCCACCAAAAGCGCCGCCGACCGCCCCGGGCCTAAAATTCCCGGCAGCCCCAGCGGCGCGGCGCACTCTGAGGACGAGAGCAGCAGCGCCAGGAGGCGCATATAGCCCCGACAGGCCCTCCGCGTCGCAAAGGGCGGGCCGTCTGTAGCCGTCAGGGGCCAGAAGAGGCCGGGCTGGTCCCACTCCCTTGGCTGGTTAACACAGGGACTGTGCTGGCTGGACTGTGCTGGCTAAATTGGACATAAGAACTTGGTAATGTTTTAACTTATCAGTCATTAATTACTTCTATGACAACTCCTAGATGATGATTCATAGTACGTTTATAAGCTTTTCCTATCGGTATTTTAAGTAGTTTTAAACTACACTTTGCCGTGCTTCCTTTTCCTTCATTAGGTGTGAACCTTGGATCAGATTTATGGGTAAAACCATTCCCCCAACCACATGCCCCATTACACATCAAACAGCTGGCTCAACAAAACCCTCCCGAGCCTAACCGCAATTGACAAAATGCTCCAAAAGACTATAGGGGTGGTAGCTTCAGCCATAGAAAACACTGAGAGGCGTCTCTCGCTGACACCTGCTATGCCTCCTAACACGCCACCTGGGAATGCTTCCATGGCCACAGCTAACTCCCCTGATTCGCTGCTAGCAACCTCTTTTGCAGACCTTCCTTGTGCGCAGATAGAGTCTGATGTAGGGTCTAATAGTAACCTTCCCCCCCCCCCCCCTTTGCCCCGCCAGGTAGCCAACTAGCCAACTAAGAACTGCCCTAGAAAAAAAAGCCCAAACCACAAAAAAAGGCTGTTAGGCCCACTACACCTCCCCCAGATACTCCACAGCCAGACGTAGGGGCTTCTTTCTCCACTTTAGCTCCTCCTTTGTGTGCTACCCACTTATTAATTGATCTGCAAGCCCATATGGAACAACTTATCTAGTCTCAGTTTAAAATCCTGATGAGTAGAATAGATAAAGTTGTGTCCATGTTAAATACTAAAAGCGGTGCAACCCACCAGCCGACAAAGCCAACTGGGAATAATCCCCGACTTTGGGTGTAGGTAATGCTAAATTGACAACTCAAGACCGAAGTCAAGGTGTAGGACCTTGAGCAGATATTTGGGAACAAGGGCCAGGTCCATTGCCTATGACCAATTGTACTGCTGGACCTACCAATCCTTGCCCCGCTAACCGCCCATACGTTCATCCAAGCATAGCGGGCCCCTCCACCAGCATCCCAACACCAACCTCAGCGGCGGTGAATAAACAGCTGCCAATCCGAGGAAAGGTACCCCATAAGTCCACACCCAAACTGCCAGTCAATAGCCCCAATCAACCTCCACCCTCCATCCAGCTACCCCCAGAGGCTTCTCCCTGTGTGGTGGTTCTATCTGGCTGAAGAGCGAGGTGAAACGTATACCGAGCTAAAGAATAAAATCATATTCTGGTTGAACAAATGCAGACCACTAATGAATCCAGGTAAAGGGGAAATACTATTCGCCAGGAGAGTTAGTGGGATAGGGAATAATACCAAAGATATCGGTGGGGATTGTGTGATCATTAACTTTAGAGATCCTGGCGTGGTTAACCATATATTAGAATGGGGCAGACCCTGTCATTAAGGCCCAATTATCCCCCTCCACTTAGGGTATTTAATTACAACATACCTGTGGAAAATAGATTTAGTACTGTGAATAATGCGGATTGACTAGCCTCCTCCCCCCGGCATAATGATATAGATTGTATTCCAGCCGAATACAGGGAGGTGAAGGCGGGTGAGAGGCAAGGGGAGGTGCACCCACAGTTTAAAGGGGGGACAGTACTAGTGGACCCACCACCGTCTCTATAATCTGAAAATCTCCAAGCTTGTGGCCAAGGAGATGGTAGTGGGATAACCAATCAAGGAGATACCCCTTGTATTACTTTGCCACTGCCCGCCACAACTAATTCTACAAGGCACCACTTAAGTAGCTCATTTATTAGGTCTTGGAATGTAGCAGGGTTAGGCTCTAAGCTATCGAATTCGGATTGGGGGGAGTGGGTGGACCAATACGACGTGTGTCTGTTCCAAGAGACTTGGATGACATCCGTCCCCCTTAGGGAGGATTATGCATATTATCATATCCCAGCTGCACACGGACCAAGGGGCAGACAATCGGGGGGCTTGTGCACATGGGTAGCCACTCATCCAGGGTGTTCAGTGACAGTTATTGACACACACTCCCCGGATCTTCTGTGCATTGCCCTCAAATATCTGGATGGCACGTCAGTGGTGATACTTAACATTTATCTGCGCCCCACTCCCCACTGCAGGGGGTCACCCCTGATTGAGTCTATTGACAAACCTCTAGCACTGTACACTGCTCCTACACACAGAATATTGTGTAGTGACTTTAATTGTCATTTTTTACCCTTGGTGGGGATTTCGTTTGTAACTGCAGAGGAGGACTCTATCTGGCATATCCAGGAGTGCTCAATGTACCCAGCTAAGCGCCTGACCCCATTAGCCCTGCAGATAAACAAGCTCTTAGTCTCTCATTCCCTTAGAGCTTGCAACGGCAGATTTACTGCTGATTCCTCAGGGAAGTCAACTTATAATAGAGTGGGGAAAACCTCAACTATAGACTACATTATGGTCAATGTTGAATTGTAGTCCCTAATCAAGCCCTTCTCTGTAATCGAGAGAGTGGATAGTGACCACAACCTCCTGTCCCTAGAATTCCATTTAGCATTGGGCAGTAAACCTCGAGTGGGGGAGAACAATCTTTATTCAAACCCCAATTTAATTACTGTGGCAGGTGGCAGACGTATTAAATGGGCCAAGTTTGCACTGGCTTCGGATAAAGTATCTGAGCTTTACCAATTAGTTGCCTCGTCCCTTGCAGAGGCTTTTACTCTGCCTGCCACTTACGATTGCTCCTATTTTCGGGTGTTTGAACTCATCCACTCCAATCTAATTACCTCCCTAGCCGACTACTTTTATATCCCATCCCATGGTAAGGCCCGGCCAAGAACCCAGGAGCAGTGGTTTGACAAATCTTGTATGGAGGCTAAACGTACCCTTGTTAGGGAGGTTAAAACTGGTTCAGTCGAGAATATAAGATTGGCTAGATCCGCTTACAAAAGCATTACATCGGAGTCCAAAGCAGAAGGGGAGGCCCGCAGATGGGAAAACATAAAAGACGCCCTAGATGGACGTGATTGCAGGGCATTCTGGAACTTGGTCAGATCAGGTTCGTCCGAGGGCTCGAGCGCCATAATACCCAATTTGAGTGAAGATGTGTGGATAGCACACTTTAAACTTCCTTTTGCGCAAACCAATACTGTGACCATAGCTGACTTAGTTATATCTGCTCCAAACATAAAGGCCACTACTGACCCGGACTGCTATCCAGTAACCCTGCAGGAAACTCAGGGAGCCCTTAAAAGTCTGGCCACAGGTAAAGCCCCCGGATTGGACCGCATACCGGGAGATCTGTTTTGGAGTGAGCAGAAGGTTTGGGTTCCTTATATGTGCCTATATTTTAATGCCATACTCTTGGGTATGGAAATTCCTCCAACCTGGCTGGGCGCGGAGATTATTCCCATTCATAAAAAGGCATCCCCTCTGGACCCGGGCAACTACCGCCCCATTAGTCTTATTGACGTCTTACAGAAATTATTTGCCCGCATTCTATCATCAAGGTTGCAGTGTTGAATGGACTATCACCACATCCTGACCTCCCTACAAGCGGGCTTTCGTGCCAAAGTTTCCACCATTGACCAACTGTTTAGATAACAGATGGTATTCTGGAAGACGGTGACTCTGAGGGCCGGTAGATTGTATCTCATTTTTGTAGATCTTCGATCTGCATTTGACCTGGTCCAGAGGGAGAAGCTATGGGCCATTTTGTTGGAGATGGGTGTTCCAGCCTACGTGTGCCATTTATTCAACCGATTACACCATGGTACTTATGCAAGAGTGAGTTACTGGAGGAATGGGGAGCTTTCGGCCGCATTCCCGGTGGAAAAGGGAGTGAGACAGGGGTGCGTGTTGGCCCCCACGCTCTTCTCGCTTTTTCTTAACGGGTTAATTAAACATCTTTGGAACGCGCGGGACCTGGATTCTTCAAGCTTGGCAGCCTGAAAGATTCCAGCCCTGATGTTTGCTGACGATACCCTTCTGTTATCAAAATCTTCAACAGGCATTCAGCGAACATTAGAGGCTTTCTGCTCCTTCTGTAGACTAAGAAATCTGGAGATCAACCTGTCTAAAACCAAATTTATGGTTTTTAACTCCAAATTCCCGAACTGTCCCCTTCCCCATATGGATGGTACGGCCCTTGAAAGAGTCTCCACTTTTGAATATTTAGGGGTAACACTGAACGATAAGATGGAATGGGGGACCCACATTGCCTAGGCAAATATGAAGTTGGCCCAAGCAGCGGGAGGCTTCCTAAAGGTACATAATGAGTGCACATATAAAATTGTGGGAGCTCCAGTAGAAATATATAAAGCACAAGCTAGAGGTGGGGCGCTCTATGGCGTAGAGCTATGGGGCCACGCCAATGCCTCCTCGCTTTCATCTTCTGAGAACAGTTTTATTAGGCGTCTGCTGAGACTCCCAAAGAGCACACCGCTGATTCCGCTACGCCTTGACTTGGGTATGGTCCCCATACACAAAGTTATCCCAAACAGTCCTTTATTACACTGGAGGAGACTCTGGTCCACACCTGAGCTCTCAAGCTATCGAGAGGAACTTACCTACTTACTGACGTTAAGGGGTGTGGGAAAAATCCCTTGGTTAAAGCATGTTAAAGATCTATGCCTGGCTTTGGGGAAGGGCGATCTGTGGCTCCTCTGTCACGATACCTAAGAGGGCACAGGTCACAGCACTTAACCATTTCCATTTGGAACAGATGGCATCAAGACCATCTCTGGGTGTGTTGACAAGTAGGTTTCTGGAAGTCAAGGATAGGTATCAATTTGAGAAACTCTTGGACGATATCCAGCCCCCTCTGGCGAAGAAATTGTATGTCCAATTTAGACATGGATCCCTACCAGTAAGGGCAGTAACAAACAAGTGGTCAATGGATCACTGTGCATCTGGCCTTTGTCCGGGATGTGAACAAACCGAGGAGACAGATCTGCACGTTCTGCTCTTCTGCCCCTCATACTCCACGGCCAGAGCTAAATGGATCCTACGGCTATGCAAGTCCAGGGGCTTCAGGGATTACAGGGATGTATATATTGCTGAAATACGATCCCTCCCCGTTAATTGTGTTTGCGACTTCCAGATACCTGTTTTCTATGTGGTGCTCTAGAAGAGCCAAACTCAAGCACCAAGCTGCCCCAATTAATTAACTGTGTAGTACCTCATTGTATATACTAGGGAATTTCAATACCATTCTGAGTGGGCTGTTTTTATTTGTTTTTACTATTTTAAACTCTAATTATTGTTTTAAGCCTATTGTTTATCTATGTATACTATGTATTGCTGCTCACTTGTGATCAATTGGTAGTCTTATGTAATTATGCACTGTTGCTTTTATGGTTATGATAATAAAGCTTTTTTGACTGACTGATTGTATGTGTCAACGTAATTAGCTTCTTCAGTTCAGACCATTAGCTTCTCCCTGTCTGCATCTTTCTTGTTAAAAGGTTCTAGAAGCCTACATTGAATGGGTGGGCGGAGCCTCCTCTTCACGGTCAGTGTTTCTATATTTCTTAAATTGGGTGTATCTATGCTGTCAGATCATTTCATATTTGCCTGAGGCGTATACTTAGCGACGAGAAGCAAGACGTTTGCCGAGGATCACACAATTTAATAAAACAGAGGTGCTCTGGCATGAAAAGACTACCTTCCACCATATTAGAACCCTTGATATGATTACCAATGTGTGCATTTGTGCTGGGAGATTTGATTCCAGGTACAACAGCAGACTCCTTCATGGCTAAGCATTTTTTGATACTCCATCTGTACCACTCATGCACCTAGTTAGACTAGCACAATATGGACATGTTTCGGGTGTAAGCTGCATCTTTAACACAAGTGCCTGCCGTGCTCATTCAGTTTGAAGCACTTCTACAAAAGGAACATTATTGTCTCATGCTAACATTCATGGAATTATCTTTCTAAAAGGGGCCCGGTGTGCATCGTGGGTTGGATCAAAAATAGCACGCAGACCACGTGCTCCAGCTGCTTTATAAACATTACTAATTGTTACTGTGCTTTCAGTCACTATGCTACGCTGTAAAATCCACTTATTTGAAACATATCAGCTCCTGTGGGGGCTGGTAATGGGATCTTTCCTGTCTGAGTGGGCCTGCTTAAGTCGAAGGGTTCAGCTTAAGGAGCAAGTGCGCTTCCTGCTCTTATCCAACCCCACCTACAACTTGCTGTGACCCTTCCCTGTCTTGTCCCTTCCCCGCTCCCTTCCTACCTGCTGTGTCTGTGCGCGTGTCTCCTGGCCTGCGTTTAGAATTTCGAGGGGACTTGTGCTAAGGCTGTTATTCCAACGGCATTCTGTATCTCTTATTTCATAAAGCTGATCGCTTACTTGCAATCAGACAATGGACCCCCAGCAGGACGTCCTTCACATGGTATGTGGATCAGGCTCTAGTTAATTCTATGTCATATTCTCTATAACCATGATTATCTCTCACCAGTATTAAGAGATGATGGGACACTCCCATGTGACGTGGAGAAACCCAGCATTCTCCCGACCATAACATCAGTAGTTGTGAGGGAGAAGAGTTGATCTTGAGCTGCTGTCTTGGAGTACTGTACTCTATGCAGGTATTTATATGCAACAATTTTTTGTTGATAGTTCGTGGAGATTGTACCAGTCTGTGTGCAACAATAGGTACAATGCATTTAGGTGAGGGGCTCACCCAGCTCTACCTCCCGGGCCACTCTGGCCGCATCTGTCTGACCTCACCCACACTAGGACACAGTGGTGTAAAGCCTAGTGACCCACCCAATGACATCAGAAGAAGTTATGAACTGTGTGTGAATTGGGAAATCAGCAGGCTCGTACAAAAATCCTGGCAAGCCGTTCTTGATGGTATAGCATAACCTGTCATAAATAATAATATCAATCAGGGTTGTGTTGCACCAGGAGTAGAATTACTTCAGCAATAAAAACTTGGGGATATGATACGGGAAATAGAAATTGAAGCAATACCATAATTTATCAAAGTGATATTGAGGAGTTAGATTAATAGAGTTCAGGATTTGGTGCCTCAAACCATCCTTGCGCATACGGAAGATCCACCAAATCCTCACCGTTTTTTTCATACGGTTCATACTTTCACTATAAGGCTATGCGTTTTGGACAACATAAACTTCAAACCTTTGCAAGAATAAATGCATGCACACCATCAGGGTATGTTTGCCTTAGTCCAGGCCAGCGCACAGTGCACACCCCCATATCCCTAACTTGACATGGTTACAGACGGTATATGCAACTTCAGAACATGACACCCATGACTTCCAAAGGACATCGTGGACACAGATCAGTCCCTTTTGTTAGTAACCTATGCATGCCCAAAGGGAGACACAAGAAATACTCAAATTGGCGTTTCAAAAATGTATTGAAGCATTATTATTCTTGTGTGAAATACATGTGCTGCGATAATTAATAAAAGGAAACAAAAGAGAGTAATCAGCATCATGAAAATAGTAAAGATAATGAACAGTTCAACCATTGTGCTGTTACGTGGATTATATGCTTGCATAAAATCATGTTTCTGCTCATACTTCTCGCTCCCTATCCTAGTGTGCCTAAGGTGGGTGAATCTGCCAGAATCCCTTAGGGTGATTTCACTCCCCAGTTACCTGAGGGGACCTCTCTTGGTGTTGAGCTTTGCACCATTCTTCTCAGGAGATAAACAGGATTCAGCTGGGCTGGAATTCCGCAAAAGGACAACCTCAACAGTTTCAGCGAAATGCTCCTCTGGCCAAACAAATAAGTGAAGTTTTTTATATGATAAACTTCACCCCTGTTACCATGCCGAAGCCCCAGTCGGCCACCCTTATTGATACCATCTTTACAAAGCTGTCGCCGAGCAGACAGTAACAAACATCAACATTTTGTGCAGTGAACTTAGCTCTCGTACCAATGTTCAAAGTTCTGATAATATGCCTATAAAGAAATGTAAGCAAAGCCATTTTATAGAATATTATCCCGTACCGGCACTCATGCAAATGTGTGTCATGTCTACATTAAAAAAAGACGTAAGGTTTAAACTGGGCATGTAAAATGCAGGTGTTCTTGCCTGGGCCTAGTTACCGCATATCACCTACTTCTTAGATGTAAAGTGACTAAAGCTTCCTAAAAACAATGCTAAAAATAGCAATTTAAACATGTAGTGAAACCTAAAATCTTAAAAGCATTGTGCTCTTTTATAATAAAAGCACAGAGAAAGCCAAATTGTATTTAGAAGTCAATATAAATAGCGAATAAACAGAACTCCATTTAAAAGCAAGTTAGCAAGTAAAAGAATAGCCAAATAAAAAAAAATCTTCACTGTTCAAAACTGCCAGATTGTTTAAAAGTCCAGAGAAGCAGATACAACTTTGTTGTTCCCAACTGCCACAGACAATGTTTCAGTTGCCACCCCTCTTAACAGTTATACTAAACAAACATGCTCAAATTCACCTCCCTTCAGCAGCCGCTGAAGGTGGGATGGCCAGTATTGCACCTGCAGAGGACGAGCTAGGACGAGTGGACTCATAATATGAGCTTTCGAGTAACCACAATCATGCAGGGCCTCTGTGCAAGTGAGTTTTTAAGGGACCTGTTGGACTTGGCCCTTTTTCCCTGAATTTTTCGCTCTCCCTCCCCCCATTAGAGGATATCTCCCCCATGGTAGAGGAATGTATAGGCCATGTGTGGTGCGAGATGCAGGGATACAATGGCGTGCCCAGAGTTAGTTTTACTTTTGCAGGAGGGTTACTTTTAAAATGGACGCCATAGCGGAGTGCTTGTGCCTGTCTGCCGAAGCTGGGTTGCCAGTCTAGTTGTTTGTTTCCCAGCAATCTCAGTTTTTGGAGGGAAGCCTGGCACCCAGAGTGCTGGACACCTCCCCCTAGACCAGTTAGGACCAGTTTCCCCAGATGCTTCTAGAAGCACTGTCTGGTAGGTGGGGTGAGGGGCGTATAAATAGCAGAGCTGGGGTGCCATGTGCTCAGACTGAGTGTGGACTTGATTGAGAGGGGACGCTCTGCCAGGAGGTACTGCCGCAAGGGCCTGTGTGCTGGCCCCTGAGCCCATCTGTACCCCTCTGATGTCCACAGGGCCAGTGAGAGTCTTTGCTGGAGTGAAGACTGCTATGTCAGGAGGAGTGTCACTTTATGGGAGATGACTGCTTCTAGGAGCTGCTGTCCTGTACTGATGAGTGCCCACTGTCTGCTGATCTTGCCCAGCCTGGCCTGCCTGCTCTGCTACCCTAGCGCCTCGTGAGCGCTATACTTTCACTGCCTGTATTCCCAGGAGGTGAGGAGTGTGGGCACTACTTCCTTGTGTGGGACTCTGGATTCTCACCAACTCCCTAGTGCCTGGGAGGCACTACTTTCCTGATTGCCAGAGGAGGAGCTGACACCTGCAGCGCGGTGCTGTCATAGCGCTATATCTCCATCCCTAAAGAGAGGAGGAGGGTGGATCCTGCAGCTGACGTCTGGTGAGGGAGTCCCCCTGCATGTTCCCCTAGCACTTAATGGGTGCTATATTTGGAGTGATGGACTCTTCCTGCTGCCTAGCGCCTTGTGAGGGCTGCAGTGCTATCCAAGCCCCTAAGAACTTTCCTGCCGCCTAGCGACTCGTGAGTGCTATCTTCTGTTTCCTGCACTCCAAGGAGGTGAGGAGCGTGGGCGCTACTCCCTCGGGTGGGACCTTGGGACTGTGAGGCATCTAGCACCTTGTGTGCACTGCCTCCAGCCCCTGCCCAGGAGAGGAAGGTGCGTGGGTCCTGCAGCACTGTGCTGCCAGAGTGCTATATTTGCATTGACTGTGCTCTGCTTGCTGTCTAGCGCCTCATGAAGTACTATAACTGTTTTCCAGCCCCCAGGACTCTTAGTCCTGCATCCCACGGACAGCGCTGCATTTATTTTCCACAACTGCCCTGCTGGACAGTGGGGAGCTGCCACGGTTGGGCATTCCTCCGCATAAGAGTCTCCAGAATGGGGGCTCCAGTTTGTGCATTGTTGGGGTCACGTGGTGTGGCCTGCTGATTTCATGTGGATTGCTTCATGCTAATGATTTCATGCCCAGGTGTATTTAAAGAAGGTGCCCTGCCAATGTTCTGGGAATGGCCTTTGTACAAGTATAATCTAGTTTAGACTGATGAGGATGTCATGCCTACAGGTATGCCGGCAGTATTGTTTATGCAATGGGACTTGTGCTAATAAGATGCCTACCAGCTCAAGTGATAAGGCCCTATGCAGATGGTTGAAGTAATACCACTGGTAATGTGATTAGCCCTAAGGTGTTGCCCATGCTTTGTCCCAATGTTTTCATGCTAATGCGATTTATGGTCACATGTTTTATGCCCCAGGCTCAGGATGTGTGCCTAATGTTATGTAGGAGCTGTGCTATACTTCATGCCTACTGCATTCATGCTAATGATATTGCATTTACACCTCAGATTCATGCCTGCTGAGGCCTAGTACTAGTGTGCTGATACCTGATAATGTGGCATATGCCAAGCTACTATTAATAGGCCTCATGTTATGCAGAAGAGATATATATGTTGCGCCTAATGGAGTCAGGCCAACCAGATGCCACTGCCACAGGCTAATGTGTTTATATGCATAAAGGAATTGTTGAGGCCCTAATGTGCCTAATGTGCTAGGCCCCATGCATATGTTTTGGCCTACTCTGATTGATACTAATGTGATTCATGTCTACTGGTTCTGTGCCTAATGTTTTTCATTCCAGGCCTACTGCTAATGCGATTTTTGGGTAAGGCATTTCTGCCTTGTGATGCCTAAGGCATATGAGTATACCTAACGACAGGATTTTTAAGTCCTAGGGTTATGCTGATATACCCATGAGATTGCAGTTATGCCTCAGGTTTGTGCCTAGCGTTTTTACGTATACTCTGTTTTATGCAAATGTTATTGATGCCACTGAGGTGCGGACTGAATGCCTACTATGTTTTACACTTCATCCTCATGTGCCGATTGAAATGCCTCAGGTGTTATGTTCATGCTGATAATGCCTTTCTTTCCCTAAGGCCTGCCTGCAATGCTGATTTTATGCAGACTGGGCCTTTGACTCATGCATCATGCATTTATGCTCATGACAATGCCTCATGTGATGCTTTATGTTTATGCTTAAGGCTAGTTGCACTGTGGCTAAGTGCCTGGTCTTGTCAGGAGGTACTGGCTGCTGTACGTTTATTACTGAGACTTACATTCATTCTAAATGTGCTGGTGATGGTTCTGGCAGCGGCCCGATTGGCCCTGCCTTGAAAAAAGTCCCCCTGTGAACTGCTCCCCGGTGCCGGTTGGCACAGTTTATCTGTACCTGAGATTACATTCTACAACGTGTTGTCTTAATAAAAAAAGTTATTTTCACATCACCTGGTGTGGAGTCTCTTTTGTAGTGTACCTGGTGTGTCACCTGAGTGTGTGTTGCACAGATGCTTTACACATTTCCTCCGGAGTTTGGCCCGCCCGCTCTGCACCACGCTACCCGTTTCTAACAGGACCCACCAGCATTTCTATGTCCAGAGATTGGACCAGTTGCATTCCCAAGTATTTACACAGGGCACACTCAAAAGTACACAGTTGACAGCGGAATACGGGCTGCATGCAATGAAGCAAGACTGGCCCAAAAAGGCAAGAACCAGCTATCATTTAGTTCCTGAAGCAAGGGTGCGCCAAAAGACTGTATCAATCTCTCACAACACAGCAGCACATGTGGTAATGCCATCCCTATTTGGCTGAGTGACGTAACATCCACTGTGAAGCAAATAAAATAAATCAATTTCCTGACAATAAGGAACAGGAAAAGTGGTAAGCTTCCAAAACTGCTTGCAAGCACGCAGTGTATGAAAGATGAAATAACTGGCCTGGAAGGTGCCAACCAACCCGCAGCTAAAAGTTTAAAAAAGTCGGTAGAGCCCCCGACAGTGGCATCATGGCTGTACGATATGGACTGGTGTCATAATGCGGAGCAAGTGTTCTATTAAGGTTGTGGATGCCCTCGCAAGTGGGAGGAAATATGAGGGGCATGGACCCTGTGTAAAGGTCTGTGATTGGGACCGTGAGTTGTGCTGTGTATGTTATCCTATGAGAGCTAAGCGGAGAATTCAATTTTGTACAGTGCTAAATTATGCAACATGTGATTATGTGTAATATCCTGAGAAGCTGTGTAACCACCATGCCATCTGTATAAATCATACATGTATGTCTAGGTATGCTTTATTTCTGAAGCTTGTTCTTTTGTACAATAAAAAGAATTTAAAATAAAAAAGTGTGGTACACCTGCAGTGTTTGAAGCATTAAAAATGCAGAGCAATAGCTCTCCAAATTATGTGTGAGGTTTGTGCTAAGTAAAAACTCTATCTCAGAAGAAATACAACTTGGAGATCAAACATCCCCGCTTGCACATGTTTAGGCCACTTCTTTCTGAAACAATAATGCATACAGTCTGCTCAAAGTATCAAAGTTCACATTGAAAATTGTAATCAACGGCTAAATTGTTGCACCCCTAACTGTGCGTGCAGGTGGAAAAAGCACTTGAGTGCAAAAGGTCATGACTATAGTAAACGTCACCAGATATGGTATTCCCGTTTCATCCCACAGCAACCTTGATCATTCAACATCTAATAGCTTCCATTCAAAAGTAATCTGAATGCCAGACGAATTATAGCAGCTGGGGAATCTTTGAGATAACTGGAAAAGTTTTCCTTTGATGCATTACATGCACCATTGAGTTTGACCTCTCTGCCAACTAGAGAATGTCCTAAAGTGTTCACACAGTCTGTACCACTAAGAAAAGCCTCAGTTGCACCATCCTACAACATTAAGTGAACTTTGAGTTACATGTCGCTACCTACGGGACACACTGCCAGATTCTAAAGCTTTTTTAAGCATTTTTAAGCATTTTAATCTCCATTTTAAACTGTGCTCACTTGTATTGAATTTGTTGTGCTCTCTGTTAACTGCTGATTCCGCTTGGGCTTCGTTCCTGATCTAGTCACTTCCTGCTGTGACGTGTGCATGGGTGCCCTATCACAGTGGAGGGGAGGGTGGAGTCAAGGCTGCTACCGACTATGTCCTGGACCGCAGCGGACGCGCGCAGCAGATGCTAGCGGCATGCTGAAGGCAAGCCCGTCTGCACCCGTCCACGGACAGACGGGGACAGTCACTATGCCCGAATCATAGCCTATTCCTCAACTGATTTTAAACAGCTTCACTCTGATAATCTTATACCCAATCCCCCCCCACCTTTAACAGCTTGGTAAAGCATGGGATCATGACTACTAGAACATCTTTCCCGAACTACTTTGCCACATTAATAGTGCAGCTCCTCCCCAGTCACAGGATAGAAATGGACCTCAGAGGCTATCTGTCTTATATCGGAACTCCCGTTCCATGGTAAAGCACAAACTAGACATTCTTTATTCATTAGAGTCCGAGCAGCCTGATATCCTTCTGTTAACTGAGACCTGGCTCTCTAAGGACTCCTCCCTTGACATCCTAGCAGCCTTAACCAAGGATTACTATATTCTCCAAGCCAATAGCTCCCCGGGGAAAGTGGGACGAGGAGTAGCTGCCATAATACATCATGACCGGAAATTTACTGCACTAGTACCTCTAGATCGACCGTCAGTAGACAACCTTCTTGTTAAGCTAGAAATCTGATGCAGCTGATCTGTGTTTTGCTATACAGGCTCCCTTATAGTATGCCTCTAGTCCCACTGTCCCTGAGCGAATAGCTATCTATGCAAAAACCCTGTTGATTGGTGATTTCAACTACTGGGCCAACGACATTTTGGGTAGTCCCCAATCCGCCGAACTATCCGATCTACTCACAGGACTAAACCTCGCTCAGGAGGTATCCTCTGCCACACACAATAAAGGGCATACACTTGATCAACTTTGGACAGTTAATCTTAACATGTCAACTCTGTCGATCACACCCTGCACATGTTCTGATCATTACTTAATTAAATTTACCATCTATAACATCAATAAAATAGGAAGAGGGTCAATGGGGAATATTTAATGACCTAAATGGTATCACCCCCCAGAACTCATTAATAACAGAAAATACCATTAGGTCAAGCAATTTCAAACCTGTCATAAAAAGTGTTGGTTAGGGAACAGTCACCAAGTCTTTGTTTTGATGGTACGTGGTGAACATCGAAATGATTCCCATCAGATACCCGCCCTGTGCCGCCCTACATCATTTGGGATCCTTCACCAGAAGGAATTTGATGAAAACCACTTGTAATTAGGTGAACTGTAACCTAATCAAGTGGAAAAAACTCAAATGTGATGGGTTGGTGTATGTGGCATAAGGAGGGTAAAAAATAGATAGCAGTGCACAAAACAGTGTTATAAAGTAACTGTGTAAGAAAAGTTCGTGGATGTTAAGATTGGGTTGTAGAAATGGAAAAATATATTTTAATGGTATCCTATCTACACCCAACTTTAAAAACAGTGCATGAGTATATTAAACCTATATATACTATGATGTTAAAAGGTCAACATGTTTCTGCGGTATTTGGAGTCATATGATCTCCTCCAGCTTCATCAGGACCCTATGTCAAATGCTACTGCATATAAGTGAAAAAGTGATAAAGATGTCACCTGAAAATCCCCTGTTCGATCAGTCACGAGGGATGGTTCATCAAAATGAAAAAAAGACAGAAAACACTTCATTATGACAGTTTGCTAAGGCACATAGTAAATATGTATTTTACATTGGAGCCAATGATTTATTGGTCTGGTGATCTCAGTATGTAGAGAATAACGTGGTCTTTCTACATCTTATAAGACCTTATTTTAAAGACAGTAGTTTATCTTTTACTCACCCAATTTATGGGGAATATCAGCTCCACCCCACCTGGCTACAGCTCAGGTAAAAACGGAGCACCGCTCTGTAGAGAAGAAAGAGGGAAGGAAGTAGAGGAGGAAAGGTACATAACCTTCAAACTTTTGTATCTATGTATTTAGCACGGCAGAAACAGACCAAACAGCCATGATTTGACAAGTAAGTAGTACCCATGAGTACTGGTGTTCATTTGCTCAATACACTCATCAAAACAAAAAAACAAAAAAACACACCTTTTAACTCTACCGAGGTATTGCACACCCAGAGGAATACGTTTTTTAGTTCTTTGCAAATTGTTCAGAGGAATATCCTCGAATTTCGGAAAAAACGAAGCGCATCAAGAGTGCTTCCGATATCACGACAGTGGCTGAATCTTGACCCCCTTATTTTAAAGCAAGATATATTATGGAGCTCAGTAACGCATCCGCCCTGCCTTGCCCTGCTTACCTGTCCGTCGGTACTCCGGACATCCGTCTTGGCTGTCTTGGAGGGAGGTACCGAACGGACAGGAAGCGGGTCTTTATGCTTCCTTGTTGATGGCTGTCTGTATCGCTATTGGATCACCGTATCACGTGACCCAACGTGAAATGACGTCGCCGCGCTATGGTAATACGTTGTAAACATAACGCCTACTAACGCGTCAGATGTGACGTAGCGGTGGCTGGAACAGACGTTCTTCTGATCGCATCAAAAGGAATTCTTTGCTTCCGGGTTTTTTTTGTGGTGGTGTCGGTTGCCTGGCAATGGACTCGTCAATATTGTTGATAGTCACAATTGCCTAGCAACAGACACACCTACTGCTGATATGCTTTGAAAAGCCCGCATTAAAAAGTCGTGTGACCCGTAATTATTAGCGTGAGGACATATGTGATACACTGCCCCACTACAGATGGCATCCTGGCCCATTTACTATATTTTGCAGGGCAACACCATTGCAAACAAGTTATTTTGGTACCAAGTTAAAGGAATTATCTTTTATATAAAGAAACAAGCTTGTTGTAATGCAAGTTACAGTAATTCTAATTGCCTGGCATATTATGCATCTACTCTTGCACAGTGTTTAGGTGTTTACTGCAGAGAACCATTGTACTGATCTCTACCCCAGCTAATAGTTCAATCATAAAGACATCCAAGGGATGTCTTCATTCAGACCTGCTTTGTGGGTTTGTAACTTATAAACCCATCTCTGTTCACGTTTGAACAGAAATGTACTGATATCTGCAATGTGTGGTGGTATTATTGGTTGCTCCAAAACTGTCCACTTCATGTCTGTAGGCAGATGTTTTGCGAGTAGGAAGTGATTGGTCAGCTTCATAGCCTGTCTGCTGCACCGTACTGAGCTTTTATGTTCAGATATTTGCAGTTTGATCTTCCAGGTAGTCATGCCTACATACATCTTGTTACAAGGACATTTTATTAGATAGATCAAATTTGTGCTGTTGCAGTTTGTGAATCTGCGTTGTTCCCACAATCTCCCTGTCCCGATGTCAATAGTTGTAGTTTTTTCTGTTTGGGGACAGGCGGCACATTGTCCACAGGGATGGTGTCCTGTGACTGCTGGCATGTTCCATAAGGTACCCACTACTCTAGGTCCTTCAGTTTTCGGCCTTATATGGACAAGTTTATCTTTTAGATTCTGCCCTCTCTTGTAAGCAAAAAGAGGGAGAGGAAGAGTGTCTTGGCCGGTGTTTAATATCCCCCAGTGTCTTTTCACAATCTTCGTTATCTGATTGGAGAAGGTGCCAAATGTGCTCACACAGGTGATACGTTCTGTTTTGGGCTTAGGTGGTAGGATTTCCAGAAGACCAGCTCTGTTATTATTAGCTACCCGTTTTTTTGATGTCATAGTTAGTTTTTTGGGGTAGTCCTTGTGTGACAGATCCATGGAGAGTTGTTGGGCATGTGTCTCGAAAAGTGTTTTATTTGAGCAATTCCTTTGTATACGTAAAAACTGCCCATAGGGTAAATTATGCCGCAGGGCCTTCGGGTGGCAGCTGTTGTAGTTTAATAAAGAATTACGTGCCATGGGTTTCCGATAGAGTTCCGAGGCTAGACCTGTGGGAGTACTTCGGATGAGTAAGTCTAGAAAGGCTAGTTGTTGGGTGTTATATTCAATAGTGAATTTCAGAAAAGAATTCCTCTGGTTGAGCCACGTGTGGAACTCTTTTAGCTCTGTCTCACTTCCACGCCACACCACGAAAATATCGTCGATGTAACGTTTCCAGGTTCGCAGACAACTAAGATGGGGGTTTGTGTCTGCGAACACATGTTCTTGCTCGAAGTGGTGTACGTACAGATTAGCGAGACTAGGGGCAAAAACGCTGCCCATACTAGTCCCGCTAATCTGCAAGTAGGGACTATCCTCGAAGCCGAAGAAATTCTCTGTCATCGCCAGAGTGGCTAAGTTCATGATGACACTGACTGGTGTTATGGAATCCAATTTTTTAGTTGACAGTAATGACTCCACAACTTCCAGTGTCTCAGCCTGAGGGATAGACGTATACAGGCTTTCAATGTCAAAAGATACTAAGATATCAGATAGAGGATTGAAGTCAATATCGGGTAATAACCTCAATATATCTTTAGTGTCCCTTAAGAAGGTTGGCATTTCCCGTACCATCGGCTGTAGAAATACGTCAAAAAAGGTCGAGAGTGGTTCCAAAATTGAACCAATCCCAGATATTATGGGACGCCCTACAGGTGGGCGTTGAGCCTTGTGAATCTTTGGCAGTTGATAGAAATATGGTGTGATTGGATTAGATGTACGTAGGAAATGTCCTTCTTTTGAAGTAATCCACCCTTCGTTGAGAGCCTCTTCGACAATATGTCCTATTGTGTTGGTCAACCTTTCGGTTGGATCAGTTGTGAGTTTACGATAGGATCTGTTGTCACTAAGCTGGCGTAGGCACTCATCACGATAGGTCTGAACATCCAGAATCACTATAGCTCCCCCTTTGTCCGCTGGTTTTATGACAATATTGGGGTTTTCAGCGAGTGTCTTTATAGATTCTTGTTCCTGCCGTGAAAGATTGAAAAAAACATTCTGTTTGGTTTGGAATAACTTTTGCAGGTCGTGGTCCACTGCTTCTTCAAATGTTAAGACCTTAGGTTACCACCACAGTGGATATTGTGGTTGGGAGTTAAAGCCCTGATTGTAGCCTCTCCAACCTCTCCTATTGTTACCTCTCCCTCTTTGCTGGTGTGGGGGATTTCCCGAGGAAGAGCCCTCCGAATCGCTGGAGACACCATCAGAGCTACTGCTTCCATAGTTGGATGCTCCCTTTTGTCCATTCCTGGTATTCATAGGAGGTACGAAGTGCTCACTGGTGTAGGGATATACTTTTTCCATGGAGAATTTTTCAAGATCTTTTTTAAATTTCTCGAGTTTGGTGAACAAAATCGATTCCTTAAACTCCTTAGCTGATTTATTGCCATCCTCTTGTTGTTTTGAGAACGCTTTTGTAGAGGAGATGGTAGTCTTGATCTGTCCTTCTAGGACCTGAATCTCTACAAGGATTTTGTCTGCGGTTTTCTTGGCAGTTTTTATAATCAGCACCAGCCAATCACGCGTACATTTCCATGCTATAAGTGACCAGTTTTTTAGAAAGTCCTTGTCATCTAGGAAAAGTCGTGGTACATTTCCTACGATTAGTCCACTGGGAGCACAATTGCTCCTTAAATAATCCGCCATGACTATCCCATGCACACATACCCTGGCTTGATTTTTCTTTAAAACCAGAATCTTGGCCCTTTAACTTGGTACCAAAATAACTCGTTTGCAATGGTGTTGCCCTGCAAAATATAGTAAATGGGCCAGGTTGCCATCTGTAGTGGGGCAGTGTATAACATATGTCCTCACGCTAATAATTACGGGTCACACGACTTTTTAATGCGGGCTTTTCAAAGCATATCAGCAGTAGGTGTGTCTGTTGCTAGGCAATTGTGACTATCAACAATGTTGACGAGTCCATTGCCAGGCAACCAACACCACCACAAAAAAAACCCGGAAGCAAAGAATTCCTTTTGATGCGATCAGAAGAACGTCTGTTCCAGCCACCGCTACGTCACATCTGACGCGTTAGTAGACGTTATGTTTACAACGTATTAGATCCAATAGCGATACAGACAGCCATCAACAAGGAAGCATAAAGACCCGCTTCCTGTCCGTTCGGTACCTCCCTCCAAGACAGCCAAGACGGATGTCCGGAGTACCGACGGACAGGTAAGCAGGGCAAGGCAGGGCGGATGCGTTACTGAGCTCCATAATATATCTTGCTTTAAAATAAGGGGGTCAGGATTCAGCCACTGTCGTGATATCGGAAGCACGCTTGATGCGCTTCGTTTTTTCCGAAATTCGAGGATATTCCTCTGAACTATTTGCAAAGAACTAAAAAACGTATTCCTCTGGGTGTGCAATACCTCTGTAGAGTTAAAAGGTGTGTTTTTTTGTTTTTTTGTTTTTTTGTTTTGATGAGTGTATTGAGCAAATGAACACCAGTACTCATGGGTACTACTTACTTGTCAAATCATGGCTGTTTGGTCTGTTTCTGCCGTGCTAAATACATAGGTACAAAAGTTTGAAGGTTATGTACCTTTCCTCCTCTACTTCCTTCCCTCTTTCTTCTCTACAGAGCGGTGCTCCGTTTTTACCTGAGCTGTAGCCAGGTGGGGTGGAGCTGATATTCTCCATAAATTGGGTGAGTAAAAGATAAACTACTGTCTTTAAAATAAGGTCTTATAAGATGTAGAAAGACCACGTTATTATCTACATACTGAGATCACCAGACCAATAAATCATTGGCTCCAATGTAAAATACATATTTACTATGTGCCTTAGCAAACTGTCATAATGAAGTGTTTTCTGTCTTTTTTTCATTTTGATGAACCATCCCTCGTGACTGATCGAACAGGGGATTTTCAGGTGACATCTTTATCACTTTTTTCACTTATATGCCGTAGCATTTGACATAGGGTCCTGATGAAGCTGGAGGAGATCATATGACTCCAAATACCGCAGAAACATGTTGACCTTTTAACATCATAGTATATATAGGTTTAATATACTCATGCACTGTTTTTAAAGTTGGGTGTAGATAGGATACCATTAAAATATATTTTTCCATTTCTACAACCCAATCTTAACATCCACGAACTTTTCTTACACAGTTACTTTATAACACTGTTTTGTGCACTGCTATCTATTTTTTACCCTCCTTATGCCACATACACCAACCCATCACATTTGAGTTTTTTCCACTTGATTAGGTTACAGTTCACCTAATTACAAGTGGTTTTCATCAAATTCCTTCTGGTGAAGGATCCCAAATGATGTAGGGCGGCACAGGGCGGGTATCTGATGGGAATCATTTCGATGTTCACCACGTACCATCAAAACAAAGACTTGGTGACTGTTCCCTAACCAACACTTTTTATGACAGGTTTGAAATTGCTTGACCTAATGGTATTTTCAATCTATAACATCACCATGGCCAAAACCCCTACTACAGAAGGGGGCACAGCAAGGAACTGATTTAAAGTTGACAAAACTTTATTCCTCAATTCATTGGCCAACACTGTCCCGCCCAATCAATTAACCATTAATCTTAGCGCCGCAAGTTTAACAGCTTGGCTGTCAGCTGCCAGCAACAAGCATGCACCTCTCAGGAAAACAAATCTTGCCCGACGGCATGAAGCACAGAGATAGTTCTCGTCAGATCTCAAAGCCCAGAAATTAGCTCTCCGGCAAGCTGAAAGGAGGTGGAGACACAATTACTCACCTGAGGACAATGGGATCTTTTTAGATGCAATGAAAATTTATTAAAAAGGCTATTCTGACCAACAAAGCTGCCTACTTCTCTTCTAAAATCTTGACTGCCACAAATAAATTTATAGAAATGTTCTCGATTGTTAACGAGTTGTCCAATCCTGACAGTCACAATAAAACTCACTCCCTCGCAAAGCCTTTGTAACTCCCTGAATACCTTCTTTATTGAAAAGATTATGAAAATCAAGGACAGCATCCCATCATGCCCCAACTCCGATGCCAGCCTTATTGCACCTAAAAACCTTTGCATCAATTCCCGACAATAAGCAAACTGATTTATCTGGATCTCCTATCCAAAATAAAATCAGGCTTCCCCAGAGATTGCTGCCCTCATGGCATCCTGAAAGAAATATACAACGCTCTTCCCGGACCAGCCCTTTGCCTCCTGAATGAGTCACTGGCCCAGGGCAGTGATCCCGAGACCTTCAAGAAGGCAATTGTCGTCCCCCTCCTGAAGAAAGCAGGAGCTGACCCTCAAACCTTGAGAAATTACCGCTCATCTGAAAGAAACAGGTTAGTGTTAGATTCCTTACCTTAGAATATCCCCAGGCGTCAGGCTGGATCCGGAAAGTTTTCGTCAGCAGTACTCCTGAGCGTCGGTAGGCATCGTCTGCGGCTTCGCATCCGTTGTCGGCGTCGTGATTGCCGGGATGACGTCGTCGGAGTACTTAGACGCTGCCCTCGAGCGCTGATGTCAGTTCTTCTTTTATTCGCGCCAGCAAGCGCGGGATCCGGGAAGAGCAGTACTCTAGTCATTTTTTGACTAACTTTTTGATCTGTTTTGATCACTTTTTCGAGTCTTGTGCCTATAGGGATGCCTGGTTTTAAACCTTGCGACACCTGTCACCGCCTGATGTCGGTGATCGACCACCACCGTTGGTGCCTTTACTGCCTTGGGGCCGACCACGATGTCAAGTCGTGCCCCGACTGCTGGGCCCTGACCTCGAAGGCTAGACGGGAGCGGTCCCAGAAGCTGCTCGAGCTCCAGCAGACGGCTCGTCGAGTCATCACCACTCTTCGGTCTCCAAGTCCTCCGGTAAGCCGAGGCACTCTACAAAGAAGTCGAAGAGACGACATCGCTCTTCTGACTCCCCCCGCTGCTCGCAGGACGGGCCCGGGGGTTCAGGCGACACCGCCCATGCAGAGCCTCATACGCCTTGTCCAGCTCCACACCTGCCGGTCCCTGGGCTGTACGCGACGTCGGAGGAGATACGTGACTTCCTCGTGGCTATGAGGACTCACTTCCCTTCATCGGGGCATGTCGAGGCGTCTCCGGTGCAGGCGCCGTCGGGTGCTTTTGCCCCGGTGCTGTCGTCGACTCCGGTCCCGACGCCGCAGGGCCCCGCAGGATCTGGGCCTGGATCCGGGTCGTCGCCAGTCGACCTCACGACTCCTCCGCTGGCGCGGGCCCCGAGGGTGTCGTCCCCGGTGCCGTCTTCACCTACGACCCGGCTCGGTCATTTTTGCCTGATTTTCAGGACACGGATGAAGGGGAGGACTGGGAGGAGTATGAAGACCCTCTGGCACAACAGTGCCAGTTAAGTCAGGACTGGGCAGCTGCGCTGGGGGAGGCCAGGGGTCTAGACACGTCACCTGACACTGGATTCATCTCTCCTCCCTCTGTGGTTTCGGAGGAGGGTGCTGCTTATAGCTTGGTGTTGAACAGGGCAGCTAAGACCTTGGCTTTTGAGCTCCCTGTCGCGGCCGGGAGGACAAACCTCCTAACCGAGGTGCTCTAACCGCTAGCAAGCTCTGGGGAGCCTCTGCTGCCGTTTAACAAAGCCCCCACCGACGTTCTGCTGGGCACCTGGTCCAAGCCCTCTACCGGCCTCCCTGTGGATAGGAACGTGGCCCAACGCCACCGCCCGGCTCGGGGCGACCCTAGCTTTCTGTCCGTTCACCCTACCCCCGAGAGCCTGGTCATCCAGGCCTCTACGTCCCAGACCGCATTTCCGTCCTCTCCCCCGGATCGGGAATCCAAAAGGTATGATCAGTTTGGGAAGAAACTGTTCTCCTCTCTGAGTTTGGGGCTGTGATCTGTCAACACCGCTTGCCTTTTGGGCCATTACACCCACTCCCTGTGGGATACAGTTGCGGACGTGCTGCTGCAGTGCCCGGAGGAGGCCTGGGTAAAGCTCGCCCAAGCCTTTGCTGAAGGGTGGGATACAGCATGTTACTCCATACGATGTGGACTGGATACCACAGACTCACTGGGCAGAGCGATTTACACAACGGTGGCGGTTCGCCGCCACGCCTGGCTCAGATCCGCCAAATTCTCGGCTGATGTCCAGGCCATGCTCATGGACATGCCTTTTGATGGCCGTCGCCTTTTTGGCGACAAGGCAGACAGTGTGCTTGAGCGTTTCAAGGATTACAGAGCTACAGCCAAGTCCTTGGGCTTGTCGGGCCAGCGGCAGCAATCTTCTGCTTTTCGCCCCTTTTGTGGCCAAGGAAGGGGGGCCCAACATATTCGTTTAGCCACAGGCCGCAAAACCAACCTCAGCGCGGTGGCGGACGTGGTATCCACTGTGGCGGTGCCAGGGGACAGAGGCAAGGTCAGTCCACATCCACCCCGCAGCATCCGCCTCTAAGCCTTCCTAGTCCGTGCTTTCAGGCCCAGTAGGTTCGCCATCACTTACTCCACTGGCGTACCATCACGTCGGACAGGTGGGTGCTGCAAATCGTCCGAAGGGGCTACTCCCCTTCGAGGCGACCCCTCCAGCCATGCCACCACAGTACCACCGCATGTCTGCCCTCTTAGCCAAGGGGGTCATCGAGCGCGTTTGTGGGCCAGAAGTAGAACACGGTTGCTACTCCCACTACTTTCTGGTACCCAAGAAGGGCAAAGGCGGCCTGCGCCCTAACTTGGACCTCCGGAGCGTCAACGGCTTCCTCCGGAAGGAGAAGTTCAAGATGCTGACTTTAGCTCAGGTCCTAGCTGCCCTAGACCCTGGAGACTGGATGGTATTGTTGGACTTGCAGGACTTATAGTTCCACATCCCTGTCCTGCCGGGCCACCGGCGCTACCTGCGGTTCATGGTAGGCCACGATTACTTTCAGTTTACCGTGCTCCCCTTCGGCCTTACCAGCGCCCCACAGGTGTTCACAAAAGTGATGGCGGTGGTCGCAGCTCATCTGCGCAGATCATGGGTTTCAGTCTTCCTCTATCTCAATGACTGGTTGTTAAAGGCGGGCTCACCCCAGACAGTCGGCTCCCACCTCCAGACTACGGCCGACGTCCTGCATTCGCTGGGGTTCTCCATCAACGTGCCGAATTCGCACCTGTGCCCCTCTCAGAAGCTCCTTTACATCAGAGAGGTTCTGGACTCAGCGCAGTTTCGGGTTTATCCCCCCGAACAGCGGGCTCCGGATATTCTGGCTCTGATTCCGATCTATGAGCCTTTATCCCGAGTTTCGGTCAGGTTGACGCCATGTCTCCTGGGGCTGATGGCCTCCTGAATCCTTCTGGTGCATCACGCCAGGTGGCGGATGCAGGCTCTGCAGTGGGACCAGAAGTTTCAGTGGACAAAGCATCAGGGCAACTTGTCCGACCACGTCCTGATCTCGGAGGGCACTGCGAGTCAGTTGCAGTGGTGGCTCACGAACCGTGATTGGGTCAGTAGCAGATCCCTCTCCCTACCCCAACCAGAACACGTAGTTGTTACGGATGCGTCCCCCCTGGGTTGGGGGGGCCACATGGGAGATGCGGAGATCAGAGGCCTCTGGTCTCTGGCGGAGTCCCGGCTCCATATCAACCTTCTGGAGCTGCGGGTGATCCAGCTTGCACTGAAGGCATTCCTTCCCTCTGTCCGGGGAAGTGTAGTGCAGGTGTTCACAGACAACACCACTGCCATGTGGTACTGCAACAAACAGGGCAGTGTGGGGTCGTGGACCCTATGTCAGGAGGCTCTGTGCCTCTGGACATGGCTGGAACATCAGGGCATCACCCTGGTGGTTCAAAACCTGGCAGGTTCCCTGAACGCCAGGGCGGACGAACTCAGCCGCCGGTGCATGATGGATCAGGAATGGTGTCTGAACTCGGACGTGGCGCAATGTCTCTTTCAGCAGTGGGGAGAGCCTTGGTTAGATCTATTCGCCACCGAAGAGGACGTGCAATGTCATCAGTTATGCGTGTTGGAATTTCCAAGGCGGCACTCACTCTGGGACCCTTTTCGTCACGAGTGGAGCTGCGGTCTGTTGTACTCCTTTCCGCCTATCCCACTTCTGCCCAGAGAGAGTGCTGAAGATCAGGCGAGACCGGGCCCAAGTCATCCTTGTGGCTCCAGACTGGGCTCGAAGATACTGGTATCCCGAGCTTCTCAGCATGTCAGTCGATCCCCCGATTCGTCTGCCTCTCCAGAAGGACCTTCTGTCGCAGCAGCAGGGGACGGTCCTCCACCCGAACTTGTCCAGCCTCCACCTACATGCGTGGAGATTGAGCGGCCACAGTTGAGGCCATTTGACTTGCCGCCTGAAGTCTGTGATGTGATTATGGCAGCCAGGCGTCCCTCCACAAAATCAGTATGCGCCTGCAGGTGGAACAAATTTGTGGCATGGTGCACAGCAAAGGCTGTGGATCTCCTCTCTGCCCCCCTTTCAGAGGTTCTCCTCTTTCTTTTTTCTCTTGCCCAGCAGGGCTCTGCTCTGGGCACTATTAAACACTACCTCTCGGCCATTTCAGCCTTCTTGAGGCTTCTTGATCAGCCTTCTCTTTTCAAGTCCCCTGTTGTAAATAGATTCTTGAAAAGCATCACGCACATGTTTCCTCCTGTTCCTTTCGTGATGCCTCAGTGGGACTTGACCCTGGTACTGACGATGTACGCTCCCTTCGAGCCACTTCATAACTGTCCTCTACGTCTTCTGACTCTTAAGACTGCTTTCATGGTTGCCAACTCCTCTGCCAGGCGAGTGAGTGAGCTCCAGGTTCTGTCTTCTAAACCTCCTTTCCTCTCTGTCCATCCGGACAAAGTTGTTCTTGAGGACTCGTCCTTTTTTCCTGCCCAAGGTGGTTACAGCCTTTCATATTGGGCAGTCCATCACCTTGCCCACCTTCTTTCCGCCTCCACATCCCTCAAAAGACGAAGAGAGGCTCCACCGTCTGGACCCAAAGCGTGCGCTCTCTTTCTATCTATTTCACACACGCCTGTTCCGGGTGGACGACCAGCTCTTTGTTGGTTAAGTGGGCGCTAAGAACGGACGGGCGGTGCACAAGCAGACCATCTCGCGTTGGGTCGTTTTGTGCATCAATGTTTGCTACTCCTTGGCGAAGTCCGGAGAGATGGATTTTTCGGCCTGTCCGTTCTCCAGGACTTTCTGGTGTGATCTTGGTTCGCAGACCCACCATCTGGGTTGGTATTGCTGGGGTATCTTTTATACGGTAGGGAATCTAACACTAACCTGTTTCTTTCAGATGCACAAGTTACTTACCTTCGGTAACGATATATCTGTAAGAAACAGTAGTTAGTGTTAGATTCCTTACCACCCCACCCATCTTCCCCGTTCTGCAAACCAATATCTAGGGTTAAGGACATCCTTTTCAGGGCCCTAGTTTCATGGCACCAGTGTCGGTTTCTACCATGGCTCTACGTTCCGTGGAAAGCTATGTGCAGAACTGACGTCAGCGTGCAAGGGCGGCATCTAAGTACTCTGACAACGTCATCCCGGCGATCACGACGCCGACGACGGACACGGAGCTGCAGACGATGCCTACCGACGCGCAGGGGTACTGCTGACGAAAACGTTCCAGATCCAGCCTGACGCCTGGGGAAATTCTAAGGTAAGGAATCTAACACTACTGTTTCTTTCAGATATATAATTACCGAAGTTAAGTAACTTTTCCTATATTCCTACTCCCATATCTGGCTAAGGTCTTGGAAACCTATGCGACTAAGTGCTTATCCGTATTCCTGGAACAGTTTGAATATCTTTATCTCTATCAGGCAAGGTTCCGCCCAGCACATTCTACTGAGGCCGTTATACTGTCGGTATTCGATACTCTCCAGATGGAGGCCGACAGGGGCTCCCCACAGGCCCTAATATTGCTTTATCTCTCTGCAGCTTTTGACACGATTGACCATGGTATATTGGTTGGTCGTGTCAGGGATGCAGGGATTCAGGGATCAGCCCTAGACTGGATAAGTTCTTTCTTGAAAAACCGCTATCAATTGGTTCGTATTGCTCAGTTCACTGCTTCAAAAATGAGGACCACATGTGGAGTTCCGCAAGGTTCATCACTTTCCCCCCTCCTGTTCAATCTTTATCTTCTCCCATTGATCCGAGCCTTGAAAGAGTGGAAGGTCTGCACCTTCAATTATGCTGATGACTTTCAACTATCAGGGAAATCCGCGCCCGGCGGGGAGGACCGCCGGCTCGGTCCGCGGGTTTCCCGCCAATGTCCTGATTATTCGCCGCCAACAAAGGGTTTCGGTGGGAATACGGAAGGCACTGCGGCCAACGGAAAGACCGTCTGCCGCTTTTCCGCCCGTCGATGAGTCGACCGGCAGAAAAAGGAGTTTAACATGGTGGCGGTGTATGGAAGACACCGCCATTCATATTATGATGCCGGCTCAGAGCAGCCTTTCCATGGCTGCATTGCCACCATGGAAAGTCTGGCGGTTCTTGCTGGTGGGGGCCCGTTGCGGGACCCCGGATTGTGGGGTGCACATTGGGGGTACCTATGGTACACCCCTGCTTTTACATGTACAATGTGGCAGGCACCGCGTGGTGCCTGTCACGTTGTGCATGTACAATATACAGGATGCGCCCGCCACACTGGTGGGCGCATCATAATAGCTATGGTGGGACCGCCGCAACTATTGTGGGCGGTCCCTTTAGGAGTTGCGATGGCAGGCGGACTTTGTCTGCCCGCCATCATAATTGGCCCCTATGTTTTGTCAGTCGCAAGTTGAACAGCTTGAAAGGTGGACAGTGGTCTTCAACTCATGAGCTGGTTAAACAAGCAGCTTAAAAATAATGGCTATCCACGACAGCCCTGTGCCTTGCATCTCCTGAAGGAGAGGGCAGGGGCGTGCAATCACATGACCATATCACCACCCCCTTTTCTGAATCATTTTGTCCACCATAAGCGTGGAAGGGTATACTCAGATGTGAGTCACTTGCTCATTGCACCATCAGGATTCAAGCAAGCCGGGCAGACGACGGCTGAAATGCCAGAAACCGGTCCCCGGAAGCTTGTTTCCTTCCCAGTATAAGAATTGGCTTGGTAGTTTGGTTTGCCCTGTTCCCATCATGCACTGGGACAGGAACAGACTAATTTGCATGTAGCCAGGTTCTGAGCTGGGATGGTGCAGTGAGCTAAAAAACAGTGATGGATCAAGCCCTGATCTTTGGACTGGGTAAGAGTGGTCTGCTTTATTCAGACACTCTGTTCATCACCACCCCCTTTTCTGAATCATTTTGTCCACCATAAGCGTGGAAGGGTATACTCAGATGTGAGTCCCTTGCTCATTGCACCATCAGAATTCAAGCAAGCCGGGCCGACGACGGCTGAAATGCCAGTAACCGGTCCCCGGAAGCTTGTTTTCTTCCCAGTATAAGAATTGGCTTGGTAGTTTGGTTTGCCCTGTTCCCATCATGCACTGGGACAGGAACAGACTAATTTGCATGTATCCAGGTTCTGAGCTGGGATGGTGCAGTGAGCTAAAAAACGGTGATGGATCAAGCCCTGATCTTTGGACTGGGTAAGAGTGGTCTGCTTAATTCAGACACTCTGTTCATCACCACCCCCTTTTCTGAATCATTTTGTCCACCATAAGCGTGGAAGTGTATACTCAGATGTGAGTCCCTTGCTCATTGCACCATCAGGATTCAAGCAAGCCGGGCCGACAACGGCTGAAATGCCAGAAACCGGTCCCCGGAAGCTTGTTTCCTTCCCAGTATAAGAATTGGCTTGGTAGTTTGGTTTGCCCTGTTCCCATCATGCACTGGGTCAGGAACAGACTAATTTGCATGTAGCCAGGTTCTGAGCTGGGATGGTGCAGTGAGCTAAAAAACAGTGATGGATCACGCCCTGATCTTTGGACTGGGTAAGAGTGGTCTGCTTAATTCAGACACTCTGTTCATCACCACCCCCTTTTCTGAATCATTTTGTCCACCATAAGCGTGGAAGGGTATACTCAGATGTGAGTCCCTTGCTCATTGCACCATCAGGATTCAAGCAAGCCGGGCCGACGATGGCTGAAATGCCAGAAACTGGTCCCCGGAAGCTTGTTTCCTTCCCAGTATAAGAATTGGCTTGGTAGTTTGGTTTGCCCTGTTCCCATCATGCACTGGTACAGGAACAGACTAATTTGCATGTAGCCAGGTTCTGAGCTGGGATGGTGCAGTGAGCTAAAAAACGGTGATGGATCAAGCCCTGATCTTTGGACTGGGTAAGAGTGGTCTGCTTAATTCAGACACTCTGTTCATCACCACCCCCTTTTCTGAATCATTTTGTCCACCACAAGCGTGGAAGGGTATACTCAGATGTGAGTCCCTTGCTCATTGCACCATCAGGATTCAAGCAAGCCGGGCCGACGACGGCTGAAATGCCAGAAACCGGTCCCCGGAAGCTTGTTTCCTTCCCAGTATAAGAATTGGCTTGGTAGTTTGGTTTGCCCTGTTCCCATCATGCACTGGGACAGGAACAGACTAATTTGCATGTAGCCAGGTTCTGAGCTGGGATGGTGCAGTGAGCTAAAAAACGGTGATGGATCAAGCCCTGATCTTTGGACTGGGTAAGAGTGGTCTGCTTAATTCAGACACTCTGTTCATCACCACCCCCTTTTCTGAATCATTTTGTCCACCACAAGCGTGGAAGGGTATACTCAGATGTGAGCCCCTTGCTCATTGCACCATCAGGATTCAAGCAAGCCGGGCCGACGACGGCTGAAATGCCAGAAACCGGTCCCCGGAAGCTTGTTTCCTTCCCAGTATAAGAATTGGCTTGGTAGTTTGGTTTGCCCTGTTCCCATCATGCACTGGGACAGGAACAGACTAATTTGCATGTAGCCAGGTTCTGAGCTGGGATGGTGCAGTGAGCTAAAAAACGGTGATGGATCAAGCCCTGATCTTTGGACTGGGTAAGAGTGGTCTGCTTAATTCAGACACTCTGTTCATCACCACCCCCTTTTCTGAATCATTTTGTCGACCATAAGCGTGGAAGGGTATACCCAGATGTGAGTCCCTTGCTCATTGCACCATCAGGATTCAAGCAAGCCGGGCCGACGACGGCTGAAATGCCAGAAACCGGTCCCCGGAAGCTTGTTTCCTTCCCAGTATAAGAATTGGCTTGGTAGTTTGGTTTGCCCTGTTCCCATCATGCACTGGGACAGGAACAGACTAATTTGCATGTAGCCAGGTTCTGAGCTGGGATGGTGCAGTGAGCTAAAAAACGGTGATGGATCAAGCCCTGATCTTTGGACTGGGTAAGAGTGGTCTGCTTAATTCAGACACTCTGTTCATCACCACCCCCTTTTCTGAATCATTTTGTCCACCATAAGCGTGGAAGGGTATACTCAGATGTGAGTCCCTTGCTCATCGCACCATCAGGATTCAAGCAAGCCGGGCCGACGACGGCTGAAATGCCAGAAACCGGTACCCGGAAGCTTGTTTCCTTCCCAGTATAAGAATTGGCTTGGTAGTTTGGTTTGCCCTGTTCCCATCATGCACTGGGACAGGAACAGACTAATTTGCATGTAGCCAGGTTCTGAGCTGGGATGGTGCAGTGAGCTAAAAAATGGTGATGGATCAAGCCCTGATCTTTGGACTGGGTAAGAGTGGTCTGCTTAATTCAGACACTCTGTTCATCACCACCCGCTTTTCTGAACCCCCCCCCCCCATTTCTGAATCATATCTTGCAGCCAGCACTCCCCGCGGGACCAGCACTTTTTCTGATTTCCCGCCTTTCCTGACAGATTTCTAGTGTTAGCTCCTTGATTCTTCTTATATCTTATTTTCCACAAGAGTAAATTCAACCCTCTCAGCAGCGAGGCCACAGATTTCATGAACGTGGTCTGAACTTTCCTCACACCTCTGCAGCTGCCTTGAAGCAGGCAGAGGATTGGGATCCTATTTCTTTGCTGTCAATTGGGCGCTTTTCTCAAGCGCCAAAGCCACACACACCCTTAATTCCTCCAGCGCTTCGAAGCACTTCATTTTATAGTGTTCACATAACGTTGAATCTCTTTCACTCCTCCGCTACCGCTGAATCACTGACAGAATATCGACATAGAAAATATTGACCTACAGAAATATCGACGCTGGAATATCGTAGGTAAGAATATCGACATCCTATCTACAACATGGTAAGTACAAAAATATCGAAAATAAAATATCGATGTTAAAAATATTGTAGTTAAAAATTTGGTGTTTTTTCTGTAAAAAAATTTGTAAAGTCAAGTAAATAATACTTATAAATAAAATAAACATAGTTAAACATATGTAATAATGTTTAAAATTAATAAATAATACATATATAATAATAAAACATAAATTAAACATCTACATAAAATATATTTTATATACCTACATAATAATAAGTTTTAATAATTATTTTAAAAACTTATACATTATTAAAAACGATGAATTAAAAATACATCTACACACATAAAACAATAACATAAATAAACAGTAAATAAATATGCTTAATAAATTAATCATTGGGAGCATATGTTTCTAACCACATCATAATTGGGCCCTGGGTCGGGAAGACACGTTCCCGATCTGATTTGGAAGGAGTAGACACCCTTAGGAGGCCTTCCTAACCGCATCAGAATCAGGCCCTAGGTGGGAATGCTTTCCAACCCGCAACAGAATCAGACCCTTAGACTACTAGATTTTACAAGTGCTATCTATTTAAAAATCAACAAATCCTCTCTTAAAAAGCCTAAAATTGTCCAGAATGCAGCAGAGAGGCTGATATTAGACATTCATAAATTTCACTCTATTTTAGCTGAATTAGTTAAGCTTCACTGGGTTCACTGACACAACTCCGATGTAAAAATATTGATGTTCAAAATATCGAGTGAAAAATATACCCAACAAAAATATCGACTCCTATACTTACAGGTAAGTACAAAAATGTTTACTAAAATATATTGATGTAAAAAAGATAGATGTATAAAAGATAGACTTTTATATAAATATAAAATAATATATATTAAATATATATCATAAATCTATATAAACAAAAATTTAACTGTTCGTTTGTTCAAAATCTCAAATCTCCAAAAGTTCTTCACCGATTGTTTTGAAATTTTGACACAATGTTGCATTCAAATACGCAAGTGTTTTTATATACACAATGTTGGATTCTAATACGTGCGTGTCGAATACGTGCGTCTTTTTAATCGAAAGCACAAACAGACACATAAAAATGTCAATGTGTGTTTGATAAAAATCTTAAATATACGAAAGTTCCTCACCGATTTATTTGAAATTTTGACACAACGTTAAATTTGAATAAGCACGTGCTTATATATATCAGCATACGCGATTGTTTTTATAAACACAATGTTGGATTTGAATATGCGCATGTCGAATACGCACGTGTTTGTTATCGAAAGCACAAACAGACACATAAAAATCTTAAATCTATGAAAGTTCTTCACCAATTGATTTGAAATTTTGACACAACGTTGAATTCCAAGCGCATGTTTATATATACACAACGTTGGATTCGAATACGCGTGTGTCAAATACGCGCATGTTTTTAATCTAAAGGACGGACAGACCTTATAGATTGGGTTTCCGCACAACAACTACAATAGACGCATAGAGACAATAGTCTACATATATTAGGATGGACATTTGGTGTCAGGATGGCAGACCGGGAAGTGGGTGGAGGGAGGGGGAGGAGTTGGTTCACTTGGCAACATTAAGTAAGGACGCATAGAGACAATAGTCTACATATATTAGGATGGACAGTTGGTGTCATGATGGCAGATCGGGAAGTGGGTGGAGGGAGGGGGCAGGAGTTAGTTCACTTTGCAACATTAGCGCTTGTTTATATATTCACATCCTTGGTTGCGAATACGTGCGTGTCCAATACGCGCGTGTTTTTAATCAAAAGGCCGAACAGACCCCATCGATTTGGTTGCTGCGCAACAAATACAAGGGATGCATATAGAAAATAGTCTACATATATTAGGATGGACAGTTGGTGTCAGGATGGCAGACCGGGAAGTGGGTGGAGGAGTTGGTTCACTTTGCAACATTAGCGTGTCAGACCGGGAAGTGGGTGGGTGGAGGGGGGAGGCATTGGTTCACTTGGCAACATTAAGAAAGGACGCATAGAGACAATAGTCTCCATATATTAGGATGGACAGTTGGTGTCAGGACGGCAGACCAGGAAGTGGGTGGAGGGAGGGGGGAGGAGTTGGCTCACTTTGCAACATTAGTGCATGTTTATATATACACAACATAGGATTCGAATACGCATGTTTCCAATACGCGCATGTTTTTAATCGAAAGGCCGAACAGACAATATCGATTTGGTTGCTGCGCAACAAATACAAGGGACGCATATAGACAATAGTCTACATATATTAGGATGGACAGTTGGTGTCAGGATGGCAGACCGGGAAGTGGGTGGAGGTAGGGGGGAGGAGTAGGTTCACTTTGCAACATTAAGAAAGGACGCATAGAGACAATAGTCTAAATAGATTAGGATGGACAGTTGGTGTCAGGATGGCAGACCGGGAAGTGGGTGGAGGAGTTGGTTCACTTTGCAACATTAGTGTGTCAGACCGGGAAGTGGGTGGAGGGAGGGGGGAGGCGTTGGTGCACTTTGCAACATTAAGAAAGGACGCATAGAGACAATAGTGTACATATTTTAGGATGGACAGTTGGTGTCAGGATGGCAGATCGGGAAGTGGGTGGAGGGAGGGGGCAGGAGTTGGTTCAATTTGCAACATTAGCGCTTGTTTATATATACACAACCTTGGTTGCGAATACGTGCTTTTCCAATACACGCGTGTTTTTAATCAAAAGGCCGAACAGACCTCATCGATTTGGTTGCTGCGCAACAAATACAAGGGATGCATATAGAAAATAGTCTTCATATATTAGGATGGACAGTTGGTGTCAGGATGGCAGACCGGGAAGTGGGTAGAGGAGTTGGTTCACTTTGCAACATTAGCGTGTCAGACCGGGAAGTGGGTAGAGGGAGGGGGGAGGCGTTGGTTCACTTGGCAACATTAAGAAAGGACGCATAGAGACAATAGTCTACATATATTAGGATGGACAGTTGGTGTCAGGATGGCAGACCGGGAAGAGGGTGGAGGGAGGGGGGAGGAGTTGGTTTACTTTGCAACATTAGCGCGTGTTTATATATACACAACGTTGGATTAGAATACGCGTGTGTCCAATACGCGCATGTTTTTAATCGAAAGGCCGAACAGACCCTATCGATTTGGTTGCTGCGCAACAAATACAAGGGACTCATATAGACAATAGTCTACATATATTAGGATGGACAGTTGGTGTCAGGATGGCAGACCGGGAAGTGGGTGGAGGAGTTGGTTCACTTTGCAACATTAAGAAAGGACGCATAGAGACAATAGTCTAAATAGATTAGGATGGACAGTTGGTGTCAGGATGGCAGACCGGGAAGTGGGTGGAGGAGTTGGTTCACTTTGCAACATTAGCGTGTCAGACCAGGAAGTGGGTGGAGGGAGGGGGGAGGCGTTGGTGCACTTTGCAACATCAAGAAAGAACGCATAGAGACAATAGTGTACATATTTTAGGATGGACAAAAACATATTGTATACCCACAAGCATTGTGAAATTAAACATATTAGAAACGTGCGCTTACTCTTTTCTTTCTCTTCCATTTAACCAGACTGAGCCACAGCAAGGCGTGGCCGGGTACAGCTAGTATTAAATATAATTTTAACTAAATAAAATAAATGTATCATACTCTCGTTATATTCTCTCGTTGAGGTTTTGGGATCCTGTGTTGTTGAGGCATTTGTAGGCATGGGTGAGTATCTTGAAAGTGACTCTTTTCGAAGGGGGGGCAGTGGAGGTTGCGTAGGTGTTGGCTGATGTGATTGTGTCGGGAGATGCCGAGGAAAAGTCTGGCTGTGGTGTTCTGTATTGTCTGGAGCTTGCGGAGTAGAGACTAGTTGATGCCTGGGTAGAGGGCATTTCCGTAGTCCAATATGCTGATTATGAATGCATGGGTAACTGCCTTCCTTGACTCTGGGGGGATCCATTTGAAGGTCTTTCGAAGGATGCAGAGGGTGTTGAAGCATCTGGATGCGACAGCAGTGACCTGCTTGTTAATGGAGAGGGAGGAGTTGAGTATGATGCTGAGGTTTCTAGTTTGGTCCATGGGAGTCGGAGGGCTGCTGAGGGCGGTGGGCCACCAGGTGTTATTATATGCTGACAGGGTGGTTCCTAGTACGAGGACGTCTGTCTTTTTCAAAGTTGAGCTTCATCCAGCATTCTTCCTGGAAGCTGTGTCTAGTGGTGGTGGGATCCTTGGTGAAGGAGAGGATGAGCTGGGTGTTGTCGGCGTAGGATACTTTGCTGAGGCCGTGCTGTCTGACGTTGACGGTGAGCGGGCCATGTAGATGTTGAAAAGGGTTGGGCTGAGTGATGATCCCTGGGGTACTCCACAGATGATTTCCATGGGTCCAGAGAGGAAGGGTGGCAGTCTGATTCTTTGGCTTCTGCCGGTGAGGAACAAGTGTATCCAGTCGAGGGCAGTTCCATGTATGCCGCTGTCGTGAATTCTAGCGGCAAGGGTGCAGTGGGAGTCGAATGCTGCTGTCAGGTCGAGTAGGATCAGGGCTGCGTTGTGGCCTTGGTTGAGGAGGGTGCGTATGTTGTCTGTGGCGGCAAGTTCGGCGGTCTCGTGCTGTGGTTGCTGCGGAATCCGGAGAAGTTGCCTTCGCTGAACTTTGTTAGCTGCTCATTGGTGACTTCTCAGTGACTTTTGCCGTGAAGGGGAAGAAAGAGATGGCCGGTAGTTCTTGAGGTCCGTGGGATCTGCTGAAGGTTTCTTAAGCAGGGGTCTGACTGTGCTTTTCCAGTCATCAGGGAAGGCGCCGGTTATGAAAGTGAAGTTGATGGTGCAGCGTAAATCTGGTGCGATGGCGGTGGAGGCTCTGTGGTAGCTGTGCGGTGGGCAGGGGTCTGTGGGGTCCCCTGAGGGGATGCCTTTCATGGTCGAGGTGGTCTCTTCAGCCATGACCAGTGTCTAGGAGGCGATGGTAGGCCGGCTGGTCTTGTTGGAAGGCGTGGTTGTTGCGGAGCCAGGTGTTTCGTTGTTGAAGTTGTTGTAGAGGTTCTTTATTTTCAGTTGGAAGTACGATCCAAATTTGTCGCAGAGGCCCTGGGAGGGGGTGATGTCCGTGGTTTCGCTAGGGGGGCTTAGTGAATACCTGGATGACGCTGAAGAGCTCCTTGGAGCTGCTGGCGTTGGCGAGGATTTTGTTGCGGATGAAGGTTCTTTTGGTGTTTCTGATGTGTTGTGAGGTTCCGTCATGGCGTTTTTGTAGGTGGTGTGGTTTTCTGGCATTTTATTGTTTTTCCAGTTCTTCTCGAGGGGCTGCTAGTGCGTCTGGCTTCTTGGAGGTTGGCGGTGAACCAGGTGGCTTTCCTGTGGCGCTTTCTGTCGGAGTTGCATATCGGGGTGAGCTTGTCTGCGCAGTTGGAGGTCCAAGGGTGAAGTTCCCTGGCTGCGAGGTTGGCGTTGAATGTGGCGGTGGGGGTATCGCGGTTAAGGGTGGATTGAGCTGCTCCTCGGCGACTCTGCTTCATTTTCTTCACAGAGGGCGCAGACGTGTTTGGTCAGCTTGCGTTTGTTGATGAGGAAGTGTACGCAGTGGTGGCGAGTCCATTGGGGTGTGCGGTGTGGCTGAAGTGGGTTTTGTTTCCCCCTGCGAAGATGGGGTCGAGAGTGTGTCCTGCCTTGTGGGTGGGCATGGTGATGAGTTGTTTCAGACTAATGTTGGTGAGGTTGTCGAAGAGGGTGGTGGAGTTGTGGTCGCTGGGGTTGTCGAGTTGGAAGTTAAGGTCTCCGATGAGTATATAGTCCATGGAGGCGATGGCGTGGGGTGCGATGAGGTCGGTGATGATAGAGGCGAAGGGGGCGCGGGCCGGGAGGTCTGTAGGTGCGGGTGCCACAGAGTGTGGAGTTGGGGTTGGTCAGGACCTGGAAGTCCAGGTGTTCCGCGGTAGAGAAGGTGTCACTCGAGGCTGAGAGGCAGAGGCAGTTTTTGTGCATGATGGCAAGTCGTCCTCCTGGGTGGCTGTGGTGGTACTTCCTCTGGATCTTGTATCCACCTGGGATGGCGATGGCAATGTCGGGCGGAGGAGGGGTAGGTCCAGGTTTCTGTAAAGAAGGCGATATCTGGTGAGCCGGTGTCAGGGAGGTTCCAGATCTCTATGGCGTGTCTGTCCATGGATCGCACATTGAGGAGGATGCACTTCAGGGCGTCTGCGGTGTTGACGGTGGGGATAGTGGTGGAGGTCTGGCGGCAGTTGTAGCATGAGAACTGGGTGTGGGTTGTGTTCGGAGTGGACTGCTGGCAGTTGTTTTGTCTTCTGGGGTTAAGTGTAAGGAGGGCGGCTGCGCTGAAGCGCTGGATGGTTGGAGATAAAGGGTCCTTGGTGCTGGTCACATTTGGGTCGCGGACGGGCGCAGACAGGATTGCCTTTGGCGCGGCCGCCATTAAATAGGGGGGAGGGACATGCAGCTGGGGGGCAGGAGTGGGGACCGGCAGGGGCAGCAGCGGTGGGAATGAGACGGGGCACAACAGAACAGGGCACAACAGAATGGTAACACTGAAACCAAAAGACAAAAACAGTACAGGCACAACCAAGGATACGGGGCAATGAACAGGTGGAACAGGGCACAGAAGCGGACCCCAATACATCAACGAGAGAATCACCTTCCATGTACCCAATCGAAACCTCTGCTCCACCAACCTAGCCCTCGCCGAAACCCCGCGCATCCGCAGAGCCAGAACAGGGGAAAGAGACTTCTCCTACATCACGGCAAAGACCTAGAACTAGCTCCCTATCAACATCAGATACGCCCCCTTGCTTAAGACCTTCAGGAAGGCTCTTCGACTGAACGGAACTGCTGATTCCCCCTCCCAGCACCTTGAGACCCCCACGGGTGAGTAGTGCGCTTACAATTTGCTGATTGATTGATTGATTGAATTAAATTAAAAACTATTACTATTAAAAACTAATAATGAAGTAATAAAAATGTATTTAATACCCACACATTACCCCTTTAAAAGTAAAACCAGCACACACAAAAAAGAATTACCCAAAATAAATGTCAAATAATTAACATTAATTAACTATTTATTAATTAATTAATTAAACACAAATTACTTTCCACCCTTTACTCCTATAAACATCACAACACACACCTTCAAATAATTACACAATTGCCATAATGCAATTTAAATTAATTTATTTATCAATTAACAAAAAAATCATAAAAAATAAATTAACTACTTAACACCCTTTACCCCTACAAACCCCATAATACACACCTAAAATTACATAAACATGTGTCAAATTAATTTAATATAATTAAATTACTTCCCATCCGATTCTCCTATAAACCCATAACCCGCTACGGAACTAAAACCGCAAAATAAAAATAAATAAAAATGAATAACTACTGGACTGGGCTGGGAACTAAAATCGGCCCTGGCAAAGTGTTCGGCGGCCACCCCTCCCCCCTCTCCAGGGATTGGGGGTGCCGCCGAGCTCTTTGCCAGGGCCGGTTTTGTCCGATTTTGTTACAGGGCTGATTTTACAGCAATGCCTCAAAAACGGCCCTGTAACAAAATCAGCCCCCAGGGGTCCAAAACCGGCCCCCACCCATGCGGCGCACCGGGGGATTGCCCGGTGCCCGCTACGGCCAGTCCGGGCCTCATGGTGATTGTATTGGTCTTTGATAATTGTTGGCTCTCAAAGTGGTAGTTGTAGAGGGCAACCTTAAGGCTTATCTTGAAGAACGGAAGGTTGAAGAGCCACCCCACCCGCGGATGCCTCAGGAACCAGATTACCTGCACCAGGGAAGCCAGGCGCTTAGGGGTGAAGTGACGTCAGAACCTGTCATAGACGACAATGGAAGGCTTTGGAGAAAGGCCTCTACCGGTGTTTGAGATGGAGTCCAGTGGAATCCAATGGTGGATTCTGGAAAAGAAGAATCTGTAAGCAGAGGGGACTGAGTCTGTACCACTCGGATGTGACCAGGCGCACGAAGACACAATGCCCACTGATGTCGGAAGAGTCAGGAGTGTCGACCATTACCTTGTTGCTGCAACTGTGAGGACTAGGCAATGCTGAGACAGACCAGGAGCTATGAATGAGCTATCCCATGTCGAATGTCGGTGTCCAGCTGGTCGGTGTCCGGTGGAAGCACCAACAAGCCATGGTAGCCACAATTGGCATGGAGGATAAAAGGATGCAGTTGTTGGGACCAGCAATGTCCAATGGACCCAACCAGGAACTGGAGAGTCAAAGCAGGACCTGAGCAAGCAGAAGATCCCACTGAAGCAAAGGAAGTTCCTCAAGAGGACCCAAAAGCCGAAGGCACAGGTGTTGCACCAAAGATGGAGACCCATGATGCAAGGTCTGCAGGGAGGACGTAGATTTTGGAGTGAGGTGCTGGAAGCTGGAGCTTCTTGTAAGATCTCTGGAGTGCAGAGCCAACAAGCCTTGGCAACTGCAAGTTGCCGCAGTGCACAGGTGTTTGGACCCAGCAGTTCCGACGAGGGATACTGTCCTCAAAATAGCAGAGAAGACATTTAAGGCTTCGAGGGAGCTGCAGAACACCACCTGTCTTTCTGGACCTTGGGAAGTCCATAGAACGACAGAAGCAGCAGACCAGTCAGCTTTGTTGTGGTGCCTGCAGTTGTAGGGGAGTGACTTTTTTCACTACAAAGGAGATTACTTCAGATGTCCATGATGCCCACAGGTCTTCCGGAGAACCTGGATGAAGCACAGACACAGGTGATGCAAAATACTTGAAGAACAGCAAGACCAGGAGAAGGAGTCTTCCAGGTGCAGTCTTGGTTCCAAGCGAAGTCGAAGAGTGTCTTGGTTCCAGAGGTGAGACTTGTTTTTTAAAAATTTTATTTATTTTTATTTAATGCGATTTTATATAGCGCAAACATTACCCAAAGGTGTCAGAGGTCCATTCCAGAGGAGGGGCTGGACAGATACAAAATTTCAATAAATAAATAAATAAAGACATCCACCAAACATTTATCTTGTTCATAACTGTACATGCTATGAAGAGCTCGGTCCAGCTAGCGCTATACAAAACGTCAATAAATAAATAAATATATTATGTCCTTTGTCCAGTTTTGTGCAAGAGGGGAACCAAGGATTCCTGAACTAGTTCTAATCAGAGTATGCAAGGTGGGCATTAAATGTGTCCTTCAAAGCAGCCTGGTGGCGCTACAAAGCGCCCCACCCCAGCCCAATATACTAAGTCCTTTTTGGGAGGTGGTCACACCTCCTGTGACAGGAAACCTATTGTTCTACCTTCCCCTGATGAGCTCAGCTAAGTAGTAGGGAGTAGAATTGAATCTGTGGTCAGCAGCAGCACTAGCTTGCTAGCAGACTCTGGAAGGCTGGTACCAGGAGTATTGAGAACTCCTCCAAGGAGCCCCCTAGTATATGGGATCCTACCTCCAACACCGAAATCGGTGTTGGGGTATGATTTCAACATGTTTGATACCAAGCATGACCAGGTTCGGCGCAGCCATTATATAGTTACACATCTCGTAATGGCTGATGTTCACTATATATACCTTAAAATGGCTAACCACACACATACAAAGCCTGGAGAATCAACTTTGGGTTTTGGAGGAGCATTCTGCTCATGTAGGGGCACCCTTACACTTATAACCAAGCACCCTGCCTTTAGGACTGAAAGGCCTACCATAGGGTGACTAATAGGTTTTAAGTGCAGTGACCTCGGATATAAGGAAACCTATATCTGTTGTGAGAGATGCAAGCACCAACTCACACAGGCTGCAATGACGGGTCTGGAGTCACAGTCTACGTGGACTCCCATGAGTGGCACAATACATGATGCAGCCTACGAAAGACCCCTAGTGTGTCAATGCCCTTGGTACCTCTGTACAATATAATATAGACTTATAAGGGTACACCAGTACTTACCAAAAACAATTTAGGGGAGAAAGCACAGTTCCAAGGGACCTCATTAGCAGGATCCTAACAGATTAGGCCAAAAACACACTGATACCAGGTAAAAAGTGTGGGAAACCATGCCAGAAGAATCCCACGTTCCTACACAGTCCCTCCTGGCAACATCACAGCTCTTCTTTCTGGCAGAATGTCCTCAGTCCAGACGTGGATATGGTGTTTGCGGTTCAGTATCCATTTTAGCCTATGAAGTAGGGATACTTCAAAGAAAGACCTTTGTAGTGCACAAAACCCTGCCCTTATTCCCTCGCTCCACACACTACAGTGGAGTTTGAAACTCTTTGTGTGAGTTCAGGCACAGCCCTATTCAGGTGCAAGTGTCAGATCCTCCCACAACTCATCAACCTGGTGATGGGCCATCCGGATATGCAGGGCACACCTCAGCTCCCTTTGTGTGTGACTCACAAAGCTCAGCTGTCCCCCTGACCCAGAGGTGTATTCAGGGACAGGCAGAGGCACAGAATGGTTAAAGTAAGAACATTTCAACTTTCTAAACGTAGCATTTTTAGAGCTGTCATTTAAAAACCACCTTTACTAAAGATATATTTTTAACCTTTGAGTCCAGAGACACCAAACTCCAATTTTCTATCTGCTCCCAATCGGAGGTTACATTTGTAAAGTGTTACAAGGCAGCTCCAATGCTAACCTATTGGAGAGATAGGCCTTGCTGTAGTAAATAACATATTTAGCAGTGTTTCCCTACCAGGATATGTAAAACTTAAATGCACATGTCCTACCTTTTTAAATACACTCCACCCGCCCAAGGGGCTACCTAGGCCTACCTTAGGGCTGACGTATAAGTAATAAAAGGGAAGGTTTGGAGCTGGCAAATATGTGAACTTGCCAGGTCGGAATGGCAGTTTAAACCTACATTGGCAGCCCTCAGGCAGTTCAGAAGGGCTACTCGTGTGGGTGGCACAATCACTGGTTTTGGCCCACAGGTAGCATATGATTTACAGGCCCGGAGCACATGATGTGCACTGTACTAGGGACTTATTGGTAAATCAAATATGCCAATCATTGGGAAACCAAATGTCATTACATTTTTGACAGCGAGCACAAGCACTTTAACACTGGTCAGCAGTGAACAAGTGTCAAGCAGCTGTCAAGCAGCCTAAAACCAGCAAAAAGGTCCGAACAATAGATGGAGGAAGGGCAAAATTTTGAGGATAACCCTCCAAAAAGGGCCAGGACCATCACAACCCCCTCCCAACCTAAACCCAGGGCAGACTAATCAAAACCTTGATGGGCTTCTCTGCTTGGGGCGATAGAACATCACTCTTAATAATAATGCAGGGGCACGTTCTAGTTCTGCATCTTTCTAAATCCAGTTGGATCCCTTTGTCAATTTTTTTAGGACCCACTGAGCGAACCCATGGGTAATCCTTCACCTCACCTGTGCAGCACCCAACCTCACTTTTTTACAGATGCATCCTAGTAGGCAGGCAGTACAACCATGGCCTAGAAAGTGATGTGGCCCATTCTACCCCCTGGATTTGCCTCCAGCTTAAAATCTCTGTCCATAAGGACAGCAAATAACAAGGGCCACTGACAGCTGTCAGTGACAAGAGCCAGGTCCGCGGTCATCCAGGGTTCTTTAACATCTTTGGTCTCTCAGATGGGGTGGTAGCCCCAGGTGACTGGCACCCTTTTTCCACTCTATCTCCCACCGGTTCAAGGGTGGTATCCTGAGACAGGCTCTTCAACCGAGGGTCGGTACCCTTAGGCTGAACATGTGCCTGGCAAACTAGGACTTCTAGAGGAGTACAACTAGCCCCCCAGGAAAACACTTACTATAAGTGTTGTGCAAGTGTCTGCCTGTCAATGGTCACCTGACACTTTTCCTTCTGACAGAGCATGGATTCCCCCAGGCCAGAAGTGGCATCACCAAGGTCTGTCCGGGGGTGATCTGACCTCAGAGCTGGCAACCCCTGACACACTGGTCCTTCCATTGGGGACTGTCTATCCTTCTTACACCTCCTTCTGGACTTCTGCACCCTACACTGCGGAGTGGTACTGCCAGACACCAGAACTGTGAAACACTATAGCTAGTCGGTCCCGGGCACATGGCTACTTAGGTGGTGGGATGACTCAGCCCCTGCCTACTGAGGCTCTATGGTCCCAAGCATAGTGCTGTGCCTATGTAGAATCCCTGCAACATAGCAGCGCCAACTTTTGGTCTGATATTTATTCATGGGACCCCTGAGTAGAACTTGGCTTGTCCACAATACCCTTGCACCGAGACGTCTGTGGTGGGAGGGCTTTGCCGCCACAGTTTGTAGGCTCTACCTATTGCTTTAGGTTTTTCAAGCTTGACCAGTTTAATGCTACCGGCTGACTCCCTTTGTTCTGATTCATGGCTAAACCAGTTGTGATTCTAGCTCATTGCCGCAAGGCAGTAACTTAACATATGTTGCAGCATGGAGTTCTGATGCAGGGACTCTGGTTGTTTTTATGGTCGAGGCGGACCCGGCGGTCCGTTTCAAAGTTTTTTACCCCTGGGTTACGTTTCCTGCTGTGAATGTGAATGATAATGCTTTTCATCATGCTATTCGGGCCCCTTATCTCCCTTATGAGGTTGTTGAAGTTCCTCCTACTGCCTGGGAGCACAAGATTTGATTTAATTAAGGGTGGGCGTAGTTCGCGAAGTAGCGCACTACGCGAACTTCACGTAGCACTACGCGAGCTGCGTAGTAGCATGTTCCCACTGTGCAAGATGCATTTTCAATGATTGCACAGTGCGGACAAGCATCCGGCACTGTGCAATCATTGAAAACGGTATCTTGCACAGTGCGAGCTGTAGTTTTCTGCTCCTCGAGTAGATTATTACTCGAGCTGCAGCTTTCTCTACACACACTGGTAGTTTCTCATTGAGAGCCGTCGCGAGCATGCGCAACCACTCACAATGAGAAGCCTTACCTTGCTCGCGGTCTCAAACATGATGTTCAGGACCGCGAACAAGCAAAAAATGAGCGCTGCACTACGCTACGCTGCACTACGCGTGTTCGCACTGTGCTACGTGCAGCTCGCGTAGTGCGAAGTTGCGCAAACTTCGCAAACTCCGCAAGCGTAGCGTAGTGCTTCGCCCAGGGTTAGATTTAATGGTGCCCTATCGGCCCAGTGGGGCAAGATGGTGAGCGCAACCATCGCGCTCTGCTGCCTTGGAGCCAGGGACGTGGGCTAGCCTGGGCCAGGACAGTGCTACTGCACACAGCGCCTCCCGATGCTTGCTATGTGTGCTGCCTACTCCAGTGGTTGCACAGCGCCTCTCCCCCTGCAGCCTTTAAAAAAAGTTAGTGCGGGGACCGTTAACACGCATGGCCGCCTGCTTGCCGCCTGGATTGAGCATCGCACCGTGTCATCTCAGACCCCGAGAGTTGCTGATGAAGTATTCTGGGTTTATGAATTGCAGAAATAATCAAAAAATGGGAATGGACACTGGTATCTACAATAACCATTGGTTATTTTTGACAACCCTCATAGACGCTGATTGATTCGGATGTAGGCTATGCGGTATATCTTTTCGTCCGCCCCTTCTCAAGCGTCAGGGCATAGTCATTGGGTTGTCAAATGACGTGCTATATGCCTGCCTCACCCGAGGCAACCTCAAGTTAGTGTAGAATGTCCAGAGATAGGGGACAGATCTAAGGAGGTAGTGGGTAGAAAAATAAGGGGTTTAAAAAGACGGTGACTCCCCAAAATAGGATTTTATTAGAGCAAAAAAAGGTGAGTACCGTTGGTTAAAAAGTGTTGGTTATATTGAGTAATTGAGTTACCGGATTACCATATAACTCTTAAAGACAAGTCGACATGTTTCAGCTCACCTAGGGCCCGAAGGTCTGCGGAGCTTTCGTCAGGACAAATACAAAAAGACAGGACACAAAAATTGGGTACGGAAAGTACTTACACAACTTGTGTAGTTTTCTTGGTTATTTGCGAAGATCTCATATTGAGATTCCTATAACAAGGGAACAAAAGACAATGCAGATGTACATTTTCATATAATAAAGGCATATGACACGCTTGCGCAGCTTGGAACTTCAAGCTGGGAAAGGAGAGCAAAAATTCTGCAAATAAAGTGCGCCAAACTGCGGGCACTGGAGGGGAAGTGGGTCTAGAAGAGTAGAACAAACGGAGGTTCAATTCACTGGAGTTCAGGACATTAAAAATGGGGTGGTTAGCAGCAGGAGGTAGTTAAAGTTTAAAAGTAGGTCCTTAGGTTTAAGGCACAGTGCTGTAGAGAAGGTAATGTTGGAGTAGTTATATCTCACATACCTTCGTCAAGAGTTAATATCTCCACCTCAGGTTGCATATAGAGTCGCAATTAATCGCGGTCTTTGCTACAAAATAAAACAAAAGGTATAGTCATGGATTGTGCCTTAAGAATGTAGACTAGTACCGAAGGTCTGGGGACGTTTGTAGAAGTAGCTGGCCGCCATTCTTACCCGCATGTAGGCTAGCATTAGCTCCTGGTGCTGACTCTGCCCCTGGAAAGAGAAGAGGATCTACTCTGGTCACTATTTATAGCGGAAAAATAGAAAAGGGGTTACCAGGTGGGAATAACCTACTTCAAGATGGTGGTTTAAGCGCAGGTTGGTAGTGCACTCATTAATGTGCGGCATGTATGGAACCTGTGTTTAAGATAACAATTGCCACCGGAGAGATACGTATGGGTCGATGTGACATACGGATTCTCTAGGAAGGAGAATTACAAGGGATATGCATTGTAGTGTTCAAAAGAAGTTCAGAGAAAACAGATTTAGGTGAACTGGTGCCATGGGATATTATCGTTCAACCCCGATAGGTGAGTTTTGAGGCGATTGACCCATCGCTGTTCCTTTTCGAAAAGGATCTGTTCAGCATTTTGGTTTCTATCGTGGAGCATTTCAAGGATTGTCCAACTTAAGTCGTCGCATGAGTGTCCAACTTCCACAAAATGAGTACAGAGTTTTGTGGTGTTTTTCTTCAGTCTTACATTACTTCTGTGCTCACCTATGCGTATTTTGACTTTTCTGCATGTCATGCCCACGTATTTCAGTTGGCAGGGGCATGTAACCAGGTACACCACGTGTGTTGAATTGCAGTTCGTGTGTGATCTTTGGGTCCAGATTAGGTCATCGGTCAGCTGTAGTGTCTTAGTGGGCTTGGTGAATTTACACACGCCACAGGTGCCACAGGGAAAGTGTCCCGTAACTGGGGCCATGTTGACATTTCTGATAGTCGATACTGGCAGGTTTTTCTTCTTTGGTCGAGTGTGCACCAGCACATCTTTCAGATTCTTTGTTCTTTTGTTTGCGAATCTGGGTTTTGGCCAATTAAACGTCCCTGAGGTCACTATTCGCCAGTTTTGTCTTATTAATTTTTGGATCTCGTAACTGGCTGGGCAGTAAGTTGTTACGCAGGTAACCAGGTCTTTTACTGGTTCTTTTTCGTGCTCTTGAAGCAGGCATTCACGTGGTTGGTTTTTGGCTCTCTTTCTGCATTTTGCTATCACACGGGGCGTGTAGTCTCTAGCTCGCAGTTTTTTGCTCAGGACCGTGGCTTGTTCTCTGTAATCACATTCTTTGCTGCAGTTACGTTTGTGTCGAAGAAATTGACTATATGGCAGATTGTCTCTGAGAGGACGAGGGTGGTAGCTTTGGTAGGACAATAGACTGTTCTTGGCCGTTGGTTTTGTATAAGTCCTCGTCTCAAGTTTGCCATTTTCTGCGAAGATAGTCAGATCGAGAAAGTCAATGTTCGTATGGCTGGCGGTGTAGGTAAATTTGAGCCAGCGATCTCTGCTGTTCAGCCATTCAATGAATGATGCAAGGTCTAGTTTGGTTTCCCAGATCAACAGGATGTCGTCGATGTAACGTTTCCAGTATTTAATACTGGAAACGAACGGGTTCTCGTCGCTAAGAACAAACTTCTGTTCGAATTGGCTGACGTACAATCCTGCTACTGATGGCGCAAAAGCGCTCCCCATGGAGGTCCCGTGGCACTGAAGGAAGAGGAGTCCATTGTATTCAAAATAGTTCTCTTTTAAAGCTAGCCTGCAGCATTCCAGGACAAAATGACGGGGTGTCCGGTGGGACCATTCTTCTTGGAAGAGTAGATCCTCGAGCATCTGCATGGTGTCATCCTGTGGTAAGCTCGTGTACAGCGATTCGACGTCTAGTCCTACTAGGATCATGCTCATCGGGTCGAATTCTTTATCTGCAATCTGTATCAACAGATCGCGGGTGTCTTTGAGGTATGTCGGGGTTCTCTGGACGATTGGTTTCAGATATTCATCCGCAAATTTTGAGAGGGGTTCGAGGAGCGAGCCAATCCCCGACACAATTGGGCGACCTGGCGGTGGTAACTTGTTTTTGTATGTTTTTGGGAGCGAGTAGAAAAACGGTATTTTCGGTATATCCAAAGGCCTCTCGGTGCTGATTTTGTTCTCAAATATTCGGTCATGATAATCCCATGTATGGCAGTTCTTATCTGTTCTCTCTTCTTGTTTGTTAGGGTATCCCATTCAAACAAGAAGAGGCCTTTGGATATCCAATGCACCGAGAATCTTCCTACATGATTTAGCATTCCGCAGAGACTGGTCCTCCATATCCTGGAAGTGTACTTTGGACTATTTAGTACTTATAGTCAAGACAGCCAAAAGACTATCAGACGCGCGCTGTTAGGGGAAATCCTAACTTGTGAAACCCAATTGAAGAATGGCATCAATCCACAAGTCTACAAAAAAAGATTAGACGAGATCAACAAAGAAATGGACGAAACCCAACAGTTTCTCATGCAAAACAAACTACAAAAACTAGCGAAAGATCTCAAAAAATTTAGCCAAGAACGTATGCACCCCTACTCCAAGGAAGATTATACTGTCACTGAGATCACCTCTGATACAGACTCTGGAGGGTGGTCGTCTGATGGCTCAGAGGGCAACTCTGACCAACAAATGTCTAGGAGAGGACGCAACAACTCGAGGTTTAGAGGCCCACGACGTGGGAATAGAGGCAACAGATGGCACAGACCTCCATTCTTTCCGGGAAACCCAATGCCCTTTTTTCAACCTTTCATGCCCCCATATGGAGGCTGGATGAACCCAATGAACCCCTACAACCAAGGGAATGACAAACAACAACAAATGGGGAACCAAATGCTACACAACCAGATTCCGCCACATCAATCAGCGCAGCCTTTTTTAGGGAGAGGCCAAAATCAACCAAGAGGGAAAAAGAAAAACATAAGCTGGCAAGATCGCCCTCCCAATGTACAAACCCGCAGCATGTCATCAGCACAGACGGAACAGAACAAGAAGAATCACTAATAGTGAATCTAACAGACACCATCCTGTCTCAAGAGCAAACTACAGTCCTGAACAAAGGCCTTGGTTTCGTCCCGACCCCAACGTTGGATCCCTTCAAACTTAAATGCGAATTGTCTGAATTCTGCAGGACATTAAAATTGAAGGCATTCTTTGACGGCTCACCCCAGCCTACTAATGAAGGAGACACTACGTTAAGGAGGAAGTCCAAATTTTTACCCCCCACCAACAATGTACCGGTCGAAATACTAGCTTTCGAACAGGCAATTTTGAAAGGAATAGACAACCTTGACAAAAAGAAAAGACCCTTTCAAAACCTCACCAAAAAAGAAAGACATGCCCTCGAAGAGCTACGAGAAAATGATGATATAATCATCAAACCAGCGGACAAGGGTGGGGGAATTGTGATCCTCACTAAGGAAGGATACAATCAGAAATGCCTTGCTCTACTATCAGATGAAACTTTCTACCGGAGATTAGACTCTGATCCAACGGCTAGACTCACCGACACGATCGCAATAATGATTCATGAGGCAGAAGTAAACAGATGGATATCCAAAAAAGAGGCTGATTTTTTGACTCCACGAATACCGAAAATACCGTTTTTCTACTCGCTCCCAAAAACACACAAAAACAAGTTACCACCGCCAGGTCGCCCAATTGTGTCGGGGATTGGCTCGCTCCTCGAACCCCTCTCAAAATTTGCGGATGAATATCTGAAACCAATCGTCCAGAGAACCCCGACATACCTCAAAGACACCCGCGATCTGTTGATACAGATTGCAGATAAAGAATTCGACCCGATGAGCATGATCCTAGTGGGACTAGACGTTGAATCGCTGTACACGAGCTTACCACAGGATGACACCATGCAGATGCTCGAGGATCTACTCTTCCAAGAAGAATGGTCCCACCGGACACCCCGTCATTTTGTCCTGGAATGCTGCAGGCTAGCTTTAAAAGAGAACTATTTTGAATACAATGGACTCCTCTTCCTTCAGTGCCACGGGACCTCCATGGGGAGCGCTTTTGCGCCATCAGTAGCAGGATTGTACGTCAGCCAATTCGAACAGAACTTTGTTCTTAGCGACGAGAACCCGTTCATTTCCAGTATTAAATACTGGAAACGTTACATCGACGACATCCTGTTGATCTGGGAAACCAAACTAGACCTTGCAACATTCATTGAATGGCTGAACAGCAGAGATCGCTGGCTCAAATTTACCTACACCGCCAGCCATACGAACATTGACTTTCTCGATCTGACTATCTTCGCAGAAAATGGCAAACTTGAGACGAGGACTTATACAAAACCAACGGCCAAGAACAGTTTATTGTCCTACCAAAGCTACCACCCTCGTCCTCTCAGAGACAATCTGCCATATAGTCAATTTCTTCGACACAAACGTAACTGCAGCAAAGAATGTGATTACGAGAGAACAAGACACGGTCCTGAGCAAAAAACTGCGAGCTAGAGACTGCACGCCCCGTGTGTTAGCAAAATGCAGAAAGAGAGCCAAAAACCAACCACGTGAATGCCTGCTTCAAGAGCACGAAAAAGAACCAGTAAAAGACATGGTTACCTGCGTAACAACTTACTGCCCAGCCAGTTACGAGATCCAAAAATTAATAAGACAAAACTGGCGAATAGTGACCTCAGGGACGTTTAATTGGCCAAAACCCAGATTCGCAAACAAAAGAACAAAGAATCTGAAAGATGTGCTGGTGCACACTCGACCAAAGAAGAAAAACCTGCCAGTATCGACTATCAGAAATGTCAACATGGCCCCAGTTACGGGACACTTTCCCTGTGGCACCTGTGGCGTGTGTAAATTCACCAAGCCCACTAAGACACTACAGCTGACCGATGACCTAATCTGGACCCAAAGATCACACAAGAACTGCAATTCAACACACGTGGTGTACCTGGTTACATGCCCCTGCCAACTGAAATACGTGGGCATGACATGCAGAAAAGTCAAAATACGCATAGGTGAGCACAGAAGTAATGTAAGACTGAAGAAAAACACCACAAAACTCTGTACTCATTTTGTGGAAGTTGGACACTCATGCGACGACTTAAGTTGGACAATCCTTGAAATGCTCCACGATAGAAACCGAAATGCTGAACAGATCCTTTTCGAAAAGGAACAGCGATGGGTCAATCGCCTCAAAACTCACCTATCGGGGTTGAACGATAATATCCCATGGCACCAGTTCACCTAAATCTGTTTTCTCTGAACTTCTTTTGAACACTACAATGCATATCCCTTGTAATTCTCCTTCCTAGAGAATCCGTATGTCACATCGACCCATACGTATCTCTCCGGTGGCAATTGTTATCTTAAACACAGGTTCCATACATGCCGCACATTAATGAGTGCACTACCAACCTGCGCTTAAACCACCATCTTGAAGTAGGTTATTCCCACCTGGTAACCCCTTTTCTATTTTTCCGCTATAAATAGTGACCAGAGTAGATCCTCTTCACTTTCCAGGGGCAGAGTCAGCACCAGGAGCTAATGCTAGCCTACATGCGGGTAGGAATGGCGGCCAGCTACTTCTACAAACGTCCCCAGACCTTCGGTACTAGTCTACATTCTTAAGGCACAATCCATGACTATACCTTTTGTTTTATTTTGTAGCAAAGACCGCGATTAATTGCGACTCTATATGCAACCTGAGGTGGAGATAATAACTCTTGACGAAGGTATGTGAGATATAACTACTCCAACATTACCTTCTCTACAGCACTGTGCCTTAAACCTAAGGACCTACTTTTAAACTTTAACTACCTCCTGCTGCTAACCACCCCATTCGTATTGTCCTGAACTCCAGTGAATTGAACCTCCGTTTGTTCTACTCTTCTAGACCCACTTCCCCTCCAGTGCCCGCAGTTTGGCGCACTTTATTTGCAGAATATTTGCTCTCCTTTCCCAGCTTGAAGTTCCAAGCTGCGCAAGCGTGTCATATGCCTTTATTATATGAAAATGTACATCTGCATTGTCTTTTGTTCCCTTGTTATAGGAATCTCAATATGAGATCTTCGCAAATAACCAAGAAAACTACACAAGTTGTGTAAGTACTTTCCGTACCCAATTTTTGTGTCCTGTCTTTTTGTATTTGTCCTGACGAAAGCTCCGCAGACCTTCGGGCCCTAGGTGAGCTGAAACATGTCGACTTGTCTTTAAGAGTTATATGGTAATCCGGTAACTCAATTACTCAATATAACCAACATTTTGTTAACCAACGGTACTCACCTTTTTTTGCTCTAATAAAATCCTATTTTGGGGAGTCACCGTCTTTTTAAACCCCTTATTTTTCTACCCACTACCTCCTTAGATCTGTCCCCTATCTCTGGACACTTCTACACTAACTTGAGGTTGCCTCGGGTGAGGCAGGCATATAGCACGTCATTTGACAACCCAATGACTATGCCCTGACGCTTGAGAAGGGGCGGACGAAAAGATATACCGCATAGCCTACATCCGAGTCAATCAGCGTCTATGAGGGTTGTCAAAAATAACCAATGGTTATTGTAGATACCAGTGTCCATTCCCATTTTTTGATTATTTCTAGATCTACCCTAGGGAACTGAATGGACTCCAATTCCTCTTCCCTCCCTTTTGATGAAAGCTTTATGAATTGCAGCAATAAAAGTTTCAAAAACGAAAAGTCTCAGACAGCTAATAAAAGCAGGGTCTCACGTTGGGACAGTTTTCGCTTTGGGACATTTTTTTCATTGGTTGCTCCTTTGCGATTGACTGTTCCATCTCAAGTATTTGTAATCCCAGGGCCCTGCACGCACTGTGGAAACAGCGACCTGGTTCTCATCGCTCCAACAGTGCCCATAGCCAGGTTAGGCAAGCTGACCTGCAAACAAAGTGCCGAAGGGGTACTCGCGCGATATTCACCCGCTGACCTTAAGGCGCGGCACGCCATACAATGCACAGAAGAAAATGTGTGAATGAATGAACGTGCCACAAAACCCAGCGAGGAGCGTTTCACGCCTGATATGGGACTCCTCTTCCGAAATTCACCGAGGGGCGGGCGTGAGGCAACCAATGTCTGCTATGGCAACAACTGGATAATATGATGATGTGTTTTATCTAGGACCCGATCAATATTGTGACCTTTTGCCCCTATACGGCTATGATCAATAACATATCCCTCCATTGGCATAATAATCAGAGCCATATTTTAGCAAGTCGCCTCTGCAGTCCATGACAGTCCATGACACATCAGAAGCCACTTCCTTAGATTCCTAGATAGCACACTGAGTTCTTTCGACACACCAAACCCCCAGCAACCTGGGAAAGCCCCACTTACTTTGTTTTGATTTGTAATAGAACTCCTGCGAACACTGTAAGAACGACCAGTTCTTAGTGACATCTTTATTGATGTCTTATGTCCAACACCTACGTCAAACTCGGCACCTTTCAGGTATAAATATACCAACGTTGCCTTAAGCAAACACGCGGTGGTGGTGAATACTGGAGCAGATCAGCTGTCCCCTTGCAGAAAGGCCAGCAGATGCGAGAAGCCCACGGACGCTGCCCCTCCTCTTTGACGCGCTGAGAAAGACGCTGTCTTTTCTCCTGCAGAGAAAATCCAACTCCGGCGTTTCCAGCCTACCCTTGCGGGTGACTGGAATATCGAGTCCTGAGAGGAGATACCAGACCTCCAACATTCTATTCCAGAGGTACGGTGCTGACTAAACCCTTAGAGAGAATTCTTGAAGCAAACCCTTGGCAAAACCAACTTAACTTAAACTTACTTACTCCCTCCCACGTGTTAGGCTTAGGTCAGGTACACTGGGGCAGGCGTAGTTAGAAGCACCAGTTGAGAACGTTAGCCAATGTATATATGAATGTATATATTTTATTCATTTTAACCATCTTATGGCTAAGAAACCATATCAATGCTTTTACAGTATTATTTCGTAATACTCCTATTACTGTACGCACTTTTTATAATAACAAGTCTTGCAATTGTGGCAATTAATTTCTCTTGCATGAGAAGAAAGACTGTTCAATAAATACTACCTTTTATTGAAAACGCCCGTCTCTCTATTCTCTGCATCCTGGTGAAAGTAATTCTGCACAACTGACTGAGTGAAATAGCTGTCTATTGTTTCACATGACTCTAGAGATTGACTCTTATTCTGAGGAGCAAAGTTGTCATGTTTATGCGGTTGTTGGAAAACTGAATCCCTTCTTGTCTGAGCCAAAGAAGCTGATCACTTCCTATTCAGTCGAGAAAGTTTCCAGTGACCTCTGAGCTAGCTGGTACAAACCCAATTAAGTCTAACATAGTCAGTAGAGACCTAGAAGACCTCAGTCCTACGTCTATACTGCTGTTTATGTTATTCCAATGCGCAGGGCCTATAGGGAAAATAGGAACTACACTACATGGAGCCCAACGTTTGGTAAGGCGATCAAACTATCGCAAGACGTTAGAGTAACTCAGTCGTGCTTTTTCACACAGACCCTTTCTCCCGTAAATACTCCAATAGACGTCTGGAGTGGGTGAAAGGTTAAAATCTGCCGGAACTTAGTATTTTGAAAGTTTTATATAGCGCGAACAGGATCTTTGCAGATATCAGAGCGCTTTACACGGCTGGGAATGCCAGCAAGAGAGTGGGGTTAAATGTGTGCATAGATAGTCAGTAGCATCAATAATACAGGTAAGATACATATTCATAGAGTTCGAACAGCAAGTTAAATGTGTGCGTAGATAGTTAGTAGCGAGAATAATTCAGGTGAAATACATAGTCGCGGTGTTACTCCAACTCAAAATGGCTCAAGGTGAAATACATAGTCATAGAGTTCGAACAAAGTAATACAGGTCAGAGTAGGGTCTTTCGAAATCCAAGCTAATAGGTCAAGTGTATTTGGCCATAAAAATAGCTTTTACTTCTTTCTTAAAAAGTGTGAAGGAGGAGATGAGCCTGGTTTCAGGAGGGAGTGAGTTCCAAATCCTGGGTGCCATTCCTGAGAAAGAGCGTTTATAGGTTTTTACCTTCCGGAATCTTCGAGGTTTTAGCAGAAGATTGTCTGTGCCTCTAGTGTTTCTAGAGCCGCCAGAGATTGACAGCTTCTGAGTGAGGTATCCGGGAGAGCTCAGATGTAGAGCCTTGTGTGTCATGCAGGCGATTTTCAAATGTATTCTGGCTTCAAAAGGCAGCCAGTCCAGCGTTTTCAGATCAGGTGTGATGTGCGAGTGTTTTTTTGATCCAGTGATGAGTCTGGCTGCAGCGTTTAGAGAGGCTCTTAGGGGTGCAGTGCTGGTTAACGGGAGACCGCAGAGGGCGGTGCTGCCGTATTCAATTCGCGGGATTACTAAAGCTTGTACTGCAGTTTGGAAGTCTTTGGCTGGTAGAAGGGTTTAAGTTTTCTCAGTGTATTGATTTGGAAGTTCGCTCCCTTCGTGGCCTTGCTGATATGCTGCTGCATGTTAAGGTTGGAGTCGAGGGTTATGCCTAAAGATTTCGCTGAGTCCACTATGATGGGTTGGACATTGAGTGCCGTTAACTGTTTAAGCCAGGTTTGCGTGATGGGGATCTTCGCGGGAGGTGCAATCAGCAGGAATTCTGTTTTCAGAGCATTGAGTTTGAGATGATTATCAGCAAGCCAGGATTGGGTGCTTCTAATCGTAGAGTTCAGTAGTAAAATGTCGTTGGGAGATTGTAATTTGAGATATAGTTGGGTGTCATCTGCGTACATGTGAAAAAGTACATTGGATGCTTGAAGCAAGGTGGTGAGAGGTTCCATAACTAGGTTGAACAGGGTTGGTGATAGGGAAGATCCTTGGGGGACGCCTACCGACACAGGTATTGGAGAGGACATCAGGTTGTTACTCTTGAATTTCTGCGACCTGTTGTGTAAAAAGGAGGTGAACCACTTGAGAACAGTCCCAGAAAGACCCATTCTTGTGCTCAGAAGGTCGAGTAACTTCTCATGTTTGACAGTGTCGAATGCCGAAGAGAGATCAAGCAGGATGAGGAGGCAGGTATCACCTTGATCTAGGATTTGAAGGGCGTCGTCAATTATGTAGAGGGAAGAGATTCCTATGTAGAGTTTCTGGTTTATTCAACGTTGAAGGATACAGTGTTCCAAAATATTGTGCACCTAATCTTTGTCTCCTTGAAACCTGATCTGCAACAAAAGACCTTTCTGACAGTAAAATGCCAGGAGAAGGCGAGAACAACGGGACCGCTGAAGCCGCAGTAAATGCGACTCAGCAGGACTATGATGAAACAGGGATTTATCCACCGGGTGCAAATATCATCCCGGCAAACATAAGAAAAACTATAACGTTAAAACTTATAGAAAACGGACTGACCTCACGAGGGGGTACAGTCATTTTCGTGATAGAGGCACACGAATATCGGCAGACAGAGGTATTCTATTCATGGATAAACTTTCCAGCAGCAAACGCTACAACACATGAATTCCACTATTACAAAATAGAGGAACCACCGGAAGAGTACGCTCCTTTCAAGGAGATTGAAATCCCATTAAAATACCAAGAGCACCTGCTCTGGTTTAAAGGCGCCCTAAAACACAATGATCACATCACCAGGCTCGGGCCACTAGGTAGACCAGGAGCAACGTGGCCGGTTCTAGCCAGCTACACACCACATCCAGACATTGAAAAAATGTCAAAAGAAGAACTTTTAGCACAGCTAAAATTTTTAATTAAAATACACAGACAGTTAGTTCAATATGTAATGCGGACTGCAACAGTCCAACCAGCTGTTAATGTTTCACAGCTGACCCCTCATCAGGGGAACACTAATAAAATTACACCACAAAACATACAATCATGTCTTGGTAAAACACCCATAAAACGGGAACAAATTCCTTTCTGGTTAGCACAGAAAATTACTCAAATAGAGGCAGTATTCCCGAATACTACCCCTATTGAGAAACACAGAATTCTGACTATCTGCCTTCTAATGGGGGTCGCACCACATGTGGAGGACTGTGACACTTGGGGTACAGTCTTTGCTTCCATTTGCATAAAAACACATGGTGTTCCGTCCATGGCGGCAATACCAGATGTGCTGAAACAGATTCAGAATGAATACGGTCCAGAACCTGCTTTAACTCTTGGTATGAAATTACTGAAAGACTTCAAGCAGGTCTCGGCTATATTACTAGCCAACATAAAAGGAGAAGCAGCATCTGTGGCGATCCGCCAGAAATTGAAAGAAACAGATATAACAGATCAACCAATTGAGCTCGCCAGAATCATAGAAAAATGCTATGAGGAACTAGGTAGAGATAGTTTGGGTGGGAAACCAGTAAAAGCCCAACTACTCGAAAATCCTGAAAAATTATTTATAAAAAATAATCTAAACACTCCTAAAAAGAGCTGGGATGTAAATAAACAATCCACTCCCAAAGAAAAAGTTTTCCAGTCCAGAGGAAGGTCTCCTCGGCGGAGGGAAAGAACTCTGAATCGAGAACACCAGTCTCCCCAGTGGGAGCCCTCTGAAAAAAGACACAACCTTAGAAATAGGGATAACTTGAAAAAACCTGATAGATATCAAAGTATTGATACACGTCCCTCTTGATCTTTTTCGCAGAAATCGGACAGAAGAGGACGGTCAGACCCAGAAGAGCACACCAAGTCCAAAGACAAGGATCCTGCTCAAAGTAAAAAGTTACAATTTCCAAGAAAGAAGGTAGCCAGTATTAGAGTAATCGAACATGCAGAGAATACTGAGGACACAGCTGAAAAACGGAGAGTGCGCACAGACAATGCTAGACAGTGCAGCAGAAATCAGCATAGCTCGCAAGATCCTGATGAGTCATCTGGAGACAGTGGACACGAATGAGTACATTCGAGTAGAAACTGCAGACACCAGAGTTAGCGAACCTCATAAGATATACGAAATAACACTGCGTATAGACGGAGATAAGACTAGGAAAATAAGGAGTCTATTTTGGGACAACCTCTCAAAAGGCTATGACATCCTGTTAGCTGAGAAAGATTGGCCCCCAGAGTTCATCAGGGAGTGCCCTCATGGCGAAGAAATGATTATGCCTGCCTTCTCAAATCACATTCCAATTCACACTAAATATGTATATGCAAGGAAATGGGCAGTAGCTCAAGCACCTGCATTATATAAGAATCATGTAGGATGGGATGAGGACTCTCCTCCTCACAAAATCCAGTTAAAAAGTCAACCTACTGCACAAACACAGTACCCAATTAAGCAAGAAGCTAAAAAACAGGTCAGGGAGATTTTAGATCAACTTGAATACCAAGGGGTAATTGAAACATGCACCTCTCAAATAAACAATCCTTTGTTTCCTGTCTCCAAACCAGACAATTCATATTGTCTAGTCTTGGACTACAGACACCTTAACTCATGTTGCAAAACATTTGCAGTACAAAACTCGCACAGTGCGGCACTAATGAATAACATAGTTCGGAAAAAATACAAAACCACCTTAGACATTTCTAATGGATTCTTTTGTCAAAACATTGCACCAGAAAGCAGGTATTTGACCGCTTTCTCAATAATGGGTTCACAGAAAAATTTCTGTCGACTCCCACAGGGATTCAAGAATAGCCCAGGATTATTTTCAGCCAGAGTAACAGAGTTACTACAAATATATGATGATGAGGCATTATCTCATGTCGATGACATCTATCTTACAGACGACGACTTGGATACTCAGTTGAAAAGAGTGAACACCATAATACTTGGGTTCGCAGCAGAGGGTTACAAATTCAACTTTAAAAAGTCACGAATTGCCCATCTGACAGTTCTGTTTTTAGGATAAGAATTATCAAGTGAAGGAAAATGCCTAGCGGACAACTTCTTAGAGAAGTGCGCTGTACTCCAAGCACCAAAAACGCTGAAGAACTTACAATCGATTCTAGGCTTCCTGAATTTCGGAAGAACTTACATATTAAACTATGCAGAGAGTATCAAACCTCTCTACGAATTAATAAAACCTGATTTTAAACCAATCAACTGGACTCAAAAACACACAGAAATTTTGAGATCACTGCAAACAGACATGTTAGCTATAACAAAATTAGAAACACGTGACAATACACAAAACCTTGTAATCCGGGTCATCTCAGGAAGATGCGGATTCACGTACCTAACCTCTAATGAGGGAGAAACTGTACCAATAGCTTAGAAATCACATTTGTACACACAAGCAGAAAAAAGATTCAGTCTCACAGAAAATACTGCAAAGGCAGTGCGAACTGCTGTAGCAAGAGAACGAGCACTGGCTCAAGGGAAAAGAATAACTGTTTTTACAGCGGAATCAGCCTTTAAGGCACTATTCAGCCCAATCAACCTGCCAACAGTGGCATTCGATCCAAAATGGATCCAGTGGAAAAGTTCTCTTGATACAGAGAAAGTGACATACTATTTTGTCCAGAACATGAGAAACATGAATGATTTAAAATATGAAAAAGAATATCCTCTGCCATTCGAAATTCTGCCTCTACAACAGTACTCTTGTATAATCTATACAGACAGATTTGTACAGCATTACAATGTAGAAGATAAAACCTACAATGCAGCCTGCGCGATTGTTAAAGGTCGCTGGCTCTGCGGTAAATTCAGACCGAAAATAACAAAAACTGAATCACTGAGAAAATGTTCGGCTCGGCGCGCTGAAATCATATCTTTGAAGTTGGTGCTTGAAAATGCCGAACGCGAATTCCCGACACTAATCGTGTGCGATTCGAATTCTTGCGTCAATTCTTACAATAATGATTTGCAGAGCTGGGTTCAAAATGATTACAAAGACGACACAGGTGCCACATTCAAGCATAAAATGCTTTGGAAACAGTAGTTCTTTTACAGAAAGAACTACAAAAGACTCATGTGATACACACTCTGAGTCATCAACGTGATGGCGTTCACGTTGCAGGGAATTCATTGGCTAATTCAGCCACAGCGGAAGCAACTAAACCGGCATCCGTAGCCACTAAAAAGCGTTCAGAAAAATACATAGACGGGGAAACTATGCTGGCAGTCAAAACGCATTTAAAAGGCGACTGTGCAGCACTACCTGTAAACTATCCACTCAATTATACATACGTAATTGATGCAAACTCCGTTCCTTTTGCTCGAATCCCAGGAGTGGGGGATAGAGTGATTCCAAACACGAATCGGAGAATCCTATTAATAGCAGACGCACACATAGGTGAAGGTCCAAGGCACAAAAAGATCAAAGAATCTCTGACTGACTTACAATCAGAGTACTGGTGGCCGGGGATGAGCCTGCACCACTATAAATATGTAAAGAACTGCCCGGACTGCGACAGAGATCGCAGTAACGAGTCAGCCGGAGTAATGCCATGGCCATGAAATCCAGCGTCCTATTAATTTCCTTTTTAAGAATACATTCACTTAAAAAATGTGGCCCCAGCGCTCGGCTGACGCCAGAACTGTTATAAAAGATTTGCGATTCTGTATCGGCACAAACGCAATAGCCATGCTTCATTCTGACGAGGGTCCTGCTTTTAGCTCTCGAGCTTATAAGGAGGCCATGACCAGCATGGGCATTGGATTGCGGTTCTCTTGTCCCTTCCATCCTGAGGGTAATGGGGTAGTGGAAAGAAAAAAACGAGACATAAAGCAATCTATAACAGCAAAGGTATTAGGTTCGGGTGATGGGTGGGTCAAACATTTAACAAGTGTCCAACGTAGTCTTAATAACTTGCCAAGAAATTCTCTAAAAGGTTTCAGCCCGTACGAACTATTGTTCGGAACTAGAATGTATGTTCAGGACCATGAAAGTCAGGCTTCAGTGGTAAAAGATGAAAATAAAGACTTTAACATCAAAGACCGTTTGGCTGTTTTACAGGACTTGAATGAAACAAGAAAAGCCCTGAGCAACATAAAAGCAAAACAACAGCCAACAACCACTGAAGACACACCACCGGTCCCAGCAAGAACTGTCTGGATTCCAAAGATTGGGGATCTGGTCAGAGAAAAAATAGCGGTGAAGAAGGAATTTGGGCCTTCTTACAGAAAAGCAGTACCTGTCTTAAGCATCAACGGAACGAGATCAGTAGTACTACCGCCCCTTGCTGGTAAAAAGGAGAACCAAGTTGTATCCATCGACCTGGTGAAACCACAATCATGTGGCCTATAATAAATAGTAGGCCAAGTGGACTCCCAAGAAGTAACAGAATACCCATATTTGCTAGTATCCAAGAGGTTCAAACTGAAAGACTAATCACATTTGATAAACCTGCAGTGCACAAAAAAGGACTATGCAACAATGCCATGGAACTCAAATCAAATCAAATCAAAACATCTTTATTCGGTTTCCATTTGTGAAAGCCATAAAAGTACATAAAAATACAATAAATATTAAAAACCATTGTTCGTTCGTTACAAAAAGGGTTATAAAAAAACGTTTTAAGATCCTTTTTCGATAAAGAGCTGCTACATATCATTATAAGTTAATGCGGTGCCTAATGCATAGTTTTAAATATTGTGCCACTGATTTTGTCATTAAGTTATTTTCCAAAAATTGCAGTGCCAAGTAGGCAGGGCGACATCTACGGATGTTCATAACTTTTAGTAGTGGTAATATCCACCTCCTGCGTAGTGGCGTGTAAAATTTGCAAAAGAAAAGGACGTGAATTGTGGACTGTGGAGACGTTAGGTCGCAGGGACACGCCGAGATATGAGTCCATACATTCTGGGTGGGAAATAAAACCATAAAATGATATAAATTAAACCTGAAACGAGTGAGGAGAAGTTTTTCGAATCGCGACAAGTCGTACTGCAGATAAGGTTGAATGGTTGGGACCAACTGTATCAATAGGCATTGTTGAACTGATGGCTTACCTATTTCACACGACATCCGTAGTTCAGATAAATGCGACAGACAGAGTGATTTTAGATCTTTTTTTGTTATGTCTGTTACAGACGGTGGGTCGTCAAAGAATCTCGGGAAGCCAATGTCAGTAAAAAAAGATTTTACATAGACCAACCATTTTATCTTTTTCATGTGCTCTAGATTCATGCAGTCCTCTATTATTGTTCGTGTGAGATGGCATTCCTTCGTGGCCCATATTCTGCGCCATAGCATGATAGGCTGAATCTTGATGATGTCAGATATATAATGTACCCCGAGTTCGAGGTGACAGCCAAATGTCGTTGTGCTTTTTGGAACAGCCAGTAGAAACTTTAAGAAGGAGTTTTCAACTTTTTGTAGTTGTTCGACATTTGTTGTACCCCAGACTCCTGCTCCGAAGGTGGCTGTACTAATGCATTTTGCATTATATATCTTGATCATTTCGTTCGGAGGTCTTTTTCCCAAACGAAGTGAAAATGCTTTTAAGGCACCGACTGTTCTTATGAGAGCTAATTTTCTGGAATTGATTGCTTCTCTCCAGTTAAACGCCTCGTCAATAGTAATGCCAAGATAAGGATATGTGTTGACTCTTTCGAGGGGCAATTTGTCCACATAGATTTTTTTCACTTTTTTCCCTTTATTACCAGCGTGCATTACATAAGTTTTCCTTATGTTCACTTTTAGATTTAAACTGGTCATAAAGGTGCAATAGTTGTTTAAAGCCCTCTGAAGCTGGACTGGTGTTCGAGCCAGAATTACCGAGTCGTCGGCATATAGTAACGCTGGAATCTGCCGACGACCGGCTTCTGGGAGATCTTTAATGCCCTTTAGCATTGCAGCCTCAAGACCGTTCGTGTAGAGCGTAAATAAGAAGGGGGCCAGCACACACCCTTGTCTGACCCCCTTCTGGATTGGAAAGCTGTTGGTTAGTTGTCCTGCTGTCCCAAATCTGACCTTGCCCGTGGCACCGGTGTATAGCTCGCGGAGGATGTCTACTATGGATGATTCGATCCCCATTTGTAGCATTATTGTCCAAAGCTTTGAATGTTCCACGCAGTCGAAGGCTGCTGTGAGGTCAACGTAGACCATATGTAGGCAGGACTTTTTTGCCGTTACATATTTTCCAGCGAGTAGTGTTAAATTCAAGACTTGATCCACGGTGCTCAGCCCTGCCCTGAACCCGTATTGAAGGTCTGAGAGTACCCCTTGCTCTTTTGACCACTCCTGGAGTCGATCAAGAAGTATACGCCCTAGCATCTTTCCAGTCGAGTCCAGGAGGGAGATGGGGCGGTAGCAAGTGGGACTGTCTCTGTTGCCCTTTTTGAAGATAGGGACCAGGATCGATGTTGACCAGGAGTCAGGAAGGCCAGTATCTTTTGCTGCATTTAACACTTTGGTTAAAAGAGGAGACCATAATTCTGGTAGAAATTTGTAAAGATCCATAGGAATAGACTCTGGTCCTGGTGCTTTGCCAGTTTTGGCAGATTTTATGGCATTTGTTATTTCGTTGAGTGTGAAATGTATCTCTATTGGGTATTTCACCAACGGGAGAGGATCTAGGAAAGTTTGGTCTGTAGATTTGAGCTCTCCGAAAACCCCTGAAAAGTGTTGTACCCAGTCTTCTGCACTTATGGCGACATCCAAGGAGGGGCCATCGTTATTGTCTGTTAAGAAAGGGGATTTAACTGTTTCCCAGAAGGCTGCACTGTCTTTTAGGGTACTGCTTTTTAGGAGTTGGGTCTAAAGCTTTGTTTGTAGCTCCTTTTTCCTTTGTTTGATTGCCTGTGTGTAAGATTTCCTTAGTTCAATTACCTCTTCTCTGTGTCTTGTTTTTTTTGTTAAAGCTTTCTTTAAGTTAGAGTTAGCTTTTGTGCATTTTGTGTTAAACCAGCCGTTTCTTGAGATATTATTTTGTTTAATGGGCCTGGTTAATTTGTTGCTTATTGTTTTTACTATTACGTAATAGCTATTTATGATCTCTGTAGGGTTTGTAGAAGGATCTAGAGGCATTTGTCAATTCCGTTACTGCATGTTTTAATTATTTTCGCACTGGTGAGTTCTTGATCTACATTACCCCATTTGAGAGTGTACCCGTTTAATCTGTCCAGTGTTTATGCTTCTTGGTGTAGCAAACCGGGATGAGCCTTTTCTGTTTTCTTGTGAAGATCTGGTTCTAGAGGGGAGTGGTCACTAAGTGCATTGCTGTCCACTTCAAATGATTTTATGCGCATGGCTTTGTTACTGGATATCAGAATATAGTCTATTAACGTTTCAAAACCTCTACCATGAAAAGTTGAGGTAAATTGAGTTATAGGCGTTTTTAACATGTTTGCGAACCCTATATCTAGTTCAGACATGATGGCATGCGTATTGATGCATTCGGGGGTGTGGGAAAAATGAGGTAGGGAATTTCCATATTCGTCTGTAATCCCGCAGATAGAAGCATCACTTTTTTTGCATAAATGAAGGTTGAAGTCGCCTCCCCAGATTATTGTATGTGAAACTCTAGCATGTTTTGTCTTTAGATCATTAGTCTCTTCAGAAATTTCATTTAAGGCCTTGGACAACTCCGTTGGGTTCATGTTGTTATAGAAGTTTATGAAGGTATAAACCTCTTGGTTAATTCCTTTGATGTTAATAATCTGATAGTTCTGATGAAGTGATACAGGGGTTATTTCTCGACACGGCCAGAGGTTGGAGATGTATGTGGTTAAACCTCCTTTGCTTCTCCCTAAGTTTGATTTTGTTGCCTGGGAGAAGTATGTTCTGTATCCCACGAGGTGGATTGGATTATTGAGCCATGTCTCCTGTAGGCAGATTATATCATTCAAGTGGACCAGTTCTAAAAAACTTTTTTCCAGGTATTTGGTTGCTAGCCCCGCCACATTCCAGAATAACATATTCCTGTCATGATTTTTACTGGTATTGACAGGTGGCCTTGGCTGGGCGATGATTTCATCGTTTGATTGAATGACGGGAAGATCCTGGTTCAGGATTGGTGCGTATGTCTGCACTTTTGGGGTAGTTTGTGACATGATTATGGGTCTGATGCTGGCATTAGTAAGGCAATGACGTTCTTCAGCCTGTTTTACCGTGATTTGAGGTTTTGTCATTACTATTAGTTCCTGTTGTATAGTTTTTGATGTGCAATGAGTTTTGTTGAAAATCTTGCTCTTGAGATTTTTGACTGGCCTGTTAATACAAGCTCTGTTGTTATGCGGAAAGGTCGTAATGCAGGTCTCTGATGATGGTCAGTCGACCATATCCAGGCAGCTATAACTGTTTGAAGTTGGTATTCCAGCTCATGTATCCCTTTGAGGTGGTTGACGTATCCTCCTACCATGATTATTCCAGTCACCCCAGTCATTAAAATCATTGCCCCATTCTCCCTGGTGCCAGCTCCTATAGTTGATTCTTTGGCCCCAGTCTCCCTGGTTCCAGTTTCTCTGATTGTTTCCTTTGCCCCAGTCTCCCTGGTTCCAGTTTCTCTGATTGATTCCTTGGCCCCAGTCTACCTGGTTCCAGTTTCTCTGTTCATGATCAGGGTGATTCCAAGACCATTCTGGGGGCCAGTTAAAGTCCTCAGGGCGATGATTTTGTTGGGGGTAGAAGAAGGATAGGGGTTTTACTTTTATTCCTCCGTTATTTCCTGATGAATCCCAAGAACATATGTAGTCCACCGCACGTGGGTTTTCAAGGTTGACAATTATACAGTCTCTGGGTATTGTTTTTGGTTGGTGACCTATCCATGAAGCCCTTCTTGCTGTGGTAATTCTCGTGATATTATTTGGGTGGTTGGGTCTGTTGATATTTAACCAGTAGCGAGTTTTATTTAATAAGGACCAAGTTGGTTCTTCTGTGTCATTGCTTAATTCTGGGACCCCTGTTAGAATGACAACAAAGGGTGCTGCTTCCGGTGGAAGATTTACCAATTTGGACCGTTTTCTATGTAATCGTTCTGGTTTGTTAATTTGTCTCTGTGTCTGATCATAGCGAGGGGTGTTTGATGCAGGGGGTATAGAGGGGGTATTTGCTGGGAGAGCCTTTGTATCTGGGACGTTTGCTCTAGAGGGTTTTCCTGGTGATTTGTTTTGTGTGCCTACAACTGTTTTGAGAGTTTCTAGAGAGGTCTTATTTTTTGGTGAAAGAACTGAATTATTCGATTTTTTTGCTGGCTCTCCTAGTTTTGCGTTTGTATTGTTTGTTGTAGCCGTGCTAGTGGCTGGTTGTTTTGATTTGTCTGTGGACTTCGCATTGCCTGATATGACATTAAGTCCAGGTAAATTTAGGTGTTCTTTGTTTCTTGAGTTAGAGGTTGTTTTTGAGGTAGCGACTAATATTGCTACTTGCTTCTCTATGATTTGCAAACTTTTTTGAATAGGTTGTAGCTTATATTTGACTATTTCAGCTATTTCTTTTAATAAAGAAGCTTGTGTTTTGGTGTTATTGACGTTTTTTGTTAAAGTGGGAGCTGCCGGCTTCTTGTGAATCTGCTTAGAGTTAGGTCTGTCGTTGTGATCTTCGACTAAAAGTACGTCGGAGTTGGTATTACTGTTAGATTCAGTAGAGGCAACGATGTTTCCACTGTTTGGTTTTTGAACATTATTTGAGTCACACATTTTGGGGAGTGGATCAGGGTCTGAATTTGTTACAGCTATGTTAATTGAATTTTTTAGGAGTGTTTCTTTGTGATGCGACAGTTTCGGGATTGCCCTTTCCCTAATCCCTCTTAATTTACTTTGTGTGAATTCGGTAGGTGATGGCTGCGGACTTGCAAAGATGTCAGGGGTCTGCTCAAGACCTTGGCTCAATTGTGAGTCTGACAGTTGTAAGGATACTGATAGATCAACGGTGTTCGGGATCACTTGAATATCCGCATTTGTTTCCAGATTAATACTGTTTTGTGGTGGGACATTAGGCGTTTGTGCTTGTGCTAGCATGCCCATTGACGAGCGTCTTGCTTGGTCTAGTTCGTAGGATACTCGTCGGTCGATCAGCATTACCGTTTGATCGACAGTTTGATTCACTTTGCTGATGAAAAGATCGATGGGACCAACGGTAGTTGCCATGTTTTTTAAGGTTTAGCTTCTAGAGCCTCTGGTAGTCATTGTGTGCTAACAGACAGTGATGCCAGTAGAGTGAGCTTGATTTAGATTGAGGACATAAATGACGTATGTTCGCAGGGTTACTTACTAATCAGAATTTTGCCTTGTGATGAATCTTAGGGGGGTGGGCCCAGCCCAGTCTCCTCCGGTCTGTGACGGGCTAGGACGGGCCCACCCTTGGCCCAGGCTTCGCCCAGCGTCCCGCGAGAGGGAACGGTAACGCCCTTTATGCGCCTCCTGGCGCGGCGTGGTGGGGTTGTGGCTGGAGACCTCGAGGGCTGCCGGGAGTTGTAGGCAGCCCCTCGCCTCACTCCACTCGGCGGTCCCGCTGTCGGATGTTGGGAAACAGCAGGACAGCGGGAGGTAGGCGGTGGGGGGTCTCTACAGCCCGAGATTCTGTTAGAATGATGTAGCCTTCCCCTTTGGCGCTATGCAGGTCAACAGCGGTGATCGGATCTGACAGAGCAGCGTTGCCATGGAACTCGTGCCTCTTGAAACTCAAATTGAATCAGTTCATCGAGAAACACCAGTCTACAACGAGGTAGCATCAGAATGTGCTAATGAAAATCAATCAGGAAATGCTATTCCTACAATCGACAGAACTGCCTCTGGATACTTTATCAATTTTGATAACTTTTCTACTGATCCAAGCGAACCAGAAGAAATGCCGAAAAGAAAAACATTAAAGGAAAAAGCAACAGAACTTTTTCATCAACTCAAAGAAACTTATCTTATTTCTCCTTGGTTAGAATTTTGGTTTGGGCTAGGTGTATTTTTCCTGCTGCTTTGGCTCATCATGGTACTTAGTTTGGGAAAATTCATTGAAGGGAAATACAGTACAATGGACACAGCAAGTCAGAACATCAACTTAGTTCTAAAGCCACACAAGTCATCTCACATCGAGAAAAGAGAACTATCGTCAGTGAATGTCACAGCCATTTCAATACCCGGTGGGGTAGTTTGGGACAAAACGGATTATGAAATATATGGCCCGGTCGAGCTGTTGAAATATCCACATCATTTTAAAGTTTCATTGAGTGACTTTATAAAACCTAGTACATTCTCTGATGATTGGGACTTTGAAAGTATAAATAATATGATGTCAGATTTAGTTTTATCAGCAAAATTTACAGATCATGATTATTTGCAAGGTTCATCAAATTATGAACAGATGTATTGTTTCACCCATTACGCAGACCACTATTTGCATAAATCTGCTCAACCTAGAAATGTTTTTAAATATAACCTATGGGAACATTGTGCTACTCCACCTACAAGCAGCTCAAAAACATTTTATGAGAAATTCCCATACTTCTCAGGGTTTAACACAAGTGATGCTGAAACATTTTATTACAAACTGGTAGATAAAACAGGGACAAAAAACATGCTAACATACACTAGATTGATATATTCAGAAGCATTTTTATGAAAAAATGATTACATTTGGTTTTGACTTCTGGAAAAACAACATTGAAACAAAAACAATCTGGGGTACAAAAGATTGGCAGGTACAAGGCCTAGAAGCATTATTTCGAGCCTGCATGATCCCAGAGCAAATAATGCTCTTAAATGACACAATTCAACAGACAACCTGTCTTGGCCTAGCTAAGATTAAGGACCTAAACAAACCGTTTATTCCAAAGCCAATACCTGATAATGCTACCACAGATATTGAAATAGACGTATACCAAATTTTACATCAAAACAGAACACATCCTGATTGGAAAAAGTGGTTAATCTGGCCTACAGACACGAATAACTGTCAAGATAGATTCCTGAACAAAACACAGGGGTTGAAAATGACCAGACCAGACCCTAGATACTCCTAGAGACAACATGCAGAGATAGTAACAACATACAGTGTAGGGAAACTGTGCATTGAATGGCTAGAAACATCCACACGAGCAGAAATTAAGCAACACTTATCTTTACTTAAAGACGGTGCTGACTTGCGTGATTTCATTATGGGATCACGCAAACAACATCAAAAACGTTTCATAGCGGCAAGTGTATATGTGGCATACAACGAGGCATGGAAAGTAATGCAAATTGAAACAGCAGAAAAAATACGAGAAATTGATCGTATTAATTTGGAAAAATCACTTTCTGTTGTGGACAATGGGTTAATGACTCTGTCCTCCAGAATATATTCACTGGACAGTATTGTATCACCTGCCATCGATATAATAGATCAAGACTTGCTAATGTTACAACATGGCCAGTCCCAATTACGTTCTATTGTACAGCTAGGCTGGACGTTGCAAAATCTCCATTCAGGCTATGTGCCATGGGGTTTAATCAACACAACGTCATTGTTTTCTATCTTTAACCTCACTGATAAACAAATCCGTTTGGCACAGAAAGGAGCAGACTATACAATCCTGAGCATCGAAAAACTTGAGAGATTACCATTGACAATGTCAGAAAGACCTGTCATTGAATGGATAATACACGGGATTATCACTATTCCGATTACAACTTCCCGGTTTAAAAATTGCCTTGAGTATATACCAGCAGGCCAGTATGAAAGGTTGGGTAAAGGATACATTAAGTCATCATGGAAATTACCATATACACACACATGCTACAGTGACAACGACAAAAATTTATTTCTTAGTGGTGAAAATTGCAAACATTCACTAAGCGGTATACTTTTGTGCCAGGGTATTAATTTACATGGGGCCTGTGAAGGGACTTCAAACAACCTTTCATGCCACCAGCACGTCACACCTGCAGCGCAGATAGAGCCTTTCTTTAGGCAGCTTTCTAATGGGAGTTACATTCTAATAACGGACCACAGCTGTTGTGGCTTGATGCCAGGGAAAGCATATCTCGTAAGCGTGACTTCCATGGTCACTTGCTGTATGCAAGCATTGTTTCCAAACGGCCCTGGAGACTTAGAGACTCCGATTTGGCCTCCTTTGAATATCTCTTCTATACGAATTGATACTTTAAGCAGAATGAAGTCTGTGCTTTTGCAGACAACGGTGCCCATCACTTCATCAAAAGAAACGTATGATCTCCTAGTTGCAAGGACAACATCGGAGAACCATGAACTTTTATCAACAAATTGCCCCGTGCATTTCGTAGAAATGTTAAGCCAAATCCTAAATATGTCGGATGCCAGTGGTATCTCAAACGCATTTAAGACGATTTTTTCGGGACTGCTAACACCATTCAAAGCAGTTCTGGGCATTATTCCCAATTTTGTCCATTCAGTCTTTGGCGGCCTACCACTACTTTTGGGACTCGTAGCAGGCATTTTATTTTTGACCCTTCTGCTCCGATATGGCAAGCCAAAACGCAGACATGACTCCGGCAAGGATGGAAGAGACGATCCTAGCAATGCGCTACCGGGACCGCATAACTAAGGTCCTTGGTCTGGCCCGGCTGAGAGATCTGAACATGACCTGGTTTCTTTCATTCAGACCTATATGGCAGACCTGCATCTTACCTGTGCTTCGATGTATGCTATGCGGAGAAGAATGCATGTTAGACACCTGCTTGCACTACCATCAGCAGTACCAATGAATATCAATACTTTGCTAAGTCCTGTAATGGCTCATGCATCGTGTTGTCCCCAGCGGCTACCAATCCTGATGACAGCATTCGTTGAGACTCCTGCGCTACGATTAGGTGGCGGCAGTGAAGCAAGATATGAAAGCAACATCACCCAGGTACGACCTTCTGTGAGCATTGCTGATCCAGACATCGATGATAGTAATCATTCTCACAACTGCCAGGTTACAGCACTATCGAACCTGGTCGAAGTGTCACCTGAATATGTAGACCTATTCTTTGAGAGCCTGTCTGACATGATGTTCTCCCCTGAACAGAAACAATAACTTTTGGAAAAACAAATCCGGCACACAGCGTTCCCATGAACTCTGAATTCGGCCTTCAGCTTTGTTAAACATGAGCTACTGAAAAGCTTTTGAAACTATTTTTGCCCCGCTCAACATGAGATTATTTTTTCCAAAAAATCCAAAATATTTACCTTTTTTTCTGGCACACGTACTTTGCTTAAAGTAGAACTATTCATAAAGAACAGAGCTTCTATTTTTAGTAGATCTAGAGACAAAAATTTTACCTCAGCCTCTAGCACATTTTACAGCAATTGTATTTGTATGTGATGAAATAGGCTCGCCCTTCTTTTCTGTGTTTAGAGACATTTCATGTGTAAATTTTCGCACAATTGTTCAACTGAATATATATGCAAAAGATTTTTTGAATGATTACTCTGCTTAAAACGTACAGTACCTATATCATTTTTCATGTATTTCGTATACACCGTTTTGAAATGCAAAATGTATTTTGGGGTGGGTATGAATACACATGCATCTTATTGCTTAAGTTTTTAGTAATTGATGGACATAAAACCGTGGAGTGGGTGATGTGTTTTATCTAGGACCCCGATCAATATTGTGACCTTTTGCCCCTATACGGCTATAATAAATAACATATCCCTACATTGGCATAATAATCAGAGCCATATTTTAGCAAGTCGCCTCTGCAGTCCATGACAGTCCATGACACATCAGAAGCCACTTCCTTAGATTCCTAGATAGCACACCGAGTTCTTTCGACACACTAAACCCCCAGCAACCTGGGAAAGCCCTGCTTACTTTGTTTTGATTTGTAATAGAACTCCTGCGAACACTGTAAGAACAACTAGTTCTTAGTGACATCTTTATTGACGTCTTATGTCCAACACCTACGTCAAACTCGGTACCTTTCAGGTATAAATATACCAACGTTGCCTTAAGCAAACACGCGGTGGTGGTGAATACTGGAGCAGATCAGCTGTCCCCTTGCAGAAAGGCCAGCAGATGCGAGAAGCCCACGGACGCTGCCCCTCCTCTTTGACGCGCTGAGAAAGACGCTGTCTTTTCTCCTGCCGAGAAAATCCAGCTCCGGCGTTTCCAGCCTACCCTTGCGGGTGACTGGAATATCGAGTCCTGAGAGGAGATACCAGACCTCCAACATTCTATTCTAGAGGTACGGTGCTGACTAAACCCTTAGAGAGAATTCTTGAAGCAAACCCTTGGCAAAACCAACTTAACTTAAACTTACTTACTCCCTCCCACGTGTTAGGCTTAGGTCAGGTACACTGGAATAGGAATAGTAAGAAGCACCAGTTGAGAACGTTAGCCAATGTATATATGAATGTATATATTTTATTCATTTTAACCATCTTATCGCTAAGAAACCATATCAATGCTTTTACAGTATTATGTCGTAATTCTCCAATTACTGTACGCACTTTTTATAATAACAAGTCTTGCAATTGTGGCAATTAATTTCTCTTGCATGAGAAGAAAGACTGTTCAATAAATAATACCTTTTATTGAAAACGCCCGTCTCTCTATTCTCTGCATCCTGGTGAAAGTAATTCTGCACAACTGACCGAGTGAAATAGCTGTCTATTGTTTCACATGACTCTAGAGATTGACTCTTATTCTGAGGATCAAAGTTGTCATGTTTATGCGGTTGTTGGAAAACTGAATCCCTTCTTGTCTGAGCCAAAGAAGCTGATCACTTCCTATTCAGTCGAGAAAGTTTCCAGTGACCTCTGACCTAGCTGGTACAAACCCAATTAAGTCTAACATAGTCAGTAGAGACCTAGAAGACCTCAGTCCTACATCTATACTGCTGTTTATGTTATTCCAATGCGCAGGGCCTATAGGGAAAATAGGACCTACACTACAATGAAAACTCTCTCCTCACAGAAAAATTACCCCCTCCCCCCAATTTATGCTTTTCTTTTGAAAGTTTTATATGTATTCATTTTGAAATTTTAATATAGCGCGAACATGACCCTTGCGGGTATCAGAGCGCTTTGCAATTGTTCTGAGTTAGAAAACCCTTGACAGCTCCCTCAACTTTCTGCACCCGGTTGGTGGTGAGGGAAGGGGGAGTCGGGTGTAAAGGATGGGAGGGGGGGGGAGGTCTTGTGTGTGTAATGCTGAAGATCCCTGGGGTAGAAGCCAGACGAGGGTCTGTGGGACAGAACCCATGATTGTGAACAAAGCTGCAGTTTGCCGAGCAGGGCTCGCGTGAATGACATATTTCATAATGACAAATGTATTCAGCATCAGAACGAGGCACCCGGGTGCCCACACCTCAATACCATCCACCCCGTGCCATCACCCCCACGAAGATGCTGGCCTCCGCCAAAGGCAGTTTTCTGATTTGTGCGCCCTGTATGTTTTACTTCATAGTTCCATCTGGGCGCTCCCCCGCCCCTAAAAACGTGTTCTATCTGGGTCTGCGAATGCACACCTGCCCAAAAGCAAGACCGAGAAAAGCAGCCGCCAAACCGGAAACCTGGCGTCAGGGGACATTTCTGAGCTACCAGAATCGGATGGAGTCCGAGAGCGAGCATTCACGCAGTCATTAGTGGCTACTAGATTGTGGGACCCCCCACCTATAGTCTGGGCTGCAGCAGCCTCTGGACAGATAGGGTGTGGCTTAAAAGCTAGGGCGGCCCGACTTTGAAGTAGGAGAAAGAAGCATGTTCGAGTCTGGCAGGAGACTCGATCATCCTGCGATTCTGGGCAAATTACTTAATCCCCCGGTGCCTAAAAATTAATGTGTCCCTCTGTAATGCGACTGTTTTTCGTGTAAAGCGCTCTGACATATTCCGGTCGTGTTCTTGCTATATAAAACTGCTGGGTTTTTTAAGATGAAAGGCCTCATGAGCATATCGCTCCACTTTCCCCCTTGACAAACACACTGCAACAGTTATTCGTAACCAGTGGTAGAAGTGGGCGGGTATGGAAGGGCACGGCATGCCCCTACTTCTAAGACATTATTTCAGTCCGTTCCCTTACTTCCAAAAAAAGCACCCCGGGACGGCAAGAATAGTCCTACTTAAAACGATAACTTTTTTCATTCAGCTTCCAGGGGCTGCTCGCACTTCTCTGTTGAACTCCAGAGGCTGCAGCAGCCCCTCCCTGAGCTCGCACAGACTGAGGGCAGGCCCATTGTTATTCCGATTGAGGCAGATTATCCCCTTTTGAATGACAATGCGCCCGCCCTCTGCCTTTAGCATATCATGCTGAGTTAGTGACTACAGAGAAGCTTTCCCCAGACAGAGTACTGTGGGGAACTTGACACCTTGTGTGATTTGTCAATGTTGTACAAAGAGTGAACTGGGCAGGAGCAGTGACTGGACAGAAGAGACGACAGGAAAGGAGAGGTACTAGGGCAGGAGAGGTGACCGGGCAGGAGAAGTAACGGGCAGGAGAAGTGACAGGCAGGAGAAGTAATGGATAGGAGAAGTGACTGGGCAGGAGAGTTGACGTGTCAGGAGCAGTGATGGGACAGGAGAGGTGACAGGAAAGGAGAGGTGACAGGAAAGGAGAGGTGATTGGGCAGGAGAACTGAAGGGGCAGGAGCGGTGATTAGGCATGGGCAGGAGCAGTGAATTGATAGCGGTAGTGAACAGATAAGAGCAGTGAACGGGGCAGGAGAAGTGATGGGACAGGAAAAGTGATGGGGTTAAAGCGGTGATCGGGCAGGAGTGCTGACCGGACAGGAGCAGTGAACGGGCAGGAGCAGTGAACGGGCAGGAGCAGTGAACGGACAGGAGAGGTGACGGGGCAGGAGAGGTGACGGGGCAGGAGAGGTGATTGGGCAGGAGAGGTGACGGGGCAGCAGAGGTGACGGGGCAGGAGAGGTAACTGGGCAGGAGAGGTGACGGGGCAGGAGAGGTGACGGGGCAGGAGAGGTGATGGGGTAGGGGAGGTGACGGGCAGGAGAAGTGATGAAGCAGTAGAAGTAATGGGCAGGAGTGGTGATTAGGCATGAGCAGGAGTGGTAACGGGGCAGGAGCAGTGAACGGGGCAGGAGCAGTGAACGGGGCAGGAGTAGTGATGGGCCAGGAGAAGGGAGGGGGCAGGGGAATTGATGAAGCAGGAGTGTTGATCGAGCATGGGCAGGAGTACTGACTGGACAGGAGCAGTAAACGGGCAGGAGCAGTGAACGGGCAGGAAAAGTGACGGGGCAGGAAAAGTGACAGGGTAGGAACTGTGACGCGGCAGGAGAAGTCACGGGCCAGGAGCAGTGGCTGGGCCAGGGAGGCAACAGGAAAGGAGAGGTGACTGGGCAGGAGAGGTGACCGGGCAGGAGAGGTGACCGGGCAGGAGACGTGACGGGGCAGGAGACGTGACGGGGCAGGAGAGGTGACGGGGCAGGAGAGGTGACGGGGCAGGAGAGGTGATGGGGCAAGGGAGGTGACGGGGCAGGAGAGGTGACGGGCAGGAGAGGTAACAGGGCAGGAGAGTTAACGGGCATGAGCTAGAGTGGCAACCGGGCGGGAGCGGTGAAAGGACAGGAGCAGTGAAAGGACAGGAGCTTTGAACGGGGCAGGAGCTTTGAACGGGGCAGGAGCAGTGAACAGGACAGGAGCAGTGAACAGGGCAGTTGCAGTGAACAGGGCAGTTGCAGTGAACGGGGCAGTTGCAGTGAACGGGGCAGGAGCAGTGAACGGGGCAGGAGCAGTGAACGGGGCAGGAGCAGTAAACAGGGCAGGAGCAGTGACGGGGAAGGAGCAGTGATGGGGCAGGAGAGGTGACGTGGAAGGAGAGGCAACAGGGCAGGGGAGGTGAGCGGGCACAAGAAGTGACAGGCAGGTGACATGACAGGCATGTGATGTGATGGGTAGGCGAGGTGATGGGGCAGGAGAGGTGACGGGGCAGGAGAAGTGACGAAGCAGTAGAAGTAATGGGGTAGGAGCGGTGATTAGGCATGAGATGGGTGGTAAATGGGCAGGAGTGCTGAACGGACAGGAGCAGTGAACAGGGCAGGAGCAGTGAAAGGGGCAGGAGCAGTGAATGGGGCAGGAGCAGTGAACGGGGCAGGAGCAGTGAACGGGGCAGGAGCAGTGAACAGGGCAGGAGAGGTGATGGGCAGTAGAGGTAACGGGACATGAGCTAGAGCGGTAATCGGGTGAGAGCGGTGAAAGGACAAGAGCTTTGAACGGGGCAGGAGCAGTGAACGGGGCAGGAGCAGTGAACGGGGCTGGAGAGGTGACGGGGCAGCGGAGGTGACGGGGCAGGGGAGGTGACGGGCAGGAGAAGTGACGGGCAGGAGAAGTGATGGGGCAGGAGAAGTGATGGGGCAGGAGAAGTGACGGGGCAGGTGAGGTGACGGGGCAGGAGCAATGACGAGGCAGGAGAGGCTACGTGGAAGGAGAGGCAATAGGGCAGGAGAGGTGACCGGGCACAAGAAGTGATGGGCGGGTGACATCACAGGCAGGTGATGTGATGGGCAGGCGAGGTGATGGGGCACGAGAGGTGACGGGGCAGGAGAAGTGACGAAGCAGTAGAAGTAATGGGGCAGGAGCGGTGATTAGGCATGAGCAGGATAGGTAACCGGGTAGGAGCGGTGAACGGACAGGAGCAGTGAACAGGGCAGGAGCAGTGAACGGGGAAGGAGCAGTGAACGGGGCAGGAGCAGTGAACGGGGCAGGAGCAGTGGACGGGGCAGGAGCAGTGGACGGGGCAGGAGAAGTGACGGTCCAGGAGAAGGGACGGGGCAGGGGAATTGACGAAGCAGGAGTGCTAATCGAGCATGAGCAGGAGTACTGACTGGACAGGAGCAGTGAAAGGGCAGGAGCAGGCGTTTCCCAGGGCGACTGGAAGGGTAGGGGGCCAGTTTAGTTTGGGGGGACCGGTTTAGCACAAGTGCAGAAGTTTTAAAAACACTGCAAAGTTCTTTGTATATTCAGCAGGTTTCATCAACAATACAAGTGGCAAGATAACTTTGGTGATCAATGTACCTGCTGGAGAGAGATTGGAGCATATTTAGTCTAGTGGCTGTTTTGCTCATCTAAGGTAACGCAGAGGGGTAATATGCCTGCTGCAAAGAACATGTACCATGCATATCAAAGAGCAATATGTTATGTGCATAGTTCAGTGGGTACTGCTTTGTGTTCACTTCCCGAATGAAAGGACACTTGAATACATATGGCCTGCTAGTTTGGGCTGGACTGTTCACATTGGGCGCAGGGTCAAGACTGATTTGCATATGGCTGGGTCCAAACTGGAATGGCGTGGTGAGCAAAAAAACTATGGATTTAGGCCTAGATCTCTGTACTGGGGTGAATGTATGACATTGTTCTGCATTCTGTCCATCAATTGTTCTTTTTGCATTTGTCACCCCGAGTGGGACAGGTATGCTCAGACATGAGTCCCGTGCCCTCCATGCCACTGGCATCAAGCTATCCTGACTGATGAGGGCTGAAAGTCCGAAACCGGTCCTAGAATGCTTGTTTCCATTCCAGGGAGGACCTGGCCTGGCAGTTCGGGCTGGACTGTTCCCATTGGGTGCGGGATCAAGACTGTTTGGCATATGGCTGGCTCCAAACTGGAATGGCATGGTGAGCAAAGAAACAATGGATTTAGGCCCAGATCTCTGTACTGGGGTGAATGTATGATATTGTTCTGCATTCTGTCCACCAGTTGTTCTTTTTGCTATATTATGATTGAGCAGCTAGCTGGCTGACATGAATATGAAAGAGCCTTTGTGGGTTTTCTGTGAGTGTAGATTCTCGTGAAAAGCCCCTCTCTCTTCTGAGCCCTGCTTAACACATGTGTACTGGAGAAGCCCTGTATTCATGACCTCAATGTTTGAGACAAACAATAATCATGGATTTCTGATAAATGAGAGTAAAAGCATTAAGGTAACATGTTGTTCCTGCTTATATTTCACACGCTTTACATAAACCTGTATTCCCTATGAGTGTTTGCTTTTTCCTGAATTAAACCTCAAATAAACATGTTTATCCATTGTTTTAATTAAATAACTTTATAAGCTGTAACTGGTCACTGAAATGCTAAACGTACAAAAAATTCTTATGTTTTGCTATTTCTAGCCACACCCCTGACTCCGCCCACTGATTCAATCTTCATTTATTCCCACCCCCTGATTCTCCACGCACAGTTCCCCAACTTTTTTTTCCCACCTCGACCACTGTTCGTAACAGCATAATTTATATATAAAAAAGGGGAAATAACTTGTAAAAAAAAATGATCATCAATGAATTAGGTAGTACCTAACACACTGAACTGATCACCCAAAAAATGTCTCACTTTTTAGTAGGTGCTATGATCATTATTTGGATAACGTTGCACCTAGATCTGGGCACATACACTACTTTTAATGAGCACTTAAGACCTTCTATTTGAAAGACTGGAAGCAGCATATTTGACATCGTGTGTCTATACAAACAGTCTTCACTTTTTTCAGGTGGAAATATTTTTCCTTTTCAGAGAGCTTGAGAAAATAGATCATTGCATCTCTCTGTTTATCTGGGCACATCTTTGTGAAATAAGGCTACAGAGTATGTATTTGAGTCCCCTGCCTTCCGGTTTAGGGTATAAAGGGGTCTGATAGTATGCTCGCTCAGACTTCTCAAACTAATGCCCTGCCAAGATACCAACTATCGAAAATGCAGCTGGCCAAATACATTACTTGATTGCACTTCTTGTGCAGCAATTACAGAGAGGGGTGGTTGTGTTACAGTCTAACTGAATATGTAAAGCCCATACTATAATATCTGCAATCCCAATGAAAAATAATAAAAATGTAAGCTACATAACAGAAGGCCTATGGACCAGAATAAGCAATCGAAATATAGCCACACTTTTATTTAAGTATTAATGATTAAAAAAAATTAAAAGCCATTGTTATTTGTAATATCAATACATCTAAGTCACGTAAATACAGCACATTGCATTACAAATGCTATAGGTGTCACATTTGCAAAAGTTAAAACTATTGGCATTGTAAATGACAAAGCTATTAATTTCGCTATTTTCAAAACCAACACATAAATAAAAAATGTGTCATTTACAATACCAATAGCTCAAACTTTCCTAATGCGAGACCTATTGCATTGCAAATGCTTGTTTACAAATGTGTGGGTATATATAAAGGATGCAATTTATTAAAAACAACATAACATACATCAACTTCTGTTGCTTTTGTTCTTGTTTTGTGTTCCATATGTCAAAACAGCTCAGATATAAATATTTGAGGATTGCAGAAAATAACTTACAATATTAACTGTTTGTACAAGAAATAGTATGCATACCCGACAGAACCATTGTCTTTGTTTACATATCCATACCCAGATTCTGAGGGACACAAGGTCACCCCATTGTTATTTGAATTTTACTAAAGTATCTGGCTTTAAATATACGTATATATGGGTTTCTTTGCCCTTATTTCAGTATAATCTGAAGAATGTGGCCATTGTAGGCTTCCTTATGAGCTGCATTAAGTTCTTTTCTCAAATGTTTCTACAGGCTTTCCTGAAGAAAGGTAAACATCCCCAGGTCGCTCCACACGCCGCACGGCTCCTCCTGGGTGCCTGTGATTCAGTGACTCCGCCCCACTGCTGCCGTTGCCGGGATTTCACCCCTGGTGACTGTGTGCATTTTGCACTGTACCGCTAATTTCTTTGTTTTCTTCCGCCTTGGCATTATATTTTGTATTTTGTTGTTTTTTCCGTTCTCAGGCGTTCCTTTGCTTGCGCTCCTTTGTGCCCTCTGTGCCCCACACCGCTCCCTGCTTCCCGCCGCTGCTCCCCTGCAGCCCGCCCCCTTTTGCCTTCTGTGTCCCGTGCCCTCGCCCAATGGCCGCCCTGCTCCCGCCTCCCAGCTGCTCCTCCCTCCCACTTCGCCTCTTATGGAGGTCGCCTCGCAGCGGGCGCGCTGCTGGCGTGCCAAAGGCAAGCCCGTCTGCGCCCGTCCGCGACTGTACCACGCCCAGTGCAAGAACCCCTGGACCCCGCACCTGCCGCAACGGCAGACTGCACCACGACTAAAGCACCCTCAACGCACTCAACACTGGACGAGACCACCAATGCTACCAGGCAATCCCGAAGCACACCCAAGGGCCTTTCACCTGCCGGAACTGCAGCTTCACCAGCATCCAGCCCGCCAAACCACCAACCAGAGAACCCAACCGCCTCAGATGCATCCTCCTCAACACCCGTTCCGCTCGCAAGCACGCCATCGAACTTTGGGACCTCCTAGATTCTACCGCCCGACGTCGCCTTCCTGATGGAGACCTGGCTGAATGCCACTTCAGCACCAGGCATCGCCATAGCCATCCCACAAGGCTACAAGATCTCCAACAGAGACCGCGTCAACGGAATTGGAGGGGGAATCACCATCGTCCACAAAGACACCCTCAGAGTCTCGACCAACACCGACAACACCCTCACCACTGCCGAACACATGCACTTCCAGATCCACACTGACCCCAACACGACCCTCAGAGGAACACTCGTCTGCAGACCACTCGGACCACGACCACAGTTCAAGTACAACATTGCCCACCTCATCAGCACCCACGCCCTCGCCTCCACGGACTACATCCTCCTCAGGGACCTTAACTTCCACCTCGAGAACAACAACGATGCCAACTCCACCGCCCTGATCGACAATCTCGCCAACCTCGGACTCAAACAGCTCGTGACGACCCCCAACCACGCTGCCGGACACACGCTGACCCCCATCTTCTCCGCAAACCCCAACGTCTCCTTCAACCACACCACTGAACCCAACTGGACCGACCACAGATGCGTCCACTTCACCTTCAAGAAACCCACCACACACCACTGCACCCAACAGTTGCCACGCCTCTGCTGGGGCAAGGTCACCAAGGACCAACTGACAACCACCTTTGCCCTGAGACCACCCGCGGACCCCATCGACCCCCGACACCACCGCAACCAACCTCAAACAGTGGATCAACGACTGCGCCAACACCCTCGCCCCTCTCAAGATCTCCGCAACTAACCACACCAACAAGAAAGCCGCCTGGTTTACCGAAGACCTCCAGACATCCAAGCTCACCTGCCGGAAGCTTGAGAAGAAAGGGCTCCACGACCGAACACCAGACAGCCACACAGCCCACAAGAACGCCACCCACAGACACCACCAACTCATCAGGACCACCAAGAGGACCGCCTTCAAGGACAGCCTAGACAACAACACACACAACACCAAAGAGCTCTTCAGCATCGTGAAAGAACTCTCCAACCCCAGCTCCAACACCACCATCACAGGACCTGTGCGACTCCCTGGCCACCTTCTTCTACCGCAAGATCACCGACATCCACAACAGCTTCAACTCCGACACCCTCGCACCCACCACCGAGACCACCACCCCCGTGACCTCCACCCGCACCAGCCGCCTGACCGCCTGGTCCACCATCAGCGACGAAGACACCATCAAAACCATGAACTCCATCCACTCTGGATCCCCATCCGACCCCTGCCCTCACCACATTTTCAACAAAGCCAGCACAACCATCGCACCCCACCTCCGGAAAGCAATCAACATCTCCTTCGAGACAGCAACCTTCCCAGAAAGCTGGAAGCACGCCAAAATCAACGCCCTACTGAGGAAACCCAAGGCGGACCTCATGGACCTCAAGAACTTCCGGCCCATCTCCCTGCTCCCGTTCCCTGCAAAAGTGACAGAGAAGATTGTCAACAAACAGCTAACCCGCCACCTCGAAAACAACAACATCCTGGACCCTTCCCAATCCGGTTTTCACAGCAACCACAGCACCAAGACCTCCCTTAGCGCCGCCACCAACAACATCAGGATCCTGATGGACAAGAGAGAAACAGCCGCCCTCATCCTCCTGGACCTTTCAGCAGCCTTCGACACGGTCTGCCACCGCACCTTATCAGCACGCCTCCATGACGCCGGAATCCAAGAGAAGGCCCTGGCCTGAACCACATCCTTCCTCTCTGGCAGAACCCAGAGCATCCGCCTCCCACCCTTCCGCTCAAAAACCACAGAGATCGTCTGCGGCGTCCCTCAGGGATCCTCCCTCAGCCTGATGCTGTTCAATATCTACATGGCACCGCTCGCCCACGTTGCACGATAAAATAGCCTCAACATCATCTCCTACGCCGACGACACCCAGCTGATCATCTCCCTCACCGAAGACCCCCACACCACCAAAGCCAATCTCCACAGAGGAATGAAGGCCGTCGCCGACTGGATGAAGGGCAGCAGACTGAAGCTGAATTCAGACAAGACGGGGGTCCTCATCATCGGATCCACCCCATCAGCCTGGGATAACTCCTGGTGGCCCACATCGCTAGGCACTGCCCCGGAACCCACCGACCATGCACGCAACCTGGGGGTCATCCTCGACTCCACCCTCTCCATGACCAAGCAAGTCAACGCCATCTCTGCATGATCTTCAAATGGATTCCCCCGACATGGGAAAAACCGTCACCCATGCCCTCGTCACCAGCAGACTCGACTACGAGAACGCCCTCTACTCAGGAACAACAGGAGCTCCTGAGATGACTACAACGAATCCAGAACGCCTCGGCATGACTGATCCTCAATGTCCCCCGACGCAGCCACATCACACCCCATCTGAGAGGCCTACACTGGCTCCCTGTCAACAAGAGGATCACCTTCAAACTCCTCATCCACGCACACAAAGTGCTACACAACACCAGACCTACATACCTCAACAACCGACTCAGCTTCCATACCCCCACCGCAGCCTCCGCTCTGCCAGCCTCGCCCTCGCCTCAGTTCCTCGTATCTGGAAAACCACCGCCGGCGGCAGATCCTTCTCCTACCTCGCCGCCAAGAATTGGAACGCTCTCCCTACCAGCCTACGACAGACCCAGGACCTGCTGGTCTTCAGAATACTTCTCAAGTCCTGGCTCTTCGATCAGTAGCAGCCCCCTCTCCGCCCCCCCAGTGCCTTGAGACCCTCACGGGTATATAGCGCGCTTTAGAAATGCAGTGATTGATTGATTGATTACACTTAAGAAGACATACTATGTAAAAGTGCTATGGGATCCCCACATGTGGCTGGGACTATTCAGTGTGTATGACTTCAATGGAGATTTCCCTGATAAAAAACTGGGACTACAGTTAAGAAACCATTCCTTTGTCTCCTCTGGGTCGCCAACACCAAAACCCTTGTTTACTACATCAATCTGTGAGATTCAATGCCATAAGGCAAAAGGATCAATACACAAAGTTATTTTTTATTGCGGAAGCACACAAATGTGGCCCAATTAAATCCTGTACTCAGGGGAACTAACATGCAGATAGAGTCTAAACCCCTATATCAGAAGGGTTCTTTTGTTGATCACTTAAAGTCAGACGACAGTTGCTATGTCAAGCCACACATAAAACTCCATGTAGATTAGTGTGAGCCTGGGCTCTCAAACACAAAACTCCACTTTGACATTAATAACTGCTCTCATCCCATCTATGTTGCTGCCAGAGAAAAACAAAGGCAAATGGATCAAATGATGGATAGAGTGCTGAACAATGCAAACATTCACCCCCCAGTCACAAAGTTCAGGGTTAAATCCTTCAATATTTTGCTCACAGCCTGAGTTTGGAACCTCCCAAACGCAAATCAGTCTTGACCCTAATCCTCATGAAAACAGTCCAGCCCAGACTGCCAAGCCAGGTCCTTTCTGGACGAGAAAAAAATATCCGGGGACCAGTTTCAGGGCATCACCCCCCATCAGACAGGCTACTTGAATCCAGTGGTGCAGTGAGCATGGGACCCACGTCTGGACATACCCTTCACGCTTAGGGAAACAAAAGCAAAAGGAACAAATGCTGGGTGGAATGCTGAACAATGCAAACATTCAAACCCAGTCAAAATATCTGGATTTAATCAATTGTTCTTTTGCTTACCAGCCACCCCACTTTGGACCCAGCCATATGCAAATCATTCTTGATCCTGTTCATCATAGGAACAGTCCAGCCTGAACTACTAAGCCAGGTCCTCTCTGGGACCTGTTTCAGGGCATCACCACTCATTAGCCAGAATACCTTAAATCCAGTAGCGCAGTGAGCACAGAACCTACGTCTGGGCATACCCTTCCCACTTAGGGCGACAAAAGGAAAAGGAACAGATGATAGACGGAATGCTCAACAATGTACACAGTCACTCCAAGTCCAAAGATCTGGGTTTAACCCATCGCCCTTTAGCTCACCATACCATCCCAGTTTTTACCCAGCCATATGCAAATCAGTCTTGACCCTGTTCCTCATGGAAACAGTCCAGCCTGAGCTACCAAGCGAGGACCCTAAACAAACATCCTGGGACTCATTCCAGAGCATCACCCCTCATCAGCCAGGCTACTTCAATCCAGTGGCAGAGTGAGCATGGGCCCCACATCTGGGCATACCCTTCCCATTTAGGGCAACAAAAGTGACAAATGATGGGTGGAATGCTGAACAATGCAAACATTCAACCCCAGTCACAAAGATCTGGGTTTAATCCATCATTATTTTGCTCACCACCGCACCCCAGTTTGGACCCACCCTTATGCAAATCAGTCTGGACCCTGTTCCTCATGGGAACAATCCAGCCCGAATTGCCAAACCACTGTCAAATCAGGTCCTCCCTGGATGAAAACCAGTATCCTCGGATTGGTTTCAGGGCATCATCCTTCATCAGCCAGGGCAGCTTGAATCCAGTGGCGCAGTGAGCACAGGACCCATTACTGGGCATACCCATCCTAAGTAGGGTGACTAAAGGAACAAATGATGGATCGAATGCTGAACAATGCAAACATTCAACCCCAGTTACAAATATCTGCATTTAATCCATTGTTTTTTTTTTGCTCAACACGCCACCCCAGTTTGGGCCCAGCCATATGTAAATCAGTCTTGACCCAGTTCCTCATGGGAACATTACAGCCCAAACTACCAAGCCAGGTCCTCCCAGGACCAGAAACAAGCATCCCTGCACAGATTTTGAGGCAAACCCCCTCATCAGCAAGGCCGGCTTTAATTCAACGGCACAGCCAGCACAGGACACACGTCTAGATATACCTTTCCCATAAAAGCAAAAGGAACAAACGATGGATGGAATTCTGAACAATGCAAAAACTCGTCCCCAGTCACAAAGATTTGTGTTTAATCCATCAATATTCTGCTCACCACGCCACCCCAGATTGGACCCATCCGTAAGCAAATCATTCTTCACCCTTTTCCTCATGGGAAACGTCCAAGTCCAAAGATCTGGGTTTAACCCATCGCCCTTTAGCTCACCATACCATCCCAGTTTTTACCCAGCCATATGCAAATCAGTCTTGACCCTGTTCCTCATGGAAACAGTCCAGCCTGAGCTACCAAGCGAGGACCCTAAACAAACATCCTGGGACTCATTCCAGAGCATCATCCCTCATCAGCCAGGCTACTTCAATCCAGTGGCAGAGTGAGCATGGGCCCCACATCTGGGCATACCCTTCCCATTTAGGGCAACAAAAGTGACAAATGATGGGTGGAATGCTGAACAATGCAAACATTCAACCCCAGTCACAAAGATCTGGGTTTAATCCATCATTATTTTGCTCACCACTGCACCCCAGTTTGGACCCACCCTTATGCAAATCAGTCTGGACCCTGTTCCTCATGGGAACAATCCAGCCCGAATTGCCAAACCACTGCCAAATCAGGTCCTCCCTGGATGAAAACCAGTATCCTCGGATTGGTTTCAGGGCATCATCCTTCATCAGCCAGGGCAGCTTGAATCCAGTGGCGCAGTGAGCACAGGACCCATTACTGGGCATACCCATCCTAAGTAGGGTGACTAAAGGAACAAATGATGGATCGAATGCTGAACAATGCAAACATTCAACCCCAGTTACAAATATCTGCATTTAATCCATTGTTTTTTTTTTGCTCAACACACCACCCCAGTTTGGGCCCAGCCATATGTAAATCAGTCTTGACCCAGTTCCTCATGGGAACATTACAGCCCAAACTACCAAGCCAGGTCCTCCCAGGACCAGAAACAAGCATCCCTGCACAGATTTTGAGGCAAACCCCCTCATCAGCAAGGCCGGCTTTAATTCAACGGCGCAGCCAGCACAGGACACACGTCTAGATATACCTTTCCCATAAAAGCAAAAGGAACAAACGATGGATGGAATTCTGAACAATGCAAAAACTCGTCCCCAGTCACAAAGATTTGTGTTTAATCCATCAATATTCTGCTCACCACGCCACCCCAGATTGGACCCATCCGTAAGCAAATCATTCTTCACCCTTTTCCTCATGGGAACAGTCAGCCCAAACTACCAAGCCAGGTCCTCCTTTGACCAGAAACAGACATCCTGGGACCGGTTTTGGGGCTTCACCCTTCATCACCCTGGATAGCTTAAATCCAGTGGTGCAGTGAGCACGGGACCCATGACTCGGCATACCCTTCCCAAGTAGGGAGACAAAAGCAAAAGGAACAAATGATGAACAGAATGTTGAACAATGCAAACATTCAACCCCAATCACAAAGATCTGGGTTTAATCCATCGTTCTTTTGCTCACCACACCACCCCAGTTTGGATACAGCCATATGCAAATCAGTCTTAACCCCATTCCTCATGGAAACAGGCAGCCCAAACTACCCAGCCATGACCTCCCTGGACCAGGAGTACGAATCCTGGGACCTGCTTCGGGGCATCACCCAGCATCATCCAGGATAGCTTGAATCCAGTGGTGCCGTGAGCATGGGACCTACATCTGAGCATACCTTCCCCAGTTAGGGCGACAAAGGAAAAGGAAAAAATGATGGATGGAATATTGAACAATACAAACATTCACCCCCAGTCACTAAAGTCTGCATTTAATCCATTGTTCCTTTGCTCACCAGCCACCACATTCTTGATCCTGTTCCTTATGGGAACAGTCCAGCCTGAACTACTAAGCCAGGTCCTCCCTGGAGCAGGAACAAGCATCCTGAGACCTGTTTCAGGGCATCACCCCGCATTAGCCAAAATACCTTGAATCCAGTGGCGCAGTGAGCGCAGGACCTACGTCTGGGCATACCCTTCCCAGTTCGGGCGACAAAAGGAAAATGAACAAATGATGGCAGAATGCTGAACAATAAAAACATTACCTCCCAGTCTAAACATCTGGGCTTAATCCATTGTTCTTTTCCTCACCGCACCAGTTTGGATGAAGTGAAATGCAAATCAGTATTGACCCTGTTCCTCATTGGGACAGTCTTTCCAAAACAGCCAAGCCAGGTCCTCCCTGGAACAGAAACAAGCATCCTGGGACTGGTTTCGGGGCATCACCCCTCACCAGCCAGGCTAGCTTGAATCCAGTGGCCCAGTGAGCATAGGACCCACATCTAGGCATACCTTACCCAGTTAGGGTAACAAAAGCAAAAGGAACACATGATGATGGAATGCTGAACAATGCAAACATTCACCTCTAGTCACAAAGGTCGGGGTTTAATCCATTGTTCCTTTGCGCAACACGCCAACACAGGTTGGACCCTCAAATCAGTCTTTACCCTGTTCTTCATGGGAACAGCCAACCCCAAACTGCAAAGCCAGGTCCTCCGTGGACAAGGACCAAGAATCCTGGGACCTGTTTTGGGGCATCACCCCTCATTAGCCAGGATAGCTTGAATCCAGTGGCGCATTAAGCACAGAACCTACATATGTGCAAAACCTTCCCACTTAGTCCAACAAAAGCAAAAGGAACAAATTGTAGACAAAATGATGAACAATGCAAACATTCACCACCAGTCAGAAAGGTCTGGGTTTAATCCATTGTTCTTTTGCCCACCAGGCCACCCCAGTTTGGACCCAGCCATATGCAAATCGGTTTTGCCCTTGTTACTCATGAGGACAGTCCATCCCGAACTGCCAAGCCACATCCTCTCCGGATCGGAAACAAACATCCTGTTACTTGTTTCGTGGCATCACCCATCCCCCACCCTTTCCCATCAGCCAGACTAGATTGAATCCAGTGGCGCAGTGAGCATGGGACTCACCTCTGGGCATTTCCTTTCCACTTAGGGCAACAAAACCAAAAGGAATAAATGGTGGACAGAATGCTGAACAATACACACATTCACCCCAAGTTACAAACATCTGGGTTTAATACATCGTTCTTTTGCTCACCACGCCACCCCAGTTTGGACCCAGCCAAATGCAAATCAGTCTTGGCCCTGTTCCTCTTTGGAACAGTCTAACCCAAATTGCCAACTCAGGTCCTCCCTGGAACAGAAAAAAGTATCCTAGGAGCGGTTTCGGGGGCCCCTCCTCATCTGCCAGGCCAGCTTGAATCCAGAGGCGCAGTGAGCACAGAACCCACGTCTGGGCATTCCCTTCCCACTTAGGGCAACAAAAGCAAAAGGAACACATGATGGCTGGAAGGCTGAACAATGGAAACGTTTATCCCCAGTCACAAAGATTTGGGTTTAATCTATTGTTCTTTTAATCACCACACCGCCTTAGTTTTGACCCACCTAAATGCGAATCAGTCTTGACCGTGCTCCTCATTGGAACAGTCCACCCCGATATGCCAAGCCAGATCCTCCCTGGACCAGAAACATGCATCCTGGGATCGATTTCGGGGCATCACCCCGCATCAGCCAGACTAGTTTTAATCAAGTGGCGCAGATAGCACGGACCCATGTCTGGGCATACCCTTACCACTTAGGGCGGCAAAAGGAACAATTGATGGATGGAATGCTGAATAATGCAAACATTCACTCCTAGTCACAAAGATCTGATTTTTATCCATTATTCATTTGCTCACCACACCACCCCAGTTTGGACCCAGCCATATGCAAATAGGTCTTGACCCTGTTCCTTGTGGGAACAGTCCAGCCCAAATTACCAAGCCAGGCCCTCCCTGGACCAGAAACAAGCATCCTGGGATGAATAACATGCATCCTAGTATCTGTTTGGGGCATAACCCCGCATCAGCTAGGACAGGTTGAATTCAGTGGCGCAGTGAGCATGGGACCCTTCCCGCATAGGATGACAAAAGCAAAAGGAACAAATTATGACAGAATTCTGAGCAATGCAAACATTCACCCTGTGGATTTGGGGGTGTTTTGGGGGACCACCCAAAGGTGCAGGGTCACCCTATAGTCCACGGGTCCGGAATACAAACTGAGACCAACACTGGAACACGGAGAGAAAGGATATTTATTACAATCACATAAGAGAAAAAGCATCAACAACAGACACCCATATCTGTCTGAGGAGGCAGTCTGGTGAGTGCTTTGGTTCTGCACCTTATATACCCTTCATCCTCACCAAGCGCGTGATAGGTGAACAATAACAAACACCAATAATTTACAGACAAGCAATGGTCAGTTCTGATACAATCAGCAGGTGGTGGCTGTTTGGCCCCTGCAGGGCATAGGTGAAAAAGGCATGATTACATGTCAAACAAAGGTTAATCTTATAAGTTTACAGATGGTAGCGGTGAGGTCCCTGCAGGGTGTATGCGAAAAGCATGTTTATACGACAAGTAAAGTTCAATCTGATAAGTCCGCAGATGGTAGTTGTTGGACCCCTTCAGGGCACAGGCAAGAGGAATGATTACACAGCAAGCAGAGGTCAATCTGATAGGCCTGCAGATGGTAGCTGTTGTACGCCTGCAGGGCATAGTGTGCAGGGTGTAGACGATAAACATCTGGAAAACTCCCTGTCCGGCTGGTTGAGCATGGGCTGGTCAGTTTGTGGCAGGCCAAAGCATGAACAGGGTGTGAGCGTCCGTGCAGGAATGTGGCAGGTCAAAAGTGGAGCTCCAGAGTGTTCGTGATACAGAGAGAAGGTCAGGCATGAGGGGTATAGCACAAAATGGCAGAGTGAATAGCAAGATAGCAGACTGACTTTTCCACAGCCCCTCCTTTTGCCATTAGTGAAAACATTTTTTTTGTCAATTACAATGTTCAACAATAGCTGTGTCTCGCGTTCAGTCCTTATCATATCGTTCTTGACCTGTGCATTTTTGGGGACTGACTTAATAACATTTGCCCGAAGGCCACAGAGAGGGGGACCACATTGAAGGCAAAGACAACAAAAGAGAACCAGGGCAAGAGGTATCAGGATGATAATTGGGACCTTCCATCCCCATGTCAGCAGAAGTTGCCATATCCGAGAACCAAGGGACCATGAGTCTGTATCTTGATGGAGGTCAGAGGCTATTCGATGGAGTGTGGAAATAGTCTCATAGACAGATGATGAATGATCTGGAACATACACGCAACAGCTGGTGCCGATGATGCGACATGCTCCTCTGCGGTCAGCTAGGATGACATCAAGGACCATGCGATTTTGTAGAGTAACGAGGCGTACCGTTTGGAGCTCCGCAGTGTTCAAGTTCAAGTTCAAAAGACCTTTATTCGAATGTCATAAAATTCATAAAAGTACCGCAGATAAAAACAATTCATTTAAATGTACATGCATACAAAAAAAGAAGTGTTATAATTTAAAAATATTTCATAATTTAAAATTCAATACAGTAACAGTACAATACATTACGGCTCCAGTAGGACTAGTTTCTATTTTCAGGGATTTTCCATCGTTTTGCGTGCTCGTGTAGCCAATCTTAAAAAAGTACTAGTGCGAAAAATTAGTTCATCAGTGTCCAGGGAAACCAACATGCTATACGATTCTTTAAGTGAGAGTGGTCTGTGTTTCTTAAAATAAGGAGTTAAAAGCCATTTGATAAATCTAAGATAAAATTTACAGAAGAATAGGAAGTGCAAATCATCCTGTGGACTCACACCATCACAGGGACACGGATTAAAATCAGCACTATGACGATACCCCAAAGGAAAAGACAACAAAAATTTTACTGTACCCGCCCTTAAACGAAACAACAGTGATCTCTCCCAACTGGTCATAGGAAGGGAGAGATAGGTCGGGAGGAGTTGTCTACTCAGTTCATTCCCTAGGTATTTACAACACTTGATTTCTGTAATTCACTTCCTATCCGTTCAGTATTATAAAGGGCATACAGTGCATTTTTAACCTCGACTTTATCCTTGATTTCAATTGACATAGGATCTGTGAACAAGATGCCTCTATCTACTGCAGTAAGTGATTTAGGAACTTCAGAGAGCCATGGAATCGCCATTCCATAATCACAGTTTAAACAGTCCTTTATAATATTTTGTGTGAGTACGGCAGCTTCATTCCTCCAGACTCTAATCCAAAAAAGTGCTGGTCTGGCTCTAATAAAATCACTTATATATGAAAGATTTAATTCACTATGGCAGATAAAATCAGAGGATGAGATCGGGGCGCCCAACACTTTCCTACAGAAGCGACTTTCCTCCCGTTGAATACAAAGGCTGCTTCCTGACCCCCATACCTCCGCTCCATACGAGGCAACAGGTGAGCACTGCAATTTAAAAAAATGTAAAATAGCCTTAGTGGCACCAATTTTCTTTGGGCGAGGAAGACTCAAAACAGAGTTGTTGGCTTTCGAGAACTTGCTCGTGGCGTGGGCCAGATGCCCACTCCAAGAGCCGTTCGCAGCGAAAACCAACCCTAGATAGGGAAATGTAGGAACAGATTCTAGTTTGTCTGTACCTATCTGTATAGTATTGAGTTTCCTTTTGCCCGGGCCGCAGGACATGATAAAAGATTTTTTTAAATTGGCCCTCAAATCCAAACCCTCCATAAAATTAGCAAAACTATATACAAGCAGACGGAGAGCATTAGGTGTGCGGGCCATAAGCACCGCATCGTCTGCGTATAAAAGCACTGGTAGTGGTTTCCCTAAAATTATTGGAACATCTGTTGTGACTTTTTTCAGAGAATTAGACAAACCATTAATATAAATGATGAACAACAGGGGTGCTAAAACGCACCCCTGTCTCACCACCCTACCTATGTCGCTGGCTCCTGAGACTTCTCCACCCATCCCAATTCGTACCCGTGCTTTCAGGTCGGTATGGAGATAGGCAAGAAATCTCACAAGAGTATCATCTAGGCCATTATGTGATAGGATTGACCAGAGTTTGGATCTATTCACTAGATCAAACGCAGATGAAAGATCCATAAAAGCGAGGTAGGTAGGAGATGATCAGGCAATGCTGTACTTATCAATTATTAGTTTCAAGTTCAAACATTGCTCCACTGTTCCTACCCCACTCCGGAACCCCATCTGGCAAGGGTCCAGGAAGTCTGTGTCTTCCGCCCATTCTAGTACTCTATTGTAGATTATACGTCCCAAAAATTTTAAAGTGTTGTCCAAAAGGGAGATTGGGCGATAATTAGCTGGATCTGACCTATCTCCCTTTTTATAGATTGGGACGATAATACTGGTAGCCCATGTGGCCGGCATAGCTGCTGTTGGAAGGCTATTAAAAACATTAGGAAGTATTGGTGTCCATAAATCAGCATTATATTTAATAATGTCTATGGGAAGACCATCTGGTCCGGGCGCCTTATTTCCCAGACTCTCATTTATGGCTATTTTAACTTCGTGGGCCTCGATCTGTAGGCCACACGATTGTCCTAGATTTGGAATAGGATGCTCCTCCGATGGGGCAGCATACATTTTAGAGAAATGAGTCTCCCATACAACACTTATTATATTACAACTAATTTGGGTAAGCTTCTTTCCCATTTCTCTCGTTTTTCTGACGGTGGCCCAAAATGGGCCGCTGCCACCCAAATTTGCGCTGATCACCAATGATTCCCACTGTTCAGAGAGCAAATTAGCCTTCCTTTCTGATGTTTTGGCTTTATAATGTTTCCTGGCTGCTTGAACGGTCACTTTGCACCTAGGTTTGGCAGAAAGTGCCTTTCTTAGCTCCCTATTCGCCAAAGAACAGGCTGAGTCGAACCACCTTGGCTCTTTGCCTTCCTTGGGTAATGGGACTGACAAGAGGGTTTTTATAGTTGAACACAGTACTTCGAAGTCAGCAATTAAATTATCATGGTTACCACTTGGAGACAGGCAGGACTCAATCAAGTGTGGGTGGGACATTTGTACACTGTCTAAAATTGCCCCGCAGTCAACTCCCCTCCATTTTAGTTGTAGACTGTCAATTGACGGTGTGATGTCCCTTGCACCATTTAAATTCATAAAAATGGGGCTCGGTGCAAGATTCAAAATTACAATTAACGGATTGTGATCACTGAAGGATGTCACTACCACTGAAGTTTTTGCTATACAATCTGTTAGCAGGGGTGACATGAATACATAATCAATAGTGGAGCTACTGTCCCTACTTATGAACGTGGGGGCGTGAGGGGAACTAGGACTATACCCTACTCTCATAGCGTCAGCAAGGTCGAATTCAGTTAGTATATTAGATCATTCGGTCCCCCTGCGTTCTGCTTGGTCTTGGTAAGTCTCATTCTCAAACCCATGTCTCTTTGTTAATTTAGCATTGAAATCACCCCCTATTAGAATTCCTGACTCTGTGTCTAATGATAAAAAACAGTCCAGTTTACTTAAGACCTTTGATAATGCCAGAAAATTCTTATTCAGTACATGATAAAAATCGTTATGATGAAAATTAATTAAATAAATCGTGGTCTTTGACTTTAACTTATATTCAAGGATTTGAATATTAGGGTTATTGCTGGGCAGGTCTCTAATTGAACCACCTGCCAAGATCTTAATCCCAATGAACAGGCCAGCCACTGCTCGGCCAAAGCTAGGTTTAGGTGATGTTGTACTAAAGCAGTGATAGCCCTCTATGTATAGGTTCCCAACAGCCCATGTTTCTTGAAACATAAGAATATCCACGTCATCAATTATCTCAGCCCATGCAGGATCCAATAACTTAGATTCCAGTCCTGCCACATTCCAACTGAGAATTGATAGACCATGGGTAGTACAGCGCTTACTGGGCTTGCCCCCAATTCTCCCTGTTTTATCCTTGGTTGTATTAACAACAACAGACAATATACTATTAGTATTTGTGTTGTTCGCAGGACTATTCTGATCCTGACATTCTTCAACTAATGCTAAATGTCCCTCTTGTCTATTGTTTGTAACTTGGCTATTAATATTACTTTTAGCCATATTGTCCAGTCAGTCCTGCTCATCTAGGTTAGAGAAGTATTCAAACCGATTATGAGTATGGATGTTAAATAGTGGCCTGGCTTCATTTATCGGTGTAAACTGATTGGAAGCAAGAACTGGGTAAGAACTATTTCACACTCTCCGGATGATTTGCAATCAATCTCTCAGCTGTGGTCTCGTCCCCATCCCCTGGAAGCAAGCGCTCATCACCCCGCTACTAAAGAAACCCACACTGAATCTAGAATGCTTGTCCAACTTCCGCCCCATATCACTTCTGCCATTCCCGGTGAAGGTGCTTGAACGTTGGGTCAGCAACTGCCTCTCAACCCACCTCGAGCAGCACCACGTTTTGGACGAATTCCAATTTGGTTTTCGCCCAGCCCATGGCACTGAAACTGCTGTGCTCACTGCCATGGAGGAGCTTCGAATGCGTGCAGACAGGGGCCAAGCAGTGGCCTTGATTTTATTAGACCTGTCTGCCGCATTCGATACTGTCAATCATGGGACCTTGCTTGAGAGGTTGAGAGAGGCAGGGATCGACGGCACGGCACTGCTCTGGTTTCATTCATATCTCAGTGACAGAAAACAGGCTGTATCCCTTCCCCCTTTCCAATCAGTCTTCTCCCCTGTCCCTCACGGTGTTCCTCAGGGCTCCTCCATTAGTCCGATTCTTTTTAATGTTTACTTGAAACCACTGGTCACTTTAATCAAATCGCACAATATGACCACAGTAAACTATGCGGACGATACCCAGCTCCTTTTCTCTTGGGAGGGCGAAGATTCCATCCCTTTAGAAGCCTTCCATAACTGTCTAAGAGACACCGCAGGCTGGTTGCACCGGAACTCCCTCCAGTTCAACTCCTCGAAAACCGAGGTTCTGTTCTGTCCCGCGAGCCGCATACCCCGCCCTCTGCCTGCTGAGTTCTGGCCCCCGGAAAACTCTAACAACCCGCCACCTGTTACCAGTGTTCGCAATTTGGGCGTCATGCTAAATCACCAACTGAGCATGGAAACGCAGGTCTCAAGAACAGTCACCACCTGCTCAGCCCTTATGCGCTCACTGCGCAAAGTCCTGCCTCTACTACCACCTTCTGCCCGAGCATTGATAGTCAGGTGCACTATTCTTAGTCACCTTGACTACTGTAATGCCCTTCTGTTTGAATCCCCTGCGACACTGCTGGACAGACTCCAACGAGTTCAGTCGGCAGCAGCCAAACTGGCTCTTGGTTGGACCAGGAGATCCTCTGCCACCGCTGCCTTGGCCGAGCTGCACTGGCTGCCTTTGAAGCAACGCATTGCCTTCAAAGCCCTTTGCTTGGTCTTTAAGGCACTACACGGTGCAGGACCCAGACCTCTTCAATGTCTGTTCTCGTGGTACATCCCCACCAGAACACTTAGGTCTACAACCGCCTGCCTTGTGAAAGTACCCAGATGTAAGAAGGCCAGGACCGGGGGTAGATCGTTCAGAGTAGCTGCAGCCAAGCTGTGGAACAGTCTGCCTTCCGATATTCGCCAAATCCCTCATCTCCTACCCTTCAGGAAACGAATCAAAACTTGGCTCTTTCCTCCACCCCTCTAAGCCCGCCAGCCATAGTTCTACCCCCCGTCTAAAAACCCAGGAGTAGCTACCAGCGCCAGGATACCTGCCAGGTGACAGCCGCGCTCTATAAATATTTTAAATAAATAAATAAATAAGACTTTTCTCTATAGTCGTACTGGGGCATATTTGGAAATTGCGGATAATGCAGGGGGTGAGAAGGAGGTGCTGGCATTGGGACCTGATGTCGCCAAATGTGGCCATTCAGGTAATTAAAATCTTGGTTTTGGGAAAAAAGCGGTGATTTAATCCTTGCTCCAAAATTCAAATCCTGATGTGGAATGATGGGATTGTTGTTTACCATGGTTTGTTTTGGGGATATCAAGTGTCTATAAAAATAGCCTAGTGGAAGGAGAGTAGTATTGAATTCCCATGGTGAGGGTAATGGGGCGATTGCCAGTGTTTTCTCTGCCCATTGGGGATTTTAAAAAATGTATTGTTACGCAGTCTCCCTCAAACTTTTTCCTCAGTGGGCCTATCCAGCCCACTCTCTGGGTGTGGATGATCTCCCTTGCCCCTTCTATGGGAAAATTACAATTTGCAATTAACCAGTGTAGGGTTTTGTTTTTAAGGGATATAGGGGTTTCATCTTGGTCCTTCCTTAATTTCGACCAGCACATATGCCCCACACTCAGGTGGAAGGTTGATACGTGAGGGAACCTGCCTTATAATTTTTTGTTGGGGTTGGACCATGGGGGAACTATGTGAAGGGTTATGAGATTGACTCATGGTGGTCCCCTTCAGTTGTTTAGTATTTTGATCCTTCCTTGAATCTAAGGCTACATTAGTAGTGCTGGGGTTAACTGCTAACTGGCCGGCAGTAGTCCCTTTAAGTGGGACCTGAGTGGGTTTAGGTACTGTATTTATAATTGGTGCTTGGGGATTATTTGGTTTAATGCCTGCTGATTTAGTAGAACTAGGTTTGGTTGCTGCGCCATTTACAGCACCCTCTTTGGATAAATTCTTAATGGGGATGCTTAATTCGGCTATTTGCTTTTCTATGCGGGTAAGCCTACTTTCTATGGGGGACAAATAAATGCTAAGTAGCTAACCCAGTCTTTCCAGCATACGATCGTTTACAATGTTGGCATCAAGTTTGCCATCCTTATCTGATGTCCCCCCCTGCTGCTCCTCTCTATCTTCCTCCTCGATAGTCTCCTTTGTCCTGCTCGTACTTAGGTGAAAGTTGGAATTGGCACCTTTCGTAGTCTTTCTTTTGGGCAGACCGTGTTTTTTAACCTCAGGAGTGCAGGACTTTGATGCATGTTGTATTTGTTTTTGGATAGCACCCTCCGTCTACCTCTTAGTTGCCTCGTATTATCTACCGATATTACTTCTGGGGTAGGATTAATATGCAGATCAGGAGTCTTCTCCAAATCCATGCTTATATCTGTCTCAGAGTCTATCGATGGGATTGAGGCAGATAGATTTACCTCATTAGGGATGGTGTGGATATCAGCACATACGTCAACTAGAGGTCTAATATTACTGGGCATAGCCTGGGTAGGTGTGGTGGCAGATGCAATAAGACCAAGGGATGAACGTTTAGCATGGGCTAGATCTTGTGAAACCCTACGTTCTAGAAGTGAAATACCCTGGTTTATAGCATCGTTGGCCTTAATTATAAAGTTGTCTATAGGGCCAGTCACTGAGCCTCCCCCGGCTGCTGTTCTACTGCGGCTGCCCCTTGGAGACATATTGAAATTAGAAGTAAATATGCTAATCTAGTCACAATACGAGATTAGGTAACAGTTCTATTATACAGGTCAATGAGCAAATGATGGCAAAAGATATAATGGCCACACACCGTGCAGAGCAAAGCAAATCAATTGGGTATGTGTCGACGTATTAGTTCTTCCAACGCACATATGGAAAGGTAATGTCAATAAGCCACAGTACATCTGCAAGGGGAAACAGTCAGATGTCAATAAAGTACCTTAGGATGAAGATGTTAGGGGGGTGCGCCCGCCCCGACCTCCTCCGACCTCTGAGGGTCACAGAGGGCCCGCCCTTTGCCCGGGCTTAGCCCGGCGTCCCGCCCGCGTCCCGCGAGGCGGGTGCTCGGGCGTCTTTATGCGCCACCTGGCGCTCCTATGGCGTAGCTGTTAGCGCACCGCCGCAGAGGCTGCCGGGATTCGCAGTCCCGGGGCGGCAGCACCGAAGGCGAAGGTATGGCAATGGTCTTTAGCGCTCCTGCGCGCTTGCCCCACTCAACGTGACTCTCGGCGGTGGACTCGGCAGGCAGAGTGACCCCCAGCAGACCAGGTCAGTTCCCCCCGCTTGCCGGTGCTCGGGCGTCTTTATGCGCCTCCTGGCGCTCCTATGGCGTAGCTGTTAGCGCGCCGCCGCAGAGGCTGCCGGGATTCGCAGTCCCGGGGCGGAAGCGCCGATGGCGAAGGTATGGCAATGGTCTTTAGCGCTCCTGCGTGCTTGCCCCGCTCAACGTGACTCTCAGCGGTGGACTCGGCAGGCAGAGTGACCCCCAGCAGACCAGGTCAGTTCCCCCCGCTCGCCGGTGCTCGGGCGTCTTTATGCGCCTCCTGGCGCTCCTATGGCGTAGCTGTTAGCGTGCCGCCGCAGAGGCTTCCGGGATTCGCAGTCCCGGGGCGGCAGCGCCGATGGTGAAGGTATGGCAATGGTCTTTAGCGCTCCTGCGCGCTTGCCCCGCTCAACGTGACTCTCGGCGGTGGACTCGGCAGGCAGAGTGACCCCCAGCAGACCAGGCCAGTGTTGTTGGCCAAAATACCAGCTGTGATGTTGACGGTGGATTCAATGACTCTGGTGAGGTGGAGAATGGCTCCACTGTTTGCCATTGGTCCCCAGAAGGGAAGGATGCCCTTCATGGCACCCAGGAATTGTTGAGAGGTTGAGTCTATTTGTTCACCCACAAGTGTATGCCTTTGTTCCACACATGAAGTAGGTGTTTGGGAGGCAACAAGGGGCAGTGGAGATGTTGTATTCAGAGTTGTTGTCACGGCACAAGATCTGTCCCCAACGTACTCAATACCTAAGCCTCTGATACACATTAGTCCAGGAATGCGAATAACAGCGCGCGGTGGGGTCCGCTTGGCGGGTGTCCTTGTTTTGAAGCTGGAGAAGCGTATTCTTCTGGTAAAGTCAAATACCAGCATTTCCTCCTTCTCATCCTCATACATGCATGTAGAATTGTTCTTTGGACAAAAAGCCTTGCCTGTTTTGTTCTGCCTGAACTCATCTTGCAATTGTTAAAGAGTGATGTTGGCAAGGCCGCTGGACCGATGGGCGCCCATGATGAGCGACATCCAGGCAGCGCAAGAGGCGTGTGTAGAGTAAGTGTAAGGGAGGAAGGGTATGTTATTCTCTGTGGAGTGAGGCAGGAGACCACAGACGCAACAGTTCATTTTATTCAATACCTCATTTTGTTGATTCAGCATTTGGATGAAGGTGTTGTTCCAAAACTCTTGTCACCTATTTTGGAGATAAGGGGACAAGGATATATGGGAGTGTTGAGGAGGCCTGGCATCAGTGGGCAATATGGTATATTTGGCTGGTGCCCCTTCCTCTAGCGCCTAGACACTCCAGGGTAATCGTGCGCTATATAAAAAATAAAAAATAAAAATAAAAATCAAATCCTCTAGGATCCAGAAGAGGATGGTGAAGGTAATAGTGAGGAGGCGAACTGTTATCAAAGCTATTGGCCTGTTATTATGTCTTCTTGTTGGAAAGTTCGATGGTTTCGTTGTTTGTCATAATCAGTCTTCTTTTGGGCTCTACAGCTGTTGGAGAGAAAAGGTGAGCCCTACGCGTCGGCGGTAGCTGGTGGTTGCTTCTCCAGGCTAGGCTTCTCTGTACCCCGCTACCTGGAGTACCAATCCACCCTTCCAGATAATACTAACGCCCTGTGACTTTTGGCTCACCTCCCCTGTCCGGTCGCTTGAGCTCCAGAGGCCGTGCGTGGGCAGAGGTTGTATCTTTCTTTAGTTGGCACAGTATTATCTTTGAATTATTCCAGTTCTGGGAGACCGCACACAAGGGGGCCGCACGTTAAAAATTCCTTGTAGGTGGACAAGGTAGGATCAGTTTGAGTGATTCTGGGATCTTCCCGCAGTGCACAGCATGTACCCAGGATTTCTTGCCTTCCACTCGCAGGGCCATTCTAGTGGTCAGAAGGACTAACAGGGGCCCTCTCCGCCGGGGTTCCATCGTCTTCTTTCGAGCAAAATTCTTTACCATAACAAAATCCCCCAGTAGGATGGCATGTCCCGGCTCGGTGGATCGATCAGGCAATGCTTCCTGGACCTGCTGATGAATGGAAGACAAAGTTTGTGCACGTACGGACAAATAATCACTCAATAATTCACAAGGGGAATCAGACAATGTGGTAGCACGGGGTGCGCCCCAGATGTTCATTGGGCGTTCAAAGACCACCTCATATGGAGTCAATGAGGTGCGGGAATGCGAGATAGATCTTATTGATAGAAGGGCCAGTGGTAGCGCATCTGGCCATTTTAGCCCCGTAGTTTTTACTATTTTGGTTAGTTTGAATTTGATCGTGGCATTGTATCTTTCCACTAGGCTTGCTGATTGGGGATGGAAGACGGCATGACATTTTTGTTGAACCCCTAATCCTGATAGTATATGCTTGACTATTTCTCCAATGAAGTGACTCCCACTGTCACTCCACAGGACTCGGCAAAGGCCGTAGCGGGGAAAGAATTCCTTCAGCAATATCTTGGCGGTGGTTAGGGCAGTGTTGTCTCTGACAGAGTAAGCCTCCACCCATTTGCTGAACGCGCAAACAACTACCAAAACATATTTAATGTTGATGCATTGTTCCATTTGAATATAATCCATTTGCAGCACTTCAAAAGTTGATGTGGGGATGGCATATCCTGCCCGAGGTTCCAGAGTCCCTTTACCTACATTGTAGTGGAGACAAACCAAACACTGTGAGGTTGTATGTCAGTACAACGCATGCTTTTACCCCGCATGTCATTACAACGCGGGGATTACAATGCAAGTTGTTACAACAACTTGTGTTGTGGGCGCTGGATAGTGGAATAGTTTAATTTTCTATTCCAACTCCAGTCCCCGTGGATAGTAGGGAAGGTGTTGGATAGAAAATTAAACTATTCCCTATCCAACAGCGCCCTCCAGCGAAAGTCGTTGTAACGACTTTCGTTGTAATCGCCGAGTTGTAATGGTAGTGCGGGGTAATAATTGCGTTGTAAAGGATGTTCCCCCACTGTGAGAGTTTTGCGAGGGGTTTTAAATAATTAGAAAAAGTTGGAGCTCATCAGGTAGCGGTAACAGTAAAAAAGAATACCAAAGTGTAACGGTGATGCTTGGTCAGGGGAAACACAAAACTCCTAAGAAAGAGTGGGGTAAGACCTCCACTACAAAGTTTCACAAACAAGGTCCAGAGCACACGTAAAGAGTTCCTTGAAACTTAATCATATGTATAAGAGTCACGGGTTACCACCCGCTTTGACGAAACACGTGTCGGCTGGTTTCATGTTCTTTGGATCTCCTCTGCAAGGAGAACCATGATCACCTATAAAAGCAAATAGAAACAACGACTTGTTATCGATCTTATTTCATTTATACATATGATTACGTTTAAAAGGAACTCTTTACTTGTGCTCTGGACCTTGTTTGACAAACCAAACACTGTTGGGCCAGCCTGGAGGCGGCAGACCATAGTTGGCTGTTATCCCACACTTCCTGTACTATTTTAGCCATGGTGGCATGCTGGTGTGTTCTGGCAAATGAGTCATGTTCAACAATGGGAGGAGATAAGTATTTGGTAATTTCCAAAGTTTTGCATCTTTGGATCGCCAACAATTTTCTTCATCAAGCATGCCCTCCTTCTCCCGATTTTGAAGTTCTTCAGAGGTGGCAGTGGACTGGATGTCCCGGATCTGTTGTCTAACATCATGCCACTTCTCTGCTTGGGATTTTACTATATATATAGGGGTATGTATTCTTTCATGTGCAGTAGTCCGGGCTGTCTCATCAGCAAAGGCATTTCCTAATCCTATTTCATCTGTGACCTTCTTGTGTGTGTTGCATTTAACAATAGCTAATGTTCTGGGTAGTGTAAAGGCTTGGAGCAATGCAGTGACTAAGTTACCATGCTGAATGGGCGTACCATGTGACGTTAAGGACCCGCTATCCTTCCAAAGGATACCAAAACTGTGGGCTAATCCAAAGGCGTACTGGCTGTCGGTATAGATGGTGACAGCGAGATCCTGGCTAGGGATACAAGTGCGGGTGAGAGCTATAAGTTCTGCGGCCTGGGTCGATTTCTGAGGTATGCGTGCAGTCTCAACAATGGTATTGGTAGTGGTGACGGCATAGGCAGCAGATGTGGTACCGTTTGATAGTTTAATACAAGACCCGTCCACCCACAATTGCCCATCCTGTTCCGTGAGAGTGGTGTCTTTTAATTTTACCCGTCCCTTAGTCTGTTCGAAAGAGGCAGTCATGTGGAATGTCTGGGATGTCAGGATCTGGTCTGGGAGTGTGGCAAGATTCAAGGTCGCACATCTCTTTAGCGTGATATGGGGTGCTAACAGCGTATGTTCATATCCTGTTAGTCGTACACTAGTGAGGTGTTGTGTCTTTGTCTGATTCCGTAATATGTTGACTGCGTGTGGAACTAATACCGTCAATCTAGATCCCAACACAATCCCTTCACTTTGTCGGATAGAGACGGCCACTGCTGCAACCGCTCTAAGGCAAGAGGGCAGACCTCGGGCCACATGGTCTAGGGTGGCCAAAAAGTAAGCGCATGGGCGTTGTTTGGTGACGTGAATCTGGGTCAGGACCGAGAGAGCACATCCTGAGCGCTCATGGGTGTAGAGGCAGAAGGGTTTAGAGTAATCTGGTGTACCCAATGCTGGTGCAGAGCAAAAGAGCATGGCGTAAGTCTTGGAAGGCTTGGTCATGTTCATGTGTCCAAGGAAGAGGTGTGGGTGTGTCTTTTGTAAGCAAAGCAAGGAGGGGCTTAACTATGAGGGAAAAATTTGGTATCTGTTGGCCACAAAAGGAAGTGAGATTAATTAGTGCACGAACATCTCTTTGGGTGGTGGGAGAGGAAAGGTGTAGTATTGTTTGGATGCGGTCAGGTGTGAGAGTACGTCCCTCCTTAGACAGTAGATGGCCAAAGTAGGTCACCTGCTGTCTACAATACTGTAGCTTATTCTTAGGTTTAGCATCCATAACAGGAGGAAATAAACGCATTAATGGTGAATTGGAATACAAATAAGGACGATTATTCAAAATCAATAAGGCTTCAGATAAATGGTCTCTCCAATTTTTTAAGGTACCATCCGACAATTTACACAATTAGTCTTTTAACAGACCATTCATCCTCTCAATCAAGCCCGCGGCTTGTGGGTAGTAAGGTATATGAAACACCCATTCAATATTGTGTCCTCGCGCCCCTTCTTTTTTCCCTCTTTATTCCTTGCACCCCTTCTTTTTTCCCTCTTTATAAATGCGATTGATACTGAACTTAAGCAGGTCAACTCAGATGCCCCACAAGTAGATGGTCTGCCCATTCCGGTCCTCCTTTATGCCGATGACTCGGTGCTTATATCAAGAACCCCTCGTAGCCTACAGAGGCTAATGGATAAGTTTGCAGGGTTTATCAAGGGCAGGAAGCTAAAAATCAATAACACCAAAACATTCATTATGCAGTGCATGGAGAAAACGAGAAAGTTGAAATCATTCTATACAGAGGATAAAAAAATAGAAATTGTAAAAAAATTCTGTTATTTGGGGATTACGTTTAGTAGTAATGGTATGTGGTCCCAAGAGATAATTGATGTGAAGGCCAAAATGTCTAAAAGTGCCCACGGAATTTTCAAATTTGCGACCAAGCTTGGAGACCGACCTATCCATGAAATGTTGAACATCTATCGTTGTAGATGTGTGTCAATCGCATTATATGGATCCGGTGTTTGGGGACACAGTAGGCATATGGATCTACAGGTCGAGGAAAATGCTTTTATTAAAACACTGTTATGCTTACCAAAATCAGCCTCGAACAAGATTTCACATCGGGAACTGGGTTCGGAGTTTTTGTCAGACCTAATCAGCCTAAGGCCCTTGATGGTGTGGCGAGCAGTCTGGTTGAAGGAAGAAACTGGCTTTACCAGGAGTATTATCAGTGATTGCCTTCTCCTAGACAAGTGCTCACTGATTCCATGGATCCATTATGTTGTGGTAACAGCTAGAGACATATTTAACCTAGATGTCAAGGCTGACCCGATTGTTTATGTGATATCCCCAAGAAAGAGCTAAAGTGTCGTTATATGAGTAAGAAAACCTATCTCCGTAGAGATACAAATATGTTGTTAACAACGTCACAATTTTATTTCTCAAATGTGGTTACACCTGGCTTCCAAAATTACCTGAGGATCGTCACCAAAACATCCCACCGGTTTGTCCTCACGAGACTGCGATTAGGAATAGTCCACCACTTGGTGGCATTCCCTCATATGAAATATCATTCTTCCTCCCCCTGCCCTTGTGACAAGGTTACTAAGCAGAGTACTGTGCATTTTTTACTTATCTGCGACCTTTACTTGCACTTAAGAATTATGTACTTGAAACCACTATTTAAAAAAAAGTCTGTAACTACGACAAAATCTGCAATGAGCCTTTTGTTTTCCCTAGAGGATCCAGACGTATGTTTTTTTACAGCCGTATTTATTTCAAAATCAATGTCCATTAGAAAAAGTATGGTTTATTAACTCTTCCCAAGTCATATCCGTATGTGCTGAACTATGTCTAATCTCTGTTATGTTTTTTATCTCTGTATTTTTGTATTGGTATTTTAAATGATTTTTAACAATAGAGTGTATACTGAGAAACGTAAACTGCACATACTTTGTACGCTTTTTTGATTGTTTTGTGAAATAATCCAATAAAGCTTTTGAAATTGTGTTCTGCACAATATTCTTGTACCAATCTTCCTTTAAAGTGTGAAGCATTGTCGGACTGCACCTGAAGTGGAGTACCATAGTACAACGTTAACAAATCCACAGTTTTAAGAGTATTCACTTGAGTAGCTCTTTTACAAGGAAAAGCAACCAAAAGACCGCTATAGGTATCAACAGCAGTACAAGCATACTGGCAATTTTTACTCATAGGAAGGGGACCTATATAGTCCATCTGCCAAATTTGTGCAGGGGAATTACCTCGTTCTAATTGACCTTTCAATATTTGGGGCACCTCTCGCTGCCGAGAGTGTTGAAATATAGGACAATGAAGTATAGCCGTTTTAATTAAATCAAGGGGAATATGAAGCCTCTGTCAGTAGCCCACCTGCTAGTGACTCTCTCTCCAAAATGTCCTGCTTTTTCGTGTGCCCACCTCGCTAGTCCCGCCAAATCAGAATTTTGTTTGTCCACCATTGCCTCAGAAATTTTAGATTTCGCATCTGCAATATCATTAAACAATTTATCAATGGAATCAATGTGTGTATGAGCATCAACGTGAGAGACTGTCACATTTCTTTGAGGAAGCAATTCCCAAATTTCTTGTCACAGGTCTTTCCCCCAAATTTCTTTTGCATGAACTTTCCAATAATGTGAATGCCACGTCGGCAGCCAGACTGCCAAACCATTAGCAGTCGACCAAGAATCAGTAAATACATGACATGTTCCTGGCAATTCCTGTTTCAAAACTCGATACACAGCATACAATTCTGCAAATTGACTACTTTTCCCTTCACCTGTGGTACTTAACAGTTTTTGCGTGTCAGGAATATAGGAGACCACCTTCCAGTGTCTTTTCTCTCCTGTGTACCTTGCTGAACCCTCCGTAAACCACACATGTTTTCTATCTTCTGCGGACAGATCATCGAACGGTTTACCCCACCTAACAGGAGATTCCTGTACTACAGGTACGGAACAATCTCTCTCTGCTTCTTCCAATGGCTCCAGCGCCACTTGCTCATGTAACATCGCAACACCCTTCGGACCCACACAAGCCCTGTCTTGTATATACCACTTCCACTTGATCACACTCGCTTCTTGAGCGGGACCAATTCTATGAGTTTTCGGTGAACTTAAAACCCACTGTATGATAGGAATTTCAGGTCTCAAAATCACGTTGTGTCCCAGGGTCAATTGCTCAGTATCCACCAGAGCCCAATAATATGCAAGTAGTTGTTTCTCAAACGGTGTATAACACTCACCAGCATCAGGTAACTTTTTAGTCCAACATCCTAAAGGTACTTTTGTTCTACCTTGTCTTTGCCATAAACTCCAATTTGCATAGGGACCCTGTACAGAGACATTCAAATCAACATCTCCGTCACGTACAGGCCACAAATCCAAAGCATGCTGAATCGCTTCTTTCTCCAAATCAAACACATCTTGCTGTTGTTTACTCCATTCAAATGCATTCTTTTTACGGGTAACTTTGTACAAAGGGGCCAAAATCTGACTTAAATGAGGAATGTGTTGACGCTAGAAACCAAATAAACCGACAAATCTTTGGGCTTCTTTCCTATTTTTGGGGACTGCAAACTCTGCAATTTTCTGTTTTACTCGTGGAATCACTTCTCGATTCCCCTCATGCCATTGAATGCCTAAAAATGTTACACTTTGTGCCGGACGTTGCAACTTGTCAGGATTAATTTCCCAGCCTCAACTTTGAAAATGAGTGACAATTTGGTCTAATTGAATCTGAACCTGATCTTGTGTCTCACCTTGAATTAGTATATCATCAATATAATGACACACTTGAGTTTTTGGATTCACCGGTACTTCAGCTAAATGCTCTGCCACCAGCCGATGACAGATTGTTGGACTATGTATGTAGCCCTGGGGAAGACTTCTGAACGTCATTTGACGCCCATTCCATGTAAAACTAAATTGTTCCAGACACTCGGGGCAATTGGAATAGAAAAGAAAGCATTAGCAATATCAATGGATGCATACCATGTTCCTGAATGTTTCTGAATTCTTTCAATCAATGTAATAATGTCAGGTACTGCAACAGTCAAAGAAGGTGTGTGCTTGCGATAATCAACTGTCATGCGCCAAGAATCATCACTTTTGCGCACTGGCCATACGGGACTATTCCAAGCTGAGATACCTGGAATCACAACTCCAGCATCCATTAAATCCTGAATAGTAGCACTAATCTCATCATGTCCACCTGGAATACGATACTGCTTCATTGAAACTACCTTTGTAGCTTGGGGTATTTTTATAGGAGGAATCTTTAAACGTCCAACTCTCACAGACTTTGATGATATGTAACTTTTGTCTCCAAATCGATAACATCCGTCATCTAAATGTAGTGTCATACCTTTTAGAATGTCAATTCCAATTATGTATTCACAAAGGGGTACCACTAATACAAAATACTCTTTTTGGGGAATTCTACCTATTTTCATCTTAAGATTAGTTTGTACTGCGGGGGTTTATTTACCACCTAAACCTGTAATAGTAAAGTATTGTCCTTTAAACTTTTTGGGATTTCCATATATTAAAGTGGCCTCCGCTACTGTATCTACTAATGCTCGGGCCCTCTGTACATTACGATGTCTCCAGAAAATATCAATGTCTACATAGGGTCTGTAATCTTTGCAAGTCCTATTTCGTACTGGAGCTTGACCTATTTCCTAGACATTTTTACTGCATTCTGATGCCCAGGACAAATCAGGATAAAGACTCTCGTATCTTTTAGGTAATGTCACATCTTGTTTGTACCCTCTCCCCACGCGAAAAGGATTTTTGTCATCTGAAAAATATTGTGATATTCGAACAGAGGATCTCTGTCGTCTGTCTCTCAACCTCACTTCCGGAGATCTATTTTACTCATCCCTGTCTCTATGTTCAGTGTATTCTTCTCTCCCCTTCTCTCTCTCTCTCTCTCTCTCTCTCTCTCTCTCTCTCTCATAATGTGAGGATTCATCTCTCCTATCCCTCTCTCTCTATCTCCCTCTGTCTCTTCCTCTCTCTCTCTCATCACCACTCTCATCAGAGTACACGCGTTCATGGTCTTGTTTGTTGACTTTCTAGCCCCCTCTTTCTTGTCCAAACCTCGTTTTCGGAATAACATCCATAATCTCCCATGGATTCACCATCAATATCTTCCTGTCTCATCCCATCATTGAGTAGGGCAAGAAACATGTCACGTCTAGAAAATGTATAATTGTCAGTACGGTTTTAAGGTCTAGATTGCCTTTCAGGTTTAATCCATTCACCCAATTCACCAAGTTCACGCACTGCTTCAATCACATCAGACAAGGCATTTCCCGATGACAATCAACAATGACATCATCACCTGTTTGTAGGCAGCAGGGGCAGTACGAATTATCCTGTTTCTCACAGATGCATTAAGCAAACCATCCATCAGCCTTTTTGCCGTGCCTAGAAAAATAGCTGTTTTCATCACTTCTTCTTTTAGTCTCTGTGAGGCATATCTCAAAGTATACCAAGGTTTCTCATTAAGTGGCCAGTCAGATTCAGTAGGGTATTTGTGATTACAGCCGTCTACCGCTAACTGCAGCAAACTAGTCTGAACAGCGTTTGCATAGTTCCGAAAATGTTTTTGTACAGTTGGGTCAGAACTTAACGTGCAAAATTTTACCGCATCACCCTTATCTAACATGATCCCTGCAGCACCCAAATCAAAAAGACAGACCATCCAAGTAAGTAAAGTCTCACCCGACTTTTGTCGGAATCTGTCCAAAATGTCATTAATCTCCTGTTGTGTAAAATCTTCCAGACTATCTAGAGAAATCCCATTGGGATTGTTAGGAGCACCCTGCAATTTTCTCTGATATATAGGTTGCGCACGAACCTCTTTGCGGTCCTCAGATTTACAGTCATGTCTAGTACGAGAAGACTCACGTTTGTTATTCTCCTCAACCGAGGAGAAAGATTCAGACGAATCCCAGCTGTTACCATCCCATTCGTCAGTGTTCCAATCGAGCCCTGCCTTCGCAACAACCAGATGCACCTTTCTCTTATTGACTCGTCCTCGTCTATTTCTGTATTTGTATTTTGCAATACGTACTGCAGCTCTTTCTGCAATAGTCTGATACGTTTCCAGTTTATCTGGCAGTAATTTATTTTGACACCTCAAAAGTGTGTTAGCATTCTGAACCTCAACAGACTGTTCTTCAAACTCTTTGCACTCACGCTGCAATTTAACACACTTCTCATGTACAAGCCTGTACGCATTCAACAAAATCCATCCCCTTCGTCCTAATTTAGGAAGCTCTTCACATTTCAATACCGGCACTTTCTGCAAACATGCAACCACCTGAGCCGGTCCTGCATCTTCCAAACATGAATTCCAGTTCTCCCTCAATCCAGTAGAATCAGCCAATTCATGAGCCAGTGCCTCATAAGAGGTCAATTCCCATCCTGGAATCTCCAAAGGTAACTTAAAACTAGTCTTCGCTTTCCTGGAAAACACATTGAAACAATATATACAAATCAATCTAAACTAAACACCGTACCAAAAAATAAAAATATATACACAATTCTATACACACAACCTTCTTCCGAACATTTCGCGTTCGAGTTCAACCGATTACGATAACAAATATAGCAAAACAACACCCGCTGTGAAACTTTCGAAAACAGTTCGTGACGCCAAATGTAACTACCGGATTTTCATACTAAGTTATTGGCTTATCAATTATAACACCCCCAGCCGTCACGTACCAGCACCCTTCTCAGGCCCTATAGAGCATGATACCTAAAATACCTACCCGAGAATGGGGAAAAATAGCAGTAAATGAGCTTGTATATTTAGAAACACTACTAGAATATGGGGAAATTCACGTTATATCTTATAGTGACCTTACTGCACTGATTATATCTATTGTCTTACAACCTCTTTAACGTCTCCCGACGATTCGTTAGCGTCTCTCGACGATTTTGTTTACGTCTCCCGATGATTCTTTAGTATTAAATCTTTTATTGAAAAAAGCAGCTCGCACATAAACAAAAATACTCTGCTGATCAAGAATATGCAATACAACGGTAGAGGTATGAAAATGCTATGACAGCTAAAGTTAAACAGCCCCAGAAACCCGCAAGACCCTCCCCCTCCAGGGAGAACTATAGAGCCGAGTCTGCAACAAAAAGAGAAAACAATACCCTGACCCCGCCCCCCACCCCCGTCCGCTCCAAAACCTACCCACCCACCTCCCCCGTTCCAGGTCCAAAATCCACATGCATGCCAACAACCATCCACACCCGAACATCTCAAGGATTAACCTGCGACAAGAGTAGCAAACGCAGATACCGGGAACATGTCACCTCTCTGAATTCTGTAGCCAATAGGGAAAGGAATGGCTGCCACAATTCTGCGTACTTGGACCCTTCCCCAGCTTTAATTAAGGACAATTTTTCCATGCTGAGCACTGACCAGAGGCGAAACAACCAGCCCTGGAATGTGGGAATGTGCGTGGTGCGCCAGAAAGAAAGAACGTTTTGAACTGCAGAGCCCAGGGCGATAGCAATCAGTCTACCCCTACGTGATTTCAACGGGTAGGTCAGAGCATTTGGTAGACCCAGCAGGACATAGGCAGGGAACCTTGGGATTTCTGTCTCTAAGTGTGAATCTACCTCGTCCAGAACCAATTTCCAATATCCCTGGATCTGGGCGCATTCCCACAACAGGTGAACTAACGTACCCTTTTCGCCACAGCCCCGCCAACAGGTGGCATCCTTCATGGGGTCCATTTCGTGTAACCTCTCCGGTGTGTAATACCAGTAAGTCACTAGTTTGGTAAAGGTGTCTGTCAGTCACATATGGTAAGCTGAGTGTCTCACACAATAGTAGACGCCCTCCCATTCTTTGTTACTGAGCGCCCAACCTAGATCCCTCTCCCAGCGGGCCCTGCTTGGATTATACACAAGAGTGAACCACTCCAACAACATGCAATTTAGGTTTGAGATGAGCCGTCCACGTGATTAGCCAATATTCGTAAGGGCTAAGCTTCCGATCCGCCTCTGTCCGTACCTGAGCATTAAGTGCCCAATGTCGCACTTGCAGATAACGGAGCCGCTCAGTCTCCGGCAGACCATACTCCCGCCGTATATGCTCAAAGGGGGTTATCCCTACTCTCGTGTACAAGTGGGACAGGCATTTGCACCCTGCCGGATGCCTACCAGCGTTATAAGTGGGGAAGGAAATGTGGTCAACTCGTGTTTCGTATTAGTCTGGTCCCAAACTTCCATGGGCACCCGCGTGATAAACGAGGCGTATAGATTAGCCGGACGATGCGCCTTGCGAAGAAATGGGACTTCCTGTAGTGGTCGGCCTGCCACTGCCTGATCTTGGAAGAGCCAATGTTTTTCTGATTCCCACCTGCTCTATTCCACCAAGGTCCGGAGTTGGACCACCTGATAATAGGGCCACAGATCTGGGAGACCCAGGCCCCCCTTTTCCAGCGGCAGCATGGCCAGTCTGAGCTTCATTCTCGGGCGTTTGCCATTCCAAATGAATTGGGTGAGTTCTGACTGCGTCTGTCTGATCCATCCCTCCGGGGGACGGAGTGGAATAGCCCGAAAGATATACAGGATCTGCGGCAAAATGGTAATTTTAACGGCAGCAGACCCTGCCGAGCCAGGACAGAGGAAGAAGCCTCCATCTGCCGAGCTCCGTGCGAAGCGTCTGGCGCAACCTGTTGTAGTTGATGTGCACCGTGCCTGGCAGAGTGTCCGCCAGCTGGATTCCCAAGTATGGAATAGCCTCCGATGCCCACCGAAAGGGGAAATGAGCCTGCAGATAGGCTCGCATCTGCCCGTCGAGCGAGAGATCTAGAGCCTCTGTTTTCGACATATTAACTTTGAAGCTTGCCACTCCAGCAAAAGCCTCCAGAATCTCCACACATGCCAGCAGTGAGGCCCTGGGGGAGCCTAGTGATAGAAGGACATCGTCCGCATAGAAACTTATCATGTGTACAAACGCGCCAAACTTAACCCCCTGTACCCCTGGGTCTGTTCTCAATGGCTGTGCTGACGGCTCCATATAGAGCGCGAACAACATAGGCGACAGTGGACACCCCGGCCGCGTCCCCCGTTCAATGGGAAAGCGCGGTGAGGAGCATCTGTTGACCCTCACCGTCGCCGTGGAGAAGGTGTAACAGTTCAGCACCCAAGTTCTGAATTTCACTCCCATCCCTGCTTTTATCAGGACCCGTTCCAAGAATGGCCAGTGGACCCGGTCAAATGCTTTTTCTGCATCAATCCCGAGCATCATGTAATCCCCGTTGGTGCATGTGGCCTTCTCTATCAGATGTAGGTCCCTCTTGGTGTTGTCAACTGTTTGGCGCTTTGGGATAAATCCCGCTTGATCAGGCTCTATCAGCCCCTGCATAAGTAGAGCCAACCGTGCAGCCAGGATGCCAGTGTAAATTTTGAGATCGATATTAAGGAGAGATATGGGGCGATACGCCCCACATTGTGTGCGGTCTTTCCCCGGTTTGGGGATGACCAAGATGGTGGCATTTAGTAGGTCCCGTGGGATCGCTCCGGGGTCCTCAAATGAATTAAATAAAGCTGTCAGCAATGGTGCTACCTGGGGGCAGAAAGTTTTGTAGAAAATGGCCGTGAACCCATCCGGGCCCGAAGCCTTGGCCAACTTAAGGCGTGAGATCGACGAAATTACCTCTTCAGGTCGGATTTTACCTTCCAGCTGTTCCGCCTGGTCTTACGACAGGGTCGGGAGGGAGACCGATTCCAGAAAGGCCTCACCGTCTGCGGGATCGAGCCTAGCCCCCGCATAGAGGTAAGTATAAAATTTGCTGAAAGCCTTCGCGATATCACCGTCGTCGGTGGCACGCACCTCGTCCCTTGTGGTGATCTCCTGTACCATATGCTGTTGTTGGATTTCCCAGAGCGCTCGACCCAACAGGCACCCGCATCTGTCCCCCCCCGGTGTAGTACATGTGCTGTGTCCGTAGCGCTGCAAATTCTGCCCTGTCCTGATCCAAGGCCGCCAATTGTTGTCGTACTTGGCAGAGTTGTCTCCACACCCGAGGCATTCCTGTCCTCTGGTGGATCTGCTCTAGCTCCCTCGTCCGTGATGTCAATTCCTCGCGTTTGCTCATCCTCTCTGAATTTTCCGCTGCCGAGATCGCTATAAATTCCCCGCAAAGAACCGCTTTGAGCGCCGCCCAATTTGTAGCCAGAGATGTGTCTGCAGTGTGATTATGTGATAGGTAGTCTTTGATAGCCCCCCTGATTTTCTCCACATTGTCCTTACGGTGCAGCAATGTATCGCGCAGTCTCCAGCAACGCGCAGCTCTAGTCACAGGTGGGAAGGAGAACACCACCGATAACGGTGCGTGGTCTGAAAGCACCATGGCCCGAACTCTACCTTTGTCTCCAGCGCTCTGAGTGATGTGGAGGATAGAAAATAATCTAATCTCGCATAGGTCTTATGGGCATTAGAATAATAGGTTTAGTCCCGGGCTCCCGGGTGAAAGTTGCGCCAGAGGTCAACCAACCCCACCTCCTCCAATCTAGCCAGCCCCTCTCGGGATAAGGTGCGTGGTGCGCTGCCCTGACCTATCCAATAGGTTGTCAAACACTAGATTCAGGTCTCCCCCGATCAAGACATGCATGTCCGGTGCAGCCGCTGCCTCCGTAAGTGCCCGATGAAAAAACTTCTCCTGGCCTTCATTGGGTGCATAGACTGAGCTAACAGTGAAGGAGGAATCCCCCAAGGAAAAGCTATAGGAGAGCAATCTGCCTCGTATTTCCGCCACCTTCCTCCCAACTCTCCCCCTAAAGTGTTGGGCCACCAAAATCGCCACCCCTGCAGTCTTATTGGGCCCCGAGGAGAAGAATTGGAGCGGGAAGCAGCGCGACTTCATCCTAAAGCAGTCCCTGGCCAGGAGGTGCATTTCTTGAAGTAGACAAATATCGGCCTTTGAATTCTCCAGGAAAGAGAGGACTGCCCGCTGCTTCACGTGGTTGTTTAGGCCTCGGACATTTAAGGTAAGCAGGCGCAGCTCAGTTGCAGGCATATTCAATCAGTAACCCGGACTCTCTGTGTCTCTGTGTCGGAAAGTATCTACACTCCTGCAGTCGTTCGGTACCTGCCACAGCCCGTCACGCACACATACACTCACTCGTGGACCTGGAACCACCCACCCCCCAACCCCAAATGACCCACCCCCGAACACCCGCATTTTAGCGATAAGAAAATTCCCCCCAACAAAAAGGATATAGTCAACAACATAGTCCATCCTCCAGAGATGAATGATAGAAGTTAACCTTGGGGTAGTCTGTCAGATCGAGGAGTGCCCTCCCCCCGCCGACAGCATACTACATGAAACATAGAAGACCCCTCCAGAATTAGCCATCCTCAAAGTCAACTGGGATGAGATGCCTCGGCACCCGATGATACTGCCTCCACCGCAGCCCTCTGGCCATCTTTGATCTCTGCTGCTGGCGGCTTCCGGACCCGACGTCTTCTGGATTGTTGTCGCCACCGTGGTCTACCATCATCCGTCTCCATTGTAGGCCCCTCCGCCTCTTCTGTTTCAACTGGCAACTCGAGACTCAGTAATCGACATGCTTCCGTCAGAGACCGGATTTAATGCAGTTTATTATCTTTTTTGAAAATCAAACAGAAGGGATGGCCCCAGCTGTAGGAGATGTTCTGCTGCTGAAGGTAAGTCGTGACGAGTTTAAAGCAGCGTCGTTTCTGCAGGGTAAGGGCGGACAAATCTTGGAATAGAACCGAGAATTGCCCCTGAAAGGACAGAGGGTGCTTCTGTCGCGCCTTCAACTATATCTCCTCTTTAGTGCGAAAGTCCTGCACACAAGCGAGAATGTCCGGTGGTTGGACCGAGTTGGCGCGCTGGGGACCCACCCTATGTACGCGGTCAATTCTTATTTCTGTTTCTGCTGGGCATCCCAGGATGTGGCCAAACAGCGCTCCAGTGAAGCCAAAGAGGCCCCTGGTGTCCTCGGTCATCGTTACACCCCGTATACGGACATTATGGTGACGGGAGCGGTTCTCCAAATCTTCCACATGTGACTGGAGATCCACCTGCTGATCGGGAATCTGGACTATCTCCTTCCGGAGCGCCTCCATTTCAGTATCCCTGGAATCGCCCTTCATCTCCAGGTCCGCCACCCATTCTCCTATGCCGTCTACATCTCTGCGGACATCCTTGATTTCCTCCGCAAACTCTTTTTGCAGGGCATGTATGTCCGCCAGCAGAGTGGTACTCGAGGAACGCTTTAGTGATGGGTTCCGAGGCCTCCGCCTGTTCCGACATTGTCGGTGCTGCAGTGGCTGCCCTGTCCTTGGCCTGTTGCGCTGTTTGGGCCTTAGTGAAAAAGTCTTTGACTGTTTTGTCCTTCTTCACCCTCGCGGTGGACATCCCTGGGCTCCAGTGACCCTGGACTCCGCCAGGGCCGTGCTCGCCGCCCGGGCCCACCAGATGCTGCAGCCCCCCCCCCCTTGCAGTTGCCGTCTCTTCAAAGGATCTACAGCATTCACCCGCAAGGGGGACTCTGCAGGTCACACCACCGGCTGTAGGGGCACAGGGTCCAGGTGTGTGCTCACGCGAAGTACTGTCTAGGCCGCCTCATAGGATCCGCTCCTCTGGGCCTCTGCACGTGCCCCGATAGTTCTGGGCGTCCGCGTTCCCTGCCGCTCTCTCGTCTGCCCTTGATGTCCACCAGTGGTCTTGATCCGGCTCGGCCTGGTCCAGCCGTCTGTTTCGCCACCAGGGTATCTCCTGTGGGTCCGCGCTGCCGGAATCCCCCCCGATGAGGGAATCCAGATGTCTCCGGCACCCCGGCCGTCGGGTCGCGTCTAGCTCCTTCCCTTGGCCCTCAGGGCTTCCCTCGCTCCTGCAGCCTGTTAGGCACTTTCCGCCACCAAGGGGCCGTGACAGATGGCAGTCCGGGCCATCCCGCGCCTCTGCCAGCCCGCCCTATGCCGAGGCCTAGCTTCGTGGAGACCTCTGTCCTGCTTCATCGCAAAATGGCGGCTCACCTCTGTCCCGGCGCTGGAATGCCCGCTCTACCTCCAGTGTCCCCCAACGTGCTGGACTACCACCGCGATCCGCTTCCAAGCAGGCAGGACGCTGGATGGGGCTGCCACTGCTGCCCCGGAGCGTTACCGGAGTCTCACAATCAGCGGCCTACCGCACTCACAAGATGGCGGGCAGCCGGATCGCCGTCTCCTTCGCGGCCAAAGTCTGTCGGCTGGCCGCGAGCCGCCTCGACGATTTCCGATCCCCACCTCACGGTACACCGCTCTCGTCGTTGCCTCCGGCCCGTCACTCGGGCACCAGGTCAGGCGGCCACCGCAGCGCAGTGTCCTCCGTGGCTGGCGCCGGCCTCCGCCTCTGCTGCCGTCTCACCAGCCGCCGACCGTGTCGTTCCTCCCCTGCTCGTCAGCCACCTGTTTCCTGCTGCCCTGCTGCTCCCCGTTGCCTCGGGGGTGCACCCACTAAAACCGGGCACCGACGATCGCTATTTGGGGCCCAGGGCCAGTGCTAAAGCAGGCTGTCGGCGGGAGCTCCGGCAAGACGAGTCCGATCACGTCGACATCGTGCTCAACGCCCCCGAAGATTATTTAGAGTTTCCCGACGATTCGTTAGCGTCTCCCGACAATTCATTTACGTCTCCCGACGATTCGTTAGCATCTCCCGATGATTCGTTTACGTCTCCTGACGATTCTTTAGCGTCTCCCGACGATTCATTTACGTCTCCCGACGGTGTCCCTAACGTCTCCCGACGATCTCATTTACGTTTCGCGACGGTGTCCCTAACATCTCCCGACGGTGTCTACAATTTGGGTATCCCTGATTAGAGCCATTCGCCCTTATGCACTGAATAGGGGTCTGACCTTCCCACGCAAGAACTGTTAAGTCAAATTATTCCCATTTAAAGTTATTCCCTGTCATGAATCACATATCCTCCTATCATCAGTTACCTGCAAGAAGAGAATCGCACATCCTTCTGTACGTCAGCATCTGGCTAGAAAGAAAGGTTAATCCTGTCACAGAAATAACATTCAAATGTACCTGTTAATTATTGGGGTCCCTTTATTACCTACTAAAATAACATAACAGGAAAAAGCACTGCAATAATATAGTAAAGAATCATTTGCGCACTTAGAAACCTAAACACAACCTAGGAAGCAAAGGGTGAATGATTATATATATATATATATATAATAAGCTAGCTAGGAACGCCTCACCTTGGTCTTACGCATTCTAGTCTCGGCAGCTGAACCTGTCCCTCTCTCGTTATTGCTTCGGTTCAGTCAGGACTCTGCTCTGCAGTCACGGATACACGTCTGCACCGCTATGCCTCATCAAGGCTGCCACAACTCCAAGACACTTGAACCCTCTCTGGTCCTCGTCAACGCCAGTCCCAGATGACAACCTGACAGTCACTGTTGCTAGTTCCAGAAACTCCAGCAACTCTCCTTCTCACCGCAAACTCCAACTCCCAAATGGAGAAACTGATTTAGATCTGCTGCAACTAACCAACCCGTGATGTAATTCCAACTATTGTCTTCATCAACTTCAGAAAACCAACTCGCCTCTCTGCTCCTCTGCACTTCGATAATATAGAAGGCCCTCTCTTCATGGAAATTTCCAGCCAGCAGCCTGCCTCCCACCGAATTCCTGTACCAAGCTCCGGGCTCCCGACGCACCCCGAGTGGCCAGCTGCTGTTGCGTCTGGGGCCTGGGAAATAAGCACATTCCTTCAATAAGAGCCGGACTTCACTGGTTTCTACCTATAATAATAATAATAATCCACATTTGTAAAGCGTACAATCACCCGTAAGGGTCTCTAGGTGCTGGGGGCCGTCAGGAAGATTAAGCAAGCTATTGACCAGAGTCACATGGTGCTGGGCTAACCTGCCGCCAGAGCCGGGGATCGAACCGTGATCCCCAGATTCCGGAGTCAGTCGCCCTAGCCGCGGCGCCACACCACAACAAGCTGAAACTAAAACATCACTTCTGACCTACAAGCCCCTCGGACAGCCGGGGCAAAGGAAAATGGCTTCTCTCTAGTTTAGGCCTTTAAGCCCGAAAAGAGGTGAAAGAGACATAGAACCATGTCAAAGCACATAGGTAAACCCTACAAATAGGCACAATAAAGTCAGAAATAAAGAACTCATGCTTATATACTGAGATGGCGGTGGACAACGGACACCACCAGTCCAAATTATACAAATTATCCTGTCGGGACAGGGATCATTTCAGATCCCTGTGGACTAGCGGGGACCCTATGTCACTGCTGATCTTCAGGGCTCGGAGAAGAAATTCTTGGTGGACACAGGCACAATGAATAGCTCTTTTTCTAGTTCGCTGGTCCCCGGGGCAGCCCTGTCTGGCCAAAACAATGTAAGAAGGACTGTCGACTCTATTGTGAACCTCTAGACAGACCATATGGAGCGTTAAATTTATATATAATTTTTCTTCTGCTTTTGAACACTGGAACTCTCCAAATTGGGACGCCCATACCTGGGAAGATTACCTCTACGAAGATTTATATATTAATCTTGATGACCTTTTTTGTGCAATCTATATTCATGGTAAGCCCCTACATTGATGGATGGTCTAAAACAAATCGTGTTTTAAGACATCTAATCATAATTTTAACTCAGGATTAATATGGGTACACATTGTTTCGAGATTCCTTTCGCTCTCTTTCTTCTTCCCTCTTTTTTACCTTCTTTTTATCTCCTTCTTTACCCCCACTATATTTTTTCTTTTTCTTTTTTCTTTTCATTTGAGAAATATTAGCTTGTTCCCTCTTTTCTCCTTTTTCTATTTGACTTATTGTTACAATCTCTGGATGTACCTTAGTACGATACCATTGGTCTTTCCCTTCTTTTTCTTTTTTAATCAAACTCATTAACCCCCGCTTTTTTAACAAGAAAATGAGACTGGGATTGGAATTAGTTGACTGTGAAAACCAAATTTTATTCCATCCACTTCAAAGTTGTCAGCACTTGATTTTGCTCTTATTTCCTCTTAGGGATAACGAGTGTTTTTAAATTGTATATATTGCAACTGTTATTTTGTGGTGTTAATATCTATGTAGTGTGTGCTTTTTTGTTATTGGGTCTAATTAGATTTGTTATGATTAGTCTTATTGTGTGAACAGAATTATTTTTTTGTGTATTGTTCTCCACCTCTTTATGTATATTTATGTATGTATATGTTATAATTTTTGCAGCCCTGATGAAGTTCCCGTGGCACTAGGGGAACAAAACGCGTTGGCTGTACCCTTGTTTGCAGAAAATTTACGATTTTGAATAAAGAAGAGACATTCTAAGAATATATCTTTCGTGTAATCGACTTCATTGGAGTGCACCTTCCATTTTGTTTTTGTATACCTGTTAATTAATACATCTTTAAGCAGCGGAGTTGGAAGTGGTTGCACCATCTGATATTGGGAACAGACCGAACTAATGTGCTTGACCTTGGTCTGCTGTTTTGTGCTTTCTGTATTCATTAATAAAATAGTGGTTCCTCAGTTCCCTGTGGTCCCCAACATCACTGTTCTCCTGACCATGATTCCTCCCTCTGCCACATACTTTTCTGTCATTGATCTGAAGAACGCGTTCTTTAGCATCCCCATACACCCAGATAGCAGGTATCTGTTTGCGTTCTCCTTGGCCGACAGAAGTATTAGATTCTGTTGAGCTCCCTAGGGCTATACTGAAAGTCCCAGTATCTGTAGTCAAGCTTTAAAAGCTCAATTCGATTTCCTTGTCCTTCCCTCGGGTAATGTCCTATTGCAGTATGTGGACGGACGTTTGATAGCCTCGGATGCTGGAAAGGGTTGCAAGGATGCAACGGTTAAATTATTAGTACACTTGGCTCATCATGGGAATAGAGTGTCCCTCTCTAAATTTCAATATTGCAGACAGGAGGTCACCTAGTTAGGTCACCTACTGTCGAAGGAGGGAAGGAAAATAACACCTGAGCGCCTTGCTGCCATAACTAAGATACCTATCCCAAAGAAGCTACGAGATGTGTGCACGTTTATAGGCATCACTTCGTATTGTCGCCACTGAGTTCCCAACTTTGCTTTACTAACAAAGCCTTTGCTGCGCCTAACCACTAAAGATATGCATGAACCCCTGCCCTGGACCCATGATTGTCAGCATGCCTTTGAGCAACTAAAAATAGTACTTGGCACCTGTGCTTGGCACCCCTGACTATCAGAAGCCGTTTGTGTTGTATGTACGTGAAACGGCTGTCTGCGCCCTCTCTGTCTTAACACAGGTCTTTGGAGGTAAGCAAAGGCTGTGTGCCTACTTCTCTGCTCTGCTCTGCTTGACAATGTCGCCAGAGCCCTCCCGAGCTTGATACTGATCTCACAGTCATGGTCCCGCATGCTGTGGACACACTTTTGAACAGAACAAAGACATCTTACCAGTGCACGTCTGACCAGCTATGAGCTGGCCCTGTTTGCACCACATGTCACCATCAAAAGATGTGTCACTCTGAACCCAGCCATGTTACTACCCCTTCCTTCTGAGAGTTAGGATACCGACGTGCATGATTGGATCTACCGTACGGAGGAAAAGACAAAGGGACGGGTAGACCTGACTGATGTTCCTCTATCTGAACCACAAGGAGAACTATATGTCGATGGCTCCTGTTTTAAATTACCAGATGGCACAAAGACAGTAGCCTATGCTATCACCACCTTACGCACTTTAGTTGAGACATCACAAGTTCCCTACTAATCAGCACAAGCTGCAGAGTTAGTGGCTCTTCTTCGTGCCTGTGAATTGAGTGATGGACTGGCTGTCAATATATATACTGACCGCCTGTAGGTGTTCGGCGTGGCTCATAATTTTGGGTGGCTCTGGAGAGGGTTCCTGACGTTCCATGGAATGAAGATACAGAATGGCCTACTAATACACAGACTCTTGATAGCCCTGGCACTCCCTAAGAGACTAGCAATAGTGAAGTGCAGTGCTCATAAGGCAATAACTGATGATGTTGGGAGAGGGAACGCATGCACAGATCAGACAGCAAAGGAGACAGTATAGACTAAGACGAAGAGGATGTTTGTGGCAGGTCCAGCTAGATGGGTGCCCGAAAATAGGATGTTTGACCATGGAGAACGTAAAAGAAATCCAGAGTGAGGCAACAATTGAGGAATTAGCAATATGGCAGAAGAGCACGGCTAATTTGGATGAGGATGGGTGTTGGACAGAAAAATCTGAAAAGCAGAAGTGGATGCTACCGGATGCATATATCCTCCCTGCGGTTACCATGGTGCACGGGCCAGCGCACATTAGTGTGAAGGAGATTTGCAAGCTGCTAGATCCGGTATGGTGGAATGACAACATTCCCAAAGTTGCAGCTCACATGGTTAAGTATTGTATGATCTGTTTGATGCACAATCATGGAAAGAGCACCCACACTTCTGGTGGCAGTTTTGCACCATCTTCCTTCCCTTTCGAGGTTCTCCAGATGGATTACATCGAAATGGAATGAGTCAATAACTTGAAATATGTGTTGGTGGTTGTCTGTGCATTCAGTAAATGGGTTGAGGCTTACCCCACTAATGAGAACACCGCCATGGAGACGGAGAAGGAGCTCTTGAATGAGGTTTCCCCCCATTTTAGTTTGCCCCATTTGATTTGGAGTGATAATTGCAGCCACTTCAATGCCATGGTTATCCAGTTGGTATGCAACGGATTGCGCATTAGGCAAAAGTTCCATGCAGCGAACCACCCCCAATCACCAGGCCTAGTCAAGAAGTACTATGGTACTCTCAAGCTGAAAATGGCCAAGCTGAAAATGGCCAAGATCAAAGAAAGCACAGGATTGCATTGGGCCAATGCTTTACCCCTGGCTCTAATGTCTAGAGAGTCACAGCTCACTCTAGAACAGGCTTGTCCCTGTATGAAGTCATGTTTGGACGCCCGGCGAATGTCTGGGCTGTCCCGCAGCCACGTAGATTTTCTGAAATAGAATATCCCTTGTTCATAGATTGCCTTTACAAGTTGACTAAAAATCTGCATTCTGTTCACCAACAGACTGCTGAGATATTAAAGCAACATTCAGAGGGTCCCAGACACGAAATACGGCCCAGGGATTGGGTATTAATCTGCAATTTTCAAAAAGGAACGGCTTGGAGCCACGCTGGAAGGGACCAGGACAGCGGTGAAAGTTGACAGCCGGAAAAACTGGATACACAGCACCCATTGTAAGAGGGTGCCCCTTCCGTTGCCCTACGACCAATGGGTTGCAGACGGGATCGAGGACTGTGAGACGGAGCAGGTGCCATGGTTTATTCCCTTCTCTGATGCTTTGCTCATGTAGGCACTTGCAGAAGAGGACAGTCATGCAGTACTGAATGAAGCGGTGCCACCTGAAATTAAGACCATCCAGGAGCCTTAGCCTGTTGGTCCACCTGCGATTGAGTCACATCCAGTTGAGTCCCAATGCACCAATTTGCCTGAGTCCGACACTTTGGCCCTTGGTCCGCTTTTGAACTGGACCCCTTGTTTCTGACCCCACTGTGCCTGGAAGTATAATTTGAACCCCGTAAGAGGAACAGTGCAAGAAAGGGACAGTCAGATTAGTAGGAATGGACTGCATTGGTGAAGAATAGGGTGACACCCTACCCGTGGTACCAACGATAGCTCAGGGACAGGGGTATTGGTGCTTTATTCGGACAGTTACCGAACAGGGCAAGTGAATGGTGTTTCCCAAGAGCAGATACGTTGCACTGCAACGTAGGATCTTGATCCGAGCTGGACGAACACCTCCACCACCGGTGCTCGCAAGCGCCTACATCTAATGAACAGTATATTGTCTCAATTTCTTGCTTTTATTCGAGCTTGGCTCCAAGTGTGTCTTTTCCGCCATTTTATAAAAATGTATCCCTTTGGTCGCCATATTAAGGAGGAAGAACAGACTTTCACTGCCCCGTATCCGGTGCGGGATGGCCCGTTTGTTCCTCCTGGTCTGTGAAGAGTAAAATTGCGTTTGTAGTAATTATTCTAATTTCTTTAATATTGCTGCTTGGGGTCACATACTTTCTTGAGGAGAAATATCCTTTTCACACTTTGATTGGTACTACCCCTGCTCCCCCTGAACATATCTTTGTTACCCTGGCACCTCACAAGGAGAAACACAGGAAGTCCTATAAGATAATGTGTTTATCCAGACCCTGCATCAAACACACGCTGCTTATAATATGACAAAATGTTAGGTATGTGGGTAGTTGCCGTCAGTAACTCATAGAAGCGATTATTTGTTACCCATGTCCTTGTCATATGCTAGTAGTTGTGAAGGGTGGTTTGCATTACTTAGCATGGTCTATTCATTTCATCAGGCTGACGCATTGGAGAAAAAAGGTACCAGTTCTCGTACCATGACCCAGAGTGTACCATTCCAGCATGGAGTTCCCCCTGGTGCTTCAACAGGCCGAGAGCCTTTTGGCAGGGTGTTCTTGAGCGCTTGCATGCATGCATTCAAGGGGATGAGAGGGGGAATTGGTCTCAGGTTGTAAGGGATAATTTCCTACAGTACAAGCATCAGAATACTACCAATCCTTCCACATCCGCAACGTTACTGAAGGTAAGCCGATACCCTTGTCAGTGGGTGATGTCATGGCCCCTTTCTGCATCCAGGGGGTTGGAGAAGTAGAGGTGGGGGAGAGCAGATGCAACACTACTGTTAGAACTGGGGGTCTCTAGTTGGCAGAGGCAGGTACCTTTGACCAAATAGAGACCCTTGCTTCTAAGTCAGGGAAAGGGGATTACACTACAGGATAACCCCTGCTCACCCCTTGTTAGCTTGGCACGAGCAGACAGGCTTATCTCAAAGGCAGTGTGTTAAGCATTTGTGAACACATACAGTAATACAGTGAAAATACTACAGATGGACACCACACAGGTTTTATAAAAATAAGTATTATTTATATAGACTTATCACAAGACCATAAACGACAAAAAGCCACAATACTGTAATCAATAATAATTCTTCAATATGGTAGGAATAGTTCAAAAATAGGTTATCCACTTAAAAGCAGTCTTTAGCAACAGATAACCCCAAATGGAGTTAAGTGTTGCAACAGTTGGTGGTGTTGCACTAAGGATATTGTGCTGCATAACTAAATACTTATAAGGTCCCAAAAGCAAGACCTATTGTAAATTGATACTTGTATAGCACACTACTCACCCACAAGGGTCTCAAGGCGCTTGTACGAATACCACTGTGGAACCCATCCTGGCTTTCCCTGTGAGGCGTCCACTCCTGGGCGCCCCCAAGGTGGAGGCCAGGCATCCTTAGCGTTGCGGGGGCCGTTGTGGAGATTAAGCAAGCTATTGCCCAGAGTTGTATAGTGGGACTCCATGATTGGAATAGGCACAGAGGTGAGAATTATCAGGTCCGTGGAATTTTGAGCCCAAGAACCGCCAAGACAGGGAATTGAACACTGGTCCCGGGCTAGACCTCTGCATCAGGGTCTGCTGCTCTAATCATTGAGCCACACTTCTGCGCTATGCCAATGCTTGTTTAACTTGCTTGCACTTCACCTTCCAAGTCACCAATCACTGGAACTTGTAATGAGGTCTAGAAAATCATCCACACTGCTATGGAAGTTCCCATCATTTGTGTAAAATAAGTTGTACTGTTTTCAAGATGCCGCAGTTTACAGTTCATCGCTCACTGAAACTTCTCAAAATAGTGGGAACATTGCCAACTACTCGTCGGTGACTCAGTAATCATATCTCTCTGTCAATCAGCAGAGGGCAATGAAAATTAATTTTGCTAATAGGATCCCTTTGTTGCCACTGCGGTATCGGTTACCACCCTTCTTGACATACACAACTTGTCAGTATATCGAGCTCCCACTTTTTCACGATAGATCTTGCACACCCATATTAGAGCAGACCCATCTTATGTTTCATGGGCTGCAGTGGTGAAGAAAATCTGAAATTCTCAAGACTAGTCCTGCCATGTGTAATCAGGCATTCAACAAAGACTGGTTGTGTGTGGAGATATTTCTGTGTACCACACAATATGACTAACTTTGTTGGTTTTGAAAGTAGTATCCTGTTTCCAGCCTAAACATAGAATAATGCCTGCTGCGGCTGCCTCAAGTAAGACTTATGGGCACCTCCAGTTTATCAATGTGATGCAAACATGTCCAGGAGAGGGGTTCAGTACTGCTGACCCACCCCTTTGGCAGACACTTAACGGCAGACACTTAACCTGTAGACAAAGAGATGGGACGTATGTCCCATAGGCAGTGGAAGCTCACCTAGACAAATAAAGTGACCAGCTGCTATTCCCCAAGATATCACAATTGTTTTAATAATTATAATATGTTTTATATGACACAAGGTCAAAGTTGTTGCTGTTTGTAGAGGCTGTCTATAAAACACATTAGTATTTCCCAATGTAATGATAATACGTTTACCGACCTCTGAAGGATAAAAGGTGGCATTGGGTCACCAGGGATTTGTACTCGTGACCTACATGTCACAATAGCTACAAGGGCATAGCTATCATCTGTGCAGCAAGTGCAGTGGCACCTGGGCCCAGAGCTCTGAAGGGCCCAACGAAACCTGATAATTGCTGTATTTACTACACCAACATCAGTCACATGGGTCTTTTTCCTCGCTTGCACCAGGACCCATTTTATCCTTCCTACACTTCTGAAAAAGTACAAGTCCAGCAGTGACCGTTTAAGACGCTCAGCCATCTTGCCAAGTAAAACAAGAGCTTCCTTGAAATTTTAGGAAGAGGTCAGGTGTAATATATTCGCACATTGCAGAATCCTGTCTCTGACAAAATCGTACTTTTCAAAGGAGGGCGGCTGAATAAATTATTGAGGGTGGGTGTGAAAAAAGGCTAGCTGACGATTCTGTCCTAGCGAACATAAAGGAAGCACGTTTTATAAAAGCAAGGACACAGGCAGTCAACTACCCCGAGGGAGAAGGCCGCAGAAGCGGTGTGCACATATGTCATTCCGAACAGCTTGGATCACTTCCTGTCTGAAGACGGCCTTCCTTCGGCGGCTACAATTAAAGGTGCGCTCAGGCTTGGCAGGAACTCCCAAGAGCATCAGCAGGTTTCAGAACGGCTCAGCATTTGAATTGCTTTTTTCTCCTTCTCGACTCTTTTAAATGGTTTTCTCTTGATTAGTCACAGCTAATTAGGATTCTGACAGAGACATGTAATCAGAAATGTCAGCGCTGCAAGGCTACAACCCCCTAATCCTTTGACACTAATTTACCCTCCTGGGAGAGCCCCAAGCTGTGGTAAATAGGGGCTGACAAAGAGGCAGAATTAGGTGGGCAGAAGACCATTAGGAGGGAAAATAAGGAGCCTAGCAAACCCTGCTGCGCGCTCACAGGCCGCTGGCGGTGCTGCCATATGAGGTGCCTTTCCAAGCCGGCGCTGCTAATTAGCTCATTTTACCAGGCCCATCACAGATGCCCAGGTGCGCCCGGCATGGTGTGATCTTGGGCGTCCGACAAAGGACAACCGTGTTCAGAGATCACATTTCAGGGCTTTAACTGCGCCAGTTACCAGCTGAGTTTCCTTTAGTCAATTAGCTATGCTCATATCCGGTTTCAGCAATATTCAAAGCACCTCGGCTTTGGCCGGGAGCCACAGCGCCCCGACCTGCCTCGCATCCTGGCCCGTGATTGGAACTAAAGGCGTCCCTTTCGTACAATCTTACACTTACAAAATTACATGGCATTCACAACAAGAGTTAATGCTGTAACTAAAATCTACTTGACAGCAGTAACTTGAGCATAAGCAGTGTCTCTAAACAGTCCCAAGCTAGGACAAAACGAGTGGTCTGCGCGCGCACGCCACAGCTAGAGATCTGTTTTCAATTATCGCGCCCATGTCTGGGCACGATAATTGAAAACAGATGTTGGCCGTGCGGGTAACTGCACGCAATAGGCCGTGGGCGGAGCAAAGGCGGGACAAGCACCCGCCTTTGCCCAACTGCGTGCTGTCTCTCCTAGAAAGACGCAGGCAAAGCCCAATAGAAACAAAAACACACACATAAGCGTGTGGTGAGCTGGGTGAGCTTTCTGAAGCCCCTTACTAAAAGTCGAGCAAGCAGCGCATGCGCGCTGCTCTAGGCTAGACCTAAAAACAGAACAGGCAATCAGAAAAAAATGGAAGGGAGACTCACACCAATGGTACCAGGTCTAACAACTACATATAATCTGAGAGTAACTAAGTGTCCACCCTAGATCCCGCAACCTAATGTTTATTTTGTTTGTGGAGCTCACAGTTATGTTTGGCTTCCTGAAGGATGGTTGGGAAGGTGTTACCTTTCTTGCCTCCTGCCACCTGTGTACATAGCCCCTCCCAAATACCATGAGTACCATCATTTACAGTGTAGAGGTGCCCATGTACTTTGGTTTAAGAGAATAATTAACACTGACGACAGAGATCAGACAGGCACCACATTGCAGCAGTTCCCCGACGCAATCAAAGGCATCATACCATTCAGGAGCCCTATGGTTAATAGTCTTAATATTAGACGGCTCACTATGGTGGTGGAAGGAGTCATTAATATGACTGCAGGGATATTGACGAATATTACCATAGAGGTCCAGGCTACGAGACTTGTTGCCCTCCAAAACTGTTGGTTTTAGACGTTATCCTAGCTTATCGGGGAGGGTCCTGTTTAGTCATCGGTAGTAGCTGTATCTGCTATACAGAAATTGCATAAGATAGCATGTGAGATACACTCAGAGAATGGTACATGGTCAATTCATGGGATGGTTCTGGGGTCTATTCGCTACTTGGGGTTGGAAGATTCTTACTATCCTCATTGCCATAGCCGGTATCACCCTGTCGTGCTGCCTGTTGTGCATGTTGTGTACAAATGTTCAAAGCTCGTTCCCGGACCGTGAGGCGTGATTCCAATGCAAAAGCTATGGTGATGCAGGAGATTTCAGGATTCGTTCAGTATCGACAAACCATTTTCAAATATTGATTATATGTGTTAATATTCTGCAGTATTAGCTCTAACAGACTGTTAATGTGTCAGAAATGGTAGTGGATGTGTCCCCGTTTTAGAATTGTAAAGACCCTTACCTGATGGCACCATTAAAGCTTAGCATGAATGTTAAAAGGAGGGTCTGTTAGATTTGAAATGTTATTTTTGTGACACCCAGAACTGAAATGCTTCCTTTGCTATGTTCGAACTTTATTCTGTGTTAAATTAGCATTCATGGTGCCATCTTTATTGACGCCATCTTGTTCTGCAACCAAGATCGAGCTTGAGTCTCATGAAGCTTTCCTCAGCAGAAAGGCTGCCCCTGCTCCTCCAGCTTGTACTTCCCAAGGTTGAAGCCACGCTTCACTAATGAATGTACTAACTATTGTTGCATACCTTTCCTGTGAAATAGACTCGTTCCCACATCTCAGAATGGTAGGCACCGGCCGAACAGCCTTGGGGTTCAAATACCATGTACTCAGCTCTGTGTCATGGCTCATCCTTGCTTGCCTCCTTTGTCCACCTTGGCCTGAGTTGGAAAATTCCAGTTTGGGCGGGACTCTAGAGATGCTGGAAATGTTTATTTTGTGTTACTGTGTGGACGGGGGTCAGTCCCTCGGCAGACATCTCACAAGACTGGTCAGACAGGGCTCCGCTGCAGGGCCATCTTAATAAATGCTTCGGTTTGTCTTCTCTCCTGTCTGATCGACTATTCATTTCTTGGAAGGCAGAGAGGTGGTTGCAAGTGACCCGGGTGGCCCTATTCGGGCCACTTCCTTCAATGTAAAAAGCGCAAAAGGTCTAGACATTTGTAATATACTGCACAGCTTTGCTCTATAACTGAACAGACTTAAAATGTAAAAAGTTCCATTTTGATGCTGATTGAGTTTAAACAATATCCTTACGAGAGAGTTGCACTGATGTGTTAAGTCTACCTTATAGTTTAGTTGTATTTGATTAATATTTAATATAGCTAAAATCTTATTTTTTTGTGTGAATTGTATGTGAAAAGGCAAACATTTTTAAAGGGACTTTTCATGAGAGAATAATATCACGAAATGATTGTCGCATACTATGAAACATTTGAAATCTATATAATCTGAAAGCCAATGGACTGGTGTAAGGGTTCAATAGATGGTTTCAGGCCATGATCCAGTTAGCAACTATTGGTTCAATGGATTATAAATATCAGGGTGAGTAGATGTTTGGATATCTTGGCGAACACCATAGTCACATTAGAATTATGTATCTGTTATGTGCTGGGCTGAAGTGTTTGTTAGACTCGAATAGCTCGTGGGGGTGTTAGAATGGTGAATAGGAATGCTGTGGCTAAAAGAGGACATCTGCACAGGGTTCTCTCAGATTGCCCTGACCTTCTGGACAAAATCCATCGGAAGCGTTGTTCTTTTCTGGCGCTAACTACCCTCATCCAGGAACCAAATGCACAAAACTACCACGCCCAGTGGTAGGAATGGGGAAAAGGGTTAAGAGAGCAAACAGAGACAGAGAACTCCACCATGGCTGCCTCATCAGTTGGCTGATTCAGAAAAGGGGGTGGTGATGAACAGAGTGTCTGAATTAAGCAGACCACTCTTACCCAGTCCAAAGACCAGGGCTTGATCCATCACCGTTATTTAGCTCACTGCCCCATCCCAGCTCAGAACCTGGCTATGTGCAAAATTAGTCTCTCCCTGGCCCAGTGCATCTTGGGAACAGGGCAGACCAAACTACCAAGCCAATTCTTCACCAGAAAGGAGACAAGCTTCCGGGGACCGGTTTCTGGCATTTCAGCCGTCGTCGGCCCGGCTTGCTTGAATCCTGATGGAGCAGTGAGCAAGGGATTCATGTCTGAGTATACCCTGCCACACCTATAGTGGCCAAAAACGATTCAGAAAAGGGGGTGGTGATGAACAGAGTGTCTGAATTAAGTAGACCACTCTTACCCAGTCCAAAGATCGGGGCTTGATCCATCACCGTTATTTAGCTCACTGCCCCATCCCAGCTCAGAACCTGGCTATATGCAAATTAGTCTGTCCCTGGCCCAGTGCATCATGGGAACAGGGCAGACCAAACTACCAAGCCAATTCTTCACCAGAAAGGAGACAAGCTTCCGGGGACCGGTTTCTGGCATTTCAGCCGTCGTCGGCCCGGCTTGCTTGAATCCTGATGGAGCAGTGAGCAAGGGACTCATGTCTGAGTATACCCTGCCACACCTATAGTGGCCAAAAACGATTCAGAAAAGTGGGTGGTGATGAACAGAGTGTCTGAATTAAGCAGACCACTCTTACCCAGTCCAAAGATCAGGGCTTGATCCATCACGTTATTTAGCTCACTGCCCCATCCCGGCTCAGAACCTGGCTATATGCAAATTAGTCTGTCCCTGGCCCAGTGCATCATGGGAACAGGGCAGACCAAACTACCAAGCCAATTCTTCACCAGAAAGGAGACAAGCTTCCGGGGACCGGTTTCTGGCATTTCAGCCGTCGTCGGCCCGGCTTGCTTGAAGCCTGATGGAGCAGTGAGCAAGGGACTCATGTCTGAGTATACCCTGCCACACCTATAGTGGCCAAAAACGATTCAGAAAAGTGGGTGGTGATGAACAGAGTGTCTGAATTAAGCAGACCACTCTTACCCAGTCCAAAGATCAGGGCTTGATCCATCACGTTATTTAGCTCACTGCCCCATCCCGGCTCAGAACCTGGCTATATGCAAATTAGTCTGTCCCTGGCCCAGTGCATCATGGGAACAGGGCAGACCAAACTACAAAGCCAATTCTTCACCAGAAAGGAGACAAGCTTCCGGGGACCGGTTTCTGGCATTTCAGCTGTCGTCGGCCCGGCTTGCTTGAATCCTGATGGAGCAGTGAGCAAGGGACTCATGTCTGAGTATACCCTGCCACACCTATAGTAGCCAAAAACGATTCAGAAAAGGGGGTGGTGATGAACAGAGTGTCTGAATTAAGCAGACCACTCTTACCAAGTCCAAAGATCAGGGCTTGATCCATCACCGTTATTTAGCTCACTGCCCCATCCCAGCTCAGAACCTGGCTATATGCAAATTAGTCTGTCCCTGGCCCAGTGCATCATGGGAACAGGGCAGACAAAACTACCAAGCCAATTCTTCACCAGAAAGGAGACAAGCTTCCGGGGACCGGTTTCTGGCATTTCAGCCGTCGTCGGCCCGGCTTGCTTGAATCCTGATGGAGCAGTGAGCAAGGGACTCATGTCTGAGTATACCCTGCCACACCTATAGTGGGCAAAAACGATTAAAAAAAGGGGGTGGTGATGAACAGAGTGTCTGAATTGGCTTGGTAGTTTGGTTTGCCCTGTTCCCATCATGCACTGGGACAGGAACAGACTAATTTGCATATAGCCAGGTTCTGAGCTGGGATGGTGCAGTGACCTTAAAAACGGTGATGGATCAAGCCCTGATCTTTGGACTGGGTAAGAGTGGTCTGCTTCATTCAGACACTCTGTTCATCACCACCCCCTTTTCTGAATCATTTTGTCCACCATAAGCGTGGAAGGGTATACTCAGATGTGAGTCCCCCTGCTCATTGCACCATCAGGATTCAAGCAAGCCGGGCCGACGACGGCTGAAATGCCAGAAACCGGTCCCCGGAAGCTTGTTTTCTTCCCAGTATAAGAATTGGCTTGGTAGTTTGGTTTGCCCTGTTCCCATCATGCACTGGGACAGGAACAGACTAATTTGCATATAGCCAGGTTCTGAGCTGGGATGGTGCAGTGAGCTAAAAAACGGTGATGGATCAAGCCCTGATCTTTGGACTGGGTAAGAGTGGTCTGCTTAATTCAGACACTCTGTTCATCATCACCCCCTTTTCTGAATCATTTTGTCCGACATAAGCGTGGAAGGGTATACTCAGATGTGAGTCCCTTGCTCATTGCACCATCAGGATTCAAGAAAGCCGGGCCGACGACGGCTGAAATGCCAGAAACCGGTCCCCGGAAGCTTGTTTCCTTCCCAGTATAAGAATTGGCTTGGTAGTTTGGTTTGCCCTGTTCCCATCATGCACTGGGACAGGAACAGACTAATTTGCATATAGCCAGGTTCTGAGCTGGGATGGTGCAGTGAGCTAAAAAACGGTGATGGATCAAGCCCTGATCTTTGGACTAGGTAAGAGTGGTCTGCTTAATTCAGACACTCTGTTCATCACCACCCCCTTTTCTGAATCATTTTGTCCACCATAAGCGTGGAAGGGTATACTCAGATGTGAGTCCCTTGCTCATTGCACCATCAGGATTCAAGCAAGCCAGGCCGACGACGGCTGAAATGCCAGAAACCGGTCCCCGGAAGCTTGTTTCCTTCCCAGTATAAGAATTGGCTTGGTAGTTTGGTTTGCCCTGTTCCCATCATGCACTGGGACAGGAACAGACTAATTTGCATATAGCCAGGTTCTGACCTGGGATGGTGCAGTGAGCTAAAAAACGGTGATGGATCAAGCCCTGATCTTTGGACTGGGTAAGAGTGGTCTGCTTAATTCAGACACTCTGTTCATCATCACCCCCTTTTCTGAATCATTTTGTCCGACATAAGCGTGGAAGGGTATACTCAGATGTGAGTCCCTTGCTCATTGCACCATCAGGATTCAAGCAAGCCGGGCCGACGACGGCTGAAATGCCAGAAACCGGTCCCCGGAAGCTTGTTTCCTTCCCAGTATAAGAATTGGCTTGGTAGTTTGGTTTGCCCTGTTCCCATCATGCACTGGGACAGGAACAGACTAATTTGCATATAGCCAGGTTCTGAGCTGGGATGGTGCAGTGAGCTAAAAAACGGTGATGGATCAAGCCCTGATCTTTGGACTGGGTAAGAGTGGTCTGCTTAATTCAGACACTCTGTTCATCACCACCCCTTTTTCTGAATCATTTTGTCCACCATAAGTGTGAAAGGGTATACTCAGATGTGAGTCCCTTGCTCATTGCACCATCAGGATTCAAGCAAGCCGGGCCGACAACGGCTGAAATGCCAGAAACCGGTCCCCGGAAGCTTGTCTCCTTTCTGGTGAAGAATTGGCTTGGTAGTTTGGTTTGCCCTGTTCCCATCATGCACTGGAACAGGAACAGACTAATTTGCATATAGCCAGGTTCTGAGCTGGGATGGTGCAGTGAGCTAAAAAACAGTGATGGATCAAGCCCTGATCTTTGGACTGGGTAAGAGTGGTCTGCTTAATTCAGACACTCTATCCCTGGCCCAGTGCATCATGGGAACAGGGCAGACCAAACTACAAAGCCAATTCTTCACCAGAAAGGAGACAAGCTTCCGGGGACCTGTTTCTGGCATTTCAGCTGTCGTCGGCCCGGCTTGCTTGAATCCTGATGGAGCAGTGAGCAAGGGACTCATGTCTGAGTATACCCTGCCACACCTATAGTAGCCAAAAACGATTCAGAAAAGGGGGTGGTGATGAACAGAGTGTCTGAATTAAGCAGACCACTCTTACCAAGTCCAAATATCAGGGCTTGATCCATCACCGTTATTTAGCTCACTGCCCCATCCCAGCTCAGAACTTGGCTATATGCAAATTAGTCTGTCCCTGGCCCAGTGCATCATGGGAACAGGGCAGACAAAACTACCAAGCCAATTCTTCACCAGAAAGGAGACAAGCTTCCGGGGACCGGTTTCTGGCATTTCAGCCGTTGTCGGCCCGGCTTGCTTGAGCTAAAAAACGGTGATGGATCAAGCCCTGATCTTTGGACTGGGTAAGAGTGGTCTGCTTAATTCAGACACTCTGTTCATCACCACCCCTTTTTCTGAATCATTTTGTCCACCATAAGCGTGAAAGGGTATACTCAGATGTGAGTCCCTTGCTCATTGCACCATCAGGATTCAAGCAAGCCGGGCCGACAACGGCTGAAATGCCAGAAACCGGTCCCCGGAAGCTTGTTTCCTTCCCAGTATAAGAATTGGCTTGGTAGTTTGGTTTGCCCTGTTCCCATCATGCACAGGGACAGGAACAGACTAGTTTGCATATAGCCAGCTTCTGAGCTGGCATGGTGCAGTGAGCTAAAAAACGGTGATGGATCAAGCCCTGATCTTTGGACTGGGTTAGAGTGGTCTGCTTAATTCAGACACTCTGTTCATCACCACCCCCTTTTCTGAATCATTTTGTCCACCATAAGCGTGGAAGGGTATACTCAGATGTGAGTCCCTTGCTCATTGCACCATCAGGATTCAAGCAAGCCGGGCCGACGACGGCTAAAATGCCAGAAACCGGTCCCCGGAAGCTTGTTTCCTTCCCAGTATAAGAATTGGCTTGGTAGTTTGGTTTGCCCTGTTCCCATCATGCACTGGGACAGGAACAGACTAATTTGCATATAGCCAGGTTCTGAGCTGGGATGGTGCAGTGAGCTAAAAAACGGTGATGGATCAAGCCCTGATCTTTGGACTCGGTAAGAGTGGTCTGCTTAATTCAGACACTCTGTTCATCACCACCCCCTTTTCTGAATCATTTTGTCCACCATAAGCGTGGAAGGGTATACTCAGATGTGAGTCCCTTGCTCATTGCACCATCAGGATTCAAGCAAGCCGGGCCGACGACGGTTGAAATGCCAGAAACCGGTCCCCGGAAGCTTGTTTCCTTCCCAGTATAAGAATTGGCTTGGTAGTTTTTGTTTGCCCTGTTCCCATCATGCACTGGGACAGGAACAGACTAATTTGCATATAGCCAGGTTCTGAGCTGGGATGGTGCAGTGAGCTAAAAAACGGTGATGGATCAAGCCCTGATCTTTGGACTGGGTAAGAGTGGTCTGCCTAATTTAGACACTCTGTTCATCACCACCCCTTTTTCTGAATAATTTTGTCCACCATAAGCGTGGAAGGGTATACTCAGATGTGAGTCCCTTGCTCATTGCACCATCAGGATTCAAGCAAGCCGGGCCAACGACGGCTGAAATGCCAGAAACCGGTCCCTGGAAGCTTGTTTCCTTCCCAGTATAAGAATTGGCTTGGTAGTTTGGTTTGCCCTGTTCCCATCATGCACTGGGACAGGAACAGACTAATTTGCATATAGCCAGGTTCTGAGCTGGGATGGTGCAGTGAGCTAAAAAACGATGATGGATCAAGCCCTGATCTTTGGACTGGGTAAGAGTGGTCTGCTTAATTCAGACACTCTGTTCATCACCACCCCCTTTTCTGAATCATTTTGTCCACCATAACCGTGGAAGGGTATACTCAGATGTGAGTCCCTTGCTCATTGCACCATCAGGATTCAAGCAAGCCGGGCCGACGACGGCTGAAATGCCAGAAACCGATCCCCGGAAGCTTGTTTCCTTCCCAGTATAAGAATTGGCTTGGTAGTTTGGTTTGCCCTGTTCCCATCATGCACTGGGACAGGAACAGACTAATTTGCATATAGCCAGGTTCTGAGCTGGGATGGTGCAGTGAGCTAAAAAACGGTGATGGATCAAGCCCTGATCTTTGGACTGGGTAAGAGTGGTCTGCTTAATTCAGACACTCTGTTCATCACCACCCCCTTTTCTGAATCATTTTGTCCACCATAAGCATGGAAGGGTATACTCAGATGTGAGTCCCTTGCTCATTGCACCATCAGGATTCAAGCAAGCCGGGCCGACGACGGCTGAAATGCCAGAAACCGGTCCCCGGAAGCTTGTTTCCTTCCCAGTATAAGAATTGGCTTGGTAGTTTGGTTTGCCCTGTTCCCATCATGCACTGGGACAGGAACAGACTAATTTGCATATAGCCAGGTTCTGAGCTGGGATGGTGCAGTGAGCTAAAAAACGGTGATGGATCAAGCCCTGATCTTTGGACTGGGTAAGAGTGGTCTGCTTAATTCAGACACTCTGTTCATCACCACCCCCTTTTCTGAATCATTTTGTCCACCATAAGCGTGGAAGGGTATACTCAGATGTGAGTCCCTTGCTCATTGCACCATCAGGATTCAAGCAAGCCGGGCCGACGACGGCTGAAATGCCAGAAACTGGTCCCCGCAAGCTTGTTCCCTTCCCAGGATAAGAATTGGCTTGGTAGTTTGGTTTGCCCTGTTCCCATCATGCACTGGGACAGGAACAGACTAATTTGCATATAGCCAGGTTCTGAGCTGGGATGGTGCAGTGAGCTAAAAAAACGGTGATGGATCAAGCCCTGATCTTTGGACTGGGTAAGAGTGGTCTGCTTAATTCAGACACTCTATTCATCACCACCCCCTTTTCTGAATCATTTTGTCTACCATAAGCGTGGAAGGGTATACTCAGATGTGAGTCCCTTGCTCATTGCACCATCAGGATTCAAGCAAGCCGGGCCGACGACGGCTGAAATGCCAGAAACCGGTCCCCGGAAGCTTGTTTCCTTCCCAGTATAAGAATTGGCTTGGTAGTTTGGTTTGCCCTGTTCCCATCATGCACTGGGACAGGAACAGACTAATTTGCATATAGCCAGGTTCTGAGCTGGCATGGTGCAGTGAGCTAAAAAACGGTGATGGATCAAGCCCTGATCTTTGGACTGGGTAAGAGTGGTCTGCTTAATTCAGACACTCTGTTCATCACCACCCCCTTTTCTGAATCATTTTGTCCACCATAAGCGTGGAAGGGTATACTCAGATGTGAGTCCTTTGCTCATTGCACCATCAGGATTCAAGCAAGCCGGGCCGACGACGGCTGAAATGCCAGAAACCGGTCCCCGGAAGCTTGTTTCCTTCCCAGTATAAGAATTGGCTTGGTAGTTTGGTTTGCCCTGTTCCCATCATGCACTGGGACAGGAACAGACTAATTTGCATATAGCCAGGTTCTGAGCTGGGATGGTGCAGTGAGCTAAAAAATGGTGATGGATCAAGCCCTGATCTTTGGACTGGGTAAGAGTGGTCTGCTTAATTCAGACACTCTGTTCATCACCACCCCCTTTTCTGAATCATTTTGTCCACCATAAGCGTGGAAGGGTATACTCAGATGTGAGTCCCTTGCTCATTGCACCATCAGGATTCAAGCAAGCCGGGCGGACGATGGCTGAAATGCCAGAAACCGGTCCCCGCAAGCTTGTTCCCTTCCCAGTATAAGAATTGGCTTGGTAGTTTGGTTTGCCCTGTTCCCATCATGCACTGGGACAGGAACAGACTAATTTGCATATAGCCAGGTTCTGAGCTGGGATGGTGCAGTGAGCTAAAAAAACGGTGATGGATCAAGCCCTGATCTTTGGACTGGGTAAGAGTGGTCTGCTTAATTCAGACACTCTATTCATCACCACCCCCTTTTCTGAATCATTTTGTCCACCATAAGCGTGGAAGGGTATACTCAGATGTGAGTCCCTTGCTCATTGCACCATCGGGATTCAAGCAAGCCTGGCCGACGACGGCTAAAATGCCAGAAACCAGTCCCCGGAAGCTTGTTTCCTTCCCAGTACAAGAATTGGCTTGGTAGTTTGGTTTGCCCTGTTCCCATCATGCACTGGGACAGGAACAGACTAATTTGCATATAGCCAGGTTCTGAGCTGGGATGGTGCAGTGAGCTTAAAAACGGTGATGGATCAAGCCCTGATCTTTGGACTGGGTAAGAGTGGTCTGCTTAATTCAGACACTCTGTTCATCACCACCCCCTTTTCTGAATCATTTTGTCCACCATAAGCGTGGAAGGGTATACTCAGATGTGAGTCCCTTGCTCATTGCACCATCAGGATTCAAGCAAGCCGGGCCGACGACGGCTGAAATGCCAGAAACTGGTCCCCGGAAGCTTGTTTCCTTCCCAGTATAAGAATTGGCTTGGTAGTTTGGTTTGCCCTGTTCCCATCATGCACTGGGACAGGAACAGACTAATTTGCATATAGCCAGGTTCTGAGCTGGGATGGTGCAGTGAGCTAAAAAACGGTGATGGATCAAGCCCTGATCTTTGGACTGGGTAAGAGTGGTCTGCTTAATTCAGACACTCTGTTCATCACCACACCCTTTTCTGAATCATTTTGTCCACCATAAGCCTGGAAGGGTATACTCAGATGTGAGTCCCTTGCTCATTGCACCATCAGGATTCAAGCAAGCCCGGCCGACGACGGCTGAAATGCCAGAAACCGGTCCCCGGAAGCTTGTTTCCTTCCCAGTATAAGAATTGGCTTGATAGTTTGGTTTGCCCTGTTCCCATCATGCACTGGGACAGGAACAGACTAATTTGCATATAGCCAGGTTCTGAGCTGGGATGGTGCAGTGAGCTAAAAAACGGTGATGGATCAAGCCCCTATCTTTGGACTGGGTAAGAGTGGTCTGCTTAATTCAGACACTCTGTTCATCACCACCCCTTTTTCTGAATCATTTTGTCCACCGTAAGCGTGGAAGGGTATACTCAGATGTGAGTCCCTTGCTCATTGCACCATCAGGATTCAAGCAAGCCGGGCCGACGACGGCTGAAATGCCAGAAACCGGTCCCCGGAAGCTTGTTTCCTTCCCAGTATAAGAATTGGCTTGGTAGTTTGGTTTGCCCTGTTCCCATCATGCACTGGGACAGGAACAGACTAATATGCATATAGCCAGGTTCTGAGCTGGGATGGTGCAGTGAGCTAAAAAACGGTGATGGATCAAGCCCTGATCTTTGACTGGGTAAGAGTGGTCTGCTTAATTCAGACACTCTGTTCATCACCACCCCCTTTTCTGAATCATCAGTTGGCTGGACATTATGTTCTGGAAAGTGTAGTGAAACCCTACAAGACAAAATAATATCTTCAGTGTCTTGACATTCAGATAATTTATCATTACTGCAATTGTGAACGGATATACGAAGTACTGTCTTTCTGTAACCAACTTTCTATGCTTTAATACGTTAGGGATAATTCCTAAAAAAGAAACATACCAAAAATAAGTGTCTGAGGTAGTCATGCATTAAAGGGGAGACACTGTGTGGCGATTTCCTATTTGTACGCCCCTCTGTTCAAAAGTGGCCTAAGAGCCCCGAACTAAAAATACTATTACGCCATGGCCAAATTGCAGTGGCTGGCACCCTCGTTGGCTGCAATTCGAAGCAAAAGAAAAACCTGCCCCAACTGATATAAAGGTGGGCTCAATTAGGGTCCCAAGATAATGGTAGTCAGTAGTAAGCTCACTTAGACCAGCAGTAAATTATAACCTCAGAAACAAAGAAGTTGATAAAAAACCTACAATATTTATTCAAAGATTCTTTTTTTCTAGATATATTAGTTTAGGACAAAATATGTTTAAATCATCATAATATACAGCAATTTAATTTAATCCACATTCCACATATCCCTTCTCTTAGTCACTCAGATCTAACTCACACATACTCACACATTCTTCATACATGCAATACATGTTCCACTCCGATCGCCAGTTGTTAACCATGTGTCAGGTCCCGCAGGGTCTCCAGGAACAAATTGAGACTAGATGGCAAAATGTCGGGACAAACTTGAGGAGCCAACGCACGTTTCGGTGTTTGGCCGGGTCTGAGGCCACACCTTCATCAGGGCACAAAGTGGAAGGGACGGGAACAACAGCAACCGTCTGGCGAAATCGAACCCGTCTAATTCTACTAAGAATGCAGAATTTCTTCGGAATTAATCCTGGGCTATCTTTAAGAGGTTCACGTGGAGTTACAGAGACTGGTTGGGAGGGTTCCAGCACAGTCCTATACTGATGTCAAGCACTTCAGGAAAAAAAGATCTCTGTACAGGGGGAAGGCGTGTCTTCAGGGATCACTGGCCCATTTCCAGGGGCGTTAAATACTCAGATGCTCAGTGATTTAACACCGTCCGCACCATGCAATCGGATTTGAGTGATCAGCGGAACGGATTCGGTTTTGATTCAGAAGGCTTTTAAAGAAAAAATTCCAAAGAGTCCGGTAAGGATGAAGGGCAAAGAGGGTCCTACTGCGAATCCGCACAGCCACACGCCCTCGTTGGCTGCTTCTGGTATGTTGGAGTTGAAGCACTGGTTTGGGGGATCATCCTTCCCAGAGGTGTTGGGTGGTTGCTAGGCTCTGAGGTGCTAATTCCTAGAGAGGAAGGTGATATCATAATGCATGTGGCTAGAGCCTGCTGTAGCACCAAACGTCACAAGTATAGACCCCTATGCCCTACACCTGCCTCCCTGGGGGATGCCAGGTGTAGGGCATCCCCCTTCCTAAGCGCCTTGAAACCCTCTGGGTATGTAGTGCGCTATATAAATTTTATGACTTGACTTGACTTGAATGTACTGAGCAAGACCTCACCACATGAGGGATCTATGCCCAAATTGATGGTCCCTTGGCCCTTGCTCTTTTTGCCACTGGATTCAAGCTAGCCTGGATGATGAGGGCTGTTACCCTGAAACCGGTCCCAGTATGCTTGTTTCCGGTCCAGGGAAGACCTTGCTTGGCTGTTCCCACGAGGCACAGAGTAAAGTCTGATTTGCATATAGCTGGGTCTGAACTGGGGTGGCGAAGTGAGCTAAAGAATGATGATGGATTCAACCCCGATCTGTGACTGAAAAGTTTCAGTGCTCCATCCATCATCTCCTTGTGTTTGCTTTGTTTGCCCTAAGTTTGCAGGGTATGCCCAGACGTGGGTCCCTTGCTCACTTTGCCACTGGATTCAAGCTAGCCTGACTGATGTGGGGTATTACCCTGAAACTGGTCCCAGGATGCTTTTTTTTTGGTCAAGGGAAGACCTGGCTTGGCAGTTCAGGCTGGACTTTTCCCGTAAGGCACAGGGTCAAGACTGATTTAGAAACTGGGGTGGCGAAGTGATGTAAAGGACGATGATGGATTAAACCCAGATCTGTGACTGGGGGTGAGTGTCTAAATGTTTCAGCGGTCCGTCCAAAATCATCGGTGCATCTCCAACACCGTCTCCAAACCTTCGGTTGCAGATCATTTACAGGAGTCCACCCCGCGCCTCCCTAAATATCATGGATACAGAGTGACTCTAGCCCAAATGCGGTAATATTACTTTTGCCTGCATATAGATTTTGGGCCTCAGTCTCCCTTTAGTGCGTTTTCTAGCCCCAAGGAGGTGGGAGGTGCCCTGACTGGATACTCGCTAGCTGGTTCACCCTCCGTGATGTTTGAGACCTCAAAATCCATTATCAGATTCATGATGACGCCGGTGCACAGCCCTTAGCTTTGACGCCTTTGGCGTTGGGTAAGCCAACGACATCGGCAGCACCGATTGATGCCGAACCCATTCTCTTTCCGACATAAATACAATGTCGATGGAACCATCTGATTTCAGCAACTCTTTATCTCCCCTTATACAACCCATTCCTGCTTTTCCTATGGGAATGCACAGTTTGGCAGGTGGAGGGGAGAATTTAGGTTGTTAAAACCCTTTGGGCAAGACTGTCCAGCCTCCTTTGGAGGTGAATTGGCTGACTGCACAGGGTGAGGCTAGTGGCCTTCAGTTCTTTCCAGTTTCAGAGTTACTTTCTCCACCTGGTATGGCGATATACTGCCAGCTTCCCTCAGTGGAACTATCCACAGACCCTTTGGTGGATGTTCTTCACCAAGGTGGGATAGGATTGAAACCTTCACTGTCTTATAATGTGTCTCTATATAACCTTTTGTTAGGGGCTTCGGCAAAACAAGCAACAGGAGCCCCAGTTGACTGCCCTATAGCCCATAGGCACCCAGTATGTCTCTTGCCACATCCCACCACAAACAATCTGGTGGTACAGGCTGCTATGGCTTAGCCGAACCCTAGTGTCCTTCCCTTGGTTCCATCGAATCGAGAGTCCAGATGGCTAGAACATTGTGGGAGGAATATGTTCTCTTCCATCAGTTCTGCATTGAGGTTGTTAACCATGGCATGTGTTTTCTGCAGATTTCCTCATGGTTTATGGGACTCAGTGGCGCATTGGCTGCCTTTTCTTTCAGAGGAAGCCAGGAGATAACTCCTACAGGTGGTACAAGATGGCTGAGAAGAGGCGAAATTCACCATAGCATAAAATGTGGTATGCACACAGCCGATTCTGTGGGTAAAACTATGGCTCAGTCAGTTGAGCAGACATGCATGACTGTCAGCCTGGGTTATCAGACCATGTACAAGACAGTCTGAAAGTCTGAAAGATATGCTTTTTGATGGTGTACATTTATTTGGTGAACATGCTGATTGTGCTTTACCGCGATTTAGAGCTGGTCGGTGTGACAAAGCCACCTAGACATGTATTTGAAATTTCTGGTTGGATACTTTCTTTCTGACTTGTGCAGAAAAAAAAGTGTTTATATGTGACTGAGTTGGAATTTGTATTTCACCTGGTGGCAAGGAGTGTGGTGTATCAGCTTAAGGCGGAGGGAGGAGGGGTTGTTGTTTACCTAACCTTGTAATTCTTTACGCATTTTTTCCTGATCCTTAGTTCCGGTCAGTCAGAATTCTAGGAAAATTATGGATCTATTCTACAGAATTATTTTCAGGGAAGTCATATTCTTTAAAGTACATTCCCTGATAAGTGGCTTTCTTGATTATTATTTACTGCTTGGTGCAGAAGTTGTGACTGTCTCCTTCAACTCTGTCGATGACAGTGTTTATTTATGTTTGTTTTTTTAATTGAGACCTGATATACATGTCTTGCATTTATTTTTAATCTGAAGAAGAGCTCAAGCTAAAGAGCTGATACCTTCATTGTATGTTCCATACTCTAAGTGGGGTATTTTGTTCTATGCTATGGTGAGCATTTCTAGACATGTATGTGTGGAGCTGGGATTGCTCAGTTTGTACAGTACTAGACTCTCATTTGAGAGTGCAGAGTTCCACCCTCTCTTTTGGGTTTTCTCTGACGTATGATATCATTCATTTGTGAAGTTTTGTACTGCCTATTATGTACTTTTGATATTTGTACCCCTATGGGTGTCTTAGTATATATGATCTGCCTTTTTATAACAGTGTGATTTCCAATGATCCACCATTAAAAAGCTGTCGGAAATGTACTTTAGGGCCCCTACCAGGGCCCCTGTCCCTCTGCGGAGTCCGCTATGGGGCCTTCCCCAAACATTCATACCCGGCGGCCAGTAAATGAATGTTTGTAATCATCCATTTTCCCATTGCGGAGTGTGCCGCGGCACTTTTCCGGCTGCTTCACAAGCCCCAATGGAAAAGTGGATGTTTGTGACCACCTCATGGGTGATGGCATCCTAATCTGATAGAGACTACTAGCCGTAGATTCCTTAACGTAGAATTATCCCCAGCCGTGAGACTGGACCCAGAAAACTTTCTTTCCCAGCATCTCTGCACGCCGGGGGGCGGTATCCCGTGACTCCGCCCGACGTCCTCCGCGGGCGTGACGTCAGCGAGGTCACATAAACACCACCTCGGCGCGCTGACATCAGTTTTCTACTTTTCCGCATGCCACGCGGATCCGGATTATGTCCCTGGGCTGATTCAGGCCTTCTTTGCACACTTTGCGTTTTCTTTGAGAACAATGTGCGGATGCCTTCGGGCTTCAAGACGTGCTCATCTTGTGCGCGTCAGATGTCGGCGACGGACCCTCACCCCATTTGTATGTGGTGTTTGGGTGAGCACCATGACTCCACGTAGTGCGAGGCTTGTCAGCAGATGAAGCGGAAGTCCCGGCGGAAGCACTGGATGAAACTACTTTCAGCTCGCATGTCCAGGTCAGCGTCGTCACCGCGTCCGCCCCCCTACGGAAGGGTTCAAGAACCGCGCTTCCGTGGCCGGCATCCTCCTTCTCTGAGGCCGCAAGGGCCTCGCTTGCCAGTTGGTAAGTGTCACAGCTTGTCTCCGAGGCCCAGTCCCCGCCCTGTGGGGGGCGCAGGTTCTCTGCAAGTTGTGCGGCCTCGCATGTCACCACCCTACCCGTCCGTCTCCCGGCGTGGGGGCGGCCAGAGCCTAGATGGAGGCCTATGCTGCGGCCCTGCAGGCCTCCTTGGGTCCTTCCCCTCCTCCTCTTCCTGAGACATCCACATATCCCTTGCGATGTGCGTAGCCTTCTGCGGAGTCGCCGACGGGTTCAGCTTCAGGTCTTGGAGGTGTGGTGGAGGTGTGGTGCAATTGGGGTGCGGCCCTACGGGGTTTCCCCCTTCGGCCCAGTGCGCTTTTGCCTCGCTGCAAACCCCCATGGGGATCCCTCTGGTTTCGCATGACATTGCCGGGACTCGTGGCTCGTCCCCAAGTTCCCCTCGGTCCTCTGGGCAGGCAGCGGCCTTGTCCGAGGCCACTCTGACGCCACTCAGGCGCCGGCGGCCCTGGCGGCGCCGCAGGGGCTGGGCTGTCTAGGGGTTGGGGCATGTCTCCGGGCCCCTCTTGTCTCTCCACGCAGGTCGAGTCGATGTATTTTCGGCCCGTTCTTTAGCCGCTCCCACTCCGCCCCCACCCTGTTCCCCAGATGCACATGAGGTGGTGGACGTCGTCTCAGCATCACCTTCGGCACGGGTCGACGTCGCGCTGGAACCAGTGGTGGACTCCACAACGCCGCGCCGAGTAGTTGACTCGTCTTCAGAGGCCCCCTCGTCTCCAGAGGTTTGGCAACTTTTTGATTCTTCTTCTCCGGAGACAGGACTCCACGTCGTGGCTTTTACTCCGGCGTTTTCCAAGAAGGGCTCTTCGCCATCCCCACGGCCACAGTCTTCTCCAGGCACGCCTCAGGTTCTCCGCTCATTGCTCAACCTTCCTCCTTTTCGCGCTTGGCCTTTTCTTCCTCCAGTTGGGCTGGGGAATGGCCGGCTTAGCTACAGCCTTCACCCATGGAGGAATTGCTCTCCCCACCAAGTTGCCCTACAGAGGCGAGTGCGGCCTAAGCCCGGGCTGTCTCCACAGCCGCTGGATTTTTGCGCATGGGTGACCCGGATGCCCTTTTCCCCGCGGGTTATTTGCTTAAGGTTCTCCATCAGGGCTCTGGCGGACGGGAGCTGCTTCTTTCCTTCGAGGCTTCGCTCCATAATTCTATCTTAGGGGCCTGAGGGCGTCCTGCCACGGGGGACCCCGTGCCCCAGTCGCTTCTGAACCGCCATCGTCTTGCTCCGCATGATCCTGTCTGCCTTTCCTTCCACCCTTCTACCAGGGGCCCTCTTCTGCAGACTGCCTTTCCCTCCTTACCATCAGTGTTGTCTCCTCTGTCATGGGAGGCCCTGCGGTTGGATTTATGGGGATGTCATATCTTTGCTTCTTCCAGTGCTGCCTTGGGGCGATCAACACGCTTTGTGTGTTGGCCAGAGCCACTTCCAGCTTGTGTGACTCTGCCGAGTCCCTTCTGTCTTGTGCTCCTCAGGAGGGTTCCTGTGCTGATCTGCAGCACCATGTGCTGAATGGCCGTGAGCTGGCAGCGTTCATTCTTCGCTCGGCTCTGGATGTCTCCAAGGTTCTTGGTCGCACTATGGCTTCTTTGGTAGCTCTCCGTCGCCATGCTTGGCTGAGGGATAGCGTTTTCCCAGAGAATGTTAGAGAGCGTCTGGTTGACCTCCCTTTTTATGGTGCTCTTTTGTTTCACGCCCCTGTGGATTCTGCCATTCAGAGGTTTCTTGCGGGACTTCGCCCTCCTCCTCCTCGGTTCTCTGTTGTGTTCTGGGAGGTGTTCTTCCATTGTTTTTTCTGGGGTCTAGTGTTCGGTGGCCCCGGTCGTGAGTTCTGTGTGGTTGGTGTGCCTTCAGGGTCCTTTGGTTGGCCTTTTGGCGCTGTTGGCTGCTGGTCCAGCCCCCACTTTCTTGACTTGTAGTTTTGGCTGCTTGGTCAGCCCGTGTAAGTCCTGAGATTGGGCCTTTTGTGTCTTCTTTATTGGCTGATTGGCAAGCCGTCTGTGGTTCTGCCCGCACGTCTTTCTGTTTGTCCTCTGTTGTGGAATTTTTTCCTAAGAGGTGTTCCCATGTTTTCTTGGGACGTAGAATACCCTATGTGGGGTACTTGTAGCTATTACATAGCTCTGTCATGTACTGGCGAGTTGGGGACACCCTGTTAGGGTTCCTTGTTCTCCTTGGAGTCGCGGTATATCGCAGGTGCGATCTCTTTGCGGCTTCTCTTGGCACTGCTTGCGTTGCGCACTGGTCTATCCTTTTCCATGTTCGCTTGGTCTGTCCAATCAGCTGTCTGCGGCATCTTGTTGTGGCAGTTCCGCCCTTCTGACCGGCGTTTCGGCCTCGTCCTCTGTTTGCTGCTCCAGAGGGACCGCCTTTCCTTGGCTTTTTATGTTCTGGTTGGCGGCTTAGGTCGTTCTCCGTGTCTCTCTCTCTCTCTCTTTTTCTCCTGCTGGTCTCACTTCTTTCATGGGTCGCTGAGTGTTTCTGGCCCAGCCCCTCCCTTGGGGGGGGTGTCCTGGCCCTCCCTGGCTTCTGCCTTCGGCTTGCGCCTGGCTTGGTATGGGCTCCCGGCTCCAGGGTGTTGCCTACTTCTGGCTGCGTTTGCCTGCTTGTTCTGGCCACTTTTGCGGCCTTTGATGTGTTAATGTGCTCCTGCCTCTGGCTCCGCTGGGGTTTTTGCGCAACTGCGCTTTTCTTCTTACGCCTGCGCTATTGGTGATGCAGCCATTCCTGCTTTGTCAGCTGTTTGCGGCCGAGGCGTGTTCCGCTGTTTTCTATCACTGTGTGTGTGGGTGTGTTTCTTGCGGCGGGCCCTGCCTCCAGTTCTGCCTCTTCTCCCTGGGGTTGAGGTGGTTGCTTTGTTTCTTGCGGCTCTTCGGGTGCTGTCTGCCCCTGCGCGCGCTAGGGCTGGGGATCTCCTGGCATTCCCTTGTTGTCCCTGTAGCATGTTCCCTGCTGGGGCCCGGTGTCTGTCCTTCCCTTCTTGTTCTTTGGATGTGTCCCCTGCTGGGGCCCTGTGTCTCTCCTGCTGGGGAGGCTCTCTCGTAGGCCCTCCTCCTCCCTTACGGGTTTGGCTTGGGTATCTATTCTCCGTTAAGGAATCTGCGGCTAGTAGTCTATCAGATGTACAAGTTACTTACCTCCGGTAATGATGTATCTGGTAGAGACGATTCTAGCTGCATATTCCTTCACGACCCGCCCTTCTTTCCCCGTTCAGCGAGGACCCTCAGCTTGGTTTTCTGCACTCGCCCCCCTCTGGGTGGCTTGTCTTCTGTGGGTGACCTCTTCACTTTCTTCTGGTCAGGCTGTTTGGCTCTGCTTGATTGCTCTGCCTCCCTTCCCCCCCTGTTTCCTCTGATACAGGGTTGACTGGTTTCTGCATCCCTCCAACTGGTTTCTCCCCAGTGTAGGGGACTCCTTTGGCTCTCTTTCCCTCTATTTGTCTGGAGTTTCTGTTTTCCTTGCTGTCTTCTGCGTTGGGGATTCTTTTGTCTGTTCTTTGGCTCCTACTCCTTTCAGGGGATGTGTCGCTCCTTGACAGTGTAGTCTGGGGGTGGATTGCTGTTGCTCCTCTGTTCTGGGCTTGTCGCCCTTCACTGTGTGGTTTGGGTTGCAGTCTCTCTCTTGCTCTGCTGCTATTGCCTTGGTTCCTCACAGGGGTGCTCTTGTTCCTCACAGTGGTACTCTTCTCTTTCTCTGCTATGGCTTCGCTGCTATAGCCTTCTGGTGCCTATGTGCCAGCTGGTGCTGTTTCTCCCCCTTGGCTTTCTCTCTGGTTTTTCGCACACTGTTCCCATTCTCTCCTCAGTTTTGTTGTGATGGCTCCGCATCGTGGCATGGAAGAGTTCTACGAAGCAAACTGATGTCAGCGCGCCACGGTGGGGCTTATGTGACCTCGCTGACCTCACGCCCGCTGAGGACGTTGGACAGAGTCATGGGATACCGCCACCTGGCGCACAGAGATGCTGGGAAAGAAAGTTTTCGGGGCCAGTCTCATGCCTGGGGATAATTCTACGTTAAGGAATCTGTGGCTTGAATCGTCTCTACCAGATATATTGTTACCGGAGGCAAGTAACTTGTACATTTGGCAGATGGAATCGCCAACTATTAGTTGGTCAGTTTCCATTGGCTCTTCTACCCCTTCATGTAGACATCTCTCTGCATTTACAATAACAAGCACAAGCTTCTAATCTGACACTCTCTTAGGAAGGAGGAGTTGTGGTTTCCACTTGACGTAAGTAGAACTATAAAATAACCAATTTTATGTTTCTGTACCTTGACAGCAATATAAGCTTATGAAACTTTAATACTTTGATAAAATTTGGAAACACATATGCAATGATCCATTTCAAGAGTTCGTCTCCTGCTGGGGATTGACTGTCATTGCTAGTAAACTGCCATCCAGAAAGGCCCCCAGCGAATGCGTGTCTTTTTTCAAAAATTTTATTTTTAGAGTTTCACATAGCACAAACTCGACCCGAAGATATCAGGTATCAGCGCGCTTTAAATGAGCACCAGTTTCGTTAAAGATGGACACATTTATTTTGCTAGGCAGCGGAGATTGAGGGACATATGTATCATATAAATTCGCATTCGCAAAGGCCGAAAGTCGCAGAATTTCGGCCTTTGCGAATGCGAATTTGCTAAATGGGATGTATGAATGAAAATCCTGTGCAAAATAAGAAATCGCAAAATTTGCGATTCCTTATTTTGCGATTGCATTTAAGGATTCGCAAATTTTGCGATTCCTTAAATGCAATGTATGAAGTTAAAAAAAATCGCAAATTGTCCATAAGGAATCGCAAATTACCACCAACTTCAAGTTGGTGGTAATTCGCGAATTTCTTGAAAAATGCCAATATTTGCATTTTTCTAAGTGCCATGTGATGCACATACATGCCCTTAGGGCATGTATATGCACCACATGTGCACCCATGCTTATTTCAGGGGTGCAACAGGGTGTCCTTTGGACACCCCTGAACCCTTTAAATTATTCTCAATTTGCGATTAGCAAATTACGAATCGCAAATTGAGGATAAATTCCCATTCCTTCCTATGGGCCTCCTGGCCCATTGAAATGAATGGGAAAGTATTCCTTAATTGCGAATTCGCAATTTACGAATTCGCAATTAAGGAATATCAGGAAATCGCTAATATATTGCGATTTTCTTGATACATACCAATTTGCAATTCTGAAATAGCGATTTCTTAAAAATCGCTATTACAGAATCGCAAATTGGTACCTTGATACATATGGCCCTAAGTGATTTGCCCAGAATCACAGGATGTTGAGCGTCCCTGCCGAGACTCGAACCCGATCCCCCAGCTTCGAGGTCGACCTCTCTATCCGTAACGAGCACCACCTCCATGAGCAAGGGCTACACCAAGCAGGAAGCGGAACCTTCAGCTCCACTATCTGACTGGTTGTTGGGGTGTCATTGTGCCAGCCGACTAAGTCTGAATAATTTTACTTTGGACCGTTTGAGTTGAAAGAGTAGGAACAGTAACAAGAAAGATTGCCTGAATTTTGTGAATCAAATAACATTTTGAAAGTGATGTCCTACTGAGGTGAAGATAGATGAAATAAAGACAAGCGTAACTAAGAAAAAATCTGGTGTAGTTTGAAAGGGGAATGAACAGGAATGTTCAAGAGGTTTGTGTTGATGAATTTAAAACAGGAATTTTTCAGTGGATATAACAGACATGTGTCTGAAAGATTTCAAGATTGTCTGTATCGTTAATGTCAACAGTTAGACCTTGATCTACATTCGTTATTTTCCATGTTACAGGTACATAGTGTTGATCTGCTTTTATTTTTGTTCTGTTATTTATATAGGAAATGATTGTGTCATGTTTTGCACTGTGACAGGGTGTGTGTGTTCGTTTGGGGAACCTTTTGGGAATTCCATCTATAAATCCAGAGAATCTTAAGAAGCTGTTGGCTCCACAGGATGTGTTCTTGCCAAATGTGATTATACTTGTTTTTCTTGAATCCCAAACTTACTCACAATGAGGATCTGGTTATGGCCGCAGCTAATTTTGAAATGTTGCATATCAGTATTACGCGGCTCTATGATGTGACCCTGGTTGAAATTGACCTCAGACATAATTGAGGTTTTAGATGTTTTCTGCACAGAGGCTCTTGCTTTTATGCTGGTTTCTGTAATAGTCCTCAGCCTCCAGGTCTCTGTCATATCTTCTCCATGTTTTGACCCCAATATGATCTTCCTGCTTGATGCTTTCCAGTCATATGTCAGCATCAATGGGCTCCAAGGTACACTTTGAAAAGATAGGTGCTTATTTGGGAGTCCCTGTGTCACTTTTGCGACGGTGGTGGATCGCTTCTTGTGACGCTGTGGCGGTGTAAAAAATGCCTATAATAATGTTGATACCCTGCACACCAAGAACTATTCTCTTTTAAAAAAAACGTATATACCTATTCTCAATGTAAACAATAGTGCGGCCCTCAATGAGCCTGACTAGCCCCCGTCAGGTATAATACAATACTACAAAAACAAACAGAACCTGTTTGTGTGTGAGGACACACTTTTCACATGCCCTTAGCACCGTAAGGGCATGTGAAAAATGCGTCTTCACATACAAACAGGTGTAAAGAATGCGCCAGGTTGCGCCCTTTTAAAAAGTGACGCATATAAGCAGATGTGTCATTTTGTCAAGCCCAGTGCTACATTATACCTGCGTCAGATATAACGTATGCAGGGGGGGGGGCGTTCCCCCGCAAAAAGACTTGTAAAAGTGGCTCAGTGAATTCTAACAGATTTCAGTGCGTCACTTCTAGGACGCTACTGCGTCAATATCTTATGCCTGCGTAAGACTGACGCAGGCCCTTTCACATGGGGTTTGCCCATGTGTAATGACACTTTGCTGGAGTTGCGTCTGTTTTTAGACACACCCCAGCAATGCGTCACTTTTACGCTGACAGATGCGCATCTGTCATTCCTTGCGACATGATGCGTCATACAGTAAATATGACACATCCATCATGTCGCAAGAAGGGCGCAGTGAAAACTGTTGCATCGCTGTTTTCAAGCAGCAATGCAACATGTTTTCATAAATATACCCCATGGTGTGGTAGATTCTAAGTAAATATTTGGAAATCTGTACCCACAAGTTAATGACCTGCTATGGGTGAAGATTTCAGACTTTTTGGCTTCCGCAAACATTTCCAAAACCTGCAACAGTCACACGTTTTACAGGAGTATATTTTGTCAAATTAAAATAATTGATGTAAGTATTTTCGCAACAATAAAATCATTACCTTTCGCTAATTGGAAAAGTGGTTTTACATATTTCCTCTCACCGCAATGTGACTTACAGTGAAATCCTAACATTGCACCAGCAGCACCAAAGCTCGGGCTCAGCAGGACTCAGCCTGGACACCGAGACCACAACCGAAGCAAACCCGACACAAGCATCTTAAAACAGGTCTCTTTCTCTGTTGTTGTCTTATCAAATCATGGCTTGTTGTGCCAGGACTTGTCTATCGCCATGACAACCTTCACAGACAATATTTTGACATACTCCTGTGTGTTTTTCAGTGATTGGAGCAGTGACTCCTCCTTTGCATGAATATTTGTCAATGGACTTACATGGTCCAATGTGGATGGGTTTTCAGTAGCAGATGCAGCGCTCTCTCATCAGTTCTCCTGTGGATTTTCCTGCAGGACATGGAAAAATCTGAGCTGCTGACCTGGCTCGAGACCCCTTCATACTACCAGATGGAGCACATCAACAGACAAACAATGAAAGACTGGTCCTGCAACACTGGTAAGTTCACACTGAGCTGAGCCAAGTGCAATGGGTGTTGGGGAGTTATAATTAGATCAAAAGGCAGTGGGACGACCTAAATTACAATTCCGGATGAGAATGTTTAGCCTAGAGACAGATCTGTCTAACAAAAGTTGTGTTTGGCATGTGTCGGGCACTGCATTATGTGAAGAAAGAAGCAGCAAATGTCAGCCTTCCCCCTGAGCCTGGGGAAGTCCCAGGAAGAGGCTCAGGGGAAGTTGGGCAGGGGAGCAGAAGGAAATAACACTGCTAATCATAATAAAAAATAACAGATTTCCACACCCTTTCTTGTTAAAGCTACATCCTCTAAACGATGACACTTATTGCTTGGCATCACCCCGTCTGTAACGTGCTAACAAGAGACCAAACATGCAATCCAGATTAATTCCTTGCCATGATCCACACAGTATTGTGTTATTGAACTTCGTTTATTGATGCATTTTAACTGTGATTCATGACCCACTGGGTACTTTATTTTATTTTCAAATTGTATCTGTATCACTTTTTTCCTCTGGCTTTATGTTTGCTTTTATGGCATTTTACCGAAATAAAGCACTTTTGATTGATTTGATTGGCTATGATCCACACAGCCCCTCTAGGACAATTTTGAAAGAACCTGTATCACCTCTAAATCTCCATTTTGAGGATTCTACGGTTTATCTCAACTGTAAAATGTTAAGGGAAACCAGGGCACAAGTCGGGGATACATGCGGGTGGACGGCGTCCACCCACTCTTTTTTAACAGGGTGGACGCCGTCGACCATGCCAATAAGTTGAAAAATATGCTGAATTCGACCCGGTGTCATTTGCAAACACCAGGAGACACATTCAGCAGCGCCTGCACTTTCTCTGCTTTCGATCCGCAACAACGTGCAGGCGAGACGGGGCTTTCTTTGTTCAGACTCCTGCTGGGCCCATAACAAAGACCGAATCTGAGCGGTCATCAGGCCTCCTTTTGTTGGAGTTTCCTGGCTGGCAGCAGTTAGGAGCCTCACACCTAGAAGAAAATGCAGCAGAGGAGAAACAAAGGTACACACCTTGTTAGCACTTCACACATACTTAAGAAAGGCAGCTTTGGGGGGCGTGGCCTGGCGTCTGCCAAGATGGCAGCTTAGAGCGAGAGCTCCGCTGGGGCCGCAATGAAAGCCAGAAATATCCGCTCCAAATCCTGCTGTTGCGGATCTACACACATGTGGGATGGCGCAACACTGAGAGTTGCCGTATGGTGTCCAGGGACGGGGGCCATGATCCGTACTCGCTGAGTTGGACAATGACGGGCCTGTGAGGCCGGATAACATGGAGGCCTAGGGAGGCGCTGGGCGTTGCTCGAGTTACATGCACTGCGGAATACCGCACATTACGGCTGTAAGGCAGGGATACAGCCGTGGGAGACCCAGGGATTCCCAGGACAGGCACCGGAGATCCTGCAGTGCGCTGACGCACCCGCCCGGTAGGAGTTGGGACACCGGACGGCAACGGCCGGCAGCAAGAGAAGAGTGCGACCAGAGAGAGCACGATCAGCGGGGTGGTGGCCCTTGACGGAGGGCAGAAGGGGCGCCCCCCTTACAGAACATCATTGTGTGCGCAGTTTGGGGCACCAGAGCATGGTAGGCCCCCACTTGTGTGCCTGGATAGCGCAACACCACCCACTAGCGCTTCGGCGCCATCATCTAAAGGCCTGAGACCCACAAGGTGGAGAGTGCGATTGGTGGGGCGGCGGCCCCTTGATATGGATTGAGCTGGCAGGGCATACGAGGAGCCCCTTCACCACACGCCATCTCCTGAGCAGTTTGGGGCGCCCAAGCAAGGTGAGCCCCAATTGTGTGTCTGGACAGCGCAACACCCCGCTAGCGCTACAGCGCCATTATCTAAAGGCCTGAGACCCACGAGGCGGCCGGATTGAAGCTGTGTTGGTGTCCGGGGGTGAACGTGGCAGAGGGAGACGGGGCATACATACCTTCTTGCCCATACTTCGGTGGGGTGTAAATCCGGACCTGGCAGCAAGAAAGGTGCATGGGGCCTCGCCACAGCCTGGTCCACGGAGCCACCCCATCAGCATTGTGGGGGGAGGGGCTTGCCTCACAGAATACTCCGGCACAGGGTTCGTGCGCAGACCGTGACACCAGTGGACACTAATCGTGTGCTGGGAACATACAGAGGGTGCTTGCGGTCCTGCTAAGGACCCCTCCCCCTGGCGTGTACACACAGACTGCCGCTCCACTCAGTGACGGGGTCAAATCGGAGGTGCAGAGAAAGACGGGTGTGCATTGAGTGTCCACCATACACTGACGCTACTGTGGCCAGGACCCTAACTTGATGAAGCCTAAAGGGGCCCGCCGGTGCAGTCCAATAAATTGGACAAATATGCAGACCCGAAGCAGCCGCCCTCGTAGGAAGGAGCTAGTGGTGGCCGGGAGGAAGCATCTGAACCGTCTCTAGGCTCAATAATGGCAGCCATTCACGTTCTGGGAACGACGCTTGAAACAAAGGTTGATAAAGTCTCAATAGAAATTAAATTGATACGAGCCGATGTGAACAAAACCTCGGACTGTTACAGCGGCAGAGACTAACATAATGGAACTCCAATCTGCCACACGCAAATTGGAGCAAAGAGTCTAACAACTAGTACACCAACACAAACAAGTGGCCCTGGAGATGGAGGACCAGGAAGGGAAGGCCCGCCGGAACAGCATACGGGTGGTGGGGGTCCCAGAGGGGGGGGAAGGCCCCAGTATGGACCTTTTCCTTGAGGACTTAATACTAAACCATCACAAACCCTGCCGCATGCCGCCTGCACCCCGGTCAACGACGGGTTACCCCAATTGTTGTGGAGGGTGCATGTTGACACAGGCAGCAGTATCTCTTCCGTGGCAGTTGGGGGCGAAGCACCGTGACTAGCGCCATGCTTGCAGCCTATATCTGCTGTCGGTTTTCACTCACGCAGTGGACGCGTGCTTACAGACTGCAGCGGCACTGACATTCATTATGTAAATCTCGGTGTGCTTTCCTACCAAGCTGTCGTTGTACAGACCGCCTGCTATCTGGAATTTGTAAACTATTTGTTTTAAAAGTTGCTTGCTATTTTGCACAATATTTCAGGATTTTGTATCGTATTTTGCCTACCTGCACTTCCTGCCCTGTCCTGCTAATTATGTAAGTCTTGGTGTGCTTTCCTACCAAGCCGTAGTTGTACATACCGCCTGCTATCTGGAATTTTTAAACTATTTGTTTTAAAAGTTGCTTGCTATTTTGCACAATGCTTCAGGATTTTGTATCATATTTTGCCTACCTGCACTTCCTGCCCTGTCCTGCCGCCGGATGTACGTTGTTACAACGCATGTTGTAACAACTCATGCCTTTACCACACAAGTCTTACAACGCAAGTCGTTACAACGACTTGCGTTGTAGGGCGTGGATCTAGGAATCTTATAATTTTATATTCCAACACCAGTCCCCGTAACAGTAGGGAAGGTGTTGGAATATAAAATTGCAAGATTCCTTATCCCACAGCGCCATCCAGCGCAAGTCGTAGTAACGACTTGCGTTGTAATAGCTGCGGTGTAAAGGCACTGCGGTGTAAAAACCATGTTGTAAACGATGTTCCCCCCTGCCGCCTGCACCCTGGTCCACCACGGGTTATACAGATTGTTGTGGAGGGTGCAGGCTGACACAGGCAGCAGTATCTCTTCCGTGGCAGTTGGGGGCAGAGCACCGCGACTAGTGCTGCGCTTGCAGCCTATATCTCCCTATGTGCTATTCGTCGCGCAGCAGACATGCTGCTGGCGCGCCCGTCTGCGCCCGTCCACGGCCAGCGGGGCCAGGGGCCACGCACCCTGCCCGTTTCCCCCTCTCTTACTCCTCAGCTGAATTACACTCTCTTCGGGGTTACCGGGCCATCTCTCCTGACATTAGTAGAACTTTGGAGGTATTCGGGCTGCTATCCCCCAGGAACACTGATGGAAATACTAATCCCATCTCTCCTGATGTCCCACCACTCTCTGACCTGGGGGATACCCCCCCCCCCCTCATTTCCCTCCTCCCTGATTAATCAAACCCATAACAGCTTGTCCATTTGGTATCTCAACACCCGTTCAATGGTCAAGCACCAATTAAAGATCTTCTATCTTCTAATTACCTTCAAGCCCGATATTTTACTTTTATCTGAGACCTGGCTGACAGCCGAATCAACCCCAGATATGCTGGCAGCCATCCCCGAGAACTATTATGCCCTTCAGGCCAACATATCAGAGGCCAAGGCAGGTGGAGGGGTGGCGGCCATAATATCACAATCTCGCAAATTCAATTCCCTATCTACCTCACAAATCCTCTCGGTAGACCGTCTTTTCTTAAAATTTGATTCAATCACTTCCTCTTTTGTTTGTGCTTTAATCTACAGACCCCCAGCCATATGCCCACCTTCCCGCAAACCTTTGGAAATGCTATCGCCAAACTAGCCATAAACCATGCTAGGGTATTGATTATTGGCGATTTTAATTACTGGCCATATGATGCACATGAAAGTACCAAAGGGCATATTCTGGACCAGGTCTGGACATACAACCTGGAGATCTCAGACATACAGGTTACTCCCTGCACCTGGTCGGATCACCATTTTATTTATTTCTCCATCCGGACTACCTCTATCATTAAACCACCCCCCCCCCCCCCCATTCGCTGGCCTGGCCAGGAATTGGAGCCAGGTTGACATCTCTGAGCTCTGCTCACTTTTAGCCACTTCTAAGCCTCCTGTCTCCCTACCCAGCGGCCTCCTGGCTTCCCCCCATGTCCAGGCTGATAACATCAATGCCTAGCTGGCTGCAGCAAGAGATAGACTGGCTCCCCTTAGAAAGGTCAAATGCAGGAGACCACATGACGCCCAGCACTGGTTTACCGACAACCTCAAGGAAATGAAACTGACCTTGCACCAATCCGAGCGCAAGTGGAGACAGGACTATTGCCCCATGAAAAAATCCATCTTTACGCTGGCCCTCAAAGAGTACAAAGGTGCCATCCTAAAAGCTAAATCAGACTACTTCTCACTGAAAGTCCTTAATTCCACCAACAAAGCCAAAGAAATCTTTTCCATCGTGGACGAATTTGTCAAACCTGACCTCATCACAACCGGACTTGCCTCCTCACAACAACTCTGTGACTCCTTTAACACTTACTTTATTGACAAAATTACCAGCATTAAAGCTAGCATCCCCAGGACCATCTCCCCACCAGAGCCTGCCCTTGTGCATCGCAACGCTCTCTCTTTCGATCTTTTTCCACCAATCACTCAGGAGGTCTTTTTTTCCCTCCTCAAAGGGGTCAGATCGGGTTCCCCGACAGACAGCTGCCCCCTGCCCCCCCCCCCCCCACATTGCCCGGGAGATTTTTCTCCAGCTCCCTGAACCCCCATTATCCCTCCTTAACAATTCCCTTGCCACGGGCATTGTCCCCAATCTGTTTAAGACCGCAGACGTTACACCCATCCTAAAAAAAGTAGGTGCAGACCCCCTTGTACTCAGCAACTTCCGACCTATCTCGCTTTTAGTCTTTCTGGGTAAAATTCTGGAGGCTTATGTTGCAAACTGCCTAAGCACATTTGTGGAACACTCACATTACCTAGATCCACACCAAGCTGGATTTAGACCCGAACATTTCACCGAATCCATCATTTTGGCAGTTCATGATGAACTCAGGAAGGGGGCGGACCAAAACATCTCACAGGCACTAGTGCTCCTGGATCTGTCGGCGGCCTTCGACACCGTCGACCACAACTTATTGGGAGAGCCCCGGCAACCAGGGCATTCCATTAAAATGGATTTCCTCCTTCCTTAACAACCGCCATCAAGCTGTCCACCTCTCTGACTTCTGCAAGGAGAAAAAGAGACTCACTTGTGGGGTTCCCCGGGGCTTTTCTCTCTCCCCGCTTCTCTTCAACCTGTACATTCTGCCACTGATTTTAGATCTAAGGAGGAGAGACATAGCCATTTTTAAATATGCTGATGACCTCCAGCTTGTTTTCACCATCGACTCATCTCCCCCCGCTATGGAGACCTTCCGATCTACCATGACGTTCATCAGAAGCTGGATGAACCTAAATCAGTTAAAATTTTATCCAGACAAGATGGAGCTTGTCCTCACAAGGACTGCAGTCAACCCTTGGAACCCCAACTTTTGGCAGCCCTCCATGGGTCTTCTACCTTCTCCAGTCATTGTGGTCAAAAGTCTTGGTGTTACAATAAGCAGCGACTTTACTCTGAAGACTCAGATTAACTCAGTAGTCTCTTCCTGCTTCTTCCATTTATGCAGGATCCGGAAGATTAGCAGATTTCTTTCCTTTGAGGCCCTCATCCAAGTCACCCTAGCCTTAGTTATGTCATGCATTGATTATGCTAATTCACTCTATGCCGGAATCCCCGTCTATCAGCTACAGCGGCTTCAACTGGTGCAGAACCAAGCAGCCAGACTTGTGTACGGTCAACCCAGATCGCACCATGTAAAGCCTCTGCTTAAGAGCCTTCATTGGCTCCCAGTTGCCCAGCGCTGTCTCTTCAAACTGGGCTGTCTGATCCACAGTGCCCTGTCATCCCACGGGCCAGTTTTCATCGCCAATAGAATTCAGCGCTATGTTCCCCTCCGTGCCCTTCGCTCTGTAGGATCCAATCTCCTGACCCCGCATTCTTTTAAACGGAAATAACATAGTGGACTTCGATTTGCGTTCCTGGCTCCTCAGTTCTGGAACACTCTACCCCCTCGAACTACGCCAAATCAATTCCTACTTCATGTTCAGGAAATCCCTCGACGTGGCTCTTCGCCCGGGCCTACGATTAATGGCTTTTCCGCTGCACATGTTCACGCATCCTCCACTAAGCACCAAGAAACCGCTGGTGAACGCGCGCTCAATAAATCCCAATTATCATATTATATCATATCAACCCAAATGACTGTCCACCTTCTTTACAATGGAGAGGGCTTTCAGGGCTCCGGTCCCTCTACCGAAACCGAGGGCAACCCCCAGAACAATCATTGCTAGGATCCTGAATTATAGGGACCGGGATCCCATCCTACAAGCTGCTAGACTACATGGTGACCTCCCTTACGAGAACGCGACCGTGAAATTTGTCCCGGACATTACATTAAAGGTGCAGCAAGAGTGCCGCACTTTTGACGGAGTGAAGCACACCCTCAGGGAGAGGGGCATAAAGTACATGATGTTTCGTCCGGTGAAACTCAAAGTCCTTGACAACGGTAGGTCCTGGTCTTCACAGCCACTTTGGAAGTACAAGACTGGCTGGACAAGGGGTGTTCGCAAACGAGAAACCAGCGCAAGGAGGATGGCTGGCAAGAACCTCATGATCGTCTATCAGGGTCTCCAAGTGGGTGTGAAGGGCTGGACAAGCGAGAGAAAAGATCTCAGCGGTCACGATCGATGAGCCCAGCGGTCTCAGAGACTCATAGAAAATAATCTTATCACGGATGTACGATTTTCTGGAACTTGTAGATGAAACACGTTATGTATACGAACAATTCCATTCAGTGGGTAACTGCACTCCTTACGACGAGTGGCCTCGCAGACCTTGTTGGTGTACTGCAACAAAACTTTATTGGACTTGGGCTGGGTTGGGGCCTCCCAGGGACTTAAGGAGGCCACGCGTGGCCGCCCCTTAGCTATTTCATTGTTTATTGGGCGACAGGCGCTCTGCCAGTTGGGGATGTGGGTAGTTTTAGATCTACGAAGCAGGGTAGCAGGGAGGGGGGTGTTGTTACCAGGGTTTTTCTTTACACCGTTGTGTTATGTTTGCTTCAGAATATCAATGCAATTCGTAATGACCAGGGTTTTGGGACTGAAGGTACCATATCGATACATAGGGGTGGAGGGTGGCTGGTTGAAGGCGGGCAAGGGTGGGCGGCAACTTGACACATGTTCCTCCTAGATAAACTCGCAAAACACTAAGAAACTAAAGGTGCTATCGTGGAATGTGAACGGTCTGGGAGACAAAATCAAACTGACAATGGTGTTACAGTACTTGCGAAGACACTCTCCAGATGTAGTACTCCTGCAGGAGACACACCTGAAAGAAAATAACTATCTAGCACTTAACCGGTTCGGATACACGATTGCGACACCTGCAGGGTTTACAACTGGTTCCAGGGGGACAGCTATATTGCTCAAGAACACTGTGCCATTTGTGACACTCTTAATATATGTTCAGTGTACATCCCTCCGAGAATGCATGGGATAACATTCCCAGACCTTAGCAAACTATTGCTCGACATGCCAGTGTGCACTCTCATCCTGGGTGGTGACATTAATGAGATGTTGTTCGCGGAATTAGACCGAGATACATGCTCCTACAGAGCCGGGGGGTTGCAGCCGTTAAAGGTTTTTGTGACTGCGATGGGGTTGGCAGACCTGTGGAGATTGCACAATCTTGCTCTCAGGCAATATACCCATATCTCCGCATCGCATGGCAGTGGGTCACAATTAGATTACATTTTCACATACATCACCATGGCTGGACTTTTTCAGGCTGGATGTCACAAGGCCCATGGAATATCTGACCATTTCCAGGTCGAGGTGCTCCTGCGGGGCACAGTGAGGGACTGGACTCTATCTCCATGCCTGGACCCCTATTCATTCAAAGACCAGGAGTTCAGGGAACGGTTTGAGGAACGTACTTAGCAATATTTCACAGAAAACTCGGGATCTGTGCAATCTGACTGCATATTATGGGAGGCATATAAGACGGTGGCCAGGGATTTTGTACCAGTGACGGCTGGGGCTAGACGTAAAGAAAAGAGGGCGCAATGTGACAGTCTGGAACAAGAGATTACAGCACTTGAATCAGCGCTGGGACTAGATCAGGGGGGCGACATCGGACCTTCGGACGCATACACACACTTAGGCTTTAACAGAAAGAGCTTAGAAATCTCAAGGAAAACACAGCCCGTACATCTGCCATAGTGACGCAAAGACGCATATATGACTTAGGTGACAAGGCAAGTAAACTTATCGGGTGGTTGGAAAAAAGGGATAGAGGCTGTGATTGGGTCTCTGAGGTACGGACCTCTGAGGGTATGGTGAAGGGGACCGATGCAGTTATAGCAGAGGCATTCACTACATATTATGAAGGGATCTACCAGCCCCAAACGTATAGGGGGCAAGAGGACTGCAAGGCACTACATATAATGTTACCATTGCTTAGCGTAGAGGAACAGGAGGTGGCTGATTCGGACCTCACCATAGAAGAAATTGAGGGTGCCAATTGGGACCTACAATCGGGAAAAGCAGCGGGTCCAAATGGCTTCCCTGAGGAGCTGTACAAATGTGTGGCAGGGAAACTGCCCCTCACTTGCTCCGTATGTTCCAAGAGGCGAAGGCAGAGGGCCAATTGCCTCCAGATCTGAGGACAGCTATGATAGTTGACATCCCTAAGAAAGGTAAACCGCAGGACCTCTGTAGTTCATATAGACCAATTTTGCTTTTAAATTTCGAGGCTAAGGTACTGACTAAGGCGATTGCAAATAGATTGTCCCCAGTGATACAGACTTTCATCCAGCCGGGACAGTCCGGATTCATGCATCACAGAAGCACCAGGTTGAATCTCCTCCGTTTATATGGAGTAATGCGCATGGTACAGAAACGACCAGAGGACCCGGCAGCACTCTTGTCACTTGATGCCCATATGGCATTCGGCAGTATTGAGTGGCCATACTTGTTTGCTGTCCTTGCCAAGTTTGGATTCGGTCTGGGTTTCCAAACCTGGATTAGGCTTCTGTATGCTGCCCCAATGGCACGTGTTAGGGTTAACGGGAAGGGGTCCAGAGCTTTCCGGCTACATAGGGGCAGGTACTTTTTGCACTGGCACTTGAACCGCTGGCCTCATGGGTAAGAAGGGATCTGCTGGTAAGAGGCATTGACGTGGGAGGGGGTGGGAAGAGCGTATCTTCTTCTACGCGGACAATATCCTCCTGTACGTAAACAGACCTAGACAGACCTTCCATAAGCTCATCCATACATACAGTCTTTTGGTCAGTACTCTGGATACCGCATAAACTGGGATAAATCCTTGGTATTCACTCTGGCAGGGGAGCCTCCGGCTCTGACGTCGGCATGCTTTGAGTTGGTCCCCAAAGAGTCCTTTAAATACCTGGGCATCTGGATTACCAAACGGAAGGGGGGTTCATGCAGTTAAATGTACACATGCAGTTGGACAGATTGAAAGGGGACGTGGCCCACTGGCGGCGCTTGCCGGTCTCCCTCTTGGGAAGAGCGGTCTTATTCAAAATGATGGCTCTCCCGCGCCTACTGTATGCAATACAGAATACCCCGTCTAGATCCCGGAAGATTCCGTGCGGTTGAGTCTGAACAAAGAACGTTGATATGGGGGGGTTTGGTTGGGGGGGGGGAATTTGTCCTAGGATCGCCCTGAAGAAATTACAGAAAGGGGTCTATGAAGGGGGGCTGGCGGTACCGGACATCAGAAAATATTATTGGGCAGCACAGCTCGTCAACATTAATGGGTAGGTCTTTACGCCGACTAAAGAACCAGCCTACAGGGTTGATCGATTTGCTTTGTTCAAGGGTAGATATTTATCTGTTCTCTACGGGGAAAAGGGTACCCCATCCTTTCCGACTCACACGCAGATCGTAGTCATGGCATGGCTGAAGGTGACTAAAATGATAGGGTGGGAGGCCAGGTTAACCAAACAAACGCCACTTTTGGGAGGGAGATTTCTTAAGTGAGGTGAGGTGTCTGAAGGGCTTCCATAGATGGAGTAGTATTTAAATTGATCTCCTGGGAGACATCTGGAAAAAGGGGGAAATGATTACATTTCATAGCTTACAAATAGAGTTTCAAATGGGAACGACGAGCACTTTAGATACCTACATCTGAGACATGCACTTCATTGCCACCTGAGGGAGGGGGATTCGCTACCAGAGTACACACCACTTGAGGATAGACTCCTAGTCGATCCAACGATAGATAGGGCGATATCCCTCACATACAAAAAGCTCATCAATAATAGCTCTGACTGTTTGGGACCCTTACGGGCGGCATGGAAGTCAGATGTGGGTCTTCTTGAGGGTGGCAATTGGGGGAGGCCCTGCAGAGACCCAGAGAGATAGCTGTAAGAGAGGGATTTAGGTTGATTCAACTTCGCATTTTACATAGGTCATACGCCTCGAGGTCCGTACAATGCCGCATGGGTCGCTGTGCATCGGCACATTGTGCTAGGGGATGCGGTGAGACAGGCACATTTTCCACATACTGTGGGCTTGCCCCAAGATTCAGAGATTCTGGAAGGGTTTGGCTCGGGTGATGACAACAGTGGTGGGGGACCAGGTCCTGGTAGAGGCGAGATGGCATATCCTCGGGGTGACAGGTAAAATAGTATGGCCCAAATTGGCTACAACATGGCTTTCCCTGGCAGGAGTGGTGGCAAAGCGGAACATCGCCTGAGCATGGGGCACCAGTAAAACCCCGATGGTGGAGTCCTGGGAAAATGATCTGGACTGGTGCCAACGAGCTGAGCTGGCAGTGTACCAGAGCAGAGGATGCCCACACATATGGGAAAATATATGGGGGGCTTGGGCGAACTACAGAACCAGATAATTCCCAGTATAACAGGGGGCTACAGGCACTTTCGGGAACACGTTAATAGGTTGTACTTTACGTCAGGTTGGTTGGGTAGGCGGGCTACTGGGAGGCTTGAAACTGCTGCAACTGATGTGTATCTGTATATGCCAATCCACATACTATGTATACTGTAATGTTTTGTGAAGCATGTGTTTAATAGTTAATAAAATATTTTTTTTTAAAGAAAGGCAGCTTTTCACTTTGTTCAGGCTCTGTTTAGGAGATATGCATGTGTTATAAGAATGCCCGATGTGTTGGTCTTTCCCAGTATTTACATAAAATCAATAGCATTTATATAGCGCTTACTACCCCTGAGGAGCTGTTGTAATAATTTAAATATCACTACTTTTCTTGTAAAGCACTATGGGTAGAGGACGTTTATGCTGACAAAAGGCAACATTGCTTTATGTGTAGCTTACAAAAGTGTGAATCTTCTACCTAAATCAGGAGGGTTTCCCTGTATACTCGAAATGTGCTCCAATGTACTCATAATAGACATGTTGAACATATATGTCAGGGCTTAAGATCTGATGTCAAGTCACGTCAAGAATAACTTTATTCGGTGCCAAAACCATAAAAGTTTGACCAGCAGGCAGTACATATTAAATGTTTACATATCCTTATCAATAAAATCACGTATAAAAAAGAGACACCATCAACCATAAAATGTCATATTAATTAAAATTAAACAATAAAAAGTATTTTTCCTTCCCATCTGATTACTGTGGTTCATAACGTTTTCTAATAGCCATTGTAATTTTAATAAAATTTGGCATCGCAATACAAATAGGAAAACTGGTCTGTGATTGAAGATATCTGAACCACTCGACCTATGTTTAGTGCCGAATACTCTTTTTTTCTCCTTGGTTCCTTGTAAAGTGAGCAAAAGAGAATAAAGTGTAACATGCTCTGGGTTACCATATTGTCACAGGACAAGGAATAAGATTGTCGGTCCACCCAGATTGTCTTGGAAATGCCACTAGAAAGTGCAGAGTGCCTAAGCAAAGTCTTGTTAAAAAGAATCGTGTCTGTATGTTAGTAATGAAGGTTAAATAAAATTGCTGTTTGGCTGTAAAAAAGCAATTGGGACCTGTCGCCTCCAAATTCGTATGTCGCAAAGTTGCCCAGGTGTGATGCGCCTCTTATAATATCCTTAGCGTTTGTCGGGATACTCGTTGGAGTGTCAAAATACTCGCCCAAACCAATCTCAAGTAGCCTTTCCCTCACAAAACCGAGCCAGGGGATCATCAATAACTTGTCCAAGTTAATACAGTCTTCAAACACCACCCTGGAAAACAATACCTCTTCAGACAACCATATTTTGGCCCATAAGAGCAGGGGGACAATGCCAATGCGATCTTTTTTATATTCCATTCCCAGTTCATGATGGCAGAAAGAAGCTGCAGAGCTATGTGGAATCATCAATAGTATTTTTGTAAACCTATTTTCCACCACTTGTAATGGGCGACTTTTATAGTAGCCCCACACTCCCGCCCCGTAAGACGCAACCGATAAACATTTTATTTTATATAACATAACTAGCTCGGGCACCGGCTTATGGCCTAACTTACAGGCAAACCTACACAGCCTCTCCATAACTCTACTCGTCTGCTGAGCTCTTGCAGTGGCCAGGGGTTCACACTTCATCTCATTATTGAACGTATTCCCCAAATATGGAAACGTTTTCACCTTTTCAATAGTCTTGCTTCTTACAATAAAATTTCTAGTTTATGTCTTTTTAGGGCCACATACAGTTACATAAAATTTTATAAAATTGACCTTCAGGTCAATAGCCGACATGAAGTCCATAAAGGCATCCAGCGATGTTTGTAGGCTATTGGCTGCCAAGGCCATGAGCACGGTATTATCCGCATACGGAAGTAGCGGAACTGGTGTCCCTCTAATATGGGGGGAAATCAATTTTCTTTTCCAGTAAGAACATCTCCAAACCATTATTATAAATCAGAAAAAGAAAAGGAGATAAAATGCACCCCTGCCGAACTCCTTCTGTGGAGACAATAGGCTTAGTCCTTCCCCCTGTGGGCCAAATCGTATGGCAACAGTGGTATTTGCATAGAGTCTTCCTAGAAGCAAGATCAGTGCCTTTTCTAGGCCCATTTCTCCCATTAGCGCCCACAATTTCTCCCTGTTAGCAGGATCAAATGCACTGGACAAGTCCATGAAGGCAAGGTGGATAGAACCCCCCTTGCCTTCATGTAACTTCAGGGACAAATTTAGTCATTGCTCTGAGGAGCCCAACCCCCTAAGGAAGCCATATTGGATTTTCGAAAGGAATCCCTTGCTAGTTGCCCAGGTCTCAAGTCGAGCAAGAACTACCCTACCCATCACCTTGACAGTAGCGTCGATAAGGGTAATCGGCCTGCAACAGGCAGAGTAATTTCTATTCCCTTTTTTAAACACTACTACGACAATGTCCTCCATCCATGATACAGGGATTGGACCAATCACAACTGATTTGAAAACATTAGTCAGCATGGGTGCCCAGAGATTAATATTTATTTTAAATAAGTCTAGTGGGACTCCATCTGATCCTGGGGGCCTTCATACTAATTCCTTTCGCTAAGGCTTCTTCAACCTCTGCCACTGTAAATGAGGCACTCAGCTCAGCGGCCAGTGTTGGATCTACAGGGACTTCCTCATTACTCGTTGTCAGCTCCAGACCACCTGGATTAAATATGGTTGCAAAATGGGATTCCAAGGTGTCTGTCAGAGTTGTCAGCAGCACCAGGTTATGATTACGCCACTAACCTTTCGTAACAGCCAGCAGGAACGATGTCATGGAGAGTAGCCCCCCTCTTACTCTGAATACTACTTTCACCACAACGCAAGAAACACACTGCAGTAAAAAGGAGCACCCAGGGGAAAAGGGAAGTGGATAAAATAATAAAGAAGTCCTGTTGCACACACAGGTCTGATCTTGGACTCCCGCCTTCCTCTGGTAATGCTGTATGTAATAGAAAGCAAGAAAAGAGGTAAGAGACACCACATGCATACATACACGACTATGTTTTTTTAAAAATGCAATACACTCACTCTAGTTTCAGCTTTAGGATTCCTAACATCAGCTTACACTAGAACTCAGTGAACTCTTTGTTTTTTAGAGCTCCAAAACATGGAAGGCAATATCCTGAACCATAGAGGGATTCTCTTGCATTAACGAACACATCCGCAACTTATGGTTGAATCACCTACAAAGCACAAAACACGTTCTAAAAAAGAGAATGTCTCCTATGTGTTTGAATTCTGTACAGTTGCCGGTAAAAGGTAAACAAAATATTCTTGTCCCGACCGGGAAGTAGTTAAATGACGAGGACCGGCTAATCCTCGTGCAATCACCGTAGTGGTAAAGTCAGAGTCATGCCAGTATGAACGGAGAGCCCAGGGAACAGGGGCGGAACCGGCACACAATGGCACGAGTGAAAGTAAACACAGGATTGAACTCGCGAGGAGAGCACCTTTATGCGCAGTCTCCGACTCTCGGGAATGCGGAACACCAACCTCTTAGTCCGTAGACGGATGCGGCTCGGAGATACCTGCTTCCTTAAATATCCAAAGAAGGAGAACCCGAGTGCTCGGTAACGAAACACAGCCTGGAGAGCGGGAATACAGCGAACAGCTGTTTCGGGAACTCCTAAAACAGGAACACAAACACAATCCAGGAACTCGACTAGCAGGAAAGTTTGTCAAGCACCGGCTACATCCAAAGGTGGGGCTTATATCAGGACCAGCCCAGCCACTTGTGTGTCACATGGTTCCTCCTTCCTGTCACGATGCCCCTAGGCCTTCTGGTAGTTGAAGTCCCATAAGCTAACCTGCGTGATGTAGCATTCGAATCAGAGGAAGGTGTTGTATGTGTGCTATTTACCTGGCAACCTGAAACCGCGACAGTGTCTCCCAGAATCAATGAATCCATCTTTTCCACCTCCTCCATAAATTGTGGTCTATTAATAACAGCCCAGAAACTTTTACTATATTAAGAGCACTTGCCCTCTCCAAGTCCTCCCAGGCTAAACCTCAACTCCTCTTTCCTTTTATTGATGGTACTTTTGTATAATCGTCTAGCAAATTTAATTTGTGCTCTATTACGAGGGGTGGATTGGAGGGCAATTTTTAAGTTCTTGTAGGCTCTGAAGCATTCGGCATTAAAACCATCGTGTCTCTTGAGGCTGTTTTGATCTAGCCGGGCGTGTTAGTCTATTAGCTACATTAGTACAAATTATTTTGAAAATTTGAACAATCATACCTGAGGGAGAATCCTGTTGGAGGCACTCCAATATCAGATCATAGTTTATTTTAACTGTTTCACCCTCAAATTGTGATGGATTTATCCCACCCCAGTTTATTCTTACCCTTTGTTATGATTATAGTGAATCCCGCGACCATCACCCCTCCCTGCCTGAGCTGTTACTTTAAGTAAGACAGTGAGTGGGTTGTGGTCGCTCCAAGAGTTGGGTTCTATAGTAAAACCACAGACAAACAAAGAAAACTCCCTAGAAATAAATATAAAATCAATAAAACTTTCCCTGCCCCTGCCAACAAAAGTGGGACACTGCACAAGGGAACTATTGATAAAGCTATCCAGATCATTCTCAATAATAATGGAATTTAATGCCTCATGGTAAGGATAAAATGCACTAACGGCTGTCCCTCTGTATCCAAGAGGCTACAAACTTGTTCATTGCTATGCTCACAAGATGTACAATTGAAGTCCCCCACCCACAGAACACATGCCACTTCCCAGAAACAATATTAATTTCCATTTGTAAGGCTTCTATGACATGACAGTTCTTAAAGTCAAAGATATTGTAGTACCATTATAACAAATGAAAGAGATATGTAGCACACCCTTATATTTGTCTCAAAGGTTCATAACTATGTATAGGACAGATTTACTGGCTTTATGTATAATGCGCAAATGAATAACTTCCGTCTTCTTCGTATTTACTGAACTGTCCAAATCCTTTAAATGTTTTCAAAAAGCAGAGTCCACATCACTGGATTTTCTTTAAAGACTTGATTCTTTTTATTGGTCCTTGATGATACAACAAAAAACTGCCAACACGTGTTTCGTCTTCCCTTAGACTTTGTCAAGGCTGTAACACAAAATGTAAATCATTTGTAACTGTCCCTTTACATATTAAAAGCATTTTCTAAAAAAAGGAGTTATAAAATATTGTATCAGCACTACTGTTAACAGTATCCAATCAATGAGTGAGTGTATTAATTGTAATATACACTCATATTAGAAAGATTTTTTCCTATTTCACATATTGTGGCCTTATAGTTCTTACTCATTGTATAGGCTTTCATTTTGTATACATCAGAAATTGTCAGTTTAATTTTGCAGAAATAGAAAAGAGATTTTGGAAAGATCAATTTGTGTTGTGATTGTATAGAAAAAGGGACATAAAAGCCCGCAGATATTCACCAAAGAGGCTGTCAGATTTGAAAGTTTCAGAATGAAAATTAGAAACACCCAGATACGTGAGCACAAAAGTTTGTTTCATAGTCAACCTACTTTCACCAGAAGAAATAATGGAAGACACGTTTCACCACAATGAAATGTGTCAGTTTTCTGAAAAATCCCCAAACAAGTGTTTGTTAAGAGAATCGTCTACCTACCGAACGGCGAAATATCTTTCAAACAAATAATGAGTCCTTTTAGGCAGTTGGGGTTGTTTACCGTACCACCACAGAATAAGTCTTCGTAATATCTATTTATGGGAAGAAAATAATTTTCACTTACTAGGTTCCATTTTTTTATAATTCTGTTCTATTTCTATCCCTGACCTATGTAAGAGCCGAAACCACATGTAAAAGGATGACCTCTGGTACATAAATTTTGCTAATTTTAAAAAACGCGGCGATTTGTATTAGACAATTTCTTCTTATATGTAAAAACCAAACACATGCCATATTTTACAGTATCATTATACGCATCCGTCATAAAAAACATTTTTAAATCCTCAAGTTTTTAAACGTTTGCTCAAAATAGATTTGCGATCCTAACCAGGGAAACGATCTTCTTCAATATTTCGGCAACATTAGCATCTCATTACATCACCGCAAGACAAGAAAATTTGAATGCCTCAAAAGAATAGTATCTACTTAGGTTTTGTCAAAAGGAATTCAAAGGACACTTATACCTTATTACAGTGGCGTCACTAGGGGGGTGCGGGGGTGCGGACCGCACCGGATGACACCTTCACATGGGGGTGACACCGTGAGCTGGGAGTTGTGAGGAGGCTGGCCCCGTGTCATCTTGTTGCTTCCCCGCCCGAAAGCCTCTGCCTGTTGAGAAAAGCAGCGCTCACTCGCCAGGCCGGGGGCACTGACGCGTAGCAGTACCATGCATGCATGCATTCAGGGACAAAGCAACATTACCCGGAGACGGAGAAATGTGATTTTTCTGTCCGTTGCTATCATTGTTGCACAGTCAAAAGTACCACTAAAAAAACTACAACACAGTCCGAGCAGAGCCAGAAAAGAATCAGAAGAGACTTGAGGCTCAGCGATAATTTCACCAGAATAGAAATAAAACATACACAGAACACAGTCAAAAGAAAAGAATCAGAAGTAGACATAATGCAGCAGGAAAATAGCACACATCTAACAAAAAAACAGAGAACAAGCACATAATTGAACTGTCAAGTTGACTCAGATTATAACAATAATTTAAAAAAAGGGGGGCCAGAATAGAACTAAAGCAGAGCCAAGACACAGCCAGACTACAATGAAAACATTCTGTAAACAGAATAGATCTGGAACATTACAAAGCAGAGTGCAGCTAGTTTATATCCATAGCAGACTGCAAGTTAGTGAAGGTGAACCGATCCAGAAAAAAGCTTGCGCAGAACTATGAACTATGAATAACTAAAGCACTAGAAACAGACCAGAACATAACCCAAATATATACATGTTTGAACTCTAACAGTTCCAGAATCCAACTGGACTGTTACTATAACAAATAAAATATATTCAGAAAATACCCAGACCAGAAGATGAACATGACCACAATTGAAATAGCCTAAAACCAGTCCAGATTCAGTCCAGATTCAGAACTTGCACATAAGAGAACAGAAGAGAATTAGAATGAAGGTAGAAGAAAATAAGGAAAGATAATGGAAAGATTAATGGAAGCAGAATATGGATTTGACCAATAACACAACAAGACCAGAATTAGAACAAATTAACGCAACTGCAGCATAAAAGAAACAGAATTACTACAAAGAAAAAAAATCACAAAGGAACTACAACAGAACACTGACTATAGCAGAAAAATACAGCCAAAATAAAACTAGAACAGCCCAGTAATGAAATCAGAGAAAACTTAAGAGTAGAGCTAAATTAAATTCAGACCACAGGCACAATGAGTTATACAAAAGTGCACAAAAAGCATTGAACTCAAACATAACCAGAGCACAGACAGAGAAATAACTAGAACATTTCATGAAGAAAAGCAGACTACAACCAGAATAGATCAAGACAGCAGCAGGAATGGTACCAAACTTAATTGCTAGTTGATCAAGAACACAGTAGGATCAACTTCGGATGGCTGCCACATCAAAGTAGAGCAGAACTAGAACACAGTTATATTGAACCTACAGCATTGTTAGAACAGATCAAGAACACAGCAAAATATTGTCAAAGACCGTCTTGAAAATAGCATAACCAGTCGGGGCAAATGAGAGGCGGGGACTGGGGGTGGCAAGGGATGGGGCAATGTGGGGGTTAGCACTGAAACCATTCTGTATGGGTCCGTTATTTGGCACTGGCGGACTCGGAGGAGGTCCATCATGGATTCATGGGGTAAGTCGTGAGGGGGTGACACCATGAGTTACCCGCACCGGGTGACACCAACCCTAGTGACGCCACTGCCTTATTATACTTATCCACACACCATTACATAGGGTTTATATAGTTGTCCGAGTTGTAACACTTACTCTCTATTGACCTCACCACTTCGGAGTCCCTGTGGATTGCTTTGGCGCATTTGTTTGTTCCGACCTCAAAATGTCAAGGATTCCCCTATAGGTAAGACATAACATGTGTAACCATGTTTCCAATTTTATTCCTCCTTTCTATTGTTTATACACATAGTGAGGCAAGACTCACCTTATATATACGTCTATTCAATTTGACCAGCAAAACACGGGGGAGAAATGGCCGAACCCTGATAAGTTCCAACCTGTGAATAAATTATGGCATCCTTAGAGCTTTAGATCACCCCAACCAAAAAACTCTGTTATTCTATTTCTGGGCAAAATCCATACTTAGCAAGCTCTTACCTAGAACAACGCCATCATTTTCTTTACCCGTCGCGTCCTCACCAATAGGAGTTTGAAGTAATTTTAAACTTTTCCGCATTGCTGCTGGCTGCTTGAATTATCTCTCCTGTTGTCCTTTACCACAATTAAGCTGGCGACGATTACGGGATCAAGAGCCACCATCCAAGGCTGATTACCAGAGTCACAGGATGTCCTCATACCCTCCCACCTAGTGTTGTGTGGGACGGACTTCCCCTTTTTGCTCCGCCTCAGCGCGATGCCCATTAACCCCTCAGCCTCACAGCATTTGCCGTCACTCATCCCTGGCAGCCCCGGGGAGGAGCTGCAACGAAAAGTTAGTGAAAGTGAAGTGGCATTTCTTTCAGCAAAAATTATTTATACCATAAACTATAACCACCGGAGGGAGCCAAACGCCATCTAATCTTTACTTCATAAGATTTAGGAGCTTATCCCTAACAATTACCTACGCTGTGTCAAAATGACTAGTATAATGAATGCGGTGGCAATGCCCAGCACCTTCCTACAAGTCCCTGGGCCACCCACGAAAAATTGGACACAGTGGGTAAAGTGTTTTGAGAAACATTTGGAGGCAATTGATGGGACTGAATATAATGCCACAACAAAACAAGCAATGATGTATAATTGTTTGGGTTCAGAAGGACGGAGGTTATTCGACCACATAACTCCAATTGAAAAAGAGGAAGGGGATGAAGAGTGGGATGTATTTAAGGAGGCCAAACTGAGAATGAAATACTACTTTGACACCACCATGAGTGTGATAATGGAGAGATATAACTTTTACTACAGGTACCAAGCACCAGGTGAGGGGATTGAGTCTTACGTCGCAACTTTGAGAATGTTTGCTACAACGTGTGCATTCAAAGATGCAGACGAGATGATACGGGATCAGGTGGTGATGCGAACCACATGTGTGAAGGCACAAGAGAAGTTGTTATGCCAAACCTTGAGAAGGTGGTGTCTACCATTAAAAGCATGGAAAGGTCGGCTAAAGGAGTAAAATTGCTGCGCAAACCTGATAACCAACAAATGAGCATCAATCTTGTACGGGTGGAGGAGGAGTACACGTCCAACAAACCACACAAGAATTTCACCTGGCATAAGAACCCCAGTACCCATGTGGGAAGGCAAAATTGTTACCGTTGTGGATCCAAAGCACATGTGGCAACTAGCAAAGACTGTCCTGCGAGGGGCAGGATCTGTCAAGGATGTGGAAAGATGGGACATTTCCTTAAGGTTTGCAGAACTTCACGATTCAAAAAAATCTACACTGTAAACGAGTCAAAGTCCGATGTAGACTCAGATGAGAGTGAACTACTGGAGAACCTGGTGCTGCTGGTCGCAATTATCAACAGTGAAGATGCACAAAACCAGCCCAGGTGTGATGTTGCTGTGAATGGTGAAGATGTCGAGATCTTGGTGGACACCGGGTCAAGAATAACAATTCTGTCCAAAGACACGTACAACGGACTCAAGTGCAAATCACCTTTGGAGTCTAGCAGAATAATTCCAGGTGCATATGGCAGGTACAAGATCAAATTAGAAGGGGTCTTCAAAGGGGATTTGTCGTTTAAACATAAATACACCTCTACGAAAGTCTTTGTAGTGGACTACAATGTGAACATTTTGGGTTGGCTGGAACAACAAAAGCTCAAGATGATGATTAATCCTGGTCAACCACCATATGTGTTCAGCATTCAAGAGGACGGCCTGGAGTCCATTCTCAAGGAATTTGAGGGAGTGTTCAATGTACAAATTAGGGTGCTTAAAGAACGTTGAACATCAGATTATCCTGAAGAACAAAGCATATCCAGTGAAACAGAAAGTCAGGAATATACCCTTGTCTGCCCACGCCGAAGTCAAGACAATTCTGGAGAATTGGTGCAAGGATGGTATTATCGAGCCAATCAATGCATCTGAGTAGTTGTCGCCGATGGTTATCGCGAGGAAACGGAACGGGAAGATCCGTTTGTTCATTGACCTTCGCGAGCTGAACCGCCACGTGATAGCTGATTGCCGACCTTTGCCTTTGATCAACGAAATGGTGATGACGCTAGGTCAGGCGAAGATCTTCACCACTCTAGACTTCAGTGCCGCCTACCATCAGATACAACTGCAAGATGAGTCTAAAAGATACACGGCGTTCGTCACACCAGAAGGAGCGTATCAATTCCGCAGGTTGCCTTTCGGGTTATGTTCGGCGTCAGCTGTATTTCAACTCATAATGAACCAGTTATTCAAAGGCATGGAAGGAGTCAGATCGGTCCAGGATGATGTTCTAATTTACAGCAAGACAAAAGAGGAACACCTGGTTATCCTGAGAAAAGTTTTCCAGAGGATTCAGGACAGTGGACTTACACTGCAAAAAGACAAATGCAAATTCCTAAAAGAAACGGTCGAGTACTTGGGACACCTCATCGATGGAAATGGAGTACAACCCAAACCCACCTTTAATTTCCTGTTCACCAAATCCAAAAAAGAAGGATGAACTGGCATCTTTCTTGGGCATGTGTGAATTCCATTCCAAATTCATACAACATTATGCAGCCAAGGTCGAACCGCTGCGGAAGATGATAAAGAAGGATGCAGAATTCATCTGGAATGAAGAGTGTGAACGAAGTATAAAAGCCATTAAGATGGAACTTGAGCAAGCACCGTCTCTCCAGTCATTCGATGAGAAGTTGAACAGCACTGTAACAACAGACGCCAGCCAAATCGGGTTGGGGGCTATGCTTAGCCAAAAGACTGAGAACGGGGAGAAAATCATCACATTTGCCTCCAGGAAGCTAAGAGGCCCGAGACAAAGTACTCAGTACTTGAACGTGAAATATTGGCTTGTGTTTGGGCTGTTGCAAAGTTTAAAAGTTTCCTGTGGGGCAAGGACTTTACCATCCGTACTGACCAAAAACCGTTGGTCAGTATACTTAAGGGGAAAGGTTCCAGCCAGCCTTCGCCAAGAATTGCAAAGTTGACATGCAAATTGCAGGAGCATCAAGTTAAGATGGAATACATTCCAGGCCGAGTGAATGTATCAGCAGATTATTTGTCACGTGCCCCGTGTGAGGATGACTCAGAATGTGAAATGGATGATGATGATGTACTTTTTGCATGCTTGTTTGAAGGTCATGAATCCAACAGTGCCATTTCCAAATCAGAATGGTTAGAAGCTATAAAAGGTGACACAGTGTTAGAAACAATTAAAAAATATGTGATCAAAGGTTGGCTACGTGAGAAAGCATGTGATGAAGCACTCAGACCCTACTGGAAAATTAAGGATGATATTGGTGTTGTCGAAGAGGTGGTACTTTAATAGCACCAATGTCCATGAGAAGCAAGTTGGTGGCATAATCTCATGAAGGATATGTCGGAATGACAGGCACCATCAGAGGTTGAGGGAAGGATACTGGTGGCCCTCCATGGATCGTGACGATGATATGTTTGTTACTCACTGCTCAATGTGCAATGAAACTGACAAAACTTTAATGACACACCATTGTCCCATGACTTCAGTTGAACTACCAGAAGGTCAGTGGATCAAAGTCGGCATCGATTTCATTGGTATCATGAATGCATTGAGTCTAGAATTACGTTATGCCATAGTGTTGATTGATTATTTCAGCAAGTGGGTGGAAGTCAAGTTTGTGTCTCAACCCACCACACGAGAGGTAATAAACTTCCTGAAGGAGTTATTTTGCAGAGAAGGTTTTCCCCATCAACTGGTCTCCAACAACGGAGTGCAGTTTGTATCCTCTGAATTAGTCTCATTCTTCGAAAAAAAGGCATAGAACATGTAAAATCCTCGTTATATCATCCACAGGGCAATGGCCAAGTGGAACGGGCCAATCGCCTGATTAAAGAAACCATCCAAATGGCCTTGAAGTCTCATATTCCTGTTGAGGCAGCACTGCGCACCAGGTTGTGGTCATACCGAATAACCCCTCACAGTACCACTGGCAGAATCCCATTTGAACTTGTCAGGGATAGAACAGCGATCACACATATGCAACCACATTGGTCATTGGCTTGGAAAAAATGGGAAAATGAAAACCGTAAAGAAAGTGAGAGTAAGATGAGAAGTCTGGTTGATGAGCGCCAGAAGCGCATGCACACAAATTATGACACAAGGAATGCTGTGCGAAAGATGTCTATGAAAGAAGGTGACATAGTGAGAGTGAAGTATCCCAGGAAGGGGGCCAACATGAGCAAGTATAGTGAACCTAGGTGTGTGGTCAAAACAAAGGGTACTGCAGTTCTTCTTGACAATGGTCAATGGTGGAATGGGTCAAAAGTTGCTAGAAGAAGGATCTCTGAGCCTGTGAGCAGGCCCAGTGGCTCTCAGGACGATGGTCCGATGTCCTCTGCTGAGTCACACATGGATGGAGCGTGTGGGGATAAAACTACTCCTGTATCAAATATTGGTATTCCCAGAGTGTCTCTTCCAGGCATGACATTCGGTCCTGTTGATGCCAATTGTGATAGGAGAACAATTGTTCCGCCCATAAGATTCAAGGATTATGCTATGTATTAACCATCCCTGCGAAAGCAGAGCATGTATTCGCTTTGCTTGTTTTGAAACTATGTATTCTGGAGTTGTTTTGAAAAAACGGGAGAAGATGTAACATCCTGCGTCCCTTCCCTATCTTGTCCCTTCCCCGCCCCCGTCCTACCTCGTGTGTCCGTGCGCGTGCCTTCCGGCGCGCTGTTTAGAATGTTGAGGAATTCTCTTGCGAATCGGTTACCCAACGGCATTCTGTATCTGGCAGTAAATAAAGCTGGCTGCTTGAATTATCTCTCCTGTCGTCCTTCACCTCAGAATCCTTGACATTTTGAGGTTGGAATAAACAAATGCGCCATATCAATCCACAGGGACTGCGAAGTGGTGAGGTCAATAGAGAGTATGTGTTACGACTCGGACAACTATATAAACCTTATGTAATGGTGGGGGGATACGTATAATAAGGTATAAGTGTCCTTTGAATTCCTACCGAAAAAACCTAAGAAGATACTATTCTTTTGAGGCATTCAAATTGTTTTGTCTTGTCTGAGATGCTAATGGTGCCGAAATATTGAAGAAGATCGTTTTCCTGGTTAGGATCGCAAATCTATTTTGAGCAAACGTTTAAAAACTTGAGGATTTAAAAATGTTTTTTATGACGGATGCGTATAATGATACTGTAAAATATGGCATGTGTTTAGTTTTTACACATAAGACGGAATTGTCTAATACAAATCGCCGCGTTTTTTAAAATGAGCAAGATTTATGTACCAGAGGTCATTCATTTACGTGCAGTTTCGGCTCCTACATAGGTCAGGGATAGAAATAGAACAGACTTATACAAAAACGGAACCTAGAAAGTGAAAATGATTTTCTCCCCATAAATTGATTTTACAAAGACTTATTCTGTAGTGGTACGGTAAACAACGCCAACTACCTAAAGGGACACATTATTTGTTTAAAAGACATTTCGCCGTTCGGTAGGTAGACAATTCTCTTAACACACACTTGTTTGGGGATTTTTTAGAAAACTGACACATGGGGCGTGGCTTGGATGGCAAGGGCAGAGCCAGCCTTAATCTGGAGCTCTGTCGGACCCCGGGATCAAAAGCCAAAAAAACAGCCAGAACCGAGACAGTTTTAACTGTGGAACGGAGCAAAATACATCGGAACAGGACAGAACCACCACAGCGCGCAGAGGAAGAATACAGCGCAGGTCAACATCGAAGAATTCCCCTCGCAGCAACCGACACAAAGAATGAGCAGGAAGGCACTCAAGATGGCGCGGTCAGACAGAGACGTATAAGAGGCAATCACTACAGAAGAACTTCAGAGGCTCCCAAGAAGCCCAAAGTCAGTGCGAGCGGCCCATGCGGTATTAAAGCCAGATATTAAGGCCAGATAACTGATCAAAACCACTAATAAGGGGCAAGGCAACGAGAATATAGCGAAGAGCGCAGGCAGAAGTACCCCAAGCCGAAACCGAAACTCCACACGGGCGCGGCCATTTTGGGTTAAAGAACGATACTCAAAACAAGCACAGGACAAGCCGCGCATGCGCAGAAAAGAGCTACGGCAAGCCAAAGGTCGCGAAAGAGAGCAGAACGAATATAACATACGAGTAGGCTCCAAAGCGAAACACCAATGCAACACCGGCCTTGAGGCCAGAAACGAAATCGACAGCCATCTTGGTTGAGGTGCTTAAAATACCAAGACCGCGGCCATTAGGCTTTCAAACGAAAACGAAACCCAAAACAGTCGAGGGCACACACAAGGAGAAGCCAGCATAAAGGAAGCTAAGCAAGCGGAAAATAAATAAAAATAAATAAATAATAAAGTATCCCGAAAAAGGGCGAAATAGCGCAAGCCCAGCCAGACATCAACCTTAGCGCTAAAGCGAGTTATCTGGTCAGCGGGACATTACCGACAATACCGCTAAAAGAGCCAAACTGCGCTGACTAATAGCGAGGTACAACGACTACTCGCAGCGGGCCAAGAGGCCAAGGTGACAACCGGCAACTCGCCATAAAGTACCTCCAGCAAAGGTGTACACACCAATAACCAGAGTCGCTTAAGGCTTAAAGCGTGTGGAAAAAAAAAAGACTCCGCCAAGGCTGCACCAGATAGTGCGGAGGCTGAAGGCTTCAGCCAACAGGCAATAAGGAATGACAATTCGAACATAGCACAAGCTAGTCAGGTCACGCGGCGATCGGGCAACGGTCATACAGCAACCAACCAGAGCTGTAGGTAGGCTAAAAGGTGGTAACACAAGGTCTACTTGCAAGCAACAACACACTCTAGCAAACAAAGGTAACAAAGGTAGTTCAGCATGGACATTGCAAGTCCCAGACATAAAACCAACAACAGCTGACAAAACAACAAGAAATCTCCAGCATACATCAAAAGGACACAAGGAGCTTTACAACAACCACAAGCTAGCCCAGCCAACCAAACTCAATAACAAAGGAGTACCAACAAGAACTGACCCGCGTAATAGGCCAACCACATCAAGATGGCAGGTGGAGACAGTAAAGCAACTCAACAACTAAAGAAAAACAGGCTGGACGGCAATAATGACTCACCGATCAAACAAAGAACAGACATAAACAGCACACTAGACAGTATCCTAAGAAAGCTGGCAGACGTCCACGAACTGTTCAAATCAACCAAAAAAACTACGGACAAAATAGAGTTGGAGCTAGCAGCAATCAGAGCAGATATCCACGCAACAAACAACAAGGTAGAGGCGATAGAGCAAAGAGTCAGCGACATCGAAGACCGGTCACAACTATCGGGCAAAGCCATAGGCAACATCGCCAAAGCTACCACTGAGCTCCAACGACAGAAAGCGGAATTCGAAGATCGCAGCAGAAAAGGAAATATAAGAATTCTGGGGATACCAGAAGGAGAGGAGGACAAAGTCGGATCGTGCGTTGCACTATTACAGAACCTCATCCCAAAACTAACAAACATAAAGTTCGAGGGCGCCTTCGAAATGGATAAGGCATACAGAGTTCCTGCAAGCAGGCAGACGGTACCTACAAGGACCACCAACACAGGAAATGGAAGCCTCGACGCCAACGGCAAAAAGGAGCACCTCACCAGGAACGGCAGCCAACAGAGACTAAGCTCTGGACATAAACAACTCCACCTCACAAGATTATCGTAACAAACTATACAAACATCATACTACAAAAAATCTACCTCTGAGAAAACCATGAGCAAGATACAACAGAAAGAACTACAAGGAATACGAGACAACAGGAGCACAACCAGCGACAATATAAGATCTATTCGCACGTATGATCAGCCTCATGTACTGCAGACAATCTACCTCAGGGCCCACCACGAAGGGCCCAGTCATCATGTATATATCCTTTTTAGTAGAAAATAAGTGGTCAATGACAGGTTAAAGGACTCACCTCCCCGGGGTCGAAGCGGGAGCAGAGGGATCTTGCTGTCACACACCCACAGCATGAGGAAGGACTGGACTAAAAGCGGGAGGGGGGAAGGGGGAAGGGGGAAGGAAGGGGGGGCAGAAGCGGGATGTAATTTTCTGTGTCTTGTATGTCAGGTTCGTCAAGTATGTCGAGTTAGTAGCGTTCGTCTTGTCAAGGTCTCCGGTAGAGAGGCCACCAGCAACTCACACAGATCGGCCTCGGCACTGAAGCAAAATATCCTGAAATACGGGAGCAGGTTAAGGAGGGTAGGGCCGTCAGAGGCCAAAATATACTTAGCCCTAGTAGCGGCCAACAAATACAGGAATAGGTAGTACCACACTACTAGCGGACCTCAAGATCATCTCACTCAATGTCAAAGGGCTCAACCACCCAGTTAAGCGAAAGAAAACCCTAGACTACCTAGCCTAAACAAAGGGTGACATAATACTACTACAAGAAACAAAACTATCCCTAGAGGAAGCAGACAAAATCAGGGCGAGATGGATAGGCCAGGTAGCATGCTCACCAGCGGTGGGGAAAAAGAGAGGGGTAGTAACCCTGATCAGTAGCAGATCTAACATATCGATCGAAAGGGTGCAACATGACAAAGAAGGCAGTCTACTGATCACGCAGCTGAAAAGAAGAGATGAAACAATACTGGTAGCCAACATCTATGCGCCCAATACGGATGACACTCCATTCTGGGAGAAGGTGCTCAAAGACCTAGAATCCAGCCCCCCAAACAACATGATGGTTGTGGCGGGTGATTTCAACATGGCATTAGACCAGACGCTAGACAGACAGGCCAAGTCTAAAACACACACCCCAACTTCCCACAAAACGCTAATGAACCTTTGCAACAAAATGGACCTAGCAGACCCAAGGCGTTTGCAACACCCTGATACCAGAGACCACATCTTCTACTCGCACCCACACAACTCCTACAGTAGGATAGATTACATCCTCATCTTGAGTACTCACATACACCTAACCGAACACACAGACATAGCGGCAAGAACACTATCAGACCAGGCATGCATCAGCCTACACCTGACGGGGAGACACAACGAACAACTAACATGCAGATGGCGACTCAATACCACGACCTTAGCCAAACAGGATGAAAGAGTAAAAATACAGAAAGCCATAGCAGACTACATTACAGACAACGGATCCCAGGACACAAATCCCGGTACCGTGTGGGAGGCACTCAAAGCAACAGTAAGAGGGGTACTTATAGAAATAAAAGCGAGAAGAGATAGAGAGGCGAGAGCCCAACTTGAGCAGCTTGAAAAGGATATCAAAAGTCTAGAAGCGCAACACATTAGAGACACCACAAATCAGAGTGCCTTATTACAACTCACAAAAAAGAAATAAGAATTCAATAGAATACTTAGCGAGCGAGCAGGTCTCTGGATAAGAAAATACAAAGAAATCTACCTATGCGAAGCAAACAAAGCAGGGAAATCTCTAGCCTTATACCTCAAGCGCAAACAAAGACAGCACAGCATCATAGCAATCACAGACACCTCAAACAAGACACACACTAGACACAGCGAGATAGTAAACACCTTCAAAAAATTCTATGAGGAACTATACAACAAAGACGAAGGGCTAGACACTAAAGGAACAAAATCCTACCTCGAGAAGCTTAAACTACCAAAAATAACACAGACAGAAGCGAAAGCACTAGTCCAGGATTTCAAAACCATAGAGATCAAAACGGCCATTAAGTCTCTAAAAGACAAAAAGGCCCCAGGGCCAGACGGCTACACTGCACACTTCTATAAATCCTTCCAAGATCTAATCGTACCTACACTTGCGAAAGCTTTCAACCATTGCGGTGAGTTAGGAGAAGTAACAGCCACAATGTCACAAGCCAACATCATAGTCATTCCAAAAGAGGGTAAGGATACACAATGGCCAAAAAACTACCGTCCTATATCACTTATCAACATAGACTGCAAAATATATGCCAAAATATTAGCAACAAGGCTTAGTAGTGTGCTCCCCAAGCTAATAGGGTACACACAAGTAGGGTACATGAAAGGAAGGATGTCCAGCGATAACACCAGACTCCTCTGCCAAGTAATAGAACGCTGCTCAAATTCACATACACCAGCGGTCACAATCACACTGTACGCTGAAAAAGCCTTTGACAGGGTGTCCTGGCACTTCTTAGAAGAGTGCCTACAGGCATACAATCTAGGTGAGACATACGTCAAGAAGGTTATGGCCCTGTACAAAAATCCAAAAGCGCAGATTACAATCAATGGCACCACATCTGCCCCTTTCGATCTTCAGAGAGGAACAAAACAAGGTTGTCCACTATCCCCACTGCTGCTCCTACTGGCCCTAGAACCACTGATCCAAGATATCATCACCAATAAACATATTGCAGGCATTTCCATCAACAAAACGACGGCCAAACTAGCGGCCTACGCTGATGACCTCCTGATCATCACAGAAAACCCGACACAATCAATTCCCTCACTAATAAGCACTATCGACTCATATGCCTCACACTCCGGGTACAAACTAAATCGAGACAAATCAGAGTGCATGCCCATGAACATACACACAACTAGTGAGGTTCTAGGGGACTCTGGTCTGACATGGCAAAGGCACTCGATAAAATACCTGGGAATCATCTTTGATAGAAACCTAAGAAGCACGCTCAAAAAAAATGAAGAGAGCACATTCAAAAAGATAAAAGAACTACTGGATAAATGGTCGCCTAAATTTATAACCTGGTGGGGAAGAGTAGAAACAGTCAAAATGATGATCACACCAATAGTTAACTACCTGGCCAGTATGCTGCCACTAGCACTATCAGATGACTTCCACAAGAGAATAGACCAAGCTCTCAACAAATTCATTTGGAGGGACAAAAAATCCAGACTAGCTCTACAAAAATTAAGATTGAGAAAAGAACTAGGAGGCCTCAACGTTGCAGACTTAAGAACCTTCCAAATAGCCTGTATTGCCAGGCAGGGCCTACACTGGGTAATGCAAAACCTAACATACACACCAACGTGGCTAGCCCTAGAGAAAGCCATCCTCGACAACGTTGAACCTCTAACTCTCCTAACATCCAATAAACAATCCCTAAAAATGAACCCGGTGTTCAAAATAACAAAAAACGCACTCCTCAAAGTAGATCAGAAACTAGAAGTAAGCCTCAAAAACTCGAAATGGGTAGCACTATGGGCAAACCCAAAGATAAAATACAAAAGCAAAGCCCTAGACATACATACATGGAAGGAACTAGGCCTCTCATACCCGGCACACCAGGAGGAAAAAGGCACACCGCTCACATTCAACACCATAAAGAGCAGGTTCAACCTCCCAGAAATGGAGCTCTACAACTTCCTAGCCATCAAAACAGCGATCACAAAAGCCAACCTCAACAGCTAAACTCCCTCAATTTTCCAACTTATGGAAAATCTGAACAAGACAGGTCACCATGTATCAAACCTGTACAAACTTCTTCGGCCCACCTCCTCTAAAGTCAATGAAAAGAACAAACAGTACTGGGATGCTCAAATAGGCAGGAACCTAACGGAGCAAGAAGAAGCCAACATGTGGTCATCCCCCACGAAAAACATCATATCTCCAGCACTAGCACAAACAAAATTCTGGCTACTGCACCAGGCTCACTGGACCCCTTCTAAACTAGCTAAACTAGACCTAAGAGAAAACAACCTGTGCTGGAACTGCAACACAACAACTGGTGACCTCGTGCACCTGATCTTCCGGTGTAACAAGGTAAAAAAGTTCTGGGGCAAAGTGTTTAACTTCACGAACCAGACACCCTAAAGAAAGAATTCTGCACTCTAACAACAGCACACATGAATACCAACATTAGTACACAACACAACAGAATCCTCTTAGACTTCCTCCTAACAAGCGCAGCGAAAATTGTACTAGCCAACTGGAAAAACACCTCCAAAGTCACATTCAAGCGATGGCTAAACTGGATAACCTTCTTGAGAGGAGCAGATAGTACAGCTCGAAAACACACCCCATGGAGTAAACCAAACAGAGAGATGTGGTCCACACTAGACTTCGCCCTAGACCCTTTCAAACCACCATAGACAGCACCCAAACGCGCACCTGAACCCAAACAAACTACGGCACCAAAAGCTGATCAACAACCAGCAACAACAACTATATATTATATGTTTCTATGTTATGTTATTTGTGTAACAACAAGCTCGAAACCAAGACTGCCAAACCCAAGGCAAAGTAGACATGTTTAGGTCTAACCAAGAGGGTTATGTAACCAAAACCGAACAGACACTAACAATCCGCTCATGACTTGTAATTGTTTGTGCCAAATAAGCAGAATGACAACTACAGCCAGTCTTTTATGTTTGTCTCTATGAGTATGTTTTATGTAAATGAAAATACAATAAAAATATTATTAAAAAAAAAAGAAAACTGACACTTTTCATTGGGGTGTAACTCTTATCTTCCAATATTTCTTCTGGTGAAAGTAGGTTGACTATGAAACAAACTTTCGTGCTCACGCATTCGGGTGTTTCTAATTTTCATTCTGAAACTTTCAAATCCGACAGCCTCCTTGGTGGATATCTTCGGGCTTTTATGTCCCTTTTTCTATACAATCACGACACAAATTGATCTTTCCAAAATCTCTTTTCTGTTTCTGCGAAAATTAAACTGGACATTTCTGATGTATCCAAAATGAAAGTCTATACAATGAGTAAGAAGTATAAGGCCACGATATGTGAAATATGAAAAAAGAAAGGAAAAATCTTTCGAATATGAGTGTATATTACAATTAATACACTCACTCATGATTGAATACTGTTAACACTAGTGCTGATACAATATTTTATAACTCCCTTTTTTAGAAAATGCTTTTAATATGTAAAGGGAGGGCTCTAGGGAGGAGATCCGCTCTAAAAAGAGTGCTTACAAATCACTTATAGTTAACGCTAAAATAGAGTGGGATGTACAGCATTGGGAGAATCTATCGGAGTCCCTAGCTAAAAGGGACTCCCGCAGATTCTCGCGAATAATCAACCATGGGAGCGGGGATCTTCCCTCGGCAATTGAACCCAACATTGCTGCAAATGTCTGGCAAGACCATTCAGCAGCTTTATTCCCCTGAAAACGAGGAGTTAGTAACATCAACACCTATTAGTCACACTAAACATACTTCTGCCCCTTTCACCATAAAAGACATTAGGGCGGCAATAGCGAGGCTTCCCTCTGGAAAGGCCCCGGGCTTGGATGGGGTGCCGGGCGACCTCTTCAGACAGGAACCTGGGATCTGGGCACCCTATTTGTCGGTTTTATTCAATGCAGTGCTGGGGGGAATGAAAATACCGGATACTTGGCTGGGAGCGGAGGTGGTCCCGATATTTAAAAAAGGGTTGCCCCTGCTCCCCGCCAACTATCGCCCAATCAGCCTTATTGATGTAACCCAAACGTTGTTTGGAAGATTAATCCTGGATAGGCTTCAAAGCTGGATGGAGGAGACTGATATTTTAAGCCCTCTTCAAGCGGGATTCAGGAAAGGAGTCTCAACAGTGGATCAAATACTTAGATTAAACATTTTGTACTGGAAGACGGCACATTTAGAAGGGGGGTCACTGTATGCGGTTTTCGTCGACCTCCGTGCCGCCTTCGATTTGGTCCCCCGGGCCAAATTGTGGGCGGTACTTGCGGATCTGGGTGTCCCTGGAGATATTCTCCAGATTCTCATCAGGCTACACTCAGATAACTACGCCCGTGTAAGATATGGAAAGGGCGGTACGCTGACAGATAGGTTCCCTGTCCAACGAGGGGTAAGGCAGGGTTGTGTGTTGGCGCCGACCCTGTTCTGTCTATTTACGAATGGGGTGATAGAGCATTTGAGCAGGATCCCTAACATTGATGCGCCGCACTTGAACAGCAGCAGGGTGCCAGCGATTATGTTCGCGGACGACACCCTGCTGTTGTCAAAAACACCAATGGGGCTACAGAGGGTCTTGAATGGATTCTTGGAGTTCTGCAATGAAAGGGGATTAGAAATAAACCCCTCCAAGACTAAATTCATGATTCTCAGCCATAAACCCAAAAGCTGCCCAAATCCCCGCTTGGAATTTACATCCCTAGAAAGAGTCTATGTAATTGAGTATCTTGGCATAACCCTCAACCAGAATCTAACTTGGTTGCCACATAAAACAAAGGCAACCACAAAACTAATCCAGAGGGCTGGTGCTATTACAAGAATCGCTAAAAAATCCACTCTTCGTCCACTGGCACCTGCAATACACATTTATAAAGCCCAAGCTTGAGGAGGCATTACCCACGGGGCCGAGTTATGGTGACATACATCGCTACAGACTATACAGGTCGCAGAGAACAACTTTATTAGACAATTGGCGGCCCTTCCACCGAGCACTCCCCTTCTCCCTTTAAGAATGGACTTGGCACTACGTCCAATCACTGAAGAACTGAGCCTCAAACCTTTGACCTATTGGAGACGTTTGTGGAGTAGCCAGGATCTGGGCCACTACAGAATCGAACTACAGGAGCTTCTTAGGTCAATACATGTGACTAAAATCCCATGGTTGAAGTACATTAGGGACATGTGTACGACCCTCGGAGTCCCAGAGCTATGGTGTAACCCGGAAGTAATGTCCGTAAGGCTCCCGAGGAAAGAACTTTCCAAACTGTTTTACAGCCTTATGTTACAGAGATCTGAGTTTAATTCGGGAAGGTTCTTTAACCGATATATTCATCAAAGCAAAAGACTCCTATAGTCCTGAGTATGTCTTAGATGCTATGTCCCCTGTGTATGTAAGAAAGATCTTTCTGCAATGGAGATACGGCTCTCTTCCCTTGAAGTCCTTTACTAAATCTTGGGACGGTAACTTGGATTTGGGTAACTGCCCAGCATGCAACTACAAGCTGGAAAGTGACCTACACGTGGTCTTGTTTTGCAGAGCCTACAGCACAATCAGGAACTATTGGCTGGTCCCCTATTTAAAGAACTTGGGCTTTAGAACTTATGCCCCAGCCTACAGAGTGCTCAAAACAGACTTAACAGCTCCAACTGTGTTTGTAATGGCGATATTTTTGACGGCAATGTGGAGATTACGTGCAAGAATTATAAGGGACTCTAATGCGGCACGATCTATTAGTTCTTAATCCAAAATGTATTCATTTTTTAGACTGTAATCATGTATCCTTGAATTTCAAAATACTGAACTCACTTTTAATGTTTTTTTAATGTTTTTATGGTTGATCTATTTGTATATCTTTTATGATCTCTAACGATCGAAATAAAGATTATTTGAATTGAATTGAATAGTTAGACCCAAAGCGTCTACCATTATTCCTATACTCCGGTGGAGTGTAAGTATCACTCGTGTAAGGGTATACTCGTTTGTGCTTCCATTTGGACAAGTCTTTTTTAAATTTGTCTAATTTGGTTTGTAAGATGGTATCCTTAAATTCACAAGAGTTTTGATTCATCTTGTTGCTTTTTGAACAAGATCGGTGTTACAGTTGTTCTAATAGCTGCCTCGAGAACCTGTATCTCAACTAAGATGGTGTCAGCTATTCTTTTGGCTGTACTAATAATCAATATTAACCAGTCCCTAGTGCATCTCCATGCTATCAGGGACCAATCTTTCAAAAAGATCTTATCTTGCAAGAATAGACGAGGTGCATTGGAGACCACTAGGCCTGGCGGGGCACAACTGGCCCGAGATATTCCGCCATGGTTATGCCATGTACCAATGTCCAGGCATGTGATTTCTTTAGGACCAAGACTTTGGCCCGCTCGTCTCCTGTGCTAGTGGTAGCTGTGGAAGGTGTGTCCAATACACTTGGCATACTATCGAGTATGGATTTATATATATAGAGTCATTGTAGTGTAGTTCCTATATTCCCAATAGGCTCTGCGCATTGGAATAATATATTCAGCAGTGTAGACGTAGGACTGAGGTCGACCAGGTCTCTACTGACTATATTAGACTTCAGGTTTGCCAGCTAGCTCAGAGGTCACTAGAAACTTTCTCGAATAAACGAGGAGGAGTTTAACCTCCCTGGATAGACAAGAAGGGATAAGCTTCTGACAACCATATAACATGACAACTTTGCTCCCTCAGAATAAGAGTGTATCTCTAGAGTCGTGTGAAAACAATAGACAGCTATTTCACTCAGTCAATCGTGCGTACTTAGTTTCACCAGAGTGCACAGAAAAGAGAGACGGGCGTTTTCAATTAAAGGTGTAATTTAGTGAGCAGTCTTCTTTCTCATGCAAGAGAAATGAATTGCCATGATTGCAAATGTAAAGTAAAGTGCGTACAGTAAAAGGAGTATTCTGAAATAATACCGTCAAAGCATTGGTATGGTTTCTTAGCCATAAGATACTTAAAATGGATAAAATATATACATACATATATACATTGACTAACGTACTCAACTGGTGCTTCTAAATACGCCTACCCCGGTGTACCTGACCTAAGCCTAATACGTGGGAAGGAGTAAGTAAGTAGCAGTTTAAGTTAAGTTGGTTTTGCCAAGAATCTGAATCAAGAATTCTCTTTAAGGGTTTAATCAGCTCCGTACCTGGGTAATAGAATGCAGGAGGTCTGGTATCTCTCTTTCAGGACTCGATATCCCAGCAGCCCGCGAAGGCGGCTGAGAACACCGGAGCTGGATTTCTGGGCAGGAGAAAAGACAGCGTCTCTCTCAGTGCGTCAAAAGGGAAGGGCAGCGTCCGTGGGCTCTCGCATCAGCTGGACTCTCGGGCAAGTAGATAGCTGCTCGGCTCCAAAACCACCACCGTGTGTTTGCTTAAGGCAACGTTGGTATATTTATACCTGAAAGGTGCCGGGTTTGACGTAAGGTTGGACATGAGACGTCAATAAAGATGTCACTAAGAACTGGCCGTTCTTACAGTGCTTCACAGGAGTTCTAGGACGAAATCAAAACAAAAGCAAACGGAGATTTCCCAGGTTGCTGGAGGTTTGGTTTGTTTAGAGAACTCGTTGTGCTTTCTAGGAGTCCGGGGAAGTTGCCTTGCTTAATGTGACTGCATGGGCTACAACTAAATATGGATATGATTCCTATGCCATTATAGGGATATTATTGATTATAACTGTACAAGGCCATAAAATAGAAATATCGATTTAGGTTCCTGGATAAAAACACAATACCCACTCCACGATCTAATGTCCATCATTACTAAAACTAAGCAATAGTAAACATTTAAAGGTGCATGTGTATTCCAACCCACCCCAAAAAACATTTTTTGCATTCGAAATGGTGTATGCGAAATACACGAAAATGACTATTGGTACTGTACGCTTTTCAAGCAGTGTAACCATTCAGTTAAACATGCTTATATATATTAGCTGAACGATTTGCGAAAATTACACATGAAATGGCTCTTTATACAGAAAAGAAGGTTGAGACCATTCCATCACATATGAATACAGTTGCTGTAAATGTGCTAGAGGCTGAGGTAATATATTGTCTCTAGAGTTCCTAAAAATAGACGCTCTGTTCTTTAAGAATAGTTCTACTTTAAGCAGAGTACATGTGCCAGAAAAAGGTAAATATTTTGGAAGTTGAAAAAGAGAATTTCGCTTTCAGGGGAGAAAATAGTTCCAAATGTTTTCAGTAGCTTTTGTTTATCAAAGCTGAAGGCCGAATTCAGAGTTCAGGGGAACGCTGTGTGCTCGTTTGCTTAAAAAGTTATTCTTTCTGTTCAGGGGAGAACATCATTTCAGACAGACTCGCAAAAAATTGGTCTACGACATCAGGTGAAAGTTCAACCAAGTTTGAAAATGCCGCAAGAGTGCAGTCGTGAGAATGATTGCTATCATCAATGTCAGGATCAGCAATGCTCACAGAAGGTCGTACCTGGTGATGCTGCTCTTATCTCGTACTTCACTGCCACCTAATCGTAGTGGTGAAGTCTCAACGAATGCCGTCATCAGAATGGGTAGCCGCTGGGGACAACACGATGCATGAGCCGTTACAGGACTTAGCAAAGTATCTGTATCCAATGGTACTGCTGATGGTAGTGTAAGACAGACGTCCAACACGCATTCTTCTCCGCATAGCATACATCGAAGCACAGGTAGGATGCAATTTTGCCAGATTGGTCTGAATGAAAGAAACCAGGTCATATTCAGATCTCTTAGCCGGGCTAATCCAAGGACTTTAGTTATGCGGTCCCGATAGCGTATAGCTAGGATAGTTTCTTCCATCGTTGCTGGAGTCTTGTCTGCGACTTGGCTTGCTATATCGGAGCAGAAGGAGCAAAAATAAAATACCTGCTACGAGTCCCAAAAGTAGTGGTAGGCCGCCAAAGACAGAATGGACAAAATTGGGAAAGATGCCCAGAACTGCTTCGAAGGGTGTTAACAGTCCCGAAAAAATTGTCTTAAATACATGTGCGATGCCACTGGTATCTGACATGTTTAAAATTTGGCTTAGCATTTCTACGAAATGCACGGGGCAATTTGTTGATAAAAGGGAATGTATCTCTGCCGTTCTATTCTATTAATTCTATTAAAATTATTTATAACGCGCACTATCACCATCGGTTTCTTGGCGCTCATTGACATATAGCGTTGATCCAGGGTGAGAGGGTTAGTCATAAGCGGCTTGAAAGAGCAGGGTTTTTAAAAGTCTGCGGAAACAATCGTACTTTGGGCAAAGACGGAGAGAAGGAGGTAGTGAGTTCCAGATGGAAGGGGCCAGGACAGAAAAGCTCAGGCCACCGTGCTTTTTTCTTTTAAATCTAGGGACCTCGAGGAGGTTTAGTGATGCTGAGCGAAGGGCTCTAGAAGGGATGTGTCGGGACAAGGCCGAAGAGATGAACATAGGGGCTGCATCCGAAAGGGCCTTAAAGGTAGTGCATGCCAGTTTGAAAGTGCAGCGTTTAGAAACAGGGAGCCAATGTAGACTGCGGAGGAGGGGAGTGACGTGCTGATGTTTGGGCTGGTGGAAAAGCAGGCGAGCAGCCTGATTCTGCACCAGCTGAAGTCGGTGAAGGTGGCATGCAGGAATTCCTGCGTATAGAATGTTGGCATAGTCGAGCCTGGAGGTGATAAGCGCAATGACAACTTGGGTCAGGGCTTCTTTGGTAAGAAACCTGCTGATCTTACAGATACGCCTGAGGTGGAAGAAGCAGGCGGAAGTGACCGTGTTGATATGCGGTCTCATTGATAGATCTTCGGAAATGATCACCCCCAGGCTTTTGACTGAGCTCACAGGAGTGGGTGCAGTCCCCAGAGATGTAGGCCAGAAGGTGGCATTCCATGGGTGATTTGGTCCTCCTACCAGGACGAGCTCAGTTTTGGTAGAGTTCAGCTTTAAGTGGCTGTGGTACATCCACTCCGCAATGGTCAGCATGATGGACTGGAAGTTGATACGAGAGGAAGGGAAGGGGTCTATGGGAAAAATTAACTGGAGGTCGTCCGCATAGTTGAAAATTGTGACCGGGGAGTTGCGGAGGGAAGCTAAGAGTGGTTGAAGATACAAATTAAAAAGGAGGGGGGATAGTGCAGAGCCCTGTGGGACACCGCAGGGAAGGGAAGTGTAGGGTGCGGAAAAGGTGGAAAGGTGAACGGACTGAACGCTGGTGAAGGAAAGATCTGAGCCAGTCAAGGGCCACTCCCTGAATACCGGCGTTGTGGACACGGTCGATCAAGATGGTGTGATCGACCGTGTCAAATGCCGCCGAGAGATCTAATAGGACAAGGGCTTGAGAGGTGTTTTTATCAGCACCTTTCCTGAGGGTGTCCATGACTGCTACTATGACCGCCTCGGTGGAGTGGAGGGGTCTGAAACCCGCTTGTTGAGGGTCTAAGAAGGAGGATTTCTCTATAAAAGAGCTCAAGCAGCGGGTAACGTAGGTCTCCAGGATCTTTCCTAGGTAGGGGAGGAGGGAAATGGGTCTGTAGTTGCTAAGTATTGTGGGATCTGCATTGGGTTTCTTTAGGATGGGTAAGACTGCAGCGTACTTAAAAGAGGATGGGACCTCCCCGTTAGCAAGGGAGTTGTTAAGTAATGCTAGAGGGGGGCCTGGGGATGCAAGAAAGGCTTCTTTCAGGACCTGCGGGGGACAGCAATCATTGGGAGATCCCGACCTGACTTTATGAAGGAGGGAGGCGAACTCTTGTGGAGATATAGGTGGGAACTCAGTCAAGGTACTGGTGTTTGTAAGGGGAGGAGGGGGAGGAGGAGGAGGAGTAGGAGATGCCGGGGTCGGGATATTATTTTTTATTGTTGTTATTTTTTCTATAAAGTAAGAATTAAGCGAATCACAAAGGGTTTGGGTCGGCTGAGGTTGGGGGGTGACTATCTGGTAGGGAGAGTTAATTTACAATTGAGAAGATATCTTTCGTTTTGTTATTAGAGTTCAAGATTTTTTGTGAAAAATATGCTGTCTTGGCTGCCAAGATTGATTGTTTGTAGGATTTTAAGGTCTCAGTGTAAACAAGTTTGAGCTGAGGATCATAATGGTGACGCCAGCGGCGTTCAGTTTGCCGCAGAGCAAGTTTGTCCGCTTTAAGTTGGTCCGTAAACCAACGTTGAGCGTCGTGGGGGCGCTTAGCTTTAATTCTTTTAAGAGGGGCAACTAGCCTGACGCAGCCATTCATCAAGTTTGTCAGCCTGATTCTCTAGTGAGATCAGCGACGTGGGTGCAGTAGAAGCCAGTGAGTCGTGAAAATCAGGCAGATGGACCCTTTTCCAATTGCGAGCCATAATATTCTTAGTACGGGGGGGGGAGGACACAAAGTGTGCAGATGTAAGTGAAAGGAGATGAAATAGTGATCAGACCAGGAACAAGGGAAGACTGAAGGAGGTGAAATGTCGAGGTTTGATGTCCAGACTTGGTCGAGGATATGACCTTTCAGATGGGTGGGAGTGTGAATATGTTGGGAGAGATTCATGCCTTTTAGAAGGTCTGTGAATTCCACCGACGATTGGCTTTCGTGGACATCAGATGGCCAATAATTGAAGTCACCGATAACCACGATATTAGCGTGGTTAATTGCTAATTGAGCGATAGCGTCGCTGAAGAGTTGGGGAAAGAGAGGCATAGAGTCGGGGGGTCTATATACGAGGACGCAGATAAAAGACGATTTAGGGGAGGTAAATTTTAGTGCCAGGTATTCAGTTTTAGGGATAGAGGTCATCGTGATCTCGGAAAAGATATGTTCAGAGCGGATGATAGCCGCCACTCCGCCACCAGTTTTCCCAGCGGGCCGGTTGGCATGCATAATGTAGTATCCCGTAGGGATTGCTGCGAGAATGTCGGGGGCGGAGTCTTCAGTGATCCAGGTTTCTGATAGGAGAAGAATATCGATAGAGCTCTGATGAAGTATTTGAAAGATCTCAAGCTGGTTACGAATGAGGGAACGGGTGTTAAGGTAGTAGATCGATAGAGAGGCGGAGATCTGAGGAGCTAAGGGAAAAGGATCGGGGAGACAGACCAGTGCCGAGAAGTCAGATGGAACAAGAATGCCACATGTCTGAGCCGCTTTGACAGCACGGGCAGGAATAGGTCCTGAAGATTTAAGTCTCAGGAGATCGGCGGAGGAGTAAGAGTAGAATTGGGCATTACGACAGGGCCCTGGGCCTGGTCGGCCGCGGACGGGCGCAGACGGGCTTGACTTGTGCCGTTGTCCTTGCAACTTGCAGATCATACGTTTCTTTTGATGACGTTAAAGGCACGGTTGTCTGAAAAAGAACAGACTTCATTCTGCTTAAAGTATCAATTCGAATAGAAGAGATATTCAAAGAAAGCCGTATCTGGAGTGCTGTTTGGATACAATACTTGCATACAGCAAGTGACGATGGAACTAACGCTTACGAGATAGGCTTTCCCTGGCACCATGCCACAACAGCTGTGGTCCACTATTAGAATATAGCTCCCGTTAGAAAGCCGTCTAAAGAATGGCTCTAATTGTGTTGCAGGTGTGCCGTGCTGGTGACATGAAAGGTTATTTGAAGTCCCCTCACAGGCCCCATGCAAATTAATACCTTGGCACAGAAGTATACCGCTTAGTGATCGTTTACAATTGTTACCACTAAGAAATACATTCTGTTTCTTTTCACTATAACATGTGTGTGTGTAAGGCAATTTCCATGATGACTTAATGTACCCTTTACCCAACCTTTCATATTGGCCCGCTGGTATATACTCTTGGCAGTATTTAAATTGGAAAGTTGTTATCGGAATTGTAATTATTCTGTGTATTATCCATTCAATGACAGGTCTTTCTGACATTGTCAATGGTAATCTCTCAAGTTTTTCAATGCTCAGAATCGTATAGTCTGCTCCTTTTTGTGCCGAACTGATTTGTCTATCAGTAAGGGTAAAGATAGAGAATAATGACGTTGTGTTTATTAAACGCCATGGCACGTAGCCTGAACGCAGATTTTGCAACGTCCAGCCAAGCTGTACAATAGAACGTAATTGGGAGTGACCGTGTTGTAACATTGGTAAGTCCTGCTCTATTATATCAATAGCAGATGATACAATACTGTCCAGTGAATATATTCTGGAGGACAGAGTCATTAACCCATTGTCCACAACAGAAAGTAATTTTTCCAAATTAATACGATCAATTTCTCGTATTTTTTCTGCTGTCTCAATTTGAGTTACTTTCCAAGCTTCGTTGTATGCAGCGTATACAAGGGCCGCTATGAAACGTTTTTGGCGCTGTTTGCGTGGTCCCATTATGAAATCACGCAAGTCAGCACTGTCTTTAAGTAAAGTCAAGTGTTGCTTAATTTCAGCCAGTGTGGATTTCTGTAGCCAATCAAGGCATAGTTTCCCTACACTGTATGTTGTTACTATCCCTGGATGTTGTCTCTGGGAGTATCTAGGGTCTGGCCTGGTCATTTTGAACCCCTGTATTTTGTTCAGGAATCTATCTTGACAGTTATTTGTGTCTGTTGGCCAGATCAACCATTTTTTCCAAACAGGATGTGTTCTGTTTTGGTGTAAAATATGGGATACGTCTATCTCAACAACTGTAGTGGTATTACTATCAGGTATTGGCTTTGGAATAGACAGTTTGTTTAAGTCTTTAATCTTAGCTAGGCCAAGACAAGTAGTCTGTTGAATGGTGTCATTCAAGAATATTATTTGTTCTGGGATCATGCAGGCTCTAAATAATGCTTCTAAACCTTGGACCTGCCAATTTTTGGTACCCCAGATGGTTTTTGTTTCAATATTGTTTTTCCAAAAATCAAAACCAAATGTAGTCATTTTTTCATAAAATGTTTCCGAATAGATTAATTTAGTGCTTGTCAGCATTGTTTTGATCCCTGTCTTATTTAACAGTTTGAAGTAAAACGTTTCTGCATCACTCGTGTTAAACCCTGAGAAGTATGGGAATTTCTCATAAAATGTTTTCGAGCTGCTTTTAGGTGGAGTTGCACAATGTTCCCATTGATTATAATTAAAAACATTTCTAGGTTGAGCAGATTTATGCAAATAATGGTGTGCAAAGTGATTGTAACAGTACATTTGTTCATAATTCGACGAACCCTGTAAGTAATCATGTTCTGTAAATTTTGCTGACATTACTAAATCTGACATCATATTATTTATGCTTTCAAAGTCCCAATCATCAGAAAATGTACTTGGTTTTACAAAGTCACTTAATGAAACCTTGAACTGATGTGGATATTTCAAGAGTTCAACCGGGCCATAGATTTCGTAATCCGTTTTGTCCCAAGCTACCCCACCGGGTACTGGAATGGCTGTGACATTCACTGATGAGTTTCTTTTCTCGATGTGAGATGACTTGTGTGGCTTTTGGACCAAGTTAACGTTTTGACTTGCTGTGTCCATTGTACTGTATTTTCCCTCAATGAATTTTCCCAAACAAAGTACCATGATGAGCCAAAGCAGGAGGAAAAGTACACCTAACACAATCCAAAATTCAATCCATGGAGAAATCAGATAGGGTTCTTTGAGTTGATGAAAGAGTTCAGTTACTTTGTCTTTAAAAGTTTTTGTTGCTGGCGTTTCTTCAAGTTCGCTTAGATCTGCAGAAAAGTTATCAAAATTGATGAAGTAGCCAGATGCAGTTCTGTCAATTGTTGGAATTGCTTCCGAATTTTCCTTTGCTTTTTCATTTTTTCTTTCATTAGCATAGTCTGAGGCTACATTGTTGTAGACAGGTGTTTCTTGACGAACTGTTACAATTTGGGTTTCAAGAGGCACAAATTCCATGGCATTTTTGCATAGTCCTTTTTTATTCACTGCAGGTTTATCAAATGTGATTAGTCTCTCAGTTTGAACCTCTTGGATTGTAGCAAATTTTGGTATTCTGCTATTTCTTGGGAGTCCACTGGGCCTACTACTTATTATTGGCCACATGATTGTGGTTTTACCAGGTCGATGGATACAACTCGGTTCTCCTTTTTACCAGCAAGGGGCGGTAGTACAAATGATCTTGTTCCGCTGACAGCTAAGACAGGTACTGCTTTTCTGTAAGAAGGCCCAAATTCCTTCTTCACCGCGATCTTCTCTCTGACCAGATCCCCAATCTTTGGAATCCAGACAGGCCTTGCTGGGACAGGTGGTTTAACTTCAGTGGCTGTTGGCTGCTGTTTTAACTTTATGTTGCTCAGGGCTTTTCTTGTTTCATGTAAGTCCTGTAAAACAGCCAAACGATATTTGATATTAAAGCATTTTTTTTCTTTTTTTACCACTGAAGTCTGACTATCTAAGTCCTGAATATGCATTCTAGTACCGAACAATAGTTTGTATGGACGGAAACCTTTTAGAGAATTTCTTGGCAGATTATTAAGACTACGTTGGACACTTGTTAAATGTTGGACCCACCCATCACCCGAACCTAATACCCTCGCCGTTATAGATTGCTTTATGTCCCTTTTTTTCTTTCCACAATCCCATTTCCCTCAGGATGGAAGGGACAAGAGTACCGCAATGCAATGCCCATGTTGGTCATGGCCTCCTTATAAGCTTGAGAGCTAAAAGCAGGACCTTGGTCAGAATGTAGCATGCCAATTACGTATGTGCTGATAAAGACTCGCAAATCTTTTATAACAGTTCTGGCGTCAGCCGAGCGCTGGTGTCTGTATTTTTAAGTGAATCTCGTCTTTTAAAGCAATTAATGGGACGCAGTGTTTTACGCATAGACTCTCCCGCTAGTTGACAGGGGGGAAAGGAAGCCTTATATATGGACGTTTGAAAGAGGACTTCTGAAAGACGAAAAATACCTGAACAAAATGAGAACCTGGATTAGCCAATTCTGGGAGATCAATAGAGGTTCATCCTCTGCAGGAATGGTATGGGATGCCTTTAAGGCGGGTGTCAGGGGAGAGACTTTAGGGTACACACTACGAAGGTCAAAAGTGGAGAAAGAGGAAATGCTGGAAAAGATAAGGGAGCTAGTCAATCTGGAGGATCGTTTAATAGAAGCCATATCGAAACAAGAACCTTTGGAAGAAATACTTTTAAAAATAGAATTGAATAAAGTTGATACAAGCGAAAGTTCCGTGAGGAGAACCGCAGCTAACTATCTGTCTAAAAGAGAGAAGAGCTATGAATACAGCGAAAGAATTGGTCATTATCTGACAATTCGTACTAGACAGAATTTGGCTGCAGGACAAATAAAGGAGGTAAGGAATGAGGCAGGGGTGGTGGTAAACAAGCCATTAGAAATACAGGAGGTTTTTAGGGAGTTTTATAAAAACCTCTATGATCAGACACTTGGGCAGGAAGAACAAGAGATCACGGGTTATTTGGGAGGAATACACTGTGCGAAGATAGGCGCAGATGAAAAGGAAGAATTAGAGCGTAGATTTTCACTGCAAGAAATTCTAGAAGCAGTAAGCATCCTCCCAGGAGGGAAAGCTACAGGCCCAGACCAAATCCCTGCAGAGTTCTATAAAGTTTTCTGGGGAGTGTTAGGGAAAGACATGCATGAAACTCTTATGCAGGCACAGGCTGGCAACTCAATCCCTCCCTCTTGGAGTGGCGCTGACATCATTATAATACTTAAGAAAAATAAACCTCCACTAGAGCCCGGGTCATATCGCCCGATTACACTCATGAACGCAGACGCTAAAATATACTCTAAAACTCTGGCACAAAGATTAAGTAAGATCATAGGGCACGTGGTGAGCACCTCACAGCACGGGTTTATTCCAGGGAGGGGGACCACACAACACACGAGACAGATGATTACGATTTTAGATGCCATGGGTGTTGCAAGGGACCCTGTCGCGGCTATCTTTTTGGACGCAGAGAAGGCCTTTGACAGGGTCTCTTGGAAATATTTATGGGAAGTAATGAGGTGGTTTGGTCTGGGTGAGGGATATATTAAGGCAATACAGGCATTATACGCAGAGCCGAATGCTAGAATTAGAATTAATAAAGGGTACACTGAACTAGTAAAAATAAGACGGGGTACAAGGCAGGGATGCCCTGCTTCGCCATTATTGTTTGCCCTGTATATTGACCCTATCCTGCGCAGATTTGAAAACAATTGTAGGATTTCCCCAATTATCCTGCATAACATTAGCTACAAAGTGTTCGCATATGCGGACGATGTGGCAATAATCACTAACAATCCTGACAGAGCTCTACCTGAGATAGAGAAGGAAGCCACAGGGTTTGGAGCAATTTCTGGATATAAAATTAAGAGCGGGAAAACAGAAATAGTACAAAACCCCTTTATGATATACCAAGACAGTAGAGTTGTTAAGGTAGCAAAATACTTAGGAGTTAAAGTTACGGCAGATCTAGATAACCTGGTAGAGTTGAATATGAAACCACTGGTAGCGAAAATGAAGGAGAATATGGAAAGGATAGACAAGCTTAACTTAACATTGATGGGCAGAATAAATGTGATCAAAATGATTACCTTCCCAAAATTTCTGTATTTATTTAGAGCAATCCCACTTTTTTTTTAACACGTTTGGTTTAATAAAATAGAAGCTATCTTAAATAAATTTATATGGGCACAAGGCAAAACCAGAAGAGCATACCGCCACCTAACACTTTCAAGAGAAAAGGGAGGATGGGGAGCACCGGATTTTCGCTTGTATTATTGGACCACAGCGATCCAATATTTTCAAGGTTTAATTGGTGGAGGGGGCATAGAGACAGGAGAAGCTTCGCAGGGATACACTAATGTCTATGTAGCCCTCATGAGAGAAGGGGCAGTAAATGGATTCCTAAATACAATTGACTTCAGCTACTATAAACATACTAGGTTTAAAACCTTGAAAGCCGCCTATAGTATCTGGAAGACGCTACAAAAGAAGTTGGGATTAGGAAGGCATAACAACTATACACAAATGTATACAAATAGCTCTCTACCTGTTGATATTTTTAGAGATTCTGTGATGATGGTATGGGATAATAAAGGGATTAAGAAAGTTGGGAATCTTATGAACCCACTGGGAGAAATTTTACAGTTTCAAGAAATACAAAGTAAATTCAAAGTAGGTAGTAACAGCTTCTATAAATATTTACAGATTAGAAGTTACCTGGCAAACAAAAAAGGAGGATCGCTAGGTTTCGGGACCTGTCGCATAATGGATTACTTAGAGAGCAGCCCTCAATGTACGATCCGCTTCTTATATGCAGAATTATGCTTATATAAAACTGATGACAGAGAGAAATATGCCAGGAAGTGGTTGGATAAATTAGAGGTACAGTTAGAAGATTTCCAGCTATCCCTGGATATGGGTAGAACAATTCTATGTTCTGCTACCCTTCAGTCGCAACATTATAAAACTATATACTCGTTATATCATACTCCTGCCAGACTCGCACAATGGGGATGTAATGCAGGAATTACTTGCCCACGGTGTGACTCCGCAGAGGCAGACATTTTACATATGTTTTCACGGTGCCCACAATTGTTTTCCCTGAAGAAAGATTGAGAAATTTTCGGATGAGTCATTGGGATGCAAAATTAAGCTCACAGATGAGCTATTATTAATGGGGGTTTCGGGGAGTACTGAGATTGTATATCCTGAATTTATGTTTATGTTAGCCGCAGTTTTTCGAATATGTATAGCGATATCATGGCTTGATAGGGTCCCACCAACTTTCCAGATGTGGATAGCTCGGCTATTATCAACTTATAATTTAGAAAAAGCAATATATGACAGAAAGGGGAAAAAAGTAGGTCTTTGGGAAAGAAGATCTGGTACCCAGTGACAAAGTGGAAGAAGGGAGGGATAAATGGGGTAGGATTGGCTGAGGGTACTGAGCAGGAAACTTGAAACTCTGTTACTGAGAAGAATTACAATTAATGCCATATGTTGGTAGGAATAATGTAATGTAGTGATCATGGTCTTCAAATGTATAAATGTGCTGTAACATTTATTGGTTTATGGTAAATTGGCAAAAAATTTGAATAAAAAAAAAAAAAGAAATTAATGGGACGCTGGATTTTACGTATAGATAGCCTTATGCTAACTACAAGAAGGGCCATGGCAATACTCCGGTCGGTTTGCTACTGCGATCTCTGTTGCAGTTTGGACAGCTCTTTGCAAATTTGTAATGTTTCAGGCTCATCCCCGGCCACCAGTATTCTGATTGTAATTCTTCCAGAGATTCCTTGATCTCTGGTGCCTTAAACCCAATCCCATATGTGCGGCCGCTATTAAGAAGATTCTCCTGTTCGTGTTTGGAATTACTCTATCCCCCACTCCAGGGATTCGAGCAAAAGGAACGGAGTTTGCATCAATTATGTATGTATAATTGAGTGGATAGTTCACGGGTAGTGCTGCACAGTCGCCTTTTAAAGACGTTTTTACCGCCAGCATGGTTTCCCCGTCTATGTATTTTTCTGAACGCTTTTTTGTGGCTAAGGAAGCCGGTTTAGTTGCTTCCGCGGTGGCTGTGTCAGCCAATGAATTCCCTGCAGCGTGAACGGCATCACGCTGATTACTCAGAGTATGTATCACGTGAGTCTTTTGTAGTTGTTTCTGCAAAAGAACTACCTGTTCCCAAAGCTTCTTATGCTTTATTGTGGCACCTGTGTCATCTTTGTAATCGTTTTGAACCCAGTTCTGCAAGTCATCATAGTAAGATGTGACGCAGAAATGTGAATCGCACACTATTAGTGTCGGGAATTCACGATCAGCATTTTCAAGCGCCATCTTTAAAGATCTGATTTCAGCTCGCTGAGCCGAGCAGTTTCTTAGTGATTCAGTTTTTGTTATTTTTGGTCTGAATTTACCACAGCGCCAGCAACCTTTAACAATCGCGCACGCTGCATTGTAGGATTTATTATCCACATCGTAATGTCGTGCAAATCTGTCCATATAGATTACACAAGAGTACTGTTGGAGAGGCAGAATTTTGATTGGCAGAGGATATTCTTCTTCATATTTTAGATCTTTCCGTTTTTTCATGTTCGGATCAAAATAGTATTTCACGTCTTCTGCAGCAAGAGAATTTTCCCACTGTATCCATTTTGGATCTAATGCCACAGCATTCAAATTGCGTGGGCTTGTTAATGCCTCAAAGGCTGATTCTGCTGTTAAAACAGTTATCATTCTCCCTTGGGCTTGGGTTCTTTCTTTTGCTACAGCAGTTTGAACGGTATTTAGAATTTTTTCAGTTGAACTGAATTTCATTTCAGCTTTTGTGTACAAATGTGATTTGTAAGCTATTGGTACCGTTTCTCCCTCATTAGAGGTCAGGTACGTGAATCCGCATCTTCCTGGGATGACTCGTATTACAAGGTTGCGTGTGTTGTCGCGAGTTTGTAATTTTGTTTTAGCTAACATGTCTGTTTGCAATGATCTCAAAATTTCTGTGTGTTTCTGAGTCCAACTGATTGGTTTAAAATCAGGTTTTATTAATTCATAGAGAGGTTTAACCCTCTCTGCATAATTTAGAATGTAAGTTCTTCCGAAATTCAGGAAACCTAGTATTGATTGTAAGTTCTTCAGCGTTTTTGGTGGTTGGAGTACAGCGCACTTCTCTAAGAAGTTGTCTGCTAGGCTTTTGCCTTCACTTGATAATTCATATCCTAAAAACAGGACAGTTAGGTGGGCAATTCGTGACTTTTTAAAGTTGAATTTGCAACCCTCTGCTGCGAACCCAAGTATTATGGTGTTCACTCTTTTCAAGTGAGTATCCAGGTCATCATCTGTGAGATAGATGTCATCGACATACGATAAGGCTTCATCATCATATATTTGTAGTAACTCTGTTACCCTTGCTGAGAATAATCCTGGGCTATTCTTGAATCCCTGTGGGAGTCAACAGAAATTTTTTCTGTGACCCCATTATTGAGAAAGCGGTTAAATACCTGCTTTCAGGTGCAATGTTGTGACAAAAGAATCCATTAGAGATTTCTAATGTTGTTTTGTATTTTTTTGCGCACGATGTTATTCATTAGTGCTGCACTGTGTGAGTTTTGTACGGCAAATGTCTTGCAACATGAGTTAAGGTGTCTGTAGTCCAAGACTAGACGATATGAATCGTCTGGCTTGGAGACAGGAAACAAAGGATTGTTCATTTGAGAGGTGCATGTTTCGATCACCCCTTGGTATTCAAGTTGATCTAAGATCTCCCTGACTTGTTTTTTAGCTTCTTGCTTAATTGGGTACTGCCATTGTGCAGTGGGTTGATATTTTAACTGGATTTTGTGAGGAGGGGAGTCCTCATCCCATCCTACATGAATTATTTTTTAATGCAGGAGCTTGGGCTACTGCCCATTTTCTTGCCTATGTGTATTTTCTATGAATTGGAATATGATTTGAGAAGGCAGGAATAATCATTTCTTCGTAATGAGGGCACTCCCTGACAAACTCTGGTGGCCAGTCTTTCTCAGATAATAGGATGTCATAGCCTTTTGAAAGGTTGTCCCAAAACAGACCCCTTACTTTCCTAGTCTTATCTCCCTCTATACGCAATGTTATTTCGTATATTTTATGAGGTTTCTAACTATGGTATCCACAGTTTCCACCTGAATGTATTCATTCGTGTCCACTGTCTCCAGATGATTCATCAGGATCTTGCGAGCTATTGTCACTTCTGCTGCGCTGTCTAGCATTGTCTGGGCCCACTCTCAGTTTTTCAGCTGTGTCCTCAGTATCCTCGGCATGTTTGATTATTTTAATACTGGCTACCTTCTTTCCTGGAAATTGTAATTTTTTACTTTGAGCAGGTTCCTTGTCTTTGGACTTGACGTGCTCTTCCCTGTGTTCTGACCGTCCTCTTCTTTCTGATTTCTGCGAGGAAGTCTGAAAAGATCGAGAGGGACGTGTATCAATATCTTGATATCTATCAGGTTTTTTCAAATTATCCCTATTTCTAAGGTTGTATCTTTTCTCAGAGGGCTCCCTCTGGGGAGACTTGTGTCCTTGGTCCGGAGATCTTTCTCTCCGGCAGGAGACCTTCCTCTGGACTGGAATCTTTTTTCTTTGGGAGTGGATTGTTTATTTCCATCCCAGCTCTTCTTTGGAGTGTTTAGATTATTTTTAATAAATATCTTTTCAGGATTTTCAGTTAGTTGGGGTTTTACCGGTTTCCCACCCAAACTATCTCTACCTAGTTCTTCATAGGATTTTTCTATGATTCTGGCAAGTTCAATTGGTTGGTCTGCTATATCTGTTTCTTTCAATTTCTGGCGGATCGCCACAGATGCTGCTTCTCCTTTTATGTTGGCTAATAATATAGCCGAGACCTGCTTAAAGCCTTTCAGTAATCTCATACCCAGAGTTAAAGCAGGTTCTGGACCGTATTCATTTTGAATCTGTCTTAGTATATCTGGTATTACCGCCATGGACGGAACACCATGTGTTTTTGTGTAAATGGAAGCAAAGACTGTGCCCCAAGTGTCACAATCCTCCACATGCTGTGCGATCCCCATTGGAAGGCAGATAGTCAGAATTCTGTGTTTCTCACCAGGGGTAGTATCCTGGTATACTGCCTCTATTTGAGTTATCTTTTGTGCTAGCCAGAATGGAATTTGTTCCCGTTTTGCGGGTGTTTTACCAAGACATGATTGTATGTTCTGTGGTGTAATTTTGTTTGTGTTTCCCTGATGAGGGGTCAGCTGTGGAATGTTAATAACTGGTTGGACTGTTGAAGTCCGCATTACATATTGGACAAATTGTCTATGTATTTTAATTAGTACTTTTAGCTGGGCTAAAAGTTCCCGGTCTGACATTTTTTCGATGTCTGGATGTGGTGTGTAGCTGGCTAGAACCGGCCACGTTGCTCCTGGTCTAGCTAGTGGACCGAGCCTGGTGATGTGATTATTATGTTTTAGGGTGCCTTTAAACCAGAGCAGGTGCTCTTGGTATTTTAATGGGATTTCAACCTCCTCGAAAGGAGTGTATTCATCCGGAGGTTCCTCTATTTTGTAATAGTGGAATTCGTGTGTTACAGCGTTTGCTGCTGGGAAGTTTATCCATGAATAGAATACCTCTGTCTGCCGATATTCATGGGCCTCTATAAGTTTTCTATAAGTTTAAGAGTTATAGTTTTTCTTATGTTGACCGGAATGAGTAGAGCATTCGGGTCATTCTGTAAGAGACTTGTGTCATCCTCTAGGAGTCGAGCTGCTATTCTAGCTGCCACCCTTTCGTCTTCACTTTCCCCCATTTTACTGGCAGAAAGGTTTTTGTTGCAGATGAAGTTTCAAGGAAACAAAGATTAGGTGCACAATATTTTGGAACACTGTATCCTTCAACGTTGACTAAACCAAAAACTATACATAGGAATCTCTTCCTACTAAGTTCCGGCGGATTTTAACCTCTTACCCACTGCAGACGTCTTTTGGAGTATTTACGGGAAATAAAGTCTGTGTGAAAAAGCACGACTGAGTTACTCTAACGTCTTGCGTTAGATTTATCGCCTCAAACGTTGGGCGCCATGTAGTGTAGTTCCTATATTCCCAATAGGCTCTGCGCATTGGAATAATATATTCAGCAGTGTAGACGTAGGACTGAGGTCGACTAGGTCTCTACTGACTATATTAGACTTAAGGTTTGCCAGCTAGCTCAGAGGTCACTAGAAACTTTCTCGAATAAACGAGGAGGAGTTTAACCTCCCTGGATAGACAAGAAGGGATTAGCTTCTGACAACCATATAACATGACAACTTTGCTCCCTCAGAATAAGAGTGTCTCTCTAGAGTCGTGTGAAAACAATAGACAGCTATTTCGCTCAGTCAATCATGCGTACTTAGTTTCACCAGAGTGCAGAGAAAAGAGAGACAGGCATTTTCAATAAAAGGTGTAATTTATTGAGCAGTCTTCTTTCTCATGCAAGAGAAATGAATTGCCATGATTGCAAATGTAAAGTAAAGTGCGTACAGTAAAAGGAGTATTATGAAATAATACTGTAAAAGCATTGATATGGTTTCTTAGCCATAAGATACTTAAAATAGATAAAATATATACATACATATATACATTGACTAACGTACTCAACTGGTGCTTCTAAATACGCCTACCCCGGTGTACCTGGCCTAAGCCTAATACGTGGGAAGGAGTAAGTAAGTAGCAGTTTAAGTTAAGTTGGTTTTGCCAAGAATCTGAATCAAGAATTCTCTTTAAGGGTTTAGTCAGCTCCGTACCTCGGTACCTGGGTAATAGAATGCAGGAGGTCTGGTATCTCTCTTTCAGGACTCGATATCCCAGCAGCCCGCGAAGGCGGCTGAGAACACCGGAGCTGGAGTTCTCGGCAGGAGAAAAGACAGCGTCTCTCTCAGTGCGTCAAAAGGGAGGGGCAGCGTCCGTGGGCTCTCGCATAAGCTGGGCTCTCGGGCAAGTAGATAGCTGCTCGGCTCCAAAACCACCACCGTGTGTTTGAATAAGGTAACGTTGGTATATTTATACCTGAAAGGTGCCGGGTTTGACGTAAGGTTGGACATAAGACGTCAATAAAGATGTCACTAAGAACTGGCCGTTCTTACAGTGCTTCACAGGAGTTCTAGGACGAAATCAAAACAAAAGCAAATGGGGATTTCCCAGGTTGCTGGAGGTTTGGTTTGTTTAGAGAACTCGTTGTGCTTTCTAGGAGTCCGGGGAAGTAGCCTTGCTTAATGTGACTGCATGGGCTACAACTAAATATGGATATGATTCCTATGCCATTATAGGGATATTATTGATTATAACTGTACAAGGGCATAAAATAGAAATATCGATTTAGGTTCCTAGATAAAAACACAATACCCACTCCACGATCTAATGTCCATCATTACTAAAACTAAGCAATAGTAAACATTTAAAGGTGCATGTGTATTCCAACCCACCCCAAAATACATTTTTTGCATTTGAAATGGTGTATGCGAAATACACGAAAATGATTATTGGTACTGTACGCTTTTCAAGCAGTGTAACCATTCAGTTAAACATGCTTATATATATTAGCTGAACGATTTGCGAAAATTACACATGAAATGGCTCTTAATACAGAAAAGAAGGTTGAGACCATTCCATCACATATGAATACAGTTGCTGTAAATGTGCTAGAGACTGAGTTAATATATTGTCTCTAGAGTTCCTAAAAATAGACGCTCTGTTCTTTAAGAATAGTTCTACTTTAAGCAGAGTACATGTGCCAGAAAAAGGTAAATATTGTGGAAGTTGAAAAAAATAATTTCGCTTTCAGGGGAGAAAATAGTTCCAAATGTTTTCAGTAGCTTTTGTTTATCAAAGCTGAAGGCCGAATTCAGAGTTCAGGGGAACGCTGTGTGCTCGTTTGCTTAAAAAGTTATTCTTTCTGTTCAGGGGAGAACATCATTTCAGACAGACTCGCAAAAAATTGGTGTACGACATCAGGTGAAAGTTCAACCAAGTTTGAAAATGCTGCAACAGTGCAGTCGTGAGAATGATTGCTATCATCGATGTCAGGATCAGCAATGCTCACAGAAGGTCGTACCTGGGTGATGCTGCTCTTATCTCGTACTTCACTGCCACCTATTCGTAGTGGTGAAGTCTCAATGAATGCCGTCATCAGAATGGGTAGCCCCTGGGGACAACACGATGCATGAGCCGTTACAGGACTTAGCAAAGTATCTGTATCCAATGGTACTGCTGATGGTAGTGTAAGACAGACGTCCAACACGCATTCTTCTCCGCATAGCATACATCGAAGCACAGGTAGGATGCAATTTTTCCAGATTGGTCTGAATGAAAGAGACCAGGTCATATTCAGATCTCTTAGCCGGGCTAATCCAAGGACTTTAGTTATGCGGTCCCGATAGCGTATAGCTAGGATTGTTTCTTCCATCGTTGCTGGAGTCTTGTCTGCGACTTGGTTTGCCATATCGGAGCAGAAGGATCAAAAATAAAATACCTGCTACGAGTCCCAAAAGTAGTGGTAAGCCACCAAAGACAGAATGGACAAAATTGGGAAAGATGCCCAGAACTGCTTCGAAGGGTGTTAACAGTCCCGAAAAAATTGTCTTAAATACATGTGCGATGGAACTGGTATCGGACATGTTTAAAATTTGGCTTAGCATTTCTACGAAATGCACAGGCAATTTGTTGATAAAAGGGAATGTATCTCTGCCGTTGTCCTTGCAACTTGCAGATCATACGTTTCTTTTGATGACGTTAAAGGCACGGTTGTCTGTAAAAGAACAGACTTCATTCTGCTTAAAGTATCAATTCGAATAGAAGAGATATTCAAAGAAGGCCAAATTTTTGCCTCCGTATCTGGAGTGCTGTTTGGATACAATACTTGCATACAGCAAGTGACCATGGAACTAACGCTTACGAGATAGGCTTTCCCTGGCACCATGCCACAACAGCTGTGGTCCACTATTAGAATATAGCTCCCATTAGAAAGCCGTCTAAAGAATGGCTCTATTTGTGTTGCAGGTGTGCCGTGCTGGTGACATGAAAGGTTATTTGAAGTCCCCTCACAGGCCCCATGCAAATTAATACCTTGGCACAGAAGTATACCGCTTAGTGATCGTTTACAATTGTTACCACTAAGAAATATATTCTGTTTGTTTTCACTATAACATGTGTGTGTGTAAGGCAATGTCCATGATGACTTAATGTACCCTTTACCCAACCTTCCATATTGGCTCGCTGGTATATACTCTTGGCAGTATTTAAATTGGAAAGTTGTTATCGGAATTGTAATTATTCCGTGTATTATCCATTCAATGACAGGTCTTTCTGACATTGTCAATGGTAATCTCTCAAGTTTTTCAATGCTCAGAATCGTATAGTCTGCTCCTTTTTGTGCCAAACTGATTTGTTTATCAGTAAGTTTAAAGATAGAGAATAATGACGTTGTGTTTATTAAACGCCATGGCACGTAGCCTGAACGCAGATTTTGCAACGTCCAGCCAAGCTGTACAATAGAACGTAATTGGGAGTGACCGTGTTGTAACATTAGTAAGTCCTGCTCTATTATAGCAATAGCAGATGATACAATACTGTCCAGTGAATATATTCTGGAGGACAGAGTCATTAACCCATTGTCCACAACAGAAAGCGATTTTTCCAAAATAATACGATCAATTTCTCGTATTTTTTCTGCTGTCTCAATTTGAGTTACTTTCCAAGCTTCGTTGTATGCAGCGTATATACCGGCCGCTATGAAACGTTTTTGATGCTGTTTGCGTGGTCCCATTATGAAATCACGCAAGTCAGCACTGTCTTTAAGTAAAGTCAAGTGTTGCTTAATTTTAGCCAGTGTGGATTTCTGTAGCCACTCAAGGCATAGTTTCCCTACACTGTATGTTGTTACTATCCCTGGATGTTGTCTCTAGGAGTATCTAGGGTCTGGCCTGGTCATTTTGAACCCCTGTATTTTGTTCAGGAATCTATCTTGACAGTTATTTGTGTCTGTTGGCCAGATCAACCATTTTTTCCAATCAGGATGTGTTCTGTTTTGGTGTAAAATATGGGATACGTCTATCTCAACAACTGTAGTGGTATTACTATCAGGTATTGGCTTTGGAATAGACAGTTTGTTTAAGTCTTTAATCTTAGCTAGGCCAAGACAAGTAGTCTGTTGAGTGGTGTCATTCAAGAATATTATTTGTTCTGGGATCATGCAGGCTCTAAATAATGCTTCTAAACCTTGGACCTGCCAATTTTTGGTACCTCAGATGGTTTTTGTTTCAATATTGTTTTTCCAAAGTATGGGAATTTCTCATAAGATGTTTTCGAGCTGCTTTTAGGTGGAGTTGCACAATGTTCCCATTGATTATAATGAAAAACATTTCTAGGTTGAGCAGATTTATGCAAATAATGGTGTGCAAAGTGATTGTAACAGTACATTTGTTCATAATTCGACGAACCCTGTAAGTAATCATGTTCTGTAAATTTTGCTGACATTACTAAATCTGACATCATATTATTTATGCTTTCAAAGTCCCAATCATCAGAGAATGTACTTGGTTTTACAAAGTCACTTAATGAAACCTTGAACTGATGTGGATATTTCAAGAGTTCAACCGGGCCATAGATTTCGTAATCCGTTTTGTCCCAAGCTACCCCACCGGGTATTGGAATGGCTGTGACATTCACTGATGATAGTTCTCTTTTCTCGATGTGAGATGACTTGTGTGGCTTTAGGACCAAGTTGACGTTTTGACTTGCTGTGTCCATTGTACTGTATTTTCCCTCAATGAATTTTCCCAAACAAAGTACCATGATGAGCCAAAGCAGGAGGAAAAATACACCTAACACAATCCAAAATTCAATCCATGGAGAAATCAGATAGGTTTCTTTGAGTTGATGAAAGAGTTCAGTTACTTTGTCTTTAAAAGTTTTTGTTGCTGGCGTTTCTTCAAGTTCGCTTAGATCTTCAGAAAAGTTATCGAAATTGATGAAGTAGCCAGATGCAGTTCTGTCAATTGTTGGAATTGCTTCCGAATTTTCCTTTGCTTTTTCATTTTTTCTTTCATTAGCATAGTCTGAGGCTACATCGTTGTAGACAGGTGTTTCTTGACGAACTGTTGCAATTTGGGTTTCAAGAGGCACAAGTTCCATGGCATTGTTGCATAGTCCTTTTTTATTCACTGCAGGTTTATCAAATGTGATTAGTCTCTCAGTTTGAACCTCTTGGATTGTAGCAAATTTTAGTATTCTGCTATTTCTTGGGAGTCCACTGGGCCTACTACTTATTATTGGCCACATGATTGTGGTTTTACCAGGTCGATGGATACAACTCGGTTCTCCTTTTTACCAGCAAGGGGCGGTAGTACAACTGATCTTGTTCCGCTGACAGCTAAGACAGGTACTGCTTTTCTGTAAGAAGGCCCAAATTCCTTCTTCACCGTGATCTTCTCTCTGACCAGATCCCCAATCTTTGGAATTCAGACCGGCCTTGCTGGGACAGGTGGTTTATCTTCAGTGGCTGTTGGCTGCTGTTTTAACTTTATGTTGCTCAGGGCTTTTCTTGTTTCATTTAAGTCCTGTAAAACAGCCAAATGATCTTTGATATCAAATCATTTGTTTTCTTTTTTTACCTCTGAAGTCTGACTATCTAAGTCCTGAATATGCATTCTAGTACCGAACAATAGTTCGTACAGACTGAAACCTTTTAGAGAATTTCTTGGCAGATTATTAAGACTACGTTGGACACTTGTTAAATGTTGGACCCACCCATCACCCGAACCCAATACCCTCGCCGTTATAGATTGCTTTGTGTCCCGGTTTTTTCTTTCCACAATCCCATTTCCCTCAGGATGGAAGGGAAAAGAGTACTGCAATGCAATGCCCATGCTGGTCATGTCCTCCTTATAAGCTCGAGAGCTAAAAGCAGGACCCTGGTCAGAATGTAGAATGCCAATTACTTATGTGCCGATAAAGACTCGCAAATCTTTTATAACAGTTCTGGCGTCAGCCGAGCGCTGGTGTCTGTATTTTTAAGTGAATCTAGTCTTAAAAAGAAATTAATGGGACGCTGGATTTTACGTATAGATAGCCTTATGCTAACTACAAGAAGGGCCATGGCAATACTCCGGTCGGTTCGCTATTGCGATCTCTGTTGCAGTTTGGACAGCTCTTTGCAAATTTGTAATGTTGCAGGCTCATCCCCGGCCACCAGTATTCTGATTGTAATTCTTCCAGAGATTCCTTGATCTCTTGGTGCCAATCCCATATGTGCGTCCGCTATTAAGAAGATTCTCCTGTTCGTGTTTGGAATTACTCTATCCCCCACTCCAGGGATTCGAGCAAAAGGAACAGAGTTTGCATCAATTATGTATGTATAATTGTGTGGATAGTTTACGGGTAGTGCTGCACAGTCGCCTTTTGAAGACGTTTTTACCGCCAGCATGGTTTCCCCGTCTATGTATTTTCTAAACGCTTTTTTGTGGCTACTGAAGCCGGTTTAGTTGCTTCCGCTGTGGCTGTGTCAGCCAATGAATTCCCTGCAGCGTGAACGGCATCAAGCTGATGACTCAGTGTATGTATCACGTGAGTCTTTTGTAGTTCTTTCTGCAAAAGAACTACCTGTTCCCAAAGCTTCTTATGCTTTATTGTGGCACCTGTGTCATCTTTGTAATCATTTTGAACCCAGTTCTGCAAGTAATTATTGTAAGATTTGACGCAGAAATGTGAATTGCACACTATTAGTGTCGGGAATTCACGATCAGCATTTTCAAGCGCCATCCTTAAAGATCTGATTTCAGCTCGCTGAGCCGAACAGTTTCTTAGTGATTCAGTTTTTGTTATTTTTGGTCTGAATTTACCACAGCGCCAGCGACCTTTAACAATCGTGCACGCTGCATTGTAGGATTTATTATCCACATCGTAATGTTGTGCAAATCTGTCCATATAGATTACACAAGAGTACTGTTGGAGAGGCAGAATTTCGATTGGCAGAGGATATTCTTCTTCATATTTTAGATCTTTCAGTTTTTTCATGTTCGGATCAAAATAGTATTTCACGTCTTCTGCAGCAAGAGAATTTTCCCACTGTATCCATTTTGGATCTAATGCCACAGCAGTCAAATTGCGTGGGCTTGGTAATGCCTCAAAGGCTGATTCTGCTGTTAAAACAGTTATCATTCTCCCTTGGGCTTGGGTTCTTTCTTTTGCTTCAGCAGTTTGAACCGTATTTAGAATTTTTTCAGTTGAACTGAATTTCATTTCAGCTTTTGTGTACAAATGTGATTTGTAAGCTATTGGTACTGTTTCTCCCTCATTAGAGGTCAGGTACGTGAATCCGCATCTTCCTTGGGATGACTCGTATTACAAGGTTGCGTGTGTTGTCGCGAGTTTGTAATTTTGTTTTAGGTAACATGTCTGTTTGCAATGATCTCAAAATTTCTGTGTGTTTGAGTCCAAATGATTGGTTTAAAATCAGGTTTCATTAATTCATAGAGAGGTTTAACCCTCTCTGCATAATTAAGAATGTAAGTTCTTCCAAAATTCAGGAAACATAGTATTGATTGTAAGTTCTTCAGCGTTTTTGGTGCTTGGAGTACAGCGCACATCTCCAAGAAGTTGTCTGCTAGGCTTTTGCCTTCACTTGATAATTCATATCCTAAAAACAGGACAGTTAGGTGGGCAATTCGTGACTTTTTAAAGTTGAATTTGTAACCCTCTGCTGCAAACCCAAGTATTATGGTGTTCACTCTTTTCAAGTGAGTATCCAGGTCATCATCTGTGAGATAAATGTCATCGACATAAGATAATGCTTCATCATCATATATTTGTAGTAACTCTGTTACCCTTGCTGAGAATAATCCTGGGCTATTCTTGAATCGCTGTGGGAGTCGACAGAAATTTTTTCTGTGACCCCATTATTGAGAAAGCGGTTAAATACCTGCTTTCAGGTGCAATGTTCTGACAAAAGAATCCATTAGAGATTTCTAATGTTGTTTTGTATTTTATTGCGCACAATGTTATTCATTAGTGCTGCACTGTGTGAGTTTTGTACGGCAAATGTCTTGCAACATGAGTTAAGGTGTCTGTAGTCCAAGACTAGACGATATGAATCGTCTGGCTTGGAGACAGGAAACAAAGGATTGTTCATTTGAGAGGTGCATGTTTCGATCACCCCTTGGTATTCAAGTTGATCTAAGATCTCCCTGACTTGTTTTTTAGCTTCTTGCTTAGTTGGGTACTGCCTTTGTGCAGTGGGTTGATATTTTAACTGGATTTTGTGAGGAGGGAAGTCCTCATCCCATCCTACATGATTTTTATATAATGCAGGAGCTTGGGCTACTGCCCATTTTCTTGCATATGTGTATTTTCTATGAATTGGAATATGATTTGAGAAGGCTGGCATAATCATTTGTTCGCCATGAGGGCACTCCCTGACAAACTCTGGTGGCCAGTCTTTCTCAGCTAATAGGATGTCGTAGCCTTTTGAAAGGTTATCCCAAAACAGACCCCTTACTTTCCTAGTCTTATCTCCCTCTAAACGCAATGTTATTTGGTATATTGTATGAGGTTTGCTAACTCTGGTATCCGCAGTTTCCACCTGAATGTATTCATTCATGTCCACTGTCTCCAGATGATTCATCAGGATCTTGCGAGCTATTGTCACTTCTGCTGCGCTGTCTAGCATTGTCTGGGCCCACTCTCCGTTTTTCAGCTGTGTCCTCAGTATCCTCGGCATGTTTGATTATTTTAATACTGGCTACCTTCTTTCTTGGAAATTGTAATTTTTTACTTTGAGCAGGTTCCTTGTCTTTGGACTTGACGTGCTCTTCCCTGTGTTCTGACCGTCCTCTTCTTTCCGATTTCAGCGAGGAAGTCTGAAAAGATCGAGAGGGACGTGTATCAATATCTTGATATCTATCAGGTTTTTTCAAATTATCCCTATTTCTAAGATTGTATCTTTTCTCAGAGGGCTCCCTCTGGGGAGACTCGTGACCTTGGTCCGGAGATCTTTCTCTCAAGCCGAGGAGACGTTCCTCTGGACTGGAATCTTTTTTCTTTGGGAGTGGATTGTTTATTTCCATCCCAGCTCTTCTTTGGAGTGTTTAGATTATTTTTAATAAATATCTTTTCAGGATTTTCAGTTAGTTGGGGTTTTACCGGTTTCCCACCCAAACTATCTCTACCTAGTTCTTCATAGGATTTTTCTATGATTCTGGCAAGTTCAATTGGTTGGTCTGCTATATCTGTTTCTTTCAATTTCTGGCGTATCACCACAGATGCTGCTTCTCCTTTTATATTGGCTAATAATATAGCCGAGACCTGCTTGAAGTCTTTCAGTAATTTCATACCCAGAGTTAAAGCAGGTTCTGAACCGTATTCATTTTGAATCTGTCTTAGTTAATCAGGTATTACCACAATGGACGGAAAACCATGTGTTTTTTTGTAAATGGAAGCAAAGACTGTGCCCCAAGTGTCACAATCCTCCACATGCGGTACGCTCCCCATTGGAAGGCAGATAGTCAGAATTCTGTGTTTCTCACCAGGGGTAGTATCCGGAAATACTGCCTCTATTTGAGTTATCTTTTGTGCTAGCCAGAATGGAATTTGTTCCCGTTTTGCGGGTGTTTTACCAAGACATGATTGTATGTTCTGTGGTGTAATTTTGTTTGTGTTTCCCTGATGAGGGGTCAGCTGTGGAATGTTAATAGCTGGTTGGACTGTTGAAGTCCGCATTACATATTGGACTAATTGTCTATTATTATTATTATTATTATGTTTCTTATATAGCGCCTGAATCGACCCCCGAAGGGGTATCTCCGCGCTTGCCTTGGGAACCCGTCCTGGCTTTTCCCTGTGAGATAGCCCCTACAGGGCATCCCCAAGGTCAAAGCCAGGCATCCCGCCGCGGGGGGCCGTTGTGGAGATTAAGCAAGCTTAATACCCAGAGTTGCAGAGTGTGAACCCATGATTAGGTCAGGCACCGAGGCGAGAATTATCGAGTCCATGGACATTTGAGCTCAAGACCCTGCCACGTCGGGAATTGAACCCAGGTCCCGGGTCTGACCTCTGCTTCAGGGTCTGCCTGCTCTAACCAGTGAGCCACACTTCTCCACATGTAGTTTAATTAGTACTTTTAGCTGGGCTAAAAGTTCCCGGTCTGACATTTTTTCGATGTCTGGATGTGGTGTGTAGCTGGCTAGAACCGGCCACGTTGCTCCTGGTCTACCTAGTGGACGGAGCCTGGTGATGTGATTATTATGTTTTAGGGCGCCTTTAAACCAGAGCAGGTGCTCTTGGTATTTTAATGGTATTTCAACCTCCTCGAAAGGAGTGTATTCATCGGAGGTTTCTCTATTTTGTAATAGTGGAATTCGTGTGTTACAGCGTTTGCTGCTGGGAAGTTTATCCATGAATAGGATACCTCTGTCTGACGATATTCATGGGCCTCTACCACGAATATGACTGTACCACCTCGTGATGTCAGTCCGTTTTCTATAAGTTTAAGAGTTATAGTTTTTCTTATGTTGACCGGAATGAGTATAGCATTCGGGTCATTCTGTAGGAGACTTGTGTCATCTTCTAGGAGTCGAGCTGCTTTTCTAGCTGCCTCTCTTTCGTCTTCACTTTTCCCCATTTTACTGGCAGAAAGGTTTTTGTTGCAGATCAAGTTTCAAGGAAACAAAGATTAGGTGCACAATATTTTGGAACACTGTATCCTTCAACGTTGACTAAACCAAAAACTATACATAGGAATCTCTTCCTACTAAGTTCCAGCGGATTTTAACCTCTTACCCACTCCAGACGTCTTTTGGAGTATTTACGGGAAAAAGGGTCTGTGTGAAAAAGCACAACTGAGTTACTCTAACGTCTTGCGTTAGATTTATCGCCTTACCAAACGTTGGGCGCCATGTAGTATAGTTCCTATATTCCCAATAGGCTCTGCGCATTGGAATAATATATTCAGCAGTGTAGACGTAGGACTGAGGTCGACTAGGTCTCTACTGACTATATTAGACTTAAGGTTTGCCAGCTAGCTCAGAGGTCACTAGAAACTTTCTCGAATAAACGAGGAGTTTAACCTCCCTGGATAGACAAGAAGGGATTAGCTTCTGAGAACCATATAACATGACAACTTTGCTCCCTCAGAATAAGAGTGTATCTCTAGAGTCGTGTGAAAACAATAGACAGCTATTTCACTCAGTAAATCGTGCGTACTTAGTTTCTTTGTTTGTAATAGCTTTATTCGATAAAAACATATCATAAAAGCACATGTTACATCTTAAAAACAATTTTTTCAGCAATCATCAACACAAATACATTTTATAAACAGAGCAGCTTTAAGATAGCATATTGAGCAGGGGACTCATTCACTGAATTAGTAATTTTTTTGCAGTTCTTAAACGCCAGGCCCAGCCTAAGAATTTTGCCATACAGGAGGCAAAGAGGGGTCTAGCATCTGTACATAATATGCGTAGGGCTTCCAGATGAGAACGAGTTCCCAAACTCCTGCAGAGGGGCTTCAACCACCTCCGTCTAGGGGCTGCGTAGACACTGCACTCAAACAACAGGTGGGACACAGACTCTACCCTTAAATCACAAAAGGGGCAGTAAGGTACGGTTTGGGCGGGCGGTTTCCAGGTAGAAGTAAGCTCGCACAATGGAAGCACCCCCACCCTAAACTTAATGTACAATGATCTGTCCCATGAACTCTGGATAATGTCTAAATAAGGTTCCCTATACGGGGTCTCTTTGGTTAACAAAAACAGGGCTACGGATTTACAATGATTTGTGCTACAAACCCTCTCGTTATCTGCCCATAACCAATAAGCCTTCTTTAGCAGTTGTTTTGAAGGTGCAGATTTGTTAGCCCAAGCCTCTCCTAGGCCTAATTTATAAAGCAGCCTTTTGACCTCCCTAAGCCAAATGATCTTGTGGGAGCCCGGTAGGGACATAATGTCACTTAAGGCTTCTGCATAACTGCTAAGTTCTTGCACATTCCAGATTCTGGATCATAGGAGAAGCGGGCGTAATTTGGCTTGATCGCATATTGGCCGGGTACCTGGATCTAGCAGCAATGGAATTGTTGGTGTACTGTGGGGCAAGCCCATAAGGTCTTTATGGAAGTTGTTCTCAAGATGAGCCAGAGTATCAACTCTATGAGTGCCCCACAGTTCGGCACCGTATAGTGCCGCACTCACAACCCTTGCCCTATAAATATCTAAGGGAGCCCCAATTGGTTTTAGGGATGAGGCGCGCTGTTCCTTGAGCAGTGCACCTGCCACCCTCTTGTGGGTCAGAAACACCTTTTGGTGGTGTGCCTTCCAACTCATGGTGTCACTGATACGTATACCCAGGTAGTCAAATTCTTTGACTCGATCAAGTGGAACAGAATCTAGGACCGGTGGGAAAACAGATTTTTTGGGCGGGTTAAGGACTAAGAACTTAGTTTTGCCTATGTTTATAGCCAAACCCCTTACATCACAGAAGGCCTTGAAGCTGGAGAGCAATGATTGGATGCCCATGGGTGATTTCGAAATTAGGAGGGTATCGTCCGCGAATAGGAGCGTTGGAATTTTCCTTCCAGCCAGGGTGGGTGCATCTGATGGCTGCTGAAGAAGGTGCTCCACCACTCCGTTAATATAAAGAGAAAACAGAGTGGGGGCAAGCACACACCCTTGGCGGACGCCCCTGTCCACAGGGATACGAGGTGTTTTCTCTCCCTGTGCACCCCATCTAATTTGGGCAAAATTGCTGTCATCGAATTTTACAAGCAAGGACAGCAAATAAGGGGGAGGCCTAGCCCATCGAGGACGTTCCATAGTAGTGTTCGTGGTACCAGGTCGAAGGCCGTCCGTAAGTCAATAAAGACTAAGTACAACCTGCCCCCTCCCAGCACCACCACTTTCCAATAGATCATTAGAAGGCGGAACGTCTGCTCGATTGTGCCTGTTCCTGTTCTGAAGCCTGCTTGGAGATCTGACAGAATCCGATTTTCATCGGCCCACTGGATGATCCTGCCCAGTACCACCTTCCCTGCTACCTTTTGGGATAAGTCCAATAAACTAATGGGTCGATAATTCGCTGGGTCGTCCCTAGAGCCTTTTTTAAAAATAGGTACGACTTCAGCGCCCCTCCATGAGTCGGGAAATACCCCACCCAACAATACCTCGTTCAGAAGAGAGGCAATTAGCCTGCTCCAAAAAGGAGGGTGATTCTTGATTAGGTCTCCTGGAATTCCATCGGGACCTGCCGCTTTATTTGAGACAATACACCGAATTGCTTTCTCTACTTCCAGGCTGGTAAATAGACCATCATGACATGGGAGGTCAATTATATGATTAGGCAGTGGACCCAGAGATGGGCAGGCTAAATGAGATGCACCTGAAGGAGCGGAATACAATTTCAAAAAATGGGCAAACCATACGTCCCCAGGGATATTGCAAGTTAACTGCTGGTCAGTGGGCTTTTCCCTAGCTCTTAGTAGGTCCCAGAACCTCTTAGCATCCTTCCCATTGCTTGCCTCTACTAGATCCCCCCAAAAGTTGGAATCATAGTCCTGCTTAGCTTCAGTTATAGGTTTTTATAAAATTTTCTCGCGACCCTAATATTGGCTGGGTCTTTAGACTTTAATGTGGCAACAAGTTCCCTCTTAGCTATACGACATTTGGCAGTGTACCACTTATCTGTCGGTTTGGGGAGAGTTTGAGGGACCCCTACGAGTGGATTGGGGGACAATAAACAAGTCACTCAGTGCCACTATAGTCTCAGTGAATAGGGGTAGAACTTTTTTACCAGTGGGAATTAAGGTGTCCATCCGAGGCTCCACTCTTGCCAAAATAGTCCCGGCTTGGGCCATCCTTGTTTCGTCTGCTGAGACTTTGGCCCACTTCAGGCGCCTGCTACAGTTTGTGGGGGCTAATTCATGGGAAGATTTCCACTTGTAATCAGATGTGCCATGACTTCCAGCCTGCCAAGGAGGGGTAATGGTTAGCGAAAGGGGGTTATGATCACTGTCACCCGACACTATAACCTCCATGTCTTGGTGGTGTGACCAGAGGTTGTAGTTTAGCATGATAAAGTCGATTCTAGAGGAATGACCTGGTCTGTTGTATGTGTGAGCACCCGTACAGTCAGATTTGGATCGGCCGTTTGTTGATCTCAAATTGTGCTCCATACAAAGAGCATTGATCTCTATTGCGCTTTGTGACCATTTAGGGATCGGGTCAAGGTTCAGAATCGGGATACCTCTCCGGGTGTCCTCCTCAAAGGTGTCCAAAATGTCTTCTCTAGCCAGTGGCTCGAAACAGCAATTAAAGTCGCCTGCAAGAAGTACATGGGAGTCAGCACTGCAGGCAGCTAGATTGCGGCTTAAGCCTGTAGAGGGTAGATGAGATACACCGCCTTTAGCACCCCTTAGGTAAATGTTGAATACGTCCATGTTTCTTCCCCCTTTGTGGTTTATTGTTATCCACTGAAGATCTGGTGACTGGGTAGTCCTTTGTTTTACACTGAAGCCTAGTGCAATCTTGACCCATATGATAAGGCCGCCAGAAGGGCGACCTTTAGATCCTTGTTGCTGGACGGCGGGGATGAAGAAGGTTGAAAACCCCACTCTGTGTCTCGGTTCTAGACACCAGGTTTCCTGGAAAAGGCAAATGTGATAAGGTTCCAGAAAATCATTCCATTCGGGGATGTCAAAGTTACGACCAAGCCCAGCCGTATTCCAACATAGGATTTTTAGGACGAGATCACCGGGCGGAGAAACCTTGGAAGAGACAGTAAGCAAGGGAGACTCTGTCATGGCCACAGGGTTAGAAGACCTCGCAGGTGGCTCAGATTGTTGTTGATTAGAGGTCACATAAGGGCCAGAGCAGGTAGACCCTGATAATTCTGTAGAGGTGGGTAAAGGAGGGGTCATACAGGGTAAGTGTGTCCAATCTTCCTTGCCAGAATTTTCTGTTGTGTTGGATATAGATGACTCCCCATCAAGCAATAGGCTGTTTGATCTTCCTACTCAGCTTGCTGTGAGCTCAGGAGCAGGACATGCGTTATGACGATGCCCCTGCGATGTCGATATTTCCCTTCGGGGTTGTTTGGCCGATTGCACAGGGAGTCAATCCACCTCCTCTAAGCTACCAAATCTGTTGTAGGTAGAGAGACCATTCCAGTGTAGGAGGGTTTCCTTATGGCTCCGGGAATAATTCAACCATGGATGGTGTTGTACCAATGTCCAATTATCCACCTGGTTGCGTCTTGGTCGAGGAGGGTAGAAGAAGGACAACGGTCTGGGTATAACTGTAGAGTCATCATTACCGGGCCAAGAGCAAATGTGGTGCGCCGTGTGTGGGTCCTCGAAGGTCACCACTATGCAATCCCCGGGACTGGATTTCAACGTTGGACCTACCCAAGGAGTTCTACGAACCATCAGTGCGCGACTTCTTCTGCCATTTGGGATCGGTCTGTTTACGTTTAACCAATGCATTATTTTGTTTTTCAGTGACCAGTGATTCTCAAATTGGCCATTGCCGATCGTAGGAACACCCGTCAGCACAACCACATAATCGTTGGCCTCTGGGGGGAGGTCAATATAGCCCCCTCTAAAGTTGTCCTTAGCTGGGGGGCCCTGGGTTTCACTGGGAATTGGTCTATAGGGCATTTCAGATTTAGTGTGTGCTGGGTGTCGCGTGGAGCCCCGCGGGGGAGCCTTTGGTTTGGCGCGAGCTTGCTCCACCGTGACAGTCCTTGGTTTAGGGACAGGCTTTGTAGTGGGTGATACTGGGGGGGGGGGGTTTGGTTAGTTTGGGATGCGGGAGCTTGTGGCGTTGGGTCAGCTACTATAATACCCTGATTTTCAAGACTTTTCAACCCAAGAGTGGCCAGAGCAATAATGCTCTTCTCCATTTCAAGCAGATTATTTTCTATCCTTGATAGTCTGAGGTCTAGGGGTGATAGAAGTTTTTTGAGTGTCTCCCAAACCACCTCTATAAATTCTTTGTTATTTTTGCCTAGCCCATCTACCTCTGGGTCCTCATCCACTGAGGTATTAATAGGGGGAACAGCTGAACCCTTTCCCTGTCCCTCACTTGGTGGCTGTGTGCCAAGAGTACGCTCTGCGCCAGCATTGGTTGCTGTGGCATTAGTCATTGACAAGTCTTTGGGAACAGCAATTTTTGCTTTTTAGCGAAAGTAGGCAGAGCGAGAATGGCGTTTCCTCTTTGGTTGCTTGCCACTAGTATTGATGTTAAACGAAGTTGTCTGAGGGGGTACAATAGGGATAGAGTTGTGCGCACTGAGTGGTGTGGGTGGGGTTCCCTCATCTTTGTTTTCTAGGGCCGGTGGGAAAGTAGCAGAGATCGGGGAGTGATGAACATCGACCTGAGTGACTATACAATGAGGGCGGCCAGGTCGCTCAGGAGTAACTGAAGTAGCTATGTGGCCTAAAGAAGATTTTTTGGAAAGTGCGATGACTTGGGACACTCTTCTGGCAGCTTCTAATTCTAACGAGACCCGGGTTTGGAGTTTAGATATCTCTTCGTCTATGGCTATGTTGGTGCGGGTAATGAAGTCATCCATGGGACCACTAATTTGTGACCCACCTTTAGAGGTCTTACTACGAGTTACCCTTGTATTCATAGCGCTTAGTGCGCGGTGACGAAGATAGGTCTTTGCCTCAGAGTTGTTGAAGTGGTTTTGAGGAATATCGAGCGAAAGGGGGTGGGCCAGTCCAGTCCTCTCTGTCCTCGAACGGCCTCAAACGGCCCGCTCTTAGCCCCGGGCGCTCCCGCGCGCTTCCGCGCAGCGTGTAACACCAGTATTTATAGGGCCGAAGGCCAATGGTCGGAGTTGGTGAAGGTGGGGCGGGGCGGTCAGGGAGAGCGGGGCCAGGTGACACGGCCGCTAACACCGGGACTCCTGGGAGTGTGAGTCCCGGTTTACGCTCGCAGCCCTGCTGCCTCACAGAGACCCCACAGAAGCGCCAGGCAGGAGAAATCCGAAGCGGGACCCGCGGAGCGGGTACCGCGAGGCGTGGGTGGAGTGCCTTCACAATCAGCAACGCAGTCCAGGTAGGCAAGGAGTGTCCCACGTAGCACAAGGTCCTTCCCCTTTTCAATTGGTGGAGGTGGGGCGGGGCGGTCAGGGAGAGCGGGGCCAGGTGACACGGCCGCTAACACCGGGACTCCTGGGAGTGTGAGTCCCGGTTTACGCTCGCAGCCCTGCTGCCTTAGAGACCCCACAGAAGCGCCAGGCAGGAGAAATCCAAAGCGGGACCCGCGGAGCGGGTACCGCGAGGCGTGGGTGGAGTGCCTTCACAATCAGCAACGCAGTCCAGGTAGGCAAGGAGTGTCCCACGTAGCACAAGGTCCTTCCCCTTTTCAATTGGTGGAGGTGGGGCGGGGCGGTCAGGGAGAGCGGGGCCAAGTGACACGGCCGCTAACTCCTGGGAGTGTGAGTCCCGGTTTACGCTCGCAGCCCTGCTGCCTCACAGAGACCCCACAGAAGCGACAGGCAGGAGAAATCCGAAGCGGGACCCGCGGAGCGGGTACCGCGAGGCGTGGGTGGAGTGCCTTCACAATCAGCAACGCAGTCCAGGTAGGCAAGGAGTGTCCCACGTAGCACAAGGTCCTTCCCCTTTTCAATTGGTGGAGGTGGGGCGGGGCGGTCAGGGAGAGCGGGGCCAGGTGACACGGCCGCTAACACCGGGACTCCTGGGAGTGTGAGTCCCGGTTTACGCTCGCAGCCCTGCTGCCTCACAGAGACCCCACAGAAGCGCCAGGCAGGAGAAATCCGAAGCTGGACCTGCGGAGCGGGTCTAGCGAGGCGTGGGTGGAGTGCCTTCACAATCAGCAACGCAGTCCAGGTAGGCAAGGAGTGTCCCACGTAGCACAAGGTCCTTCCCCTTTTCAATTGGTGGAGGTGGGGCGGGGCGGTCAGGGAGAGCGGGGCCAGGTGACACGGCCGCTAACACCGGGACTCCTGGGAGTGTGAGTCCCGGTTTGCGCTCGCAGCCCTGCTGCCTCACAGAGACCCCACAGAAGCGCCAGGCAGGAGAAATCCGAAGCGGGACCCGCGTAGCGGGTACCGCGAGGCGTGGGTGGAGTGCCTTCACAATCAGCAACGCAGTCCAGGTAGGCAAGGAGTTTCACCAGAGTGCAGAGAAAAGAGAGACGGGCGTTTTCAATAAAAGGTGTAATTTATTGAGCAGTCTTCTTTCTCATACAAGAGAAATGAATTGCCATGATTGCAAATGTAAAGTAAAGTGCGTACAGTAAAAGGAGTATTATGAAATAATACTGTAAAAGCATTGATATGGTTTCTTAGCCATAAGATACTTAAAATGGATAAAATATATACATACATATATACATTGACTAAAGTACTTAACTGGTGCTTCTAAATACGCCTACCCCGGTGTACCTGACATAAGCCTAATACGTGGGAAGGAGTAAGTAAGTAGCAGTTTAAGTTAAGTTGGTTTTGCCAAGAATCTGAATCAAGAATTCTGTTTAAGGGTTTAGTCAGCTCCGTACCTGGGTAATAGAATGCAGGAGGTCTGGTATCTCTCTTTCAGGACTCGATATCCCAGCAGCCCGCGAAGGCGGCTGAGAACACCGGAGCTGGATTTCTTGGCAGGAGAAAAGACAGCGTCTCTCTCAGTGCGTCAAAAGGGAGGGGCAGCGTCCGTGGGCTGGGCTCTCGGGCAAGTAGATAGCTGCTCGGCTCCAAAACCACCACTGTGTGTTTGCTTAAGGCAACGTTGGTATATTTATACCTGAAAGGTGCCAAGTTTGACGTAAGGTTGGACATAAGACATCAATAAAGATGTCACTAAGAACTGGCCGTTCTTACAGTGCTTCACAGGAGTTCTAGGACGAAATCAAAACAAAAGCAAACGGGGATTTCCCAGGTTGCTGGAGGTTTGATTTGTTTAGAGAACTCGTTGTGCTTTCTAGGAGTCCGGGGAAGTAGCCTTGCTTAATGTGACTGCATGGGCTACAACTAAATATGGATATGATTCCTATGCCATTTTAGGGATATTATTTATTATAACCGTACAAGGGCATAAAATAGAAATATCGATTTAGGTTCCTAGATAAAAACACAATATCATCATAAGCAATCCCACTTATTTCGGCCATGGTAGTTATTTAATGTGTTGTAATGATATCTGAGATACCGATCTATGTCCCCTCTTGTTGTATCGAAAGGGATTGGTGTTTTTAAGTTTAGTTTTTATTGATGTTCTAAACCTACCAGACAATTATGTTGCAAGAACTACTGGATGATGTCGTTATATCCATATTCGTAGTTCTTGCTCACTGAATACTTAGAGTCCCACGTGCTACCAGCAGAAGAAAGCACACCCTCTTGCCCATATTAGTGGTACGGAAACCACTACTCCTGTGATAAACATGCACGTATTTTGATAAAAAAGGTCATGTTTATAGGGTCCATGTTAATCATGGTGGTAATTAACACAGCCCCACTTTACCTAGCCCATCTATGTGGTATTCACCATGTGCCCCACCCACATATGTGGTTATATTAATTCGTTATGTGGTGCTTAGCATCTATATATGGTGTTGAAATGTATGTCTAAGTACATGAAAAAAGGGCGTTGCCTAAGTCCGTGCTGGGGTACATTAACCCCCAGCCTGGATCTCTATAACAGGGTCCAGGGAATATCCTCGTTCAAACCAATTGTATCAGTCCGGAGCTTATAAATCCATTTTTGTTCCTTTAAGAGAATATGGATATAACGACATCATCCAGTAGTTCTTGCAACATAATTGTCTGGTAGGTTTAGAACATCAATAAAAACTAAACTTAAAAACACCAATCCCTCTCGATACAACAAGAGGGGACATAGATCCTCTATAAGATATCTTTAAGCTTCATACTTTGGTTGCTAACATCGTTATAACAAGGGAACTACTAGAATGGGCGATATGATGCCATCGTGTAGTCCCTACCGCGAGGGATCTGGCGAGATCTCGAGCGCAATACAGAGCGCTTTACATTCTAATATAGAATCATGGACACAACTAGAAAAACTGGCGCATGGCTTGAAAAATAATCGGAATTATACACTCACCCCCGATCTATCGCCAGGTTATACAGTTAAGAATTACTCATGTTAGTTATAACATCAGAACTACAATAATGGAGGGGACGATATCGTCTAGTAGTCCCGAGCGTGAGTTCTCGCGCAATTTCGAGCGCAAAGGAGTGCGCTGCATAATTTTCAAGAAATGGGTTGAAAACTAATGATCTGGTGTTTTGTGTGATAAAGAAGGTATGGACAGGTAACAGGGAATTATAGACCCGCTCTGGTTTTTCCCTATTTTATGATTGAGGCGGAGGGTTACAATACCAATACCCCCCGAAGATACTACTAAAGAGCAGATCCTCTACATGTCGGTACCTCCCCCAAGACTCAGATGGGAGCTTGAGGTACCGACGGAGAGGTGAGTTCACAGTTAACTATATTGATTTAGAGTCACAGTAAATAAGCATGGACAATACAGCTAAAATGAATGGTGTTGGTAGAGTCTATAGATTAATATTAGTCCCACTAAGAATATGCAATTAATCTTTAATAATACAACTCTGTGTTAGATGGAATACCTGGGAGACTTGGAGGCTGGGCACACATAGTTTGAGTGCCGGAATCTCCTCATATGTTGTTCTCTAGATATAAGTGGATTTGCTGTACAGGAATGGCTCTGGGCATTTTAAAAGGCTGTGTAACTACGCTTTATGGTGCTCTCTCTTTCTGTTTTACTTCTTATATCGTTGTAGTGCGGGGCCTCGTAGAACCTGAGTAAGGTCCAGGTGAGGTCAATTCCCCTACCATGAAGGGTGAGCATGAATACATTATTTTTCCTCTAATTGTTTTTGGTGAAACACATTGTTTAGGTGAATGACACAGTAAGTTTACAATTAACTACTATACATTTTCCTCCATAGAAATCGTATTCCCCAATTGACATGGAGGGTTAATGTCTTCGGTTGTTACAGGTTGTATCGTATTCAACTGTTATACTTACTTTTCCCAGTTTGGTGGTGGTGGTGTTCCTTTTTGTTTCATTATTACTAAGTGCAACTATTGAAAGAACAGAGGCCCTGACGAATGCCATGGGATTAAATGCCCGTTAGACAGAAACATGTTGGCCCGTTATAAGACAGATATTTGTTGACTGTCTCTCTTGCACTGCTCTAGGTTTTTAATAAGGAGGTGCTGTTCGGCCGCATAATAAAGTTGCTAGTAGGAGGACACACCATCCTATTTTAAAGTCACTATTTTCGTTGCACTATTACTCACTTAACCATCAAAGATCAGCCATCATTGACGGTTCGTTTGTGTTGGTGGACCAAATCCCTTACCAGCAACAAATGGTGTGGCGTGTGATGTCCCAATGATCAGGGGACTAGCCTAACTTACACCTGGGTTTGGCCAGATGATAGGACTGATCACCAAGTCAATTTGATGGTAGCCCATTGCTAAATGTTTTGGATTTGTCGACCATTTGTGAATGATCTGTACTGTGTTGGTTTTTCCTATTAACATGGGGGCAGATGTATCATCCGTTTTTTTTGTCGCAAACGCTGCGATTTGGAAAATAGCAGCGTTTGCGACAAAAAAACGGGATTTGGAATGTATTATGCAAAAAGCCTCTCAATATTAAGGAATCGCAAATTTAGCTATTCCTTAATATTGCGAGGCTTTTAAGAAATGGCAAATTGCGATTTCTTATTTGAAATGTATTAAGCATTTCAGTGTTGCGATTTTTGACTAAGAATTCGCAAATTACCACCAACTTGTAGTTGGTGGTAATTGGCGAATTCTTTTCAAAATGCACTTTTTAAAAATTCTAAAGGTGCCATATGACGCTCATACATGCCCTTAGGGCATGTATGTGCGCCATATGCACACACATGTCACATTCAGGGGTGCAGCAGGGTGTCCTTAAGACACCCTTGAAATTATTCTCAATTTGCGATTAGCAAATTGCTAATCGCTAATTGAGAATCATTTCACATTCTCTGCACTCTGGTGAAACTAAGTATGCACAACTGACTGAGTAAAATAGCTGTCTATTGTTTTCACATGACTCTAGAGATACACTCTTATTCTGAGGGAGCAAAGTTGTCATGTTTTATGGTTGTCAGAAGCTAATCCCTTCTTGTCTATCCAGGGAGGTTAGACCCCTCCTCGTTTATTCGAGAAAGTTTCTAGTGACCTCTGAGCTAGCTGGCAATCCTTAAGTCTAATATAGTCAGTAGAGACCTAGTCGACCTCAGTCCTACGTCTACACTGCTGAGTATATTATTCCAATGCGCAGAGCCTATTGGGAATATAGGAACTACACTACAGTCTAATTCCACATTTTTTTAAGAAAAATAAAGTGAAGTGAATCTCCACCCATGCCTGGCAACCAAATAGAACAACAATTCTATGTTTGGTGGCGCTCATGCAAATGCCCAGTATGAGCAGTTTCCATGATCCGTTTCTGGAAACACATGGGAGGAATACACTTGTCAACTCTCACAAGTACACCATCTTCCACAGATAACTCATCAGCAAGCTAACAAAAGAGCTGCAAATTCGAACTAACAGATTTCTCACAAAGTCAATCGCCTTGCCACAAAACCAATAACATCCTGCAAAATGTTATCCTCATTAACCTCCTTACACAATGCACTCATGCTGTCCCAAGCAACACGATCCTTAATGTTGGCAATGATACATTACTCATTATCATCACACTCCTCGTTCAGTTCATCCACTGGTAACCTCGACAAACAGTCAGCCTTAATGTTTTTGCCACCAGCAATATAAATAATGTGAAAGATGAATTCCAGCAGTTTAACTGTAAATCTAGCCAATTGAGCAGTAGATTTCTTTCTTTTTTATTTTTTCACCAGACAAAATATCACTCAGAGGTCGATGATCTGTGCATAACCAAATGATCTACCCACAAAGATGGCTTGAACGTTTCAACTTTTTATGTACAGGCAAGGATTTAAGTTTCAAAAACCGAATACCCAGATTCAACTTCCATTAAACAAGCCCACAGTGACTTCTTTGGTGCCATCCCACTACAACAAAACAGCCCCAATACCACAAGCACTAGCATCCACTTTGACAAAATGTTCACGTCTCTCAGAATAAGCTAGTGAATCTGGCGCCAATACAATGCTGCGTTTTATGAGTTTCAAGCTTTCTTGACACAGTGGTGACCACAAAAAATCTGAATTACGCTTGAGTAGATCTCCTCAATGACATTCAGTCAAATTAGCATAATCCTTTATGAATTTGCAAAAAACTTGCACATTCCAAGGAAAGAGTAACTGTTCATTATTACATAGGTGTGGTGCTTTCACTATATCATCAACCATTCCCGGTTTGGGTTTAACTCTTTCAACAGAAAACACATGCCCTTAGCTCTTCACTTCATCCACACAAAAAAACACATTTATCCTTTCTCAACCTGACCCCATTTTTCAATAATACACATAACACATTTCTCAAAACAGTGTTATTCTCTTCAATGGTATCTGCAAAGATCAAAATATCATCCTGGGATACTACAACATTGTTAACCCTTTCAACATTTTAATCATTACTTTTTGAAAACCATAAGCAGCTTAAGCCAGCCCAAATGGCATCTTACAAAACTAGGAACCTGCCAGGAAGAGTTACAAATGCGGTAAAATGGTGTGAATTCTCATCTAAAACCACCTGATGATATGCTGCTTTGAGGTCTACTTTGGTAAACCACCTAGTCGGACCAACAGCAATGAGATCCTTGATCCATGGCAGAGGAAAATTCTCTACACATCATGTCATATGCTATTATTCGGGTGTAATATACAGCCATATAAGCAATAAAAAGAAGGCATAATAAAATACAAAACAGGCAGCATATACCAGCAGTTAAAACAATGGAAAGACGTAAAACGACAGACAAGATTATATATTCACAATTTTGTTAAAAAAAGAACAGGGACAAGTGCATTGTGCAATTCAGATTTCCTGTTTCCCATTATTTAAACAGTACTATAAAATGTTAAAATAAAGTGCATCGTGCCGTTTACATTAATGATGCCGTAACATTTTCCATATTAACAGTCAATGGTTCAGGAGCGGTTAGCCGTGCCCTCTCAGTTGTCAGACTACAATAAATTTCCTAATAGCAATAGAATGTAATAAATGAGATGCTACATGGAAACATAATCCTGGGTTGTCCAAAGAGATCAACAAATTAATTGCAGTTTTTGTCGATCTTACATTATGCATTAAAAAGATAGGTTTTAAATAAAATTTCCTTAAAAAAAGATAACATTTGCAGAATAATAAGAAATGGCAACAACTTTGTCGTGATGTATTGTCACAAGGACAGACGGCAGAAGAATACTTTTTCACGACTGGGAATGCGACAAGATGATGGGCGATACCCAGCCGAAGACGAGTCAAAACAAAACAATGAGATGGCTTAGAGGCAAAAGTTAAATAATCCTGATAACCATCATTAAGACCCAATTGCTGATAGAACATAAAAGTTGGATGGTCCCCAATAGCTCTCAAACAGGTCTTTACTTTATATGTGAGAAAAGAGGTTTTCATCTCTGATTTAGCAATTGAGAAAGCATAATCTAGTTCAGTCTGTGCATCATAATTAAAAAGGAGGCCATACCATTAGTGGATGTAATTTAGCCATAGAATTTTAAGGCAGTTATCTAATCTCATACAGTCCTTAATTATTGATTGGGTAAAAAGGGTCTCATTCTTAGCCCAAATAGATCTCCATAGGAGAAGCGTGCGAAGGGCAGCGAGATCAGTAATGTAATTAATACCCACTTCACCGTGTATAAGTTCTGTTGAAGCTGATTGTGGGAGACATAAAAGAGGTTTAAGAAAAGTATTTTCATCCTGCTGTAATAAATCAAATTGTCCCCATACCCCTGCACCGTAGAGGGCAGAGGTAACACATCTTGCATTAAAGATAGTTACCATGTCCTCGATGCGACGGTTACCCAATTTCGTCGCAAATCTAAAAATCCCGTTGGTGTTCCTAATCATCTTGAAGCGTATATTTTCATGTTCACATGCCCATCTCCCCTTGCCTGCAAAAGTAATGCCTAAATAACAGAAAGATTTTACCACTTATATTTTTGTGTTTTTTTATATAAAAAGAACTATTGGTTTTAGGCTTTATGCCACAGGCCATAACAAATGTCTTTGTTTTGTTAATTAAAAGTTTCCTGTTGTCAATAAATAAAACAAACTCATCAATCAGACGTTGCAATCCAATGGGTGTACGTGACATTAATACAGCATCATCTGCATATAGTAGAATGGGTATGGCACTTCCCTCGACCATTGGGGAGTACGCAGGCACCAATCTCAGGGCTACATCCACATGATTAATAAATAAAGAAAATAATAAAGGCGCCAGGACGTAACCCTGGCAGATTCCCCTTCTGATCCTGAAGGATGGTATACATTCTCCCTTATAGCTGCACTGTCAGTCCGAATTACCAGAATCTCTGAGTGTTTGAATCACATGGAGACAGCATGTTTGAACAGAAGGTGAACACTATGGGGCAGATGTATCAAGATACCATTTAGCGATTCCTAAATAGCCATTTTTAAGGAATCGCTATTTAGAAATTGCAAAATGGTATGTATGTAGACGGGCGTTTTCAATAAAAGGGTGTAATTTATTGAACAGTCTTCTTTCTCATGCAAGAGAAATGAATTGCCATGATTGCAATACTTAATATAAAGTGAAGTGCGTACAGTAAAAGGAGTATTATGAAATAATACTGTAAAAGCATTGATATGGTTTTTTAGCAATAAGATACTTAAAATGGATAAAATATATACATACATATATACATTGACTAACGTACTCAACTGGTGCTTCTAAATACGCTTACCCCGGTGTACCTGACCTAAGCCTAATACGTGGGAAGGAGTAAGTAAGTAGCAGTTTAAGTTAAGTTGGTTTTGCCAAGAATCTGACTCAAGAATTCTGTTTAAGGGTTTAGTCAGCTCCGTACCTTGGTAATAGAATGTAGGAGGTCTGGTATCTCTTTCCTCAGAACTCGATACTCCATCATCCCGCAAGGGTAGGCTGGAAATGCCGGAGCTGGATTTTCTCGGCTGGAGAAAAGGACATCGTCTTTCTCAGCGCGTCAAAGAGGAGGGGCAGCGTCCGTGGGCTCTCGCATCAGCTGGGCTCTCGGGCAAGTAGATAGCTGCTCTGCTCCAAAACCACCACCGTGTGTTTGCTTAAGGCAACGTTGGTATATTTATACCTGAAAGGTGCCGGGTTTGACGTAAGGTTGGACATAAGACGTCAATAAAGATGTCACTAAGAACTGGCTGTTCTTACAGTGCTTTACAGGAGTTCTAGGACGAAATCAAAACAAAAGCAAACAGGGGTTTCCCAGGTTGCAGGAGGTTTGGTTTGTTTAGAGAACTCGTTGTGCTTTCTAGGAGTCTGGGGAGGTAGCCTTGCTTTGATATTATTGATTATAACCGTACAAGGGCATGAAATAGAAATATCGATTCAGGTTCCTAGATAAAAACACAATACTCACTCCACGATCTGATGTCCATCATTACTAAAAACTAAGCAATAGTAAACATGTAAAGGTGCATGTGTATTCCAACCCACCCCAAAATACATTCTTGCATTCGAAATGGTGTATACGAAATACACGAAAAATGATTATTGGTACTGTACGTTCTTTAACCACATCGCTGCTGTGGTTATTTTTCCCCTGTGCTGGAAACAGCTATTCTCCTATATTCATGACGAGCTCAGCTCGTCATCAGCACAGCTCAACTGTGCCTCATGACGAGCTGAGCTCATCATGAGCATGGAAGGGGTTAAGCAAGGGAACCATTCAGTTAAACATGCTTATATATTAGCTGAACGATTTGCGAAAATTACACATGAAATGGCTCTTAATACAGAAAAGAAGGTCGAGACCATTCCATCATATATAAATACAGTTGCTGTAAATGTGCTAGAGGCTAAGGTAATATGTTGTCTCTTATAGTTCCTAAAAATAGATGCTCTGTTCTTTAAGAATAGTTCTACTTTAAGCAGAGTACATGTGCCAGAAAAAGGTAAATATTTTGGAAGTTGAAAAAAAATAATTTCGCTTTCAGGGGAAACAATAGTTCCAAATGTTTTCAGTAGCTTTTGTTTATCAAAGCTGAAGGCCGAATTCAGAGTTCAGGGGAACGCTGTGTGCTCGTTGCTTAAAAAGTTATCCTTTTTGTTCAGGGGAGAACATCATTTCAGACAGATGTGCAAAAAAACAGTCTACAGCTTCAGGTGAAAGTTCGACTAGGTTCGAAAATGCCGAAATAGTGCAGTTTTCTGCGTGATTGCTATCATCGATGTTTGGATCAGCAATGCTCACAGAAGGTTGTACCTGGGTGATGCTGCTCTCATCTCGTACTTCACAGCCACCTAATCGTAGTGGTGAAGTCTCAACGAATGCCGTCATCAGAATCGGTAGCCTCTGGGGACAACACGATGCATGAGCCGTTACAGGACTTAGCAAAGTATCGATATCCATTGGTACTGCTGATTGTAGTGTAAGACAAGTGTCCAACACGCATTCTTCTCCGCATAGCAGACATCGAAGCACAGGTAGGATGCAATTTTGCCAGATAGGTCTGAATGAAATAAACCAGGTCATGTTCAGATCTCCAAGGACTTTAGTTATGTGGTCCCGATAGCGTATAGCTAGGATCGTTTCTTCCATTGTTGCTGGAGTCTTGTCTGCGACTTGGCTTGCCATATCGGAACAGAAGGATCAGAAATAGAATACCTGCTACGAGTCCCAAAAGTAGTGGTAGGCCGCCAAAGACAGAATGGACAAAATTGGGAAAGATGCCCAGAACTGCTTCGAAGGGTGTTAACAGTCTCGGAAAAATTGTCTTAAATATATGTGGGATACCACTGGCATCAGACATATTTAGGATTTGGCTTAGTATTTCTACGAAATGCACGGGGCAATTTGTTGATAAAAGGGTATGTATCCCAGCCGTTGTCCTTGCAACCAGAAGATCATACGTTTCTTTTGATGACGTTAAAGGCACTGTTGTCTGCAAAAGAACAGACTTCATTCTGCTTAAAGTATCAATTCGAATAGAAGAGATATTTAGGGAAGGCCACATTTTTGCCTCCGTGTCTGGAGTGCTTCTTGGATACAATACTTGCATACAGCAAGTGACCATGGAACTAACGCTTACGAGATAGGCTTTCTCTGGCACCATGCCACAACAGCTGTGGTCCCTTATTAGAATGTAACTCCCGTTAGAAAGTTGTCTAAAGAATGGCTCTATTTGTGTTGCAGGTGTGCCATGCTTGTGGCATGAAAGGTTATTTGAAGTCCCCTCACAGGCTCCATGCAAATTATTACCTTGGCACAGAAGTATACCGCTCAGTGATCGTTTACAATTGTTGCCACTAAGAAATTCATTCTGTTCTTTTTCACTATAACATGTGTGTGTGTAAGGTAATTTCCATGATGACATAATGTAACCTTTACCCAACCTTTCATACTGGCCTGGTGGTATATACACTTGGCAATTTTTAAATTGGAAAGCTGTTATCGGCATTGTGATTATTCCGTGTATTATCCATTCAATGACTTGTCTTTCTGACATTGTCAATGGTAATCTCTCAAGTTTTTCAATGCTCAGAATCGTATAGTCTGGTCCTTTTTGTGCCAAATTGATTTGTTTATCAGTAAGGTTAAAGATAGAGAATAATGACGTTGTGTTTATTAAACGCCAAGGCACGTAGCCTGAACGCAGATTTTGCAACGTCCAGCCAAGCTGTACAATAGAACGTAATTGAGACTGACCGTGTTGTAACATTAGTAAGTCTTGTTCTATTATATCAATAGCAGATGATACAATACTGTCCAGTGAATATATTCTGGAGGACAGAGTCATTAACCCATTGTCCACAACAGAAAGTGATTTTTCCAAATTAATACGATCAATTTCTCGTATTTTTTTCCTGTTTCAATTTGCATTATTTTCCATGACGTTTTTGACGCTGTTTGCGTGGTCCCATAATGAAATCACGCAAGTCAGCACCGTCTTTAAGTAAGGTCAAGTGTTGCTTAATTTCAACCAGTGTGGATTTTTCAAGCCACTCAAGGCATAGTTTCCCTACACTGTAAGTTGTTACTATCCCTGGATGTTGTCTCTGGGAGTATCTAGGGTCTGGTCTGGTCATTTTGAACCCCTGAATTTTGTTTAGGAATCTATGGAGAAGTGTGGCTCAATGGTTAGAGCGGCAGACCCTGATGCAGAGGTCTAGCCCGGGACCAGGGTTCGGTTCCCCGCCTCGGCGGGTCTTGGGCTCAAAAATTCCACAGACCTGATAATTCTCACCTCGGTGCCTCTTCTAACCATAGAGTCCCACACTGCAACTCTGGGCAATAGCTTGCTTAATCTCCACAATGGCCCCCACAACGCTAAGGATGCCTGGCCTCCACCCTGGGGGTGCCCAGGAGTGGACGCCTCACAGGTAAAACCAGGACGGGTTCCACAGCAGTATTCAAAGCGCCTTGAGACCCTTGCGGGTGAATAGTGCGCTATACAAGTATAAATTTACATTACATCTTGACAGTTATTTGTGTCTGTTGGCCAGATCAACCATTCTTTCCAATCAGGATGTGTTCTGTTTTGGTGTATAATATGGGATACGTCTATCTCAACATCTGTAGTGCTATTACTGTCAGGTGTTGGCTTTGGAATAGACGGTTTGTTTAAGTCTTTAATCTTAGCTAGGCCAAGACAAGTAGTCTGTTGAATGGTGTCATTCAAGAATATTATTTGTTCTGGGATCATGCAGGCTCTAAATAATGCTTCTAAACCCTGGACCTGCCAATTTTTGGTACCCCAGATGGTTTTTGTTTCAATGTTGTTTTTCTAAAAATCAAAACCAAATGTATTCATTTTTTCATACAATGTTTCCGAATAGATTAATTTAGTGTTTGTCAGCATTGTTTTTATCCCTGTCTTATTTAACAGTTTGAAGTAAAACGTTTCTGCATCACTTGTGTTAAACCCTGAGAAGTATGGGAATTTCTCATAAGATGTTTTCGAGCTGCTTTTAGGTGGAGTTGCACAATGTTCCCATTGATTATAATTAAAAACATTTCTAGGTTGTGCGGATTTATGCAAATAATGGTGTGCAAAGTGATTGTAGCAGTACATTTGTTCTTAATTCGATGAACCCTGTAAGTAATCATGTTCTGTAAATTTTGCTGACATTATAAATCTGACATCATATTATTTATGCTTTCAAAGTCCCAATCATCAGAGAATGTACTAGATTTTACAAAGTCACTTAATGAAACCTTGAACTGATGTGGATATTTCAAGAGTTCAACCGGGCCATAGATTTCGTAATCCGTTTTGTCCCAAGCTACCCCACTGGGTATTGGAATGGCTGTGACATTCACTGATGATAGTTCTCTTTTCTCGATGTGAGATGACTTGTGTGGCTTTAGGACCAAGTTGCTGTTCTGACTTGCTGTGTCCATTGTACTGTATTTTCCCTCAATGAATTTTCCCCAACAAAGAACCATGATGAGCCAAAGCAGGAGGAAAAGTATACCTAACACAATCCAAAATTCAATCCATGGAGAAATCAGATAGGTTTCTTTGAGTTGATGAAAGAGTTCAGTTACTTTGTCTTTGAAAGTTTTTGTTGCTGGCGTTTCATCAGGTTCGCTTGGATCTTCAGAAAAGTTGTCGAAATTGATGAAGTAGCCAGATGCAGTTCTGTCAATTGTTGGAATCGCTTCCGGATTTTCATTTACTTTTGGATTTTTTCTTTCATTAGCATAGTCTGAGGCTACATCGTCGTAGACCGGTGTTTCTTGACGAACTGTTGCAATTTGGGTTTCAAGAGGCACAAGTTCCATGGCATTGTTGCATAGTCCTTTTTTATTCATTGCAGGTTTATCAAATGTGATTAGTCTCTCAGTTTGAACCTCTTGTATTGTAGCAAATTTTGGTACTCTGCTATTTCTTGGGAGTCCACTGGGCCTACTACTTATTATTGGCCACATGATTGTGGTTTTACCAGGTCGATGGATACAACTCGGTTCTCCTTTTTACCAGCAAGGGGCGGTAGTACAACTGATCTTGTTCCGCTGACAGCTAAGACAGGTACTGCTTTTCTGTAAGAAGGCCCAAATTCCTTCTTCACCGCGATCTTCTCTCTGACCAGATCCCCAATCTTTGGAATCCAGACAGGCCTTGCTGGGACAGGTGGTTTATCTACAGTGGCTTCTGGCTGTTGCTTTAACTTTGTGTTGCTCAGGGCTTTTCTTGTTTCATTTAAGTCCTGTAAAACAGCCAAACAGTCTTTGATATCAAAGCATTTTTCTTTTACCACTGAAGTTTGACTATCTAAGTCCTGAATATGCATTCTAGTACCGAACAATAGTTCGTACGGGCTAAAACCTTTTAGAGAATTTCTTGGCAGGTTATTAAGACTACGTTGGACACTTGTTAAATGTTGGACCCACCCATCACCCGAACCTAATACCCTCGCCGTTATAGATTGTTTTATGTCCCGGTTTTTTCTTTCCACAATCCCATTTCCCTCAGGATGGAAGGGACAAGAGTACCGCAATGCAATGCCCATGCTGGTCATGGCCTCCTTATAAGCCCGAGAGCTAAAAGCAGGACCCTGATCAGAATGTAGCATGCCAATTGTTTATGTGCCGATAAAGACTCGCAAATCTTTTATAACAGTTCTGGCGTCAGCCGAGCGCTGGTGTCTGTATTTTTAAGTGAATCTAGTCTTTTAAAGCAATTAATGGGACGCAGTGTTTTACGCATAGATAGCCTTTATGCTAACTACAAGAAGGGGAATGGCAATACTCCGGTCGGTTCGCTACTGCGATCTCTGTTGCAGTTTGGACAACTTTTTGCAAATTTGTAATGTTGCAGGCTCATCCCCGGCCACCTGTATTCTGATTGTAATTCTTCCAGAGATTTCTTGATCTCTTGGTGCCTTAGACCCAATCCCATGTGTGCGTCTGCTACTAAGAAGATTCTCCTGTTCCTGTTTGGAATTACTCTATCCCCCACTCCAGGGATTCGAGCAAAAGGAACGGAGTTTGCATCAATTATGTATGTATAATTGAGTGGATAGTTCACGGGTAGTGCTGCACAGTCGCCTTTTGAAGACGTTTTTACCGCCAGCATGGTTTCCCCGTCTATGTATTTTTCTGAACGCTTTTTTCTGGCTACGGAAGCCGGTTTAGTTGCTTCCGCTTTGGCTGTGTAAGCCAATGAATTCCCTGCAGCGTGAACGCCATCACGCTGATGACTCAGTGTATGTTTCACGTGAGTCTTTCGTAGTTCTTTCTGCAAAAGAACTACCTGTTCCCAAAACGTTTTATGCTTGATTGTGGCACCTGTGTTATCTTTGTAACCGTTTTGAACCCGGGTCTGCAAGTCATTATTGTAAGATTTGACGCAGAAATGCGAATCGCACACTATTAGTGTCGGGAATTCACGATCGGCATTTTCAAGCGCCATCTTTAAAGATCTGATTTCAGCTCGCTGAGCCGAACAGTTTCTTAATGATTCAGTTTTTGTTATTTTTGTTCTGAATTTACCACAGAGCCAGCGACCTTTAACAATCGCGCATGCTGCATTGTAGGATTTATTATCCACATCGTAGTGTTGTGCAGATCTATCCATATAGATTACACAAGAGTACTGTTGGAGAGGCAGAATTTCGATTGGCAGAGGATATTCTTCTTCATATTTTAGATCTTTCAGTTTTTTCATGTTCGGGTCAAAATAGTATTTCACGTCTTCTGCAGCAAGAGAATTTTCCCACTGTATCCATTTTGCATCTAATGCCACCGTTTTTAGATTAACTGGGCTTAGTAATGCCTCAAGGGCTGATTCTGCTGTATAAACAGTTATTCTTTTGCCTTGGGCTTGTGCTCTTTCTTTTGCTACAGCAGTTTGAACCGCATATGCAATATTTTCTGTAAGACTGAATGTTTTTGCTTGTGTGTACAAATGTGATTTGTAAGCTATTGGTACCGTTTCTCCCTCATTAGAGGTCAGGTACGTAAATCCGCATCTTCCTGGGATGACTCGGATTACAAGGTTGCGTGTGTTGTTGCGAGTTTGTAATTTTGTTTTAGCTAACATGTGTGTTTCCAATGATCTCAAAATTTCTGTGTGTTTCTGAGTCCAATTTATTGGTTTAAAATCAGGTTTTATTAATTCATAGAGAGGTTTAACCCTCTCTGCATAATTTAGAATGTAAGTTCTTCCGAAATTCAGGAAACCTAGTATTGATTGTAAGTTCTTCAGCGTTTTTGGTGCTTGGAGTACAGCGCACTTCTCTAAGAAGTTGTCTGCTAGGCTTTTGCCTTCACTTGATAATTCATATCCTAAAAACAGGACAGTTAGATGGGCAATTCTGGACTTTTTAAAGTTGAATTTGTAACCCTCTGCTGCGAACCCAAGTATTATGGTGTTCACTCTTTTCAAGTGAGTATCCAGGTCATCATCTGTGAGATAGATGTCATCGACATAAGATAATGCCTCATCATCATATATTTGTAGTAACTCTGTTACCCTTGCTGAGAATAATCCTGGGCTATTCTTGAATCCCTGTGGGAGTCTACAGAAATTTTTCTGTGACCCCATTACTGAGAAAGCGGTCAAATACCTGCTTTCAGGTGCATTGTTTTGACAAAAGAATCCATTAGAGATTTCTAACGTTTTGTATTTTTTGCGCACGATGTTATTCATTAGTGCTGCACTGTGTGAGTTTTGTACTGCAAATGTCTTGCAACATGAGTTAAGGTGTCTGTAGTCCAAGACTAGACGATATGACTCATCTGGTTTGGAGACAGGAAACAAAGGATTGTTCATTTGAGAGGTGCATGTTTCAATCACCCCTTGATATTCAAGTTGATCTAAGATCTCCCTGACTTGTTTTTTAGCTTCTTGCTTAATTGGGTACTGCCTTTGTGCAGTGGGTTGACATTTTAACTGGATTTTGTGAGGAGGGGAGTCCTCATCCCATCCTACATGATTTTTATATAATGCAGGAACTTGGATACTGCCCATTTTCTTGCATATGTGTATTTTCTATGAATTGGAATATGATTTGAGAAGGCAGGAATAATCATTTCTTCGCCATGAGGGCACTCCCTGACAAACTCTGGTGGCCAGTCTCTCTCAGCTAACAGGATGTCATAGCCTTTTGAAAGGTTATCACAAAACAGACCCCTTACTTTCCTGGTCTTATCTCCCTCTATACGCAATGTTATTTCGTATATTTTATGAAGTTTGCTAACTCTGGTATCTGCAGTTTCCACCTGAATGTATTCATTCGTGTCCACTGTCTCCAGATGATTCATCAGGATCTTGCGAGCTATTGTCACTTCTGCTGCGCTGTCTAGCATTGTCTGTGCCCACTCTCCGTTTTTCAGCTGTGTCCTCAGTATCCTCTGCATGTTTGATTATTTTAATACTGGCTACCTTCTTTCTTGGAAATTGTAATTTTTTACTTTGAGCAGGTTTCTTGTCTTTGGACTTGACGTGCTCTTCCCTGTGTTCTGACCGTCCTCTTCTTTCCGATTTCTGCGAGGAAGTCTGAAAAGATCGAGAGGGACGTGTATCAATATCTTTATATCTATCAGGTTTTTTCAAATTATCCCTATTTCTAAGGTTGTATCTTTTCTCAGAGGGCTCCCTCTGGGGAGACTTGTGTCCTTGCTTCTGAGATCTTTCTCTCCGCCGAGGAGACCTTCCTCTGGACTGGAATCTATTTTCTTTGGGAGTGGATTGTTTATTTCCATCCCAGCTCTTTTTTGGAGTGTTCAGATTATTTTTAATAAATATCTTTTCAGGATTTTCAGTTAGTTTGGGTTTTACTGGTTTCCCACCCAAACTATCTCTACCTAGTTCTTCATAGGATTTTTCTATGATTCTAGCAAGTTCAGTTGGTTTGTCTGCTATATCTGTTTCTTTCAATTTCTGGCGGATCGCCACAGATGCTGCTTCTCATTTTATGTTGGCTAATAATATAGCCGAGACCTGCTTGAAGTCTTTCAGTAATTTCATACCCAGAGTTAAAGCAGGTTCTGGACCGTATTCATTTTGAATCTGTCTTAGTACATCTGGTATTACCGCCATGGACGGAACACCATGTATTTTTGTGTAAATGGAAGCAAAGACTGAGCCCCAAGTGTCAGAGTCCTCCACAGGTGGTGCGATCCCCATTGGAAGACAGATAGTCAGAATTCTGTGTTTCTCAGTAGGAGTAGTATCTGGAAATACTGCCTCTATTTGAGTTATTTTTTGTGCTAGCCAGAATGGAATTTGTTCCAGTTTTACGGATGTTTTACCAAGACACGATTGTATGTTCTGTGGTGTAATTTTGTTTGTGTTCCCCTGGTGAGGGGTCAGCTATGGAATGTTAATAGCTGGTTGGACTGTTGAAGTCCCCATTACATATTGGACTAATTGTCTATGTATTTTAATTAGTACTTTTAGCTGGGCTAAAAGTTCCTGGTCTGACATTTTTTCGATGTCTGGATGTGGTGTGTAGCTGGCTAGAACCGGCCACGTTGCTCCTGGTCTACCTAGTGGACCGAGCATGGTGATGTGATTATTATGTTTTAGGGCGCCATTAAACCAGAGCAGGTGCTCTTTGTAATTTAGTGGAATTTCAATCTCTTCGAAAGGAGTGTATTCCTCCGGAGGTTCCTCTATTTTATAATAGTGGTAGTTGTGTGTCACAGCATTTGCTGCTGGAAAATGTATCCATGAATAGAATTCCTCTGTCTGCCGATATTCGTGGGCATCTACCACAAATATGACTGTACCACCTCGCGATGTCAGTCCATTTTCAAAAAGTTTTATAGTTATAGCTCTTCTTATGTTGATCGGAATGAGTATAGCATCCGGGTCATTCTGTTGGAGAGTTGTGTCATTCAACAACTGTTGAGACGCTGTAGCATCTCTTTCTTCGTCTCCTTCAGGCATTTTACTGACAGAAACTTTTTTTGTTGCAGATCAAGTTTCAAGGAAACAAAGATTAGGTGCACAATATTTTGGAACACTGTATCCTTTAACGTTGACTATACCAAAAACTATACATAGGAATCTCTTCCTACTAATTTCACGCGGATTTTTAGCCTTTCACCCACTCCAGACGTCTTTTGGAGTATTTACGGGAAAAATGGTCTGTGTGAAAAAGCACGACTGAGTTACTCTAATGTCTTGCGTTAGATTTATCGCCTTACCAAACGTTGGGCGCCATGTAGTGGAGTTCCTATATTCCCAATAGGCTCTGCGCATTGGAATAATATACTCAGCAGTGTAGACGTAGGACTGAGGTCGACTAGGACTCTACTGACTATATTAGACTTAAGGTTTTCCAGCTAGAAACTTTCCCGAATAAACGAGGAGGGGTCTAACCTCCCTGGATAGACAAGAAGGGATTAGCTTCTGACAACCATAAAACATGACAACTTTGCTCCGTCAGAATAAGAGTGTATCTCTAGAGTCGTGTGAAAACAATAGACAGCTATTTTACTCAGTCAGTTGTGCATACTTAGTTTCACCAGAGTGCAGAGAAAAGAGAGACGGGCGTTTTCAATAAAAGGGTGTAATTTATTGAACAGTCTTCTTTCTCATGCAAGAGAAATGAATTGCCATGATTGCAATACTTAATATAAAGTAAAGTGTGTACAGTAAAAGGAGTATTATGAAATAATACTGTAAAAGCATTGATATGGTTTTTTAGCCATAAGATACTTAAAATGGATAAAATATATACCTACATATATACATTGACTAACGTACTAAACTGGTGCTTCTAAATACGCCTACACCGGTGTACCTGACCTAAGCCTAATACGTGGGAAGGAGTAAGTAAGTAGCAGTTTAAGTTAAGTTGGTTTTGCCAAGAATCTGACTCAAGAATTCTCTTTAAGGGTTTAGTCAGCTCCGTACCTTGGTAATAGAATGTAGGAGGTCTGGTATCTCTTTCTTCAGAACTCGATATTCCAGCAACCCGCAAGGGTAGGCTGGAAACGTTGGAGCTAGATTTTCTCGGCTGGAGAAAAGGACAGCGTCTTTCTCAGCACGTCAAAGAGGAGGGGCAGCGTCCGTGGGCTCTCGCATCAGCTGGGCTCTCGGGCAAGTAGATAGCTGCTCTGCTCCAAAACCACCACCGTGTGTTTGCTTAAGGCAACGTTGGTATATTTATACCTGAAAGGTGCCGGGTTTGACGTAAGGTTGGACATAAGACGTCAATAAAGATGTCACTAAGAACTGGCTGTTCTTACAGTGCTTTACAGGAGTTCTAGGACGAAATCAAAACAAAAGCAAACGGGGATTTCCCAGGTTGCTGGAGGTTTGGTTTGTTTAGAGAACTCGTTGTGCTTTCTAGGAGTCTGGGGAGGTAGCCTTGCTTAATATGACTGCATGGGCTACAGCTAAAATGGATATGATTCCTATGCCATTATAGGGATATTATTGATTATAACCGTACAAGGGCATGAAATAGAAATATCGATTCAGGTTCCCAGATAAAAACACAATAAGACATTCACGCATTCTGTTGTATTTTCCACAGTTCACTAGAAAAGTGGAAAGGTTTAACCAGGTGTTAGTGGAGTGCATACACAGATTGATCAAGTCTCATACTGAATGTGTAGAAGCGATCGGAGAGTTATTATGGGCTTATCGTACCACACCGCATTCTGTGACTGGTCGAATTCCCTTTGAGCTAATGAGTAGTAGGATGTTTGGTTTGTGTCTTTCTCCACTTTGGATGGATGCTATTGAGGGTCACAAGGCTTCAAGCTGTAGTGCCAGATTTGCTACTGAAGGTACCAGTAAAATACGTGTTGAAAATGATAGCAAGTTGAGAAGAAAAATACAGATGAACAAATCAAGAAAAATGTGTCTTGGGGATTGGGTCCGTATTAAAGATCCGTAATTGTTGAAAAAGGGGTCTTTTAGATTCCTAGATCCAACACAAGTTATGGAAACGCATGGTAATGCTGTACTTATTTCTTATAGTCAATGGTGAAATGTGTCGAGAGTGGCCAAATGTCTTTCTCCTGTTGAAGGGAGAGATGATGGTGGTGGTAAGTCTTTATGCCCTGGTCAGGGTATGCAAGTTTGCAGGAGTTCTAGCATAGAAAGAGTGCATTAGAAATCAGGGATTAAACCTGTTCTGCTTTTGATTTGCTTCTTGAAGTTGGGTGTTAATGTTGTTTTTAGGTGATTAGTTGGGTTGTTTTTTGTATTTTCTTTAGTGGAATGCCATACATATTGTGTTGTCTTAGTCTTCGTTGTGTGTGGAAGGGAGATATGTGGTATTCTCATTGTTATTGTTCACCTGACGTTTGGCTCATTATGCAATGATGTTTTCTATTGGCTATTTCAATATTCTATGTTTAGAATGTGATGTTTAGAATCAAATGAATTGGCGGTTGGCTGGTTCCTGGGCATTTTATGTAGTTGTATTCCTGTCTCCTGTGTCTTCTACAATAAATCCCTTTTGGACCTACATAACCATCTTATGGATGCTTACTATTGATCTTCACAGGTCTTCCTTTACTGTCCTTCTCCACACGCATGTTTGCTGTATAAGAAGCTGAGAGTGTTTCAGATGCTGCACACCGGCATGTTAACACAGTAAATTATGTTAATCTCTTAAAACTTTAATTAAAAAACTTCTTAACTATTTAGATCTGTTTCTTCGTGTTTTTGATAGACACAACTTTTCATACACCGGATTGATATAGCAACGGACTCTACTTTCAGCTGAAAGGTGTACGTTGGTTTGATCATAAAAGAATATATGCATACAAACACACACAAACACTAAAATGTCTACTTTAACTTCTTTCACACGGTGACACTTCACCGACTTTCTATAAAAGCAAAACCTGATGCATTGTCAATGCTTATTATTTTGGTTGTATTCAAGTTTTGTGGTGTTTTCTGATTTTTCATGATTATAAATCATCAGATGAAACATGTTTCTTGCTTTTAATGAAAAGTATGTGGTGATGATGACAGTTTAAAATTTCATCACTGAATCTCTGTATATAAGTCTCCAGTAACAAAATGCAAGGGCCTGATTTGGAGTTGGGTGGTCCTGGGAATTCATACGATCTTTAGAGGAAATAGTCAGTCTGTTGGAGAATCCATTCATAAAACCAGTTTGGTGTAGAAAATCCAACATCTCAAGTCTCCTTCAAACTTAGCACTTCCTCAAGAATTGGAAAATGTATAATTATCAGTCAACTCCAAATCCAACCTAGAGTGGTTGTTCAGGGTTGGCAGACCGCTAAGATGTCGGAGACACTGCAGCCGCGGTCCACTTGCCAAATCTAGACCTTCCTACACAGAAAGTTCTTCCTGAGAAGAATGGGAGCGTGTTCAGTGACAATATTCAGTGCAGGCTGGTGGGTCTTCCTGCTCATCTCAGTATGAAATCAATCTATTTTTCGTTTTTCAAGGGTAAATGCTTAATGCGGGGGGTTTGTGTGTGAAAACATAAAATTCAATGTCACTTATGTGCTAGAGGTTTTATACCAGCACTTCTAGGGCAGGATTCTTATTGTCCTACACAAACATTTGTGCTGTCCATAATTAGGGGTGGGGGACTCTTCTGATACCATGAAGCTGGTACTCTTGCAATGACTACTCCTCTACTTTAGGAGTTCTGACAGTGGTCCCTACTGAGGTGCCGCTGTCCTAAAAGAAGCAGTTCCTACAACACTACATGAGGTAGGGGAACTACAAGTTGGGCAGATGAGCCATTTCGATTTTTAACTGAACGCTTGGTGCCAGCCTGCTTTAAAAAAAAACACATAGTCTCTCTTTGAAACACATGAGCTGATTCATGCTAGACGTTCCTGGAGAATTGAAGACAAGATCCGTATTGTTGCCTATTGCTAGCAGGTTTATTACTGAGCTGCTCTACAGCCCCCAAGACTATCTTGCCCATAAGCTGCAAATGTCTATCCTGTAGGTCAAGACAGCGGTGGAAATAAGTGGAATGCCAATGAGCGTTTTCTGGATTACTATAACTTCGAAGACCACGAAGAAGAGTCACACGTGAAATGGGAGGAATCACATTTTTCCTATATTGCTCGTCCAGGCCACAGGTAAGTTTGCAAAAAATGTGCCTTTGTTGTTTCATTTTTATGCTTTTGTCCTAAAATTGCTCGAGCAGGTAAACTATCATAAAGAATATCATTATGTGAGTTCCTATAATGCAAAAACGAAGCTCAAATGATTTCCTCCCTTCACACTTTGTAAATGTAAAAAAAATATTTCTTATTTCCATTCGAATAGTTGTCTCACTGACCAGTCATTCTTTAGGTGCGTGTTATGGTTAAAAAAAGTCACTAGGGGGCGTGGCCAAGATGGCGGAGCGGTAGGACGTTTTCTCCTTTCTCTCGGCTCCTGCCTGGCTGAATTCGGTGACCCTTAGCACCCAGAGGGGGCCAGGCAGCATCATACCTCCAGAGGAACCTGGGCCAAGCAAAGGTGCCCTCACCGGACAAACATTCCTAGCACCAACGCAGAGTCTGGGGCGCGCGAAGAGGCTGTGGGCGGGAACGAGACCGCACCAGACAGGCTCCTGTGGCCCTGGGCGGAAGGGGACAGCCGGAGATCGGGCAGCCCTGTAACCCGTAAGGTGATGCTCTGGGGTGGATTCTCCTCACTCCGGCAACTGTGGACTCCTGAGGGGACCTCGCTGGAGGAGAGCAACGAGGAACGGAGTCGGCCGAGGTGGGGCTGCAGCGAGGAGGCCCGGAGGCGCAGGCCTGAACTGAATACTGCACCTGGCCTCACCCAGAAGGAGCTGACGAGACCGCCATTTTTGGCACCCCCCTGAAACATCGCCCAGCACAAGAGACAGAACTGGCCTGAAGTACGAGACTGGGGCCTTCAGCTGCGAAGGTTGCTGCGGTGAGGACCAGGCCTTTCCCGAGGTGCTCTTTGCGGCCTACCCCAATCACCGCTTGTGGCAGGCGGAGAACTGCGACGGGGTGCAGAGGTTCCCTAGAAAACCCATAGAAGCGGGGTGCGGCAAGTGCGGCAGTCGCAGTGGGCTGCAGCGGAGTGTGGGCCCTGGGTGCTGTGAAGACGGCACGGTTAGTCCAGGTGCGTTTTGTGGCTAGTAGGGTGAGCCACCACTTGCCGGAACAGCTGCCCCTCCCCTCTAGAGTGTGCCCGTGGATGGTGATCTGAACGGAACCTCTGCATGAGCCAGTGTGAGCCTGGGCCCAGGCTCCTGCTTATCTTGGGACCTCCGGCCAGAAATGGAGAAGACCCTGCCAAGCACTGCAGAAGAAGATCCAGAGTGATCACAGTGAGTACACAATGCCTCAACAAAAGTGGCTTTAGATCTACGGCACGCTAAGGCCTAGGGGGAACAAGGCCCAAACAAGCAGAGGGAGGATCTGACTGCAAAGGGCCCTGGTTGGCAGCATCTGCGGGGCCGGGACCCCGTGGGATAGCAAAGCAGAAGATGACTGAACTAGTGGAGAGGGAGTGTCGGTCTGGACGAGATCGCTCTGTGCAACTGGGCCTCGACCGTGATTCGTAGGTCCCTATTGAGTCGAACGTCGAGACATCAGTATCAAAGCTGAGTGGTGGCAGGAGAGAGGGGGAGGTCTAGCACTAAGCGGACCTCAGAAATTAGGAGACACACTAGGCAGGCACTGGGTGAGGCACGTAAAAGTCCGAAGTACAAAGGCCCGGCCCTTAATCGCTGGAGGAGCTCCTTGATCTGCGACAGCAGCAGATATAAGGAGGTGCAACACGGCCCCGGAGGCACCCCCAATCAAGGCCACGGGCAGACTGAAGAAAAACAGATTGGTCAAAGATATGTTATTGAAAACGCCCCAATCCAACAACCTATCCAGCCAGGGGGCTGCTGCGGAGAAGGAAGGGGGGAGATGCGGAGAGTCCAGTCAGTCGCTCATTTTTGGAATCCCTCTTTTCCTCCTTGAGGGAAGATCGGGAGAGCTGTCTGCGGACCTCAGAGAGGAGCGATGGGACATAGACTCCCTGGAAGAGAGGGTTAACTCCTTAGAGGGCCATGAATCGAGCACAGCAGAAGAAATCAAGAGCCTCCAGCAGGAAGTCATTCGCCTACGGGAGCAAAACCTGGATCTCCAAACACACACGGAGGACCTGGAAAATAGGTCCCGTCGTAACAACATCTGCATCCGAGGTTATGCAACAGGGCTGGAGGACATTAACATCAAGGCTATGGTGGTGGACATGTTCTGTGCGTTCCTCAGAGAGCTGGAGGAGTTCTCCTTCAAGCTTGACCGCACACAAAGAGTAGGACCCCGACGAGGCAACTCCCCCCTCTGGCGGATATCTTAACCTGTGTCCATGACTAACAACTGAAAGAACAGATCCTACGAGCAGCCAGGGATGCACCCACCTTCAAATATAAACCTATTGAAAAGAAAAGCGTTCCGTCCTATCACTCTTCATCTGCGGTCAATTGGCGTGTCGTACTCCTGGGGCCACCCATTTAGACTGATCTTCCCCCTCAACGGTGAGCTCCGTCAAACCTGATCAGTTACTGTTAGAAATGGGATTTTTGGTAAGCTAGGGCCTGGGCCAAAGGTAGGCAAAAACCAACACTCTAGTCAGGATAAGGGAGTTACACGTCAAAAATAACCCCTGCTCACCCCCTTGGTAGCTTGGTACGAGCAGCCAGGCTTATCTTAGAGGCAGTGTGTAAAGCATTTGCATATAACCAACAGTAATACAGTGTACGCACTACAAAAGCACACCAAACCAGTTTAGAAAAATATCCAATATTTTTATATAATTAAACAAGACCAAATACACAATACGATACTTAAAAGCTCACAGTTCAAAAATACGTTGATTAAAAAGAGTTCCTTGTGTGGATTGCTCCGTTCGGGCTACCACGGCGTCATGAACACACAGATCCAAAAACAGTTCTGGCTGACCGCGGGGTCGCAGGCCAGCTACGGTGTTGGGGAGACCCGCAAATAGTACCTTTCAGAGATGCGGGGCGATGGGGCCCTTTAAGTCCCTCACGTTGCAGGTCAAGCTCCTTTCTGATGGAATCAGGAGCGCTGGTGCCAACCGGCGTCGGGTGCTGCAGTGCAAAGCTGTGCGGCGTGCATGCCCCCAGGTCGCGGTGCGAGCAGCGGCTCTGTGGTGGCGTCCGAAGGCATTGTCGATGAGACCAGGGTCGGGGTGCGAGATGAAGGCGGTGCTCATCACGGTGCTAACAGGTTGCGATGCATCAGCGTCGTTGTTGTTGCTGAAGCACTGTCGTCAGCTGACGAGTTGAAGTCCATGGCGCCGGTGTCGGTGGGCCAAGGCTGCGGTGTGGAATGAGTGCGGAGCGTTGTGTGACTTACGAGCGGTGCCCCCGAACCACGGTGCAAGCAGCGGCGTCGAGTTCGGCTTGAAGTGGTGGCGCCAGGAAGGCCACGGCATTGTCGTGTAGCGAGGCGGTGCAGAGTGCAGTGCCCACAGATCATGTGCGAGCAGCGGCTAAGTGGCGGCCTCAACAGGTGGTGTTGGTCAGACCAGGGTCGCATTGCGACGGTGCCCTCTGCGGTGCCAAAGCTTCGGCATGAAGCAAGGCGGTTCGGAGTGCGGTGCCCACATGTCGTGGTGCAAGCAGCGGCTCAGTGGTGGCACCAGACAGACGTCGTCAGTGAGACCAGGGTTGCAGTGCGGCGTTGGGGTGGTGCCCTTTGCAGTGCCTTCAGGACACAGGTTAGCAGGGTCGTCGGAGTCGTCGTCAAGGGTTTAGAGTCCTCCTCCGGATGAGCACAGAACACTCGGTTCCCGGTGCTGCTGGTTGAGGAGCTGAAGTCTTTCATTATCCTGAGACTTCATGAACAGGGGGCAAGCTCTACTCCAAGCCCTTGGAGAGTCACACCAATTTGTTTGCAGAAAGTCCCATCCAGGCCTTTCACTGTCTTCGACAGAAGCAGCCACTGCAGGTCAGCCCAGCCCAGCAAAGCATGCAGCAAAGCAGTAGTTCCTTCCAGCAGCTTCTCCGGCTCTTCGTCGTCACCACAGTTTTCTTGATCCAGACGCGTTCTAAAGTTCAGGGGTCTGGGACCCAGTATTTATGTTTAAAATCCCTTGGATCTTCCAGGCAGAAGGTGTCTCTGTCTGGTCAGAACCTGTTGGTCCTTATCTGGCGTGAATTCCTGGCAGGAGGTGGAGACAGCTTTGTCAGAGGCAGGCCAGGCTGATTGAGGTGCTAGGAGATCTACTCCCTCTCCCCTCCCGCAACCCAGGTCTATGTGGCCCCTTTCCTGTCCTAACTAGACTATCGGGATCCACCCTGCTTCCTAGCCATCTGTCGTCCAAAACCCAGACAGGCAATCCACATTTTATCATAGACACACAGGTCGCCCAGGCACATCCAGGCATATCAAACTCCATTCATTTGTACCCTTTTTGGGCTACGCAAGTGGGTGGCACAATTCGTGCTACAGGCCCACGAGTAGCATTCTACTCACAAGCCCCGGGACCCACAGTGCCCTTTACGGGGGCTGACAGTAAGTCAAACATCTAATTGTACACAATTTACTACGGGAGCACCCGCGCTTTACCTCTGATCAGCAGTGCGAGAAGTGCGCAGAATCGATATACCAGTCAAAAAACCGGGAGGGCAGAAAGAAAAAACCATGAGGAAACACGCCAAAAGATGCCAAGTCGAACACACGCCCCCTCCTGTTGAAATTAGGGGGAACTACCCACACTCCTTGGAGTTCTCTTCACTAAGGCGGAAGAACCGGGACAGGCCATCTGCATTGGAGTGTTTAGTTCCCAGACGGTGTTCCACCGTGAAGTCCATTCCCTGTAGGGAGATGGACCACCTCAGCAGTTTTGGATTCTCCCCCCTCATCTACATTAACCACCTGAGGGGCCTGTGGTCGGTCTGGACCGAAAGTGAGTCCCAAACACAGTTAGGGCCTTAGCTTCTTCAGGGCCCAGAGTACAGCAAAAGCTTCCCTTTCTATGGCACTCCACCGTTGCTCCCTGGGAAGTAGTCTCCTGCTAAGGAAGACTACCGGCTGATTTAGGCCCTCGTCTTTCAGTTGTGAGAGCACCGCTCCCACTCCATGCTCTGAAGCTTTGGTCTGCATGACAAATTCTTTGGAGAAGTCGGGTGCCTTGAGCACGGGTGCAGTGCACATGGCAGCCTTCAGGGTATCAAACGCCTTCTGGCTGGACTCAGTCCAGATCACCTTTTTCGGCTGCTATATGGTAGTCAGCTCTGTTAAAGGGGCTTTGATAGAGCCATATCCTTTAACAAACCTCTGGTAGTATCCGGTGAGGCCTAGGAAGGCCCTCATCTCAGTCTAGGTCTTGGGGGGCTCCCAAGCCAGAATAGTATCAATCTTGGGCTGTAGGAGCGCCACCTGGCCGCTCCCTACCTGGTGTCCCAAATACACCACTGACCCATGCCCGATCTGGCACTTACTGGCGTTAATTGTGAGGCCTGCCGTCTGCAGCACCCTCAGTACTTTCATCAGGTGGTGTAGGTGCTTGTCCAAACTGGGGCATAACACCGCAATGTCGTCCAGGTACGTGGTGCTGAATTCCTCCAGCCCGGCCAACACTTTGTTTATCAACCTCTGAAAGGTGGCAGGGGCATTCTTCAGCCCGAACGGCATCACTCGAAACTGGTAAAGGCCATCCGGGATTGAGAACGCTGATCTCTCTTTGGCCCCCTAGGTTAGAGCCATCTGCCACTATTCTGACGTCAGATCGAACATACTCAGGAATCTGGCCGCTCCCAACCGGTCAATGAACTCGTCAGCTCGGGGGATGGGGTGGGCGTCCGTCCTCGTGACGGCCTTGAGTCCTCGATAGGCCACGCAGAACCTTAGTTCTGGGGCTGCTCCGGGTGCCGTTGCCTTTGGGACCAAGACCACTGGACTAGCCCAGGGCTGCTGGATGGCTAAACCACCCCCAGCGCCAACATCTGTGAGACCTCCTCTTTGATGCTGGCCTTGACCCGATCAGCCAACCAGTAAATCTTGTGCTTCACTGGGGGGATGTCACCAGTGTCCTGGTCGTGAGTACACCAGTGAGTAACGCCGGGGGTCAAGGAGAACAGCTGGGCAAACTGCCCCAACAACTGGCGACACTCACTCTGTTGTTCTGCGGACAGGGTCGGGGAGAGGGTTACACCATCCACCAACCCATCCCCTTCTTTGGCAGACAGGAAGTCCGGGAGGGGCTCACTCTCTGCTTCCTCCCCGTTGTCCATTGCCAGGAGTATACTCACCTCTGACCTCTCAAAGTGGGGTTTGAAGAGGTTCACGTGGAGGACCCGCAAGGGGTTCCGTGGAGCCCGCAAGTCCACCAGGTAGGTGACCTCACTTTTGCACTCCACCACCTCAAAGGGCCCCGGCCACTTGTCCTGCAAGGCACAAGGTTCCACTGGGGCCATGACCCACACCTTTTGTCCAGGTTGAAATTTGGCCAGAGTGGCATTCTGGTCATACCACTTCTTCATTTCTTCCTGGCTGGCCTCAAGGTTCGCCTGAGCGAGTTTCCTGAAGCAATCGGTCTGGTTGCGGAAGGCCAGCATGAAGCTGAACATATCCTGGGGTGTCTTCTCGGAGGAGGCCTCCCAACCTTCTTTCACCAAGATGAGAGGTCCCTGCACCAGTTGACCGTACAGAAGCTTGAAGGGGCTGAACCCGAGAGACTTCTGGGGTACCACCCGGTACGCAAACAGAAGGCATGGTAGGAGAACGTCCCACTTACGTCTCATGGGTTCCGTGAGACCCTTGATCATGCCCTTCAGGGTCTGGCTGAACCTTTCCACCAGACCATTACCTTGTGGGTGATAAGGAGTCGTGAACTTGTATGTAACACCACACTGCATCCACAGGAATGTCATATACTTAGATATGAAATTGGTCCCTCTTTCAGAAACCACCTCTCTGGGGAACCCCACGCGGGAAAAGATCCCCATTAATGCCCTGTCCACCACTTGCGCCATTGTTGTCCTGAGAGGGATTGCCTCGGGGTACCGGGTGGCGTAATCCACCAAGACCAGGATGTCCTGTTGCCCACGATGTCCAGCCCGACCCGTTCAAAGGGCGTCCCCACCACGGGGAGCAGAGCTTTGACCTTCCTCCCGCACTTGCCACTCGTCTGGCAAGTCTGGCAAGAATGACAATGTACATTCCACTGCCTTCGCATCTGGGGCCAGAAGAAGTGGGTGACAAGCCTGTCAATGGTCTTGTCCTGCCCCAAATGTCCTGCCAAAGGCACGTAGTGAGCCAGACCCAGTAGGGAGGTCCGGAAACGCTGGTGTACCACCAGCACCCGGGCTGACCCCTGTTCCGTGACCTTAGGCTCGCTGTATAGTAGGTCGTTCTCCCAATACATCCAATGTGATCCAGACTGATCACCAGCTGCCTGGGCTGCGGCCTGACGCCGCAGACCCTCCAGAGAAGGGCACTTTTTCTGCTCCTTGCAGAACTCCTCCCTGGTGGGACCCCATTCTTGCTGCCAATGGGTAAGCTCAGAGATGTCTCTCAGTTCGACTACCTGCTCACCGTTAAGCACCGAGGCGTCACCCTCGAGGTCCGCCTCCGCCCGGGCCACAGGAGCTTCCGAGGCCGGTTTCCCGCACCCCCCTGCCCTTTCTCTTGGCAGGGACCTGGGCCCTTGTTTCAGGATCCGGGTCCCTCTGATCACTCTCTCTGGTTGTCATTGACAGAGTGGACACGCATGCCCACTCTGGCAACCCAAGCATCTCCAAGTGGGACCTGAGCTCAACATCCTTCCATAAGGACTGCTCTAGGTCGTTACTGAGCAGACAGTCGACCCGCATGGAAGGACTCATAACTACCCTTAAAGACCCCCCCAGTCGAACGGAACCTGTGCCACCAGACACTGGCACTCGGAATTGTCTACAGCAATTACCTGGTGGAATACCCCGGGGACTACCTACTTCTCAGAGACCAGGTGACGCTGAACTGAGGTCACACTGGCCCCAGTATCCCTAAGAACCTCCATCCTTCTCCCATTGATGGTCACCCAGGTGCTGCATTAGGGGACACTCGGGCTCCTGGGACCATCTCGCTGTCCCCTAGTGAGACAAGGGTAATTTCTGCGGGGTCCCCACTCTCCTGTTGGGACTCCTCTTCCTCCCCCAGTGCTACGTTAGCCAACACCTTGGACGGTCCACCGGTGGGTGGCTGTGTCCCCTTCGCGACAGGAAGAGACAGGGCAGGGCTACCCCCCTAGCACTTCGTATCTGACTCAGAAGGACATAAGGTACTGTTTGTGGGTCAAGAACGGGATATTAGGAAAACGGACTGACAAATTGTTGCGTTGGGTTTTAGAAGGGTTATTAAATGGTAGTAGACCTGTTGTGGTGTTAAGGGGAGTGTAATATGGGGAGAAGGAAAACCATGGAGGGAGGGGTGGCAACCATTTCTACGAAAAAAGGCAAAAAAGGCAAAAAAGGCGGCGCACGCAGCAACCAACTGTGTGCTCACTAGAATCGAAGTCATTGTCGAGGAGTGTGAAGAAGTTTTAGCGGGGAATACCAGCAGTAATATAGTGGTTAGTAATGATCAGATTGTCGAGTCCTTGATCCAGGCTCGGAAAAAGGCTATACCTGCTATGTTCAATAAAAAATCAACTACTAACCTTCCTGTCTGCGAGGTCCATAGTTCAGCAGAAGGGCCAGCCGAGGTAATTCCCTTGAAGGAAACCCCCAACAAAGATGTAGTGGGTCCCAATAATTTAGTTCCCTTGGGAGATAGTACAGTGGGTAGCATTGCATGTTCAAATAGATTTGCGGTGCTAGAAAGGTTATCAGGGGATTTAGTAGATGATCTATTATGTGAAAACAGGGTCATAGAGTCCCCAAATGAAGTCCCCCGAATGTGTCCTAGTTGCAATAATAATAACGCGTTGATATTGCAACGAGTGGAAATGCTTGGATGGGAGGTAATTATGGTAAAAGATATGATGTTAGAATTAATCAGGAAAACGGATCTGACTAGGAGCACAAACACAAATCCTTTACCTCTACCAACTACACAACCATGTAAAGCACCTAAGGTGCAGACAGTGCCTACTTTAGTGAAAGGGGTGGGGGGAAGAAGGTTGGCTGGCAACATGTTGCAGGGGCCCCGCCCATTGCCCGCCTCAACAGACTCAAATAGATCGAATGTAGGCATCATGAGGAGAAGCCAGGGCGTTGGAGCTAAGCATCAGGGTCTATCCCTTACCAATCCAGCCCACCTAAGCCCACCCACTGGGATACACAAGCAACCAGGATTAAGTAAGAACAGCTTGTTTGGGAACCTTGGTCTATATGACCAAGGTTCCCAAACAAAGTAGTAATTCTGCCTATGAAAGTAGTGAGGCCATCCATAACAAAGCAATACACTGGCTACGGCATGTGAGGGGTTGTAGGTCGATCATTAGGGAGGATATGGTAAGGGTAAAAAGGGCTTCCCTATTCAGCTCCCGGACAGATTGTATCGAGCTACAGCTATCCAATGCTGAATTGGCGGAGAATTTTGTGGCCTTGGAATACCGCACCTCACCCTCCAAGCATTCAGATATCCAAATCAGGCGTCTGCCTCTCTGGTCTGCAGACAGGGAGCAGAATGAATCAGACCTCAATACTGTTGATTGACTGGATGGAACCCACCATCGGCCCCATATACGAGAAATACAAGAGGGGGCGGAAGGAGGGAGTCCACCAAGAGTAGATAGTGCAGAGTTAAGTCCCCATAGGGGGGATGGGAAGGGTGGGAGCAAGCGTGATACTGTAGTTGCTCCAGTAGTTAACCCAAAGGTGATAAAACTACTCTCATGGAATATAGCAGGACTACAAAAAAAACTAGCCATACCCGAATGGAATGACTTCATTGATAAGTTCGACGTCTGCTTGTTTCAGGAGACCTGGAGTATGCTCCCTATATACAAATCTGGGTACTCTACCTTCTACACCCCGCAACAAGCTCTGGGAAAGGTAGTCCAGCAGAGGGCCTCCATATTTGGATTAAGATTGCATGAATTGGGCCATTACTACACATACCTCTTCGACAGAGGATATTTTACATTTTACAATTAAAGGTCATCAAAAGGGCAACAAGGTAGACCTATATAATGTTTATGCGAGAGGGTACGCAGGGGCCCAAATGTCCACCACAATAGCAGCCCTAGAGTTAGAAATAGCTAATAGCCCTCTACGCTCAAAAATTATTGTGGCAGGAGACCTTAACTGTACCTTCGAACCCCTAAGTGGGGAAGATTTCCTAGGAATCGCGGAGGAAGACATTAAATGGTCTATACCTGTTCTGACGTTGGCACCTATTAAAAAATGGTCCCCAAGGGCAATTCAGATCAGTGCCCTAACTCTAGAACACAACTTGAGAGCTGTAAATGGTAGGACAGGTTCCGATCCAGATGGGGCGAATAATAGGCTTAATGTCCCGTCTCGTATAGATTATATTCTGTTGGACACCCGTCTCTGGGGAGACTTACTTGATATGGAGGTAATACCGTCCCAGGACAGTGACCATAACCCCTTGTGCCTGAAACTAAGGTGGAGAATGATTAATGGAAATATAATTAATGCCCCGTTAAAGCAAACCGAGGAGGTCGTGCCCTCCAATTGTAACCGGCGGTTGAAATGGAACAGGGTTAAATGTCAGGAAGAAAAATTAAACAAGATCAGTGAGCACATAGCACTGAAGATAGTGGAGTTGGAACAATTCAAGGAAACTACAGAAAACCTTCAAGGCCATTCCCTCGCCAACTTTTACAATAACATAATTGAGAGTTTGGGCCAGTGTTTTATTATTCAGGGCAAAGGTACACAGAAACAGCCCTTAGTAAAATCAAGGCACCCTTGGTACATGGACCAATGTAGGGGAAAGAGGAAGGCGCTCACCATAGCTCTGCTTAAAAAAGACCTTTCACTAGTAAGAGTGGCCAGAAAGGATTACGCTGGATCAATAGCGCTAGCAAAACGCGATTGGGAGGAACAACACTGGCAGGACCATAAATCTGCATCCCAGAGGAAGGGTTCCACCTTATTCTGGGATTTAATTAATAAAGCCAAGAGAGGGGGAGCTGAGCCCATTACTAACCATATAACTGAACAACAATGGTATTCACATTTTTAAGATCTATATAGTGGAGCAGATGAGCCTTGCCCTCCATCTTTCGTACCTACCAATGATGGTCTAGAATTGCAGGTTCCTGAAGAACCCTTTTCCACCACTGAGGTACAAATGGCTATTAAGAACTTAGCCCCGGGAAAGGCGGCAGGCCCCGATGGGCTTCCTGGGGACCTGCTTCTACATGACCCTGCGATCTGGGCAAACTTCATCTCCCTAATATTGAATCTGATTGCTGGGGGTCACCCAGTTCCGGATTCGTGGAAGGGAGCTGCTGTTGTAACAGTGTATAAAAAAAGTGCAAGAGAGGACCCTGCCAACTACAGGCCGATCAGTCTAATTGACGTGATCCAGAAGGTGGTTGGCCGGGTCATAATCTCTAGGGTAGGGTCGTGGATAGAAGAAGAGAGCATTCTTTCCCACTTCCAAGCGGGTTTTAGGCAGAAGGTGGGTACGATGGACCAGGTATTCAGATTTTTTGCTGTATACTGGAAGACCGTGTCCATCGGGAAAGGCAACCTTTATTTGGTGTTTATAGATCTTAAGACTACCTTCCATCTGGTGCCGCGTCCTAAATTATGGCAGGTGTTGCAAGACCTTGGCCTCCCCATTGCCCTTCTTGAATTCATTAAAAAATTGCATGAGGGAAATTATGCAAAGATCAGATGGGGGGGCCAGGGGCAGATGACAGAGAGGGTGGCTGTGAACAGGGGGGTCCGCCAGGGCTGTGTGATGGCCCCGACTACTCTCTCTTTGTTAATGGGGTGGCAGACCATTTGAGGGAGGGCCCAGCCGATGCCCAATGCCCTGGCGGGGGAGATAATACCCACCCTGCTCTTTGCCGACAACACCCTCCTGATATCTAAATCCCCGACAGGCCTTCAAAAGCTGTTAGATCGATTTAGCTCATTCTGTGACGAAAGAGGGATTACCATTAATATCACCAAGACGAAGCTAATTGCCATGTCACCCTCAAAGAGATTAAAGAATAACGTCTCCCTCAATGGTACTCCATTGGAGTTGGTAGACTCATTTGACTATTTGGGGGTAAGGGTTAATAGCCGGATGAATTGGAAAACCCATATGACCAAAATGCTTCTTAACCACAAGTGAGTATCAGGAGCTATTTTAAGAGAACATCGAGAGTCCATGAGCAAACCTATAGCCCCCTGCCCTTGTGGTGTATGAAGGGAAAGCATTGTCCTCGGCAGTTTATGGATCTGAGCTGTGGGGGTTTGAGAATACTACTAATTTAGTAAGATCAGAACATAAGTTTCTGAGAGAGCTGGTCTCACTCCCCATTTCCACCCATGTAAAACCCTTGCGCCACGACATGGGCAGGCAATCATTAAAAGACATAGTTTGTCTCCGCCCTTTATTATTCTGGGTATGTCTTAGAAGGTCACCAGAATTGACAAACTATGCGGCTGTCCTGGATGAATTAATTAAACTCAACACTGGCAATAATGTGGGGACTTAATCTGTCTCCAAGAAACCTGGGCCTTGACCTCCACCCCCCTGGTGGGTATTATGAGTTCCAAGTACCAGCAACGAAAAGGAACCTTTTCGGCCGCCCAGCAGGTGGACTATCGATATTCATAAAACATGCGTGCGCATTCGATGCCTCCCATATCAACGTGAACATGGTCGGTCTACAAGCGCTAGTGATAAGGGGTCTGAGCCTCACTAGTCTACCAATTCATCTGCTTGTATTAAACTGCTACATCAACCCCGCACAGACTCTTATGAAAGACCACCTGGAGGCTCTGGCATCCAATTTGGAGGACTTGTTAACCAAATACAATACACACCAGGTCATTTTAGCAGGGGACTTTAACTTAAAAGACCTAGATAACTTGGAAACCCTTCCTCGAGGCTCAGGAAGGGTGGCTCCCCTGCGCGATCTCTTTCACAGCTATAAACTGTCATCTACTCATACGCAGAAAAAATTGGGTTCAAGCACCTGGCAGCCACATCCCACTTTTCGAAATCTGTCCAGAATTGACTACATCCTTATAAGTGGGATACTGGCGGATAGAATGACTGATTATGAAGTTGTGAACCGACAGGACAGCAACCATAGGCCATTAAAAGCATCATTCCAGCTGGTCATACCGGCCGCCACTCCCTATCACACCATTGGGGAGTCAAGCGGGGAGGAGAAACACACTGCCCTGCGGAGAATCAAGTGGACTGACAAGACAGAGGGAAAACTTCAATCATGGCTATGTCAGATACAGCAAGGGAGCCTGCCCGCACTTGGTCCCCCCACAACAGGATGGGTGCAAATCATCGAGGACCTACAAAATAAACTCGGCAATCCCAAATCACATAATCCTACAACAAAAGTGCCCTTCAAGAATCGGAGAACTTGCCCCCAGGATATCCGGGAACTTAAACAACTTCTGCGCAAGGCTTGCACAGTAAAGAAAAGAAGTGGCCACCAAGCAGAAGGGCCATCAATATCGGAATTGAGGACCTCCCTAAGGAAGAAGTTATGGGAACTAAAAACAACGGACACGGAAAGTAAATGGCTAAAAGTCTTCCTTCTTCTCAAACAAAAGAACCCCGCCCGACTCTGGAGCTTCATCAATCAGCTGAGCAACCGAGGGCCAACGAGGGAAAACGGGGTAGCCGAAAAAGTTTGGATCCAATACGTGAAACAGCTATACGAATCTGCCTCCAGCCAGGATCCCCCGACAGTGGATATGTTGAAGCTAACCGAGAAAGTCCAACAGCCTTGCCTCCAGTTAGAAATAGCCACCCTAACCCCAAAAAACAACGTAAGGTGTAATAGCCCCCCGGCCGCCGCCTTCACAACTACACCAACCTGGGCGAACACCAGACAGGTCATCAATACCATCAAGCGGATGAGGAATGACGGCGCGCCGGGGCCCAACGGGATCCCAGCACCAGTCTTTAAACAGGCAGCAGAGTTCTGGGAGACACTCTTAACTCCACTCTTTAGCTACGCCTACTACACCACAATAATCCCCGACTCCTGGAGGGGCTCCATACTGTTTCCGATCTTCAAAAAAGGCGACCACTCTGAACCTTCGAATTATAGGCTCATTGCCTTGCTTGACTTGGAGGCCAAGGCATATGCACGCCTTTTACTCACCGATCTGGAAAAATGGGCCGAAGAGAAAAAAATAATACCAACATATCAGACTGGTTTCAGGGCCAAGGCCTCTACAATGGACAATGTCTTGGCCAAGGCAACCCAGAAGAACCATCCCCCACTATTCTGCTGCTTTGTGGACTACAGTACAGCATTTGACAAAGTGGACAGAAAACGCCTTTAGTGGAAGTTAGAAAAATGGGGGATAACATCGAAACTTTTGAAGGCTATATTGGCACTTTATGAGGCCACCTGGGTGCGGGTCAAAACAAGCACACACACAGTCAGTCGCAAAATATCTACAGCAAACGGGCTGAAGCAAGGGTGCGTGCTGGCCCCCCTCCTATTTAATCTATACACTGCGGATTTGGGAAAGGCTCTAAAAGGTGCCAGTTTAGTAGCACCCAGACTAGGAAACACAAGGCTACCACTTTTACAGTACGCCGACGACACAGCCATTATGGATCATACGAGGATAGGCTTGCAAAGAGCTCTAACGGCCTTAAACAGTTTCAACGTTGCCAACAGCCTGACGGTCAATAAAGGAAAAACCAAGGTCATCATCTTCGGATCGTTCCGTCATAAACGGCACGCACAGTGGCAGCTGGAGAACGCTCAAATACACTCAGTGGCCTCTTATAATTATCTGGGGGTTTGGTTTTCAGAACGGGCAAAAGCAAATGTCCATCTCAATCATCTGGCCTCAAAAGCTAATAAGGTAACACACCTGCTAAGACAACTAAACCGCAACCTGATCAGCCCCTCTGCTAGCCCAATCTTGATAGCTCTGAAGGCAAAACTTCTGCCCGCAATCTCTTACAGGCACTTGGCATTTCCAGGGAAGTTGGATGCACTCCTCTCCTCTGCCCAAATTAAGGCGTACAAGTCGGTGTTACATATCCCAAGGTCCGCTAGGAGAACTAGGTTGAGACTGGAGCTTGGCCTTGCAAGGCCTGACGTGATTGGCCAGGGGGAGCACATCAAACTGTACCTAAGGATATTAAAGGCCCCGGCCAACTCCCTAAAATACCATCTGTGCCCCATCTTTGAAGATCCAGCATCGACATGGCACATTAGGCTGGGAAAAGCAATTAAAGCCCTTAAGCTAGTAGAAGAAAATCTACCGCGGCAGGACATCCCGCTGAACTTTTGGAAGAGAGCTATCAATAAACAAGTGAATGAAATCTCCTTTGAACTTGATCACAGATCCATCCGTCGAAGCTCCAACTCGGAATCCCTAAACAACTCCTATACGGTGGGCAAAGCACAACCATATTTAAGCGAGGCCATTACAACACATACCCGAAGTAAAATTCTATCCATGAGGCTGGTCACGCTCGGGATAGCTGATTTCAACCCAGCCTGGTTCCAAAAAGGGGCCCCAACATCCTGCAGGCTTTGCACATACAAGAGGGAATCCTGGCTGCACCTTCTTTGCTGCTGTCCTCATTTCAAGAGCGAACGTCGGCGACTGCTGCGCCCGATCTGTCTCAATCAGAGCATTACAACATGCTCAGAAGCTTCAGCCCTGTGCCTGTCAACGACCAATACCATGTTCCTAGCGCGATCAGCGAAATTTGTTCATCAAATTAGTATACACTAAAAACTCATAATGAGAGTACCTCCCCTAACTTAGGATACTCACCACAACAAGAACTGATATGAGCTGAACAGAACCAGACCCGTTGTTCCACCGAAAAAGTCACCAGCTCGCCATTGTAACCAACAACGCAAAGTCTTACCCGTACCAATACAAATGCTGGGAACCCCCAATTAATGAGACTAAGACTGCGGGAGTTGCACTCCTCTGTACCCACATTGCTCTCCCCTATATACCATTATCCTAATCAGCATAGGTATACCTCTGTACTCTTTATTTTATTTAGAAGGTTATTTTTAGAATTATTGATCTTTGTACTTACTCTTTTACTGTAAAGATTTTAATTAATTGTGCAGTCAATAAAAAACCTTAAACCACTGGCAATAAGATCAAGTGGTTGAGTAATCTCAGGCAGCTGGTTTCAAAACTAGGGATGAGTGAAATTTGGGACAGCCAATGCCCCCCACCAAAACAAACAATGAATAAGATATATTGAGACTGGGTACAGGAGGAGGAGCTACGTAGCCATAAATGGGGGATCCTCACAGAACAATTTCTGGAGCACAAACCTGTTAGGAGGCCCGAACCGTTTCTTGATTTTATACAAAAGCCCAGTGAGAGATCGCTTTATTTAGAATTGAGGTTCGGGATCCTCCCGGTAAATGAAACTATAGCATGTTGGAAAAAGATGGGTTTCTCAACAACATCTTGCCCCGGGTGCCAGCTCCCACTGAGTCTTTGACCCATTTTTTCTTTGCATGTACAAGATACAGGGTTGCAAGGAAGACATGGTTAAAACCAATCTGTAAAGAGCTGGGTCTAAGGTGCCACAAGTCGGTCCCACATGTTTTAACTACCGATACATCATCCCTGGTCACAGTCTGTGGGGTAGCAAAGTACCTGGGTAGTGCCTGGCAGACATGTTCAAGGCTGATAAAGCGAACTTCCCCATAGAAGCCTGAGTGCTTGATTGTTAATGGCATTTTTAGCATTTTATACTGAGGTTGCGCTTCCTGTTTGATTGTATATACACTTATTTTAAACTGTATTTATTACTCTGTACTATGGATGTATGTATAATGGATTGTTGGATTTTTTTTACTCTGTAATGTATAAGGATGTACATACTTTTATGATGAAATTTCTTATCGAATAAAGAACATACAACAACAACAACAGCAAAACAGACTGGACTGGTGCTCCCATGCAATCAAATTGTACAGCCCCCGAAAATCTGTCACATTACTGCCCTTCACCCAGCCATCCAACGATCGACAAAACTCATCCACACACTCTAGCCATGTGTTGGCTTCAGACTTCTTCCAGGACCTAAACTGGTCCCGGTACTTTTCCTGGGTAAGACCATACCTAGTGAGGAGGGCTTCCTTCATATCAGCATAGCTGAGGTTAGGCCCCTTTCCTAATGCTGGCAAAATATCCTGGGCTTCATCTCGAGACAGAGACCATAATCCTGCTCCCCAATTCTCTTCAGGGACCCCGTTCATGTGAATCGCTGCTTCGTAACCCAAAAAACCACCTCTGTATGTCATACCCCTTCTTGAACTCTCTGTCCACGCTTTTAGGGATTTGTACTATGCGGTCTGTCTGTCTTGACAAGTTGCTGCCACCATCCAAGCTGGGTCGACTCCCTCGATCCAGCTCCTTCATACTAACTTCATGTTCCAATACCATTCTCTTTTCCTCCATGGCCAACCTAATCTTTTCTAGCTCCGTGGCTACTTTCTTTGCTTCCCGCCTGTCCTCCAGCTCCATGGTGGACAGGCCACAACTGCCTGACTGGAAGGGTACCCCCCCTCCCAAAAGCACATCCATCCTAGGACTAGGGCCCTCCAGCTCTCCACTAAGGTCACCAGATTGCCCACTTGCGTCTCTGGCTGCTACCCAGGCCCTTAGCGCCTTTTGTAGCTCGTCCTTCCTATGGAGGCCTCTGATTTGGACTTTTAGGTTTTTGCACAGAGATTTTAATTATCTCACAGTGCAGAGCTCCAACCTATCCTCCTCAAAGGCGAAGTCCAGAGATGAGATGGATGATGCTATGGATTCCGGCATGATGAAGTAGACAGTTCACCGGGCAATATTTAAAAAAATCGGCCATAAAGAAAAACGGGTTAGTATGTGGTACGAAATGGTAGTAGGGCACACCAATCACTGTAAGTCAAGTGCAAGCGCAAGTCCTATCCTCACCGCTGACAACCAATGTTAGAAATGGGATTATTGGTAGGCTAGGTCGTGGGCCAAAGCCAGACAAAAACCACCACTCTAGTCAGGATAAGAGAGTTACACATCTAAAATTACCCCTGCTCACCCCCTTGGTAGCTTGGCACGAGCAGCGAGGTCCGCGAATTCGTGCGAAATCGCAAAAAAATCTGCAAATTCTCCCGCAAACCTCGCAAATCTTTTTGCGATTTGCACTCTACTCAACTGGAGTACTTTCTACTGGTTAATCAGTAAGTGCTACCTCGTTGGGTAAATGTATAGTGTTTTTTCTACACTGCAGTTGCGTAAAGGGCCAGAAGATTTGTCTCCACTGACCATGTGTGCCTGTAACTTTGCCACCGCGCCAAAAGGAGCTGAGGTCCATTGAGTGAGCTGTCCATCATAGTGGGGAAAGGGCGGGAATACGTTTCATACCGCTAGTGTGTGGTGCGGGGCCGAACAGGTGGGGCTGCTATGCGTGTTCACATGCCTCTTGTGTATAAAGGGTCAGAGAGCGAGCAGGGCATCATATGAGGAGAAAGCAGCCTCCTGGCCACAGGAACTACACGGGGATCACGCTCGAGAAACTCATGGATGCAAAGACCTCCCCGAAGTATCAAGCTAATTTTCGACGGAAGAGACGGGGTTAAAGCACACTTGCCCAGCCTCGACCGTGCTCACTAATGTTTTGGGCTGATTAAAACATTACTGAATTTGAGCTTCAACTCTGGCACCTGCTTTATTTATATCTGTAAGTGCTTCCTGTTGAGGTTTAATTTTTGGCCCACAGGAAGCACTTACAGAGTTATGGCAGGTGCCCGAGTTGAAGCTAACTTTGTAACCATTTCAGAATGGTGCCGGCAAGCTGCCAAAGTTGCAACTATTCTCTGACCCTGTCTCGGGCACCCGGCTGTTTAGGGTCAGGACAGGGTCAGAGAATAGTTGCAACTTGGCAGCTTGCCGGCGCCATTCTAAAATGGTTACAAACTTAGCTTCAACTCGAGCACCTGCCTTAACTGTATGTGGTCCAAAAAAACATCCGCCCGCTAGCGGATTTGTGGATTTTTCGGCAATTTCGCGAGATTCGCGGATCGCGAAATTGCCAAAAATCCGCAAATTCCGCAAGCGGAACACATTTTTGGCCCCATCTTACTTATCTTAGAATGTAAATGTATGTATTGGCATTTATATAGCGCACTACTTACCCGTAGGGTCCCAAGGCGCTTCGACCGCTGCGAAACCCTTCCTGGCTTCCCTGAGAGATGGTCCCTTAATAGGTATCTCCAGGGTGAGACCAGGCATCCCCGGCGGTCTGGTGGGGCCGTTAGTGAAGATGAGGCAAGCTAATGCCCAGAGTTGCCGAGTGTGATCGCTGATCAGAGTGGGCACCGAGGCGAGAGAATTATCGAGTCCGCTGACCCTGGTCCAGAAACCTGCCGCGCGGGGAATCGAACCCTGGTCCCGGGCCGTCCTCTGCTCTCGGGTCTGCCGCCTCTAACCAGTGAGCCACACTACTTCACTTAGAGGCAATGTGTAAAGCATTTGCACATAACCAACAGTAATATAGCGTACGCACTACAAAAGGACACCACACCAGTTTAGAAAAATATCCAATATTTTTATATAATTAAACAAGACCAAATACGATAAAAATCGACAATACGATACTTAAAAGTTCACAGTTCAAAAATACGTTGATTAAAAAGAGTCCCTTGTGTGGATAACTCCGTCTCGGCTACCACGGCGTTGTGAACACACAAATCCAAAAACAGTTCTGGCTGACCGCGGGGTTGCAGGCCAGCTACGGTGTCGGGGAGACCCGCAAACAGTACCTTCCAGAGATGCGGGTGATGGGGCCCTTGAAGTCACTCGCGTTGCAGGTCGAGCTCCTTTCTGATGGAATCAGAAGCGCTAGCGCCAACCGGCGTCAGGTGCTGCGGCGCGAAGCGGCGTGCGGTGCCCCCAGGTCGCGGTGCGAGCAGCGGCTCGGTGGTGTAGTCCGAAGGCGTTGTTAGTGAGACCATGGTCGCGGTGTGAGATGAAGGCGGTGCTCGTCACGATAGTAACGGGTCGCGGTGCAAGCAGCGTCATCGTCGTTGCTGATGCGCTGTCGTCGGCTGGCGAGGAGCTGAAGACTTTTATGATTCTGAGACTTCGTGAACAGGGGGCAAGCTCCACTCCAAGACCTTGGAGAGTCACACCAATCTATTGCAGAAAGTCCCTTCCAGGCCTCTCAACGTCTTCGACAGAAGCAGCCACTGCAGGTCAGGTCAGCCCAGCAAAGCACGCAGCAAAGCAGTCGTTCCTTCAGCAGCTTCTCCGGCTCGTTGTCGGCGCAGTTTTCTTGATCCAGATGCGTTCTAAAGTTCAGGGGTCTGGGACCCAGTATTTATGTTTAAAACCCCTTTGATCTTCCAGGCAGAAGGTGTCTCTGTCCGGTTAGAACCAGTTGGTCCTTATCTGGCGTGAATTCCTGGAAGCAGGTGGAGGCGGCTTTGTCAGAGGCAGACCAGGCCTTTGAGGTGCACGGAAATCTCCTCCCTCTTCCCCCCACGCAACCCAGGTCTATGTGGCCCCTTTCCCATCCTACCTAGACTATTGGGAGCCACCCTGCCTCCTAGCCATTTGTCGTCCAAAACCCAGATAGGCAACCCACATTCCATCAGAGACACACAGGTCGACGGGCACATTAATACCCACTTTCCAGAAGTGGGCTTTATGAACTTGTTATGGAAAGGGCACCCTCGCTAGAGGCTGCGTCTTTAGACGCAGAGTCCAGGCATACCAAACTCCATTAATTTGTACCCTTTTTGGGCTACGCAGGTGGGTGGCATAATTCGTGCTGCAGGCCCACGAGTAGCCTTCGACTCACAAGCCCCGGCACCCACAGTGCCCTTTACGGGGGCTGACAGGAAGTCAGACATCCAATCTTATACAATTTACTACGGGAGCACCAGCGCTTTTCCACTGAACAATAGTGCGAGAAGCGCACAGAATCGATATACCAGCAAAAACAGAGTAAAAAACCGGGAGGGCAAAAGGCAAAAACTTGGAGGAAACACACCAAAAGATGCCAAGTATAACAGTTACTGAGCCCAGCAAGCTCCTGGGCATTTCCGAACCCACAGAAGAGGAGACACCGCCAAGCACATCTAATAGAAATAAGAGAAGCAGACATGGGTGGATTCAGATCAAATTTCCTGCATGCTCACTGAAACCAGACTCAGCCACCATGTCCAAGGAGCATCAAGCAGTCCTAACGTCCCTCACAGGAGAGTTGTCCAGCGGCAGCCACCTGGAGTAACCGGAGGCAAAAGCAGACCCAACGAAGCCTCCTCTGCTTAACCTCTACACAACACCCGGGTGGGCCCTAGCAGTGGCAGGGAGACATGAGCCACAGGCACCCCTTACACTTCCCCTTTCCCTCTCTCGACCTGAGATGTAAACCTCGGACTACACACATCCCAAGATGTTGGACAATAGTTACCGGGAACTCTTTTGTTGGGACTCTCTTGTTGGGGTTTTTCACTTTTCTTTTGTTGTAATTGCTTTTTCTCCTGGGTCATGGTCCTACTATGGCTCCACTGGATAGTTTGGGTGGCATTAGATGGGAAAGCAATGCGGCACACCAGTTCACTATGCAGGACCTCCAGGGGCCCCATAGGTGCGCCACACAAGCTTAAAATCCTCACCCTAAATGTGAAGGGCCTGAATAGCGCGATTAAGAGAGAGGCCGTACTGTCCTACCTAGAGCACTCGTCATCAAAAATCTGTTTACTGCAGGAAACTCATCTCCTAGCTAAAGACACTCACAGACTTAGATCGTGGGCTTTATCTCGGGAATATTTCTTCTCACGTACTATTAAGACTGCAGGAGTAGCTATTCTTTTCTCACGCTTGTTTAGGGGCAAAGTTGGGGTAAAGCAGGCGGAGATCAAAGGAAGGCTACTAGCATTCACAATCACCATTAACACACATTTTATACCATCGGCTCGATATACGCTCCAACAAGGGTCAAGAGGCATTCCTTAAAAAGGCGGTAATGGACCTTGCTGCCTCCCCAGACCAAGTACTCCTTTTGGGAGGCGATCTTAATTTAGTATTCGATAGCTAACTGGATCGCTCTGCCCAAAGTCAAGGAGTGACTGGAGCCTTACACGAGCGGGGGGCGGGAGTGGTTGCAGGAACTGGTCTAGCTGACTTGTGGCACTCCATGCACCCAAATGACCAAGACTACACCTTTTATTCACATGCACACAAAACATATGCCAGAATAGCTCATTTAATCTGCTCTCGCTCCTTACTCTCTCACACATGATCCTCAGACATTAAACCGCACTCACACTCCAACCACACAGCGCTGACTCTCATGCTTACTCTCTCCCTGCCAGGAAGACCTTCGTTCACTTGGCGGCTGCGAGAATCCTTGCTGCACCTCACAGAAGTTATAAAACGCGTGGACAATGCCATCAAAGAATTACTCACTTTTAATGACACTCCCGATATTTCAGTTACCACACTTTGGGAAACGTTTAAAGTGTTCTCCGGGGGGAATTCATAGCTATATCTGCGGCCGATAGCAGAATCAGGAAAGAGAGATGGAGGGATATTACTGACCAGGTTCGAGCACTAGAACACATCCACAAGTGGACAGGGGCCCAACGACTGTGGCGACAGTTGGAGGCGGCCCGCTGACAACTCGCAGGTATTGATCTAGACAGGGCAAAATACGCTGCACTGAGATTGCGTCACTCCCACTACATGGTTGGCAATCGATGTGGCCGCCTCTTAGCCAACAAACTCTGAGTACAACGCCAGTCAAACACAGTTTATACAATATGCGACGGGGCTGGTAATGAACGCACTAATGACAGGGCTATTGCTCAGGAGTTTAGGGAGTTTTACGCGACGCTATACTCTGCACAACAAGTAGCAGAGTAGGACTCACTCTCTTATGTGCAAGTAGCCACTCTCCCAATGCTCACCCCAGACCAAGCTGCTAGTCTGGATGACCACATTCGAATAGAAGAAGTTATCTCGGCCATAGCACGTATAAAACCACACAAGTCTCCCGGCCCTTATTGATTCCCTCACATTTTTTACAGGACCTTCTGTGCATCATTGACCCCTATCCTCACTTGATTATGTAACTCGATAGTAGACAGTGATCCCAAAACCGGATAGGAACGCTAGGTACTGTGCTTCTTACAAACCAATATCCCTCCTAAATGTCGATCTGAAACTTTTCACAGGTATACTAGCAGCACGCCTGGGCCCGATGATGCAAGGATTGATAGACCCTGACCAGTCTGGCTTCGTAGCCACCAGACAATGTAGCCACAACAGAGACAGCTACTTCATCTCCTCGATAAAGCACAATGCCAAAACACAGAACGGGTCATGATATCAATCCATGTCAAAAAGGCTTTTGATCGGATGGACTAGGGATATCTGAAGATCATTCTGGCATGGTTTGCAATAGTGAATCGCTATTCTAGGTGGGTGTTCAATGGCTACAGTCAGCCAAAGGCCACAGAACCCTTTCAGATCTTAAGGCAGGGATGCCCTCTCTCCCCGTTGGTTTTTGCGCTTTACATAGAGCAAATGGCACAGGGGATGAAGGAGGACCTCCGGATCCTTAGGGTGCAGGGGGGGGGGGGGACTCTCACACCATCTGTTTGTACACCGACGATGTGGTCGCCACGCTGGAAGAACCACAGACTTCAGTTTCCCCCTTCTTTGCTGAGCTAGAGAAATTTGCACAGGCCTCTGGCTTCAAAATCAACGTGGCAGAGTCACAGGTCATAGGGTTTTCACTCCGACCGTCCACCACAGAGACCCTAGCAAGCTTAAATCCGCTCCGATGGGACGGAAGGTCTATCCCGTATCTTGGGATCCAACTCACAAACTCGACTCCTAACACGGTAGTCCTGAATTACAAACGGCTCCTGTCCCAGGTGCGCTGATAGCTGGGAAGGTGGGGACCCTTCGGTTTCTTCTGGTTGGGAAGGGTGGCGGAGCTTAAAATGAACATACTGCCCAAAATACTATATATTTTTCAAACTCTCCCCATAGAGCCCCCCCCCCCCCCCCCCCGGAGTACTTAAACAGCTACAGAAAAAATCTGCTCGTTTGTACGGGCCCATAAGGAGCCCCGTATGAGTAGAGAACTGAGCTATAGACCACCTAAAGAAGGGGGACTGGGTGTCCCAAACTTCATTCGCTACTTCCAGGCCACCCAACTGCGAGTCTTACTGGAATAGTCGCGCAGTGAGTCGGAGAAACACTGTCTCTTCATGGAGCGGGCGCTCGCGGGACGAGCTTTATGGGCAGTCCCCATTCTACGTAAAACACAATGCTCAGAAGGCATATATAACTCACCGTTTGTCCGCACGACCATGCTGGCATGGAATTCCACGGAGACCAGGTATGAGCTAACTTAACTGCAGTCACTGCTAACCCCTATAGGTGGAAACACAGACTTCCTCTCTGGATTACATAAGAGGGAGTTTGGTCGCTGGGAGGCCCAGGGCTGTCGGTCTATCGGACATTTGTTTGATGCAGAGGGCCCCCTCACATTAGAGGACCTCCGATCCACATTAGCATTGCCCGAGTCCGAAAGATATTGGTTCCACCAAGTGAGACACTTCGATTCTGCACCCTTCAGTGCGTCCAGAGGCGGCTTACATCATATTAGAAGTGGCTTCACACCAAAAACAAATGCACTCCTTATCACTGAACTCTATCATATGCTGCGGCCACCCAAAAGGGAGGACTTTACGCCAGGGCAATGCAGGTGGGGCTTGCTCTAGTAGTGGCACTTCAGAATATATTGACTCACTGGGGCACAGACAGGACTCCAACACACTAAGACTGGCTGACTCGATTTTGGACTGTGCTAGGCATGTTGCGCATTACACTCACACTATAGGGTGACGGAACCTTGTATGCAGAATACTGGCACCGATTTTTAGCTTTACTTAGTAAAGAGATGAGGCAACTCACTTGCCCCAGGTATCTGCGGTTACTGCGGCTCCCAGAACTCACACAATATCGCACCGCCACTTATGACGCAGAGGTGGGGAATACTAAATAGTGGGCTGAGCATTCAGGTTAGGCAGGCTGGTGTAGTGGCGATACGTAATTGAAATAGACCCAGAAGAACTTTACTTTCTTTTCCTTTTTTCCTTTTCCCTCTTTTCAATTTCCTATCTAATTTGTAGGGGGGTGGATGGTAGAGAGGGGTAGGGACTCTTGTCAAATATTTTTTAAACTATGTTTAAGGCCATACAACGTCTTGCTGCTACACTGGCTTCTATATCAATGGCATGGCTTGGTTATAAATTGTTCAATAAAAACTATTCAAACATAAAAAAGCCACTGAATTATTCAACAAATCATATGTGGGTTAACCATCATATAGTAAATCGTTTATCACTATCTTAATCATCCAAACCCTCTTAATGTGTGATGAGTACATTTAACACCTGTTAAGGCGTAATTTAAGTTATGATACTAACTGTGTGCTTGGTGAGAAATCTCCAAAATCTGTACTTAATAAATTATTGAAATAATGTATGTTAAGTATGAAAGTCAAGCGATGGTGATTAAAGATTTGCTATACACATTTACATATATAAGGGACTCATCAAGTGCATGAGTTATTCATCTGCTTGTGTCACATGCATCAAAATGGTTTTGGATTTGTTTAAAGTTGTGCTAGAACAATACTATCTATCACAACACTGAAGGGAGGGCAAATTGTGGAATCGAAATTTGCCTAGCTTACGTAACGGTAAGTTTCAATTCTATTAAGGATACGGAGGCGAGGATTATGCTATATCTTCCTTCGCTTTATTAACATAAAGAAACCACAGCAGCTTAGGAAAAGATATAATAAGAACAAAAAATGCTTTAAACATAAAGCATTGACGTAATGTTCAACAAAAAATCAACAACAACTCCCAAGAGTCTCTTTGTTATAATCATAGTCCACAGTCCTTTGTCTCTGTCCATCACCCCTATATAACCGGACTTCCCATCATCTTCCTCCTCTTTCTTCGCGTAGATCACGCTTAAGCCTCATTGGTCCTGTTTAGCACCGTCGTTGCCTGTCAAAAAAGGAACAGTATCAGCGAGGTGGCCCAGGAAAATGCGACAACAAGGCGAGGAGCATTCAGTGAACAACACAGTACTGACAACGTAAAGGAAAACGCTTTACTTACTGCCATACGGGTGGGTAGAGACACCACTGTAGTCCAGGTGGGATAATCCTCGCCTCCGTGTCCTTAATAGAATTGAAACTTACCGTTACGTAAGCTAGGCAAATTTCGATTCTATGTCAGGACCGGAGGCTTCAGATTATGCTAGTTTAAAGCTTACTTACCACCAACTGAGCTAAGTCCACCACCGGCTTAAAATAAAACCTCTTGAAGGTGGAATCCGAGGACCAGTCCGCCGCTCGCATAAGGTCCTCCAGACGAGCACCCACCGAGAATGCCTTAGAGGCCATGGCCCCCCTGGCGGAGTGTGCTCCAAAGAGAGAAGTATTGATGCCCGCTTCCTGCATGACCCAACGCACCCACCGAGCAATAGTGGGGGAGGAGACAGCTTTGTGTGGCTTCCGCAGGGCAATCAACAACTGACGCTCGCCCGGAGGGCGCAGATCCAAGGTCAGGTCCTCATATGCTTTGAGGCATTGCACGACACACAACTTAGGAGTGTCAGTAAAGGCTGGATAAGAAATGGAACGCGACGACGTCTTAGTGCGTCGGCCCACCGTAAAAGTAACCCCATACGGGGAAAAAATGCGTGCAGAAACATCCAGCGCGCGCACGTCCGAGACGCGCCTACAAGAGACCAGACATAACAACATGGCTAATTTCGCCGAAAGCTCCTTCAGAGACAGATAAGAATTCGCTGGCCACGATAGGAACAGGTTCAGAACCAAATTGACGTCCCAAAGGACGGAGTACCTGGGTTCTGGCGGCAGTGCGAGGCGAACCGCTCGCAGAAGCCGGCACACAAAAGGGTGTTCCCCTACCGGATGGCCATCGATGTTATCATGGCCCGCAGAAATCGCCGAACGGATAGCATTGATCGTTCTATACGCTAAACCCTTGTCGGCCAAATGAGCCAGGAAATTCAGCACGGGAACAAGGCCGGCGACCATGGGATCCAAATCCCTTCGTAAACACCAACGCATCCACTTAAGCCAAGCGGATCTGTAACGCTTCGTCGTACTATCGGCCCATGCTTTGGAGAGCAAGTGCTCAGCTGACCCCGAAAGGCCCGGGAGCGTCCAGCGTCTCCTGAGAGCCTCCACGCCACGAGGCGGAGAGTGTCCTGCATGACGAGAGGGTGAGGTTCCTGATCCGGGCTCGTCAGGAGCAGAGGAAACAGGGGGAGTAGGATTGGAAAATCCCAGGAAAGTTCCAGAAGAACCGGAAACCATACTTGAGACCTCCACAGCGGTGTAACCAACACCAGGTCCGCACCCTGGCGGCGTATTTGAGCCGCCGTTCGCATGATCATGGAGAACGGGGGAAACGCAAACGGCTGTTCCCGACTCCAATCCTGTAAGAACGCGTCCGTGGCCTCCGCCAGAGGGTCCGGCCTCCAGCTGTAAAACCGCGGCAGCTGGTGGTCGAGACGGGACGCAAAGAGGTCCACCGAGAAGGGGCCTCAAAGGGAGTGTAGCCACCGGAAGACTCCCGGATCCAGCTTCCACTGGCTGGCATCCCTGAGATGTCGAGAGTGCCAATCCGCTACTTGATTGGACTGGCCTGGCAGATACTCCGCCGTCACCGCAATGTGACGAGACAGGCAATAATCCCAGAAGCCCTTCCCTCCCAGGTGGTTCACATATCGGACCGCCGAAATATTGTCCATCCGTAGCAGGACACAAGCCTTGACCGAATCTTTGGTCCAACAGCAAACCGCGAAGGAGCCCGCAAGGAGCTCCAAACAATTGATATGCAACTGTTGTTCTTCTGACGACCAGGCGCCGCCGGTGGAAAAATCCCCGCACCGGGCGCCCCAGCCCGACCTGCTGGCGTCGGACTCTATGATCAAGTCCGGAGCCGACCCGAAGATCGCTCGCCCATTCCATGCCTCCATGTGAGACAGCCACCATGACATCTCCTCCTTCACTTCGTCCGTGAGGAGAACCCACTGATCGTAACACATCCCACGGCGCAAATGCTGCGCTTTTAGGCGCTGAAGAGCCCTGTAGTGCAGCGGGCCTGGGAAAATCGCCTGGATGGAGGACGATAGAAGACCCACCACCTTGGCGACATGGCGCAGTGACGTACGATCCCTCGCGATCGTCTGCCGAAGCAGGTGTCGTATCTTTGCAACCTTCCGACCCGGTAGGCTCAAGACCGCCTGTACCGAGTCCACCACGAAACCTAAAAAGGTGATCTGCTGAGTGGGAACCAAGACCGACTTGGAGCCGTTGACGACGAACCCCAGTCGCTGAAGCAGGCCGACAGCTTGACGCAGCTGTCCCGTCAGTACCTCTGGGCACTGCCCCATGAGGAGGATGTCGTCTAAGTATACTATCATACAGACCCCCTGGCTTCTGAGAAACTCCACTACCGGGTGAAGGACCTTCGTGAAGCACCACGGGGCCGAAGAAAGGCCGAACGGCAGGGCGGTGAATTCGAACATCTTGCCGTCCCACAGGAATTGTAGGAAACGACGATGAGGGGGGTGGATGGGGACGACCAAGTAGGCATCCTTGAGATCCAGTCGCACCATCCAATCCCGAGGGAGGAGCACGTCCCGAAGGAGGTGGATCCCCTCCATCTTGAAGTGACGGTAGACCAACCACCCATTGAATTCCTTGAGATTGATCACAGGCCTCTTGCCCCCATCCGTCTTGTCTACCAAGAAGACGTTGCTGAGGAACCCATGTGGGTGGCGCGTTGATAGGCGGATGGCTCCCTTGCGCAGCAAGTCTGAGACCTCCCCGTCTATCAATCGCGCGTCGGAGTCTGAGAAAACCATCGGGCGCGGGGGCCTCACCTGAGTTGGCTGGTCGTGAAACTCTATATGGAAACCTCTCACAGTTTGCAAAACCCAAGCATCGGCAGTGAGCAATTCCCACTCCCCGTAAAAGCTTGCCAGCCGCCCCCCAATCGGAACTTGATCCAAGCGAAGTACACTTACCGGGGGCATTTCCTTGTCCGGACTTCTTTTGGAATCCTCTGCCACCATAGCGCTGTCCCCTCGTGGGGTAGAAATTGGTGTAGTTGGCCGAGGTCTGGTACTGACCTCTTCCGGAGCCTTGTCCACGGTTGTTGGTCTGCTGACCACGGCCGATCGCGCGGCCCCTGCCGCGACCGGCCCCTCCAGAAAAACGCTGGTGGAACACCCTCTTGATGCTGGACTGGGCCTTGTCCAGCGACGTGAACGTGTTCACGAACTTTCCAAGCTCGCGGATGAAAGGCTCACCGAAGAGGCCACCCTGGGCCACGGCACCTGCCTCCGACGAGGCCAGGTCCCCCAGCTTCGGGTCCAGCTTGATAAGGAGCGACCGCCGCCGCTCCGTGGACAGGGCACAGTTGGCGTTGCCCAAGAATACGATCACCCTCTGGGCCCAGTTGGAGAGCACCTCCGGTGAAATGGCGGTGCCATTCGCACGAGCCTCCTCCGCCATATCGAGGATCTTCGTGGCGGGCCCGACCGCATCCAACAGCTTGTCCTGGCAGGCCCGCCAGGACCGATCGATCCCCTTCCTGGGGTCCTTCATGAATTTCGCCAGGAAGGTGGCCATCTTGGGGTCCAATTCTGGTGTCATGGCCACTTTCCCTTCCAAAGTAGGCCGAGGGCATTCCCCGCGCAGGCAACCCCTCGCCTCCTTCTCCAGGGGCTTGCGCAGCCTGCCCGCGACAAACTTCGCCACCGTCTCCCCCGGGGCCCAGGCCGCGGGACGGGGGTGGACGATCTCGTCCGGGTCCAGCATGCCCGACTCATCTCGGGGCATCTCCTTCCCTGAAGACGCCGGGAGCCAAGACCGGGTCGACTCCCCGTCGTCATCCGTGTCCGGAGAGTCGTAGATCGGGGAGGCGGGCGCCGTCGACAGGCCGCCCGAAGTGCCAGGGTCCACCAAGGGCGTCGGAGGCACCGCCGTCGCCTTGGCCAGGAAGGCGTCACGAAGACGCTCGAAAGCGCCCTTATCCACGCCTTGGGCCTCCGATGAAGGGCCCTCACCCCGGGGTCTCTTCGGCGCGGGCGGCAACCCGCCGGACGTCCCCGGGAGTTCGGGGGACGGCGGCACCTGCGCCGCAGCCAGCTTGGCACACTCCTCCACGATGCGGGCCGAAAGGCGGTCCTCCATGGGCCCTACCACCTCCGTCACACAACGATAGATGGAGTTGTCCACCGCTTGGTAAAACTCATCATCCTGCAGATAGGGGCAGGCCTCCTCATCGTAGTCCCCTTCCATCTCGGAACCAAGGGCAAACGCGGGGCACCCAAGAGGGCGGCAACCGAGAAAGTTCTCGAATGTGGGCAGGCCCAGCGGCTGCGATCACGTTTTGGGCCAGCTGACGTGGCAGGTGGGCTGCACCAACCCCCAAGCGCGCAGACCCTCCTCGCCGGGACCGGGTCTACGTACCCCTCAAGCGCGCTAGGCCACACACAGTCAAAGAGGTGCACAGATCTCGCCCGAAGGCGATTCACGCGGTCAAAACCGCTATACAGACCCCAGAGGGCGTCAAAATTGTGAAAGTACAGACCCGGATCACCAGGTGTCAGAGGGGTACGCGAGGGTCGGCCCCTGCGCAAGCAGACCCCACGGCGCGGCTCCTCGTACTGCGGAGGCGCGCCGGAGGGTCGGCGAGGCGACAGGCCGCCCCCTTGCGGTCTATGTACGCACCGCACACAAGTGGGAATAAAGTCGCGTAGGAACGATAGAACGTTCCCGCAACCAGGGGACTCTGAAAGGGAATAAACCATGCAAGGAGTCCCCAAAGACCGCAAGACAATCAATAAAAGAAGACAAAATAGAAAAACACTTATCTGGCTGCGGGAGCAGCGAAGAAAGAGGGGGAAGATGATGGGAAGTCCGGTTATATAGGGGTGATGGACAGAGACAAAGGACTGTGGACTATGATTATAACAAAGAGACTCTTGGGAGTTGTTGTTGATTTTTTGTTGAACATTACGTCAATGCTTTATGTTTAAAGCATTTTTTGTTCTTATTATATCTTTTCCTAAGCTGCTGTGGTTTCTTTATGTTAATAAAGCGAAGGAAGATATAGCATAATCTGAAGCCTCCGGTCGTGACATAGAATTATGGACTGCATGTACCATGATGCAAAGAAGCAAACTTTTCTGGGAAATGATGTACTGTACGGCCACAAACTTTTCACTGCTCAAACTGATTTTCATTACTTCCTCTACCAGTTATCACATGTTCCTAATATTCCTTTTTGTAAAAATTGCATTCTGGTCCATTGATTACACTTAATCCAGCCCGAGCCAGAGAGTTTGCCCTGAGCCAAAGAGTACGGCCCACAATTTTTGTCTCAGATTTTCTTTGCGAATCAGGCCCCAAGTCTTTGCTGATTTGGTTTTTACCAGTGTTGATTGGTGTTGCAGTATTATGTGTATTTAACACAGAAGGTAGCATTCTGTTTGAACTTATTAGACCATCTTCAAAAATGCTACTTTCCTCTGAGGTTTCAGTTAAAACAGTTTTGTTGATTCTCCTTTTTAAAAAGACATCTGCCCATTTGTAGACTTTGTCTAAGGTATTGTATCTCTTTAATCTTTTATTTCTCCAGTATTGGCTCTTTTATAGATTTGCATGCTTCAGTCATTCCCCTTTTCCCAATTGAGAGTCCAACTGTATAATTAAAAAGCAGTATATTATTACACATAGCCTAGAAGGGCTAGAAACATTAAATTGCGTAGCCTATCCACATCATTTATTAGGAACTAATATCAGGCCAATCAGCCAACAGAACCCTCTAGAATACTACCTTAAGAGGCTTCAGTCCCTTAGATTTTCTACTGCACATAGTGTGATGGGTGTTTCCCTGAGCTCTGCTCAGTTTGTTTCCAGTATATATATATATATATATATATATATATATATATATATATATATATATATATATATATATATATATATATATATATATAGAGAGAGGTTTTTTAAGACATTTAACTGCAGCCTAACATCTACTGAAATACCTAATTATTCAGAATGTCATAATCTGCAAAGAACGGACTATTCACCCCTTGTGGAACATATGGAAAAAAAGACTCCACTCAGAAGATCTTCACAAGGAATGCATCTACTGTCTCCATGCTTCACATAAGGTAAAGGACTGAAATCCGTTGTACTTTTTCTTCTACAACATTGAAGGATAGGAAGGAGAAACTTCTGATATGGCTCCAAAAACTTACATCTAAAGAAAACGCACTTTCTGCGGTTGCCAGTAAGAATTCCTCAAAGACACAAATGAGGCCTCATGAGAGGGAGCGATCACGAGATCAAATGCCTCAGGAATCTCCAAAAAGGCATTAAAAAAAGACCTATCTTGGAACATCAAGAGAGCATAGTCCAACAGGTGAACACTCAGTAGGATAAAAAAGAGAAGCTTCCTCAGATAAACTGAGGTTTGAGCGTACCACTCCTTCTCCAAGGTTGGCATTACATTTTAAGAATCCCTCCTCAGTGCCTTCAACGGAAAAATCTGCCTTAACAGCAACTAACAAACTGCCTATGATATCACCGATGGCGGAGACGACAAGAATGATATGGACAGCGATGACCACATTGTCAGCAACATCTATAATAACTATCACTACTGTAACACCGTCAACAAAGAAACTATTGACAATCCAGTCGGCGATGGAAATAGTAACACCATCAACGGTTAAAGACTTGATTAAGTTGTCAATGGCATTGCCGACACCACCGTCAACTGCAGTATCCAACAGGGAAAAAATACATTCTCAACCAACATTACTAAAGCCTGAGCATACCTCCTCAAGTAAAGTTTCACCACTCCTACCAACTCATTTATTGGAGGAGGAAGATTCAGGTGACGAAGGACCATTCAGAACGGCCCATTGCCCTCCCGAGTTAAATGCTAAACATCAGGAAGAAGAGGAAGATGAGGAATACTTTAAAAGATATTATTGTTCTTCAGGAGCACAACAATATGCTGATAAGCCTATTCAGCAGGTTAGTAACGCGCAACTATTCACCCGAAAGGATCTCAAGGCGGTGAGGGGGTGCGCAGCTCACAGAGGTTCATGGTTATTAGTCAAAGAGCCAGGTCTTGAGGTCCTTCATGAACTTGGAGTGTGTTGGTGGTCAATATTTAGACCAGTATCAACCCTATAGTCCTCAACAGCTCCAAGAAGGCATGGTATAGGTGCCAAGGACTTTGGTGAACGACTTACAATGCCTGCTGCTGGAAACAGATGAGAGATTTTCAGTACCTGCAAAGACTGTACCTCCAACACAACCAATGTGGTCTCCGCAGTCTCATCTTGTATAACCTCCTACTTCGTGTGCACCATGTAATTTACCAAGGGCTCCGACACCCAAGAGAACACTTGCATCAAACCTCGCAGGATAATGGAATATCCTCTTATTACGATAAAGATCGTGGAGTACTGGATGATCAAGCCTCACCCAACAAATGGAATGACTACCTGAGCCCAATCACCGCTACCCTCACAACAAGTGGATTCACCACCTGAAGAAACTGGAGGATTTCACAATCTGATAGAAGGACTTGGAAGAGATTTGAATTACCAATGCCTATAAAGCATTCAGATTGGGACTTTAAAGAACCTGCTAGAAAATCAGTCAGGGCAATCCCCATTGTGAAATTCATTTATGGCGAAGGTATAAAAGCATGCAAAAATCCAGCTAAAGTGTCTGCTGTCTTACCCAGGCTAGATAAGAAATGCAAAGCGCTAGAATGTTCACTAACATGTTTAATTGGGCACTCAAAACCTGACTGAGTAATAATGCAAGCAGCTCACTTATAACAACCAAGCATCAAGAAGGAAGCATGCAGATGGTGTATGTGGCCCGGGGATGCCCCCAAACATGGTCCTCCATTTGGAATGATTGGAATGTCTATTGAGGGAATGTCTGTACCCCCGAGTGTTTCCCTACATGATAATCCTCCTTCGCCGTGAATGATGTAACAACTCATGAGCAGTGGCTCAGGAACTGGTTAAACTGTGATTGCCATGTACTTTTGAATTGCCTCCTCTTTGCTGTAATCTGTGTTGTCGATTGTACATTTTCAGTAAAAATATTTATATAAAAAAAAGAAGGAAGCACGTTTCCCAAGGTCGGGACACTGGTTGAAAACAGTGACAAGGTAATCGCGCCGGTTACTCCTCTCCGTCCCAGCAACCAATTGGGGAGGTCACATCACGTACTATCTGCAGCAATGGATATCAATAACTGACAGGTGGGATTTGGATTTAATTACCAATGGCTGTACTTTGGAATTCAACCAGAGACCACCTCATACACCTTTGAGAGGAGCATTGTAGGAGGCTGGCTTTGTATATGGTGCACACTTAAGGAGTATTGCACCTTGCCCTAATCCAGGCAACCCTATTGTGATTTCAGTAGTCTTTCATATCCTTAAGCTCTCACAGTGGTAGCTGTGGAGGGCAGCCTTCTGGCCTACCTTGAAGGAGTGTAAAGCAGCTTCTTCTAACGCATTTAATCAATAGTGTAGAATAGATGAAAAAAGAACCAAGCAGCGTTTATAAACAATACATCTGTTTATTACACAACACAATCACTATCACATTGGTATATCTCCTAACTTGAAATATTCACAGTATACATTAAATACTTAACAGGAATCAGGTAAGTAGCACAAATATACACTGGTTTTCGGGGTAGACCAAATGATATTCTAAAGAAGTGGAATGGGAACTGCAAAGAAGAACAGGACTTGGACCAAAGGGCGCAGAGGAGCTGGGAGAATCCGAAATCACCCAAGGTAAGTACCCAGAAACAACACAGAGCCTGTGTGCAGAGTAGAAACAGTTGTGCGCCTAAAGGAGGTCCATGGAGATGTCGTCGTTGTATTTTTGAAGAAGGACACTTCCCAGAGGACTCCAAAGAAACCCTTTAGAGGACAGAAGGTAGGGGAGCCACTCCACCCATGAATACTCAAGGAACCAGGTTACCTGCACCAGGGAAGCCAGGTGCACAAGAGGGGAACCTCCTGTAGACAACAAAGGAAGACATGGGAAGTAATGCCTCTAGAGAAGTCTCTGAAAAAGTTTGGTGGAATCCAAGGGTGGATTCTTGAAGAGCAGAACCTGCACACTGAGGGTACAGAGTCAATGCCACTCAGAGGTGACCAGGAGGCACAGACGATCAATGCCCACACTTGGCAGGGAGCGCAAGAGAGTTCACAAGGACCTGGTTGCTGCACCTGTGGGGACCAGGCACTGCTGAGAAACACACTAACTCCTGTTTGGAAGGTGGCCACACCTCCCTGTGACAGGAAAACTATTGTTCTACCTTCACCTGCTCGAGCTCAGCAGCAGGAGGGCTGAACAGTGTTTGTGACCAGCAGCAGCACCAGCTTACTGGCACCATCCCGCACGTACCGCATGACTCTCGACTAGATACCATGGAGGGCAAGCATACCTATGACTGGTCTGAATGACAGGATATGTAGCTGTTTAGGAGAACTGCAATAAACAAACTGTCACCTTCAGAATTTCAACACAAAGTCTGGACTTAGAGACTAGATCACTTTATAAACACTACAACCTGAACACTCGATCGGGACATGTAATCATGTCCAGTAATGTTTGGGTACACCGGGATAAATACTAGATTTTATACAAAACAATATAACACTGTTTCAATCAGAAAAATAAATATGGCATAGACAGAAGAAGTAATGCCGAATGCTATTCATGTACATCACGCACATGGTCCGCCATATTTATAAGTCTGGACATGAGTAACAAAGTCAGGATAGAAAATTAAGTCTCCTCTTTTTTTCTATTGTCTTTTTCTTGTTTATTCTACATAACAGAAAATCCTCTGGAAAAAGAAAATCAAGATAGAAAGACAGTTGAGAGCATTAGGCCTCACACTTTTGCATAGAGTGCATGCACTAAAACATGCAGGGACATCGATGAGACAACCCTGACGAAGGACCCAGACCCGGTTGGGCTCTTGGCAAGGGCCAAAGCATGTTGGCAGTAAAATGAGTGTATAATTGAACAATTGACTTTCAATATACCCAAGACCCAAGGTATGCCAAAATTAGACACTAGCAGACCCCAGAGGAAGTGGTCCAAGTTTTCGGCTACCAAGTTTAATCTTGCTCTTCAGCAGGGGAGGCAACCGGGAGGGAGTGGTGTTGAAACGGCCTGTAGTGCTCTTTATTAATGCATTTGTGAGGCTCTAGACAAAGTGGCACCATGGGCCACCAATGCTCCTAGGAAACCATCCAGATTGACGCCTTGGTTCAATGAGGAGCTGAAGGCATTGAAATCCTCCTGTAAACGTCTGGAACGTAGGTGGAGGGAATATTTCTCTGAAGAAAGGAGGGCCACATATAAGACCAATCAATCAATCAATCAATAAAGCTTTATTCGGATATCAAAGTATTCACAAAGGGCGTGGCTTGGGCGCCGATGGCGATGGTCGCCTGAGAGCTCGGCTCCGGGACTAAGCCCGAAATTATCCTGAACATCGGTGGCTGAGGGGCACCCCAGACCCCGAATTCGGTTGAGCGAGGCGACGACACCCTGCCGAGGGCCCTGGTGGAGTTTGGACGGGGGTGGCTTTGAAGAAATGCCGAAGTTTGCGGAGTGGCGGAGGACGACCCAATATGGCGCCCGGACCCCTTTGTCCCCTTGAACGGACCTACGGAGTTGAGGAGGTCTCGCGGATGTCGCCCGGCACCCGGCTTCACCAGCCTCAGTGGCTTTAGGCATTGGACATTGGTTGGTTCGGACCCTCCACAGCGGGACCATACTCAATTGGACGACCGGGCGGGTGCCCACGCGTTAGAGGGCGCCGGGCACGGGTGCCCTCAGGTCCAGGCGGTGGTCTGCACCGCGACTCCGCAACTAGCTGCGAGTTCCTGGCCACCCCGACTACATGGATGGCGCGACACTCGGGCGCCTCAGGACAACCGGGGGAGTTGGTGGCCCTTGCCCCAGAGCTGTAGTGGGTGAACGGGCCTGCCCGACTCGGAGACGGGTGTCTCCGCCCCCTTATCGGTGCCCTCGGACGCCGTGGCGGTGGCGTGAGCCGAAACGGCGGAGTCTCCACAGGCTCTGGAGAAGGAGGTCGCCCATTCCGGACTGGAGGGCGAAATCCCGGGAAAGTCGTGCTGGACACTTGCACACGGAGACGCCTACTCCGGGACCTTTGCGGAGAGCCTCTGGCAGCATGGGGAAACCTAAAGGAGCCAAGGGATCCAGCCAGGCCACCTCGGACTCTGAGGCCCAGGACAAGGAAGAGCATGGAGATCCTAAACGACCTGGTGGCGCACCACTCCAGCAACAATTCGACCGTGTACTGGAAGCCATAGAGGCAACTCGGTCGGCTCTACAACAGGACATTGCCCAGGTGGCGACTGGCCCGGGCCTCCTTAGGGCAGACCATGGTAAACTCTCAGACCGGGTCAAGGAGGTGGAGAGCACGGTGAAGACTATCGAACCGGCGCAGAGGACCCTGGCTGCGACGATCAAGGATGCCATGTCCCGAATCGAGACCCTCGAACGGAGGGCGGAGGATGCGGAAGGCCGAAACAGGAGGAATAACATTCGGGTAGTGGGCCTGCCGGAAAAGATCGAGGAAGGCGATATGGTGCGCTACTTGGAGACCTGGCTCCGAGACACGGTGGTCCCGGAGGGCCTGTCCTCCTTTTACACTCTAGAACGGGCCCACAGAGTTCCAGCGCGGCCCCCACAGCTGGGACGAGCCCCGAGGCCGGTGGTGGCGCGGTTGCTCCATTTCCGGGACAGAGATCTGATCCTAAATGCCGCCAGACACAATGGCCCGTTCCAGGTTGCAAACAGTCAGGTGAATATCTTCCCTGACTATACCTACGAGACGCAGCGCAAGCGGTTCTCCTTCCTGGCGGTTAAGCGTGAACTCAGGAGTGAGGGCATCCAATATTCGCTCCTATTTCCCGCGAGGCTCCGAGTCATTGTCGACGACAAAACCCAGTTCTTCGACACCCCGGAGGAGGTCTGTGACTGGCTCGAACTGTACCGAACGGGGAAGGATGGTTATAATGCCTCGACCCATCAGGCGGAGGAGCCGGAACAAAGGAGGCGCTCTAAAAGGGTCAGGAACCGCCGCGGCCGCACGGGAGGGCCCTCGACAGCGGAGACATCATCTGAGCGGAGGGGAGTGTTGGAAGTTCTGTCGGAACTGTCGGGAGCGAGGGGCGAAGACATCGAAGAGGAGGAAGACAACCCGGGTGCTCAGGGGGCACCATCGGACTCGGAAGACTCAGTGGCAGACAGTACCCACACACCGGTGATCACACCGAAATCGGTGGAGGACCTTTTGGACGGACAAGGGTAATGGGATAGGTTGCCTTGTTTTGGGTGGGGGCCCGGCAGGGGGGAGGCGGCTGCCGTTCTTTATTGCTGACAATGGGAGAGGGAGGGTTGGGAGGCTTCTGCTCTTGCCCCGAAAGATTTTGACACAGGGGGGGGCTTATTATAGTCCTGGTGGCCTGGGCGACGAGGGCCCACTGCCTCCGCTCAGCCCGCACCTGGCCCATAAGGCCTTCCTACGGTGGCGACCGTGGGACTAGTGGGGTTTTTGGGGTTGTTCTTCATAGAAGTTTGGATGGGATCTAGATGGCGCAGTTTGGGTCCTGTTCTGGGGTGGTTGGGAGGGGGTTTTGTTGGTCTTTGGGGGGTTTGGATCTGGTTGGGGAAAATGGCCGCCGTCAGCGCTGGGAGAATTGATGTCCTTTTTTTGTGGGGACCCGGACGGGGAGACTGTGCAAGAACACTCTGGGACAATGGCTGATGTTGCTAACTTGAAATGTATTACTTGGAACGTGAGGGGGCTTCACACTATGTCCAGGCGTCACAGGGTCCACGCTTATTTAGTGCGTAGGGGAGTGCAAATGGCGCTGCTGCAGGAGACGCATCTGAACAAGGCGGAAGGGGCGGCGCTTCAGCGTAGGTGGCGAGGGCCGGTCTTTTCCACGGCGTACTCTGCTTATGCCAGGGGGGCGCTCATATGGATCAGGGCAGGAGTCCCCTTCCAGGTCACGAGGACAGTGTTGGACCCAGAGGGGCGTTTCGTGGCCATATCAGGCACGCTGGGAGGGAGGGACTTGAATGTTTGTTGTGTGTATGCCCCTAATGTGGACCAGACTGCCTTCCTTTCCAGGTTATCGGGCTCGTTGGCTCACTTTTTCGCCGGTCCCCTCCTGCTGGGGGGAGACTTTAACTCCGTGGTAGATGTAGACATAGACCGCTCGCATCCCCCGCTCCCCGATTCCCCGGTCCGGCGGACGGCTAGGGGCCGTCAAGATTGGCAGACCCGCTGGGGTTTGACGGACATCTGGAGGGCGCATCACCCCGCGTCTAGAGATTATTCGTACTTTTCGAGCCTTCATGAGCTGCATGTCAGACTGGATGGCTTTCTTGGTTCGTCCGAATTAGTCTCGGCAGCGGCCCGATCGGAGTATTTATCGCGGACCATCTCGGACCATAACCCCCTCCTGCTGGACATTCGCTGGTTCCCTGGGACGCCGGCGGTACCCACCTGGAAGATGCGCCCCGAGATCCTCGAGGACAGTGTCTTCAAGGCAGACCTAGGGGAGAGAATCACAGATTATTTTGCGTCCAACGGCGGCTCCGCGAGTACTAGGGCGTTCGAATGGGACGCTTTCAAGGTGGTGGTGAGGGGGTACTGTATCTCTAAGAGGGTGGGCATGCGGCGAGTTATCCTGGCTGATCTAGACGCAGCGGACCGAACGCTCCGCGAGCTCGAAATTAGCCGACCCGGACACCCGGAATTGCAAACACAAACGGTAGAGGCGAGGGAGAAGGTGGCGGTGGAGGTCGAACGGCTCCGCTGTTTCGATTATAAGGCCTACACGGTCCGATCTATAGCGGAGGGCGACAGATCGAGCGCGTTACTGGCGTGGTTGGCCAACCCTGCGCGCCAGTCCCAAACGACGACTGGGATGCGTAGGGCGGATGGGACTGAGGTGTGCACCCAACCGGAGATTCTTAATTGCTTCCGGCATTATTACGAATGCTTATACCGCAGTCGCTCCGCGCGTGACCCAGACCGGCTTGATAACTATCTTAGCCCGCTGGAACTCCGCACAGTGGAACAAGAAGTGGCAGACGCCCTGGGATCTGACATCGGCTTGGGGGAGATCCGCGGGGCCATCAAACGGATGGCGAGGAACAAGACCCCGGGCCTAGATGGCCTGCCGGTGGAGTTCTATGCAGCTTATGCTGACCTCCTGGCCCCTCGTTTACTGGTGGTTTACAGGGAGGCGAAGAGGCTGGGTCGCCTCCCCGGCTCGATGTGTGAGGCGTTGGTGGTTCCTCTCCTCAAGCCAGGCCGAGACTCGTCTGACCCGGGGTCCTACCGTCCCCTCTCAATGCTGACGGTGGACTACAAAATATTGAGCAGCATCTTGGCCTCGAGGCTGTTAGGACATATGAGCTCCCTAGTACACGAGGACCAGGCCGGTTTCATCCCACGGCGAAATACGACCATGAACATCCGAAGGTTGTTTCGCTTGCTTGGGGAACCATTCGTGGATGCCCCGTCCCCGGTAGTTTTGTCGGTGGACCTGGAGAAGGCTTTTGATAGCCTGGAGTGGGACTACTTAAGCGCGGTATTGCGGAAATTCGGCCTCGGGGAAGGATTTATCAAATGGACAGCAGTTCTCTACGCTTCCGCTTCAGCCAGGGTTAGATCGGGCCCTTTGATTTCATCGCAATATCCGGTGGAGCGTGGCACGCGGCAAGGGTGCTCCTTATCCCCGCTTCTCTTTGCACTAGCGGTGGAGCCACTAGCAGTGCATCTTCGCTCGGGAGCCCACTATACGGGCTTACGGACAGCGGCGGGCCCGCATTACGTCTCGCTCTATGCGGACGACCTGTTGCTCTTCCTGGAGGATCCGGTCGACGCATTACGGGGAGCGGAATTAGCGCTTACGGAGTTCGGAGACGTCTCAGGCCTACGTGTGAACTGGTCTAAGACCTGCCTCTTCCCGATGCGTAGGGGTGTCCCCACTCCGGCGCTAAGTAAGGAGATCAGATGGGAACCCGACTGCTTTAAATACCTTGGGGTATTTGTGTACCACGACCAGCCCGACCTCCTAGACGGAAACATTGCCCGTTGCATACGAGCACTCCGAGGCAGCATGGACTTTTGGGCCACGCTGCCGCTCTCCGTGGCAGGACGCGTCGCCCTGCTCAAAATGGTGGCGCTCCCCCGATTATTGTATTACTTTCGGACTTTGCCGATCTGGGTCCCGCCGGCTACGTTTCGCCGCTTGCGTTCCATGGTGGTCGGGTTCCTTTGGGGCACGGGCCGGCGGCGGGTGGCCCTCAATACCCTGATGAGGCCGAAGGACGAGGGGGGGCTCGCTGTGCCGGACTTCGAGAAGTATTACCTAGCGGCGCAGCTCCAGACATACACCCAGGAGATAGCCAGGGAGTTCAGAGGCCCGGAAGACGGTAGAGGGACGGGTATGGCCAGGCACGTCCTCTCCTTTATCGCGCTGCGACAGCGTTTGGTCCTTCGGGACCTGTCGATGGAGGAGCGGACTATCCGACTCCGCTGGAATCGGGCTCATAACAGAGGTCACCTGCGGACCCCATATGCACCTGAAATTCCATTGGGGATGCTGACGGCCCTCCCCCACGGAGGAGACTGGTCACGACTGGCTGACTGGGAGGATTCAGGTTTACAGCTCGTCGGGGACCTGTATGAGGACGGAGTGCTCCTGTCCTTTCAGGATCTCATTGACCGCTTTGGGATCTCCCGGGGCGACTTTTTGCTGCACTCGGCCATTGTGCGAGTGATCCAGGCGCACTGGCAAAACGGACTAGAGGAACCTCAATTGTCCCAGGTGTGCCAGTATGTAATGATGTCGGCGGGCACAGTGAAGGCGGTCACTTGCCTTTACGGCAGGCTGATTACCGAGGGGTTGGTCCCTCTCGCCACACTGAAGTCCCGCTGGGAAGAGGACATCGGTAGGGAGATCCCGGAGACGACCTGGTCCCAGCTGGTGAGGCGAGCATGGAAGGGTACACGTAGCGCCCGTTTCCAACTGGTCCACTATTATGTTCTCCATAGGGCGTACCTGACCCCGGTTAAGATCAGGCGTTATTTTGCCACGGCGTCGGCGGAATGCCCTAGGTGCCCGGCTCAGGAGGCGGACCTCCTACACATGTTATGGGCCTGTCCAGGATTGACGTCCTACTGGCAGGAGGTGGCGGCGACTTTGGAAGAGGTGACGGGGAGGCACTTATCGTTCGATGCGGCGGTGGGGCTATTGCACTGGTTCCCCCATACCCCCCGGAATAAAATCACCAGTAAATTTATCGACCTGGGGCTCCTACTTGCTAAACGAGAGGTGACCAGGAACTGGAAGGCACGTGCTGGTCCTGCGGGCGGCAGATGGCACGGTGAACTTTTGAAATGGGCGGCGGGGGAGAGCGCGCTGCGATATCAGTTGGCTTGGAGGCAAAGCAATGAGAAGGCGCAGGAGGCTGCGTTAGAATGGGAAACGCTGGTGCAGGCCCTCAGGGATTATTGTGCCCCCAGCGACTCCGAAAGCGAAGAAGCAACTAGACCCGAGTCCCGTTAGACACTAGCATTAACAGCACTATTACCTTCCCCGTGGGTCAAGCAGTGGATCCTAAAGTGATAAGCTCCCTGGCGCTGATGGTGGGGGGGGGGGGAGAGGGGAGTTTCACAATGACTGGAAGTTTGAGGGGGGGGTACCTTTTGGGGGTTGGGGTTTGTTTAGAAAAGCAGAGGACGGACAGTGTATTATCCGGACCAGCTCCCGCATCCTACTGACCCCAGCTACATTCGCCGCCCAACCCCAGGGATATGGGCTGCTTGGCTGTATGGCAATGCTATGGAAGGGGGTCGGTGGGCTATATCTGGTAAAAGTTGGCTATAATATGATGCTGGTCGTTACTGTATTGTTGTACTGATTCCTGCAATAAAAATATATTTAAAAAAAAAAAAAATCAAAGTATTCACAAAAGTACAAGTACATAAAAAAAATCACTGAACAATTAAAAAAGAGCATCATAAGATCACATAATACATACAAATTCACTGCAGCCCCGGCGGAGAGGGTGGTGCGGCGAAAATCGTTTGGGGGCATTGCCTACCTGTGCTGCTGGACCCCTAATCATTTGGTGACTCTGTTGCTTTGCTGTGTCTCCCTCCTGCCGCCACAGCACGTCATCCTGCGGCCGTTGAGCGGAGGGAGACCACAACTACCAGGCTCCCCAGCGCCCCAGCACCGGAAGGAACTCTGCCTGCTTGGCGCCCGGAGGCGCTTTAAAATCACTGCAGCCCCGGCGGAGCGGGTGGTGCGTCGAAAATCGTTTGGGGGCATTGCGTACCTGTGCTGCTGGACCACTAATCCTTTGGTGACTCTTGCTTTGCTGTGTCTCCCTCCCACCGCCGCAGCACGTCATCCTGCGGCCGCTGAGCGGAGTGAGACCACAACTACCAGGCTCCCCAGCGCCCCAGCACCGGAAGGAACTCTGCCTGCTTGGCGCCCGGAGGCGCTATAAAATCACTGCAGCCCCCGCGTCGCGGGATCGCGTGCGGGTCTGCGCCGGGCAAAGGGCGGGCCCTCTGTGGCCCTCAGAGGCCGAAGAAGGCTGGGCTGGGCCACCCCCCTTGATTCGTATTCTACGGCTAGGACTATCTGTGATATATACTAGTAAGCAGACAATTATTTGATCACTTGCCATATAGCTGTTTGCGATTTTTGTCTGTGTACCCATTTGTGTAATCCTACCCGTAGGACTTAGTGTGGTCTAACCATTTTCCCATATTTTTCTGTATACATTATGACTTCGCATCTCTCAAAGGGGAAATCCTCAGGGGTAGATGGGGCAAATAGAGGAACGCTAGATGATTATGTTATAAGGATCACCTCGGGAATTGAAAAGGAAATCGCTCCGGCTGAGCGACGAGCTGAGCGACGCCGCTCTGTTGAGCTTATCAAAAATAAATGTTCATCTTTGGGCTTGATACAGTTAGCGACTTCGCCACTCACCACGAACCATATTGAAAGCGAGGGACATGATAGTTCTAGTAATGACAGTATTCCATTACTTTTGCGAGAGGGAACTTCTTCACTTAATATAAATAACGAAAACAGTGAACTGAACTTTAATGTTTCCGCCTCTTTTTTGACACCAGAGGTAGAAGTTCTAGAAGATACACCTTCACCAATAGTGGAGATTTCACCAACAGTGAAGATTGTTCAAAGTAAAAACTCTAAAACCCCCAAGCGTTCCCGACAACAAGGCCCCCCACCAAAAAAGAGGAGAAAGAGGAAGAGTGGTCCACAGAAAAGTAAGAACACTCGACCTGAGTCTGGCACTCCTAAAAGTCCTCTTCCAAATACACCAGCGACACCTGCCATAATCATTCCTCCACATTATCCAGTGAAAGAAACATCTAGTAATGATTTATTGGGTAGTACTGAACAATTACTTAGATCCTTTATACTACCACTAATAGAGAGATTGAAAACATGGACCTTCAGTTGGGGACACTAGAACAAATAATTGGGGGAAATAGAGGTGTAATCAAGGACATACCAAAGCCTACACTAGTGCCCTCAAAACCTCCCGTCCAAAAGGAATCTAATCTTAATAGTCAAATTAAATCAAAACCCCTGAAACCATTGCCTCCCAAAATATCACGCCAAAACACCAAAAGCAGGGATAAAGAGGGTCAGACAGGAGGGAAACTTAATCTCCCAGGAAATGTACAAAATCTGAAAGACCTTCAAAATCCTGTCAGGTTAATGCAGACTAAAAGGCACAGAGTAGAACTGCCACCTGAAGCAGTTCCACTCGTGTGGCTCTTACGGGAGTTCCACCACTAGAGGACGGTAAGAGAGAAGATTATCACCAGCTAAAAAATAAAGCTATGTTTTGGCTTAGACAAAATCGCCCACTTCCCCCAAACATAAATGGTGAAATCCTAAATGTAAGGCGTCTCTCTTGGTTGGGACATAGAATAAAACATTAAACGGGTGATGTAATTGTAATTAATTTTAGAGACCGTAGGGCAGTCAGATATATCTTAACTTGGCCCCTAGAGAATGGTACCAATGGCATCACACCTCGTGAATTGACTTATTTCTATCCCAGACCCGTAATGGCACCCATTAACAATTTTAGGGCCCTATCTCGATACCAGGATGATTGCTTTGTACCTGTTTATAACCGCTATGCAGCCTTAGCAGGTATGGAGGGAGTGGACTGACTTTCTTTCCTGGGCACAGTGAAGGAAGGGGGAAACGGGGAACAATCATATATGTCCTCAGATTTAAGGGACAGAGCAGAGTTTCCTCCATCACATAATTTGGGCGAAACAGAGAAACACTTGGATCAATTGGTGGAAGATGCCGCACTACTGAAGAATAAAAGCCTAGCTTTAGCCCCACCCATGCAATTGTGCAAACCAATATTAACATTACTACTAGAAGTCAAGTTGAATAATACCCGTGAATTAAAAATACTTAGTTGGAACATAGCGGGTCTTGAACCTAGATTGGCGGACAAAGACTGGGTCGAACTAATCTCAGGTTATGATATAATAATGTTTCAAGAAACTTGGGCACCTTATGATTTGAATGTTAATGGGTTCCACTGCTATAATATAGCGGCTCGTAAATCGCATTTTGGCTGCGCAGTTGGAGGACTGTTTGTTGGCTTTAGCATTATGGCTGGGGGGAAACATAGGATTATTAACACGGAGAACGCCAATATACAAGCTATTGAATATACATGGCAGGCTCCTTTTGTTTTGATACATTTTTATAACAATGATTTTATTTCGATCCCAAACAGGAATTTTCTAGCGCTCACCAAATTTATTTCTAAATTAGAGGATAGCTGGGGCAAAAGTGAAGGACGTGAAATTATTTTAGGTGGTGATTTCAATGCCCAGCTCCCAAATAATAATTGGCAAGAAAAACAAAGGAAGGGGGATCTGGCAAATCAAAGGGGCCAAAAATTGAAAAGTTTGTTAGATGAGCATATTCTGTCTAATATTATGGATTCTGGCCAGAAGATCTCGCTACAGCAAGTACCTATGCACAGAGGTCGAGCTAGTACCTCTATTATTGATTTTATTTTTGTCACCCCTGGTATGGCAGATCGTATAATAGCAACAAATGTTGTAGCTTCAGACTTTGGGGATCATAATCCAGTAACGGTAATTATGAGGTTAGATCCCGACCTGTTTTCGGTGTGACAAAAGGAGCAAGAGACATAAGCGTAACCACAGATAAACTAAGGTTGAAATGGAAAGGGATAGACAAAGCTGGAATTACAAAGTCGTTGTTAATGGAAGAACAGATATCAATAGACCGTTGTTTAGATTATGCAACTGATGGTCAGGTTATTATTTCCTGTTTTAGCAGAATATGCTCCACAGTTAGAACCTTGTTATCTTTACCAGCAGGTCTAGGCCCAAAAGAACCTAGGTGGTTTGATAATAATTGTTCTGTGGCTAATAGGAATTTACGTAAGGCTCTTTCAGAGATTCCCAGAATTAGGGCGAATGTGAGTGCAGCGAGGAAAATATATAAACTAGCTGTAGAGAAACGGAGAGCTACACTTTTGGGCGAACGTTGGGAGTCCCTGTCTGAAACTGCGGAAGGGAAGCTAAGTAAATTATTCTGGCCCGCAGTTAAAGAACTTCGAAATATGGGTCAACAACTCACCCCGATTAGCTGCACCATTGCCAGTGACACTTGGGAATGCCACTTCTCAAAAATGTATGCCTCTTTATTGAATAGCGAGGATATAAACGATTTTGAGGCATCTAATAACTTACATTTTAACTTGGGAGAAGTGGAAGAAGCAATTGCTCAGAGTCTCGGAAATAAAGCCCCTGGCCCCGATGGGCTACCCATAGACCTTATCAAATGGCAACCGGGTTTATGGGCTCCAATACTGGTGAATGTTTTGAATAGTCTTCCTAAAGCCAAAATGCCAGAAACTTGGAGTACTAGTATAATAGTCCCCATACATAAGAAAGGAGACAGGTCTGATCCCATGAATTACAGGCCTATCATTGTTGGATAACTCTCTAAAACTTTTAGGCCTTGTTATCTATAATAGGCTTACTATATGGATAGAAGACAGTGGGATCTTGTCTTCATGCCAATTAAGATTTAGAAACAGGGTCGGTACAGTTGAACAATGCCTCAACTTGAAACTAATTATTGATAAATATAACATTGCACGGTCGGTTCCTATTTATTTAGCATTTATGGACCTGTCTTCAGCAATTATTAAGATAGATAGAGGAGTTAGGCAGGGGTGCGTTTTAGCACCCTTGCTCTTCATAATCTATATTAATGGCCTGAGTAAGCACCTTGAAAAATCCACCCCTGATGTCCTGTTAGTAAATGGCAAACCGGTACCTGCTCTTCTGTATGCAGACGATGCAGTACTACTGGGGCCAACACCTAACTCACTCCGTACTTTGGTCTTAAATTTTACAGATTTTATGAACAAATTAGATTTGAGGGTAAATTTAAAAAAATCTTTTATAATGTCTTGTGGGCCAGGCAAGCGACAGATGAACTCCATACAGGTTGGAGAAGGGAAACTTACTGCAACCCATAATTTCCCATATTTGGGAGTGACCTTTGCTGCGAATGGCTCGTGGACTGGGCATTTGGCCCAGGCCACGGGCAAATTCTCAAAGGTCACTAACTCAATTTTAAGTATTCCAAGACCAAAGAGATATGATGCCATTAAAGCGATTGTAAAACCTTTTAAATTACAGTGTGTCCCGGTAGCGACCTACGGGGCAGATGTATGGGGCATTGGGAAAAGTACCACTATCCAACAAATAGAGAATAGGTTCTGCAGGAAATTGTTAAGTGTCCCAATTTATACATCTAATTTTATTACACATAGTGAACTAAATCTACAATTTGTCTCAGATTTTGTTAATACCCGCCCAGCTTTATTTTGGCACTCGGTTTGGACGAACCAGTCAGCAAAACTTACACAAGAGATAATAACTGACTGTTTAAATTGCGAAAAAGGGAGGAAGATCCTGTGGCTTTCATATGTGCATACTAGCCTGCAGGAAGTAGGTACGGGAAATATTTTTTCTAACCCCAATGAGGCTAGTACTGTTAAGAAATCTGAATTGAAAGAAGCACTAAAAGCACTTTATCTTCTGAAAAGATCGACGATCGAATCAGGGAAAACCACAGTTGCTAGGTACCTGAATATTGAGGCACCTAGATGTTCTTTTGCATTGTATTTAACATGATCATTGACTAGTTGGGAAAGAAGTTTATTGTTCCGTTTAAGGGCTGGCACTGTGAGGTATTTGTTAAACTTTCCTTTGGGTTACCAGCAAAGTACAGCTAAAATTAGTTGCCCCTGTGATGGGCAAAGTACACAAAACGACCTGCACTTTCTTTTTTGTTGTAAATTTTATGTGAAATATACAAAATGGTTACTAATTCAGTTTTTTAAAAAACATAGACCTATTACTCTGGAACAATCCTATCAGGCACTTTTAAAACTAGATAATGAAGAAGTAATTTGTCGTACCGGTACCTTTTTAAAAATTGCTGTTGGTGCACGCAAAATGATGGAAAACGTTTAGACTGTAATCTAACCTGTTTTTACTGTATTTTAATGGATAATAGTATTTTATGGAATATGTACTATGACATGTACTTTTATTAATTGAAAAAAATTCGAATAAAGATTCTTTGAATATGAATATGATTTAAACATACAAATTCATAGATCAAGTATAGTCTGTCTTGCTCGGACAACTGTACGCAGAAAAGTGCCAGTGCGAAATATAAGTTCAGTGTCATCCATAGTTAATATCATTAGATAAGCATTTTCCAAGCTGATAGGTTTAAGTTTTTTTAAAATACGGAGGTAAAAACCATTTAATATATTACAAATAAAATGTACAGAAAAATAAAAAGTGCAACGCAGATTGACCACTCAAGCCATCACACGGACAGGGCAAAGAATGAAGTTCATTCTGGTGGCCAAGGGGGAAACAGAGTGCAAATTTGATTGTGCCTGCCCTTAAGCGAAATAATAAACCCTGCACCCAATGACTCATTGAGAGTGTCAGATAACAAGGCATCGGTGAGGTTAAAAAATCATAAGCCAGGTATGTAGAGACAGTAGTCTTTAAAGATTCCCCGTTTAATCTTTCTTGGTCATACAGTGTGTATAGAGCATTTCTTAATTCATTTTTATGTGGGAGATCATTTGCAGTATACTCAGTAGAAATACTCCCTTGATTAATACTGCAAAGGCTAATATACACTCCGGAGAGCCAAGGAATATTCAGACATTTATCGCAATTCAGGCAATCAATAATAATGTCTCTAGTAAGTGATGCCGCCGGTTTCTTCCAGATAGAAAGCTAGAAAAGGGCAGGGCGGGCACAAACGAAATCTTCACTAAAATTCAGATTTAGCTCCTTGTGACAAACATATTGTGTGGTGGAAATAGGGACACAGAGCCTCTTCCTGAGAAATCTATTCTCTTCTAGTTGAATGGGTCCACTCTTAGCCACACCTCATACCTCCGCGCCATAAGTGGCAACGGGGGAACACTGGACTTTATACATTTTTAAAGTAGCAGGTATAGTACCAGTATGTTTGGGACGGGGTAAGCTAAGAATTGAATTAATGGCCTTTGAGAACCTACCCCTGGAGTGAGCAATATGCTCAGTCCAGGAGTTGTTCGCAGCAAAGACCACCCCTAAATAGGGAAAGCTATTAGTGGACCACAGTTTATCTGCGCCCACCGAAATACTACCTAACTGTCGTTAAGACGTATCACTCTCTCATAAGGAAGACACGAGCGGCACACTACACTATGAAGATTGATCTCGCGACAATTCCTCTAGAGAGCTTTTTGTGATTTTTAAAGAGCTTTCGTCCCTGGACAGAACCTCTGCCCCTGGTAAAGTTTCTGTTGAGTCTTGCAACTTGATGGCAGACTATTTCTCAGATAAAGTAGAGAAGATCTACTCTACTTTCCTGGAGGAGGCCCGTAACTGGCAAGATACTCCACAGAGTCGGCGCTGCTCCTGTCCACTGAAACCATCCGTTGATTTGGTCGATGCTGGACCAGACGGTGGCACTGATTCTGTTGGACCTCAGCGCTGCCTTCGACACCGTAGCCAATCCTATACTGATTCAGCGCCTTAAGGAGAGTAGACTGACCAACCTGGCTCTAAAATGGCTAAACTCCTTCCTACAGGACAGGAGCTTTCAAGTATCTCAAGGGCAGCACTGCTCCAAGAATATAAGATTAGGACAGAGGGTACCCCAGGGTTCGATACTCAGCCCTACACATTTTAATCTGTACATTGCCCCGCTGTCTAACATCTTTGACAAATACGGCATTAGTATTGTGTCATATGCGGATGACACGCAGCTTGTCTTATCCTTGACCCAATCCCAGGAAGTAGCTGCCACTAATTTCTCTGCTTGCCTCCAAGAGCTCTCAGTCTGGATGGCTAACAACTGTTTAAAGCTGAATGGCAGCAAGACTGAGGTCCTTATCCTGGGAAACGCTCCCACGATATGGTCACCTAGCTGGTGGCTGCAAACATTCGGCACTACCCCCGCCCGTAAGGAGGAGGTTAAAAACCTAGGGATGTGGCTAGACCCTACCCTTTCCTTTTATCACCACACAAGGATGGTGGCGGGAAAGTGTTTTGGCATAATGAAGGCCCTTCGGAAGATCATAGATGTGCTCCCGGTAGCTGCCAGGAAACCCCTAGTCCAAGCATTTGTCACCTCTTGCTTGGACTATGGGAATGCACTCTACATAGGTGCCAGTAAAAAGAGCGTGCAAAGATTACAGTACATCCAAAACGCCGCCGCCCGCCTGGTCCTGATGCTTCCTAGGAGAGCCTCATCCAAAAAGGCCCGAACTACTCATCACTGGCTCCCTATAAGGGAAAGAATTTTATTCAAGGTCCTGTGTATTAGTCAACGGATCCTGTTGCAAAGGTCCAAGGTACTTGCACAACCTACTATCCCCCTACACTCCTACCAGAGCCCTGCTTTCAGGGCTCAGGGCTGGTGCCATGCTCAGTTATAAAAAAAAAATGAGAATGGGAGGCCGTTCTTTCCGCTACCTGGCAGCAAAGCAGTGGAATGCTCTTCCCCCTGACCTTCGGATGGAACAATCAGAGAATATCTTTAGGAAAAACTGAAGACTTGGCTCTTCCGGGCATAGAACTTAATACCCTTTAGCTTTTACTGGACCGTTTGTTTTCTCGACACTTTCTCTGTAGCTTTCTCTGGCCGCAGCGCGGAGACACTCTGGCCAGTGTAACCAGGCGCTTTACAAGCACTTTATTATTATAGAACCCTCAATAATCATGGTTTTATTCATACCCTAGGTACCAATTTAATAAAATTATATTTTGGGTATACCTCGTAGTATTTTTAACATATTGCTTTTCTAGATCCCTGCATATGCAGTTTTGCTTTATCTAAGAACTCCCATTTCCCAACTATGGTTGCGTCCGCCCTGGTAGTACCATCCTACCAGGGTGTGGATAGATGCCAATGGTAAAGCATGTCATGATAATCTTTGGATGGATACCCCATCAGAAGACATAATCAAGTAGAGAGTATACCTGACATCCTGTTACAAAGAGGGAACTGGATATGGTTCCAAGAAACCCTTGTTGAATCATTTGCCTGTGTGATGTACATGTTTGGTAACAAACATGCTGGGCTCATACCCCAACACTGATTCTGGTGTTGGAGGTATGATCCCATGTACTGGGGGCCACTTAGGTGAGCCCTCTTTTCTCCTGGTACCAGCATTTCAGGGTCAGCCAGTGAGCTAGTGCTGCTGCCGGCCACAGACACTGTTCAGCCCTCCTGCTGCTGAGCTGAGCTCGAGCAGTTGGAGGTAGAACAATAGTTTTCCTGTCACAGGGAGCCACCTCCGAGACAGGAGTTAGAGTATTGAGCTGGGATGGGGTCCTTTCCAGCACCACCAGACTAGTTCGAAGGGCACATTTGGTGCCCTCATTGCATACTCCAGTTAAAGCTAGTTCATGGGAGCCCCCGGCTTCTGCAGGAAACTGGACAAAGGAACTGGATATAGTTCCAAGAAATCATTGTTGAATCATTTGCATGTATGATTTAAATGTTCAGTAGTGGGAGAGTGCAACTGATTTTACTTTCTCCCGCTCTCCAGTAGTGATTATGGATACCAAACATGAGCAGGTTTGGCACAGCCATTATATCGTTAGACTTCTCGTAATAACTGATGTCTGCTATATTTCTTAAAATGGCTGACTGAACTTACAAAGCCTGGAGAATAAACTCTGGGGTTTGTAGGAGTGTCCTTCTCATGCAAGGGCACTTATAACGAAGCACCCTGCCCTCAAGATTGAAGGGCCTTCCATAGAGGTGACTTATAGGTTTTAAGTTTAGTGACCTCAGATATGAAGAAAGTTATATCTGTTTTGAGAGGTGCAAGCACCATTTCACACAGGCTGCAATGGCAGAGTGTAAGTGGAGCCCAAGGCTTCAGCCCATGGGAGGCTTCTGGTGTACCTATGCCTTGGGTACCTTAGAACCATATACCATGGACTTACAAGGGTACACCAGTATCCAATTCTGGAGGTACAAAAGTAGTTTCCAAAGCCATTTTGGGAGAGTGAGCCCAAATAATGAGGTCCTGGTTAGCAGGACCCCAGCGAACTACAATCAAAACATACGGACACCAGACAAAAAGTGGGGGTAGCCATAAAAGAGGATCCTACTCTCCATCTCATATCCACCTGCTTCCATGATGAGAAAAGGAGCAATGGAAAACGTACCCCTCAGCCAGAACTGAATGCATTTTTGTTCCCAATTTTTTTTATTACGAAAGAAAAAGCCAGTAGAAAGGAGACCCATGTTAGTTCTAAGGAAATTTAACAACTACCTAAGAAAACATTTGTTTCGCATGGTTACTCTTCCAGACATCCTACAACTGTTCAATCAAGGAGATTATATGACATTGGATTTCCAAGATGCCTAATTTGATTTCCCAGTTTATCCAAAACACCACAAAGTCTTAAGATTCAGGGCGGCCAACATTCATTATCAATTCAAGGTTCTCCCTTATGAACCTATGGACTGAAATCAGCTCACTGCATTTTTACAAAATGCCTATCTCCAATAGCGTATGAACAAGTGGGTTACCCAACTAAAGTCACTGGGACCTGGGTTGTATAGTTACTAGGAGGAAGGGGTCCCAGTGAGAACACAAATTAATTTACAACATTAATGAATGAATCAAAAAATAATTATATATCCACAGGGTTTTAATTCACTCAGGGAACAAATGTAATGAATACATATTAAGAACAATCAACCATATTGACGGTCATACAGTGCCCCAGACGGGAGAGTGGGAAGTGATAGTGGTGAGGATGAGGGAGTGGTAGGGTATTAAGTGACAATAAAATCAAACATTAATTGCAAGGATTAAAGTACCTGCATTGTTAAGAGGGTCGAAACGTCGACTGTTTCTTCTGTGGCAACTTCACGCCAATATAACGTAGATATTGTACATGGTGTTGTATGCCCTTCTTGACTATGGATGTCATTTTTCTGACATTACGGCTATCTAAATTATAGCTAATGTTTTTTTCGAATGTTTGATTTTATTGTCACTTAATACCTGGGTAATTGATAGGTATATATAGAGTGGTCCCAGACAAAACACAACCGATTTAAGAGAATCACAATGTTTAAGTTAAATTAATTCAGAAGAATAAATCCTTTAAAGTGCAAAGTGTTTTTATTTTCACTGCACCAAAGTCAATCAATGATCAAAAAAAACTCAATGAGAAATATATACACAATATACACAAGTTCAATACGCCCACAGGGAAAAGGGGGAAGGTACTAGGGAAGGGGTACACATTTTATGATAGTTTAACATCACTAATCAAAGTTTTTCATGTGCATGAATCTACAGATCACTATCACAGAAGTTAATAGATCCCCATACGTGGGGTCAGAAAACAATGTGCAAACATCAAAACAACATTTCAAATAGAAGCTCCTATTCAGCTGTATGCATCTGGCTATCCTTAGGAGTTCTAGATTGTAGAAAAAAGTCTAATGTAGATGTCTAACTTTGCGGCCAAGACGCCGAGATTTTTGCTCCTGAAAACCTGCAACTAATCCCTTCAGGATTAAAAGTGAAAGTTAGACATCTACATTTTCACCCCGCCACGACGGATGTGAAATGCAAGAATATAACGATCGATCCTTTTCGATCATCCCATCAGGATGTATTAAGTAACAGTCTGAGTTCCAATACTCTACCCCATAACTATGGAGGTGCAGTCCAAGATAAATACGATTGATTCCTTTCATCAAACCATGCCTTAATGCAAGGATACGGACAAAATACTGGCATAATTACGTCACGACAACGACAAGGGACATTTTTTCAGGCCACCTTTTGATTGCTCACCAGGAAACAGCCCCACCCTACCTCCCCTTCCTCCCTTAACGTCCTGACGAAGACCCGCGTAGTAAGGATCTAATGTCCTACAATCCCAGGGTCGAAACGTAGACTTTTTTCTACAATCTAGAACTCCTAAGGATAGCCAGATGCATACAGCTGAATAGGAGCTTCTATTTGAAATGTTGTTTTGATGTTTGCACATTGTTTTCTGACCCCACGTATGGGGATCTATTAACTTCTGTGATAGTGATCTGTAGATTCATGCACATGAAAAACTTTGATTAGTGATGTTAAACTATCATAAAATGTGTACCCCTTCCCTAGTACCTTCCCCCTTTTCCCTGTGGGCGGATTGAACTTGTGTATATTGTGTATATATTTCTCATTGAGTTTTTTTTGATCATTGATTGACTTTGGTGCGGTGAAAATAAAAACACCTTGCACTTTAAAGGATTGTGATTCTCTTAAATCGGTTGTGTTTTGTCTGGGACCACTCTATATATACGCATCGAGAGGAGAGGCTGCAAGATGGCGACCGGACCCGACTGAGGGAGCGAGTCCGGGACCCATCGGGAGTAAGGTGTGGGGGCGCGCCCCTGTGAACGGACAGCTGCAGAAGTGCGGTTGGCCTATTGCAGCCCTGCACGGACTTCAGAGGCGAAGCGAGCAGAGGTGGACTAGGAATCGGCCTGAAGGGGGGCTGCCGAGAGAACGAAGCAGCCAAAATGGCGCCCGCTGTGGTAACAGCATTGCTGTAGGAGCCCAACGCTGCAGGGGCAGTGCAGTAAGGAGCGGACCGGACGAGGGGCACAAAGTGAGCGGAGGCGCTGCCACGTGAGAGAGCGGCGGACCAGGACCAGTACGAAGACGCGAGGGCCCCGGCACTGCAGTGCGGACACTGGTGGCGCGGTGTATCTGCTGAGGCTCAGCAACGGAGGTCCGGAGATTAAGGGGCTTAAAGACGGCGGAGCTGAAATAGGAGGGGCCCGGATCGGAACAACTGGAGCTGTGGTCGTTGAGGCTCCCTTACTGGGGCCGCCGGTGAGTGCGGTGCTGCAGGCCTGTTCTTGGCGCTGCGGAGGTGGGGGCGGGGGCAGGCTCGTGGCGCAGAGCAGTCGGGGGCTATGGAGAGCTGGCGGTGCAGAGGGCGACATGCGGCCATGGCGGAGCCTAAATGCGGAAGCAGCTGGCACTGGGGAGCAGACTCCATATAAGTGGACAAATAGGAGCCCTGGAGTGTAGAGGGGAACGGCCTATGACCGACTGGGGTCCAACGAGGTCACGGACCGAAGATGGGGACGCAGCTCTGATTGAGGAGTGCCAGAGTGTGCCGACGTGAACTCGGGGGTCCTTCTTGGAAGAGCCGGAAGAGCTGGACCGGGAAGGGAGTGGTGGCTGCGACGGGTGGTGGCTGAGAGAGTGGTACCGAACCCGGGACGGACCATAAGCATACTGTGAGCTACGTGGCTGGAAGCCCTGGAGTGTACTGAGGAGAGGTGGTGGATAACGCTGCTTTTGGGGAAAGTCAGAGGATGGGCAGCTATAGCGAGTTACTTGGAACATTGTGGATCCCCAGTGGGCTATGCTGCTCTAGGCCCGGCTCCTCATTCAGAGAGTATCCAGCAAGGGTCGATCACGCAGATCAAGATCGGTGGGTCGAAGACAGGGGCTGCGCACTGATAAGACATGAAGCCCAAAGGCAGAAAGGAGGAGGATGTGGCCCCCTCGGGGGCCCACGGTGACGGAGACATCGGTGAAACGTCATCGGAACAGAGGTTAAACAAACGGTTTGATCAGATCCTAGATGCAATAAAGGCAACAAAGGAGTTCCTCCATCAGGACATAACTCGGGTTGCGACGGGGCTGGGGCTGTTAAGGGCAGATCATTCGAAATTAGCGGATAGGGTCAAAGACCCTGAACTGCTTCTACAAGACCTCAAGCCAGCGGTTGTCACAGTAGAACGTAAACTGGAAGATGCACTGAGGCGGCTAGAGACTCTGGAAAGAAAGGCCGAAGACGTGGAAAGTCGAAATCGGCAAAACAACGTCCGGGTGGTGGGTCTGCCAGAACGGATTGAGGGGACGGACATGATAGCATATATGGAGACCTGGTTTAAGACTACAGTGGCCCCAACGGGTCTATCACCTTTCTTTACACTCGAGAGAGCACATAGGGTCCCAGCCAAGCCGCCTGAGCCGGGCCGCCCTCCCCGCCCGGTGGTGGCTAGAGTTCTCCATTATAAAGATAGGGACCTATTAATCCAAAATGCACGCTCAGCTGGGCCTTTCCAAGTAGACAATAGTGCTGTGACGATCTTCCCGGACTACACCCAGGAGATACAAAGGCATAGGGCCTCATACTTGGCTGTTAAGAAAGAGCTTAGGGCAGAAGGCATTCAGTACTCATTGCTGTTTCCAGCTAAATTGAGGGCGATACTAGATGGAACGACGCAGTTTTTCCAGACACTGGAGGAAGCTTGGTCATGGCTTGAAAGGTACAGGGCAGGTACGGATCGTAGGACTATGGGAGAAGGCGGGATGCCCAAGCCGCCACGGATGCGCCAGTCACAGCGTATTCGCAAGAAAAATAAACTACAAAAAGGAGTTGCAGCGGGCGCAGATGGCGGCTGACAAGCAGGGAGCTCTGGAGGCTACAGCCGCGATAACTGGTTCGCAGCAGGAGGACTCGGCCAAAGGGACAGACTCCGAAGGAGATAAGAGACGCTCTGGTTCAGAACTATCAGACGACGAAAGCACCAAAGGCCCGGAGGTGACGGCCAGATCGGCTGATGATCTGTAGGTTGCTTTTCACTGACTAAGGCCATGGCTGCCGAACTGAAACTGATGACATTGGGAGGCCTGGGGGTTATGGAAGTTTTTCAGGGTTTTTTATGTTTGGGGTTTGGCAGCGCTGGTGTGGGCACACGAACCATAAGGGAGGAAGTGGACTGGGTAGGATGCAATGGGACCGTTACCTGAGTTGAAATGTATCACATGGAACGTGCGTGGATTACATACTATGTCGAGGCGTCACAAGGTACATGCATATTTATTGAGAAGGGGAGTACAAATGGCGTTGTTACAAGAGACGCATCTCACCAAACAGGAATGTGTTGCACTGCAGAAGAGATGGAGGGGCCAGGTGTTTGGCACCACTTACTCTGCGTTTGCCAGGGGGGTGCTAGTGTGGGTGCGAGCGGGGATTCCGTTCCAGGTCACAAATACCATGGTAGATCCGGAGGGTAGATATGTGGCGGTAGCAGGGAGGCTGTACGACAGAGAGGTGGTACTTTGTAGTATATATGCACCGAACGTGGAACAGCCCCGATTCTTTGACGCCGTATCTGGGAAATTAGCACATCTTCTGGCTGGCCAGTTGATATTGGGTGGAGACTTTAACTCAATCACAGATGTGGCATTAGATAGATCACACCCCCCGTTGGGGGACTCCCAGGTCCGAAAGATAGCAAAGAAGAGAGCGGAGTGGCAGAATGGATGGGGATTGACTGACATATGGAGAGTGCAACACCCTGAGGATAGGGATTACTCCTTTTCTGCTCTTCATGAGCTACATGTCAGGATTGACGCCATACTGTGCAGCCAATTGCTGGCGCCCCTGGCGACGCACTCAGAGTACTTGGCAAAGACAATATCTGATCACAGTTGGTGTCCTTTAAATGGCAGCAGGTGAGGGCGGAGATTCCCACATAGCGACTAAACCCAGACACACTAGAAGATCAGGCCTTTAGAGAGGATATCCAAGGGGGCATTAAACAATATTTCACTATAAATAAGAATTCAACATCTGCTAGAGGAACGGAGTAGAATGCTTTTAAAGTGGTGGTAAGAGGGTTATGCATCGGTAAGTATAGGGGGGAAAGGACAGTGGTACTAAATGATCTCAGGAAAGCAGAGGAGGAGTTAAGGGAAGTAGAGAAGCTGAGACCGGAACAGAGGGAGTTGCAGGATCGGCTTCTGGCAGCTAGGGAGCGTATGGCCATTGAGATAGAAAGGTTGCGTAGCTATGACTATAAGCAATATAGAGCAAAGGTGCATGCAGAGGGAGATAAGGTAGGCACGCTCCTGGCGAGAATGACGAACCCAAGAGCAGGGGGATCCATAGTCCTGAGTATCCGATCGGAGTCCGGGGCTGTGCTCTATTCTCAGACTGAAATTGTCTCGCGCTTCTTAAGGCACTATACCACCTTATATCAGAGTCACTTGGAAGCGGAAACGCCCGATATTGAGGATTTTCTGGCGGGGATCACGCTCCCGCAGCTGGAGGAGGAGGACGTCAAAGAACTAGGCCAGGCTACCACTATAGCCGAGATTAGGGGAGCGATCAAACACATGGCTAGAAACAAGACCCCGGGGGTAGATGGTCTCCCAATAGAATTCTATGTGACATACATTGACTCTCTGGCGCCCCAGCTACAGGAGGTTTATAATGAGGCGATGGAATTGGGTAACATACCTGAGTCCATGAGGGTGGCGCTGGTCGTCCCCTTGTTGAAACCAGGGAGAGAGGGCGAGGACGTGACTTCCTATAGGCCGCTATCTATGTTGACGGACTACAAAACACTAAGTCGCATTCCCACATGAACGCCCTGGTTCATGCAGATCAGGCGGGGTTTATACCAACTAGGAACACCTCACATAATGTCCGGCGCTTGATAGGAGTATTGAGTGCCGACCTCGAGGAGGAGGCGACGCCAGCAGTACTATCAGTAGATGTAGAAAAGGCGTTTGACAGCCTCGAATGGGAATATCTGGACAGGGTTTTGGAGAAATTCGGATTAGGCGAGGGATTCAGATGTTGGACCAAGGTATTGTACTCCTCCGCGGCTGCTAGGGTACGTCTGGGCTCGACCATATCGCCGGAATATCCGGTGCAAAGAGGTACGAGACAGGGGTGTTCGCTATCGCCACTGTTGTTCGCACTGGCGATAGAACCGTTGGCGGTCTGCCCCAGATCGGGGACAGCTTATAGCGGCTTGGTTTGTGGAGGACTTCAGCATTACATATCGTAATATGCGGATGATTTGCTGCTGTTCCTAGCGGACACGGCGGTTGCCCTGGAGGGGGCGGTGAGCATGCTGATGAACTTTGGGAGACTATCGGGACTGCGGGTGAATTGGAATAAGACATTTGTATTCCCATTGAGGACAGATACGCCCCAGCCGCAACTGGCTGTTGGTTTGGTGTGGGAGCGCTCGTGCTTCACCTACCTGGGGGTTCGGATATTTCATAAAGCAGAAGATATGCTGGAAGGAAATATAGGGCGCTGCATAGGGGCAATATGGCGTTTTGGGCAACGTTACCCCTCTCAGTGTTAGGGAGAGTTGCTCTGCTCAAGATGGTGGTCTTGCCGCGCCTACTTTATTACTTTCGTACACTCCCGATATGGGTACCACCTCGGTATTTTCGGGAACTGCGGACACTTACCATTGATTTCTTATGGGGGACAGGACGGAGACGGGTAGCACTGGACACGCTGTTACGGCCGAAAAGGGAGGGGGGATTAGCAGTGCCTAATTTATTTTCTGGCGGCGCAGCTGCAGATCCTAACACAGAATGTAGCATAGGAATTTAGGGGCCCAGAGGAAGCTCGCGGATCGGGGATACAGAGGCATGACCTCTCTTACATAGTTATGCAACAGCACCTAGTGGTCCGGGATTTAACCTTGGAAGAGAAGACCCTGAGGATGTGCTGGAATAAGAGTCAAAAGAGGGCGAGAGTAGCACACCCGTACGCACCCGAAATTCCGCTGGGCATGCTAACTGCATTGCCACACGGAGGGGACTAGTCCCAACTGCTGGAATGGGAAGAATTGGGGTTGCAAATGGTGGGCGACCTATATGCCGACGGTGAGTGGCTGTCATTTCAGGTGCTACAAGACCAGTTTGGCCTTCCTGATGGAGGCTTCCTATTGCACATGGCTGTCACCAATGCGATGCAGAAACATTGGAGGACGGGGCAATCAGAACCGCAGACCACGATGGCTTGCCAATATGTGGTAATGGCGGAGGGAACGGTCAAAGCGGTCACATGCTTGCATACGCGAATGCTGAACGAAGGTCTTGAACCTCTGACGGTTCTCAAACAGAAGTGGGAAGCGAGCATAGGGAAGCCCATACCGGATGCAACTTGGGGTCGCATCATGACAAGGACCTGGAAAGGATGCAGGAATGCACAATTTCAGCAGGTACACTTTTTTATGATTCATAGGGCTTACCTAACCCCGGGAAAGATTAGGAAATATTTCCACGTGCAAGATGTGGCGTGTCCCAGATGCCTAGCGCCTGATGTAGAGTTAGAACACATGATGTGGGAGTGTCCGAAACTAGGGTCATACTGGACTGAGGTGGGGACGCTTCTTAACGAAGTCACGGAGAGGCAAGTGGAATATAATATGGCGACTTGTTTGTTGCTGTGGTTCCCTCACACCAGGAAGACTAAGTTAACTAGTAAATTCATCGATCTGGGCCTCATTTTGGCCTAGAGGGAAATCACCTGGCACTGGAAGTCTAAGGGAGGGTCCTTCCAGCAAGAGGTGGGCGAACGAACTCCAAAAATGGGCCCATAGTGAGAGCATGGTCAGATTGCGCCAGGCAGCCCGTACAGCTCACGAGAAGAGTTTAGAAGCAGCGCGCGCATGGACAGACCTAGTGAGGGTGTTAAATGACAACCTATCCCCAGTAGAAGAATAAACCAAGAATAGAAAGAGAATTGTTCCATGTGAGATGCAGGAGAATAGTTGAACTCTACAGGTCTCCTCCTTTTGAGATATTAGAAGAAAGAGCCAAAGCCCACACTATCTACAGTTCGGGGGAGGGGGGGGTTCAGTTGGGTGGTTGGAAACAGTTATGGTTAAAGCGGAATAGATCGACCTATTAGTACCCAATGGGTGGTGTAATCCAAGGTTTGTCAAGTAGGAGGACTTAGGCTGATGACTCAATGTGGGGCGTGGCTGGGGACAAGGCGCTACTGGAAGATTACGGAAGATAGATAGGAAAGTGACACTAGGCCGAGGCTCCACAATGAACGTACCTAGGAGGAACATACCACTAAGAGCATGGGTTTGGATACATGGGTGAATGAGAGGGTAGGGACCAATAAAAGCAGATGCTAGACGTGTGAGAAAGCAGAGAAAGGGGTTTTCCGCACAACTACTGATCAGGACAATGATTACTAAGACCGCCCGACCTCCGGGTTGTGGGCTAAATGGCTGTGCTATTCTTATGTTGTATTGAAAATGAAAAATATCAATGTATGTACTAGCGGGTAACCCAGACTGGAAAGATGTACAACGTCAAGCTATGCAACAAAAATAAAGTTTAAAAAAAAACAACAAAAAAAAACTGGGGTGAATTGCAAAAGATATATAGGTTGCGGTTGAACACCCTAATTTCGTAAAGTATTCTTGGTTATTCCTTTTACCCCTCTTGGGTGCTGATGAGTATCACGTCCTGATTCGTGAGGTGTAGAGTACAATTGGACAAAAGCGCCCTCCAGCAGGAAAAGAGCGAACTCAATTAGCACTCCTGGCGACGTGATATCGCTTCACGAATTTTCAACCACTTAAATAAAAGTTCTATCGGATTTATTTCTTTATGAATATTTTATTATTTCATCTTTATTTACTTCCATGTACGCAATTCATATGATTCCTCTCATATGCATATATCTGTTATATTGATTATCACATTATGCTGATTATCACGTTATGCCGATACCCCAATGCATTTCAGGCATTTACCCTTCATCAGAGGGATAAATCCTGCAAGGAATCTTACACATGCATTATTATTTAAAAATCCAGAAACTAACGAATGCATAGCAACAGTATTCATTGTGCTGATAGGATGTGTGGAATGGGTGTGAAAAAAGTGGAGCCAAAAGAGTGGAACCCAAACATAAAACGTGCATGTAACTGTGCATGGCCGAGATAAGCAATTTCCAACAGTGAAACGCATGGTAACTAAAATCACACTGCTCGCCTGAGAACAAAATTAGCTGATTGAACATAGTTGCTTTATTTTTCAAACGTGAATCTAATCCGAGAAACTCAGGTGAAACATCCTAAAAGACAATGGGATAAAAATTCTTAAAGTGCTCGTACGAGTGATGTGCGCTGCCGTAAACGCAATGGAGTCCAGAAACTAATATTAAATAGTGTGTATTAGTGCTCTCAAAAATGTCTTATAAACATGAACTTAATCCGTTAGTTTGTCCTTCCAACGTGAAACTCGGGTGAAACTTCTCAAAAAACAGTGGTATAAAAAGTTTTAGACGTGCTCGCATTAGAGATGTGCCCCGCCGCAAAAACATAATTATGTCCCGAGCGGATATTAAATAGTGCGTATAAGTGCTCTCAAACTAAAAAAACAACCTCTCTATAATTACCCGTCTGTGCTGAAAATACCTACAGTGATGCCGTAGTATGTGCTTCCAATAGTGTTCGTTTCCGTTAAACAAACCACCCGGAAGTAAATATCACTGTAAACCGGAGGTATCTATGAAACAAACGAAACACTTCACCTGTGAACAATTGTGAAAAGAAAAAGACGAGAGCTGGAATCCTGCTATTTTTAAAAAACAACAGAAACTTGACGATAGCTACAATGCAATGCTAAATGCTAGATGTCAATAACTAAACCGATAATTCTTTGTCAGTTTAAAAAACTCGTCTGCCATATTCTACCTTTCAAAAAATAATAGAATACAAGTAAGAATCACTCTCATGCTTATAGCTTAATGATCAATCCGTGATAAAAAAAAAAGTGAATGCGTAATATAGTATACCGCTGTGTGCTCAATGTGCAAAAAGTGCTAAGTGGTATGTTCATTCCTGTTAAAAAAAAAAAATACAGCTCAAGTTACTCAAGATACAAATCATGTTGCTAATGATGATCATTCTTTGATGTTTATAAAAAAGCAACTATATTCTAAGTGGTCATTTAACCCTTTTGGATGTATTGAACTTGATCTACTGATCCAATAAAGTTCACGTTGTAAGAGATATTGCCTATATTCTCTCCCTTCTTCTATTTGTACTTGTTCTAGCACCATATACCTTAGTTGGCTGATATTATGGTTCATTTTCATGAAATGTGCTGCCACAGTGGATTTTTTTTTTTTTATCCGGATGTTACTTTTATATTCCGTGAGACGGGTCTTGATTTTGAATTCAGTCTTCCCTATGTCTGGGAGTCCGCAAGGACACTTTAATAGGTACACTACGTTATTAGTGTCACAAGTGGCTGTGACTCTCAATTTGATGGGGGTACCTTGTGTAAAATATATATATATATATATATATATATATATATATATATATATATATATATAAATATATTTTTTTCTTGTTTGGTTAAAAACCATTACAAAATTAAAACTTGATTGGTTCATGATAAAAAGGACCACTGAGTAGAAACCCATTAGAGCATTACAGAGAAATGATGGTCAACTTGAAAACATAATCAATTTGTTCTTTTTAAAAAAAAAAAAAGAAGAAACCGCAGGTTTAAAAATAGAATACAAAACTTATAAATTATTTAAAACCTTTGAATGCATTGTGGGATGAGAATGTTCGCCTGGGGGACCGGGAACAGTATGGCTGATATTAGCAGTCTACGGTTCTGTTGATAATCCAGCCGGCTGGCTGCCGCCCTGCTGAAGTAAGGGAGATTAGGAGGCGCTAATTTCTTCCAGCAGCTTTGACGCTTTGTTGACAAATTTAGTAAGCCCAATATTCAACTTGGTGTTTTCAGGGTTTAGAGCTGCTATTACGGCCCGGTGACATGTTCGAACTCCTGGCATGATCCATTCACCCTGCAGTAGTAGCCGTCTGTCAGTAAGCATAGCGGGGCATACTCAAACTATATGTTCCATTGCTTCAGAGTGATAGCCACACATCCTACATTCGATATTATTACCTGGGCGACGCGATTCGGGCAGGTTCTTTAGAAATGGCCAGTCACCCATCCTTAGAGCTAAGAACTTTTGTTTCAAGTAAAATGCAAAAATGCTTGATAAATGAGGGAACTCAACTCCTGGTATGAAATTGGAAATTACTGCCCAGGCATGTTTCTTTTTTGACAGAGTTGCCCTGTCTGAATGAAATTACCACAATCGGACGCTATTCTTAAGAACAGCCTTTAGCACCTGCTGGGAAGGATTTGTTGCCCAGAGTTCTTTGACTCCTAGTAGTTTTAAGCTGGGATCCTGGTAGTACCCTTAATGATATTATTGCAACTTTCCCAATTATGACATGGAACAGTACCTCTATAGTTTTGATAGGGTTTGCTAATCTTCTTATTAAGTATTTGTTTCAAATTCCTGGTGCATTGATATGCAAAAATCGGAGTTTGCTGAAATATCCCTTTAAAGTCTGGTTCTGCTTGTACCACAGGCCGATATTTGCGAATTATTTGTTCGATTGTAGTACTTTCCATGGAATATTTAGACACAAACAACATTTTCTCCTCTTTTCTAACATTAGGGATTTTTGGTATTAACTGCGCTGAGTCCTTCAACTTAACTCTGTCAACTGCTTCCTGTATAACTGGTTCTGGATAAGATCTTTCTTTGAATTTCTGTACAATTGTTTTACTGTTTTTATTGTATAATTCTTCAGAAGATGAAATCGGTTTAATTCGCAGCAATTACGAATAGGGAAGAGGTCTTTTAAGAGACTTTTGATGAAAACTGAAGAAATTAAAAAAGTTGTTACAGTCAGTGGACTTGGTGAATACTGAAGTGGTCAATTTTATGTCTTGCAATTTGATGTCTACATCCAGAAATTAAATCCTTTCCATGCTGATATTATGTGTGCATGCAATTCTGTTATCAATGGTGTTAATATCAGTAATGGTTTGTAGTAATTCAGGTTGAGATCCTTTCCAAATTAAAAAAAAATGTCATCTATGTACCTGTGATAGGTGATCAAATTATCTTGCCAGGTCTTCTTTGATAAAATTTAGTCCAGCTCAAACCGATGCATTAAAAGATTTGCATACTCCGGTCCGGCCCCGTAATTGAGTCGGCACAACTGGCATTCTGGGAGGTATAGTGAATTACTGCGACTCCTGACTGTGAAGCGCGCCTACCCCATTGTGAGCCTAGAAGTGTGGGGGCGGGGTGTCAGGGAGATGCGCTGGGTCTGCGGCAGCAAGCACTGAGACGACTTTCGGTTTGAGCACCTCAGAGTCAATGAGCACCTCGGAGTCAATGGTGCCGGAGGAGAGTGGTGAGCCAGTGCTACTGCAGAGAGGCACTTGTCTATGCAGTGAAACACTCGACGGCAGAAGCTCGCTGGGGATTCATCCCAGTGCGCTTGAACTGGATGGGGGGGGGCTGGCCACCACGCTCCTGGGGCCCGCCCGCGCGGCTATAGCATGCAGAGGTGTGGCACCTTATTATGTTTGTGAGGAGTTGTCCCCCCTGACTTTGAAGTGGCGGGTAGATGTCATTGCGGGGAAGTGCCACCTGCATGCTTTGAGGTCTGGGCGGGTCTGCACTGCATGTTCGCTGCGCCCTCAGGTGCGACACATATCGGAATGGCCTGGACTCTCAGTGGTTGCCCTACTTTGAGCAAAGAAGACGGCCTAAGGGCGAGGGGAGGCACTGAGTGGGAGCTGTTGGCCCTGGTGAAAGGAGAGGTGCCTAGCCTTGCAGATCCCCTTGGAGGGAGGAGTGGCGGCCGGCTACTCGTTCTGAGGGGAGGCGCCGCGTCGGTGGAATCTGATTCCCATGTCCCTGCAGGAACCCCGCGATTTGCAGTGGGGAAGTGAAAAGTAGCGACCGTTCAGATGGCATCCAAGCCAGATACTGACAGGGCCCCTTCCAGGACCTCAAAAGGCTCAAAATATATTCAATCCAATAAACTAGATCGATACACTATGCCTAAAGGATCCCCGGTGGAATTGAGGAAGACCCAAACAGCCGGGGGAGATTCGCAAGGCGACCCAGCAGAGCCAACCCTTACGGACGTCATGGCTGCAATAAATAGGGTCCAAACTTCCATGGTGGAAAAAATGTAATCATTAGACAATAAACTGGACACGGTCAAGTTGGATGTTAACCTGCTGCGGCCGGACCTCAATAAGGCAACCGAGAAAGTAAACTCACTCAACATCAAGACCGCTAGCTTGATCGATGATATGGCGCTGCTGAAGCAAGAGGTACGTGATCTTAAGACCTCTCGAGATGTCACAAACCGGAAGCTTGATGATTACGAGGGGAGGCCGCATAATAATATATGCATTCTTGGAGTGCCCGAGAAATCGGAAGGCCCGGCGCCGGATTTGTTTGTTGAAGACATTGTCCTTAACCATCTCGATCCGAAGGGCCTTAGCTATCTTTTCACAATTGAACGTGCCCATAGGGTGCCGGGAGGTAGGCCTAGACCAAAGGCGCCCCCGTCTGATGATTGCTAGGGTGCTGAACTTCCGCGACAGATGTGATCCTACAGGCGGCGTGAACTGGGGACCCACTGAGGTACGAGAACGCCACGCTCTCCTTCCCAGATTTTACTCAAATGGTGCAGAAGCAAAGGCAAAGTTTTCTTCCGGTGCAGAAAAAACTCAGGGAGAGGGGCCTTAGGTATTCCATGATGTTTCCTCGGGTGGAAATGGAGGGGAAGACCTGGTTCTTCGATAACCCGGAAGTGGCATCGGACTGGGTGGACAGTGAGATTTCGAAGGGACCGGAGGAGTGCAATCGTGGCGGAGCAGAAGAACGGCCGGAACAAGAATGATGGGACTGAGAACTTTTGCACGGATGGAGAGAGTCGGGTGGTTGGGCAGAATCGAAACTCAATATTACCCAGGAATGTTGAGCAGCAAGATTGCTGAGAAGGGTCCTGAGACATAGGTTACTATTCTGGGGGTAGGGGTAAGGGGCTGGGCGATGGACTCCTCCTCGTTACTACTTTCAGTTAGCTTAGTGAGTTGAGTATGGGGCGACAGGCACACTGCGAGTTGGGGAGAGGTGCTAGCCTTATGCAGGGGTGCAGCATAACAAAACACAACAAAACATAGCATAATAAAGCATAGCATAACAAAGCATAGCATAACAAAACACAACAAAACATAGCATAACAAAACATAAAAAAAGAATACATAGCATAACAAAACACAACAAAACAGAGCATTGCATAGCATAACAAAACAACAAAATATAGCATAGCATAACAAAGCACAACAAAACATGGCACAGCATAACAAAGCTTAGCAAAACAAAACAAAATATAGCATAGCATAACAAAACGTAACAAAGCAAAGCATAGCAAAACACAACAGAGCATAGCATAACACAACAACACAGCATAGTATAACAAAACATAGTATAACAAAACATAGCATAGCATAACAAAACAAAGCATATCATAACAAAACATAGCATAGCATAACAAAACAAAACATAGCATATCAAAACAAAACATTACAAAACATAGCATTGCATAGCATAACATACCATAAGAAAACATAGCATTACGTTTGATAAACTCATAGTAGCGGGCTAGCTAGCTTTAACGGGCAGTGACTGTAAGCAACTCCGTCAAGCCAGAAGCAGTCACTCGGTCACCTTTGCTCTTGTATTGCAATGGCTTCGTTTATTAAACAGTGCCCATATTTATACTGTCAGCACTTTACTTGTGCAAATTTCAGGGCTCACAAAACTTTGATGAATCGAAAATTCACAACTGAGGCTGTTAAGTTTGCGTTATATAAAACCACAGGGATAAATAAAAAACATTGCCATTTACAATGTGAATAGCTCCAACAAATACAAGACCCATTGCAAAGTAAAAAACATTGCCAATAGCTCCAGCTCAAGCGAGACCTGTTGCATTTCCAATGCTTGTTTATTTAAGTTTCCAGTGAACGGGATGAAAGAGCTTGCCAGATTGTCTTGGAAAATGAGTTCTTCACTTTTTAAAAGGAAATAATTTGTTCATGTTTGATCGGATCTGAAAAATTTGTGGGAGTTAAACCTGGGCAGTTGGTAGAGCAAAGGTCATGAGCTCAATTGGTAAGGCTCGGGCCGTACAATTGTTTCAAATACTTATAAAAAAAATACAAAATTTGAATAAATTATTGGAAAGTGTAACATGCTTGCAGCAGTTGAGTGAGGTTGAGTTTGAGTTGGATAGTAGAGTTAGATGCGTTGGATAGTACTGCTTAAAGCAAATGGAGCTCAAATTTTGTAATATGCATTGGTATTGCCAGAATACACATTCAAGCTTGGTTTCTTTGTAAACTCTGGTTATTTTATTATGCATTTCGTTCAGATGTTTTTAAGATTACACTAAAATGATGGAAACTTAACAATAAATAAACTTTTAACGTCAGCCATGCCATGCAAAAAATACAAACACTTTCATAGAACAAACTAAGGAAAATGGCCGAAAACTGCTCTATCAGAGTGAAGTGTATGTAATAACTTGGAAATGATTACTTTGCTAGTAGAAAAACAAGCATTGGCGTGGCCAATAGGTCTCGCCCTTGGGACCTTAAAAGTGTTTAGCCAGAGATATTGGCAATGTTTTTGAGGTATGTTGTAGATCAATGTAGCTGCTGTGTTTAATACTGTAAAGTGTGTGTGCTAGTTGTGCTTAGTGTAGTGACTTTAGGGCTGTGGAATGTAGTGGTGAATTGTGATATGATGTGTGTTGTTAGTATATTTGTGTAGTGTTTTTTGCTGGTGTGTATGTTGGTGTTATTTGTAAGTTCACCCCCGCCCCCAAAAAAACAATTGTAACGATATTAATTATGTGCGTAGTGTGATGCGGTTAATGTGTTTTTCAAGTTTTTTAAAATCCAATACATTGTTTTGTTAGTTGTGTGCTGTGTGTTGTTTTTCTGTATGCCTATGCAAAGGCTTTATTTGAAAGCAATTAGAATCTAAAAAGTTTCTGCAAAAAATTTCCAAAATAGTTAGAGTGGCAAAGCCAGAAGGTTTCACCTATGCCAAATGTATTGGCTTTGTCAATGTATTTTACGTCGCACAGTCGTTGATCCGCTGTACACCTGCACTTTTAGTTAGGCTCTTCTGCCCCGATTATGAAACTGCCCTTGCATAAACACCGCACCTCCTACCTCCACCTTTTCAAACTTTACCTGGTGCACGCGCTGCACGGAACTCGGAGCATTATGTGCACTGCATTCACAGCGCTGTGCTTGGAGCATTCGATGCGCTGCATTCACAGGGCTGTGCTTCAAAGCGCCACAAAGCTGCATGCCCCACCTGCAGCACTGTTTACAGTATGCCTCTCCCTGTATTTGAACAGGGACAGGGCATTTCACTTTTTTTTAGACAGATTTATATAGCGCAAATTCGAGCCGAAGGTTTTGAAGCATTTTACATGAGCTCTAGTTACGTTACACAAGGACACTTTAATGAGCCTATGCACGTGAGAAGGTTTCTGGGAAAGGTTGCGAGCGATGGCCACATACACACTGTTAGCTGCTGGGGCACAGATAACCAAGCTTTTATGGCAGAAATGTGTAAATGTGTTAGTACACTCACAATATACAATGAGTTTCGGATAACAAAAAGGCGCCAATGGAGCTCGGGCAGCAAGACACCAACCTACAGCAAACCATGTTTTAAAGAGCAAACTACGCAACTACGTCACTGCGTTCACAGGGCTGTGCTTCAAAGCGCCACGAAGCTGCAGGCCCCACCTGCAGCACTGTTTACAATATGCCTCTCTCTGCATTGGAACTGAGTCAGGTCATTTCACTTTTTTTTCAGACAGATTTATATAGCGCAAACTCGACCCGAAGGTTTTGGAGTGCTTTACATAAGCTCTAGTTACGTTACACAAGGACACTTTAATGAGCCTGTGCACGTGAGAAGGACACAAACTATTCTTTGAAATGAGCACTCGCCTCGCTAGCCCCTGGGGTCACTGCTCACTCGGCTCTTACATTTTGTGTGTTAGCTTTAAAAGACAAGTCAGTTTATAGCACACAAGTACAAACTCGTGCACGCTGTAAAACAAAAAAAAACAGCAAACATATACAAAAAAAACACTCTCTGCGTACCACGCAGGTTATAAAGTGGGAGGAGTGGGGGAAGTGCGGTCGAGAGCACACACATCGTTTCCCTTGCGGAAGCGAGCAGGGGCACAATCTGTTTGAAAGTTAATTACAAACAGATGTTGCCAAAGCTAGCTCCTGCAAGGGAATCGCCAAACGTGCACGCTTTGCCGTATAAAGCTATGCAAAGCGTGTACGTTTTTGGCAGAAAAAGCGAATCCATTCCTAAAGGTCTCCTTATCAGCGCATGCGCGCTGCCTAGGCGAGACCTAAAAGCTAACCTTGTCGTACAGTGACCCAGTCTTTGGGGGTAGATAATGTCACTAGAACGCTGAAGAGAAGGAGACGTTTGCATACGCATGCGTACGAGCCACAGGAGAGTGATAGGCACTTGGATGTTTCTTGTCCTGTTCCACAGGTTGCTGTAATCTAGCGACGAGTCTGTGTAGAATTGCTGTAGTGTTTGAGGACGCGGCCCAGGCGATCTTGCATATAGCTGTGCCACAAGTCAGTAGCGACAGAAGTGTCACTATCTTATTGTGACTCGAGATTTTCCATTTTGAGGTAAATCAGTGGGCACACAGTAATAACATTCGACACTCCATAACAGCTTTGCAGCGTGAACTGTTCATGTCTTAATGTACTGAATCCTTGCCTATTTTGGCCAGTCTTCTGCCTATTGCTCTACACCTGAGAATTTATTTTCGTTATCACTGTAACAGGCACAAGCCACTGCTCAGGGGGGGGGGGGGGGGGGGAGGGGGGAGAGATTGCAAAGCGCCATGTGAGTTTGATCGTATGCAGTTGTTTCACACTGAGATGTCGAGTGATCTTCGTACATTACATATTCAACTTTTTTTTATGATACCTTTCAATAGAAATTTTACTCCAGCACGTAACATTTCATATTCCACTGAACTATGGTTCGTCAGTCAAAATATGTATGCTTCCGAGGATAAACACACTGTTTCAAGGCCTGATTTGAATCCTATAATTCATGTGTTACCATGCAACTTTTTGTCAATCTATTGAATGCACATCAAGCAAGTTGGTTGACATCTCGACTTTCACTGGAAGTTGAAATGTGATGTGGCTGTGATTTCCCTGCATTTCATAGTTACCAAGTGGACTATTATATAACGGTAAAAGTGCACTTTTAAAAGTGTATGAGTGCAACTCAAATGCTTGTGTTGAATTTAGGAATAGAGGTTGAGTTGAAAACAGCACTATTTATTAATCTGTTGGAACCAAACAAATTGTTTACTTCCATATCTGTGCTGTTTTTCACTATGCTAAATAGTTTATCCTGCAGTCCGAGTCACCATCATTTGGAAAGTATTACTGTCACTAGACTGATAATTACTATTTAACAAGCCAAATTTCACCCTTGCAGCAGAAATGCTCCTCATTCCTAAGAATGCCAAGAGTGGCGGGGATGCTTTGAGGTTTTTTTATACACTTGTTTGGCTAACGTTGACCAAATGCCCCACTGCAAAGTTTTTCTGCAGCACTTACACACTAAGCTCTATAATATTTGAAGCTCTATGTCCGGCAAGGAAGGAGCTAACAGGTTTTGGTTCTCTTCGGTAATGACTATTTTATACACACAGTATTTTAGTTTTATGTGTATTTAAGTTTTTTTAATGAAAGTGAAGCACTGACAGGACATTTATTTATTAAGGAGTATTTGCAGTGCTTTTCTGCGTTTGGATCGTCCAGCCTTTATCCTATTGAGTAAGCCTTAGATGGCTCTGCTCTACTCACTGACAGTGTAAGTGCTACAGAGGAATACTTTGCAATCCAGTCTGGTGTTCAATAGTATGAAAGGCTTAGGAAATCATTGGTCACAATTGGAACATAGTAGCCCATGACTGCCCTGCGTTCACAGGAATCAGGTCTCATTGGCTTGTAGACTTTGATCCCTCTCTCCTAATGATTTTATTCTCCTAAATGTCTGTACAGCATTTCGACAAGAGTTATTTTACACGGTTCACACCTAATACCAAGCATTTGCAATGCAATAAGACTCGCATATTTATTTATGTTCTAGTTTTTAAAACCTAAATAAAATGCCTTGTCATTTACAATGCCAATAGCTTAAATTCAAATGCTTGTTAATATTGCTTCTAGATTGGATGGAAAACTGATCTGGCCCTTCTGAAGATCTACAGAGCTAAATGTATTGCAAAAGGTCACTTACAGGAGCGAGATATGAGGTTACATTGGGCAGGAGGTACTGCAAATCTTCGAAAATACCTTTTGAGACAGGTGCTCTTTGCCGCAGAGCTCCCCATCGTATCATGTGCTCGAAGAGTTGGGGATGGCTTTTCTCTCTGATGAGTTGGCTTTTCAGCCCCTAGCCTTGTGGATGAAGATTTGAACCAAAACAGGAAAATGCCCTTAGTAAGGACATTCTAATGGATTGCCTCTTCCTTGATCACGTTAAACATATTTGTTGGTTGAAGTGCATTAGAGAATGTCTCTGCAGTTTAGGAAGGGAAGATCTATTTGACAACTCTGAAGCGATATGTAGGAGGGATCTAACTTTGCTGAAAGAGCTTTTTTCGAACAGCGATTTTGGGATAGAGAGGAAATAGAGTTGAGAAAGCCCAGCGTGTGCTGATATATTGCCCTAAAAACTGTGTTAGCTATTGAGCCATATCTTTTAGGGATTAAAAGTAACCATGATTGCTTTCTATTGACTAGATTTCGTCTTGATCTTTTTCATTATCTTTTAGCCCAACCACGTGGTGTTCATAGATAGCAGTGTCTCATACCCTGTGGCTGCAACAGACAGTCTCCACAGGATGTGATGCACTTTTTGATGATTTGCAGTTTTTATGAGGCTCCCAGAAAGTCTTTTATAATTCCTATTCTTAAAAAAACTTGTTTTAAGAGAGTCGGACCAGCTTTTATCTTTTCACAACTTCTTTCAAGTGATTCTGTACAGTATATGCTTAGCTTTTTAAGGGCCGCCGTCATGCTTAGGTCCAGTTGTGATTAAACTCGTTAGTGGGACATATCTTTTAATCCTGAATCAGGGTCTATAACAGTCATATTGCATTGTTTTTTTTAATAAAAGCTGGTCTTTTTTTATGTTTATATGACTTTTATGGTTTTAACTGAAAGAACAGAATAAAGTATGAAAGTAGAAGTAGTAGGATGGTCTACATGATCAACATGTAACAGAATACTGATGTGTATGTTTGGTACATTAATTACTGTAAAAAGGAAACGAAATAGAAATTAATATCAACAAAAAGTATTTTTCATAAGTGCCCGAACTAGTTATGATTTTTTAATCTAACCACACCTAGATTGGGTGGTAAAACAGACTTAAATCCCACCACAGCCACCATGTGGGAAGCTGGCTTAATATACGGTGCACACCTATTTAACTGATACACTTTGCACTAATCCAGGTAACCCTCATGGTGACTTTAATAATCTTGATAACCATAGAAAACTCTCAAAGTGGTAGCTATGGAGAGCAGCCTTCAGGTATATCATGAAAGAGTGTTAAGCAGCTTGTTTTACCAGTTCATTCACTTAGTGTAGGTTAAACGAAAAAGAACCACACAGTGTATACACAAAAATATGTCTATTTAATACACAGCACTCACTTACACATTGGTATATATCCTACCCAGAGATATCAACACAAATACACACCAATACTTCAATTGCAATCAGGTAAGTAAGCACAAACTACAGTGCTCTCCAGAGGGAGACCAAAACAGTTTATAAAAAAGTTGAATGCAAACTGCAAGTCGGGACTTGGACCAGGAGACTCAGAGGAGCTGGGGCACAAGGAACCACCAAGGAAGGTAAGTACCCAGGAACCTTATGAAGGCTGTGTGCCTCGCGTCCAATAGAAGTCAACAGGGTAGTCACTGTTGCAGTTTTTAAGAAGAAGGACCCTTCCCAGTGGACTCTGAAGAAACCCTGTGGAAGACAGAAGTTTGGAGAGTCACCCCACCCGTGGATACCCCAAGAACCAAGATACCTACACCAATCAAGCTGGGTGCATAGGTGCGACATGACATCGGAAAACTGCTTTAGACCACAATAGAGGACTTCGGAGAAGATGCAGCGGGAGAACACTGTGCAAGAGTCTGATGGATTCTTGAAGAGGAGAACCTGTAAGCAGAGAGGACAGAGTCTAGGACACTCAGACGTGACCAGGAGGTATGGAAAAGCAAAGCCAACCAATGTGGGGCGGTTCAGAAGTGTTGACAGTGACATTGCCTTTTTTTTTTGCCCTCATTTTGATGTAAAGGAGAGACCATAAACCCCCCACCAGCCACATTTTGCGCAGGCTGTCTGTTTTCCTTTCCCCATTTTGGACAGCTTCTCAGGTGTTCTATATGCCCTATGAAGTGAGAAGAAGTGGGTTCTTTTAAAAAAAAAAAAAGCAGGCTTGACAATAAAGTAAAGTATACACATCAATACTTGCCACATATGTTGTAATTTGCAGCTCGGCAAGCATCTTCCCCATACATCTTCTGCCAGAGTAAATTCTCTTTCCACAGTATCTTGCAGACCCAGGTACCAAAATGAGACCTCTTTCTCACCAGGGAGTTTTCCGGATAATTGTTCGTCCAAGTCATTTCCAACACCCAGCCCACTCCCAACTCTTCAGTTGCATAAAGTACTTAAAATGTGAAATGTTGCCCCCCAAGAGATCTTTTATTTCTTTCCATGAGATAAGTTGTCCATCTTGCTTTATCTCACCCCAAACAAGTACTCCGACGCTCTTATTGATAATGCCAATTTATCCTTAAGGCATTCCGAGGTCCCTGGAGACTCCCCGAGGGGCTGAGAAAGAGTAATAATCTAGTTTGAGCTGCCTCCTTATCGTATGCCACATTCTGGGAAATGTTTCTGGTAGGTATTTTTTTTTTAATTCTTTTATTAACATAGCTCATAGGGGGGAGGAGCCAAGCCGGCGTCCACGATGGCCGCCTAGTCCCTCGGCTCAGAGTACCATCTCCTCCCGGGCTTCCATCCTGCTTGATATCCTGACGCAAAATGGCATAAACGGGTACATGAACACTACCGATCATCGATGGTGCAACCCCGAGGTTCGTGCCTGCTTCACAAAGGGAGAAACAGCCAACGACGTTCGCGGCCCGCAGCAGCCATATGACCGGGGACTCGATCAGACTGTAAGGCCGGTCACCAAGTGCACAACAGTGGCCACCGGTGGCAAGGAGGGGCCGGTCGGCTCCGGCGTGACAAGAAACGGCCCATTTTCAGCACGCTCACACTGGGCGATTGGGGGCACGAGTCGGGGACAAGCCTGTCGTTGTGCCCCTGTGTGGATTAAATGTTTACTAGAACTTTGCTCGCTTGCCGCCGGGAAGTGTTTTGAGACTCGTCCCGCTATCGGCGGGAGGATCCCGACTTTGTGCCGAGCCGCGATCGAGCAGGGCTGACTCCATCGGTGGCCGCGATCTGGTCGCATTGAAGCGGTTTCGGTGGCCCCGATGGTGGTTCCATGACGCCTGATGCCCCACTGCGTGTGCCTCGGCCCCAATCCAGAGTGGTGCTGCCCCGGAATATAGTGGGGAGGACAGAGTGCAGCTTCTGGGAGACCGAGTCCCGACCTAATGAAGACCATACGAAGAGGGGGAGCATGATAAAGAGGGGGCACGGGGCAGAACAACACCTTGGCGATCTTATGGCTGCCCTAGCTGCCCTTCACAACACCCTGGAGCAGGGTGCCCGATCACTGGGGAGTAAGATGGATGATGTGATTTTCGCGGCGGAGCGAATGAGATCGGATGGTCCGTGGATGCACAGCGAGATGCCTTACTTAATACCCAGATGCAACAAAATGGCGTCCGTCACTGATACCGGAGAGTCAGAGACACTGATCTTCGTGCCATTTCCAGTCCGTGATGTCGGAGGCCTAGGACAATCTGTAGGCTCTAGATTGGAACTGAGCGATGGAACTTCTCTCCACGTCATGTTGCTAGTGTCTCTGGTGCTGCTCCAGCCGTGCTTGGACATTGAGACATTCTCCCCCTGCGCTATTCTGCCGAATGAAGTGTGGAAGTCATGTTTTTGTACCAGGTTGGGTCCACCGTACCTGCAGGAAGCGGGCTTGGATGAGGTTCGGTTGCATCGAAGCGTTGTAGAAGTGCTGCTGCTTGGACTTGGAGAATGGTAATTTGGTGGGCCTTGGCGGTATAAGCAAGACTGGACAAGGATAAATGATGTTTCCTCTGTGTTGACTTTTTCTGATTTTGGGGCTGTGAGGGATACGCGATATATTGTCTTATCTAATAACGTATTAGGCTGATTCTGTCCCTTGTAAATTGTTTTACTGTACTGGCTCTTGCAGTTGTATTTTACATCCTGTGCAGACATAACAATTGCATGAGGGAGAGGCCGGGGGACTGCTAAGGGGCTCCTCTCCGTCTTTCGCTCCTTTCCTTGTAGTTGTAGATTAGAACCCCCCCCCTCCTTTTTTTTTTTTTTTCTTCTTCTTTTCTTTCATAGACTTCGGGGTTCTCCTTTTCTTTCTTCCCTCTTTTGGGTTCTTCTTTTAGTCTAGGTGGGTGGTAGCTCTCTTTCTCTCTCTTCTAAATTTCGGGTTCCATACAATGGGCGACAGGCACGCTGCTGAGGGGGGAGGCCGTAGCCGGAGGCAGGGGTGCAGGGTGGGGGGCTAGGGGAGGGGTACTCTCTTTTTTCTTTTCCTTTTTCTGTTTCTAGGGCCCCTTTTTCTCTCTTGTTTTGCTTGGCTTTCTCTTTATTTTTCCTCTCTTTTGGGTCAGTATGGTGGGTCAGTGTGGTGCCCTTTGCTGTGTTCGCTCACTGCCGTATTGCAGGTGATACTAGAGTTATCCCACTTTCGTGGGGTGGGTGATTACCGGTGAGATGTGTGCATATGTCTTCCATTATCCTGATAATCTTTTTGTGGCACCGGTAATTTGATAATTTGCTTCCTCCCCATCCTGATGTGATTTGCCCACTCGGTTTCCTTGTTTGATTGAAAAGCAACTAATCCTTCCTACCCTTAACTTTAAAAATGAACCTTCTTTACTCCTGCGCCTCAGTGGTCACGTTTACCTTATGTGCTGCACGAAATGATTGCCATCTTTGTATTGGTGGACTACTGAGCTGTAGTATATTTTGCATAAGTGCTGCATATTGATGTCGAGGCCAGCCGGACGGTTGTAGGCCCGTAATTGTATGATAATATCGCACAATAAAGGTTTTCAAAAATTAAAAAAAAAAAAAACATAGCTCATAGAACCATACAATAACAGACAAAATCTGAAAAGCATTTCAGGGAAAAGCATTGTGTGGAACAAATTATTGAAGCTCATTAGGACACAAGTGGGATACCCAATTATCGTAGTTACTCCCCCAACTCTCCCCTGACCCCCTGTATTTCAGCCAAGGCCCAGACTTTCCTCCAGGGGTCGGTATTTTTAACTTAATCTGTGACAGAGGGATGGGAAGAAAATGGGATCAACACTAGGTCCACCAGGAAGTTAGGGTGGGTTCTCCAAGTGGGGGGGGGGGACCAATTTGGGAAAACTTTAAAAAAGAACCTCATACACACAGAATGCAGATATAATATGCTGTGATGCTCAGTTTACGAACTGGAAAAGTATAGTAGGAAGATGACGCAGATATTAACATTGAATGTGAATAGGTTACGTACGAGGGGTAGAAAAGATAGGATATTACAGTATCTCAGAGACTCCCCAGCACAAATCGGGATCCTACAAGAGACACATCTGGTAAAGGAGGAGTGTATGAAATTCTTTGGGGAAAAAAGATGGGTACAGAGGGGTGGCTATGAGGGTGAAAAAACAAGGGGGAGAATCTGGTTACTAGAAACTTGTGTTGATAAGGCTGGTAGATGGATTATAGCGAATATAAAAATAGGGGACGCCCCACTAACTCTAGTGGAGTACTATGGCCCTAACCATGATGATTGTGAACCTCTAAAGACCGTGTTTATCAACCTGGTTGATTTCCCCGGCCCTGTTATAAAAGCAGGAGATTTTAATATCATTTTGGATCTACAGTTGGATTAAACTAGTAAAAATAGGGTTATACCCAGTCCGAAATCCTGGGCTTTTCTAAAATCCATGATGAGGCAATACGCTCTTTGTGATCTCTGGAGAGAGAGAGAGTTTTGCAGGGTACCTCGTCCTATAATAAGAAATACAAACATAGATTGAGGATTGATTATTTCTTGGTGGAGGCGAGCCTTAAACAAGATGTTTTAGACATAGAATATATGGTTGCACACTTTTCAGACCATTCAGCAGCAGTAATAACACTCAAGAATAATAGCCGACCTAGGAAAGGAGGTGGACCTTGGATTGTACTATCTTGGCTGAGACAAAAACAATGGATGCCCTAAAAACAGAAGTGAATTCCTTAAAATGAATTGTCGTTCCTCCCCGATGGGGGTAATATGGGATACTCTGAAAGCTTTTATCAGGGGTAAGATCACAAGCATATTTAGTTATAGAAAAAAACAATATAAGCTCGAGTTAGGTAAACTAGAGGAAGAAATGGAAAATCTAGAGATATATACAAGTAGAAACATAACCAACAACAGGTATATATTGATAGAGGAGAGATTGTTATTACTGAAAAACCAAATGGAAGAAATCCTACAAAATCGGATCAGGAAAGATGGGATGCAAGTAAACTGGCTCACTTCGAGTACGGTGAGGGAGCAAGAAAGCTCTTAGCCTGGAAGATCAAGACGGATTTAAATATGGGAACCACATTAATGGGATTATGGTAGGGCAGTCAGATGCCATGTTAACCAGTGAATCGGAGCTGGAGGAGGCATTTACAGAATATTTTCGGGATGTCTATTCCGAAGAACATGAAGTCTCAGAAGATGAGGTGAAAGCTTGGTTAGCAGATTGTTAATCCTTCAGATTTAGATCAGAAAGATATTTTTAATCAGGATATAACAGAAGAAGAAGTTAAGATCGCCATACAAGCATCTAAGAAAGGAAAAGCAGCAGGGCTGGATGGGATACCAGCAGAGTTATATAAGATCTTAGGGGAGCCTTAACCCCCCTTCCTGACAGTAATAATTAGAGAGATTCTGGACCATGGGATGCAACTACCAAGATCATGGTATGAAGCAACAATCACGCTTATTCTGAAACCAGGCAAGGACGATTCATATAGACCTATATCCCTACTGAACGCAGACTATAAAATCTTTACCACAATTCTTGCTGGGAGATAAAGTGAGGTTGCGGATGGGGTGATCCATAAAGATCAGAAGGGATTCATCAAGGGGAGGCATATACATGAAATGACAATGGGCTCATAGGAACAATTGATGTGACAACAGCTTATTTTACTCCTCTCACCGTCATTATGCTAGATGCTTCCAAGGCTTTGGGACAAATTTTGCAGGGCAGTTAGATTAATAAATCAAAATTCCATAGCAAGAGTTTTAATGAATGGTAACTTAACTACGCCTTGGGGGCGTGGCCTGGCGATTGGCGAGATGGTCCCACCATAGTGTTGCTCTGCCGGCCACCGATCATTATCCTTTAAAAATCCTGCTGCTACTGGCCCATCTGGCGGCGTACTTTGTGGAGGTCTGAAGCTGATCGTGTGAGCGCCCTGGTGCTGTGCTCGGATCCGGCGTAGCTGCCTCAAGAGGGGGTGAAAGGTGGAGACCGCGCTCTGAACCTCGCGGCAATGGCGGCCACGTAGACCTGGCGGACTTGACCACTGGGTGCATCCACTGGCTGATCGATATCTGCGGGATACCGCAAGACTGATTGGAGAGCAGTGGGATAACTGCCGATTACAACACCGACATTGCCCGCGATCCGCACCGGGAGAGACTCGTACCGCCTCCTGCAGTGCAGTAAGTCGGGATCCTGCGCTGTGAGGCTGGGTTGGCCTGCCACGCGAGTGCCACGCAAGTGCCCGGCGGCGGCCTGGCTTGTGGGTCGCGGGTGGCTTCCTCAGCCGGGGACTGGTTGCTGAGCGGCGCCTATCTGCGGGAGGGGACGGGAATTACCCCACGCTGTTTCCTGGGTGCCGCTTGAGCTTCATGTGAGCCCCAAGACGATCCATATAACAGGAGAGTGCGCTGTGGATATTTATAGTGTCCTGGGGTGTGAGCTGCTGCCTCGATTTTTGAATGGTGTGGATTGATACACTGCTCCTGCATGCCGGTCCCCAGATATCTGCACATAGAGCACTGCGCCCAGGTCTAAAAGGAAGATCATCCTGGAGTGATTCTGAAGTCATTCGATGACTTCAGCCAGGCTTTTCCTGCAATTATCTGGGGAAGTCATCCCAGGCCATCCTGAAGTATGCCCGCAGGTGAAAATATTTTAATGAGATGACTCTATAGTCATCAGAGAAACTACCCCCAGGATTAGTGCATGATTACTTCAGTGGAAAAGATGTGATGATCATTTACTACTGCAGGAGGATCTCATGATGATTTTAGGATTAGGGTGAATTACTCCAAGATGGGTTCTTGATTACTTCGGTGGAAAACATGTGATCTTGTACTGCTGCAGGATGATCTTGTGATGATTTCAGGATTAGGCTGGGTTATTTCAGGATGATGTTTACAGTATTTCAGGATGGGGCTGTATTATTACAAAATGATCATGTGATGACTTGAGAAAGAGCCTGTATTACTCAAAGATTTTCGCAAAGTAACTTTATAATGGTACTGTATTATTTGATGATCACTTTATGATGGAGATGTATTATTCCAAGACAGTGTTCACCAAACTGAGAAGTCAGAATAACAAAGATGCCTTTAAATTCTGTGTTTAACTGTCACGTTTGCTGACGATTCAAAGACAGATGTCAAGGTAAAGCTGCTTTATTATTTTAATATGGGGTCTGGTGTTAACTTTTCTTTCTCCAACAGCAAAGTCGGTCACTTTCACCCGCATACTTTGTCCCCTATCATCACCCACAGTAATCAAATGTTACTCATTTATGACTCTTACATCACATAATACTTATGGGACCTAATTTACAAAATGGTTTAATAGTTACAAAACCCTCAGATTCAGGAAATCTGAGGGTTTGTAATCGCTAAAACACTTTTTGTCGATTACTAAATCAAAGTAACAATCCAATTTTTGTTTCGATTTAATAAGTCGGCAGTGGTGGGTCGAACTAGCAGAATTTGAATACCCGGAGGTATTGTACTGTAATTGCATTTATATGGTGCCTACTACCACTGATGAGGCACTGTATCGCTTTTTCGTCGAGTAGCATGCTACTCCGGAACCCATATAAGATTAGTGTTGAATTAGTATAGTGAAATCTGAAAGTAATTTGAAAGGTGGATAGATAAGTCAGTTATTTGGATTCAGAAGGATAGAAGAGGGTAAGAGATTTGCATTTATTTAGCGCTTGATACCCCTGATAGGGTGTTGAAGCAGTTTTATGGCGCGTAGCACGCTACTCTGGAACTCAAAGGATTAGTGTGGAGTTAGTATAGTAAAATAAGAAAGTAAATTGTGTGCTGGATATGGTATTCAGTTATTTGGATAGAGAAGGGTAGCGGAGGGATGGAAGAGGGACGTAAATAGACATGTTGTACTGGCATTTAGTGCAGGGAACACGCTCCCAGTGCAAAAACAATAGAATAAACGGTCCCACGCAGTGCGCCAGAGGGTGCAGCTGCTCAAGTTGATTTTACTGCTGTTTCGGTCAATTTTCTTCTCAAGCAGCAGCCTTCAGATTTCAAACGGTTGCAACTGTCTGCGACCACCGTGTTAGGAAATTGTCACCGCATGTACCCCTAGCGACTTGATAAGCGTGGCTCAAATCCACTGGAGTGACTTACAGCACTCACCTATAATTACCTTATAGGAAGTCAGCCGGACAGTGGAGAAGTAAAAACAAAAGTCTTTATTAGGCCAAACAACACTCATATGAGAGGGCCCTGTCCGACCTCACTCCTAGGAGTGCGAACGAGAGGACTGACTCTCTGCATCACAGCAATACATTATAATGCAACACAGTAAATGGGGTACGCCCCTAATGGAAAACTACTGAGCCCCAGACCAGTGAACAATGCTCTCATACAGCAGGCATCTGCACCTGCGAGGGATACATTATTATCTCTGCTCAAGGCCAGGGAGCCAGCCTTCGGCGTCTCTGGGCATGAGAACATTGCAGATAACACGAGTTGTTAGTTTCGGCCACAGTGAGCCGAGAAACGAAAACTGCTGTCTTAGTATATTTCTGTATTCCTGCGGGAGGGGCATGAGCGAGCAGAGCCCGCAGGCACAGAGAGTTACACAAAATGGTGGCACACAGGCTAAGCTAAGAAATTAATATGGTCACACGTACATCCAAATATAAGTAATAGGTGAGTATATGAATTCAGCATAAGTGCGTTTACGTAAATGCATTAGTTAGTCATATGATGCTAACTCACACGTCATCATGGGGTAATTAGAGCATCGAAAAGTGAATTCTATCAGACCCTCCTTTTAGCATCATTGGCTAACTATAGCCTCATTTAATTGCCAAAGGTAGTGCCGACATACATTCTAGGGGCAGGCCTACATTACTTCATTCGAGAACATCTTCTGCAATAAACATTAACCAACTTGCATCAGCAGGAATTTCAGTAATCATAGAAGTGGTATATTGACCATGCAACTTCTTTTTCGGACGTATATTTGCAGCACACATTGAACAACATGGAGGGAGGCAATATATGCAAAGGCAGCACGAAAGAATTACACTCACTACTCCAACCAATCCCATCAGTATTTTCCAGCCCCAGGAAGAAAAGGCACCCCAGAGCCACCCTTGGAGAGACCATGTTCCATTATCTTGGTGCAGTTCAGTCGCTAATCTATGCAATTTTTGCACTGCCAAGTTAACAGTCGGGGCAGAGTCAGGGATATAAACGCAGCAAGATGTCCCGATGACGCGACAGGCCCCGCCCCTATCGGCTAGTATGACGTCAAGGACCATCCTATTCTGGATCGTAAATAATCTCATAGCCTGAACCTCAACAGAGATGTTGGTCGTAATGTCAGCCTCAACCAGAACCACCTTTTCCATTACCCTAGAAAGTCGTCTAATAGCTCTACTATTGAATATAGGACCCCAGAAAGGAAGCAGACCCTTAGAAAAATCAGTCCATTGCTGATACGAGGTATCTGTCTGATCAACGTCCTCTACTTGAAGTTCCCTCCTTTTACGCTGCTCTTGCGGCTGCTCTTGAGGACTGGGGAATCGTCGATGAGTTCTATGATAATCAGAGGGGGCCACATATACAGGAGGAATCAGATAAGCCAGGTAGCACACCCCACCCCAACCCTCTGGCAACCATAAGTATCCATTTTCACCGCATACAAAATATATACTGGGTGGGGCAATCAAAGAGGGGCTAACTGGCAGGCGCATTGCTGCAGTCACATTACAAGAGCTATTTCCAACCTTGATGGGACCCCTTCCCTCTATACAGAAAAACGGAGGGGGACCCACCACAGCAAGGGGTATCAAAGACTTGGAGCTGCTGTTATTCTTAGGGGGGTGCCTATAAGACAAAGTGGCATTCAATTTCATGAAACTATCCCTAAGTCTATCAGTATCATTAGGTGTCAAGAATCGGCCCAACTTTTTCTCACATGTCTCTATAAAAGTCTGGTCAAAACGTCCGTCAGTGTATATTCGTCCAAGGGAAGCTGAAGGCAAAGGGCGTACTCGCATCGTCATTGTCCACCCCCTATTTGGTAGTCGGGGTGTTAGGGAATCTGGCTGTTGGAAATATTTAACTAGACCTATAAGGGTGTACCATCCCACACAACTATTTACCGGAGTCAAAGGAAGAGCAAGGAATCTATCTTTCTTATAAGCAGCAGAGGGCAAGAGCCCACAAACCCAGCAATCTGTCATGTTGGTAGTGGCATGTGCATGATGCAAAGTCTTAATAAAAACATTATCTTTATAATTGGTACGTATCATTCGTTCGCCATATTCGACAGTTAACATATTGTGTTCCGGAACAGCAGTAGGTGTGGGTGCAAATGTATGAACGGGATAATGTTTATCTAGGAAAAACAATATTCCAAGAGTCACCAGAAGGGCAATTAAAAATATGACAACCACCACAATTTTTCCCTTTCGGGAAAGGGCCAACCAGGGGGAATCAGGCTCACGTCTCGGGGGAGCTGCAAAGGGCTGCTCCTCATCAGGAATTGGCCGCCCAAAGGGATACATTCTGTATACTTTTTCAACACCAAAAATCAAAAAAAATCAAACTATAACTAATAAAAAAAAATAGTCCCAGACAATCCTCAACCGGCCGGAGGGGTTCTTCAACCCTTAAAAAGGGATCTTCTTCCCTGTGTCCTTCAAAGCCTCACAGGCAGGCTTTTACCGTTCATACCTATTCCCACGTCGTTGGTCAGCACTTTGAAATAAGGGAAGCACTTAATTCGGGCCCCGCACCACTCTTTAGTCTCAAAGAACACAATCTTCGGCTAAACACCAGGGCTCTTACAAGTCCATCCCTACCACTAAATCTTCTTTTTCAGAATGTCCACTAAGCCCTTCTTCCAGTATTTAGTCCATCATTTTCCAGCACTGTACTTATTTTCTCCGGGGCCGGAAATTGTAGCGAGTGCTCCCTGGCACTTCGGGATCAGAAAACAAAGCAGGTGTATCAGTGGCAGATGCTGAACTTTCCGATATCTCTTTGCTAGCAACAAAAGGAGTGGTAGAGCTCACTGTATTTTCAATTCCGCTGTGCTCTTCTCCAATCAGTGAAGCATCCGAGAAAGGAACATATCTTGGAATACTTTCACACTCCTGGTCAGCGATGCCATCTTGTACCCATTGATCATAGGGCAACGGGAGCGGGACCCTCTTCACATGAGAGGCATGGGTCCACGCCTTTCTGCCGTCAATCCGCAGTGCTGTGCGCGTGGTGAGAAGCACTTGACGAGGCTCTGACCATCTCGGCTCCAAACAGGACTTCCGCTGGTATCGTCGCACCACGACCCAATCCCCTGGGTGGATGGTGTGTCCAGGCCCCTCCGGCAACGGCTTCAGAGTGTCTGCTACCTGCTGATGAATAGAACGAAGATCTTTAGTCAAAGCATACAGATAGTCTGTCAACAGAGGGTAAGGAACTTCTGAAAAGCATTTGGGTCGGGGCACTCCCCAGATATTGGCCGGGCGGCCAAATACCACCTCGTGCGGGGAGACGCCCATTTTTGCATTTACAGTGACTCTTGTGGAAAGCAAAGCTAAGGGAAGTGCATCTGGCCAACGGAGACCTGTACTTTCACATATTTTGGCCATTTTTAACTTGAGTGTGCCGTTAAACCGTTCCACCAGTCCTGCTGCCTGAGGATGCAAGGCTGAGTGGAACTTCTGGGTGATGTGTAGACCCTTGCATATATTCTTCACTAATTCAGCATTAAAGGACGTGCCATTATCACTCCAGATCACCCTAGGTAATCCGAAGCGGGAGAAATACTCCTTTATCAACATTTTTGCAGTAGTGTCAGGCGACGTCTTCCTCAGGGTCTGTCGTGAAGTAATAAGGGCCCACCTCTCGATACCTCCAATTCCGAATGTAATTACTACACAGAATCTTGGAGTGATCAAGCGAGGGGAAAAGGGAATTAGGAAGGGAACTGCGGGGAAGGAGATCTGAAAAGGAAAAGTTAGTAACAAAATATTCTGCAAAATCTAAATTGACTATGATCTTGTTCCTAGATTGATAATATACTAAAACACAAGCCTTTAAAACAACCTCTCTAAAATTCTGATAAGCTTCCTGCACAGTTGTATTAAAGAACCAAACACTTTATTAATTATGTTGTTAATTTTAAATCACTTGCAAAGAGATACTTTCAATACTTGTGAATTGCGAATTTTCAATCACTTGTGAATAGCGACAGATTCTCCATCAAAGAATAAAAACCACCCTTCAGCAAATAAACTCCTTTACCGAAGTCTTGAAGGAATAACTAAATGAATATCACATAAACATCATCAGCAAAGAATATGGCCACTTCGTCTGAATTCTAAAGAAAGAAATGCGCCTAGACAATTTGCAACTGAAACAGAATTTACGCGCATTCAAAACAAGCTTTGCGGTCCCCAGAAATACTTTCAACAACCCTTGCCAGCAATGGATTGCAATTCACTACTTGAGGAATAAAACATGAAAGATACGAACTGACTGTGTTGAAGAAATCATCAAAAATGAATTAGCAGCTTTAGTTATCACCTTTTTAAAAGAAGAAAGCAATTTCAAGCATTTTTGCCATGAAGTAGGAATTCCTATTCCCTACCTGTAGAGTACGACCTACTCTACCACTTTGATGAATTAAACATCCCCTTGAAATGCTGCAACTCGATTCTTCTGTACAGGATAGCTGAAAATGGAGCAAGCTGGAACCTGCCACGCCCCCTGCAACGAGCACCGAAAGCCTCCGATGAAATCCTGATCCAAAACACTGGAGCTGTGGGAAACAGGAAAGGGAGCAGGAAGAAACCACAGCCACACCCTAGGAATCGTCCAGAATAGTGAGCACAGGAGACAGGGCGAGGTCGCGTAAGTCAGCGTGCTTCCGGCGCTTACGCATGCGACTAGTCTACCAATCCTCACGCATTAGGCGTGAGCATGCCGAACCTCACGCATTAGGCGTGAGCATGCCAAACCTCACGCATTAGGCGGAACAACAGCAGACAGCAGCTAAAGGGGTGGCGAACTGCGCAGACCTACTAACATGGATGCAAATGAGAGGCACAAGCAGGTTTAAAGCACATCAACCACCAACGCCCTCCCAAGGAAGATCGATGCACTTTGCCACATGGGTAACCCCGAATGCTGAGTGGGGCGGGCCCTAGACCACAAGCCACCCTAGCCCTGACAGTACTCCCCCCTCCCAAGAGTGGTCTAGGGCCCGGCTTCAGAGGGTGAAGGAGGTGGAAGCGGCGCAACAAGCGCGGGGCATGGACATTGTCAGCCGGCTCCCAGGAGTCATTTTCAGCACCATACCCCTTCCAGGAAACAAGGTACCACAACTTGGAGCCTCGTCGCTTAGAATCCAAAATGTTCTGCACTTCATATTCCCAACTACCATGAACCAAAATCGGTGCTGGACGGGGGGCCAGGTTCTGATTAGCAGGTTTAAGAAGGGAAGTATGAAACACCGGATGGATGCGTAGAGACCTGGGCAGCAAAAGTTTGAATGTCACAGGGTTCACCTGGCGTAGAACTGGGTAAGGACCAATGAACTTAGGGTGAAACATACTCTTGTGCTTAAAGTTCAAGTTTTTTGTCGACAACCAAACTTTGTCCCCAGGGGCATACCCTGGACCTGAACGATGTCTTTTATCATACTGCTCCTTATATTTCTTTTTGCTTTGTAACAAACGATCTTGAATACGACGATGAATAGTTTGCATAAGTTGTACAGAGTCCCTAACTGCCGGCACACCATCCCCATCATTGGGCAGAGTCAGTGGAATGGTGTTTGGTACATAACCATAAAGTGCCTCAAAAGGAGATGATCCGGTTGAGGAATGAGGTGAAGTATTGTACGCAAATTCAGCAATCCAAAGTAAATCCAACCAAGATTTCTTAGAGTCTGTAACATAACATCTTAAGTATTGTTTCAAAGTTTGATTCAGTCTTTCAGTTTGCCCATCAGTTTGAGGGTGATAACTGGTGGACATATTGGAAGTGATCATCAGATTTTTACACCATTGTTGCCAGAACTTGGAGGAGAACTGAGAACCACGATCTGAAAGTAAAATCGAAGGCAGTCCATGTAAGCGAACCACATGTTGCAAGAATAATTGTGCTAATTGACTAGCAGAAGGTAATTGCTTACACGCAATGAAATGTGCATATTTGGTTAAACTGTCCACAACTACTAGAATCACAGTATGCTGATTGATTGATGGCAAGTCAGTAATGAAATCCAATGAGATGTGTTTCCAGGGTTCAGTTGGAGTTGGAAGAACCTGAAGCAAACCTTTTGGTTTAGTGTGATCGGATTTACATCTTGCGCAGACTTCGCAATCATTAGCCATCTTTGTTACGTCTTTTTGTAGCGTTGGCCACCAAAACATTTTTTGAATTTTCTCCACAGTTTTTCTAGGGCCTGGATGTCCAGCCATAGGATGCGAGTGTAACCAGTTGAACACAGTTTCCTGTAATTGCAAAGAGGGCAGATAAACTTGTTTTCCGTGGAAAGGTATCCCTTCTTTGATTGTTTGGTCAACGTTGGTTTTCAGCCATGATTTCCACTGAGAAAGAGGAAAACTTTCATGAATATTCTCCAGGAATTGATCCGCCGAGAGTACACTGATTACTTTGCCAGGATCGATAATAGGTTGAGGAGTTCCTTCAAAGCGAGTCAAAGAAGAGTCTTTTCTGGACAAAGCATCAGCTTTCTTATTGTCTTGACCTGGACGAAAAGTTATTAAGAAATCATACTCAGCAAAGAACATCATCCATCTGAGTTGTCGCGGGGTTAACATTCTGGCTGAACTCATGAACTGTAGATTTCTATGATCAGTGTAAACGGTCACTGTAAATTTTGCTCCCATAATGTAATGTCTCCATTCTTTGAAAGCTTCTAGTATAGCAAGTAGTTCTTTTTCAGCTATAACATAGTTTTGCTCCGCAGGATTTAGTTTTCGAGACATGTAGGCCACCGGATGCATTTGACCAGTAGTGTGATGCCTTTGAGAAAGAATGGCTGCAATGGCTACATCTGAGGCATCAGCTTCTATGATGAAAGGTTTTTCTACATTGGGATGCATGAGAACAGGTGCTTCAGTAAAGGCCTTTTTTAATTTCTGGAATGCGTTTTCAGCTTCTGAGGACCATTCAAATTTTACCTTCTTTCTCAACAATCGTGTGATGGGAGCTACCACAGCAGAGAAGTGATCAATGAAGCGACGGTAGAAATTCGCAAAGCCCAAAAAACATTGAATATCTCGAACTGATGTTGGAGTGGGCCAATCAGCAACAGCTTTAATCTTTCTGTCGGTCATTTTCATTCCAGTTGGAGTAAGGAGAACTCCCAAAAATTCAACTTCTCGGACATGAAAATCACACTTAGATAGTTTACAGTACAAGTTATGAGACTGAAGAGTACTCAAAACCTTTTTGACGTGGCCTTCATGTTCAACTTCGGAATTGGAATATATCAAAATATCGTCTATGTAAACAATGACGAAAAGATCCAAAAATTCCTTCAAGGCATCATTCAGAAAAAACTGGAAAGCTGCTGGTGCGTTGCACAGCCCGAATGGCATGACCAAATACTCAAATAGTCCATATCTAGTTTTGAAAGCAGTCTTCCATTCATCACCTTGCCTAATACGAACCAAATGGTAGGCCCCTCTAAGATCCAATTTAGTATAGATTTCTGCCTTTTTGACTTGGTCCAATAGAACAGGGATGAGTGGCAATGGATATTTATTTTTGACAGTGATCTTATTCAAGGCCCTATAGTCGATGCAAGTCCTTAGTTCCCCATTAGCTTTTGGAATGAAAAACAATGGAGAAGCTGCTGGTGACTTGGAGGGGCGGATGAATCCATTCTCTAAATATTGATCAAGATATTGTCTTAAATGTTGGTTTTCTTTTTCAGACAGAGCGTAGATGCGGCAATTTGGGACACTAGAACCTGGTACGAGATCAATTTGACAGTCATAGCTACGATGAGGGGGAAGGAGAGCTGCCTTGACCTCACTAAAGACCTCTGTGTAATCCTTGTACTTTTCAGGCAAAAGTGTTTCCTTTTCTTCTGCTGTGGCTACTTGACTTGGAGTTGGTTTAGAAGTGTTTAAACATGAAGTATGGCAAAAGTCGGACAGGAAAACCAATTCTCTCTTCCGCCAATCTATGGTTGGGTTATGTAAACACAGCCAAGGCATTCCCAGAATAAAACCATATTGTGGTGCTTGGATCACATCAAATTGAAGCTCTTCCTTATGAGTTTGTTGCTTAGCATCTTCACAGAACATAACAACCTTGGAAGTTTGCATGGTTACTGGTCCTCCAGCTAGTACTTTGCCGTCCACTGCTTGGACAATTTCTGGAGTTTCTTTTTGTTCACAGATAATTCCAAGGCGTTGGGCAGTTTCTAAGTCTACAAAATTACCTGTAGCTCCAGAATCAACTAAAACCTCCATCTGGCATATTTCCTGAATTAACCTGATTTGTACTGCTAATCTGAAATGTGCTTTGTAGTTAGAGACACATGAGTTCACAGAAGGGAAGGCAATGGTTCCCAAGAGATCTCCCTTCAAACATCTTGGGCCAGTTAGTTTTCCGACTTTTGATCTGTTTTTTCCAAAGCCGCTGACTTACTAGGATTAGGAAACCTCCCTTTAGGCTTAGTCAAACAGTCTTTCACAAAATGACCTTTCCGACCACAATAAAGGCATTGTCCATTCTTTCTACGATTGTCTTTTTCTTCTTTTGATAAAGGTTGTCTTAAAGTTCCAATTTCCATTGGTTCTGAACTAGTCTCAGAGTTTCCGAATTGAGTTCTTGGTTTGACTTCTGATCTCCAATTAGGTTTGTCTGTCCTCTTTTTATCAGATCTTCGTTCAGAGAGCCTGTGATCTAAACGCAGAGTTAGATTAATAAGTTCAGAACAAATAGTTGGTTGAGGATCAATTTGCGCCAAAACATCCTTTAGATCATCTTTTAATCCTTGGTAAAAGAGAGCTGCTCTTTTTTCCTCTGGCCAAGAAGTTTCGGCGATCAATCTATTAAAGTGAGACAGATATGAAACCAGATCCCTACTACCTTGTTTTAACTGAAGTAGTTCTCGATCTGCGGATAAAGTCACAGTACGTCGATCGAAAACCTTTTCAAATTCTTCCACAAACCTTTTCCAATTGTATAACAGAGTGTCATCTTGTCTGACCAAAGGAACAGCCCAGTTCGCGGCATCTCCAGTCAAATAAGAAATTAGAAATGCAATTTTAGACTGTGGGGTTGGAAAGGCCGCTGGTCTACAAGCGAAATGCAGTTCAATCTGGGTCAAAAAGATCTGCACCTTGGAGGAGTCCCCAGAAAAACGTTCAGGAGCTGCCAAAGGAATCTGGGGTGGCACTGTAACAGCTATATTCGTAGATCCCCTACTAGCCCCAGTTTCATGAATCTCATCAGGTAGAGGAGTACTCTGCAATTGAATATTATCTACCTTAGCTGCTAACAAAGCAGTTGCACTCATGGTTTCCTTTAAATCAGCTTGCATACGCATGATTGCCGACATTATGTCGTTGATGGTGGTCATTATGACTTCACGTACAGACCAGGAGGAAAATAATTCGTGGGCTCACTATTCTGTCAGGCGACGTCTTCCTCAGGGTCTGTCGTGAAGTAATAAGGGCCCACCTCTCGATACCTCCAATTCCGAATGTAATTACTACACAGAATCTTGGAGTGATCAAGCGAGGGGAAAAGGGAATTAGGAAGGGAACTGCGGGGAAGGAGATCTGAAAAGGAAAAGTTAGTAACAAAATATTCTGCAAAATCTAAATTGACTATGATCTTGTTCCTAGATTGATAATATACTAAAACACAAGCCTTTAAAACAACCTCTCTAAAATTCTGATAAGCTTCCTGCACAGTTGTATTAAAGAACCAAACACTTTATTAATTATGTTGTTAATTTTAAATCACTTGCAAAGAGATACTTTCAATACTTGTGAATTGCGAATTTTCAATCACTTGTGAATAGCGACAGATTCTCCATCAAAGAATAAAAACCACCCTTCAGCAAATAAACTCCTTTACCGAAGTCTTGAAGGAATAACTAAATGAATATCACATAAACATCATCAGCAAAGAATATGGCCACTTCGTCTGAATTCTAAAGAAAGAAATGCGCCTAGACAATTTGCAACTGAAACAGAATTTACGCGCATTCAAAACAAGCTTTGCGGTCCCCAGAAATACTTTCAACAACCCTTGCCAGCAATGGATTGCAATTCACTACTTGAGGAATAAAACATGAAAGATACGAACTGACTGTGTTGAAGAAATCATCAAAAATGAATTAGCAGCTTTAGTTATCACCTTTTTAAAAGAAGAAAGCAATTTCAAGCATTTTTGCCATGAAGTAGGAATTCCTATTCCCTACCTGTAGAGTACGACCTACTCTACCACTTTGATGAATTAAACATCCCCTTGAAATGCTGCAACTCGATTCTTCTGTACAGGATAGCTGAAAATGGAGCAAGCTGGAACCTGCCACGCCCCCTGCAACGAGCACCGAAAGCCTCCGATGAAATCCTGATCCAAAACACTGGAGCTGTGGGAAACAGGAAAGGGAGCAGGAAGAAACCACAGCCACACCCTAGGAATCGTCCAGAATAGTGAGCACAGGAGACAGGGCGAGGTCGCGTAAGTCAGCGTGCTTCCGGCGCTTACGCATGCGACTAGTCTACCAATCCTCACGCATTAGGCGTGAGCATGCCGAACCTCACGCATTAGGCGTGAGCATGCCAAACCTCACGCATTAGGCGGAACAACAGCAGACAGCAGCTAAAGGGGTGGCGAACTGCGCAGACCTACTAACATGGATGCAAATGAGAGGCACAAGCAGGTTTAAAGCACATCAACCACCAACGCCCTCCCAAGGAAGATCGATGCACTTTGCCACATGGGTAACCCCGAATGCTGAGTGGGGCGGGCCCTAGACCACAAGCCACCCTAGCCCTGACAAGTAGACATAGCCGTGCAGTCTTTCGTTGGGAACGCCTCCACCCACCTACCAAAGGCGCATACGACTACAAGGACGTACTTCAAGTTGTTGACTCTTTCCATTTCGATGTAATCCATCTGAATCACCTCGAAAGGGAAAGAGGGGGGTGCAAAATTTCCAGTTGGGACGGGGGTACCCTTTCCAGGATTGTGTCTCAAACACACCATACACTGACGAACCAAATTGGTGGCCATCTTAGAGATATTCTTATTGCTCCATACCGGGTCTAATAGCTTGCAAATGCCCTTCGCACTCACATGGGCAGGACCGTGTGCCATCGTCACTACTGGAAGGACATACGCATTCGGTAACATCCATCGTCTCTTATCTGTCACATCTGTCCAGCATTCATCCGCATCCAGTCGTCCCTGCCCATCCTTCCATGCTCTCAATTCCTCATCCGTCGCCTTGCCCTGTATGTTCTTGACACTCTGTACCGTGTCTGCGAACATGTGAATATCTGGGACCCATCGTGCTGGCCCTGCCACAAACATTCGTGGTAATTTTTCTCTAGCAGTCTCTTTTGCTGTCTCGTCGGCAAAAGCGTTGCCTCGCCCGACATCGTCCACTATTGTCTTGTGTGCGCTACATTTTATCACAGCCAATCTTTTGGGTAAAGTCAGTGCCGTTAGTAGTCGTAATATCAGTGGACCATGTTGGATGCGTTGTCCATGGGAGGTCAAGAATCCCCGTTCTGCCCAAAGTCGCCCATAATTATGAACCACGCCAAAGGCGTATTGGCTATCGGTGTAAATGTTAACATCCAACCCCTCACTCAACTCACATGCTCTCATTAAGGCGATAATCTCGGCAGCCTGGGCAGAATTGTAAGGTATTCTAGAAGTCTCTACCACCGTCTGTAATGTCGTTATTGCATATGCTGCTGTCGATGTCCCGTCTGGTAATTTAAAACAGGATCCATCAACATACAGTTCCCCGTCTGGTTCTTCCATGGGTCTGTCTGTCAGATCCACCCTCCCCTTTGTCTCCTCCTCAGTCCTATACAAGCAGTCATGTATGTCGTCATCATTTGTGTCAGTATCTGTGGGGATAGGTAACAAGGTGGCGGGGTTCAATGTGGCACACCTTTTAATTGTCACATGGGGTGCAAAAAGGGTCATCTCATAACCCGTCAGACGAGCGCTTGTTAAATGCTGCGTCTGTGTCCTGTTCAATAAAATGTCCACAGCATGCGGTACCATTACTGTGAGATCTGATCCCAGCACGAGCCCTGCCGATTGTCTTATAGAGACCGCAGCAGCCGCCGTGGCTCTCAGACAACTCGGCAGCGCTCTTGCCACATTGTCAAGCATTGCAGAGAAGTACGCACACGGTCTCTGCTTCCCCCCGAAACACTGAGTTAGGACAGACAACGCGCAACCTTCCGCCTCGTGCACGTAAAGAACAAAAGGCTTCTGGTAATCAGGTGTTCCAAGAACTGGCGCCGAACACAAAGACGTCTTTAGTAACTCAAAAGATTCCTGACATGCGGGGGTCCAGGGTAGGGGTTCGCGCACTTCTTTGGTAGTCAGATACAATAGGGGTTTTGTTAGTAATGCATAGTTAGGTATCCACTGACGACAATACGATGTTATGCCTAGGAACGCGCGCACCTCTCGCTGCGTGTTAGGTACCTGCATGTTAGTGATCGCTTTTATGCGCTCCGGCGTCAATCTCCTCCCCACTTTCGAAAGGAGGTGACCGAGGTAGGTGACCTCCGTTCGACAGTATTGAAATTTCGGAAGGGACACCTTATGCCCCCTCTTAGCCAAGTGGTGTAACAATTTTACAGTAGCATCCCGACAACCCTGCTCGTCGTCCGAAGCTATTAGGATATCATCCACGTACTGCAACATTACGTTGCCCGGTGGAAGTTCCAGATCATCCAATTGTGCCTTCAGGGCCTGACTGTATATACTAGGACTCTCAGTGTACCCCTGAGGAATTCTCTTGAAGCGGAAGCTACGGCCAGCCAATGAGAATCCGAAAAGATACCTGCTGTCCTCATGTACTGGAATACTGAAGAAAGCATTTTTCAAATCTAGGACAGAGAAATATTTGGCAGAAGGTGGAATCATTGTCAATATCGTAGTGATGTCCGAGACCACCGGGTACTGTGGCTCCACTACTCTGTTCACCTGGCGCAAATCAATCACGAATCTATAAACATCAGGAGTATTATCTGTTGCATCAGGTGACCGTCTTTTAAGTATAGGCAAAATAGGACTGTTACATATATTCGAATCAGTCTCTTCCACTACTCCAGACTGTATTAAATCTTGAATTATTTGTAACAAGGCCTTCTCACCCTCTCTAGGTATTTTGTATTGTGGAATTCTGGGCAATTTGGCTCCCACCTTCACTCTTATTGACACCGGGGCAATGTCCATTTTCCCCACATCATTATCACTGACAGCCCACAAGCTGTTGGGTATGCCTCGAAACTCAGGTGGCAGCGGGTCGTCTTTTGAAAAGCACTGTAGTGGGCGGGCAACATTGGGGCCTAGAGTAAGGTACACGCCATCCGGAGAACAATAGATAGTGGCATGCAATCTTTTCAATAAATCTAAACCCAACAAATTTTCCCCACAATTTGATGTCAATAAGAACGGCGAGTCAACAGTAAAAGGACCAATCGTTAACGTGAGAGGTTTAGAAATGGGGCTAATCACCGGAGTTCCCGCGAAACCCACGGATATGTTATTCTTGCCAGACAGAGCCGCCCCTGGGACCCGAGAACGAGCCACTGAACTTTTCATTGCACCCGTATCCACTAGAAATTTCTGTTGAGACCCTAGTAAGTCGGCTTCGACATAAGGTCCCCTCTGATCAACTTCCATAAGTACTGGTCCCATGCTCTGTCCTACGCTGTCCTAGTTGTGGGAAAATCCTGTCAAATCATCAACTGAGTAATCATCGTTATAGTACTGGGCACCATCGCTCTGTAACTGCTGCCTATTGGTATTATTGTCAAAATAATTGCCACCCGGCCTTCTGGCTCCTTCCGATCGTGCCACCTGTCTTCCATTATCACCACCACCTCTTCCTCGTCCGCGCCCTACACCAGCGCTCGCCTGAAGCAGCGGGCAATCCCTCCACCAGTGCCCCTCCTGCTTGCACTTCGCGCACTGATTCGGTCCCAGCCTGTCTCTGTTCTCACCTCTGCCAAATCCACCTCCGCGGCTCAACCCCGCACCCCTTCCTCTGCCTCTCGCCACTTGCTGCAACAAAACCCTCGTCTTCAAATCTTTAGCCTTCTTCTCCTGCTTATCCTTGTTCTCATTTTCCCTGTGTTCGTAATATTGTGCCATGCTTAGTATTCCCGAAGGAGAGGACGTCGTCCACGTGCTCTCCGACGCTTGCAGCCTAGCTGATATTTCAGGCAATAAGTTTGTGACAAACCTGTTGACGAAGAGCCGTAACCCCCCATCCTGTGACACATCCTGCCCACTAAAATCCATAAACGTTTCCTCAAACCTCGTAAAGAAATCAGAGACCGCCTCATCTTTCTTCTGCTTGCAAGCCGTCAGCTTGTCCCAGTCTACCTTTTTCGGGGGAATGAGGGAGTGCATATATTTTATAATACGCCCTGGCAAAGCTAATATTTCAGCCTTCGGCTTCTCTCCTGGCTTACGCTCCTTGTCCCAATCCTGCAACTCCTGCCATGTACCACCCAGCTCCTCCGTATGACCCGTACCTTTCACCTGTCGCCACACATCAACCGGGACCAAAAGCCCGAAAAACAATTCAACATCAGCCAACGTCATCACAGTAGAAGACGCCGCTTCCGTAAGCTCTTTGTAGTAGGCGGTCGGATTCTTTCTAGAATCCGGCAGCTGAGCCTTCAATGACAACACCTCACTTCTCTTCCATGGCGTGTACACCCATTGCTCCTGAAAATGCGCATCAATCCTGTTCCTTGTAACAGCCTTCGTGACTGGGTCTAACAACTCGGGGACCTCAGGATGAAAAATAGGGTGCACCTCTCGCATTGGGTGGAGACCCGGGAAATGGGGTGTACCGGCAGAGGGTAATTCATTCCTGTATTGCAAAAGCGCGCGCAGACTACCCATCACTTCCTTGACCCCCGTGTTTGTTCTGTACGCTCCAGCCTGTATATCCCGCAAAACCGCCGGGGCCACACCTCCATATCCCTGCTCCCATAGCGGTATCAATACACCAGCCATGTGCCACAAAGCGTGCTGCTGCATTAACGGCTCAAAATCTTTCATGGTGGACCAGATATCTTCGAATGAATAAATATTATTCCTGGCCCATTGACATGCCTGGTTAGCCACCAAACTTTTTTCATCCAAACCAACAGTAGAACGTGTAAGCAGCTTCCGTACCTGTGAGAACAATCCGCTACCTGCGCCGCGACTCGGTGTTAGCATCTCCTGACTGGGGGTGGTACTAGCTGAAACAGTAGGGAGTGCTAAAGAAAATGGCGAGGGGGCAGGTGAAGCGGGCTGGAGTAGAGAAACGAGGGGTGTCGAGGGCAGGGATTGTTGGGGGGCACTCGCTGAAGGACCTGGAATGGCGCTACTAGGGGCCGAAAGTGGCAAGGAGGGGTATAATGGCTGCGGGGCATAAGGGGGTGGGGGTCGGGCATTCAAAATGTCCTCCATCTCATCTGGGTCGTCCTCTTGTACTACGTAACTTTTATTTTCTTTTAACCTACAAAGTCTATCTGCGCGCTCCATGCGTAGTGCGTTCTCATTCCCCACCTGTTCTTTCGCTTTCTGTGCCATAGTCTGGGTGGACTTTTTATACTCCTCTTTCTCCTCTCGCATCTTACGTTTCCTGACCTCTTTCTGCCACATTCGCAAAGAGTCGAACATATTCTGGCGGCTACGCCTAGCAAACAACTTGTCTTGCAAATAATCCAATTTAGCTTCATCAAAAGAACCCGTCAAAGGCCATTGTAAATCCACATTATCAGCAGTGTATCGATGCCACAAAGTACCAAACAAAATCGGGACCAGTCCATGTTTAACATACATATCAAAACTCGGTGTCCCTTCGGGAGGCGCGGGTTGACTCTCGGCCAGTCTAGTATCTGAGGGTCGACAACAGCATCCAAAACATCGCAACTTGCTAAGACACAGCATCTTTACTTTATCTCGAATCACAACTCAAATTCATTCACACACAAACATATAGATGAACCACGTACACATATACAAGATCTCCAAAACACGTGTTACCAACTGGGACAAGGCCCGTCGACCAAGTCCTGGGGAACCTGGACTCTACCGCAGACCGAACAGTACGCTAACTGTTCTGAGGACGGGGACCGGATCCGCCACCCGTGCGGCACTATGGATCGCTGCGCACTTTACCGCGGGAAACCCGGATCACACCTCCACTGAATCACCACAGTAGGAGTTCAGAGTAAGCGCGCCAGAGTCTACCCACAATGAGCCACGCCTTCACCACAGTACCATGCGGTCGGATCGCCACAAACAATTACCTCGAAATACGTCCCCAACCCCGTCAAGTCTGTCAGAGCACCAACTCGTACTCTGAGTTCCCCGGAGCACACTAGCCCCAGGAGCACACCGGCCCCTCAAACCGTCGGAGACATTCTAGTCTCCCGGAACACTCCCGTTCCTGCAGCAATCACAGGTGGACCACTCACCTTCCGTATGCGGCACCGACCTCTACCGTTCTCCACCTCCGGCTGCCAGGACCAACACGGTCAGCTTCAAGTTCCGCCTTCTGGACCCCGGCGTAAGATCCGAACCGGGACCTCTCCCGATCAGCAGGGTGGGGCAGCGCTGCGAGAACCAAGCTCGGCATCAAATGGGATCCCGGGCCCACCGTGCCGACCAGCGGGTCCCCGGTCTTCTGCTACCCACTTACGGGTGAGAAAGATCCTTATCGCTGGGTCCCTATTCGGGCGCCATCTGATAAGCGTGGCTCAAATCCACTGGAGTGACTTACAGCACTCACCTATAATTACCTTATAGGAAGTCAGCCGGACAGTGGAGAAGTAAAAACAAAAGTCTTTATTAGGCCAAACAACACTCATATGAGAGGGCCCTGTCCGACCTCACTCCTAGGAGTGCGAACGAGAGGACTGACTCTCTGCATCACAGCAATACATTATAATGCAACACAGTAAATGGGGTACGCCCCTAATGGAAAACTACTGAGCCCCAGACCAGTGAACAATGCTCTCATACAGCAGGCATCTGCACCTGCGAGGGATACATTATTATCTCTGCTCAAGGCCAGGGAACCAGCCTTCGGCGTCTCTGGGCATGAGAACATTGCAGATAACACGAGTTGTTAGTTTCGGCCACAGTGAGCCGAGAAACGAAAACTGCTGTCTTAGTATATTTCTGTATTCCTGCGGGAGGGGCATGAGCGAGCAGAGCCCGCAGGCACAGAGAGTTACACAAAATGGTGGCACACAGGCTAAGCTAAGAAATTAATATGGTCACACGTACATCCAAATATAAGTAATAGGTGAGTATATGAATTCAGCATAAGTGCGTTTACGTAAATGCATTAGTTAGTCATATGATGCTAACTCACACGTCATCATGGGGTAATTAGAGCATCGAAAAGTGAATTCTATCAGACTGGAAATCTTGTTGGTGGGCACCAAATCTTGCTCACCAACTTACCGTTCTGGAGCCACGTCAGAATAAAATCCCACCACACTGCGATTGGTGGAAATTGGCCAGACTCTGTTACACCAGTTACACTGAGTCCCCAAAATGACACCAATTATGCCAGTGGGACAAAATATTTCACTCACCCCTATAAATGGGTTAGGTATACATTAACAAATCACTATTTGGAAGGGATATTTTAAGGGCATCACTTGCAAATACCGAATCTTTAAGAGATGTATGTACATCAATATTTTTTCACCAAATCCAAATTACTGTCAAATCATTTGCAAACAGGAAGTGCATGGCTCGTCTGCCTACAAAATGATGCGCTGATACCAAGTTCCTTTAAAGTCTTTACGGTGAACTTTATCACAGATTTCAAGCTATACATTTTACAGGTACAAGGTTACAAGCTAATACTAAGTAGATAGCTTAAGTGCCAGTTCCGGAGTGGGTGGGGATGGGGACGATACTGACCTTATGCAAACAAGCATTGGCAAAGCCAATAGGTCTCTGCAATGCAAGAGCTATTGGTGTTGCCTATGTCTCTTGGAATATTACATGACTAAAATCATGGGGGAAAGTACTATGACAAGAACAGTGCTGGCCGAGTCATAAGGGTTTTTTTGTCTGGCGGGACGGGACAAGGAACACAAAATGGGGGTTTGGTATGGTAGGTACTGTTGCTCAGATCTGCATCGTGAAGTATGTGCAGCCCTCCCATACTCACTTTATATCACATTGCTGCTTTGTTTTTGCAAAGCAGCTTGCTACTGCCACATAATAAAACACACACACACATCAGCATGGCTGGGTTATATTAACGTCTCTGCATACACCAATGGGAAAAGTGGAAAGGGACAAAAATGTGGAGTGTCACAGCTAAAAAGGACATTGTTCTTTTTAAAGAAGTCTACAGATCACTAGAGCCTCTGTGTTTGGAGGCATTACATGTAGGCACAATGCACACCTAAGCCCCATGGCACCCCAACCTTAATAGGTGCATCAATATTTATGAGGAAGGAAAATTAATATTTCAATTGAACCAAGTCCCAAGTTCCTCCTGTGGCCACTCTGTCTGTCCTGGTTGTTTCTTCATTTCTTCTCCTTGCCCTCTTGTGCATTCCATGCCTACTTTACTTCCAATGTACACCTGTACACACCGTGCTCCCCACATACGACTAGACCATGGATGTCGACTCACCAAAATGCAAGGAGTAGCATAAGCAGCATCACTCATTTCTCTTGGTCTTCAAAGGAAAAAGTCAGTCTTTCTCTCTCTCGCTCCACTCTCTCTCTCCCTCCACTCTCTCTCTCCACTCTCTCTCTCTCTCTCCACTCTCTCTCTCCACTCTCTCTCCCTCCACTCTCTCTCCCTCCACTCTCTCTCCCTCCACTCTCTCTCCCTCCACTTTCTCTCTCTCTCTCCACTCTCTCTCTCTCTCCACTCTCTCTCTCTCCACTCTCTCTCTCTCGCTCCACTCTCTCTCTCGCTCCACTCTCTCTCTCGCTCCACTCTCTCTCTCACTCCACTCTCTCTCTCTCTCGCTCCACTCTCTCGCTCTACTCTCTCTCTCGCTCCACTCACTCTCTCCAGCTCCACTCTCTCTCGCTTGCTCCACTCTCTCTCCAGCTCCACTCTCTCTCCAGCTCCACTCTCTCTCCAGCTCCACTCTCTCCAGCTCCACTCTCTCCAGCTCCACTCTCTCCAGCTCCACTCTCTCCCCAATCTCCCTCTCCACTCTCTCTCGCTCCACTCTCTCCACTTTCTCTCTCTCTCTCCACTTTCTCTCTCTCTCTCCACTTTCTCTCTCTCTCTCCACTTTCTCTCTCTCTCTCCACTTTCTCTCTCTCTCCACTTTCTCTCTCTCTCTCTCTCTCTCTCTCCACTTTCTCTCTCTCTCTCCACTTTCTCTCTCTCTCTCCACTTTCTCTCCTCTCTCCACTTTCTCTCCTCTCTCTCTGGGGGTGCCTTGGGTACATTATCTACAAGGTCAGGGGGACGCCAAGGATAGCCTGCGGGCAGTTCTACGAGTACCACGGCTCTAGGATGATCTCGAGTAGTAATACTTGTTAGATAGGCACAGGTTGTTAAGAAATACACTGTTTTATGAGTTTGTTGGCAGAGCAAAATATTGCAACAAAAACAAGCATTGGCAAAGCCAAAAGGTCTTGCTTTTTTTTAACCAAGTGGCTGGCCAATGTCTTCTGCCGATGGCCTGCAGTATTGGTTATAATAAACAAACAGTGGCAAAGCCAAAAGGTCTGGTCTTTGCAAGAGCTATTGGCTTTGTCAATATGTTTAGCCATATTGTACGCCAGTGTGTCTGTTGTTCAGTATGGCTAAAGGTTAGTGGGATAAAGGAGAGTGGCGTGTCGAAAAGTGGAATGTGATGAAGTGGCCTAGATTATAGCTGAAGAGTGTCATAGAGTGGTGTAGAATGGAGTAACATTGAGGGTGTTGCGTAGAGTGGTGTAGAGCAGAGTAGATTGCTGTGTAGTGGCATAAAGTGGAGTAGTGTAGGAGAGTGGATTGGCAGAGTGGAGTATAGTGTTGTAGAGTTGAGCGTCAGAGTGGAGTGGTATAGAGTGGAGTGTTGTGGAGTAGAGCGGAGTAGTGTGTCATACAATAGAGTGCAGTAAAGTGGCATAGAAGAAGTTTTGTAGTGTTGTAGAATAGGGAGGCATAGCGTGGAGTAGAGTGTTGTGGCATAAGGCAGAGTAGAGTTTAATTGAATAGAGCATGACAGAGTGGAGTATTATATTGTATAGCGTCGTAGCATGAAGTAACCTAGAATGAAGTGGTGTAAAGTTCAGTGGTACAGAGTAGATTGATGTGGCATGCACTGGGTTTGAGTAAAGTGGTGTAGAGTGCATTGGCACAGAGTAGAGAGATGTAGGGTTCAGAGTAGATTGCAGTGGCGTAAAGTAGACTGTTTCAGAGTAGAGTGGAGTGGTGCAGCGTAGATTGCAGAGGTGTAGAGCGGAGTAGGGTAGAGTTCAGTGGCATAGAGTGCAGTGGTGCAGAATAGATTAGAGTGGTATGGTGGGATGCAGTGTGTAGTGGTGCAGAGTGCAGTACAGTTGAGCAGTGCAGAATAGAGTGCAGTGGCATAGAGTACAGTGACAAGCGCAGGGGTGCAGAGTGAAGTGACAAAGCACAGGTGTGTAGAGTGGTGTAGCGTGCAGTGACTAAGTGCAGTCTTGCAGAGTAGCATGGCATTGAGTTCAGTGGAGTAGAGTGCAGTCTTGCAGAGCGTCGGAGTACAGTGGAGTGCAGCAGCACAGAGCAGAATAGTGGTGCAGAAAAGAGTGGTGAGACTTAGAGTGCAGTGGCATAGAGTTCAGTGGCAGAAAGTGCAGAGTAGACTGTTGTAGACTGCAGTGTTATATAGTAGAGTGGCGTAGAATACATTGGCATGAAATGCAGTGGTCTTAAGTTGTGAGTAGAGGGGTGGTTTAGTCAAACCTGAGCACAATTATTATGGGGATTTACTGGTGTTTGGCGCTTGCTTGTTGTAAATCTTTCTTACCTATGTGTTATTGATTGAAGTGGATGAATGTTTTGTGTAGTGGAATTGTGTTGTGGTGGAATAATTTATGTTTTTTTGTAATTATCGAGTGTGGAATGGATGTGTGTGGAGTTGAATAGTGTGGCATAGAACAGTGTGATACAGAGTGAAATTAAGTTGAGTGTAATTATGTGGAGTGTTTTATGTAGATTGTTATGTGGTATAGAGTGGATTTATGTGGTAATAAGAAGTGTGTAATTAGGTGGAGTTGAATTATGTGTTGTTGAATGGTATTATGTGGATTGTAATTATGTTGCATGGTGTGGCTGTATGGATTGGCGTTGTATTGGGTGGTATTGTATGGCTCTGAGTGGAGTGAAGTGGAGTGCAGTTGTGAAGCATTGTGTGGAGTGCAGTTGGTTGAATTAGTGTTGTATAGAGCAGAGGCGTATTGTGTGGAGAGGAGTGGGTTGCGTGGGTGGCACTGTGTTGTTTGGTGCTGGATGAAGTAGTGTAGAGTGAGGAGACATTGTGCCGAATGCGGTTGCGTGGAGTTGTGTATAGTAGAGTAAAGCAAAGTGACTGGTGTAAAGCAGAGTGGTAGTAAGCTACAAGCACTGGTCTCGAGTGTTCTAGCTTAAAGGAACAAATAGTGCAACAAACTGTCTAAGTAACATTACATGTAATAAGGAAAGTCCTTAAAAATAGGTGTAGTTCAAAGCCAATATTCTAAATAGAAGATTTCTCGCAGAGACAGCGCAAGCGTTGGCTCTGCAAGATCTAAAAACATAAATGGGAGAGGTAGGAAGGAGAAGATATCAGAGCGGTAGCCAAAGACAGGGTACAGAAAGAATTAGAAGATTGAAGAAAACTGGTAACAGCAGAAATTGGAGTCCGAGAAGGGAGGATGAAGATAATTAAAAGTGGAAAGGGAATGAAAGGGAAAAAGCAGACCCCAAGAGGAAGCGTGAAAAGGGAGAAAAGGGAAAGTGGGCAAGAAAGGTGAAAAGTAGTTTCAGAGGGGAGAGTTGAAAGAAAGCGCACACAGAACAGAGCACGAAAGACTGGAACATAGGAAAGGAGCATGGTAAAATGGGGAGGAAGACTAAAAAATAGCGCGGAGATGGAGAAAGGACGTATGCCTCCGTTTTATAATATGTATGTATAGAAATAAAATAACTTTCAGGGAGGACAGGTCTATATCATTGCTAGGCTTCACCTAATGCATCGCTCTGCTGCCAGACACACAATCGAGATTCATTCACTGTGACAGGGTTCTCTGCCATGAATAATATGTTTTACCTTATTAGTTAACTGTATCAGGGAAAAAATATAAAAACGTCACCAGGAAAGGAAAAATAGGCAGAGAGAATTATGACGTTTTCATATTTTTTCCCTGAGCAAATTAACTAATAAGATAAAATACATCAAGTGACAGACAAACGGCTGTGGAATGGCGACGTTAAAGGTTGATTAATGCTCTTTAAAAATACTTTGCAGGAGTTTATGTGGGGATCCATGTTCTCCCAAAAGCCCGGAAATCCTATTTGAAAAGAATCGTCAGAAGCTGTCTGCTTCGTGTTATGAGCCATCCAATCGTCAGGTTTTAATGCGTAACTAAAACAGCTCATCGATCTTAGCAACTTTTATGCAGAAGTACTTCAAACATAACTTGGTTTGCAACTATTAAGTTATTTGCCCAGAATCACAGGAGCCGACACTAGGACTCCATGCCGGGGCCCCCCGTTTGAAAGTCAACAGATGTGACCATAAGATACCAAAATCCCACATCCATTCTCTACCACTCATGCTTTTGTAAATAGAGTACGTAATTTATCTGTGCCGATGTTGCGAGACGAGCTCAGAAACACTGGCACAATTAAAGTCCCACATTTAATGCCCAGCAGCATCCCAAAAGCCCACAAATTATGGGATCCTATTTTCATACCTCAGCAAACACCCCACACTCCGTTAAGTTCCCTGAGAGGCGGAATCCTACCTCCAGCTCTCTCACATACAGCACTACATTACAGTGATGCACATTAAAGAAAGGCGCCTTTTAAATAAAAGCACGGCACTTACAGATTACCCAAAAGTGGAGGAGGCGGGGCATTGCGCTACCAGATGTGCGGGGGTACTACTGGGCCTCTCAACTTACCGCTATTAACCATGGCCTTTATGGACCTGTGGACAGCCCGGGCTATGCTATGGATAGGTGGCTCTTGCACGGAGGCAATTACTATCGCGCCCTATATTCCAGTTCCTTCGATCGGCGCCTCACAGGCCCGACCAAGGCGGCGGTCCACACGTGGCGAACGATCAATAAGATACAGGGCTGGCAGGGCAGACTGACGAAGTTCACCCCTCTATATGATTCAGATATCTTAGGCAAGCTCTGGCATACCAAGGGTTTCGACAAATGGGACCTCATAGGTATCTCGAGGGTGGAAGACATGCTGGCCAGGGGGGAAGTCAAGACTTTTCCGCAACTACAGGCGGAATACCGACTGGGTGGCACTGAGTTTTTCCGCCATGCCCAACTTAAGCACGCAATCACTGCCGCCAGACCGGAGGAGGGCGAAATCCCCGAGAGCTCCCCCTTGGAGGACAGAGTTCTGGACGGGCATATGCCAGATAGCGCCATCTCCCTGTCCTACAAGAAGCTGATTAATGTTAGAATCGACCTCCTCCAGCGCTTGCGGGACCAGTGGGTAGCCGATGGCCTGGAACTGGACGACGAGGACTGGCAGAGTGCTGTGTCCTCCCCTAAGGAGGTCGCCATCTCCTCGCGTCTGCGGCTGGTGCAGTTTAAAATCCTCCACCGGGTGTACGTTACCGGCCCCCGGCTTGTGCGTATGGGCTTCTCGCCTGATGGCTTTTGTCGTCGTGGCTGCGGAGCCCTTGCTACTTTTATGCATATATAATGGGAGTGCCCCGTTATTACCACTTATTGGGAGAAAGTACACCGAGTTATGAGGGAGGTGACTGGAGTTGAGTTGGCTACAGAGGCGCGTAGGTGCCTCCTCAATGTTTGGGAGCCGAATGATTACAACACGGCGCAGACTCGTTGGGCTACACTGGGCAACATGGTCGCTAAGAGGGATATAGCGCAGAAATGGGGATCCAACGTGGCCCCCCTGGTGGTGCAATGGAAGGCCAACATGGACTGGTGTATGCTGCGTGAGAAGACTGTGTATACTGCCAGGGGGCGACCTCAGACGTGGAATAAGGTGTGGGGGGCATGGAATGCTTACAGAGGAGACTTGTGCCTGCCACCAGAGCCGATTCCCCGCGATGAAAACCTGTCGCCGTAGCCGATGACACCAGCTATGCTACTCGTGTTGTAATTCTCCTGTTCCTTCATCCCCCCCCTTTGTCTACATCCTACTTACGTTCTTTTCTAAATCTTACCTGGCCTCTAACGCCTCCTACTGACTCATATGCATTTCTCCTTCTCCATTGCCTTTCTTCTGCGCCCTTGGGCGCCTCTGTTTAGGTTTCTATTTGTATATAAAATAAAAAACAACCTGCATTGTTCTGATATGAATCGCTTTGCACATTACTTCTTCTGATGCCATGCTGCCTTGCCTCCGGGATGTTAGGCTGAATAGCTGTGTGCTTTACTACAATAAAGGTTTTAAAAATTTAAAAAAAAAATAAAAAAAGTGGAGGAGGCGGGAAATCACACCCACCTTACTTCCAGTTCCCACGTCTCTCTCGCATCCCCAATCCCACCCAAAAAATACCACCTAAATGCAGCAATGGTTTCTCTTTCCCTCTGAGCCCGATCCATTCTAAACACACGCCGGTGCAGAAACCCTTTACTCTTCTCTCTCGACGGCCTCAGACTGTACAACTCTGCTTCCGCTTCCGGTCCAGCCGGGGACTGCTGCGGTATGGTTGCCAGAATCCTACCAAAACGAGCCCAAATGTAGCGCTTGCGCTGCTCTGAGGCTGGAGGGGCTGGGGCATTCATGCAGCCAGGAACTCCCGCCTGAGCTCCGAAATTCAGTGGTAATTAGTATTAGTAACTGTTTATAGTAAAATACACACTTAAACGGTGTATGATTGCTGGTATGTACATTCGCCAGAATGTTTTTTAATACAAAGAATTACTATGCTTATGACGATATGTTCAATAACTTGTTATAAACTTGCACAGCGCTCAAACGCTTGAAATGGCCCGGTCGGCGCTAGGGAAAACTAAAAAAAAATGCATTGTTAGGCACGGTGGTATATGACTTGTTCTCTCCCTCAAAGGGCAACTCAACGTAGTTCTCTCCTCAGACCTTACCCCTCTGTTTTTGCAGAGGCCGCCCCCGCAGGGGGCTTGGAGGGCCGGCGCCTTAACCCACGCCCCCCAGAAAAAAACGGTTCGGGGCACCCCCCAGAAGCGGGAAAAGTCCGGGCACTCCCCCCCGCTAGCTGCGCCAAGTGGGCGCCGGGCCCTCCGGCCAATGGGGTCAGCACAGGGGTCAAACCCCCCAATAGGAGAAGAGGCCAGCTAGCCGGGGATGTAAAATGAGGGGGCATAAAAAACGCCGCACCCGAGTCCAGTGGGCATCTTGGACCCGGGGCGGCGGCAGCACGGCAAAGGAAATCTTTTCTGGCGAGATCGACTAGGAAGCAGGGGCGAAGCGCTGCCCGAGCAGCGAGCGATCGGCGCAAGAAGAAATCCCTACACCCCCCCTGACTTCTCCCTGGACGTGGCGTTACCTGTGGCAGAGCCGTGCTGAACCGGGAGCGCAGAGGAGCCCCATCGCCGAGCAGACCCTGGAGAAGCAGAATCCGGACGCAGGCAGAGCCGTACGGAGCCAGGAGCACTGGTTAGCTTCATCGTCGAAGCGGCACCGGCGAGTGCAGAATCTGGGGACTCTGCGTCCGCCAGAGGTCCACACCGCACAGCACCACCTCAGTGCCGCTGCTCCTGAGCCCACTGCTGTCCTGCTCAGGTTCGAGCCTTGCGCTCGCTCCGCCACCTCGTGCGGTGATTGTGCTTCTGCCGGTATTTTTCCCCTTCTGAGAGAGCAGGACGGAAAGCGAAGGGCGGGCGCCGGTTAAAACAGGAACCGGAAGCTGCGAGCAGTTCCGGGGCAGGAGGGGTCGCGTCAGGCGAAACGCTGTTGTCCGAATAATTGCACGAACAGCGCAACAGAGCCAGTACCCGTAGTCGGCATATTCTCTGGGGCAACGTTGGAGATCTGCGAAGGGGAAACGGAAGGAGCGCGGTAAGCGGCGAACTGCACTAGCGGGAGTAAGGCACCGGCGGGCAACCCGGTGGCGGCCTGGAGCCTCCCGTGCCACAAGGACATCGACAGGCAGCAGCAGCATAGGTTGGTGCATTATACAGGCAGCAGCACCCCGCCAAGGATACGAGAGCTTGAGAACTGGGCAGCAGAGTCACGAGAGGGCAGCAGGCAGTGCGGCTGAACGCCGGCAGGAACATTAAGGACACAGTAAAAGCGAATCGACGTGCAAGCAGTGCAGTGGCACACCGACAAAACATATTGAGCACAGCTGGGCAAGGCGTGCAGCAAGTGCAGCAGCAGACCCACCACGGTCCTAGCAGGAGCAGTAGGAGGGAGCTAGGGGAGCTGCTGAAGCATATCTGGGCAGCCTCCGAGGTGCACGGAACGGATTGGCTGCAGCCACACTTGGGGCAGGGCGCAGGAGAAGGTCCAAGCAATCAGCCGCCGGAAGGGACAGAGGAGCCAGGGCGGAAACGACTAAGGAGACCACCGGCCAAGCTGCAGGACGCGGCAACAACTAAGAAAATGCAGCAGAAAAGGAAGGCCCCCCTGCCTACAGACAACCCGAGGGCAGCAAGATCAAGCGGGGTGATGGAGACAGCAGCAACAAGTGGTGAGCATATTAACACCATTGTGCAGGAATGCATAAAAGCCATGACTCCGCTCATCATGCAGGGGCGTAACATGCAGGGAGAGGGAAGTATTAGCGACCCAGGGGAAGGGGAATGTTCTGGCCTGCCGTGGCACCTGATAGACCCAGGGTGGGTTAGACAGGCGCACTTAAGAGCACAAGGCCCCATGCCAGGCGGACAGGGAGTAGTGGGGTCACCAGTAACAGGCTGGAGCGGCCCAGCCGGCGACCCACACACCGCCCCCCCCGGCGCAGGAGCCATATGCACGCCCCTCCCCCAGCCCCGCATCCTTGACAACCAGAGCCACGTGCTAGCAAGCCTGATACCGTTATCAGTCAAAGAGAGAATCTGGAAGAAGGAATTTATAGATATCTTTACGTTATTGGAGATACGGTTAGACGGGTTAGACCTCACAGCCTGTGACAAAAAAAGACGAGGATAGAAGAGAGAGGAGGAGAGTAAGGAAGGAGCGGAACTTTGACAATTGACTAGACGCGTTTAGGATCATGGCCTGCATAATTGTAGAAAAGTTCCCGCTCTGCGCTGCAGACCTATGGCTCTACGAATCTAACATTCACAATGCACAGAGGCAGTTCCCTGGGGATGCATGGTTAGAGTTTGACATAGGTTTTCGCTTAAAGATGCAGACCCACCCAGAAATGGAGTGGAAAGAGGAAGATGTGTCTGGCTTCATCCACAAGATGATGATTGCCAAGGAGACCAGGAGCTGGGCAGGGAGGAGTAAGCAGCCCTTTCGCTCCCCCTTCCACAAGGGAAAGAATAGAACTTTCCCAAAAAGCAGAGCGCGGAACACATGGAAGGCCTCCCCGCCACGAGGAGGGGCAGCAATATGCTGGAAGTACGAGGCCAATGAATGCTCATGGGGGTCCTCTTGCAAGCTCCTACCCATTTGCTCCAGTTATGGTGGAGGGCACCCTGCAGCAAGCTGCAAGCGCAAGGGCGAACAAGGGAGAGACAAAAAAGAGAAAAGGAAGAACCAGTAAAGCAGGGGCTACAGGGCGCAGGGGTGATCCAAGGGGTTTTCACATTACCAGCTGGCCAGGCCCCCCACCAATACAAAACAATTGCGCAGGCTGGCAAACATGTACCACAACAAAGCGGACGCAGCGATACTAGTGAAAGGTTTTGAGGAAGGATTTGTTATCCCGTTTAAGGGTACCCCGCCACCAGGCAGTGTAAAGAACCTAAAATCCGCCCTCCAGTACCCCGAGGTAGTCTCCAAGAAGCTGAGAAAGGAGAAGATGCTGGGCAGGATAGAGGGCCCCTTGCCACCTCACATGTATTCAGGGCTGGTGGTCTCCCCATTGGGGGTGGTTCCGAAGAAGGAGCCAGGGCAATTTAGATTAATTCATCATCTATCATTCCCAGATGGGTCATCCATCAACGACGGGATCAGCCCCGACGCTTGCTCAGTGAGTTATGCACAGTGGACGACGCCATTGACCTAATGCGTGCAGCGGGCCACGGGCCCTTATGGAAAAAGCAGATATAGAATCAGCATTCCGCCTCCTGCCCGTCCACCCAAACAGTTTCCACCTTCCGGGATTTCAATGGGAGGGGGAGCTCTATTTTGATTAAGCCTTGCCCATGGGTTGTTCAGTTTCCTGCGCACATTTTGAGACATTCAGCACTTTCCTAGAGTGGGCCCTTCACGCCAGGCACCCAAAAGGGGGGAAGCTCCATTACCTGGATGACTTCCTGTTCACAGGCCCAGCCGCGACGGACGATTAAGGCCGGGCATTAGAGGCATTCCAAGCACATCAGCTAGGGGTCCCCTGGCAGCAGAAAAGACAGTGGGCCCTGCGACAACCATAACATTTCTTGGGATAGAGCTGGACTCAATAGCAGGCACCTCGAAGCTCCCAGAGGAGAAAGTGAAAGAATTCAGGGAAGACATCAGAAACATGGGTAGGAGAGAGAAGGCGACTCTCAGGAAGTTACAGGGGCTGATAGGTAAGCTCAACTTTGCTGCAAGAGTGATCCTGGCAGGCAGAGTTTTCGGGAGACGGCTGACCCAGCTGACGTCAGGCATGACACGCAAACACCACCATGTTAGGTTGGGTGCAGGGGTCAGGCAGGACCTGCAGATGTGGGACTCATTTTTAACAAACTTTAATGGGACTCTCATCTGGAGGAGCATAATCCGGCTGCATTGCATCAAAGACCCGAGGTATTGTGCGGTATGCTGCCTGAGGCGTTTATGTTAATCAGACCAGCTGGGGAGGGGCCACTATTCAAACACCAGATTGGCAGCCACCTTAGTAAATTTCAATTCACAACAGTGATGCGTCTGGCCCTAGGCAGAGCGGGCCTCCCTCCTGCCTCCTTTGGGACACACTCATTCAGGATTGGAGCTGCGACAGCAGCTGCACAGCATGGGATGTCAGAAGCAGGAATAAAAGCCGTAGGGAGATGGCGGTCGCGCGCATTCAAGGCATACGTTAGGCCCCACTTACAGTAAAATGACAGCCGCACGCCAAGGTGGACCCTGCAGCTCAAGTCAAGTCAAGTCAGAATATTTATATAGCGCACTACATACCCAGAGGGTCTCAAGGCGCTTAGAAAGGGGAGGAGGATTACTTGTCAAATATCCACGTTTTAAGTTGCTTTCTGAATGCTAGGTGGTTCTGGGTAAGGCGAAGGTAAGCGGGGAGTGAGTTCCATGTTTTAGCAGCCAGGTATGAGAAGGATCTGCCTCCCATGGTGGTCTTATTGATGCGAGGTACAGTGGCGAGGGCATGGCTGGAGGAACGTAGTTGGCGGGAGGGGGTGTAGAAGGACAGTCGTGAGTTGAGGCATTCGGGTCCGATGTCGTAGAGTGATTTGTGTGCGTGGGTTAGCAGTCGGAAAGTGATTCTCTTATTGACGGGTAGCCAGTGGAGGTCTTTCAGGTGATCAGAGATGTGTTCGTTGCGTGGGATGTCTAATATGATCCTGGCTGAGGCGTTTTGGATTCGTTGGAGTTTCTTCTGGAGTTTAGCGGTAGTACCTGCGTAGAGGTTGTTTCCGTAGTCCAGTCGGCTCGTGACCAGAGCATGGGTGACTGTTTTCCTTGTTTCGGTGGGGATCCAGCGGAATGTTTTTTTGAGCATGCGAAGAATGTTGAAGCAGGATGAGGATACGGCGCTGACTTGTCTGTTCATTGAGAGTGAAGAATCCAGGATGACGCCTAGGTTCCGTGCGTGGTCTGTCGGGATGGGTGCTTTTCCAAGGGCTTCCGGCCACCAAGAGTCGTCCCATGCAGAGGGGGATGTACCTAAGATGAGGACTTCTGTTTTGTCTGAGTTCAGTTTCAGACGGCTTTGTTTCATCCATTCGGCAACTTCTTTCATTCCTTCGTGTAGGTTGTTTTTGGCGGTGCTGGGGTCATTGGTGAGAGAAAGGATTAGTTGAGTGTCATCCGCGTAAGAGATGATGTTGAGGTTGTGTTGGCGGGCGATGGCCGCGAGGGGGCTCATGTATACGTTGAAGAGGCTGACCATTATGACCATTGATTTAACAGGGAAGAGACCGCGACTGGTGCTGGTGGTGGGCCACTCTTTTGTGTCCAGGATGCAGCTATGGTGGCAACAGCGAGGCTGCACGCAGAAAGAAAGGCCGGTGGACACATGCATTCGTTGGTTGGGCAGGCCTGGGATGCAATGGGAGCAGCTACCATCGGCGCTGGAGAGAGTACAACCAGATACCCCCTGGCTCCCCGACATCTTGATCATCCACCTGGGGGGGGAACGACCTGGTGAGCAGGGGTAGGAAAGCGCTCCTCCATGACATCCAGAGAGACCTCACGGAGATAGCCAGGTCATTTCGAAGCACAGTTGTCATATGGTCTGAGCTCATCAGCAGACTGGAGTGGCGTGGAGCGGAGTCTAGGAGTGCAGTGGAGAATTCCAGGAGGAAGCTGAACATAGCCGCAAGCAAGTTCTGCAGAGTCAACGGGATGGAAAGCGTGAGGCATGGGCTCATCCACGCGGGCCGCCCAGAACTCTATGGTAACGACGGAGTCCATCTCTCTGAAGAGGGGATGGTAGCGTTCTGGAGCAACCTGTGGGGGGCAATGGCACTGGCAGGGTGCAAGTAACAGATAATAATGATAATATGAGAATGGGCCTTTTATTCGGACATAGGGTGGGAGCCGTAGGAAGACGTAAGCCTCCCTGGCGGCGTGGGGAAAATAAGGAGACAATGGTTGCTACGGAGGCACACCGTTGGGCGGTGTGTAAGAATGGGCACCCTCACACTGGGATGCCGGACGGCAGGGTGAGGGGCCAACCAATGAGAAAGGGGGTAGCAAACGGAGACGGCACTCGCTGCCCAGCCCCTGCCGGTTGGCAGGGCACAACAGAAACCGACAAGGCAGCGAGTATGGTCCTAACTCCGGGAAGGAAGCTACCCCCGCGCAAGGTAAGCGCTGAGACAATCCAAAAGAACTAACAAACGAACTGACAGTCCAAAAGGAATGGACGACGGACGGGATCAGCAAACACAGACTGATGATTTATGACCATGCATGACAAGTTACATATAGTATTGTATGGCAAAATCCACATGTGACGTATGACGAACAGTATACGCATGTATTGTAATAAAAACTGCGGCCAACACTGACCACTATGAAACAAACGGATGTATGACGTTACAACGCATACTTTTACCATGCATGCCTTTACAACGCGGTTTTTACATCGCAAACCTTTACAACGCATAGCGCTTTGGGGTGCTGGATAGTGAAAAGTTTAATTTACTATTCCAACTCCAGTCCCCGTGGACACTAGGGAAATGTGTTGGATAGTAAATTAAACGTATTCCCTATCCTAGAGCGCCCCCCAGCGCAATGCGTTGTAATGGTTTGCGTTGTAATGGTCGCGTTGTAATGGTAGTGCGTTGTAAAAGTTTTGTTATAAAGGTTGTTCACCGAAACAAACGGGTGTTGGCTTGTTCATTCAAAGGGCCGGCATAGGCCACATGCTTGCGTGTACATACCCTGGGGGGTTTGGGGCACAGTGCGAGGGTTATCGCAGAGGCCGCCCCCGCAGGGGGCTTGGAGGGCCGGCGCCTTAACCCACGCCAGGCCCCCCCACCCCCCAAAAAAAAACGGTTCGGGGCACCCCCCAGAAGCGGGAAAAGTCCGGGCACTCCTCCCCACCCCCGCTAGCTGCGCCAAGTGGGCGCCGGGCCCGCCGGCCAATGGGGTCAGCACAGGGGTCAAACCCCCCATTAGGAGTAGAGGCCAGCTAGCCGGGGATGTAAAATGGGGGGGGCATAAAAACGTCGCACCCGAGTCCAGTGGGCATCTTGGACCGTGGCGGCGGCAGCACGGTGCAGGAAATCTTGTCCCACCCACCCACACCTGAGAAACAGCAATGCCGCAGTAGTGGAACACGGGCAGGCAAGGGGCAACGATGAGGCGAAGAGCGGAGAATAAGGAAACAATGTTTGCTACGGAGGCACACCGTCGGGCGGTGTGTAAGAATGGGCACCCTCACACTGGGATGCCGGCCGGCAGGGTGAGGGGCCAACCAATGAGAAAGGGGGTAGCAAACGGAGACGGCACTCGCTGCCCAGCCCCCGCCACTTGGCAGGACACAACAGAAACCGACAAGGCGGTGAGTATGGTCCTAACTCCGGGAAGGAAGCTACCCCCGCGCAAAGTAAGCGCTGAGGCAACCCAAGAGAACTAACAAACAAACTGACAGTCCAAAAGGAATGGACGACGGATGGGATCAGCAAACACAGACTGATGAATTATGACCATGCATGACAAGTTACATATAATATTGTATGGCAAAATCCACATGTGACGTGTGACGAACAGTATTCGCATGTATTGTAATAAAAACTGCGGCCAACACTGACCACTATGAAACAAACAGGTGTTGGCTTGTTCATTCAAAGGGCCGGCATAGGCCGCATGCTTGTGTGTACATACCCTCGGTGGGTTTGGGGCACAGTGCGAGGGTTATCCCCGAGGCTGTACATGTTCACACACCCACCGCCCCCCCCCCTCGTCGCAGCATCACACACAGAGTCTCCCCTTCACTCCTTAAAACTAATCGCATTTCTGCCTCGAGAAGAAAAGTGAGCGATTCACATAAAAAGAAAAGAAGAAAAAAAAGAAACAAAAGGAGAAAGAAGAACGGAGAAAAAAAAAGACACTCTTCTCCCCATCGGCTTAATTTTTTCTCCCGTTTCTGTATACATTCAAATTGACAACCTTGCTAATTGGATAAATGCAGTTCCCGTCATCATTGCTCCCCACTGTGCTGAGATAAGTTATAACACCCGTTTGAAGGTTAGAAAGTGCTATAAATTGTCTGTTTCGTGCACCTGCCCCGCTTTTTAAACAAGCATTGGCAATGCAACAGGTCTCGCATTTATATGAGTTTGAGCTATTGACATTGCAAATGACCATGCCTTTTATTTTTGTTTTTAAAGCATAAAAAAGGCATTGTAATTTACAATGTCAATAGCTCAAACTCGCATAAATGCGAGACCTATTGTATTGAAAATGCTTGTTATCTCTTTTGCGGAGGGTGAAACTCTGCGGATGAGGAAAATATGCGCTGGGGCCCCAAAGTGCCACTGGTGCCAGAGAGGGATCGGGCAGAGAGCAGGGAGGAAAGGAAGCAGAAACCTAGGGCAGCGTGAAGGTGAGTGTGACAGAAAGTTCCGGCGGCAGAGAGCAAGTGAGGGACAGGACAGTGCACAATAAACCCTGAGGGTATAAAGGGTAGAGGCAGAGAGGAGAGATGTTTATAAAGGGTAGAGGCAGAGAGCCGTGGGGCATAGAGGAGAGGTGAAAGAGACCCCAGGATAGAACAGACACGGAGAACAGGGCGAGGGCAGACAGGACAGGGACGGTGAGCAGAGGCAGAGAGCATGTGATGGGACAATGTACAGTGAACCCAGAGGGTATAAATGGTGAAGGCTGAGAGCCAAGGGGCAGAAAGGAGAGGTGGAACAGACCCAGAGGGTAGAACTGGCACAGAGGACAGGAGCAGGGAAGACAGGACAGGGACAGTAATTAGAGGCAGAGAGCACGTAAAGGGACAGTGCACAGTGAACCCTAAGGGAAGAAAGGGTGGAGGCAGAGAGGAGAGATGGAAGAGAGCCCAAGTGTAAAACAGGCTTGGAGGACAGGGGGAGGGCAGACAGGACAGGCACAGTGAGCAGAGAGAGAAGATGCAAGAGTGTCCAAGGGCAGAATAAACAAGGAGGAACAGGGAGGAGCGGGCAGAGGGCAGAGATTGAAGGAGACAGATGGCGTAAGGGTGAATGTGACAAGTAACAGGCCCTGCACAAAGGATAGAGGGCAGGTAGCACAAGGGCAGTGAGCACGAGACTACTGTCAGAAGTGAGGATAGGGCAGAGAGCACAAGAGTACTGCAAGACGTCAGTATAGGGCAGAGAGCACGAGAGTACAGTCCGAAGTTAGGATAGGGCAGAGAGCACAAGAGTACTGTGAGAAGTCAGTATAGTGCTGAGAGCACGAGGGTACAGTCAGAATATGGCAGAGAGCACAAGAGTACTGTGAGAAGTCAGGATAGGGCAGAGAGCACAGAAAAGTGAGAGGTAGAAGTGAACGTGGGTGGAGAGGGAGAGGACAAAGGACAGAACTTGAAGACTGTGGGTAGACAGGGCGGAAGCAGTATCGGAACACAGTATGGACAGAGAAGAGTGGGGGCAGAGGCGACAACAGTAGGGGGCACAATAATTGGGGCAGAGAGCCCCTCATTGCTCACCCGCTCCTGCCCCGGGGTATCTACAGCCTCTCACTGCTTACCAGCTCCTGCCCTGGGGTATGTACCGCACCTCGCTGCTCACCAGCTCCTGTTCCAGCGTATCTACAGCGCCTCACTGCTCATCAGCTCCTTCCTCCTGGGCTTCGCGGCGTTTGATGGCTGAAGGGCAAACCCAAGGCGGGCAGAGCCAGGGAGGGAGGAGAGAAGGTCTATGTGTAATAATGATAGCTATGTATTCAGGTGGCTTTACAATTTGAGCTAGCATATATAAAAATCAACTGTTTGCAAATAAACTGAATTTGTGTTTTATTATCTGTATAGCAACCAGGCCTTCTAGCATCGAAGTCTCTGCTAATGCGTGCACTGTAGGACTATTTGCTGAGTTGAAAATGCAGTAATGTGTAAATGGTGCTCATTATGCAGTAAAAAGGAGATTCTGAAATCTTCCAAAGGGTTGGACGTCTCTAAAAATAAATAAACTAAAATGTTAAACATGTTCCTGAAGCAATCAACAAATCATCCGCGAATTATCATGAACAAGTCTTTTTAATTAGAAAACTGTGGTGCTAGTCAAGTAATCAGACAGTCAGTTTCAAACAATCCTAAAATCACCATTAGCAATGTATCTTGTGAAGTAATCAGGTACTCGGTTTCAAGTCATCCTCAAATCACCAGGAACAGCCACACGTTGTGGAGTTATCAGATAATCATTTGCACGTCATCCTGAAATCGTCAGGGTTAATCACATCTTGTTAAGTCATTAGATATTCATTTTTAAGTTATCTTCAAATCAACAGGCTCAGGTTTCTAAACTCTGCTGATGACTTTAAGAGCTTGATGATGTCTGATGATGTGAAAATGACTTCTAGAGTAGTTGGATGATCATCCAATAACTCTGGGATGGCTTCTAAAGTAATCCTGTTTGACCTGGGTGGGCTTGGGTGGAGGTCGCCATCTTGGATGCTCAATAACCTGTGCACCCAGAGGGGATATTACTATATTTACTAGCACTATTGACTGTTAGCCCGGTGTAGCTTGGTCTCTGCTGCGGTACAGTGTCTCTGGTGGGACCCGGGGTGCACCCTCCCCATTGGTGAATGCCCCATCATAGATTGGGCGACACGTCAGGGTGGTGTGTGTGCAGATAATATTGTGGACCCAATTCTGCAGAAGTAACGGTTGCCCGGATTGCTGGGGGAGGCACGCTCACTGTTACATTGAGTGCGGAGCTGCAGATATCTGGTACAGCGCCCCCCCCTCCAGACTGTGGTGTGCCAATGGGTAAGCCGGAGAAGAATCAGCCGCGGCTGACATTTGAGCTGCGGAAGGGCGGCAAGTCGACGCAAAATGCTGCCTCTGACTCAGAGTTAGACTCGTCATCCCAGGCTCCCTCAGGACTTGAAAAGTCGCTGGCTACAATTCAGGCTAGCCTTCAGGCCATAGATGGCAAAATTGAAGCTCTCAACGGCAGGATTCAGGCGCAGTGCGTCCATAGGGGCGTGGGGGCGTAGCCCCCCCGCCCGCAGCCGACCGCAGGAGACACCGAGGGAGAACTGACAATGCATGCCAGTCAGCATGACGTCAGGAGGTGTCATGTTGATTGACATGATTGTCACCAGGCAAGCAGCAACACGAGTGCGCATATGTGGGGACGGAGGGTGAATTTTTTACCCGTGTCCACGCATGCGCACTTGTGTTCGTGCTTTTTTGCGCATGCCCATTAGGAGCTCTTCGGTCTCCTAATGGGCGTGCTGTGGGCGTAGAGTAACCTGTGCCCCTGCAGCGCCAGGAATTTCTGAAATATGGAAACAATTAGTGTGGACATGGCAGCCTGTTGACACGAGCTGTGCAAAAGAGTGACCACACGCAAGTAAGGAGGAAAAAAGTGTTTTTACGTGTTTTATTTGTTTAAGATGCCCGACAGCACTGCAGTGCTGAAAGAAGAAAAGCGTGCAGTCTTAAGTAAAGAGTGCATCCTGTACGGATGTGTGCAATGTGGTTATTAATCAACAGTAGACAGTGTGAAAAAAGTTCAGTGGGGATGTAAATAACAAACTTATAGCCAGTTTCTCGCAGACTCCTGTCAGGTCAGTTTTCCTCCAAAGAGACCACGGATGTTTACAGTAAGGGTAAAATGAATGTGAATATATTAGATGGTGGAGTTGGGGGACCCAGCTTAAACGTGACTGGCCAGTTTCTAAGAGCCGCAGCAAAGGAAATTGAACAGGGAGAGTGGGTGCATGGATGGATGCATGCATGATGGGTGGATGGATGCATGAATGATGGATGCAGGTTGGATGGGTGGGTGGATGGATGGGTGGGTGGATGCATGAATGAATGATGTATGGATGCAGGATGGGTGGGTGGATGGATGGATGGATGGGTGGATGCATGAATGATGTATGGATGGGTGGATGCATGAATGATGTATGGATGGATGCATGCATGCATGATGGGTGGATGCATGATGGATGGATGTATGGATGGATGGATGGGTGGATGCATGAATGAATGATGTATGGATGCAGGATAGGTGGGTGGATGGATGGGTGGATGCATGAATGATGCATGGAATTTTGTACTACATATATAAGCGGAACAAATAGAACAACTTGTGTACATGCATGTCAGACACTAATCACTAGGAGGTACCTATTAGTGGTTATTTATTCTTTTTAGGTCTCGCTTTCGAGACTTATTGTTGTTGAGATGCCTCTCAAGGGAGACAGACTGGGGCACGCGCAGTGATTCGGGTCTCTGGGCGCGCACGTACAGGCACGCACGCTCACATCTCCTGTCCCGCAGGCAAATCAGCATTCAGTTATCACTGCTTACAGTGAGACAAGAGATGGCCACGCGCATGCTGTTCACACACACAGAAGTGCGCGCCTACACACATACACTGCATACACACAGGCACACACACTGCATACACACACGCACGCACACCCCCACCCCACTCACGGGCTCACGCGCACTCACACAGCCCCCCCACCCCACTCACCGGGTCTCTTGGGTCCTCTCGTCCCGCGGTGGTGGCGGCTGCACAGGTTGGTAGGCAGCGGGGCAGGCACCGGCAATGTGCCTCGAGCCCCCTCCGCTTCTCTCCCCATACTCCTGGTTTTCTCATGCCGCCCGAGCTGCGTCTAATGAAGAGCAAACAAACTGTGGGCCAATGCGCGCCTGCACTGCCTCCCCAGGGGCGCAGGTGCAGCCCTAGCAACAAAAAACTAGGAACTGCGTCTGGCTGCCTCCTGCCCCCAAATAGGCGCTCCGCCCTGGCGTACTGAGAAGAAGAAGGGCGTGTCTTACGCCTAACGTGCAGGAAGTGTGCGTGATTGCCTTCGGTGACGTGATGGTGATGTCAGCAGCCTGAGGGCGAGGTAGGCGCACAGGAAGCTTGGTTCGTGTTCTAGTGAACTTATTACCCCAACGCTCTGCCTTGTGCAGTCCATTGCGCTTAGTTGGCACGCTGCTCGGGCAGTAGTGAAATTGCAAGACACCTGGGCTCTGACAGCCTGCTGTAAGTGGTAGAGACTGGGTGGCTACAAGGCCTCCTCGAACTAGACATCTACTCCTGTCCATTTATGATTTACCCCTCACTCACTTAGACCGGCTCCTGTATCACAAGCCCACTTCAGCAATGGTAATTATGCTGGGGATAATAACAGTGGCATTGCGGACTACGTCTGCTGCTAAATTCGGTATTATGGAGTCTTGTAAGTACTAAATCTGACGTTTAGGCACTTTTGCGGCGAGTTCCCAGAGGAACATCGTTAAACATGTAGTGTGTGCTTCAATAAATGATTAGGTTGTGATGTTATCAGAATGAGTATTACAGTGTGTGTTAAGTGGGATTTTGAAACATCGGGTTAATGTGAGGATTGTACTGTTAAATCTTGATAAGTTTGTAATTTTATGGGGTATTATGGGAACCTAAGAAATTAATTTGGGAATATAACTGCTCGAATTCCATAGACTAATATAGGAAAGCTGATCACGTGCCCACCACAGCAATCGTTCTTCATAACATTCTATATTTTGAAAGGATCAGATATTATTTCACTTGAGATGCCACCCTCCAGTTCTACACAATTTCAAAAGCACTGTTTAATTACTCTTCATTTCTGACTTTTACAAGCTAATCATGCTTAACGGAGAATAAGAAAAATTGGGATCTCTACACTTCAGCTGTCTGTCGGGACTCCATATAAAACAAAACTACACTCAAGGTACACAGGACCAGGAACAACAGGATGGAGCAATCGCGTGTTTAACTGCAGCAGTGCAGTATAAGCTACACATAGCTGTCAAGTATTGTGTTGCTGATGTGACATCATTTTAGTGCAGGTATGTGTAACATTTCAACACGAATTAGGATGCATCACTTGATCCCACGTAGCCACCGAGCAGTTATAGCCATGTGATATATTACATTTCGAAAGAAGAAGGAACAGTCGAACTTCATTGTATAGCTAGCATATGGTCCCCTGCATAACCATAATTAAATAAAATACTGTTGTAGCTAAGCAGCTCCGGGCTTACTTGAAAATATTGAACAAGCTGGTTATATATCCAGTGTGGTTTTACATACTTCGTCACCTCCATACCATACTAAATTAAAGAAAGCATTTTATCTTAAGTATCTAAAAAAAACAAATCTATTTCATAGACAAAGCAGAGAATGTTGCAGTTCGCCTTCTATTAAGATTCTCCAACATTAAACTTGATTGCTAGGTGAATTGTTCACTGGCTACCTGCAGATGTCAGAATTATGTTTTAAAGTTTGTTTGCTTTTTTTTTTTTTTTTTTTTTTTCAGATCTTTTTTTTTTTTTTTTTTTTTATTGGCAAATTCAAATCATAAAACATACATATACAGGATAGGCAACATGTGATAATGTGATATATATGAATAACAGGGTACATACACAGATATCTGAAAACAGAACACTACCAAAGGGAAAAGTATGACACAAAAAAAAAAAGAAAAAAAATGAACAAAAAAAAAAAAAAATAGAATCAGAATCAATCAGGGGTCCTATGTCTGGTTTCCCCTTACTTCATTATACCACCTAGTAATAGGTTCCCAAATCTGTGTACCGATTGCTCTCATTTTCCTACCTCTTGTGGAGTATATTGAGATTTCTTGTTTATATATAGCTATAAAGCGGCTAAGCCACATATTAAAGGTAGGGGGCTCTGTATCTTTCCACCTAGCTGCTAGAATTATCCGTAGAACGGCATAGCCCAGAAATAATACCGCCTGTTCTTCTCTATTATGTTTCAAGGAGTCATCATGACCCAAAAGAAGCAGCGTTATAGAATCATGTATTTGGTGTCCAAAAATTAGGGTCCAAAATTCCAACATCATAATTTTAATTGTAGCCAATGTGGGGCATTCAGCGAACATGTGTAGGAGATTTGCAAGTGGTTGTTTGCATCTGGGACATTTATCGTCCATCCTAAGGCCCCATGCAAACAATTTAGCTGGCGTGAAATATAAATTATAAATGATTCTATAGTATTGAGCCTTTAAGTTAGAGGCTATAAAATATCTTGTTGAGAGGGCTAATGAGAGATCTAGATCTACATTTGGATTTGCCAGTTTTAAGGCCCAAGATTGTTCCGTGCGCTCAAGATCATCTGGGGTGTCGGCCAAAAGTAATTGATATAGGGCCCCGATTCTGGTAGATTTTCTGCCTATAATATCGAATAGTAGGATATTATCTGGTAGAATTTTTGGTTTGGTGTTGTAGATACTAGCTAATATTTGATAAAATTTTAAAAAATCATTCGCTGGGACGTTATATCTCGATTGAAAAAGCTCAAAGGAAAGTGGGAGATTATTGCCAAAAAAATCTCCGATTGTTTTTATACCAAGAAGTTCCCACCTCTGAGATCTGCTATCATTAGAAATATTAGGAAAAATTTTACATTGCCATAAAGGTGTATATTTTGTATATATAGGAAGCCCTAGATGTTTGCCGATGGCTTTCCAGACTGAAAGAGCATCTAAAACAGTCTTTAATTTAATTTTTTTATAATAAGATGCTTCAACCTGCCTTAGAAAAAGTCCCTTATGATTTTCTCCTAGACTGAGCTCGTATATTGATGGTATATGAGGGATTGCAGAGGTTGGGCCTTTAAGTTTAGAAGTCAAGAGAGGATCCATGTTTTGCAATAAAGATGCCCAAAAATATAATCTTAAATTTGGTAGGGCTAAGCCACCTCTACTTTGAGGGAGTGCTAGAAGGGGGAGAGCCCGCCTTATTTTTCCGTAGCTCCACATAAACTTTGCAATGAGGGAATCTATAGTCTTTATAACGTGCTTTGCCGGTAAAAGAGGGATTGCTCTAAACAAATATAAAACCCGCGGGAATACATTCATTTTTACGTAATTGGCCCTACCTATAATAGAGAGGTGTAGGCTATCTACCCTTCTTAGATCGCTTTTAATTTTATCAATGAGGGGAGAATAGTTAAAATCGCTGATGTTACTTATCTCTGACGAGAGCACTATACCTAAATAAGTGGCCTGTTTAACCCTGAAAGTACTTTCATATTGAGTATTGCTAGTGGCTAATACCATAGTTTTATCTCTATTCAAGGAGTACCCTGAGTATTTCCCAAATGCTTGGGTAATTGTCTCAATTTCATAAACTGCTTCAGACGGTTTAGTAGTTATTACGGCAATGTCATCCGCGTATGCCATGACTTTGGTGGAAAAGGACCCTGTAAAAACTGGATATATGGAAGTTGAGGTTAGTAGCTTTTGAATAAGGGGGTCTATATAGAGCGCAAATAGAACCGGGGAGCATGGGCAACCCTGCCTTGTGCCTCTTTGCACCGTGATGGCGCCCGACTCATTCCCTGCAATACAGATTTTAGCCGTGGGGTTGGTATAAATAGCTTTAATCGCGTTAATAAAGGTTTTTCCGAAGTTTTTACTTTCCAGGATGTTCCAGAGAAACTGCCATTGTACTCGGTCGAATGCCTTTTCGGCATCGAGGAAGATCATCGACATCTCGCCCCCCGTGGCGCCCATGATGTCAAGTAGGGTTATGGCTCTACGAGTATGGTCTGTAGTGCCTTTGCCAGGTATAAAACCGTGTTGCCACGGGGATACAAGGCGTTCGATGACCCCACTCAGACGATTTGCAAATATTTTGGCGTATAACTTCGAATCGGCGTTAATCAGGGATATAGGCCTATATGAGGAAGGGAGGTGGGGTGGTTTACCTTTCTTATGGAAAATTATTATGTTTGTTTGTTTCCAAGACTCAGGGGGAATTGCATGGTATTGGACTCCAAGAAACAGATCAAACAGAAAGGGAGTTATCTGATTTCTGAGGATTTTATATAGATCCATTGGGATTTTATCCGGTCCGGCCGCCTTGCCGTTGGCCATCTCAGCTAATGCAATCTCTACCTCAATGACCGTAATCTCTCTGTCAAGGTAAATCTTATTTTCCGCATTGATGTTTTTATGATTAGTATGGTCTGGGAGCCAGTTATTTAAGAATGTTGTAATTTCATTATCAGGATATGAAATATCACTACTATATAATTTTTGGTAATATTTTTGAAAAACTTTAACAATGTCTTTGGGGGTAGTGTATTCATTTCCCTCAAATTCTATCTTTTTAATGTTGCTCAATGATTGCTTTTGTCGTGTACGTAGTGCTAACTGCTTCCCCACATTTTCCCCTGATTCGTACAGCCTATCCTTATTAACCTGATAGGTTTCTGCGGCTTTTTGGATTAACGTGCTATTAATCTCATTTTTTAAGATCATTATTTTATTTAAAGTTTGTTTGCTGTGTAAGAATTGACTGGAATTGATGGACACTAAACCATTAAGGTTTAGTTACATACTACAGTTCCACTTGCCGTTCAATATAAGGAGTATATATGTTTGAAGGTCTTGAAGCTGCTAACCCATATAGGTTGTATTCCAAATGCCAAGTACTTTGCCAGCAAAGTTTCCGGTGAGACATGTAGAATGGCACAGATAGGTTGCCTTTTGTATGCTACCAATATGGCTGTACTGCCTTGGTTCTTTAATGTTGGTACTGTAAAGCGCTATAGCGCCTTTGGGTAATGTCTGCGCTATATAAAAATCTCTAAATTAATTACATATTAGTCTACTGGCCGGCCCATGCTCAGTTGTGTCAGATGCTAGACCGCTTACTCTCATAACAACCATGCAAATATGGAACCCACTGGGAATGAGAAATAGATAGACAGCATCAAAACCTTTTAGGAAAAAATAGAATTAAATCCCAATGCAGCTATTCCTAATACTCCTAGTATCATTCCTAGTATGCAGCTATCCCTAATACTCCTAGTATCATTCCTAGTATCATTTTAAGTGAGGGGGAAAGAGAACCATACTAGAATCATTAGAAGCCCCCGCCTAACTTAATGAACCATCCTTATTACCCCAAGCCAACAGCAGTTCGTCTGCCGCTTGAACTGATCTAATATTGTACATTTTATTATTGTACATGATCTTTAACGCGGCCGGGAATTTTAACTGAGCAGAGGCACCTAACTGGTTAAAGGCGTCCAGTCTCCTCCCCAACTCCCATTGTTTATCCAGAGTTGCCCTAGAAAGATCTGACCTTACTTGAAAGGTGAAGCCTTTACCACTCAAGGACTTTTGTTTGAGGGCCTGACTAAGGATCATCTCTTTAAAGGAGTAGGTGTGAAAATGGACTAGGATTTTCCTGGGTGTAGACCTTTGCGGATCTTTCCTAAAAGGCTCCCTGTGTATTCTTTGGATATCCAAACTCAAAATTTCCACTGACTGTTCAAGATGTAGCGAATCCCTTAAGAGCGTGATAATGTACTGTTTTACATCGGAGCCCTCACTCTCTTCTAGAACGTTGAGAATTCGAAGATTGTTATGCCTCGCGTTATTCTCCAGCGTCTCCATTCTCTCAGAGAGGGCGAGGTCTTCTTTTTTAAGGTTCACGATATCTGTCTTGGCCTGATCTAAATATAAGGATAGTCCTGCCACAGTTTCCTCTAAAGCCATAGTCCTAGAGTTGAGACCGTCAATTTTGTTATCCAGGGATTCACAAAAGTTCCTTATCTCTTCTTGATTGGCTGCAGAGACCTCAAACCCCTTTTTTATATCCAAAGAAAGAGAGGCAAACATGGATTTTAAGGAGATCTCCGCCAGAGTGGAGCTAGACTCACATTGTAGGCCACTTGCCGATGGAGCCAAACCATCATGTAAAGCCACCCCCAGATCTGACAGATCTAAGTCAGCCAGAGTCTCCTGTATTTCCTCCTGGTCGACCTGGACCACTGGCCTGCTCTCAGCTTCAGTGCAATTATCTCGCTCATGTGTAACTTCCGAGGTCATGCTATTAGAAGACATATTGCCCTGACCAAGTATGTTATCCTCTGAGACAGATAGAAAAGGAGAGACAAGGGCTGAGACAGAGGCAGGCTAAAGGGGAATATTAAGCTCAGATAACGGTAGCTCCTTCGCTAGGTCAAGGACTTGAGGGACCACCTTAAAGTAAGACCTTAAAGAAGGCGTAATTTTTACGCTTGTGCTTGGGCCCAAGATAGCAGCTTTGGTGACTTTTGCTAACTTGCCCACCTTTGTCGCCTTAGCTTTAACTTCAGCGCTTAAAAAAGAGGAGGGCTTACTCTTGTTGTTACTTTCACCCTCAGAGGAACTGTGGCTCAAGCCTTGTAACCAGCTCTTAACATCTTTAGTTACGCCCTTAGATGTTGCTAGTGGAGAAGCTCTCGTAAATTCAGAACAGAACCTCTCCCCTTAATGCCACCAGCCGAGCCTGGCCTTGAATTTTTAACTATTGCAAGGGGTCACTCACCCTCTGAAAATGTACTTCTCGACCCATGGTGTAGACTTTCACTTTTGGCCCTCTTTTCCCTTTCCTCCGTGTTACTGGACCCGTTTTTGATGGAGCTAAGTGAACCAGTACATCATGCTCTTCGCCCTGCTCTTCCCCCTGGTCAGTGCTCACCTCAACAGTACAGTCTCCCTCCATCTGCTGCCCTTGAGGCTCCATATAGCTGGTGTCGTCAGCTCCCTCAACGAAGCCCCGGGTAATTTTCAGAAGGCTCCGGATCCGCCTCCCCTTACGGAGTTCTAGGGCGGCCAAACCCCAATGCAGCAAACCTTGCTGCTGTCTGAGCAGCAAACCTGTTGAAACCGCCTCTTCAAAACACATGGAGGATCGAGGCTGCTAGCACCGACACTGGAAACTGCCCCACCAAAGTGCCCACAAGGGTGTATCCAATCAAAGCCGCCACTTTGCTCCTCTGCAATCTGGCCGGTAAACTCTGACACTGCTGAGCTAATGAGCCGTGAAGAGAAAAAACAGCTACAGCTATAGGGGCAAAAACGAGCTCGAAGGTTGAAGTGAATCCGCTACTCCTCTCCGGTCTGCTCCTCTCTGACCGACCAGGGTGGCCGGTGAGGCACCAACACGCCGAAAGAAACCACGGAGCTCCGCTCCGACCGGGGTGGCCGGTGAGGCACCAACACACCGAAAGAAACCACGGCGCACGGACCACGGAGCAACACAAACAACCGCAGGGTGAGCTCCAAACGAGACCGCCCGCGCTCCGCTCCGCCCAGCTCCAAACCGGCCCGGCCAGCAAACAACAATCCTGCAGAGCCGATGGACCGCGGGGCAAGACAACACGCCCAGACGCCCCTCAAGGAAAGGCCTCAGAGAAAAGAAAATAGGCAGGTAATGAAAGAGGTGTTGGGGCGTGGCTTGGGCGCCGATGGTGGAGGCGGAGTGAGCCGATAGCTCCGCGCCCAATCCCGGTATTTATCCTGTGGAGGTGGAGTGGTGTGGCTCACTGGTTAGAGGCGGCAGACCCGGGAGCAGAGGACAGCCCGGGACCAGGGTTCAATTCCCGACACGGCAGGGTCTTGGACCAGGGTCAGCGGACGCGATAATTCTCGCCTCGGTGCCTACTCTAACTAGGGATCACACTCGGCAACTCTGGGCATTAGCTTGCCTCATCTCCACAACGGCCCCCCCACAAACGCCGGGGATGCCTGGTTTCACCTTGGAGATACCCAGCAGGCAGGGCCGGCGCTAGGCATGGGCAGCATGGGCGGCCGCACAGGGCCCCGCGCTCAGCCCATCAACAGGGGGCCTCGCAAAAGTGTTTCCTCACCACATCTTAGGCCTTGCTCCTGTGGTGAGCACTGCGTGGTCCAGGGAAGGGCTGCCTCTCCCCTGGGCTTCACAGGCTTGTGTAGGAAGAGCGGAAGAGGCCCCCCTTCCCTGTGCCTCGCAGCCCTTGGCAATGGCTGTTAACCCCCAGGGAGGGGGCCCCTTTCCCCCTGGGCCTTGCAGCCCCACGTGTCCCGCTGGGCCTGTCTGCATTTGCCAGGTTTGACCTGTGATTAAGGATGCTGTTCACTTCCCACTCCAGTGCCAATTAGCACGCATTTCGGGGCCTGACAGTTTTAACATTTATAAAGACAAGCAACTCTCACTCTTTCAGATGCTGATGAGCTGCGAAAGAGATGCTTGTCAGTGGCAGAAAAGAAGGCGTTGTAGCACTCGAGGGGGGCATGCACCATGAAGGATCAGGAGCACCTTCCGTAATTTAAATGCAAATAGCTTTCAATGTGTAAATAAAACCCGTTTTCTTCTGCTCTTTTTATATAGCGCAAACTTGACCGAAAGGTATTGGAGTGCTTTACGTGAGCACCAGTTATGTTAAACATGGACATATTCCTTTTTTTAGACACAGTGTGATGAAGTGACTTGCGAGAATCACAGGATGAGACACGGTCAAAATTCAGTAGCCCTGAAGTAACGCCACATCTTTTCCCCACCTCTACCTCTCCGGGGAGTAATATTTTAATGTCTATTTCTCACATGAAAGTTGTTTCAAAGTGCTGCCCTGCTGTCAAATCAGTGGATGGGGCACAGAGACAAAATTATTTGCCCAGAATCAAACAGTTGGTTAAATCAGTAGAGCCAGGACTGCAGTGCACTCCTACTTGGAGCAAATCCTATATATTTTCCACTGTATTGCATTTAGGTGACTATACCATGGGTTGTATGAAGTTACAAAGCATACTTTTACAACGCATGCCTTTACAACACATTTTTCACATCGCAACATCCTTTACAACGCATTCCATTACATCGCATGACACAACATCGAATTTTAAGAAACTACATTTACAATGCATTCTATTACATCGCATACTACATTTACAACGCATACCATTACAACACATACCACTACATTGCATTTATGGTAAGTATTGGATAGTATAGGGGTAAAAATTACTATTCTAACTCCAGGTGGTGAAACAGTAGGGTAAGTGTTGGGTAGTGTAGGGGTAACAATTACTATTCTAACTCCAGGGGGTGCAACAGTAGGGTAAGTGTTGGATAGTGTAAGGGTACTATGCGTTGTAATGGTATGCGTTGTAATGGTATGCATTGTAATGACATGCGTTGTAATGACATGTGTTGTAGTGTCATGCATTGTAGTGTCAAGCATTGTAGTGTCATGCAATGTAATGGTTACGTTGTAATAGCATGCGATGTAAGGGATGTTGCGTTGTAATAACTGCGATGTAATGGTAGCGTGATGTAAAAGGTGCGTTGTAAAGGTTGTTTCCCATACCATGTGACCGGGAACATCACTGCTTCAAGGTAATATTCAGTCCATTTCTAAAAACACACAGACTAGTAAATGTAAATGTAAATTGATACTTGTATAGCGCACTACTCACCCGCAAGGGTCTCAAGGTGAAGTAATTCATCGGGTTCTCAAGGCCTACACGCTCCAAAGATAACCCACTCACATTCAAGAACTGTTGGCACGGAAGCTGTAAAAGGCAAAGAACAAGTTTATTAAGACCCCATGGGGTGGTGGTACACTCAAACAGCACCCTTCGGTAATGCAAGAGGTATCACCCCGAACACCGGTGTGACCCCGTTTATATACAGTTTTGGGGCAATAAAAGATAGGCGGCACAAGTTAGAACACATTTAAGGACATATATGGTCATGTTTTGGAATACTGCCAGCTCATTGGAGGGGGCACAACTCCGCTGGTCAGTTTGATGCACATTCCAGAAGGTTTACGGGTCAGTGGGAACTGCGCATGTGCGGCTTGACCAGTACTAAAAATAGCTTGTTGCTGGGCAGAAAGGAGTGGTCAGCGGAACGGACAACGGACTAAAGGGCACGTCGGCCACGAGGCCGCTCATGATCTAAGATGGCCGCTGCAACATTCAAAATGGCGTTTTCATATATAGCCAAGTTAAGGAGGACAACGTGTAGGTTCAGCTAATCGCTAACGCGGCCGGGCCAATTACAACAGACGACCCTTTTAGCGGTTAGCTGAATCTACCTCATAGTGAACATAGTCAGGATGTTCGTCCTCGATGTCTATTAACATTATTTGTGTTACCTCCTTGTGAAGCATCATTTTGTCATGGGCAAGAGCTCGTCTTGATGGTATACAAGCTGATAAACACATTGAACATAAAGCTGGACCACATTGAATACATAAACATATGGAAAACATTGCTCCCACAAGTATACAGAGAATTGTCAACAGTTTCCAGCCCCAAGTTGCAATCATAGACCAGAACCATCCTGAAAGTGTCCAAGTTCCATTGTCTGGGTGGATTTCAGCAGCTATTTTATGAAGCTTGGAGATAGCATCATACACAGATGGAGAATTGTCCGGGACATATACGCAACAGCTGCTTCCGATAATTCTACATGCCCCCCCACGATCATCCAAAACAACGTCCAACACCATCCTGTTTTGGAGGGTGACAATTCTGGAAATCTGTAGTTCCTCGGTAATATTCCCAAGAGCAGCGGCAGTGTCATTCGCAACAGCCTCGACAACGCGTGTCAGTCGTCTGATTTTCCGGCTGTTCAATGCAGCCCCCACAAAGGAGAATAGTCCCAGATTAAAATCCACATATTGCTGTAATGCAGTGTCCGTTTGATCAATGTCCTCTAGGGCAACAGTTCGTTTAACCCTGTTCAGAACGAAATCGTGATATAACGTGTAATCGTTGTGGTACATTGGAGGGGCAATGAATACAGGAGGTAGCACAAACGATACATAGCACGTGCCCAACCACCCCACTGGGAGCTGATGGTACCCCTTCGTTCCACAGATAAAATATATGTTTCGGGATGCAACAAATGAAATGCCATTCGGGCTATCAAACGTGAGGGTAATGTTACATTCACTCTTCCCCACTGCGATCGTGCCCTTGTTTCTAATACATAAATCGGCTTTGGTAGCAATAACATTTATGATATGAGCACTAGATACATTCACGTTTCGCTGATTGCTATATACACGTGGGGCAGATACATTGTCAGGCCTGTACTCTTCCCATTCAAAACGTGTGCCCTCAGCCCGGGGAAACCCATCTTTGTCATGTAAACATATTCTATTCAAACGGAAAAGCACCCCTCCTTTAGTTGGCCATCTCAGAGTAAAAAGGAGGGTGTACCAGGCGTTGCATGACCCATTGTGTGAAAACGGAAGTGGAATAAGTGGGGTGCCCCCTCTTTTCTGGTGCCCAGGCAACATTCCACACACCCAACAATTAGAAGTATTGGTCATATTATGCGTGTGGTGAAGAATCTGAATGAAGCTGTTATTCAAATATGTTTGGCGATGGCGCTCTTCATGGAATGGCAATGTAAAATGAAAATGTTCAGACGGTGCCGGGGTAGTCGGCAGCAAATGTTCACGTACAGGCACCACAAGTTCGACTACCCAGGCTATAACAGCTATCACCACAATAGTCAAAACAAAGAGAAAGGCACCCAATATTTTCTTATCACGAGATGCCGTTAATGCCATAGTTCAAGAAAGTTAGTGCAAAGTCACAAGTGGCACAAATTGTTCACAAATTGTCCCAGATACACGCATGTGTATACCTAACAAAAAAAAAAAGAAAAATGCGGTGCTGAACTCCGAGGTAGCCGTTCTTTTCTTCTCCGGGCCAAGACGGGTGTCGCTACTCTAGCAGAACTGATCCCCCCCCCTTGGAATTCCCGGTTTCCGTTTCACAAACCTGGAGCGGTAACCAACCAGTCATTTAAAAAGGACACAAAAATCTTCTTATCGTGGGCGTAGGTTGTAGCGCTCTCTCCCAATCGTAGTTTGGTCCGGGAAGGCTCCCTCCACTTCGGCCGACGTCACAGCTGGGCTCTTTTCTTTCTCCAAAATCTCCTTGTAATCAGTCAACACAGCAGGAGTCACCAGATCCGGAGAGACACGGCGACAATGTGTCGAATGCACCCACCGCTTCCTGTTTGTTACTCGTACTGCGGTGCGGGTCGCCAGGAGGACCTGCTCAGGACCCTTCCACCTGGGCTCCAAACTGCTTGCTCTCTCAAACGAGCGGACCATCACGTGGTCACCAGGACGAAGATCATGGCCTTCTCCAGTAGAGTTGTCAGGGAGCGCTTCTCGAACCTGTTGATGAATAGAGAGCAAATCATTTGTTAATCGTGCCAAATAATCATTCATCATAACACAAGGCACATCATGTATTAATCGCGGCTTGGGCACCCCCCAAATGTTCATAGGGCGGCCAAACACCACCTCATAGGGCGTAAGGCCGGTTCGTGAGTGGGGTACTGATCTAAGAGATAGTAGTGCCAGCGGCAACGCATCTGGCCACTTCAATGATGTAGACGCCACAATTTTGGCCAGCTTAAGCTTCAACGTGGCATTGTACCGCTCGACCAAACCTGCTGACTGAGGGTGGAATACAGCGTGGAATTTTTGCTGAATCCCTAACCCCTTCAGTACATATTCCACAATCTTTCCAACGAAATGGGGCCCAATATCGCTCCACAAAAATTTACAAACTCCAAAGCGAGGAAAAAATTCCTTAAGCAACACCTTAGCTGTTGTCAAAGCTGTATTGTCTTTCGTGGGGTAGGCCTCAACCCATTTGCTAAAAGCACACACCACCACTAAGACGTACTTCAGGTGGTTGCATCGCTCAAGCTGGATGTAGTCCATTTGAAGCACTTCAAATGGTGCTGAAGGTGGAACGAAACCTCCTTTCGGAGTATGGGTCCCCTTTCCAGGATTGTGTTGCAAACACACCAGGCAGGTCTGCACTACTCTCGTTGCAGTATTAGCAATCTCGGGATGTTCCCAAACTCGTGTTAAAAGCCGAGTGATTGCCAGAGCTCCGACATGAGCCAGTCCATGTGTCATCTGGACCATCGCCTGTAAGTAAGCCGCAGGCAATTTCCACTTCTCCATGTCTTTGCTTCTCCAACACCCCTCGTCATCTAGTACCCCATCTGCTGCCCAAGCCGCAACTTCAGATTCTGTGGCTGATTTTTGGATATCCCGTATCTCTGCTCTAGCATCACTCCATCGCTCAGCCTGTGATTGTACCACGTACATGGGGGAGCTAGTTCGGGACATAGCCGTTTGCCTTGCTATACTGTCTGCAAAGGCATTTCCTTGACCCACTCTATCCGTAATCTTTTTATGGGCACTGCACTTTACTATCGCTATTTTCTTAGGGCCAAGCAACGCATTTAGGAGATCACGCACTAGCTCTCCGTGCATGATGTGCTCTCCGTGTGATGTCAGAAACCCCCGTTCTCTCCAAAGAAGCCCGAAGTCGTGGGCCACTCCAAAGGCATACCGGCTGTCCGTGTATATGTTCACACATAATCCGGCACTCAATTCACAGGCTCTTGTTAAGGCTATCAGCTCTGCTTCCTGAGCTGATTTTTGTGGTATCCTAGCTGTTTCTACCACTGTCTTAAGTGTCGTGATCGCATATGCTGCGGAAGTCGTGCCATCTGGCAGCCTTAGGCACGATCCATCAACCCACAGTTCCCCATCCACATCTGGAAGTGGCACATCCTGCAAGTCAACACGACCCTTTGTCTGTTCCTCGGTCAGGAAAACACAGTCATGATGTTTTTCTTCCTGACCCTCCTCGGCCGGATAGGGCAATAAAGTGGCAGGGTTCAAAGTAGCGCATCTTTTCAATGTAATATGTGGCGCCAAGAGTGTCAGCTCGTATCCTGTTAGCCGTGCACTCGTGAGATATTGGGTCTTGGTTTGGTTTAACAGGGCGTCTACTGCGTGAGGAACTAATACCAACAATTTGTGTGATAACACTATTCCCTCACTCTGTCGTATGGCTACCGCAGTTGCTGCTACCGCTCGAAAACACCCTGGCAACCCTCGTGCTACAGGGTCCAAAATTGCAGAGAAATATGCACATGGTCTCTGCTTATCCCCGTGTAATTGCACTAACACTGACAACGCGCACCCATCATTCTCGTGCACGTACAATGTAAAAAGTTTCGTATAGTCTGGTGTACCTAACACGGGTGCGGAGCAAAGGGCCTGCCTCAACTGCTCAAAAGCTTTCTGACATTCGTCTGTCCACTCAAGAGGCATTGGTGTGGCTTTGGACAGTAATGCTAGCAATGGTTTTATGATATGCGAAAAACCCATGATCCATTGCCTACAAAAAGATGTCAACCCTATAAAGGCACGTACATCTCTCTGGGTGCGGGGGACTGGTGTGTCTAAAATTGCTTGAATTCGATCAGATGTTAATGCACGCCCCTCCTTAGACAACAGATGACCAAGGTATGTCACCTGGGGTCTACAGTATTGGAGCTTCTTCTTCGAAACCTTGTGATTGTTTTGTGCCAAAAAGGAAAGCAACGCAAGTGTACTCTGTTCACATTGTGCATAGGAGTCAGCGGCAAGCAGAAGGTCATCCACATACTGGATGAGCGCTACGCCGGACTGCAATTTAAACGAATCTAGCTGCCTTTTCAAAGCCTGGCTATAGATGCTAGGACTTTCAGTATATCCTTGGGGAACACTGCAAAATCTATACGATTTATTATTGAGCGTAAAACCAAACAGATATCTGCTATCAGGATGAACAGGGATGGAAAAGAACGCATTCTTTAAGTCAATAACGGTAAAGGTGGTGGCTGTCGGTGGAACTAAGGTGAGCAAAGTCGTAATATCAGACACCACCGGATATTGGGGAATGACAATTTTATTAATCTCTCGCAAATCGATAATAAATCGATAGATCTTGCCATCAGTGTCTCTCTTAAGAATCGGTAGAATAGGGCTGTTACAAACATTATAAGGGACCTCCTCCACCACCCCCGCAGAAATCAAATCCTGAACAATATGACTCAGTGCAATTTCACCTTCTCTCGAAATCTTATACTGTGGCACTCGTGGTAGAGGAGCCCCCTCCTTAACAGTAATGTGTATTGGTGGAATGCGCATCTCTCCCACATCCGTATCTGAGGTCGCCCACAACGTGTGCGGCAGGGAGGCCAAAGCGGGGATGTCTAAAATGGCATAAAATCTGTCAGGGTCAGGGCAATCATCAGGGTCAGGGTAATTGTCGTTCAGAATAACCCGCACTCCCTCTGGAGCGCAGCGTATTGTCGCTCGAAAATATTTAAGCAAATCAATCCCCAGGATATTGTCTGAGGTATGGGGTGATAACAAAAATTGACCAAAGCTAAAATATTTGTCAATGCATAGTGCAAGGGGCTTGGACAATGGGCTGGGGGAGGGTGTGCCATCAAACCCTACACACGTAATCATTTCGCCAGACAGGGGAGCCCTCGGAACCAAGTTTTTCGACAGAGCGCTACGAGTAGCTCCTGTGTCGACTAGAAATTGATCAGTAGAACCCAAAATACCCGCTGTTACATATGGACCTTGCTGATCTACCGGCACTTCAACTGATTCCTTACCCCATCCTACGCAATCCTATGCATGCACATAATCCTGGTGCTCCACATTCGCTCCTTCCAAAATCTGATATTGATTCCGTCTATCAAACGTATTTCGTTCGTCCTGGCCACGGCCCCTCTCCTCAATCTGTCTACGATCACCTCCGCTACCCCTCGCTCCAGTATAACCTCCTCTCGACCTTCCACTTCCTCGACCACGCTGACTACGCTGTTCACGAAGTACCGGACAATCTTCGGCCCAATGCCCAAACTCCTTACAATAAGCACACTGATCCTCCGCAATGTCCGTACGACCATACGACGCGTTTCCTCCACCCCGCCTACCTCTCTCATTCCCTCTACCCTGTGTTCCCCGAACCTGCGCCAACATCACCTTCGTTTTCAATTCCTTCGCCTTTTTCTCTACACTTTCTTTAGCCTCCACTTCCTGCCGCTCATAATACTGAGCCATAGTCAATAAAGACGCAGGGGTCGCCGTGGCCCAGGAACTTTCACTCGACTTCAATCGCTTTGCAATCTCTGGAAGGAGATTAGCTACATACTTATCTACAAACAAATGCCGACCCGTATCATCTGTTAAAGATTGACCACTGTAATCATGAAAAGCTTCCTCGAAGCGTGTAAAGAAATCTGAAACCGTTTCATCGTGTTTCTGCTTGCACGATGTTAGCATAGTCCAATCAATCTTTTTGGAGGGAACAAGCTTTTTTAATTTATTCAAGATAGCTGCCGGCAGATCTAGAATCAACTGGCAAGGCTTACAGGCTGGTTCTCTGTCTAAATCTGCGGCATTTATTTCCTTCCACGTTCCCCCCAGTACCGTTTCATCATTATTTTTACGAATCTGCCTCCACATATCGGGTGGTAATATCAGCCCAAAAAACAAGTCTATATCCACTAAAGTCATCACACAAGATGATATAGCCCCCTCTACTCCCTCATAAAATGCCGCCGGATTCTTCCGGAGATCAGGTAACGAATTTTTCAATGCCATGACATCTGCTCTATTCCATGGCGTATATACCCAATTATACACAAAATACCCTTTCGCATCCTTAGACAATTTATCATCATCCGTACCTTCCCCTTTTGGCGGAACATATAAAGGCGCGGCTTCCCGCATACGCATAACATGCAACGCAGAACTCTTATCTGAACCACGGAGAGAACACTCCTTAGCCCGCCCATTATTCTCCGATTCGGACTCCTTTTGCCTCCGCTTCCGTTCCTCCCGCAATTGGGTTGTCTCATCCCACAGCTTGATCAATTGCTTGAACAGGTCGTCAACATCTGAAAGATCAAAATCACCTTTAGCTAAATTCTCACGATGCACCGACAACACTTTAGGCTCTAACGTATCAGAAAGATCACGATATGCAGTTACAACTTCATCCGCCAGACTGGACAGAAAATACATTAATTCAAGATCCGACCACCCTTTCTTTTCTGTTAACAACTGCTCCTGAGTAACACAATGCTTATTCACTTTACGGGCCCAACTACGTAAATGAGCGGACCTCTCCGCAGTAAACCTGAGAGCCGATACCCCCTTCTTGCTCAACGAATCCCGTCCATCACCCTCGGGATCTGCAGCCGGAGCCGTCGGCGGAACGTACGGAGGCGGTGACCGATCTAACAAAGAAAAATCATCAATTTCATTATTAAGGACAGGATAGAGTGGTCGACGAATAGGAAATTGGCCAGTCGTTTGCAAGTTACGTTCCCGTTCCTCCCTTTCTTTCTTCTCCTGAGCCTCCTTTTCCTCAAGCTGTAAAGCCTTATCCCGAGCAGCCTTGCGCTGCTCTTTGTCCGCCAAGGCAACCTCACGCTTCATTCGCTCACGCGCCGCTTTCTCCCACATTCGCACACAGTCAAACATGTTTTGTCTAGACCTACGTTGAAACATACATTGCTCTACAAATTGTATTTTACTCAAATCATACGACCCGTGTAGAGGCCATTGCAATTCAGAATCGGCCTTGGTGTATTTATGCCATAATTTACTGTACATAATAGGGGGAAGGCCAAACTTTATATACATGTCCCTATTTGGAGTTCCCTCTGGGGGAGCCGGCTGTGATTCCGCTAACCTAATTGAGGTACCCTCACCAAAACAACACATTCCTCGGAGTGTGCTGAAAACAGGCATGTTCAAAAAGTATCACGAAAGCGTGACACCAGAAAAATGGCACTTACAGTTCTCCACACGATTGTGCCGCTCAAAGGAAAAAAACAAAGTTAGAGAAACATCTCTACATGCCTGCCTATGTGAAGTGCACTACACATATAAGTTCAAAGATCACAAATTCACAATGTTAGCTAACTCAAATCAAAGATCATAGGACTTCGGCAAGCGTCCGAGGACTACCTTACCGATCACAAAGCACAGATTTTCAGTAAGCGTCCGAAGACTACCTTACCGAACACAAATCTTACCCAAATTCCCAAATGTCCAGATTCCAACTGCCAAGGTCTTGTAAACCAAATCAGCCAAACGGCACTCTCTCGGCGATGCAGACACTTCGGAAACTCAGTCGGAGACCGGCGCCACCTGGAAGGTCAGATCGGAAGGAAAGGAAAAACACCGTGGCAGCCAAGACTCGGGTCACTCGTGGCAGCGCGCGTCCATGGCGAGTTTCCAAGCCTTCGTCACGACCTCTCCTTCGGGCATCCGAGTCGCCGATGAGTCCCTTCGTGGTCGCCAATTGAAGTAATTCATCGGGTTCTCAAGGCCTACACGCTCCAAAGATAACCCACTCACATTCAAGAACTGTTGGCACGGAAGCTGTAAAAGGCAAAGAACAAGTTTATTAAGACCCCATGGGGTGGTGGTACACTCAAACAGCACCCTTCGGTAATGCAAGAGGTATCACCCCGAACACCGGTGTGACCCCGTTTATATACAGTTTTGGGGCAATAAAATATAGGCGGCACAAGTTAGAACACATTTAAGGACATATATGGTCATGTTTTGGAATACTGCCAGCTCATTGGAGGGGGCACAACTCCGCTGGTCAGTTTGATGCACATTCCAGAAGGTTTACGGGTCAGTGGGAACTGCGCATGTGCGGCTTGACCAGTACTAAAAATAGCTTGTTGCTGGGCAGAAAGGAGTGGTCAGCGGAACGGACAACGGACTAAAGGGCACGTCGGCCACGAGGCCGCTCATGATCTAAGATGGCCGCTGCAACATTCAAAATGGCGTTTTCATATATAGCCAAGTTAAGGAGGACAACGTGTAGGTTCAGCTAATCGCTAACGCGGCCGGGCCAATTACAACAAAGGCACTTGTACGAATACCGCTGTGGAACCCATCCTGGCTTTCCCTGTGAGGCGTCCACTCCTGGGCACCCCCAAGGTGGAGGCCAGGCATCCTTAGCGTTTTGGGGGCCGTTGTGGAGATTCTAATTTCTAATTTAATTTCTAATTTAAAATATTTCTAGAGCGCAGCGTACACCTTGCGGTTTCTTGGCGCTGGGGGGATTGGCAACTGAGGGAGAGAGACCAGGAGAAAGGATAAGAGGAGATATTAAGAGAGTTTAAGAGGGGAAGGCCTGGCTGAAGAGGAACGTTTTCAGATCTCTACGAAAGGGGGAGGTACTGAGTGGCAAAGCAGAGGTGGTCAGGGAGTGAGTTCCAGAAGGTTGGAGCCAGGGTGGAAAAGCTGGCCCCGCCCCACTTTTTGCGTGTGAAGCGAGGGGTCTGAAGAAGGGACTTGGAGGAAGACCGAAGTTCTCTTGCAGGTACATACGGATGGATTAATGAAGAGATAAAAGCGGGGGCAGTGCCCTGGCGGGCCTGGAGGCCATGCAGCCGATCTTAAAAAGGGAGCGTTCTTTTACAGGGAGCCAGTGAAGCTCCCTGAGAAGGGGGGTGGAATGGTGATAACGAGGAAGGCCATACACCAGCCGGGCTGCCTGGTTTTGGATAATCTGGAGTCTACGCAAGCAGTACGCGGGGATACCATGGTAGAGAGCGTTTGCGTAGTCCAGTCGCGATATCACTAGTGCGGCCATGATGATCTTAAGTGCCTGGGGGGAAAAGAAACGGGAAATAGTGCGGATAGTGCGGAGAGTGAGGAAACAAGAGGATACCACGGAACTAATTTGTGAATGGAGAGTGAGCTGGTTGTTTATTTTGACACCGAGTGTTTTGACCGTGGTGGAAGGGGTAGGTGAGGGGCCGAGAGAGGGGGGCCAAAAGAGAGAGTTCCAGGGGCTGGATGAACCACCTATGAGAACCAGCTCGGTTTTATCCGGGTTCAGCTTAAGGTGGTAGTGGTTCATCCAGTCCCTGATGAATGTCATAGTTGACTGGAAGTTAAAGATAGAGAGAGGAGAGGGGGACAGATCAAAGATGAGCGGGAGGTCGTCCACGTAATTATAAACGGTGACCTCCAGCTGCTGGAGTGCGAAAATAAGAGGAAAGATATAGAGATTGAAAAGCAGAGGGGAGAGAGAGGAACCCTGGGGAACACCGCAAGTGACAGGGAGGGGAGTGGCCGTGAAGTCGCCTAGCCGGACCGCCTGAGTGCGGTCCCTCAGAAAGGAGGAGAGCCAGACCAGAGCTGATCCCCCGATACCAGCCACCTTGACACGGGTAAGTAAGATGGTATGGTCCACCGTGTCAAAGGCGGCGGAGAGATCAAGGAGGACCAGTGCCTGATTAAGCAAGCTATTGCCCAGAGTTGCAGAGTGGGACACCATGATTGGAATAGGCACCGAGTCGAGAATTATCAGGTCCATGGAATTTTGAGCCCAAGACCCGCCGAGGCAGGGAATTGATCCCTGGTCCCGGGCCAGACCTCTGCATCAGGGTCTGCCGCTCTAACCATTGAGCCACACTTCTCCACTAGTAGTTTTTACACAGACTCAAAATACTCCCAATCCTCCCATAAAGGGGGGCAGCAGAGCAATACATTCAGAAAAGCGATTTTCCAAGAGCATGCAATTTGGGGCCGGGATTAAAAACGTAACCTCCTGGTTCCACATTTCCAACTAGTCAACCAGGCCACAACTGGGGTGTCAGTGATTCTGAAGGCAACACGAAGGGTCTGCCCCTCCCAGGGAATTGTTACTTTGATGTGGGCCCTGCCCAGCTTTAGAACACAGTGTTTATTTCTATCATAAAGCTGAGATTAGTTGGAAAATATCCATGTCTAATATCCAGGTCCAGTGTAACCACCGGACCAGGTCCTGTGGCAGAGGGTACTTACTGGACTTCGTGGTAGCTATTTACCACTGGTGTTTCAAACCTAGAGACTATTTTATTCTAATTGGATACCAGAGTTTACTTTCTAAACTCAAAATTTACAACAGCGAGCAAACAAGGCTCACTCCAAGAGGTGGTAAAGGAATACAATCACAAGTATAGTATGAAAATAATCAAGTTTGATAAACTCAATGTCCAGCTGCATTATCTTTTAACAGGGCCTGCTTTAAGGGGAGGGATTTAGAATTAAAAAAAAAAAAAACAGAAGGTGACTCATAGTACCCCTATTTTCCAATGCACATTGTCTGATGCCTCTACACACGCAATATGCCCCCATACCTGTAATGTGTCTCCAAAAGAAAAAACTGACCTGTGAAGTGATAATGGAAAATTGATCACCTTACTTGGCCCTCACAGCGATGGCTTGGAACTAAGACTGTGTGGCCCGGGAAAGAGACCCTACTCTTCTGGGCCTTTCAGCACCAAACCATAGATTGGATGTCAGGGGCAGTAGAAAAAAATCCCATTCCATTGCAGCACTTGACAATAGCTGAAAGGCCAAGGGAATGGAACCACTCTCCCCGGGGCCTTACAGCTCGGGCTTATGGGGGGGGGGGGGGCACATCTTGAGGCCATGGTGTAGCACTGAAAGGCCTTGCAGAGGGCCCCTCTCCCTGGGCCTCATAGCCATGGTTCAGTGCTGATAGGCCTATGGGTCTATCCTAATCCTCTCAATGCTACATCATGGCTGAGAGGCACAGTAGATGGGCGTGCATTGTGTGGGCCCCACCCCTGGGTCCAATTAAATTTTTCTCACATTGCTGGACCCTGGCCCTGTGCATGTGTCTCTGACAGAGGAATAGCAATCGGTAGTGCAGCAGGTGGCGTGACACCAGGCTCAAGCATATTAAGAGCTCAATGTTCCCATATTATGCTTTACTTTACTGTGCAGCCAGTGGACGAGGGTGAGAGATGCTTTCACTTTGCACCATGGCACCACTGGTGTGCTACAGCCCTCTCTTTCATGGGCCTTCCAGCCATTTTACAGAAACGTGAGGCCTACGAGAGGCCCTCCTTCCCATGGGCATCACAGCCATGGTTGGACACGCACAAGTGGCACCAGGGCTCTTTCTGGCATCACGGTCCATGGCAACATTACTATGTCACCGGTTCCTTCTCCCATGCACCGCACGGCCATGATCCAGAACTGCTGAGCAGCTCACGCAAGGCCCACCCTCCCCTAGGCCTCACTGTCATCGTCCAATGCTGAGAGGCAGCACAGATTCATGAATTCCATGCTTAGAGCAAGAGGCAACATCTGAAGGGCATAGCTATCAATAGTGTGAAAAGTGCAATGGGACCGTGTTCTTGTGGGGTTATGTGTCTAATGCACCCAAATTATGGCTGTATTTTACTGCTCAGTCAGTGACCAGAGGGTAGTGGGGAGTCACAATTTGCCTTGTTTGCACGACAGCTGGCCTGCTCTCCTACACCTTGCAGCCACGATCCTGTTCTACGATTTCAAAATGCCATTCTCTCCCTTGGGCCTTATGTTTTTTTACTATGTGTTGTGTTTTAAACTTAACATAATTCTGGTGAGTAAAGAACCTACACACAAAAAAGATTGGCCTACGTCTCTTAGCATGTGCGTGTGGGATACTGATGAGAGGATTTATGTTAAAACAAATTACGAAGTATTAATGTCATCCTGAGGTAGAACAATAATGGCACGGAAAGATAAGGGGGCCTTTTGAAATTTGCAATTATATCCATGATGCAAGAGGTTTTCTCTTGTGTCATGTTATATTTTGAATGATCCCGCCCCTCATTACCTCACAGTATCTCCTCCCTTTAGGAGGCAGAACTGGAAATTGTATCATGCACTCATCTCGAAACAATCAGTTAACGAGAAGGAAATAATATACATCTTTGTGAGACCTGCACCTAGCTTTTCCATCCAATGGGACAAATGTAATTCATTTAATACAGATTTAAAATATATGGACTTATTTCATTTGTATATTTATCTTTTTGTCCATGTTGTTACTGATATCCACGTTAGGTCTCTTCAGGGATGCCAAATGAGATCAATAGTCCCGCAATGTAACTTTCAAAGCTCCTCCACTAGTGCGGAGGAGCGTTGCCCCACTGCTTTCTCGCAGTGTGAGAAGCAGAAACACAAAATGCAAAAACTACCATTTTATGTTTCTGCTACGCGCATTGAAAGAAAGCAGAAGTGTTTGGTTGGGGGTGGGCGGGTCTGCTTTAGGGCAGGGGAGGAGTGCCTTGCCCACTGCTAAGTGCCCTTACTGTTTGGTTTGCCCTCCAGGGCTGACCAAACCAGTCATGCATACTCTGGCCTTTCTCCATGTAGGCACCAATGCACCCTACATGGAGAAAATAGCCTCCCCGTAGGAGCCTGGCTGGTCGGCTGACATTGCAGCGTTGTGATTAGCTTAGGGGAGGGAGGCTGCCTGCTTCCTGTTCCTGCTAGAGGCAGGAAAGAAGGAGAGCAGGTCAGGAGCAGAGATGACGCGAGACCGCGCGAACCCCCGCGAGACCTCCCACCCGCGAGTCATGCTGGCCGCAACTGGATTTTACATGCAAATTAGAGGGGCCTCACAACTTCCCTTTCGCCCAGGGCCCCAGAAGTTCTAGGACCGGCCCTGCCAGCAGGGACCATCTCACAGGGAAAGCCAGGACGGGTTCCCCAGCAGTCTATAGCGCAGATATACTCCTTCGGGAGTCGATTCTAGCGCGTTAGAAACCCGCAATTAATCCTGCATGTAGCTCATGATAACGGAGCTTGTATTGGAATACCAGGGGCATATTCCGAGCCCAGTATCGCGGCTGGTGGGGGCTCCGCTGTGCCGTGGGAGCCGCTTGAAGTGCCGGAGGAGCAGGGGTAGGACCAGCAACATGGCGACGGACATCGGCTGCCGGGTCTGCCCAACGCCGGGAGGCCCGCTGCGGAGTCATTAAGGGGCCGGAGCTGGCAAGTGACGAGAGCGCGGAACGGTCAACGGCGGGCGGCTGTACTCTTGAGATCGGCGGAATCGGAGTGGCGAGCGGGTGGAAGCGGATTCAAACTGGTCGGACCGAGACTGCACTAAGATGGCGGCCGTTGGGAGCATTGCCTGAGGAGAGCTGTGTACCTGAGCCTGCAGCCAGAGGATCGTCGGCTAGCTCACGGCGCCCGTGGAAGCTGAATAACAGGGTGTTACACCTGGCCAACGGCTGCACTGCCTAGAACTTGTGGGGTTCCAGCACGGACATCGGGGCAGAAGCTGGAGTCCATTGTTAGTGGGACTTTTGGAGGACCCCAGCATCCCGCGGACAATAGGGGCATACGAAGAGCAAGAGGGGAGCGCCAAGGACGACGGACGGCTGGTGGGCGTGTATCCTCTGCGGCCCGGGTAAGTTTGGGGTTGCGGGCCTGCGCCTGGTGCTGCGGAGGTGGGGGCGGGAGCAGGCCTGCGGTGCTGCACGAGTGGGGAATGCGGGGAAGCGGCTGTCAGCCCGGAGTTGATGTGAACGCTGACCCGATATGCCATCTTGAGCCTGGCCATTGATGGGAGCGCTAAGAAGCCACAGTTCGAGGTGTACTGGAGGTGCTTCTCACTTTCGATCTGCTGGCGCCCTGAGTCTGTGAAGACTGCACACACTTTGGTACCATGAACCGGCGGCAGTAATAAAGGTGCAATGAGTGCAGATTGCCGACTGAACTGAAACCGGTTTAAGAGACGTTTCTGGTGGCTCGCGAGCACAGCGCGACGAGCGGGGGTGCACACGTGTACTTGGAGATACCTTGCCCCTGGAGGTGGACTGTGGGGGAGACGTAAACAGTGCTGCTTGCTGGGGGGGGGGGGGGGGGGGGGGGGCGGCCCGTGTGAGGCGGGGGACTTCTCGGATGCGAGGACAGCATTGCCAAGGGGACCAAGCACTTTGGGGCCATACAGCCTACGGAACACTCTAGAGGCGTTTGCAGGGCATTGGCGCACCCGGCCGAAAGATCCTACTGTGGCAGCAGAGCAGCTGGAAACATGTCTCCCGGTGATTGCTGCGTGGTGGCAGCGCAGCTGGGATGGAGGCACGTCCCTGGCACCAGTAACTTACCTCCTGGCTACATTGCTTCTGGGGGATGAGGAGAGCGCACAGTAGGGGCCAACCTGAAGGACTGGGCTATTCTAAGGCCCAGCGGTGCCAGGGGACAACACCTGAAACCTTCGTGGGTTACCTGTTCCGGCGTACAAAACACAGAGACACGGGACACTTCCGTCGGCGTCAAAGATCAGCGTTTATTTACTGCAGGGATACAGAAATCGCAAGAAGTACACAACGTGTAGGTTCTGAGAGACTGCTTCGATTTCCACTAAGTGGGTCGCTCCTTTTATACACATTTTCGTCATTGCAAAACATGAACAAAAGGTTACAACTCAGTTCCCACAGTAAATGACAAAAGGGTCGCTTTTATGTTTCAGAAGCCCGGAACATAATTACAGTAACATTGCCGGTTCCCAACTGTAAAAGCACATCATCCCGTCATTAAGCACATTCCATTAGGCTGTAAATAAGCGAAGAGAAGAGACAGAAACAGGTGCAAGGAAGACAGTCAACAGATTGAAAAAGAGTGTGGGGCAATATCGGAAATGTGATTGCAGGATCAAAGGATTCATGCCTAATGTATGCACGGCTGATGCACGGCTGAAACAATAGACCGACCGGCAAGATGTGCTTCGAGCGGAGTCATCTGCCTTTGCCGTATCATCCCCCTTGTCATAAAGTCACCCTCAAAGGAACATGTGTCTTCCGCAAGAGCTTGGGAATCCCAGGGTCACAAAGCGAACAGTGTCCGTTCGCTGGCTACTTGAGGGCAAGAAACAAAATGGATGCCGTATCTAAAATGGAACCCGTGGGTTCAGTTGAAGAAACCCACGAATAAGACAAACGGTACATAGTAATGTAGCGAAAACGCGTACACCCACTAAACTCGTCATTTGCGGTTCATAGATACCAAACTCGTCCATATTCGAACAAGTTGGAAACGTCTTTCCGATTCTCACGGAACCTCAGACGCTCCTTTTGCCCTCACGTAGGCAAGCACTAGTCGATATCAGAATCGATCTCAATATTCATCAGTTGGTTCAGATGTTGCTGCAACATTATTCTGTCCATCAATGCTTCCTTGGTAACAGATGGCCGTCTTATACACGTTGTAGCAGAGAGGCCACATAAGGCAGGACCACACTGCACACAAAGACAACAAGTGAATAGGAATGTCGCAACAACCCCGATGATCATCAGAATCTTCCAACCCCACGTCGACATTAGGCCCCAAAACCATCCTAGTAGCATCCAATCACCTACGTCCACGTGTATGGACTCGGAGATCTTATGCAACTTCGAGATGGCTTGATATACAGTTGGAGCGTTATCAGGAATGAAAATACAGCAACTCGAATGGATCACCTTGCACACACCACCTCTATCTGCGAGTACAACGTCTAAAACCATACGGTTCTGCAACGTCATAAGTCTATCCGCCTGAAGCTCTGCTGTCAAATTACCAAGAGCACTTGCAGTTATATTAGCAGTCGATTCTACCACATGAGTCAACTGTCTCAGGTTCCTACCATTAACCATAGGTCCCCAAAATGGCAGGAAACCCTTAAAGAAGTCTCCTGCTTCTTGACCGGCAGTGTCCTCTTTGCTAATAACGCCTCTCACAACTCTAGTCTTGTGATAGTCCGAGGCAACTGTGAAAGTTGGTGGCAAAAGATTCGCAATATAACAGGTGCCCGAGAAGTCACGGGGCAACCATGTATATGCGCGATCATAACATACAAAGTATGTACCCTTGGCAGTCAGGAAAACAGGGGAAGAGAGCATTGGTAAAACATACGTTTCAGTGCAAGCACTCTTCCCAAGCTGAGCTCGCGGATTTCGACCAGGTCCTTGCAAGCAGAAATTACCGAGATGGGGTACGATCCAGATCGGAGACGAGCTCTTAAGCTGTCTATCACCCACTGATATACTGTACTCAGCCTCACTCAAATCCTTGTATGCTCGCGCCTCTTCCTCTGGAATAAGCGACGCATCAAAAATATCTCTATCTAAGTCAGCAATCGCTATTGCCAAAGTCTTGTGGTACGGGCCGGGACCAAGGTCTGCAGAGCGTGGCTCTCGATGGGGGTAGGAATCTAGTGCACTACGAAACATAGTTTGGAATGCTCGAGCTGACCCCTGGGAACTATAAGGACGAACCAAGTACGGAATACCCTTATCCATGGTATGTGGCATTAACCCACACACCCAACAGTTAGTAGTATTCATCACCAACTGATGCTGATGTAGGAGTTGGACAAAGGAGTTGTTCATAAATTCCGCACGTCTAACCTGTTCATGTTGGGGTAGAAGATGAAAGGAAAGTGGAGAAACAGTGGGAATAGATTTCGGTTCAGAAGAAAAAGTAGGTGAAACAGAAGGCAATAATGACTGTATTCCAAAATAGACTCCACCCACTAGCAACATAGAAATAGTCAGGAATAGCAAAAATAGCTGAAACAGGAAACATTTGGTTCGAATAACCTTATGAAGCTTAAATCTTGACGCTGACATCCTCTCTACTTCCGACAGCTTAGAGAACTCCAACCTCTAAAAACCGTCCGTAACGTTCTTGACGCACTTTGTTCTGAGTAGCGATTATCAATTCCCAGGAGTTCCCAGGAATCGACAAAAGTAACCGACCTAGTGTCAGGAACCTGCTAAACAGAAGGAAGTACCCGCACGGCCTTACGGTCAACCCGGATGAAAGGTTTTCTTGAATCAAACATTCAATTTTAATGCAAATCTCCTAGCTGTGGAAAAAGGAACACTCATGAAAAAGAACTTCAAGAATTAATAGAGGATGCAATTGTTCATAATGTCTGTAGCGACAGTAAGGGGGTAATATGAATTCAAAAAGGAAAAAGTGGTTTTTTTATTAGTCTTTGTTATGAGAACGAAGAAAATATCGACTTCTCCCAGGTCGAGTCTGTTCTTCAAATAATTGGTTGGTTTGTGAAACAGTGTTCAATCGTTCTGATGACAGTTCAGGCCTTGAATTCTCCAATGCTGATGGTTCAACAAATGTACCTGGCTGCAATGAAATATCTCCTACAGGTTGAGCATCACTAAACGGCACAAAATGTGTTGGGGTCTCAGTTTCCGTTGCGGCAATACCAGTCCTCACCCAAGAATCTGCTGGCAGGGGAATCTGAACTTTTTTGGTGTGGGTGGCATGCACCCAATTCTTCCTGCCTTCCAACCGAACTGCAGTCCTTGTGGCCAGCAGGACTTGGAAGGGACCAACAAATCTCGGCTCCAAGTTACGCTTCCTTCCGAAGTTGCGGGTGACAACCCAATCACCCGGTTGGAGCCGATGTCCAGGACCCTCTGTTTGTGCCGGTAGAGCTTCAAAGACCTGTTGATGAATTAACCTCAGTTTAGCAGTCAGATCATGAAGATAATCAATTAACATTGGATATTCAATACTATCAAAGGCCCTAGGCCTCGGGACTCCCCAAATGTTCGCAGGACGGCCGAACACAATCTCATATGGGCTAAGCCCTACTCGAGAGTGTACAGTCGCCCTGGTCGACAAGAGAGCTAGAGGCAAGGCATCAGGCCATGACAGACCAGTCGTTGCTTGAATCTTAGCAAGTTTCAGTTTCAGGGTGCCATTGTACCCTTCCACTAAACCTGCTGACTGGGGATGATTGGCGCTATGGAATTTTTGTCAAATTCCAAGGCCCTTACACACACTCTTCATCACACTCCCCACAAACTCACTTCCGTTATCCGACCATACAATCCGTGGCATTCCATACAGAGGAAAGTATTCCTTCAGTAGGACTTTCGCTGTTGACAAGGCAGTATTATCTTTAAGAGGATAGGCCTCGATCCATCTGGAGAACGCGCAAACCACAACTAAAACGTACTTCAGATTATTGCATCTCTCCATATGGATGAAGTCCAGTTGGATAACCTCAAAGGGACATGTAGGAGGAGCAAAATGGCCAGGTGGAGTGGGGTGCCTTTACCAGGATTATACATCATACATACCATACAATTTTTAACAACCCTCTCAGCACACTTAGCAATACCATCATTCTTCCATACAGGAGATAAAAACTTACATATACCTTTCGCGCTAATATGTGACAAGCCGTGAGCCATAGTCACAACGGCTAGTACATATGCATCCGGTAACATCCACCTCCGACATTCTGACAAATCAACCCAACATCCATGTGCGTCCAACTTTCCCGTGCTTTCTCTCCACTTAGTCTTTTCAGTCTTGGTGGCCTCATTCTGAATCGCTTTAACACTCTCAACAGTGTCCTCACACATACCAGTCTCCGCCGGCCATCTCACTGAACTCGTAACGTACATTCGGGTTGCAAGATTTTTAGCTGTTCCCTTAGCAATCTCATCCGCAAACGCATTACCACGACCAACATCATCCGTAACCTTTCGGTGCGCGCTGCATTTAATGATTGCCACCTGCTTAGGCAATGTAAGTGCGTCCAAAAGATCGTTCACGAGCTGTCCGTGTTGGATCTTCGTACCATGCGATGTCATAAATCCTCTTTCTCTCCACAATCGACCAAAACTATGTGCAACGCCAAAAGCATATTGACTATCCGTAAACACATTCACTCGCTTTCCCTTAGACAAAACACACGCTCTCGTTAACGCAATCAACTCTGCCGCTTGAGCCGAATTCTGACTCAACCTCGCAGTTTCCACAACCGTACTCAACGTCACTACAGCATACGCAGTCGTCACATCACCATTCGGCAACTTGAAACACGAACCATCAACATACAAAGTACCATCGGGATTTACCAATGGCGTGTTTTTCAGGTCCACACGACCTTTCGTTTCTTCTTCAGTTCGTAAATAGCAATCATGTGGTGGTACATCATCTGATTCCATATTAGTCGGCAACAATGTCGCCGGATTTAGCACATTACAGCGCTTGATCTGTATATGACTTGCCAAAAGCGTCAACTCATAACCAGACAACCTTGCACTCGTCAGATGTTGAGTCTTTGTCCGATTCAAAAGAGTGTCAACTGCATGCGGAACCATTACCGTAAGCATATTATCCATGACCAGTCCTGCAGATTGCCAGATGGACACCGCAGCTGCCGCTGTCGCTCTTAGACAACTCGGCAATGCTCTAGCTACTGGGTCCAAGGTCGAGGAAAAATATGCACATGGACGCTGCTTACCGCCAAATTGTTGCGTCAAGACACTCAACGCACAGCCTTCTCTCTCGTGAACGTATAGTGTAAACGGCTTACTGTAGTCAGGAGTACCTAACACAGGGGCCGAACACAACGCATCACGCAATTCAGAAAAACTTTTCTGACACTCTTCGGTCCATGGCAAAGGAGTCGGAACATCCTTGCACATGAGAGCTACCAATGGCTTCGCTAGCAATGAAAAATTTGGAATCCAAAAATTTGGAATCCATTGCCTGCAGTATGACGTGATACCTAGAAAGGGACGTACATCTCTCTGAGTTGTTGGCACAGTCATTCGGGCAATCGCTGCAATTCTTTCTGGGGTCAACCTTCTTCCCTCCTTTGACAATAAGTGACCTAGATAGGTTACTTCTTAACAACAATACTGTAGCTTAGAAGGTGACACCTTGTGATGCAAGTCACCTAGATGCTGTAACAACGATACCGTAGCAGTTTTGCAAATTTCTTTAGTGTCGGCAGCCACTAACAGATCATCGACATACTGAATTAAGGCCGCACCAGCCGGTAACGTAAACGCATCAAGTTGACTCTTAAGAGCTTGACTGTAAATTGATGGACTCTCACAGTAGCCCTCAGGAGCGCGTTTAAACCTGAAGCTGCGACCACCTAATGAGAAGCCGAATAGGTCTCTGCTTTCCTCAGCAATCGGGATGCTAAAGAAAGCATTCTTCAAATCGATTACCGAGAACCAACAAGCAGAGGCTGGAATCAGAGTCAGCAAAGCCGTGATGTCAGGCACCACAGGAAATTGGGGAATCACAATTTTATTTACCTCACGTAAATCAATAACGAAACGGTACACAGGGGGCTTGGATGGATCAGTTCGTTTTAAAATAGGTAACACAGGACTGTTACACACATTTCCCCGAGTTTCTTCGGTTTCATCCTTTTCGATCAAATCATAAATGATCGCTAATAGCGCTCGTTCACCATCAAGAGAGATACGATACTGGGGAATACGTGGTAATCGCACATTTGATTTCAATTGGACGACATAAGGTGATATGTCCAGCAGGCCCACGTCATTGGGACCTGTTGCCCAAAAAGACTCAGAAAGAGAACTCAATTCCAGTGGGAGCTTATCAGTTGACAAGTACATAGGAGAGATCACTCTCTGACCCAATGTAAGCTCCACTCCCGCGGGGGAACAATACAAAGTCGCATATAACCACTTCAACAAATCCAGGCCCAAAAGATTTTCACCACAACCAGTAGTTAAAATCAAAGGAGCTTCTAGCTCACGCGGCCCAATTGTAAGGGGCAAAGGACTAGAAACTGGATTGCTAACGGGGGCGCCAGAGAATCCAACGGAAACATTCGTTAAGCCAGACAAAGGTGCGCCAGGGAGTTTCGAATGCATGATGGAACTTTTCGCTGCACCAGTGTCCAACAGAAAAGGCTCAACTACGCCCGATGTGGCAACTGCGACGTAAGGCCCTCTCTGATCAACCGGAACTGATACTACTCCCTCTCTTTGTCTACGGCTGTCCTAGTAATTACCGTCCGCACCGATGTCACGCTCGACGTAATAGTCGTCTACGTGATACTGTGCAGATCTACCGGACGATGAATCGCGCTGATCAAAGCAATTGTTCGAGTCCGATGAGGACGTAGAACGCTCGTTCTGATTTTGAAAAGTACCACGACCTCTACCTCGAGGTGCCTGCTGAGGACCACCACGACCGCCTCGAGCCGAAACGCCATTATTTCGGTCACATAGAGCAGGACAATTAAACTTCAGATGGCCCTCAACCCTACAATACGCACATTGATTATACCCAAGCATAGATCTTGGTGTAGAGGAGTCAGTACGCGTCTGCGTCCTAGAAGACTGTGATTGCGATCGATTTTGCTGTTGCGAATCATTTTGATTCGAGCGCGGAGGATACGCTTGCTGCAACAAAACTTTAGTTTTAAGCTCCTTCGTTTTCTTATCTACACGATCACTTTCTTCCTTTTCTCTATTTTCATAATATTGAGCCGTAGCTAATATTTGAGCAGTGGCAGAAACATCCCACGAACTTTCGGAATTTTTTTCAATTTGTTGCTGAGTTCAGGCAACAAATTCGATACAAATTTGTCAACGAACAGTCGCTGACCTCCCTCAGTACTCATATCCTGACCACTATGATCGATAAATGCCTCCTCAAATCTGGTAAAGAAATCGGAGACACTTTCGTCTTTCTTTTGCTTGCACGCAGACAATTTATCCCAATTAACTCTCATTGCTGGCATAAGCATCTTCATAAGCATAATGATTCTTTGGGGCAGAGCCGTAATCAACTGTTCAGGCTTAGCCTCACCTACTTGTAGTGCATCAGCCGCCACAAGAGCAGCCCAATCACCGCCTAACTCGGCTGCGTGATTTTCTTGTCGAATTTTTGCCCAAATGGGTTGTGGTACTACATTACCGAACAACATGTCAATATCGGCAAGGTTCATAATAGTGGCATCCACTAGCTGAGATAACTCCTTGTAATAACCTGCCGGATTTTTGCGTGGATCAGGCAAAGTTTGCTTTACCTGCAAAACTTCTGATCGTTTCCATGGGAGGTGTATCCAAACTCTCTGGAAGTGTGGCAAAATAGCAGGATTAACAGTATCATCACCTGGCATCCAAACAGGAGGAACTTCTCGCATAGGATACTGACCAGGTTGTGCCAACCAATCCTCAGTTTCATCGTTAAACAATGCTCGAGGTTGTACTGTAGGTCGGAAAGATAACAAACGCTCTAATGCACGTCGTACATTACCACCTATAATCATACCGCTCGAAAACTGATTCCGAAGTTCAGTCATTTCTGACGGTACATTGTCTAATTCATCATCGTCCCACTCCTCCTTCAAGGATTTGCACATTTCCTCAAACACAAATCTTTGTGTGGGCTCATTAAACTGAGAGAACGTCTCGTAAACTACACGAGGAGCGTATTTAGCAGGATGTCTAATCCATTTGCGTGCCATAGTTACTAACGTCTCACTCTCCCTACCACCAGGAATTTGACTTCGTCTCTGAGAGACATCAGAAACATCGGACCCAAGTATCGGTCCGAACAGTGGAGAGTAAAGATTAGCCACAGCATTAGGCATGCGACTACGGACAGAAGGAGAAGAGGAGAAAAGTACAGGGGAAACAACATGAGGGCTAAACGTAGGAGCAGTAGGAGTAGCCAAGAAAGCAGAAGTAGCAGGAACAATAGACTGAGCAGGTACAGACAATGGAGCAGTAGGTGAGGGAGCAGGGACAACTTGAGGAACAAGGGGATTCGGAAGGACAGGACCTACGGCAGGCTGACCAGCAGCTGCCGGAACAACAGGTTGAGGAACAGGAGGAACCACAGGGACTGTAGTATCTTGTGCATATGGAGGTGGTGATTTCAGTAGATAGGACAGCAAAGGGTCCTCTACCGCTTCTTCTCCCTTCGTATCAGAACTCGACGGTAAAACCGGAAAACACTTATCCACCGCCATATGATGCAATCTAGCAAAGACTTCCTTTTCCTTCTCTTCTTTGTCTCGCTGAAACTGCTCTGCATTTCTCATTACCGTAATGATACCTTCCCTCTTATTTTTCTTAATCGGTTTGATTTCTTTCTGCTTGACCTCTTTACGCCATAACCGAAAGGAATCAAACTAGCTTTCTTTTTAAACAATTTGGCTTCACGATTATCTAAAATTGCAGTTTCGAAACTTCCATGAGGTGGCCAACTAAGGACACCATCATTTTTAGTGTAACGGATCCAAAAATCATTATATACGATAGGACCTACTCCGTGGCGACTATAGAGCTCATAAATTGGAGTTCCAACCGGAGGTATCGGACATGAGTCCTCCAATCGGGAATCCGTACCGCAGCATTTAAAGAAACCAAACAAAGTACTACGGCCAGGCATCGTGCACACTAACCATCTTACAAACTTCAAGGGTTTATCGAATTACGATGTCCTCGCAAAAATGCAAGACCCTCGGTTTTTGGCAATTGCAATCGTCAAATAAAACCCAACAACTAAGAACCAAAAACTAAGAACCACAAATGCAATGGAACCATGCAAACAACCAAGTTTCAACAACAAAGCAAATGTCCCAAAAAGGAACCAACAACTAAGGACTGGGAGCGACCCACAAATACTTAACTGAAAGAACAATGGCGTCACCAGGAAGGCCCGTCTATCGTCTCGCTGTACAAAGGTCTACGCCAGGCGCCAAAACAGGTCGACAGTCAGGGCATCAGTCCGTCGCAGCCATCAGGAGGCGGGAATCTTCGAGGGAAAAGTCTTCGGGCCACTTATTTCGACAACAGGATTGATGAAGCGGGGTGCACCTTCCCTCGGAGATTTCACACGAAGTTCCTCACGATCGTCGATCTTTGGACCGGTACCGCTGATGTCACCCCACGTTGGGCGCCAACTGAAGGACTGGGCTATTCTAAGGCCCAGCGGTGCCAAGGGACAACACCTGAAACCTTCGTGGGTTACCTGTTCCGGCGTACATAACACAGAGACACGGGACACTTCCGTCGGCGTCAAAGATCAGCGTTTATTTACTGCAGGGATACAGAAATCGCAAGAAGTACACAACGTGTAGGTTCTGAGAGACTGCTTCGATTTCCACTAAGTGGGTCGCTCCTTTTATACACATTTTCGTCATTGCAAAACATATGAACAAAAGGTTACAACTCAGTTCCCACAGTAAATGACAAAAGGGTCGCTTTCATGTTTCAGAAGCCCGGAACATAATTACAGTAACATTGCCGGTTCCCAACTGTAAAAGCACATAATCCCGTCATTAAGCACATTCCATTAGGCTGTAAATGGGCGAAGAGAAGAGACAGAAACAGGTGCAAGGAAGACAGTCAACAGATTGAAAAACAGTGTGGGGGCAATATCGGAAACGTGATTGCAGGATCAAAGGATTCATGCCTAATGTATGCACGGCTGATGCACGGCTGAAACAATAGACCGACCGGCAAGATGCGCTTCGAGCGGAGTCATCTGCCTTTGCCGTATCATCCCCCTTGTCATAAAGTCACCCTCAAAGGAACATGTGTCTTCTGCAAGAGCTTGGGAATCCCAGGGTCACAAAGCGAACAGTGTCCGTTCGCTGGCTACTTGAGGGCAAGAAACAAAATGGATGCTGTATCTAAAATGGAACCCGTGGGTTCAGATGAAGAAATCCACGAATAAGACAAACGGTACATAGTAATGTAGCGAAAACGCGTACACCCACTAAACTCGTCATTTGCGGTTCATAGATACCAAACTCGTCCATATTCGAACAAGTTGGAAACGTTGTTCCGATTCTCACGGAACCTCAAACCAAACAGGAAAAGGTTTGCGAGCCGCTGCCTCCCCGATGGAGTGAAGTGGTAAACTATTTGGCTGTGCTCGTCGTTCCACCGTCAGAGGACGCATCTGATCAAGGACAGCCATTTTGTATGCGGAAGGGGAGCCCCGGACTTGGGGGCGCCTAGACGGTCATCTCGCCCCACTGCTGGGTCTGAACGGCAGACAGTGTGCTGTGGCAGAGAGAACAGGGCTGGAACGAGGAACAGCATATGCAGTGAGGGACACGGCCTGACGTACGGGCACACCGACGTTTGTAAAGTGACTACCCTTCCGAAGGTGGAGGAGGGGGAGACGCAGTAGCTTGCGGACAATTCAATTTCCAGAAGTGGTAACTGCGACTCAAAGCGTAGACAAGTTTGTTGAGGACAGACTCGGAGGAAGACTGCTCTGGTAATCAAAAGAAGGACAGGCGACCTATCTGGGGACATACAAGAAACAGTGTTTTTGGAGCTCAAGATGGCCGCGAATGGTCGAGAACTGAAAGGGAAACAGGGGCAGGGTCCGGCGAAAGGGCTGGAGGCGGACCACAAGGCTCAAATAGATCTAGAAGGCTCGGCGCAGGAGCAGAGACTGAACAAAAGGTTGGATGGCATACTAGAAGCTATAACACCAACTAAGGAGTCCTTACATCAAGACATTGCACAGGTCGCCACGGGACTGGGCCTCTTGAGGGCAGACCACGCTAAGCTCACTGATAGGGTGAAGGAAAATGAGCTACTGCTCCAGGAACTCAAGCCTGCGGTGGTAACAGCGGAACACAAGCTAAATGATATACTTGATCACTTGACGACGCTGGAAAAGAGAGCGGAAGATTCCGAAAGCCGCAATAGGAGGAACAATGTAAGGGTCGTAGGTTTACCGGAAGAAGTTGAAGGGAGTGACGCAGTTGCCTATATGGAGAATTGGTTCAAGACAGTTGTGGCCCCAGAGGGCCTGTCCTCCTTCTTCTCTTTGGAACAGGCGCATAGGGTTCCAGCTCGGCCGCCTTTGCCGGGCCGCCCCCCAAGGCTGTAGGTGGTAAAGGTGCTACACTTAAAGGACAGGGATCTGCTAATACAGAAAGCGCGTTCGACAGGTCCTTTCCAGGTGGACAATAGCTCGGTCACGATCTTTCCGGACTATACACAGGAGGTCCAAAAGCGTAGAGCCTCCTATTTTTTTTTTCACAACTGTGTTTATTGATTGATTAGGCATAGCATAGATACAGTTCTCCACAAACAGGAGGACACTGTAAAATGGCAGACATATATCAAGGTGTATATAAAACCTAATCACTCAAAACGCCCCCCTCCCGCTCCCCCTCACCCCCCCTACCACCCAACGCCCCGACTACCCACCCCTTATCCCACCCTAACCCAATGCACGTGATCACCTTCAACCGCAGCACATGAATAGAGTACAGCAATTATCGAGTGCCCCCCTAGGCCCGGAGGTCCCCATCTGCAGGCAGTCCATCATCCAAGTCAATTGGGGGCTCCAAAGTTAACCCCCTGTAGTCTGCCCACCGTTTCCAGATCTTGTAATGTTTCCGGGGGCATCCCCTGGCTTCAAACACTGGTAACTCTAACCCCATGAGAAAATCCAGGCCCGCCTTCCAGGCGCTCAGTGGAGGAGCACGCTCACCCTTCCATGCCCTCGCCAGATCCCGCTTGGCCACTACCAGGCCCAACAACAAGAGGTGACGTTTGTAGATGTTCCCACCCACATTCTCCAGGATATGCAGAAGACCCAGCCTCGGCATACGGGGAAGGTCCCACCCCAGCACTTCCGACAGACAATTCCACACACCGTTCCAGAATCGGGTCAGACCCGCACAGGACCACACTGTATGTAATAGTGTACCTCTCTCAGTCCCACAGCGCAGGCATTCCGGAGTCGCAATCAGGCCAGCCTTCCACAGTCTCTCTCTGGTATAATAGGCCCTATGTAGGTATTTGAATTGTATGAACCGGAGTCGTACGGCTATGGCAGCCCCACGGGGGAATTCCAGGGCCTCCCTCCAATCATCCTCGTCCAATGGACCAATATCTGTTTCCCAGGATTCTTTCAGCGGTAGTAGGGAAGAGGAGCAATGGGTGACCAGTGTTTGGTAGTAGAGCCTCCTATTTGGCTGTGAAAAAAGAAGTAAGAGGTGAGGGTATACAGTATTCCTTACTCTTTCCAGCTAAGCTGCGAGTGATCTTGGACGGAACAACACATTTCTTTCAAACTCCCGACGAAACCTGGACCTGGCTTGAGTCGTACAGAGCTGGGACGGACCGCAGAGGTAGAGGGGAGAGAGAGAGGCAGAAACCTGTCCAGGTGCGAAAGTCACAGTGCATCCGCAAGCGTAACAAACTTAAGAGGGCGATGCGGGATGATCAAATGGCGGAGGACAAGAGAGGGGCTCTGGCAGCGACTGCAGTGCTAACGGGCTCGCAACAAGAGGGGCAGTCGGTGGGATCGGAATCTGACGAGGAAGAAGGAAAATCTGGGGGAGACCTCTCGGACGTGGCGGCGCTGATGGCCCACTAGTCACTCCGCAAACGGCAAATGGACTCTTTAATGAGTGACGATTTCGGATATGGTCCAAGTTGATTAACTCTGTTGGGATTGTTGACCCTGGTGTTCTGCAGAGCAGCAGATACTGTGACGGTCCATTGTATGGGATCATGGGCGTGGGGTGAGGGCCTGCTCTGCCCCCGGTCGGCCCTAGGCCACCCTCCTATTGCCCTTAAGGCCATCTGTAGTGGCGACTACAGAATAGACGATTGGGTGTTATATTTGACGTTTGGATGGGGGCTGATGATGTGTTATTAGGTCCTGTTCTGGGGAGGGGGGATGTGGGAGTTTTTGTGGGAGTTCATAAGGGGCTTTTGGCTGGGGGGCTGTGCTGTACTGATGTGGGCGATCGAGAAATGCTGGTGGGGCGGTTGAGTGATGGCTACAATGGGGACGTTACCTCATTTGAAATGTCGAACATGGAACGTCCGTGGACTTCGGACTATGTCAAGGCGATACGAGGTGCATGCATATATGGTGAGGCGTGGTATTCAGATAGCCCTGTTGCAAGAGACTTATTTAACCAAACAGGAATGTAATGCACTACAGAGGAGGTGGCATGGCCAGGTATTTGGCACATCCTATTCGGCGTTTGCCAGGGGAGTGTTGGTGTGGGTGAGAGCTGGAGTCCCTTTTCAGGCCACGAACCATATGGTAGACCCTGAGGGTCAGTATGTAGCGGTAGAGGGGAGGCTGTATGGCCGTGATGTGGTTTTATGCAGTGTGTACGCTCCCAATATGGATCAGGCTCGCTTTTATGAAGGGTTATCTGGTTCGTTGGCTCATTTTCTGGCCGGTCCCATGATACTAGGGGGCGACTTTAATTCCATTACAGATGTATTGCTAGATAGACTGTAAAATGGCAGACATATATCAAGGTGTACCTCACCATTTAAAAGCTCAAAACTTTACAATACTCGGGGACTTGAATCTCCATTTGGAGGATGAGAATAATACGAACTGTAAAAACCTCATTGATGATCTCTTGGCGTTGAATATGACACTGCGCAATAAGGGTCCTACCCATAAAGCAGGACATTTGCTTGACCCTATCATCTCTAATATGGAAGAACTATCATGGCTGAACACTATCCCTATTTGCTGGTCAGACCATTTTCTCATACTCTTCGCTATCTCTCTTAAACCCACTAAATCTCTCTCTATCACTTCTTCTGAATCTCTGAGGAGAAATTGGAAAAGATTAAATCTAGATGACCTTAATAGTGCATTGAACAAAGACCTCCCATGTCTTGATGGAGACATGGAAAGCATAGCTGAGGCTACACAAACATGGCTAAGTGATGCAGTGAATGCCTGCCTGCCCCTATCCCGCTGTAAGAGAAAAGTACATCGTCCCCCGGCCCCCTGGTTTACAGAGGCCCTCAAGAAAGAAAAATCTACTTGTAAGAACTTGGAGAGACAGTGGCGTAAGAACTATGAGGCTCACCAAAAAGAGATCTACCGTAGGGCCAGAAACAGCTATCACTCGGCATGCATGAAAGCTAAAGCATGCTATGTAACCACGACTATAAATTCAGCGGTTAATAAATCCCAGACTCTTTTTAATACGGTGAAGGAATTGGCTGGAGAAAACACAAGAGCGGAGGCTCCCCCTCTTAGTACTCAGCAATGTCAAGACTTGGCGTCCTTCTTTACTGAAAAGATCGAAAAGATCGTCTCTAATATTAATAAAAACAGTATTACCTCTCATAACCAAGAGGATACCTCTCAAAGCTTTAAAGGAAACTGTCATCTCGAAGCCTGGCCCCCCTTAACATCGGATAAAACAAGGAAACTTCTTAAAGCTATCAAATCGGGTTCTCCCTGTGATCCCATACCCATCAGTATTATCAGCCAACTGGAGGATTCTACTCTGACGCCCATTACGGACATACTCAACGCGTCCATGGAACAGGCTTCAGTTCCTGCTATATGGAAACACGCCATAGTCAGCCCTTTGCTGAAAAAGCCAGCCGCCGATCCTACGGTATTGGCCAATTATCGACCAATATCGTTACTTCCTGCCTTTTCCAAAATGCTGGAAAAGCACATTCATGAAGCTCTCTCCACATATGTGGAAAATAATGAACTACTTCACCCTTCTCAGTCCGGATTCAGGAGTGGGTACTCCACTGAAACTGCCCTGCTCGGAATCACGGAAAAAATTTAAGAGCTCAGAGATGATGGCCAAACGGTGGCACTGGTCCTGTTGGACCTAAGCGCAGCCTTCGACACCATCTCTCACTCCAGACTGCTTTGCAGGCTGGGGGAGAGTGGTGTCGAGGGCAAGGCGTTATAATGGATCAAATCATATCTATCCTCCCGGACCTTCCAGATCACCTCCTCTGAGGCTTGTTCGGATATTTTCTATTCCCCGCACGGTGTACCACAGGGATCTATCCTGAGTCCCTTTTTGTTTAATTTGTACCTTCGCCCACTAGCCACCATTGCAGAGAACTTTGGTCTTGTTTTGATGACTTATGCAGACAATTCTCAGATTCTATTCTCATTATCTAAATCCGATTCGTCTGATTCTTCTGCACTTAAAACAGGCCTCCATGAAATTTTCTGCTAGATGTCGGCCAACCAACTTAAATTAAATGGGGAGAAAACAGAGATCCTCCTCTTAGGGAACAGTAAAAATCTCTGGAGCGATTCCCATTGGCCGACCTCACTGGGCAAGCTCCCGACCCCTGCCACCCAAGTCAGAAATCTTGGGGTCATCATTGATGACAGCTTATCTATGGTGCAGCAAGCTAATAAAGTGGCTGGCATCTGTTTTACTATTCTCAGATGGCTACGTAAAATTGTCTGGATGTTACCATCGACCACCCAGAAGACCGTAGTCAATGCCTTAGTGACATCTCGGCTTGACTACGGCAACATCCTGTACCTGGGTGCAAATAAAGCAGTAATAAGACGCCTACAGTTGGTACCAAATGCTGCGACCAGACTGCTTTGTAGAATTCCCAGATATGCCAGAATCACTAAACATCTCAGAGACCTGCACTGGCTTAGGGTCGAAAATCGGATCCGCTTTAAAACCCTGAGCTATTTGTTCCAAATTAAAGCTGGGACTGCTCCCAAATATCTTCAAGACCTTGCCAAGCCTTACCTTCCAAACCGCAATCTTCGCTCAATTACATCTGCGAAGTTTGCGGTACCAAGGTATAAACGGGCTAGATTGGGCGGAAGATCCTTTTCATTTTTGGGCCCAACTCTTTGGAACACACTGCCTACCCAAATACGCAAAGAAGAAAACTACAGGAGTTTCAGAAAAAGCGTGAAAACCTGGTTGTTTGATCAATAATCTTTGCCTTCGGATCTGCTCTCTCTCCAGTTGTGCCCTGTGTCTTTGCTGATTTCGGCGCCGGGAAACCCTTTGTGGGTAGCTGTGCGCCTTATAAATGCTATAAAATAATAATAATAATAGATCACACCCACGACTGGAAGACTCCCCGGTGCGCAGACTGGCTGCACATAGGAAGGATTGGCAAGAGAGGTGGGGCCTTGTAGATGTATGGCGAGAGCAGCATCCAGATTCCAGGGACTATTCCTTTTTCTCGGGACTACATGCTCTGCATGTGCGGATAGATTCTGTATTATGCAGTGGTCCGTTGGCCGCCATGATAACAAACACGGAGCACTTAGCTAGAACCATCTCTGATCATAATCCCTTGTTGGTATCTGTTCAATGGCAGCGAGTGAGATCAGCGGTCCCCACATGGAGGTTGCGGCGAGACACCCTGGAGGACCAGGTGTTCAGCGATACTGTCCACCAGGGCATTGAGCGTTATTTTGGCGATGATGAGGGTACAGCCACTTCTAGGTCAGTTGAATGGGATGCTATGAAGGTGGTGGTGAGGGGCCTCTGCATGGGGAGGTTTTCGAATGAGAGAATGACAGTCCTGGCTGATTTAGAGAAAGCGGAATGTGTATTAAGGGACTTAGAGAGGCAAAGGCCTGAACATCCGGAATTGCAGGCTAGGCTACAGGAAGCGAGGGAGGTAGTTGCCACAGAAACGGAACGATTGCGGTGTTATGATTATAAGTTGTACATTACCAAGGTGCATGCGGAAAGGGACAAGGTGGGTACGCTGCTGGCGAGACTTGCTAATCCAGAACCTAGAGGGAGCCCAATCATGAGTATACAGGTGGAGGCGGGAGGGGTGGTTTACTCGCAGCCTGAAGTCCTGTCGTGCTTCTTGAAATATTACTCGACTTTATATGAAAGTCAGCTAGAGGCTGAAATTTGTGACATTGAGACTTACCTGGCGGGTGTTCAGCTCCCGGTGATGGATGAAGATGATGCGAAGGAATTGGGTGGTGACATTACGGTGTCAGAGATCAGGGTAGCCATTAAGCAGATGGCTAGGAATAAGACGCCGGGGGTTGATGGCCTGCCGATTGAATTCTATGCCAAATACACAGATGTTTTGGCACCCAGGGTGTTAGAGGTATACTATGAAGCCTTGAAGATGGGACGCTTGCCCCAATCGATGAGGGAGGCGCTGGTGGTCCCTCTGCTGAAACCTGGTAGAGAGGCTACAGATGTTACGTCATATAGGCTGCTGTCCATGCTGACGGTAGACTACAAGATTCTAAGTCGTATCTTAGCCACTAAACTGTTGCCGCATATGATGACCACACTCATTCACACGGACCAGGCGGGGTTCATTCCCACTAGGAACACCTCCATTAATATCCGCTGCCTGATACGAATATTAGAGAGTCAACTGGAGTCAGACCAAAAGCCAGCGGTGCTGACGGTTGATATTGAGAAAGCTTTCGATAGCTTAGAATGGGTGTACCTTGATAGAGTACTTGAGAAATTTGGCCTAGGTGAGAGATTTTGACGCTGGACGAGAGTTCTCTACTCTTCTGAGACTGCTAGGGTGAGACTGGGATCTGTGATATCCTCTGATTACCCGGTGCGTAGAGGGACGAGGCAGGGATGCTCGCTATCTCCTCTTTTATTTGCATTGGAAATGGAGCCGCTGGCAGCCCAGGCGCGGGTAGGGGCGATGTACAATGGGGTGGGCAATGGGGGTGGGCTTCACCACATATCGTTATATGCGGATGATTTGTTGCTGTACTTGGAAGATACAGGAGTGGCGCTGGAGGGTGCAGTTGCATTGTTAACAAGCTTTGGGAAACTGTCAGGCCTTAAGGTAAATTGGAACAAAACATGTGTTTTTCCGCTGCGGAAAGATGTGCCTTACCTGCCACTAACAGTAGATGTTGTCTGGGAAGGTACTTGTTTTACCTATTTAGGGGTCTGCATATATCACGAGGCTCTGGATATGCTGGAAGGTAATGTAGGACGTTGCATTAGGGCCTTGAGGGGCTGCATGACTTTTTGGGCGTCTCTCCCACTCTCGGTGCAGGGCCGGGTGGCACTGCTAAAGATGGTGGCTCTGCCCAGGTTGCTCTATTACTTTCGCACGTTGCCGGTGTGGATCCCCCAACGTTTTTTTAAAGAATTGAGGACGATGATTATTGACTTTCTTTGGGGCCATGGGAGGCGTAGGGTGGCACTGAACACACTGATGAAACCCAAGCTTGAAGGGGGGATGGCAGTCCCTGATTTTGAGCTATATTACCTGGCGGCACAGTTACAGGTACTGACCCAACACATCGCTAGAGAGTTCAGGGGATCGGATCAAGATAAAGGGACAGGCATTCAAAGACATATCCTATCGTATATAATCATGCAACAGAAACTAGAGTTGAGAGGCTTGACCATGGAGGAGAGGACTCTGCGGCTGTGTTGGCACAGGAGCTTAAAGAGAGCGAAGGCAGCGCGCCCATATGCACCGGAGATTCCTCTGGGGATGCTGACCGCGCTGCCACACGGAGGAGACTGGTCTCCTCTATTGGAATGGGAGGGTTTGGGCCTTCAGGTGGTGGGTGACCTGTATATTGATGGGGTTTTGGTCCCCTTTAGAGAACTTCAGGAGCAGTTTGGACTACCCGATGGGAGTTACCTGTTGCATGCGGCGATAGTGGCAGCGATGCAGAAACACTGGAGAGGGGGATTAGCCGAACCAAGTACGACTATGGCCTGTCAGTACGTGGTAATGGCAGCAGGTGCGGTTAAGGCGGTTACCTGCCTCCACTCTAGAATGTTGCGAGAGGGGCTGGAGCCGCTTACGGCCCTCAAAGAGAAATGGGAAGAGAGCATAGGGAAACCCATACCGGACACGGTTTGGGGCCATATTCTGAAAAGAACGTGGAAGAGGTGCAGAAATGCCCGCTTTCAGCGGGTACATGTCTTTATACTCCACAGGGCCTATTTGACTCCAGGGAAGATAAGGAGGTATTTCCCGGTGCAGGATGCGGCGTGCCCGAGATGTTTGGCGCCGGAGGTAGAGCTGGACCACTTACTGTGGGGGTGCCCAAAACTAGGGACATATTGGATGGAGGTGGGAGAGCTTCTAAATGCAGTTACTGATCGACAAGTGGAGTATTACATGGCGACATGTCTGCTGCTCTGGTTCCCCCACACGCCCAAAACGAAAATCACAAGTAAATTAATTGACCTCGGACTTCTACTGGCCCAGAGGGAGATCACCTGGCACTGGAAGTCAAAGGAAGGCCCATCAGTCAGGAGATGGACGAATGAGCTGCAGAAATGGGCCAGATGTGAGGGGGTGATGAGGCTGAGGCAGGCCGCTCGGACAGCAGATGAGAAGGACTTCGAGATGGCGAGGGCCTGGGAGGCAATAGTGCAGGCCCTAAGGGGTTGTTTGACAGAGGAGGAAGTCTAAGGGATGTGTGGGGTAAAGGGTTCCATGGAACATGAAGGAGTAGATAGATATGTAGACCCCGTAGGTAGCAAAGTCATGAGTGAGACTGCGATTATTGCCCACATCAGCTGCGATTGGGGGGGAGAGGGCTAGTGGGAGGGTTGGCAGGGATCCGATACAGGAAGTGAAGGAATACCAGCAGAAGAGGGACTTGGCTATAGATAAAGAGAGAACGCCAGTTGACTGGCACTCCGGTTGACACATAGATTGATACGTGACGGATGATTAGGAGTACTAACACGGGGGATGTTGGAGTGTGACTGCAGGGTGCGGGTTGTGCTGCTGATGACATTGCTCGCCACCGGTGAGATGCTGTATTCGGATGGGGGTACGAGGGAGGGGGTTTGGTTTGGAGTTATAAGAAAAGCAGATACTAAATTGTGTTGTTGACCGGATATCTCTATGAGGTGGCCTCTTGGACATCATACAAGAATTGGATATGTACGCCGCCCGGCCTCTGGGATGTGGGCTGAAAGGCTGTGTGCAACTTTATTCTCGAACTGTGTCTTTTGGTGTTCAGGGGTGGGAAGGTCGCCTAAATCAATGTTTTGTTTATGAATCTGCAATAAAAACATATTTTTAAAAAAAAAATGAAAGAGGTGTCCGGCTCCTCCTCTCCTTAATCAGCACCTCGAACCATCATTAATAGAAAGCTAAACACCGCGAGCGCCGGAGCTCGGAGCACTACAGCAGCTCAGCCTGCTGCCGCCATGTTTCCCTCGTCCTGTTCCCCTACTACTTATTATTGGCCACATGTTGTGGTTTGACCAGGTCGATGAATACAACTCTGTTCTCCCTTTTACCAGCAACGGGCAGTAGTACTACTGATCTTGTTCCTTGGATTGCCAAGAGAGGTACTGCTTTTCTGTAAGGCGGCCCAAATTCCTTCTTCACAGCAATCTTTTCCCTGACCAGATCCCTAATCTTTGGAATCCAGACAGGTCTTGTTGGGACAGGTGGTTTTTCTTCAGTGGCTGTTGGCTTTTGTGTCGTGTTACTCAGACTTCTTCTTGTTTCATTTAAGTCCTGTAAAACAGCCAAACGATCTTTGACATCAAAGAGTTTTTTTTCTACCACTGAAGTTTGACGATCAAGGTCTTCGATTAACATTCTAGTACCAAATAGTAGTTCATATGGAGTGATTCCACCCAGAGAATTTCTTGGCAGATTGTTAAGACTACGTTGGGCACTTATTAGATATTTGACCCACCCATCACCCGAACCTAATACCTTAGCTATTATGGATTGCTTTATGTCACAGTTTTTTCTTTCCACTACCGCATTACCCTCAGGATGGAAGGGACTAGAATACCGCAATGCAACGCTCGAGAGCTAAACGCAGGACCCTGGTCAGAATGTAGCGTGCCGATTGCGTATGTGCCGATAAAGACTCGCAGATCCTTTATAACAGTTCTGGCGTCAGCAGAGCGCTGGAGCCATATCCAAATAAATATTGTGCATGAATCCACTGCGACCATGATATATTTATAGTTGCCATCCCTTGTTATCAGGGAATCGAACGCCCGGTCCATGTCCGCCAAAAAAAGGGCGGCCCGCTCCCCCAGCCTCCTCCATGGCGATACTGCCACATGGGCATGCCGAATATTATGTCGAGTGGCTCGCCGAGGCATAAAGCCCGCCTGATCCGGGTGGACTAGATCAGTGATATTTTTATTTATTTATTTATTTTTAATATTTATAAAGCGCTGCATATACCCGTGGGCGTCTTGGCGCTAAAAACCATTATAAACTCAGGAAATGTGAGGGGGTGAGCCAGTTAATTAAACAGATGTGAGGGGAGAAAAAGAAAAAAACGATTAATGAGAGAACAGCCAGGTTTTCAAAAGTTTACGGAACTGAAGAAGTGTGACACTTTGTTTGATGTTAAGAGGCAGGGTGTTCCAAAGTCTGGGGGCCGCCACCAAAAAGCGTCGGTCACCCCAGGTAACTGTTTTGGTGCGAGGGACGACCAGTTGGCTGAGAGTGGCTGATCGTAGAGCTCTTGTGGGTTTGTAATGTTGTAATTGGTCTTTTAAAAAATGTGGTCCTTGATTGTTGATTGTTTTAAATACAATGCAGAGGGATTTGAAATGAATTCTTTTTTGTACAGTAAGCCAGTGAAGATCTTTTATGTTTTTGGAGATGGATTCAAACTTTGTTTTGCCGAAGAGAAGGCGAGCTGCCGCATTTTGTATTGTTTGGAGTTTTGCAATTACTCTAGTTTGAGCATTAAGGAATAGCCCATTGCAATAGTCCAAGGATGAAAGGACAAGGGCAGAAACCAGTGTCTTAATGGCAGAGTCAGGGAGGAAAGGGCGTATTTTCCGGATCATTTTTAATTTCAAATGTGCTGTCGATACTGTTTTGTTGGCGTGGTTCATGAAATTTAGCCCATCATCAAAGATGACACCGAGGTTCCTAACCTTCGAGGTGGGAGTGGGAAGAGTACCGAAGGTCTCTGGCCACCAACTGGTAGGCCAGGCTGGTAAGAGTGGTCCAAAGATGAGTACCTCGGTTTTTTCCGAGTTTAGCTTTAGGCAGTTGGTAGCCATCCAGTCTCCTATATCTAGGAGTCCTTTCTTAAATTTTTCAGCTACTTGCTCTCCATCCCCTTTAATCGCCAACACTATTTGGGTGTCGTCGGCGTAAGAGGTTAGGCTCATCCCATGTGCTTTGATGGTCTTAGCAAGGTCCGACACATAAATGTTAAAAAGTGTCGGACTCAGGGATGAGCCTTGAGGAACTCCGCAAGGAGCAGAGAGTTGGGCTGATTGAAAGAGTCCCAGAATGACAGCCTGCGTTCTTTTGGCTAGGAAGGACGCAATTAGGTCTTTGGCAGTGTGGCAGATGCCAAATCCCTGGACACGGTCGACCAAGGTGTTGTGGTCGACCGTGTCGAAAGCCGCCGATAAATCTAACAGAACCAGTATGGCAGTGCCACCCTGGTCCCTGATTACCCCGATATCATCAGCGGCTTTAATCAAGGCTGTCTCTGTCCCGTGATGTTTCCTGAACCCAAACTGCGTGTTGTCGAGGAGCTGATGTTTTTCAATAAACTCGGAAATCTGGGTGTTCATGATTTTTTCAATCACCTTCGCCATGAAGGGTAGACTGGCAATTGGGCGATAGTTTTTTAACTCACTTTTGTCCAAGGAGGGTTTTTTAACAGAGGTTTTAGTAAAGTGTTTTTGAGGGGGTCCGGATAATTGCCTGACAACAATATTAAATTGCAAACCTGCGTGAGTGCCGGTATGATGGCATCCATTACCGGTCTGAGTACAGAGAGAGGGCAGGGGTCCAGGGGTGATCCTGATTTAATAGTAGATAGTGTATTTTTTATTTGGTCCGGGGTGACCGGTTGGAAGCTGGGGAACGTGTTGGCTGGAAAAAAAGTAGTAGATGAGATTGTACTGGGAAGTAATTTGGAAGAGAAAGCCTGGTAGATATCATCTACTTTGGTTAAAAAAAGGAGGCAAGAGAGTCACATAAAAGTTGTGACGGGGGGGGGGGAGTAAGGTCTGGGGAATTACCTGATAGTGCTTTAGTGATTAGAAATAGTTGATATGGGGTTTGAGTCGATTGGCCAAGGCCTTTGCCAAGACCTTGGCCTCCGTATTAAGCAGCGAGATCAGCCTATATGACGCGTGAGCCTCCGGAGGTCTGCCCGGCTTCAAGAAAACCACTACCTCCGCATGTCGCCAATCCGGAGGAAGAGCTCCACTCTCACACGCCTCCTCAATGACCGGACGAAGGTGCATGAATCCACTGCGACCATGATATATTTATAGTTGCCATCCCTTGTTAAGGGACCAAAGTGGTCCAGGTAAACACACGCTAGTGGTTTATCTGAAATCAGAAGGGGCGTCTGTGCAGGACGTTTCACTGTAGAAACTTTAATTTTTTGGCAGATTTCACATTCTAGAACATAGTTTCTAGTTTGTTTCCTCATGCGCAGCCACCAGTATCTCCATTTTAATAATTATACTGGGGCGGAAACTCCTGCGTGTGTAGATGCCAGTCCTTCATGTGCTGCTACGATTAGTCCTAACCTATGTTCCATGTTTGGAATTGCCCTATCCCCCACTCCAGGGATTCGAGCAAAAGGAACATTGTTTGCATCAGTTATATGTGAGTACTTTACTGGACAGCCTTTCGGGAGTATCTCACTACTGTTTTTGACTGAAGCAGTGACAGCTTGCATTATTTCGATGTCTATTTTTGTTTTTGACCGGGTGACTGCAGCTACGGAAGCCGTTTGCACAGCTGCCTTTGCGGCTTCATCAGCCAATAAATTCCCTGCAACGTAAACGCCATCACGCTGATTACTCAAGGTATGAATCATGTGAGTCTTTTGTAGTTCTTTCTGTAAAAGAACTACTTGTTCCCAAAGTATTTTATGCTTAATTGTGCCACCTTTCGCGTATTTGAAACCGTTTTGAACCCAGTTCTGCAGATACTCATTGTAAGATTGGACGCAGTAATATGAATCGCACACTATAAGTGTAGGGAATTCGCAATCGGTATTTTCAAGCGCCATCTTGAAAGCCTGTAGTTCAGCTCGCTGAGCTGTACAGTCTCCGAGGGATTGAGTTTTAGTGACCATAGGCCTAAATTTGCCTTCGCGCCAGCGACCTTTAACAATCGCGCATGCAGCACTATAGGCTTGTTTACCCCCAATTGCGGGCTGTGCTGATCCGTCTGTATATATTATACATCCGTAATGTTCTAGAGACAGAATCTCGGTCGACAGAGGACATTCGTGTTCGTATTGGAGAAATTCTTGTGTTTTCAAGATGGGGTCAAAAACGTATTCAACGTCTGTTGCAGCAAGAGAGTTAACCTATTGTATCCATCTTGGATGTAAGGCTTTTGCATTTTGAATTTGCCTTTGTCACTGCCTCTAAGGCAGGTACAGGTGTAACGATCATTATGCGTCTACCCTGTGCAAGAGCTCTCTCTTTTGCTACTGCAGTTTGAAGCGCTGTCAGAATTTTCTCAGTAGAAGTGAATTTCATTTCTGCTTGTGTGTACAAGTGTGATTTGTATGCTATTGTACCGTTTCTCCTTCATTAAAGGTCAGGTATGTGAATCCGCATCTCCCTGGGATGATTCGGATCACAAGGTTGCGCACGTTTTCGCGTGTATCTAACTGTGTTTTTACTAACATGTCTGTTTGAACTGAACGCAAAATTTCTGTGTGTTTTTGGGTACAATTAATCTGTTTGAAATCAGGTTTGATTAATTCGTAGAGAGGTTTAACCCTTTCTGCGTAATTTAGAACGTAAGTTCTTCCAAAATTCAGGAAACCTAGAATTGACTAAGTTTTTCAGCGTCTTTGGAGGTTGGAGCAGGGCACATTTCTCTAGAAAGTTAGCTGCCAGGCTTTTGCCTTCACTTGATAACCTGTAGCCCAAAAATAGGACGTTGAGGTGGGCAATTCGTGATTTCTTCGAATTAAATTTATACCCTTCAGATGCAAACCCAAGTAATATGGTGTTCACTCTTTTCAAGTGTACGTCCAAGTCGTCGTCTGTAAGATAGATGTCATCGTCATAGGATAATGCCTCATCATCGTACGTTTGTAGTAACTCTGTTACTCTGGCTGAAAATAACTGGTGCAATATTTTGACAGAAAAAACATTTGAAATATCTAATGTAGTTTTATATATATATTTTTTTTTTAAACAGATTTTATTTGTCTGTAAGTACATATTATGCAGAGCTCCGAGACCCGGAGGCATCAACAACAATAGGAACCAATAATAATTGCAATAGGAACCAATAATAATTGCAGCAGACTTATACTAAACACCAACACCAACACCACCCCCTCCCCCAAATGCGCCGCTGCCAATGCATATACACAGGAAAGAATCTATGCAAAACATGCCAAGTTCAGGAGGACACTTCTCAGGTTGACCATTGTTCCAATTATCAAAGCGTCGGGAGGGCATCCCTCTCAGGCGGGGGATCCAAGTCCATCCCCCGGTAATCTGCCCACCTCTTCCAAATTTTAAAGTGTTTGCGAGGGCACCCTCTGGCCACAAACACCGGCTGCTCCAATCCCATGCAGAAGTCCATGCCGTTCCTCCAAGCTGCCAGCGGCGGGGCGCTGGACGCCTTCCAAGCCCTGGCAATGTCTCGCTTGGCCAGGGTAAGTCCCAAGAGTAAAAGGTGACGTTTATACAGATTGCCCCCAATCCCTGCCATAACATGCAGCAAAGCCAATTTGGTGTCCCGGGGAAGCTACCAGGCCAGCACCACAGATAAGCAGCTAAACACTCCGGCCCAGAATCTGGATAGCGCAGTGCACCCCCAGACAGTGTGTAACAAGGTACCCACCTCCGATCCACAACGGATACAGTCAGGGGAACCAATCATTCCAGCCATCCACAATCGTTGCCGGGTGAAGTACGTGCAATGTAAGTACTTAAACTGAATAAGCCGCAAGCGCTTAGAAATCGCAGCTCCCCTCGGGCTTGCCAGGGCCTCTGCCCAATCTTCTCCCTCCAAGTCCCCCATGTCCCCTTCCCACGCAGCCTTAAGTCTGTGTAAGTCAGAAGAGCAGCGGTGCACTAATGTCTGGTAAATACGGGAGAGCTTCCTATCCGGCAGCTCCCCCATAAATAACTTGGCCTCTAGGGGACTGAACTCAAGGAGGCTCTCCAGATCAGCCAAGTGAGGTGTCAAAGCATGCCGGAACTGAAGGTATTTAAAGAACTGCAGACGGGGCATCCCAAATTCATCCTGGAAATTCTGGAACAACTTCAGGGAAAGGCCGGACATCACGGCCCCCAGCGTAGAGATACCCATCGCATCCCACCCTCCGAAGCCCAACAGAGCGTCCAGGTGGGGTAAGCGACCATTGCGCCAGAGGGGGGTCTCCTGTGTAAGCACATTCCACCATCCCATTCTGCGCAGCGCAGCCCTCCAAACATGAAACACCACCTGGGTGGCCGTAGGGAGGCACCCTCTCAGCGGTGCCGAATACAGCAGAGTATGTACGGACGCAGAGCCCATGAGAAACCGCTCAACCGCATAGGCCGGGTCATTCCTATCGCCATACCAACAATCATTGAGGACCATCAGGTGTGCCGCTTGGTAGTAGGAGAGCACGTTGGACATAGCCAGCCCCCCTGTATAGGAGGACAGAAAGCACGCTCGCAGCGCCACGCGCACCGGTCCACCGGTCCCCCGGCCCACGGAACCCCCAAGAGCCTAATTAACCTGCTGAAACCAGCGGGGCGGAATCCGGTACGGATGATTTTGGAGTTGATAGACCAGATGTGAGAGTGCCACCATCTTGAAGATTGCGGACTTGCCATAGATGGACAGTGGCATACGGGTTCACACCTTCATGTCTTCCCGCGTGCGATCCCAGACCGGGGCAAGATTGCGCTCCCGGGAAGCAGCCGCAAATTCGGACAGGTAGACCCCCAGATATTTCACTCCCTCCGTCGCGAGTCCCAGACCAGACGCCCACTCTCCCACCTGCGGCTGGCCCCCGAGTAGCCAGAGTGTGGACTTACCCGGATTCATATAGAGGCCAGACGTTTCACCGAATATCTGCAGTATGCGCAGCAGCCTCGGCCAGAGCGCTCCAGGTCTGTTAGAAAGAAAAGAACATCGTCCGCATACAACGCAATTTTGTCGGTCAAGTCCGCCGACCATCGAAAGCCCTTGAGTTGAGCATCGATGTGCACCCACGCCACCAAGGGCTCCATAGCGAGCGCGAACAAGTAGGGGGAGAGGGGACAGCCCTGACGCGTCCCCCGCCGCACCGAAAAGGATCGGGACGCCACACCCCCCACTCGCACCGAAGCCGTGAGCTCAGTGTACAGCAGCTGCACATATGCTAGGAATCTTGGGCCCAGGTTAAGCCGCCGTAGCAGGGCGAACAAGTAGGTCCAGCTCAGGGAATCGAACGCCCGGTCCATGTCCGCCAAAAAAAGGGCGGCCCGCTCCCCCAGCCTCCTCCATGGCGATACTGCCACATGGGCATGCCGAATATTATGTCGAGTGGCTCGCCGAGGCATAAAGCCCGCCTGATCCGGGTGGACTAGATCAGTGATATTTTTATTTATTTTTAATATTTATAAAGCGCTGCATATACCCGTGGGCGTCTTGGCGCTAAAAACCATTATAAACTCAGGAAATGTGAGGGGGTGAGCCAGTTAATTAAACAGATGTGAGGGGAGAAAAAGAAAAAAACGATTAATGAGAGAACAGCCAGGTTTTCAAAAGTTTACGGAACTGAAGAAGTGTGACACTTTGTCTGATGTTAAGAGGCAGGGTGTTCCAAAGTCTGGGGGCCGCCACCAAAAAGCGTCGGTCACCCCAGGTAACTGTTTTGGTGCGAGGGACGACCAGTTGGCTGAGAGTGGCTGATCGTAGAGCTCTTGTGGGTTTGTAATGTTGTAATTGGTCTTTTAAAAAATGTGGTCCTTGATTGTTGATTGTTTTAAATACAATGCAGAGGGATTTGAAATGAATTCTTTTTTGTACAGTAAGCCAGTGAAGATCTTTTATGTTTTTGGAGATGGATTCAAACTTTGTTTTGCCGAAGAGAAGGCGAGCTGCCGCATTTTGTATTGTTTGGAGTTTTGCAATTACTCTAGTTTGAGCATTAAGGAATAGCCCATTGCAATAGTCCAAGGATGAAAGGACAAGGGCAGAAACCAGTGTCTTAATGGCAGAGTCAGGGAGGAAAGGGCGTATTTTCCGGATCATTTTTAATTTCAAATGTGCTGTCGATACTGTTTTGTTGGCGTGGTTCATGAAATTTAGCCCATCATCAAAGATGACACCGAGGTTCCTAACCTTCGAGGTGGGAGTGGGAAGAGTACCGAAGGTCTCTGGCCACCAACTGGTAGGCCAGGCTGGTAAGAGTGGTCCAAAGATGAGTACCTCGGTTTTTTCCGAGTTTAGCTTTAGGCAGTTGGTAGCCATCCAGTCTCCTATATCTAGGAGTCCTTTCTTAAATTTTTCAGCTACTTGCTCTCCATCCCCTTTAATCGCCAACACTATTTGGGTGTCGTCGGCGTAAGAGGTTAGGCTCATCCCATGTGCTTTGATGGTCTTAGCAAGGTCCGACACATAAATGTTAAAAAGTGTCGGACTCAGGGATGAGCCTTGAGGAACTCCGCAAGGAGCAGAGAGTTGGGCTGATTGAAAGAGTCCCAGAATGACAGCCTGCGTTCTTTTGGCTAGGAAGGACGCAATTAGGTCTTTGGCAGTGTGGCAGATGCCAAATCCCTGGACACGGTCGACCAAGGTGTTGTGGTCGACCGTGTCGAAAGCCGCCGATAAATCTAACAGAACCAGTATGGCAGTGCCACCCTGGTCCCTGATTACCCCGATATCATCAGCGGCTTTAATCAAGGCTGTCTCTGTCCCGTGATGTTTCCTGAACCCAAACTGCGTGTTGTCGAGGAGCTGATGTTTTTCAATAAACTCGGAAATCTGGGTGTTTATGATTTTTTCAATCACCTTCGCCATGAAGGGTAGACTGGCAATTGGGCGATAGTTTTTTAACTCACTTTTGTCCAAGGAGGGTTTTTTTAACAGAGGTTTTAGTAAAGTGTTTTTGAGGGGGTCCGGATAATTGCCTGACAACAATATTAAATTGCAAACCTGCGTGAGTGCCGGTATGATGGCATCCATTACCGGTCTGAGTACAGAGAGAGGGCAGGGGTCCAGGGGTGATCCTGATTTAATAGTAGATAGTGTATTTTTTATTTGGTCCGGGGTGACCGGTTGGAAGCTGGGGAACGTGTTGGCTGGAAAAAAAGTAGTAGATGAGATTGTACTGGGAAGTGATTTGGAAGAGAAAGCCTGGTAGATATCATCTACTTTGGTTAAAAAAAGGAGGCAAGAGAGTCACATAAAAGTTGTGACGGGGGGGGGGGAGTAAGGTCTGGGGAATTACCTGATAGTGCTTTAGTGATTAGAAATAGTTGATATGGGGTTTGAGTCGATTGGCCAAGGCCTTTGCCAAGACCTTGGCCTCCGTATTAAGCAGCGAGATCAGCCTATATGACGCGTGAGCCTCCGGAGGTCTGCCCGGCTTCAAGAAAACCACTACCTCCGCATGTCGCCAATCCGGAGGAAGAGCTCCACTCTCACACGCCTCCTCAATGACCGGACGAAGGTGAAGACCCAGCTGCACGTGAAATCTCTGGAAGAATTCACATGGGAACCCATTTGGGGCGGGCGCCATCCCAGGGTTCAACCCACCCAGTGCTGCGCCCAATTCTTCATCAGTTAGAGGGACATTCAAGCTATTGCGCACCTCGTCCGAGACCCTCCGCGAGGGAAGATCATCTCTAAAGCGCTGGACTACGTCTGCCGCTAGGCATTCCTGGGAGGCATAGAGCCCCTCATAATATACCGCAAAGCTCTCCGCTATCGCCGGGGGGTCAAGTATGGGTGTTCCCCCAGGATCCAAAATACGAGGCAGCGGCTGAGCATGGAGAGTACCCTGACACAGGCGGTGAAGCATCTTACACGATTTGTCCCCCCACTGGTACCCTTGACTGCGCGTGGCCAGCCAAGCCTGCCTAGCCTCCTCCATCAATGCTGCCGTGTATTGCTGCTGGGCCAGTACCAACTGTCTCCTAACAGGCACCCCCTTTTCTGAATCGTTTTTGGCCACTATAGGTGTGGCAGGGTATACTCAGACATGAGACCCTTGCTCACTGCTCCATCAGGTTTATGGCTGAAATGCCAGAAACCGGTCCCCGGAAGCTTGTCTCCTTTCTGGTGAAGAATTGGCTTGGTAGTTTGGTCTGCCCTGTTCCCATGATGCACTGGGCCAGGGACAGACTAATTTGCATATAGCCAGGTTCTGAGCTGGGATGGGGCAGTGAGCTAAATAACGGTGATGGATCAAGCCCTGATCTTTGGACTGGGTAAGAGTGGTCTGCTTAATTCAGACACTCTGTTCATCACCACCCCCTTTTCTGAATCGTTTTTGGCCACTATAGGTGTGGCAGGGTATACTCAGACATGAGACCCTTGCTCACTGCTCCATCAGGATTCAAGCAAGCCGGGCCGACGACGGCTGAAATGCCAGAAACCGGTCCCCGGAAGCTTGTCTCCTTTCTGGTGAAGAATTGGCTTGGTAGTTTGGTCTGCCCTGCTCCCATGATGCACTGGGCCAGGGACAGACTAATTTGCATATAGCCAGGTTCTGAGCTGGGATGGGGCAGTGAGCTAAATAACGGTGATGGATCAAGCCCTGATCTTTGGACTGGGTAAGAGTGGTCTGCTTAATTCAGACACTCTGTTCATCACCAACCCCTTTTCTGAATCGTTTTTGGCCACTATAGATGTGGCAGGGTATACTCAGACATGAGACCCTTGCTCACTGCTCCATCAGGATTCAAGCAAGCCGGGCCGACGACGGCTGAAATGCCAGAAACCGGTCCCCGGAAGTTTGTCTCCTTTCTGGTGAAGAATTGGCTTGGTAGTTTTGTCTGCCCTGTTCCCATGATGCACTGGGCCAGGGACAGACTAATTTGCATATAGCCAGGTTCTGAGCTGGGATGGGGCAGTGAGCTAAATAACGGTGATGGATCAAGCCCTGATCTTTGGACTGCGTAAGAGTGGTCTGCTTAATTCAGACACTCTGTTCATCACCACCCCTTTTTCTGAATCGTTTTTGGCCACTGTAGGTGTGGCAGGGTATACTCAGACATGAGACCCTTGCTCACTGCTCCATCAGGATTCAAGCAAGCCGGGCCGACGACGGCTGAAATGCCAGAAACCGGTCCCCGGAAGCTTGTCTCCTTTCTGGTGAAGAATTGGCTTGGTAGTTTGGCCTGCCCTGTTCCCATGATGCACTCGGCCAGGGACAGACTAATTTGCATATAGCCAGGTTCTGAGCTGGGATGGGGCAGTGAGCTAAATAACGGTGATGGATCAAGCCCTGATCTTTGGACTGGGTAAGAGTGGTCTGCTTAATTCAAACACTCTGTTCATCACCACCCCCTTTTCTCAATCGTTTTTGGCCACTATAGGTGTGGCAGGGTATACTCAGACATGAGACCCTTGCTCACTGCTCCATCAGGATTCAAGCAAGCCGGGCCGACGACGGCTGAAATGCCAGAAACCGGTCCCCGGAAGCTTGTCTCCTTTCTGGTGAAGAATTGGCTTGGTAGTTTGGTCTGCCCTGTTCCCATGATGCACTGGGCCAGGGACAGACTAATTTGCATATAGCCAGGTTCTGAGCTGGGATGGGGCAGTGAGCTAAATAACGGTGATGGATCAAGCCCTGATCTTTGGACTGGGTAAGAGTGGTCTGCTTAATTCAAACACTCTGTTCATCACCACCCCCTTTTCTCAATCGTTTTTGGCCACTATAGGTGTGGCAGGGTATACTCCGACATGAGACCCTTGCTCACTGCTCCATCAGGATTCAAGCAAGCCGGGCCGACGACGGCTGAAATGCCAGAAACCGGTCCCCGGAAGCTTGTCTCCTTTCTGGTGAAGAATTGGCTTGGTAGTTTGGTCTGCCCTGTTCCCATGATGCACTGGGCCAGGGACAGACTAATTTGCATATAGCCAGGTTCTGAGCTGGGATGGGGCAGTGAGCTAAATAACGGTGATGGATCAAGCCCAGATCTTGGACTGGGTAAGAGTGGTCTGCTTAATTCAGACACTCTGTTCATCACCACCCCCTTTTCTGAATCGTGTATTGCTGCTGGGCCAGTACCAACTGTCTCCTAACAGGGACCCCCCCCTCCTCGCGGCTCCTACGTTCCAGCTCCTCTAGGCTGATTCGCGCTGCACTAATGCCCGACGCCGCTCTCTACGGGATGCCACACACCAGGAGATGTCCACCCCCGCAGGGTGGGCTTCATAACCTCCCAAAGGGTAGTCGAGGAATCCACCGAGCCTGTATTGAGGGACAGGTAGCTATCTATTTCTTTGGCCATATTGTCCCTGTAACCCTTTCTGCAGTAGGTGCCACCCAGACATCCGCCCAACGAAATGGCTGTCTGGCCGGGCCGACGCTAAAGGTGAGAGCAACCGGGGAGTGATCGGACAGGGCTCGTGGCAGGATATCAGCCTACATCCCTCTACAGACCAACCCCCGCGGGACAAAGATGTAGTCCAGCCTAGAAAAGGAGTCATGGACAGAAGAGAGATACATGAATCCCCTACGCGAACCATGTTTATAGCGCCAAGCGTAAGTCTAGTCGAGGCCCGTCACCAGGGCATGCAGTTTGGTGGAGGGACTCCCCCCTCTCCCCCATCCTCCCGCCGCCCCACCCCGCCACCGGTCGCTATCCAGTTCCATGACGTTGTTCCAGTCCCTTCCTACTATCGATAGGGCATCAGGTATGGCGCACCAGAGGGACAGGAGTTTCTCCACTAACGGCCACTGTAATGGCGGTGGGGCGTACAAACATCCCAGGGTAATTCTGTCTTCCCCCATCCTACCCTGCACAAAATATACCTGCCCTGCAGGTCCGCCCACAGCCTGTCATGAACATAGGACACCCTCCGATGGATAAGGATAGCAACCCCCCTCGATCCCCTCATGAATCCAGAGTGGTAAACTTGAGCAAACCTAAACCGTTGGAGACATAAGGCATTGGTACCTAACAAATGAGTCTCTTGAAGCAGTAAGACGTCAGCCCCCGCCCTCTTGGCATATTGAAGACCCGCCCGCTTCACCTTGTCCAACACCCCTCGCACATTCCAACTCAAGACACGCAGGGCACCCGGGCCTACCCGCCCTCCCGTCGCAGCAGCAGAAATAGCATAACATGACAATGCAGACCACCAATGCCCTCACGACGCAGCATGTGAAAACAACAGTAGATACACAGAAGCATACATAGCGCAACCAAACTTCCCAACCCCCATCCCCATCCCCAACTCCAACCCCAACCATCCCCCCTACCCCCCACTCCGTACCTCCCAAACATGGAAGCACCTGTCGCGGTCGGATCGCGGCCCAGCCCCCAACAGAGGAGCAAGCACCACACCCTCCAATAGATCCCCCAGTGATTGCCCATGGATCAGGGCTCTCACTCCCTCCCACCCACACCTATGGGGGCAGGCTCCCAGCCCATAGAGCTGAGCACCTGAGCATCAATCAACATCATGCACTCAATTTTACGGGACAGTCCCAAACTTTATGATTCGTCCAATTGCTGTGTCAACACTGGGTCCTCCCAGCAAGGCACCGAGCCAGGACGCGACCTGCGCCCATACATCGACCGCCTGCGATGACTCTGCTGACTCCGGAGCCCCTCACGGGCCTTCCCGCTCAAAGAGATGTCCGATTCTCCCCCCCCGAGCCTCGTTGACTCGGATTTTCACTGTTTCGTCCGTCCAGTGAAACACCTCCTCCGGCGTATCGAAGAACAGAGTACGGGATTTGTAGATGACACGGAGCAGCGCCGGGTAAAGCAATGCATACTGTAGCTTGAGGCCGCGAAGGCGAGCCTTGGCAGCCAAAAAGGATTGATGCTGCTGCTGCACCATTCGTGTGTAGTTCGGAAAAATGAGGATGGTGGCATTGTTGCACTGGAGAGAGTCCCTCACCCGCGCCTGCCGCAGGATAACGTCTCGATCAGCGTAATTCAGAAACTTAGCAATTATCGGTCGCGGGCGAGCACCAACTGGGGGTTTCGGCATGAGCGCTCGATGGGCCCTCTCCACGACAAAGCAGTGCGACAGCAAGTCCGGGGGCAGCCAGCCCTCCAACCATTGGGCCAGGAATCGTTCCACATTGTCCCCCTCACAGCCTTCCGGAAACCCCACAAAGCGGAAGTTATTCCATCGGGCACACCCTTCCGCGTCCTCCACCCTCATTGCCAGGCCCTTTTGTACCTTCTCCATGGCTGTCACTTTCTTCTTCAAGGCGGACACGTCGTCTTCCACTTCGAAATTTCGGGTCTCCGCGCCAGTGACCCTCTCCACCGCGTTCCGCAGATCCTGACGGAGCAGGGTGACATCCGCCCCAACAGCTCCTATCTTGGCATCCAGCATGTCTCGGGACTGCGTTATAGCTGCCAGCAAGGCCGCGTTGTCAGGTGCGGCCACTTGCGAACTCCCTCCTCCCCCATCAGCCCCTTGGCCAGCCTCTGTAAACTTGTCCATGGTCCCCTGTTTAGTGTGTCCACCTCCAGCATGGCCCCGCGTCATTGTACTAGTATGGGTCGCACCGGGCTGTGTGTACTCCTCTCAGACACCTGCCGTCGCGGGTGTAAGCAGGAATGGCGCTCCCAGCAGGAAAATCCAACCACAGAGGGCAGCTGGAGACTCAGCCCCAATGTCCGCGGACAGTAGATTCCACGCTGCTCCACAGGGTGCAGTGCGCCAGGGGCCGCGTATCAGGGGATTCGGTCCCCCCGATGGGCCCACACGACCAGCCCAGACAGCAGCTCCGACACACCACCGGCACACACCCACCACACGGGCGCCAAGGATCGGCCAACTACCCACCGGGGCCCGATCTGGCCCTCGAGCGCAGCTATCACAGAGAAGAGCCACTGGCCAGGAGACCCAATGTAGGAGGGAATAGGAGGATGAGGGGGGCCTTTTCCCTATGCCCCGCCGCTCCCTGTCATCTCCTTCACTCACCGCATCTCCGGGGACCCTCCGGCCTCTCCAGACCACCACTGCTGTCCCCCACAAGGATTGCCACGCTGCACTGTCCCGGCCTCCTCCTCACGCCAGATCCAATGACGGATGCACCAGTGGTGCGAAATGGCGGTCACTCCCCAATGTTCTTCGTAAGTAGGCTGCCCCCGCCGTCTATGGGCGCCGTCCCGCCCGTGCCAGCTCTCCTGTCGTCAGGATATCAGGCCGCTACTCGGGCGCTATGCGCGCCCAGCCCCAGGCACCCGGGAAGTCCACTCCCGGTCCGGGTCCGCTGCACCGCCCACCGGGGGTCCGCCAATGTCTCGCCCGGGGCCGGCGGCGCGAAACTTGAGGTCCCGGCTTTTAGGCCCCACCGGGTGACGCAGGCCGACACCACTCGCCGGGGCGTCCCTGCCGCCCCCGGCCCAGCCACGCACCACTGCCGCCACCAAAGTATACCCCCAGGTCCGGGGCACCACTGGAGTCGTTTGCGGCCACTTCCGATGCCCAGGGCCAGGATAATAAATCGGGATCAAGGACGGCTGGTCGGAGCTAGCGCTCTACACGACTGCCATCGCCGTCAGTCAAGCCACGCCCCCCTAGTTTTATATTTGTTACGCACTATGTTATTCATTAGTGCTGCACGATGTGCATTTTGTACTGCAAATGTTTTGCAACAAGAGTTTAAGTGTCTGTAATCCAATACTAGACGATATGAATTGTCTGGTTTGGAGACATGAAACAAAGGATTATTCATTGGTGAGGTGCATGTTTCAATCACCCCTTGGTATTCAAGTTGATTTAAAATCTCCCTGACTTGTTTTTTAGATTCTTGCTTAACTGGATACTGCCTTTGTGCAGTGGGGTGATTTTTTTTAACTGGATTTTATGGTGAGGAGAGTCCTCATCCCATCCTAAATGGTTTTTATATAATGCTGGGGCCTGAGCTACTGCCCATTTTCTGGCATATGTGTATTTTTTATGAATTGGAATGTGATTTGAGAAGGCTGGCATAATTATCTCTTCACCATATGGGCACTCCCTGACAAATTCAGGTGGCCAGCTAGAAGAATTTCATAGCCTTTAGAAAGGTTCTCCCAAAATAGTGCTCTTATTTTTCTAGTTATGTCCCCCTCCATCCGAAGTGTTACTTCATATAACTTGTGGAGTACACTAACCCTGGTGTCTGCAGTTTCAACTTGAATGCATGCATTCATGTCCACTGTCTCCAGATGATCCTTCAGGATCCTGCGAACTATGGTGACTTCTGCTGCGCTGTCTAGCATTGTCTGAGCCCACTCCCCGTTCTTGAGTTGTGTCCTCAAGATCCTCGGCATGTCTGATTTTTATGCTTGCTACCTTCTTTTTGGAAAATTTAGTTTTTTTACTTTGGTGAACGGGTTCTTTGTCTTTGGACTTGACGCGTTCTTCCTTGTGTTCTGACCGTCCTCTTCTTTCCGATTTCTGCGAGGAAGTCTGAAAAGATCGAGAGGGACATGTATCATTATCTTGATATCGTTGAGGTTTTTTCAAAGTATCCCTATTTCTAAAGTTATACCTTTTTCAGAGGGCTCCCTTTGGGGAGACCTACCTCCCCGTTGGGGAGATCTTCCTCTGGACTGAGAACGTTTCTCTCTAGGAAGAGTCTGTTTATTATTTCCCTATTTCTTTTTAGGAGTAGTGAGATTATTTTTAATAAAAACTTTTTCAGGATTTTCTGTTAGTTGGGGTTTTAAGGGTTTCCCACCCAAACTATCTCTACCTAGTTCTTCATAAGATTTTTCAATAATTCTAGCAAGCTCATATGGTTGTTCTGCTATATCTGTTTCTTTTAACTTTGGCGTATTGCCACGTATGCTGCTTCACCTTTAATGTTAGCTAATAATATCGCTGAGACCTGTTTGAAATCTTTCAGTAATTTCATACCTAGATTTAAGGCCGGTTCTGGACCGTATTCATTATGAATCTGTCTTAGAACGTCTGGTATTACCACCATGGACGGTACACCATGTGTTTTGTGTATATTGAAGCAAAGACTGTACCCCAAGTGTCACAGTCCTCCACATTCCCCATTGGTAAGCAGATTGTCAGAATTCTGTGTTTTTCATGAGGCGTACTATCAGGAAATACTGCCTCTATTTGGGTAAATTTTTGAGCTAACCAGAATGGGATTTGTTCCCGTTTTGCGGGTAATTTACCAATGACTGATTGTATAGTCTGAGGTGTAATTTTGTTTGTTTTTCCCTGGTGAGGGGTGTGCTGTGGAATTTTTATAGAAGGTTGGACTGTTGAAGTCCGCAAGACAATTGAACCAATTGTCTACATGCTTTAGTTAATTGTTTTAGCTGAGCTAACAGTTCTCTACCTGTCATATTTTCAATGTCAGGATGTGGTGTATAGCTAGCTAGTACCGGCTATGTAGCTCCCGGTCTACCTAGTGGACCGAGCCTCGTAATATGATTTTGATGTTGTAGGGCGCCATTAAACCAGAGCTGATGCTCTTGGTAAGTTAGTGGAATTTCAACGTCCTCGAAAGGAACGTATTCCGCTGGAGGTTCCTCTGCTTTGTAGTAGTGGAACTCCTGTGTTACTGGATTTGCTTGTGGAAAAGTAATCCATGAATAGAATACCTCTGTCTGCCTCTATCACAAATATAACTTTACCACCTCTCGATGGTACCCCATTTTCTATACGTTTTATAGTTATGGTTTTTCTTATATTTGCCGGGATGATTATAGCATCATCGTCTTCTTCATTAAACCCTGTGACGTCTAAACCCGGTTGGTTTGCATCTACTGCAGCTCCACCGGTTGCCTTGTAGTTGCCGTTATTCGACATTGTTTAATGAAAGTTTGCAGAACAAGTGTCAAGGAAACAAAGATTAGGTGCAAAATATTTTGGAACACTGTATCCTTCAACGTTGAATAAACCAGAAACTAATACATAGGATTTTTGTCCTACTCAGTTTTGGCTTATATTAACCTTTTACCCACTTCAGACGTCTATTGGAGTATTTTACGGGAAAAAGGGGTCTGTGTGAAAAGCACGACTGAGTTATTCTAGTATCTAGCGTTAAATTATCGCTTTACCAAACGTTGGGCGCCATGTAGTGTAGTTCCTATATTCCCAATAGGCTCTGCGCATTGGAATAATATATACTGTAGTTTAGATGTAGGACTGAGGTCGACTAGGTCAACCTCTGCGCAGCCTGAGATCTACCCACAAAGACCTACTTGAGGTCCCTCGTTTCAAAAGGAAACGTCAGGGAGGTAGCAGTTTTCAATTTTTGGCTGCTTCATTGTGGAACTCACTCCCCCTGACCCTGCGACACAGTAGGGACCTCCTTACCTTTAGGAAAGCATTCAAAACTATTCTTTTTTCACAGGCTTACTGTAAATAGTGATTTGTGTCTTTTATTTACTGTTATGTTTGATTCTCTCCAGCGCCAAGAAGCCTCCGGGCGTATGTGCGCTTAACAAATAATAAATAACATAACATAACATAACATAGGTCTCTATCGAATATATTAAACTTAATAGTGAGTGCCAGCTAGCTCAGAGGTCATTGGAAACTTTCTCAAATAAACAAGAAGGGATTCGTTTCTGACAACCGCATAAACATGACAACGTTGTTTCCAATAATTAAGAAAGCAATCTCTAGAGTCGCGGAAACAATAGATGGCTATTTTACTCAGTCAATCGTACATGCTTCGTTTCACCAGAGGTGCTGATAAAATAGAGAGATGGCGTTTTCAATAAAAAGGTATTTATTGAACAGTCTTCTTTCTCAAGCATAAGAAACATACTGCTACAATTGTAATACTGGTTATGAAGTACAAGGCATATAATACGAACAGTATTATAAAGTAGTACTGTAAAAGCATGATATGGTTTCTAAGCCATAAGTTGCCTAAAATGTATAAAATACATACAGTGGTAAAATGATGACTAAAAGTACTCAACTGGTGCTTCTAAAATACTCCTACCGTGGTGTACCTAACCTAAGTCTAGTACAAGGGAAGAAGTAAGTGAATAGTAACTTAAGTTTAGTAGTTCTCTGCCAGGAATCTATTCCAAGAATTCTCTAAGGGCCTAATCAGCCTCGTACCTTGGTTTTAGAATGAAGGAGGTCTTGTATCTCTCTCTCAGGACTCGATTTCCCAGCAACCCGCAAGGGTAGCCTGGAAACACTGTAGCTGGATTTCTCGGCAGGAGAAAAGACAGCCTCTCTCAGTGCATCAGCTGGAGGGTCAGCTTCCTTCGGCACGTGCGGCTGCAGGGCGTCGGACAAGTAGTTAGTCGATCTGCTCCGAACCACTGTGTGTTTGTCTGTGCAAATGTAGGCATATTTATACCTTGAAGGTGCCGAGTCACCCAAAGACTAAATTCTTTGAAAACTCCAGGATTTCTTGGATAACTCAATATGCAAGCAGGGGGAAGTCCAAAGCTGCTGAGGGCGGGTTTCTCCAAGAAATCGTTGTTGATTCTCGGACCTTAGTGGAAGTAGCCCTGCCGTATTTGGGCTGCAAGGTTTTAGGCCAAATATGGTAATTAATTCTATGCATATATAAGGATAGGATAATGTATACCTATATAATGGCATGAATCGGGAAAGTTTACACTAGGGTCCTAGATTCGTTTACAACAAGGGGTGCAAGTACCAACTCACACAGGCTGCAATAGCAGGCCTGTAGTCACAGTTTAAGTGGACTCCCATGGGTGGCACAAAACTTGCTGCAGCCAATGGGTACCATAGTACCATATACTAGGGACTTACAATGGTATACCAGTAGCCAATTGCAAATGCACACAAGCACTTACCACGATCAATTTAGGGAGGAAGCACAGTGACTGGGGTCCTGATTAGCAGGATCCCAGTCAGATTAGTCAAAAACATACTGACATCGGGGGCTTGGCCAAGGAGCCGAGCAAGATGGCGGCGTTCTAGCGGAGCTCCTTCTACCGACTTCGTAAACCCACTTAAAATCATTCTGCCCATCCGACCCTGCTGATGGTCCATGCTGGTGAGAGGCTAACTACCCCTGGTGACTAACTTGGGGCTTTGTGTGATCCGGGAGGCACTGTTGCTGAGCCGCCATCTGCATCAAGGTTGCCACGGCCAGGGGGAGCAGCTGACGCACCACCCTGGCTGAGGGCGGGTGCCGCCTACTCAGCTTCTGCTCCTGTCTCAGGGGCCTCCAAACTAATCAACGCCCTGTGGCGTGGCGGGGCCACGAGGGAGAGCGGCTGACGTAGAGATCGGGCCACCCTGAAACTAATGACCGGGGAACCCACTAGAAACATCGGCGGGCGGCCTGGTGACTGAAGCGGAGGGCTTGGACTGCGCCCCCGCTGTGTTCCAGGCAGTGCCGTGCACTCTGCCAGGGGACTTTAATCACGCTCTGGGCCACTATTGACAGAGAACTGCCCTCCCTCCCCCTTCCCCCACTCCCCGAGCAGCAGGAACAACAGCGCCTGGCGCAGTGAGCTCAGGGGGGAGATCAGCATTGTTGTGGGCTTAGAATTGTGCCCTATGGCCTGCGCATTCCTCTTGGAGCCTGATACCTGTGCACCACAAGCTGTGGTGTGACCAAAGCCGGTGAAATCCCAGGGGACTGTAGGAACCCTGGCGTGAGAGAGGCGCCCAAGCATCCAGAGAGAGGGTGAGTGGCCGATTTTTGCGAATAGCACCGTTTGCGCTCTCAAAAATGGTTGATGCATGTGCCTGTAGGAGCCTTGCAGATCACTCCGCGAGAGCAGCCACCCTGGCAACACAGCGACGGGTATATGACCTAGGCACCAAGGCCAATAAGATGATCACCTGGCTAGAGAGGAGGGATAGAGAACGTACCTGGGTGGCAGAGATTTGTGACTCGCAGGGGACAAAGCAGGTAACGGGGGAGGGGATAGCGGAAACATTTGCTGAATACTACGAGGAAGTTTATTCCTCAAACCCTGTCAGAACGGAGACTGAATGCTGAGAACTACTGGAGGATGTTCGGCTACCTACACTGTCCAGTGAGGATAGGGAAAACATGGACAAACATTAAACAACAGAGGAAATTTAAGGGGCACTCCAAGACTTGCAGTCCAGGAAGGCCCCAGGGCCAAATGGCCCACCAGCGGAACTATTCAAAAACATGATGAGCGTTTTGGCGCCGTATGTCTTATCCATGTTTGAAGAGGCCAGTTGACCCACGCACTGCCACCATTGTGGTTATACCTAAGGAGAGTAAGCCACCAAGTCGCTGTGGCTCCTACAGGCCCTTATCTTTACTGAATAGAGAAGTCAAGGTCCTCGCTAAGGTCTTGGTGAATCGCCTTACTGGAGTCATTACATCACTGGTATACCCAGATCAGTCCGGTTTAATGCCGCACCTGAGCACCAGATTAAACCTACGCCGTCTGTATGACATGAGGCACCTGTCTGCGTCCCAACCAACCGAAGATGCAATGCTTTTGTCCTTCGACGCTCACATGGCATGTGACAGCATCGAGTGGCACTACTTATTTGCTGTCCTAGACCTATTCGGGGTTGGCCTTGATTTTAATCCTGAATCAGGCTACTCTACAGCTGCCCGTCGGCTAGAGTACTTGTGAATGGTTCTGTCTCCCGCTCCTTCACCTTACACAGGGGGACAAGGCAGGGATGCCTACTGTCCCCAGTGCTGTTCACACTGGCTCTGGAGCCTGGTGCTGGCGGGCCTGGTGACTTCTGGCATTAACAAAGGTGGGCAATAGGAGGAGAAAATCTCCCTGCATGCCAACGACGTCCTCCTGTATGCAACCAAGAGCCTCTTTACAATCAGCAGACTCCTACAAATATTTAATTTGTTCGGGGGATATTCCAGTTATCGAATCAATTGGGATAAGTCTCTTCTATTTATGCTCTTGGACAGCCCACCACCCGTTCCCCCCGAGGGAATCCAGCTTCAAGTACATGACCACTTTAAATACCTGTTGTGAAAATAAGAGGGAACGCAATTGTGGTCGGTCAGGGACCTTGGGTAATCAACTATTTCAAAGAACAATGGTCCCTAGACATAGAGAAAATATGTAGAACAAATCAATATAGACCCAATCAGTACTATATTTTAGCCGCTATCCAGCCGGATAGGGGGATTTTAATATACAATACATTAAATAAGGAAAAGAGTGAGTTGCAAAGCAAATATTTACAGTGGGACACAAGCCTGCGTCCAAACTCACGTTACATACAACGAAAAAAACAAAACGAAAAGGCTCAGTGCGGTTGTCTGTATAGAGCAATTACGGTACTACAAACATTTTACAGTATAGCCACCAGTACACATATTTCGATTTAAATAAAGTGTATAGGGTGGACAACAACGGCGTTTCGATCCTTACAGAAAATACAGGATCATCATCAGGACATTATCAATGTTATGCCTTTGAACAATTGCCTGTGATGACTAAAGAGTGCATGGGAAAAATAGAAAAATGGGAGAAAACAAAAGTACATACAATTAATTTACTTGGGCAGTAGTCAGTGATTACATAGTTCTGGTGATCATAGGGGCAAACCATGTGACAAACATGGAGGATTGTAGACAGATAATGGTGAGCACACATACAGGGCCGAACCCTGTTACAACCGTGAAGGATTATAGACAGATAATGGAGAGCGCCAGCACATTAGATCTTGGGTCCAGAAAGGAAAGTATACAGCGGAGGTGAAATATGGTTTGCAAAGATAGAATCATGGATGGGCATCTGAAGATGCACAAGGTGAAGTTTAGCTAAGAATAGATAAATAAAGTGTTTGTCACACAGAATCATGTGATTGTGGATAAAGTTATATAGTTTTATAGATCAGACGCAGATGCCTGCGTAAAGGGCAAAAAGTGTGCATGGCTAATTACGAAGACGAGAAGAATGTTCAGGCGCCCGTGCCGGATATGTGATGGTGGAGAAATGTGAAACCCCCGGGGTAGCGAGGTCGCGTTCAACCTGTTTGAAGGGAATGCAAGTAGGTATGGGGAGGTAAGGGCATTTGCGTAGGGAGCTCGCGGTCAGTGGGGTGCCAAATAACGAGAGCTTACCTATTAAGGGAGCTGTGTCTCCCATGAGGTAAAGGCGCTTTCCAAGCTTAGTAAATTAGGGGTCATTGATGGTCGCAATGGTGGTCTCGAGATCAGCAGTATCTGATGTGAAATTAAAAACGGCAAATAAGGAGAAGGTGGAGCCAAGTGCTTGAAAATTAAAGTGAATTGTTATGTTGCTTACCGGATTGGATGGTTTTGTTATATATATAAGGGCGATCCCCTCGGGCGGTCTCAGCGGTCACGGAGCTGATGCGGGCCAATCTAAATGAGAAAGGCAGGGAATGTTTTATATTCTAACAAGTGATCGAGGGATACATAGCAGTTATGCCGCACTGACCGGGAGTCCAAGGCACATGCAGCGATGTCTTCAAGTCGGTCCACAGCAGGCTCGCAACACCCATTGGGCTCACGGGGATTCAGCCCCCATCTTCTCCCCCCCAATCCCCCCCCCCCATCATGTGTGTCAGCCCGGGCTGAAACAGCTTCGCGGGCTGGCGACCATCTAATTGCAGCCGCACCCGAGTACTTAACAGGTCTTTAAAAGACCCTTTACTTGTAAATGAGGCTTTTGTTGTGTTTTCACTGCTTCTTACAGCCACTCTGCTATGGTTGGAAGTATTAGCCCCCACCCCCCCCCCGAAATATATTTCAGCCCGAAATTTGGCTCTAGTTGCCCGCCGGGTACACAGAAAGGAATACGAGTTGTCACCTGTACAGCAAGTTAAATAATGAATGGGTATAGGAGGATCATGATCATGATCATGTGACTGGCTTGATTATGATCATGTGATTAGCTAGTCGGATTAAGTGCTAATGTGACCACAGCGGCCATCTTAAAGGGGAGCTGGTCCATGATAGCGAGGTGGTTGAATTGGCGCAGGTCTGTTCTCATCGCGCCAGGGATAGCAGGGTATCATAGTGGCAAATGGAGGTGCAAGACAATATTTATCAGGCCATGAAAAAGTGGGAATCACGTTTTTTTTTTTTGTGTGGTAACCGGGGAAATTATGGCGGCGGCCATCTTGTAGTGGTAACTATAGGACAGAACTGAGAAGGAAGTGGAGTAGTGGTATAGCAAGACAGATTGGCAGGCAATTTTTACAACAATGTAACGGTAGTGAAAAAAGTGCTATGGAAAAATAAGGCATAATAAAGTGGAAGACACATTTCAGATGTTATGTTATGTTATAACGTATTTATAGAGCACGCAGCTACTCGAAAAGAGTGTCCCGGCGCTAGCAGAGCACAACGTTAGATGGAAACAAGTGAAGACAGCACCTAAAGAGAGGGAAAAGTATTGCTGGAATAGCCACGTTTTGAGTTGTTTCCTAAAAAGCCAGATATCAGATAGTTCCCTCATTGTGGCAGGAAATTTATTCCATAGGTGAGCAACTTGAACTTGAAAGGAATAAACCACCTTTACAAGAGCGTGCAAATTTGGGCCCACTCATCATATATAGATGGGATGATCTTAGGACTCTGCCAGGCGAGTAGAAGCTCACTCTTCTCCTGATGTAATGAGCACCGGAGCCATGCATAGCTTTAAAATCCACTGTCAGGGCCTTAAACTGAATTCTACGGCGGATAGGGAGCCAATGCAGGTTCCTAAGGTGGGAGGAAATGTGGGCACAAGGGCCCAGCATATGGATGGCTCTAGCTGCAGCATTCTGCACCACCTGGAGTTTACTTAATAGATATTCCGGGAGACCCAGATAAAGGATGTTGGCCTAGTCCAGCCGTGATGTAATAAGAGCCTGGACTACCGTCCTTCTGTGGGCGAGTGACAGAAGAGGTAGACATTTACAAAGTGTTTTCAAAGTTCCATAGCAGATTCCTGCCACTGATTGAACTTGCTTCTTCATGTCCAAGGAATCATCCATTTGTACCCCAAGATTTCGGCTACCCCCACAGATGACTGTGGGGGGCACATATCAGACGGCCACCACTGCCTCTATTCATCTGGATCAGAGGCCCCATAGAGAATCACTTCTGACTTTGCCGAGTTACATTGAAGCTGGTTAAGACTAAACCAGGAAAGACTTTTCTCAGGCAGTCAGTTATTGTTCACCTGTAAAAAAGGAGAAGTTTTTGACAGTGAGAAAATCAATGAGTGTTGTCGGCGTAAGATATAATTGTGGCTCCCGCCTCTTCAGCCAGAGGGGCGAGGGGGGTCATATATAAGTTAAACAATCGAGGACTCCTTGTGGTACCCCAACCTTCATAGGAGGCATACAGGAGGAAAAAGGCAGGTTCCTGCCTTCTGTTCCCCAGAACGGAGGAGAACCATTTCAACACCTTGCCACCCCACTCCGCAGTCAGTCAGTCTCTGAAGGAGTATATCATGGGGCACGGTGTCAAACGCGACTGACAGATCAAACAATATTAAAACCGCTCTTCCGCCTGAGTCAAGAGTCCCTTTGATGGAATCAGAAATTTCGAGGAGAACCATTTCCGTGCTAAAATTAGCATGGAAATCCGATTGGCTCATGTCAAGGAGATTATTCGATTCGATGTATTCAGTAGTGACTTGGTTCACATATTTTTCAATTGTTTTGACGAAAAAAGGCAGAAGTGAGATAGGTCTGTAGTTACAGGCTGATAATGGATCCGCTAAAGGTTTCTTCAGCAGCGGTAAGATTTTAGCCTGCTTAAAGACCGATTCAGCACTCTGTTGCCCTCAATGTTAATAACGTCTGCCACTTTCGCCAAAGTTTTAGCAGGACAGGGGTGTGAGAAGTTGACCTGATATGTGATGTCCACTAGTCTAGTGGGAACCCTGTATTAGTCCAAACAACGCTTATGGTGATTGGTTGTAAGTGAACCTTATAGACCAGCTATCCTAGTGGTAGCATGGACAAAGCAGTCTCAGGCTAAAACTCAAGAGGGCATGTGAAGACAGCTGTTTTACCAATACAATCCCTTGAATACCAAATGAAAGGACACCACACAAGGTATATATCAAAATTAGTATTTACTCTAAACATATACCCTCTCAAATCTTTATGAGGTCAGGGATCTAAGCACAATACAAGATTCTTAAATAGCATATGTTAAGTTGCACAAAATACAGTTCAGTTATGGCCTAGGGGCCACGCAAACCATATACTAAGAAAGTGGCATAAGTACCACGACAGAAATACAGACAAGGCCTAAGGCCTAGAGAATCGCTGGGGCTATTCTATACTACCAGTAGTTAGGAAGTAGGAGGCCCACGTGAGGCGTGTGCAGTGTCTAAACACACACACAGGTTCTCATAGACTTTCAATGGGAACGTAAAAAGTACTAAGTGTTAGGTTTAGGACACTTCCGGTTCAGCTAGGTTCAGCTAGGAGAAAACCCTTCAATACTAGGACACTAGGATAGTCAATACCCAAGGGAGCACCCAGGGAAGCCGGGTGCATATGTGCCAAATCGTGTCGGGTTTCCTCGCTGTTTCCAATGGAGAGCTGCAAAGAAGTGCTGCAGGCGACTAGGAGAGAAGTGTCCAGATGGATCCAAGGGTGGATCGGAGCTGTGAAGAACCTGAAAGCAGAGGGGACAGAGTCTGGGTCACTAGCCAGTGACCAGGATGGAACCAGGACAGAACCAGATGATGTTGAGTGCTTCAGGTGAAGATGTTGAAGATTGTCTCTGCAGCCATGAGGTCCAGGAGGTGTTGACGATGACCAGGAGCTGGATTCAAGCTGTCCTACGAAGGATCTGGATGTCTGCGGCGTCAGTATCCCAATTGGACCCAACAAGCCTTGACAAACGCAGCCCACGCAGGAAGAGAAGATTCGCTTCAAGTCAGACCAGCAAGGTCTGGGCTGCCTCTCTTTTTCAGGGAAGCTGGAGCAAGACTGGAGCAACTAGGCAAGCAAAGAAAATTCAAGTTGGCATCGTCAGAGGGCTCACAAGCCAACGGGCTAGCAACCGGGATGACACGTTGAGCAGGAAAATGCAAAAGGGCCCCACGCAGAACTCGTGGAGTGTGGAGGGCTGATCTTCGGTGCAGATGATGCTCGGGTCTGGGGTATCTCAGTCCCCAATGCACAACTTGGAGGAGGCCTCAGGAGCTGCGCTGTTAGCAAGTAGCCAGATGGCCAGGATGTCCGGTCCCGTGTCACTCGCGTCCACCACGGGTCTCAGCTTTGCTGTGGATGTGGGTCGAGGTCGGAGAAGTCTGGGAGTCCAGTTCCTGTGAAGCAGAGTTGTCGGGATCCTTCAGGAGTGGAGGCAAAGCAAACCGGAAGCTTACTTGGTGGTGCCGGTTTGCATAGGGTGGTCACTCCTTGACCACAAGGGAGATTCTTCAGTCTTCTATCGTGTAGAACGTCGAAGGTCCAGGAGTACAGCAACAAAGTTTCTTCCAGGGGTAATCTAAAGTCTCTAGACTCAGCTCCTACCTATATACTGATTTAGGGGGCTGGATTACCTACTAGGTCCCTCCTATGGGTGGGACCAGGGAAGGGAGTGGTTACACCCCTTTACCTTTGTCCAGTTTCGCGCCAGAGCTGGGGCTGGAGTGCCCCAGCAACTGGTTTGAACCGGGTTATTCATGGGACACCTTGTGTGCCCCAGGCAGTGTCTCGTTTCATTCAACCCACCCTGCCCCAATACACTAAGGCCTGTCTTGGCAGGTGCTCGCAACTCTCAGGGCAGGAAATCTATTGTCCAGGCCTCCCTCGCTGGAAGGGCTCCCAGCTGCAGGAGGTCAGACTCGTGTCTGTGGCAGCAGCATCCATTTTGTGATGCTGAGGCTTCGTTTAACTTTAACTGGGCAAAGCTAAGAGTACATGTCTTCTCCATCTAGAAGGGTGGAATGCTACCCCCGTTGCCAGAACTGGCAAAGGGTAGTATTCCAAAGCGAATGACACCTTACACGACATGTTTCGATAAAGCCAAACCAAAGTTAGCAATAACCGTGAGGATTATAATGCACTTAAAAGTATATGGTATGGCGTTATCATAGAACAGCTATAAGGACAAGGTTCTGCAAGCTGCAGATAGGCTCAGCTCATGCTAGAGCACCACCTCACACAATACCAACCACTCTGCCTTCAGGATTGTCAAGGCCTGCCATAGGAGTGACTTATATGTATATATGCGTCTATATGTAAAGGCAGGTATAGGGATACTATACCTAAGCAAGGGGTGATTACACGACCTTGCCCCAGCTGAGTGATGAGCCAGTTGTGTCAATGTGGAAGGCCAGCCAGGGGTGGCATAATACATGCTGCAGCCCCTGGTAGGCCTTGGGTGCACCTATGCCCTGGGTACCTAAAGTACACTGTACCGGGACTCATAGGGTGACCCAATATCCAATCAGGCATGTACCTAAAGTACATGGTATCAATTTAGAGAGAGAACAGCTGGGCTGTGGGTCTGATTAGCAGGCCCACAGCCACACTAGAGTTAAAAAATCAGAGTATCAGAGCAAAAAATGGGGGTGACCATAGGAAGCGGACCCTACTCTCCTACAAGGGGTCTGATGGGGAGCCCGTTTTTAAACTTTTCATAAATCGAGAGGGATTGTTCCAAGGTGATCGGAGGGAACTGAAGAAAGGAGGTGTTACATAATGGATTGGCACCCAAGAATTGAGGATTAGTCAATATACTGGAGGGAAGGTTTAAAAGAGTTTGCATATCAGCTATTTTTTTATAAAAATACGAAGCTAACTGGTGTGTCCAGCCTTCAGATGCTTCACCTTTGGAAGTGATTGCTGTGGGCGATGTTTTACAATTTTAAAGATTTCTTTAGCCTTATTGGCCGATTCCTCAATCTGTGCAGCAAAGAACAATTTTTTTTTCCAGGATTTTATGATGGTACAATTTTAGTTCTTTTTTATATAATATTTTGCTATCGTAACTGAAATTTCTCCTCCACGCCCTTTACAGCCATTTACAGGCGCTTTTACATTTGCGCAAATTTCCGTTGAACCAGGGGGCAGATCGGTTTGCCGTCCTTTGAGGACGTAGGGACTCCGGCGCCAGGAGCTCTGCGCCTTGCTTTATCCAATTTATCCAAATTAACTGCGTCCACCTCTAACTCATTACTTCTGGAGAGGGGTTGCGCTGACAACACAGTGTTCAGTGTTTCGGGGAGTATTTTGTGTAAGGGTCTTGATTTGAAAGGGGGTGATTTTTAAAATTATGTCCTACCTTCCTGATTTTGGCAATTTTCAAAACTATTCAAAAATGATCAGTTCCGACAAGAGGAACTGGCTCTTTGGTATGGACAGGAATGTTTGAAAAGACTTGGTCCAATATGTGACCCTTCTCATGTGTAGGACTAGTTATGAGGGGTAACATATTCAAAGACGCTAAAGCCTCGTAAAGTGTCGAGCCGGGCTCTCAGGCATGTCCATGTGGACATTAAAATCTCCTAAGGCTAGGAAATTATTAAATCTGAGGGCAAGTGGTGCCAACACATCAATCAGTCCCCTTAAAAAAGGTCCTGGATATCCCGAGGTCTATAGATAAGGGCGCCTGCCAATGATTGGTGGGCTGTGTACAAACAAATTGCCAACTTCACCTTACTTGACACCTCCCAATTGAGGAAAACAAACCAGTATTACTATATGGTCTGTTTGGTATATTTACTTAATACCTTTTTGCTTTTTATTTCATTATATTCAAAAAAGTTTAGGTACAAAAAAGACACTTAAATACATTCAACAATTCCAACATAAATTTTCAAAGCAAATTACATTCCACATTGCATATATAAACACCACATGAATTACATTACATATATAGACACCATATTCATTTGGATCAACAATTAGACTCACATAAATGATATCTAACTAAATAAAGGACAAAGTGAACATTTAGATACTATTATTCAACAAGTAGCAATTTAGTGCATGTTAAATTTGTCAAAGTCATTAAATGTACTGCAAATTAATGCATTCCTGATTCAAAAGCGGACGTGTTTCGAACCCACTCCTGTCACTTTATGGGTTCTCATCAGGGCTCTGTCTCTTTTATTTATCAACAGGATATATGTAAAAAGAAAAAATGAGATTCTATTTTAGTATTTGGATAGAATTCTTTTCAAACACCTATCTACCATTCGCGGAATGACGAAACCAGTACCTGAATCGTTGCTGGTCGTATGCTCTAGTATTCACTTTCTAGATCGTGCGTTTCTTTATCTATAATGTAAAGTATCATTATCAGGATTTTTATTTTCTTTGAGAGCTCGGGAGTTCGTATGCAAAAGCATTGCTACACAGACTACCTTTTACGATCTTTGTCTTCGTGTTTGCACCCTTATCGATTTTTTCGTAATATTTACGATTACTATGAAGAAATGGAAACATTTAATTTAATATAAGTTTTTCCATTAATTTGGTTTGTCTGCTAGTTCCATACCTCTTTTTGCTTCAGCGCCTTCATGCGCGGGGTGCTGCACGTCTTGGATTTATTTCATACAATGGAAGGAGTGGTCCTAGTGTTCCTACAAATTATTCAAAGACAAACGGGGGAAAGTTCTATCACCCGTGTGAACTCATTTTATATAAGTGTTTCCTCGTTGCTTCTAAATCGGTTAGGCATACCTGCTTTCTTTAGATGCGCGGTCCCGCGCTGTATTTAAAAAACATCTGGTTTAACTTGGCAATTACAGTGTTCCCCTCCATCGCTGGTCTCCTGTGATTACACGGAAACACAAATTAAGTGTCTGATGCATGTAACTTAGTATCTATTCGCATAAGTGTATCGCGCATCTTACCTCTTTGTTGTGTATGCAGAGTATAAATCTGCTGTGTCCATTGATCTCGCGGCCATCTTGTAACGTGTTATTTATATGCATGCCTACAATGGATGGGGACCATCTTGGAACGGACTAGTTTCCAAGTTTGATGGGGGCCATCTTGGAACAGACTAATTTCCAAGTTTGCTAGTGTGTTATAGTACCCACTTTTTATTATTCAGTATTCCAGTAATACCCCATACTTTTCAATGTACATATGGCAGTCTACAGAAGTTGATTTATCAGATTAGTTCGGGGGTCAGTCATTCATTATAATCGCGAAACCTCAGACAATGTATTCAGCCCGGTTAAAGCGCTGTTAAATTTCAAAATCCGATAGGCTTCTTTATGCAGAAGTAGCTTTTCTGAGTCAGTGGGGCATTTTAACTGATTTACAGTGTACAAGACCGACCATTTAAAATCTGTCTCCCCATGCTGCTTATCAATAAAGTGTTCAACCATAGGGGCTGATATCACCTTGTTTTTAATGCGTGACCTGTGCTGTGTTATTCTCACATTTATTTGTTGATTAGTCTTCCCTATGTAAATTTTTGGACAGGGACATGTGACTACGTACACAACATTTTTTGTTCGACAATTGGAAAAACCATCATGTTTCCATTTGATGTTATTATGTTCGAATTCCTTTCCCTCGATCGTGTTAGCACAGGACACGCAATTTCCACACTTGTGGTGCCCTGCAATAGGTTTCAAACCGCATTTAGATAAAAGGTCGCTTTTAGGTTTAGCTAAAGCGAATTCAGCACGAACGTGTGAATGCCTGTTGGAAGTTAAAGAAAAACGAGAACTGAATCGACTAGTCTGTGTGACTACGTTTGGTCCCGACACCCATAAGATCAGACAAATGGCTTTTAAAAATTGGCATCTCCTAGAGAACTTGGAATGCCCCTTCCCTCGCCCATTGTTTGCATATAAAAAAAACAGAAGTATTGGCCAAACTGTAGTTCGTGCTGAAATCGCTTTAGCTAAACCTATGGATTCAAACAAGCCGGGCTGAAGACGGCTGGAATGCCAGAAACCGGTCCTCGGAAGCTTGTTTCCGGTCCAGGGAAGACATGGCTTGGCAGTTCGGGCTGGACTGTTCCCATGAGGCACAGGGTCAGACTGATTTGCATATAGCCATGTCTGAACTGGTGTGGCAGAGTGGGCTAAAGAATGGTGATGGATTAAACCCAGATCTTTTGACTGGGTGTGAGTGTTTGATTGATTCAGATGCTCCGTCCATCACCACCCCCTTTTGTACTGCTTTTGGCCGCCATAAGTGTGGCAGGGTATGCTCAGACGTGAGTTCCTTGCTCACTTTGCCACTGGATTCAAGCAAGCCGGGCTGAAGACGGCTGGAATGCCAGAAACCGGTCCTCGGAAGCTTGTTTCCGGTCCAGGGAAGACATGGCTTGGCAATTCGGGCTGGACTGTTCCCATGAGGCACAGGATCAGACTGATTTGCATATAGCCATGTCTGAACTGGGGTGGCAGAGATTGATTAAACCCAGATCTTTTGACTGGGTGTGAGTGTTTGATTGATTCAGATGCTCCGTCCATCACCACCCCCTTTTGTACCATTAAAACTGAGGGCAGCAGACCAGACCCTCAAAAGCAGTGGTGTAACAATAGCCCCCGCGGCACAGAGGACCTCTTGAGAGGGCCACCTTTGGCACTGTCCACAGACAGTGGGCATCTGACATGAGGGCTCCTGTCTGGGTCTGGAGGGTGGGGGCCCCTTCATGTACTTTGCAGGAGGAGGGCTCAAGTTTCGTTACACCACTGCTGAATAGTGTTCCCATCCCTACTGGCCACCATTTGAAACTAACTCAGTTTGTGATCCACAGATCTTGGATGATTTAGATGGAATTGCTTTAGCTAATGTCTTATGTCAAAACTGAAAATAAACACTCAAATCCCCCCAGGTCTTGATTTGGGAGAAGACAGGCAATTTAAATTCCTCTGTGGAGGATACTTGATCATATTAAATGGGAGACATACATTACAACGCAGTCATTACAACGCACTACCTTTACAATGTAGCTGTTAAAACATGCCTGCCTTTACATCGCATGCCATTACAACACAGCCATTACACCCCATTTCACTACAACTCATGCCATTACAAAGCATACCATCACAGCGCATGCCATTACAATGCATTATAAGGTAAGTAATGGAGATTTTTTAAGTTTTAGGGTGGGTATGGGTTTTAGGGGACATGTGGATAGTCATTTTTAACCCTACACTATGCAACACTTACCCTACTGTTGCACTCACTGGAGTGGGAATTGTAATTTTTACCCCTACAGTATCCAACACTTACCCTACTGTTGCCCTAAAAGTACTATGCGTTGTAATGGTATGCATTGTAATGGAATGTGTTGTAAATGTAGTTTCTAAAAATGCGTTGTAATGGCATGTGTTGTATATTCATGCGTTGTAATGGTATCTGTGATGTAAAAACCAAGTTGTAAAAGCATGCGTTGTAAATATTTGCGTTGTAATGTCATATATTCATGTTAACTGTTTTTGGCAAGTCCTATGTTGGCCCTCACTGATACGTCCAGTTATGTTGGAGAAAGGATCCTGTTGGTATACTGCTTCAACGTCCTAGCTCTTTATCCTGTCAGGATCCCTATGCAGTCTGACTTTCTGATCTCATCTGCCACGTGTATAAAGGTTTCAAAATGCTGTTCTAAGGCTACCAGCAAACGTATATTTTTTAGGGACTGTATAGGCCAAAATATGTGAGAGATCAAAACAGACTGTTCTCATTTCAGAACTGATCTAAAACCTTTTCCTTTATCATCTAAACCTCAAAAGTCTCTATAATATTCATGTAATGGTTTGTGTAAAGAAAGATAGATATAGAGATAGAGAGAGATATATAGAGAGATATAGATATAGATATAGATATAGAGATAGAGAGAGATAGATAGAATCATAATCTATATATTTTATTTAAAGATTTTATAAAGCACGTACAACATTCTAAAGTATCAATCAGAATGTTTTATGTAGAATAACATAATAGGTAATATAAATATTATAACAGCTTAAAGATGTAAAGTTATTGTTTTAGGTACACACCTTAATTTGAGCCGGTGGTTGCAGGTAAGGCCCATGGAACTTATTTTTGGTGATCATACACAAAGCGGAAAGAAGGAGGAAGGGACAGACTGAAAAAAGTAAGAAAGGGAGAAATTAAGAACCTGGAAGAGTGAGATAAATTGGCAGGGAGTGTCTGATAGTGGATTAAAGAGGCATGAGGTGGAATCAAGACCATACAACTTGCTATTCAGCACTCCCACATTCAGTAGTGTTGCTGCAGGCTCTTGAGCCAAACTGTAAATTTTGGACCCAAGCTATTTATTTTTTAACAAAATAAGCCATGCAGGTAAATAACGTGTTTCTTTGGTACACATTACCTAATACAAAAACCTGCGTAGGCATGTGACATTATAAATGATGTATCTGATGAGATGAGGGCTTCCCTCTGCACAGTGAGTGGAGTAGAGCACTCAAAACAGCTGACCTGGTTGAAGTAATTATTGTGTGGTGATATTTGGTGTGACTCGCAAGCTACAATAAACATAATCCTACTACATTGTAATGTATTAGTAATCTATGCTGCCTTTCCTCTCCATTATAGTGAATATGTAGCCGACATTCTTTCCAGACTGCAGGAAGAGGACATAATGACTCAGGAGGAAGTTCCGCCAATTCGTAACCTCTGGTCACTACCACTGAACGATCGATGGAGACTGTACAGGTAATTTACACCGTCTCCCTCGTCTCTCTTGTGTTTGGGCCAGTGGACCTCTGGTACTTCCTTGTAACTCTCTGCTCAAGAGATTTGTTAATTTGATTTTTCTATGTATGGGAAGCAGGGCTTTAAATTGGTGGGCACACTTAGGTACTGAGTACCTGCATTTCTTGTATTTGAAAAGGTGCATACCTAACATCAGTAAGGGGGACATGCATCAAAGTAAGGAATTGCGATTCCTTAATAGCGATTATTAAGGAATCACTATTAAGGAATCGCAATTCCTTATGCATGTAGAATCGCTAAAAAAATTGCTATTTCCTAATAGCAAAATGCAAATTGTGATTCGCTATTAGGGAATGGCCCCCTATTCATTCCTATAGGCCTAGAGGCTCATAGGAACGAATTGGATTGCATTCGCAATTTTGTAGTACCAAATATGTACTCGCAAATTGTGCATTCAATTTCAAGGGTGCAAGGGGGCCAAAAGGTTACCCTGATGCACCCGCAAAAAAAGGTAGGTATGCACATGTGTTGCATACACATGCACGAAGGGCATTCTTATGCACCATATTGCACTTTGAAAAATGCATTTTTTTGCATTTTTCATAGGAATTGCAAATTACCATCAACTTAAAGTTGATGGTAATTTGCAATTCCAAATTGTGAAAACGCATTCTGTGAAAGCATCATGCATCTCATTTCGGAAATCGCAATTTACCATTCCCTAACTGCTTTCACAAACTAGGTCATAGCAAAATTTGCGATTACCTATTTTGCTAATTGCTTTTACGTTGAGGCATCCCAAATGGCAAAATACCTGTCGCAAAGGGGCTGATTCTGCGAATCGACCCGTTGACGACCGGTATTTTGCTTGATGCATGTGCCCCTAAGAGTGCAGTACTTTTAACAGGAGAGTACTACTCAGATCCTCTCCAACAGTGAGTATGAGCACTTTCATATTTCCATTTGAGGCAGTGATGGGAAGAGAGCAACACTATGCTCCCCAGCAGTGATGTTATTTAGGAAGGCTCTTGTACCTGATGTCACATCTGTGAAAAACAAAATGACCTCCAAGGAAAGTTATTGCATCTTTCAGCCCTAGCTGGCTGATTGTCACCAACTTGAGTTTATCATCACTGCACAAGAAACATGCCCTAGAAATGTTAATGAAGTGATGTACCTCATGGGAATCATAACTATCCTTGGCAGATATCACTCGTATACTTATAGACTCAAGAAATCCCTGCTACGGGCCCAGCACCCCTACTCCTAGGGACTGCAATCCATCAGCTCCAACTTTCGCACCCATCCTGAATGCCTCCACCTGTACTGTGACCCCCCAAGACTCTTAGAAACACGCTACATTCCTCCCATCGCTGAAGAAACCCTCTGCGGACACTTCAACACTCACCAACTACAGCCCAATCTCCCTGCTACCATTCCAGAGTCTTAGAGACAATCATCAACCGACACCTTACCTAATACTGCAAAAACCACCACTTCCCTGACATCACTCAGTCCGGCTTCAGACCCAACCACAGCACAGACACTGCTGTCATTTCCGTCACTGATGGCATCCTCACAACTCTGGACACTTCTTGGACTTTCTGCCGCATTTGACCCACTCTCCCACGCCATCCTTATCGAACTCCTACACAACATTGGAATCCAAGGACCCGCACTTCTTTGGATCTGCTCCATCCACACTGGAAGGACCCAATAAGTCAGCCCAACACCATACACCAGGACACCCATGACCTCATCTGCGGAGTTCCTCAAAGAACCTCCCTTAGCCCAACCCCCTTCAATGCATATATGTTCCCTCTAACCAGCATCATCCACTCTCATGATATCAACATATTCTCCTATGCCAACAACACACAACTCATTCTCTCCCTCACGGACAAGAAACCCAGTACCCGGATCAAGTTCAATGCCTGAATGACAGAAATCTCAATGCCTGAATGACAGAAATCTACTGGATAAAGACCAGTTGTCTGAAGATGAACACTGACTAGAATAAAATAGCAATATTTGGGAAGAGCACTTTACCGTTGGACTCAGCCTGGTAACCATCAGAGCTAGGACTGACACGCCCTCCCACCACCCATGCCAAGAACCTTGGTATCATCATTGACAGTAAACTCAACATGACTGCCCAAGCCAATACCATCACCACATCATGCTTCCACACTCTGAAGATGCTGAGGAAGATTGATTAATGGCTAAGAATAAGCACCCGGAAAACCTGCATGCATGCCCTTGTCACAAGCAGGCTGGACTACAGGAGCACGCTCTATGCCGGGATTAAAAACTCACCAGAAGGCACAATGCCACCGTCACATCACACTGCACTTGAAGGAGCGCCACTGGCTCACCATGCACAAACAAGCACAATTCAAACTTTTCACACACACTTTCAAGGCCACACTTTCAAGGCACTACATAACATTGACCCAGCATACATCAACAATCATATCTGCCCTACACCTACGCTTGTCCCGTTTCCTGCCCGCACACCAAAACACCAGACCTGGATCTCCTGCATGAATCCTAATGAGTAGAATGACCTGCCACATCACATTAGAGCCTCCTCCTCAATTCTTGAGTTCCGCAAGAAGCTGCAGACCTAGTTTTTTCAGTAGTACCACCAGGGCTTAGGCTTGGCTATGCTAACACCTGCTTAGCGCCAGACATGGCCATATGCAGTCACAGATCTGGGTTTAATCCATCGTTATTTTGCTCACCAAGCCACCCCAGTTCAGACATGGCCATATGCACATCAGTCTTGACCCTGTGCCTCATGGGAACAGTCCAGCCCGAACTGCCAAGCCGTGTCTTCCCTGGACCGGAATCAAGCATCCAAGGACCGGTTTCTGGCTATCAGCCGTCTTCAGCCAGGATAGCTTGACTTCAGTGGCTTAGTGAGCAAGGGACCCACGTCTGGGCATACCCTTCCCACATAGGGTGAACAGTAAAACAAACAAGATGATGGACGGAATGTTGCACAATGGCAAAACATTAACCCCCAGTCACAGATCTGGGTTTAATCCATCGTTATTTTGCTCACCAATCCACCCCAGTTCAGACATGGCCATATGCAAATCAGTCTTGACCCTGTGCCTCATGGGAACAGTCCAGCCCGAACTGCCAAGCCATGTCTTCCCTGGACCGGAATCAAGCATCCTAGGACCGGTTTCTGGCTATCAGCCGTCTTCAGCCAGGATAGCTTGACTTCTGTGGCTTAGTGAGCAAGGGACCCACGTCTGGGCATACCCTTCCCACATAGGGTGAACAGCAAAACAAACAAGATGATGGACGGAATGTTGCACAATGGCAAAACATTCACCCCCAGTCACAGATCTGGGTTTAATCCATCGATATTTTGCTCACCAAGCTACCCCAGTTCAGACATGGCCATATGCAAATCAGTCTTGACCCTGAGCCTCATGGGAACAGTCCAGCCCGAACTGCCAAGCCATGTCTTCCCTGGACCAGAATCAAGCATCCTAGGACCGGTTTCTGGCTATCAGCCGTCTTCAGCCAGGATAGCTTGACTCCAGTGGCTTAGTGAGCACAGGACCCACGTCTGGGCATACCCTTCCCACATAGGGTGAACAGCAAAACAGACAAGATGATGGACGGAATGTTGCACAATGGCAAAACATTCACCCCCAGTCACAGATCTGGGTTTAATCCATCGTTATTTTGCTCACCAAGCCACCTCAGTTCAGACATGGCCATATGCAAATCAGTCTTGACCCTGTGCCTCATGGGAACAGTCCAGCCCGAACTGCCAAGCCATGTCTTCCCTGGACCAGAATCAAGCATCCTAGGACCGGTTTCTGGCTATCAGCCGTCTTCAGCCAGGATATCTTGACTTCAGTGGCTTAGTGAGCAAGGGACCTACATCTGGGCATACCCTTCCCACATAGGGTGAACAGCAAAAAAAACAAGGTAATGGACGGAATGTTGCACAATGGCAAAAAATTCACCCCCAGTCACAGATCTGGGTTTAATCCATCATTATTTTGCTCACCAAGCCACCCCAGTTCAAAAATGGCGATATGCAAATCAGTCTTGACCCTGTGCCTCATGGGAACAGTCCAGCCCGAACTGCCAAGCCATGTCTTCCCTGGACAGGAATCAAGCATCCTAGGACCGGTTTCTGGCTATCAGCCGTCTTCAGCCAGGATAGCTTGACCCCAGTGGCTTAGTGAGCATGGCACCCACGTCTGGGCATACCCTTCCCACATAGGGTGAACAGCAAAACAAACAAGATGATGGACGAATGTTGCACAATGGCTAAACATTCACCCCCAGTCACAGATCTGGGTTTAATCCATCGTTATTTTGCTCACCAAACCACCCCAGTTCAGACATGGCCATATTCAAATCAGTCTTGACCCTGTGCCTCATGGGAACAGTCCAGCCCGAACTGCCAAGCCATGTCTTCCCTGGACCGGAATCAAGCGTCCTAGGACCAGTTTCTGGCTATTAGCTGTCTTCAGCCAGGATAATGTGACTTCCGTGGCTTAGTGAGCAAGGGACCCATGTCTGGGCATACCCTTCCCACATAGGGTGAACAGCAAAACAAACAAGATGATGGACGGAATGTTGCACAATGGCAAAACATTCACCCCCAGTCACAGATCTGGGTTTAATCCATTGTCATTTTGCTCACCAAGCCACCCCAGTTCAGATATGGCCATATGCACATCAGTCTTGACCCTGTGCCTCATGGGTACAGTCCAGCCTGAACTGCCAAGCCATGTCTTCCCTGGACCATAATCAAGCATCCTAGGACCGGTTTCTGGCTATCAGCCGTCTTCAGCCAGGATAGCTTGACTTCAGTGGCTTAGTGAGCAAGGGACCCACGTCTGGGCATACCCTTCCCACATAGGGTGAACAGCAAAACAAACAAGATGATGGACGGAATGTTGCACAATGGCAAAACATTCACCCCCAGTCACAGATCTAGGTTTAATCCATCGTTATTTTGCTCACCAAGACTCCCCAGTTCAGATATGGCCATATGCAAATCAGTCTTGACCCTGTGCCTCATGGGAACAGTCCAGCCCGAACTGCCAAGCCATGTCTTCCCTGGTCCGGAGTCAAGCATCCTAGGACCGGTTTCTGCCTATCAGCCGTCTTCAGCCAGGATAGCTTGACTTCAGTGGCTTAGTGAGCAAGGGACCCACGTCTGGGCATACCCTTCCCACATAGGTTTAACAGCAAAACAAACAAGATGATGGAGGGGATGTTGCTCAATGGCAAAACATTCACCCCCAGTCACAGATCTGGGTTTAATCCATCGTTATTTTGCTCACCAAGCCACCCCAGTTCAGACATGGCCATATGCAAATCAGTCTTGACCCTGTGCCTCATGGGAAGAGTCCAGCCCGAACTGCCTAGCCATGTCTTTCCGGGACCGGAATCAAGCATCCTAGGACCGGATTCTGGCTATCAGCCGTTTTCAGCCATGATAGCTTGACTTCAGTGGCTTAGTGAGCAAGGGACCCACGTCTGGGCATACCCTTCCCACATAGGGTGAACAGCAAAACAAAAAAGATAATGGACGGAATGTTGCACAAAGGCAAAACATTCACCCCCAGTCACAGATCTGGGTTTAATCCATCGTTATTTTGCTCATCAAGCCACCCCAGTTCAGATATGGCCATATGCATATCAGTCTTGACCCTGTGCCTCATGGGAACAGTCCAGCCCGATCTGCCAAGCCATGTCTTCCCTGGACCTGAATCAAGCATCCTAGGACTGGTTTCTGGCTATCAGCCGTCTTTAGCCAAGATAGCTTGACTTCAGTGGCTTAGTGAGCAAGGGACCCACGTCTGGGCATACCCTTCCCACTTAGGGTGAACAGCAAATCAAACCAGATTATGGACGGAATGTTGCACAATGGCAAAACATTCACCCCCAGTGACAGATCTGGGTTTAATCCATCGTTATGTTGCTCACCAAGCCACCCCAGTTCAGACATGGCCTTATGCAAATCAGTCTTGACCCTTTGCCTCATGGGAACAGTCCAGCCTGAACTCCCAAGCCATGTCTTCCCTGGACCGGAATCAAGCATCCTAGGACCGGTTTCTGGCTATCAGCCGTCTTCAGCCAGGATAGCTTGACTTCAGTGGCTTAGTGAGCAAGAGACCCACGTCTGGGCATACCCTTCCCACATAGTGATGCATTCTAATATAGGATACTGATCGATAATGTGACCTTATGCCCCTATACGGCTATAAATCCATTTATTCCCTATATTGGCATAACCGTTCAAGTGCAATATTCAGAAACTCATCTCTGGCCTCACACGAACAGAGCCACATTGCAGAATAGTTTTCTCTGCCACTTCCTTTGCAACCAATTAGTGCAATGACATAGCAGAAGTCACTATCTGAGATTCCTAGATTAACACTCTGAGTTCTTCAACAAGATAAAAACTCAGCAACCTGGGAAATCCCCCTTGCTGTATTTTGATTAGTAATAGAACTCTAATGAGCAACTGATAGGCGATCACTTCCTAGTGACATCCTTATTGACGTCTTATGTCCAGCATCTTACGTCAAACAAGGCACCTTTCAGGTATAAATATTACCAACGTTGCCTTAAGCAAACGCTAGCTGCCTCAATGTCATCGCCGTTGTTAGCTGTGGTTCGCTGAAACTGATGCTGCCAGCTATCTCGCTGCTACTGAAGAAGCTGTCATGCGGATGATACCATAGCTGCTATCGCTACTGCTATCGCTGCTAACTAGCGAATGATGGTGTGGTGAACTTAGGAGCTGAACAGCCGTCCCCTGCAAGAGCCCAGCAGATGCAAGCTGCCCGCGGACGCTGCCCCTCCTCCTCCTCCTCGACGCGCTGAGAGAGAGACGCTGTCTTTCTCCTGCAGAGAAATCCAGCTCCGGCGTTTCCAAGCCACTCTTGCGAGAAGCTGGGATATCGAGTTCCCTGAAGGAGATACCAGACCTCCATCATTCTATTCCAGAGGTATGGTGTTGACTAAACCCTTAGAGAGAATTCTTGAACCAAACCTTGGCAAAACCAACTTAAACTAAAGCTACTTACTTACTCCCCTCCCAAGTATTAGGCTTAGGTCAGGTACACTGGGGTAGGCGTAGTTAGAAGCACCAGTTGAGTATGTTAGCCTAATGTATATATGAATGTATATATGTTTTATTCATTTTAAACCATTGTATGGCTAAGAAACCATATCAATGCTTTTACAGTATTATTTCGCAATCCTTATCTTACTGTACGTACTTTTTATAATAACAAGTCTTGCAATTGTGGCAATTCATTTCTCTTGTACGTGAAGAAAGACTGTTCAATAAATGTTACCCTTTATTGACAAACGCCCGTCTCTCTATTCTCTACATATTGTGAAAGTAATCTGCACCAACCTGACTGAGTAAAATAACTGTCTATTGTTTCACACGACTCTAGAGATTGACTCTTATCTGAGGAGCAAAGTTGTCATGTTGCACGGTTGTTGGAAAACTGAATCCCTTCTTGTCTGTACCAGGGAAGCTGATCACTTCCTATTCAGAGAAGAAAGTTTCCAGTGACCTCTGAGCTAGTTGGTAACAAACCCAATTAAGTTTAGCATAGTCAGTAGAGGCCTGGAAGATCCGCACTTCTACGTCGATACTACTGTTTATGTTATTCCAATGCGCAGGGCCTATTGGGAAAATAGGAACTACACTACATGGCGCCCAAACATTTGGTAAGGCGATAAACTAACGCAAGACGTTAGAGTAACTCAGTCATGCATATTTCACACAGACCCCTTTCTCCCGTAAATACTCCAATAGACGTCTGGAGTGGGTGAAAGGTTAAAATCCGCCCGAACTCAGTAGGAAGAGATTCCTATGTAAAGCTCTGGTTTATTCAACGTTGAAGGATACAGTGTTCCAAAATATTGTGCACCTAATCTTTGTCTCCTTGGAGACCAACTCTGCAAAACCTGCATTTATAGAATGTCAGAAGAAAACAACCGAACTGATGCCGCAGTAAATGCGACTCAGCAGGGTCCCAACGGGACTACTGAACCGGGTGCAATAATCATCCCGGCAGATTTAAGAAAATCTATAACGTTAAAACTTATAGAAAACGGACTGACACCACAAGGTGGTACAGTAGTCTTCGTGATAGAGGCAATCGAATATCGGCAGACAGAGGTATTCTATTCATGGATAAACTTTCCAGCGGCAAACGCTAGAACAAAAGAGTTTCACTATTACAAAATAGAGAAACCACCGGAAGAGTACGCTCCTTTCGAGGAGACTGAAATCCCACTAAAATTCCAAGAGCACCTGCTCTGGTTTAATGGCGCCCTAAAACATAATGATCACATAACCAGGCTCGGTCCACTAGGTAGACCAGGAGCAACGTGGCCGGTTCTAGCCAGCTACACACCACACCCGGACATTGCAAAAATGTCTAGAGAAGAGCTGTTAGTACAGCTAAAAACATTAATTAAAATACATAGGCAATTAGTCCAATATGTAATGCGGACTGCAACGGTCCAACCAGCTGTTAATGTACCACAGCTGACCCCTCATCAGGGGAACACTAATAAAATTACACCACAGAACATACAGTCATGTCTTGGTAAAACACCCCTAAAACGGGAACAAATTCCTTTCTGGTTAGCACAGAAAATCACTCAAATAGAGGCAGTATTTCTGGATACTACCCCTATTGAGAAACACAGAATCTTGACCATCTGCCTTCCTATGGGAATCGCACCACACGTGGAGGACTGTGACACTTGGGGTACAGTCTTTGCTTCCATTTACACAAAAACACATGGTGTTCCGTCTATGGCGGTAATACCATAAGTGCTAAAACAGATTCAGAATGAATACGGTCCAGAGCCCGCTTTAACTCTTGGTATGAAATTACTGAAAGACTTCAAGCAAGTCTCGGCTATATTATTAGCCAACATAAAGGGAGAAGCAGCATCTGTGGCGATTCGCCAGAAGTTGAGGGAAACAGATATAACAGATCAACCAATTGAGCTTGCCAGAATCATAGAAAAATGCTATGAAGAATTAGGTAGAGACAGCTTGGGTGGGAAACCAGTAAAGCCCCAACTGCTCGAAAATCCTGAAAAATTATTTATTAAAAATAATTCAAACACTCCTAAAAAGAGCTGGGATGGAAATAAACAATCCACTACCAAGGAAAAAGTTTTCCAGTCCAGAGGAAGGTCTCCTCGACGGAGGGAAAGAACTCCGACTCGAGAACACCAGTCTCCCCAGAGGGAGCCCTCTGAGAAAAGATATAACCTTAGAAATAGGGATAATTTAAAGAAGCCTGATAGATATCAAAGTATTGATACACGTCCCTCTCGATCTTTTTCGCAGAAATCGTAAAGAAGAGGTTGGTCAGACCCAGGAGAGCACACCAAGTCCAAAGACAAGGAACCTGCTCAGAGTAAAAAATCTCAATTTCCGAAAAAGAAGGTAGCCAGTATTAGAGTAATCAACCATGCCGAGAATACTGAGGACACAGTTGAAAAACGGGGAGTGGGCACAGACAATGTTAGACAGTACAGCAGAAATCAGTATAGCCCGCAAGATCCTGATGAGTCATCTGGAGACAGTGGACACGAATGAATACATTCAAGTTGAAATTGCCGACACCAGACTTAGCGAGCCCCATAAAATATACGAAATTACATTGCGTATAGAGGGTGATAAGACTAGGAAAATAAAGGGTCTATTTTGGGATAAACTCTCAAAAGGCTATGATATTCTGTTAGCTGAAAAAGATTGGCCCCCAGAGTTTGTCAGGGAGTGCCCTCGTGGCGAAGAAATGATTATGCCTGCCTTCTCGAATCACATTCCGATTCACAAAAAATATACATATGCAAGGAAATGGGCAGTGGCCCAGGCACCTGCATTATATAAAAATCATGTAGGATGGGATGAGTACTCACCTCCTCACAAAATCCAGTTAAAAAGTGAACCAACTGCCCAACGGAAGTATCCCATTAAGCAAGAAGCTAAAAAACAAGTCAGGGAGATCTTAGATCAACTTGAATAACAGGGGGTGATTGAAACATGCACCTCTCAAATGAACAATCCTTTGTTTCCTGTCTCCAAGTCAGACAATTCATATCGTCTAGTTTTGGACTACAGACACCTTAATGCATGTTGCAATACTTTTGCAGTACAAAACACGCATAGTGCAGCCCTAATGAATAATATAGTTAGGAAAAAATATAAAACGACATTAGACATATCTAATGGTTTCTTTTGTCAAAATATTGCTCCAGAAAGCAGGTATTTGACCGCTTTCTCCGTAATGGGGTCACAGAAAAATTTCTGTCAAACTCCCACAGGGGTTCAAGAACAGCCCAGGACTATTCTCAGCTAGAGTAACAGAGTTACTACAAATATATGATGATGAGGCATTATCTTACGTAGATGATATCTATCTCACAGATGACGACTTGGATACTCACTTGAAAAGAGTGAACACCATTATACTTGGGTTCGCAGCAGAGGGTTACAAATTCAACTTTAAAAAGTCTCGAATTGCCCATCTGACAGTATTATTTTTAGGGTACGAATTATCAAGTGAAGGGAAGAGCCTAGCGGACAACTTCTTAGAAAAGTGCGCTGTACTCCAAGCTCCAAAAACGCTGAAGAATCTACAATCAATTCTAGGCTTTCTGAATTTCGGAAGAACTTACATTCTAAATTACGCAGAGAGGGTTAAACCTCTCTACGAACTAATTAAACCTGATTTCAAACAAATCACCTGGACTGAAAAACACACAGAAATTTTTAGATCACTGCAAACAGACATGTTAGCAAAAACAAAATTAGATACACGTGACAACACTCGCAATCCTGTAATCCGAGTCATCCCAGGAAGATGCAGATTCACGTACCTAACCTCTAATGAGGGAGAAAAGGTACCAATTTCAATTAAATCTCACTTGTACACACAAGCAGAAAAAACATTCAGTCCCACAGACAGAACTGTGAAAGCAGTAGAAATTGCATTAGCAAATGAACGAGAATTAGCACATGGTAAAAGGATTAATATCCTCACAGCGGAATCCGCCTTCGAGGCGCTATTCAGCCCAGTAAACCTGCCTACAGTGTCACTGGATCCGAAATGGATACAGTATGTAGATTCTCTAGGAGCGAAAGATGTGAAATACAATTTCGCCCCGCAATTCGAAGAACCGAATGATTTAGAATATGAAGAAGAATATCCTCTGCCAATCGAACTTCTTCCTCTCCCACAATACGCCTGTATAATCTATACAGATAGATTTGTACAGCATTTTAACGTAGAGAGCAAATCCTACGATGCAGCCTGTGCGATTGTTAAAGGTCGTTGGCTGTGCGGTAAATTCAGACCGAAAATAACAAAAACTGAATCAGTAAAGTACTGTTCGGCTCAGAGAGCTGAAATCAGATGTTTAAAGATGGCGCTCGAAAATGCAGAACGTGAATTCCCGACACTAATCGTGTGTGATTCTCAATTATGCGTCAACTCTTACAATAATAAGTTGCAGAGCTGGATTGAAAACGATTACAAAGATGACACAGGTGCCACAATAAAGCATAAATTGCTCTGGAAACAGGTAGCTCTTTTACAGAAAGAACTACAAAAGACTCACGTGATACACGCACAGAGTCTTCAACGTGATGGCGTTCACGTTGCAGGGAATTCATTGGCTAACACAGCCATAGCGGAAGCAACTAAACCGGCTTCCGTAGCCACAAAAAAGCGTGCAAAAAAATACATTGACGGGGAAACCATGCTGGCAGTAATAACGACCGTAAAAGGCGACTCTGCAGCACTACCCGTGAACTATCCACTCAATTATGCGTACATAATCGATGCAAACTCCGTTCCTTTTGCTCGAATCCCTGGAGCGGGGGATAGAGTGATTCCAAACAGGAGCAGGAGGGGCTTCCTCTTACTGGAAGCACACATGGGGTTGGGTCTGAGACATCAAACAATTAAGGATTCTCTGAAAGAATTACAATCAGAGTACTGGTGGCCGGGAATGAGCATAGATATTCAATGTTTTGCTAAAAATTGTGAAAACTGCAACAGAGATCGCAGTGGAGAACCGGCCAGTATAGTGTCAGGAACCCTGATAGACAGCATAAGGCGGTCTATCAGCGCAATCAAAGAAGAGAAGCGCGTCCCATTGTACATCATGAAGGCGAAATCCACTTAAAAATGTATCCCCCAGCGCTCGGCTGACGCCAGAACGGTTATAAAAGATCTGCAAGTCTTTATCGGCACATACACAATTACCACGTTTCATTCTGACCAGGGTCCTGCTTTTAGCTCTCGAGCTTATTGGGAGGCCATGGCCAGCATGGGAATTGGGTTGCGGTATTCTTGTCCGTTGCACCCCGAAGGGAATAGTGTGGTAGAAAGAAAAAACCGAGACATAAAGCGATCTATAACAGCGAAGGTATTAGGTTCAGGCGCTGGGTGGGTCAAACATTTAATAAGTGTCCAGACCAGTCTTAACAATTTGCCAAGAAAATCTCTAAAAGGTTTCAGCCCATACGAACTAATGTTCGGAATTAGAATGACAATTCAGGACCTCGATAGTCAGGTATCAGTGGTACAAGAAAAAACAACAGACTTTGATATAAAAGATCGTTTGGCTGTTTTACAGGAACTGAATGAAACAAGAAAATCCTTAAGCAACATAAAGTTAAAGCAACAGCCAGATACCACTGACGAGGCACCACAAGCAACAGCCCCAGCAAGGCCTGTCTGGATTCCAAAGATTGGGGATCTAGTCAGAGAAAAAATAGCGGTGAAGAAGGAATTTGGGCCTTCTTACAGAAAAGCAGTACCTGTCTTGGCAGTCACGGGAACAAGATCAGTAGTACTACCGCCCCTTGCTGGTAAAAAGGAGAACAGAGTTGTATCCATCGACCTGGTAAAACCACAAGCATGTGGCCTATAATCAACAGTAGGCCCAGTGGACTCCCGAGAAACAACAGAATACCCAAACTTGCTACAATCCAAGAGGTTCAAACTGAAAGACTAATCACATTCGATCAGCCTGCAGTACACAAAGAAGGACTATGCAATAATGCCATGGAACTCGTGCCTCTTGAGACACAGATTGAAACAGTTCGTCAAGAAACACCAGTCTACAATAATGTGGCATCAGAAAATGCTACCGAGAGACAAATTGAATATCCAATTCCAACAATTGACAGAACTGCCTCTGGTTATTTCATCAACTTCGACAACTTCTCTGCAGATCAAAACGACCCCGAAGTGATGCCAGAAACAAAAAAGACTTTTAAAGAAAAAGCAAGAGAAATCTTTCAACAAATCAAAGAAGTATATCTGGATGCACCATTGATTGAGCATTGGATTATTTCAGGGGTATTTATACTCCTACTATGCCTAATTTTTGTTTTAATTTTAGGAAGGTTTATTACAATTGAATGGACACAGCAAGTCAGAACATCAACTTAGTCCTCAAACCACACAGATCATCCCACGTGAAGAAAAGAGAACTGTCAACAGTAAATGTCACAGCCATTCCAATACCCGGTGAGGTAGTATGGGAGAAAACTGACTATGAGATCTATGGTCCGGTCGAGATCCTGAAGTATCCTCATCAACTGAAGGTTTCCTTAAGTGACTTTGTAAAACCTAGTACATTCTCTGATGATTGGGACTTTAACAGTATTAATGACATGATGTCTGATTTAGTAATGTCAGCTAGATTCACAGATCATGACTATTTACAAGGTTCATCTAGTTATGAGCAGACATTCTATTATACACATTATGGTGATCATTATTTGCATAAATCTGCACAGCCTAGAAATGTTTTTAAGTATAATCAATGGGAACATTGTGCTACACCACCTAAAAGCAGTTCTAAAACGTTCTTTGAGAAATTCAAGTACTTCTCAGGGTTTAACACCAGTGATGCAGAAACGTTTTATTATAAACTGCTAGATAAAACAGGAATAAAAAAAATGCTGACAAATTCTAAATTGATATATTCAGAAGCATTTTATGAAAAAATGATGACATTTGGTTTTGATTATTGGAAAAATAACATTGAAACAAAAACGATTTGGGGTACAAAAGATTGGCAGGTACAAGGCCTAGAAGCACTATTCAGGACCTGCATGATACCAGAACAAATGATGTTTTTAAATGAAACAATTCATCAAACATCCTGTCTTGGCCTAGCTAAGATCAAAGACCTTAACAAACCGTCTATTCCGAAGCCAATACCTGAAAATGCAACAACAGATTTTGAGATAGACGTAACTAAAATTTTACATTTTAACAGAACACATCCTGATTGGAAAAAGTGGTTAATCTGGCCTACTGACACAAACAACTGTCAAGATAGATTCCTGAACAAAACACAGGGGTTAAAAATGACCAGACTAGACCCTAGATACTCCCAGAGACAACATCCAGGGATAGTAACAACATACAGTGTAGGGAAACTCTGCCTCGAATGGCTAGGATCATCCACACTGGCTGAAATTAAGCAACATTTGTCTTTTCTAAAAGATGGTGCTGATTTGCGCAATTTTCTTATGGGACCACGCAAACAGCGTCAAAAGCGTTTCATAGCGACCAGTATCTATGCTGCATACAACGAAGCTTGGAAAGTCACACAAATTGAAACAGCAGAAAAAATACGAGAAATTGATCGTATTAATTTGGAAAAATCACTTTCTGTAGTGGACAATGGGTTAATGACTCTGTCCTCCAGAATATATTCGTTGGACAATATTGTATCCTCTGCCTTTTACATAATAGACAGAGACTTGCTAATGTTACAGCATGGCCAGTCACAATTACGTTCTATTGTACAATTAGGCTGGACGCTGCAAAATCTTCGTTCAGGCTATGTGCCTTGGCGTTTAATCAACACAACGTCATTATTTTCCATCTTTAACCTTACTGATAAACAAATCAGCTTGGCACAGAAAGGAGCAGACTATACAATCCTGAGCATCGAAAAACTTGAGAGATTACAATTGACAATGTCAGAAAGTCCTGTCATTGAATGGATAATACACGGAATTATCACTATTCCGATAACAACTTTCCGATTTAAAAAGTGCCTTGAATACATACCTACTGGCCAGTATGAACGATTGGGTAAAGGTTATGTTAAGTTAGCATGGAAATTACCATACACACATTCATGCTACAGTGACAGCGACAAAAATGTATTCCTTAGTGGTGATAATTGTAAACGTTCACTAAGCGGTATACTTTTGTGCCAGGGTATTAATTTACACAGAGCCTGTGAAGGTAATACTAACAACCTTTCATGCCACCAGCTTGTCACACCTGCAACGCAGATAGAGCCCTTCTTTATGCAACTCGCAAATGGGAGTTACATTCTAAGAACGGATCACAGATGTTGTGGCCTTGTGCCAGGGAAAAGTTATCTAGTAAGCGTAACTTCCATGGTCAAATGTTGTATGCAAGCATTGTTCCCGAGCGGGCCTGGAGACATAGAGACTCCCATCTGGCCTCGTCTGCATTTCTCTTCTATACGAATTGATACTTTAAGCAAAATGAAGTCTGTGCTTTTACAGACAACAGTGCCCATAACGTCATCCAAAGAGACGTATGATCTCCTAGTTGCAAGGACAGCTACGGAGGTTCATGACCTTTTATCAACAAATTGCCCCGTGCATTTCGTAGAAATGTTGAGCCAACTCCTTAACATGTCTAGTGCCACAGGCATTCCAGGCATATTTAAGACGATTTTTACGGGACTGCTAACGCCATTTCAAGCAATTCTGGGAATCGTTTCAAATTTTGTCCACTCTGTTTTTGGCGGCATACCCCTATTTTTGGGACTTGTAGCAGGGATTTTATTTGTGACCCTCCTGCTTCGTTATGGCAAGCCACAGCTCAGACATGACTCCTATGGGAATGGAAGAGACAATCCTAGCAATGCGCTACCGGGACAGAATAACTAACGTCCTTGGATTGGCCAGGCTGAGAGATCTAAACATGACCTGGTTCCTTTCATTCAGACCTATATGGCAGAACTGTATCTTACCGGTACTTCGATGTATGCTATGCGGAGATGAGTGCGTGTTGGACATCTGTCTTTTACTTCCATCAGCAGTACCAATGGACGTCGATACTTTGCTCAGTCCGATAAAGGCTCACGCATTGTGTTGTCCCCAGCGGCTACCAATCCTGATGACGGCATTCGTTGAGACTTCTGTGCTACGAGTAGGTGGTAACAGTGGAGCGAGTGACAAAAGCAACATCACCCAGGTACGACCTTCTGTGAGCATTGCTGATCCAGCCTTTGATGACAGCAATCATTCTCACACCTGCCAAGTTACAGCGCTATCGAATTTGGTTGAACTGTCACCTGAATTTGTAGACCAATTCTTTGAGAGCCTGTCTGATATGATGTTCTCACCCGAACAGAAACAATAACTTTAGAGAAGCATTCCGACACACAGCGTTCCCATGAACTCTGAATTCGGCCTTCAGTTTTGAACAACAAAAACTGCTAAAAGCGTTGGAACTCTATTTCCCCGTTCAGCAAGAATTCTTTTGAATTGAACACTTTTTAATATTCACCTTTTTCTGGCACGAAAAATTCTTTGCTTAAAGTAAAACTATTCATAGAGAACAGAAGCTTCAACTTCTATTTCTGAACACATCTAGAGACATAATCACTTTACACCAGCCTCTAGCACATTTTTTGCAATGCATTTATATGTGATGAAATTATCTCGCCCTTCTTCTGTTTCAGAGATATTTCATGTGTAATTCTTTTGCATAATCGTTCATTGATTTCATATGCTATAATTTTTGAATGATTTCTATGCTTCAAAAACGTACAGTACCTAAAATTTCACGTATTACAAATACGCCTATTTCAAATGCATATATGTATTTTGGGGTGGGCAATGTTAAACATGCATCTTTAATGCTCTAGTTTTAGTAATTTGATGGACATGAATTCGTGGAGTGGGTGTTGCATTCTAATCTAGGATACTGATCGATAATGTGACCTTATGCCCCTATACGGCTATAAATCCATTTATTCCCTATATTGGCATAACCGTTCAAGTGCAAAATTCAGAAACTCCTCTCTGGCCTCACACGAACAGAGCCACATTTCAGAATAGTTTTCTCTGCCACTTCCTTTGCAACCAATTAGTGCAATGACATAGCAGAAGTCACTATCTGAGATTCCTAGATTAACACTCTGAGTTCTTCAACAAGATAAAAACTCAGCAGCCTGGGAAATCCCTCTTGCTGTGTTTTGAGTAGTAATAGAACTCTAATGAGCAACTGATAGGCGATCACTTCCTAGTGACATCTTTATTGACGTCTTATGTCCAGCAACTTACGTCAAACAAGGCACCTTTCAGCTATAAATATTACCAACGTTGCCTTAAGCAAACGCTAGCTGCCTCAATGCCATCGCCGTTGTTAGCTGTGGTTCACTGAAACTGATGCTGCCAGCTATCTCGCTGCTACTGAAGAAGCTGTCATGCTGATGATACCAAAGCTGCTATCGCTACTGCTATCGCTGCTAACTAGCGAATGATGGTGTGGTGAACTTAGGAGCTGAACAGCCGTCCCCTGCAAGAGCCCAGCAGATGGAAGCTGCCCACGGACGCTGCCCCTCCTCCTCCTCCTTGACGCGCTGAGAGAGAGACACTGTCTTTCTCCTGCAGAGAAATCCAGCTCCGGCGTTTCCAAGCCACTCTTGCGAGAGGCTGGGATATCGAGTTCCCTGAAGGAGATACCAGACCTCCATCATTCTATTCCAGAGGTATGGTGTTGACTAAACCCTTAGAGAGAATTCTTGAAGCAAACCTTGGCAAAACCAACTTAAACTAAAGCTACTTACTTACTCCCCTCCCAAGTATTAGGCTTAGGTCAGGTACACTGGGGTAGGCGTAGTTAGAAGCACCAGTTGAGTATGTTAGCCTAATGTATATATGAATGTATATATGTTTTATTCATTTTAAACCATTGTATGGCTAAGAAACCATATCAATGCTTTTACAGTATTATTTCACAATCCTTATCTTACTGTACGTACTTTTTATAATAACAAGTCTTGCAATTGTGGCAATTCATTTCTCTTGTACGAGAAGAAAGACTGTTCAATAAATGTTACCCTTTATTGACAAACGCCCGTCTCTCTATTCTCTACATATTGTAAAAGTAATCTGCACCAACCTGACTGAGTAAAATAACTGTCTATTGTTTCACACGACTCTAGAGATTGACTCTTATCTGAGGAGCAAAGTTGTCATGTTGCACGGTTGTTGGAAAACTGAATCCCTTCTTGTCTGTACCAGGGAAGCTGATCACTTCCTATTCAGAGAAGAAAGTTTCCAGTGACCTCTGAGCTAGTTGGTAACAAACCCAATTAAGTTTAGCATAGTCAGTAGAGGCCTGGAAGATCCGCACTTTTACGTCGATACTACTGTTTATGTTATTCCAATGCGCAGGACCTATTGGGAAAATAGGAACTACACTACAATAGGGTGAACAGAAAAACAAACGAGATGATGGACGGAATGTTGCACAATGGCAAAACATTCACCCCAGTCACAGATCTGGGTTTAATCCATTTTTATTTTGTCCACCAAGCCACCCCAGTTCAGACATGGCCATATGCAAATCAGTCTTGACCCTGTGCCTCTTGGGACCATCCAGCCCGAACTGCCAAGCCATGTCTTCCCTAGACCGGAATCAAGCATCATAGGACCGGTTTCTGGCTATCAGCCGCCTTCAGCCAGGATAGCTTGACTTCAGTGGCTTATTGAGCAAGGGACCCACGTCTGGGCATACCCTTCCCACATAGGGTGAACAGCAAAACAAACAAGATGATGGACGGAATGTTGCACAAAGGCAAAACATTCACCCCAGTCACAGATCTGGGTTTAATCCATCGTTATTTTGCTCACCAAGCCACCCCAGTTCAGACATGGCCATATGCAAATCAGTCTTGACCCTGTGCCTCATGGGAAAGGTCCAGCCCGAACTGCCAAGCCATGTCTTCCATGGACCGGAATCAAGCATCCTAGGACAGGTTTCTGGCTAGCAGCCGTCTTCAGCCAGGATAGGTTGACTTCAGTGGCTCAGTGAGCAAGGGACCCACGTCTGGGCATACCCTTCCCACAAAGGGTGAACAGCAAAACAAACAAGAGGATGGACGGAATGTTGCACAATGGCTTAACATTCACCCCCAGTCACAGATCTGGGTTTAATCCATCGTTATTTCGCTCACCAAGCCACCCCAGTTCAGACATGGCCATATGCAAATCAGTCTTGACCCTGTGCCTCATGGAAACAGTCCAGCCCGAACTGCCAAGCCATGTCTTCCCTGGACCGGAATCAAGCATCCTAGGACTGGTTTCTGGCTATCAGCCGTCTTCAGCCAGGATAGCTTGACTTCAGTGGCTTAGTGAGCAAGGGACTCACGTCCGGACATACCCTTCCCACATAGGGTGAACAGCAAAACAAACAAGATGATGGATGGAATGTTGCACAATGGCAAAACATTCACCCCCAGTCATAGATCTGGGTTTAATCCATTGTTATTTTGCTCACCAAGCCACCCCAGTTCAGACATGGCCATATACAAATCAGTCTTGACCCTGTGCCTCATGGGAACAGTCCAGCCCGAACTGCCAAGCCATGTCTTCCCTGGACCGGAATTAAGCATCCTAGGACCGGTTTCTGGCTATTAGCCGTCTTCAGCCAGGATAGCTTGACTTCAGTGGCTTAGTGAGCAAGGGACCCATGTCTGGGCATACCCTTCCCACATGGGTGAACAGCAAAACAAACAAGATGATGGACGGAATGTTGCACAATGGCAAAACATTCACCCCCAGTCACAGATCTGGGTTTAATCCATCGTTATTTTGCTCACCAAGCCACCCCAGTTCAGACATGGCCATATTCAAATCAGTCTTGACCCTGTGCCTCATGGGTACAGTCCAGCCCGAACTGCCAAGCCATGTCTTCCTTGGACCGGAATCAAGCATCCTAGGTCCGGTTTCTGGCTATCATCCATCTTCAGCCAGGATAGCTTGACTTCAGTGGCTTAGTGAGCAAGGGACTCACGTCTGGGCATACCCTTCCCACATAGGGTGAACAGCAAAACAAACAAGGTGATGGACGAATGTTGCACAATGGCAAAACATTCTCCCCCAGTCACAGATCTGGGTTTAATCCATCGTTATTTTGCTCACCAAGCCACCCCAGTTCAGACATGGCCATATGCAAATCAGTCTTGACCCTGTGCCTCATGGGAACAGTCCAGCCCGAACTGCCAAGCCGTGTCTTCCCTGGACTGGAATCAAGCATCCAAGGACCGGTTTCTGGCTATCAGCCGTCTTCAGCCAGGATAGCTTGACTTCAGTGGCTTAGCGAGCAAGGGACCCACGTCTGGGCATACCCTTCCCACATAGAGTGAACAGTAAAGCAAACAAGATGATGGACGGAATGTTGCACAATGGCAAAACATTAACCCCCAGTCACAGATCTGGGTTTAATCCATCGTTATTTTGCTCACCAAGCCACCCCAGTTCAGACATGGCCATATGCAAATCAGTCTTGACCCTGTGCCTCATGGGAACAGTCCAGCCCGAACTGCCAAGCCATGTCTTCCCTGGACCGGAATCAAGCATCCTAGGACCGGTTTCTGGCTATCACCCGTCTTCAGCCAGGATAGCTTGACTTCTGTGGCTTAGTGAGCAAGGGACCCAAGTCTGGGCATACCCTTCCCACATAGGGTGAACAGCAAAACAAACAAGATGATGGACGGAATGTTGCACAATGGCAAAACATTCACCTCCAGTCACAGATCTGGGTTTAATCCATCGATATTTTGCTCACCAAGCTACCCCAGTTCAGACATGGCCATATGCAAATCAGTCTTGACCCTGTGCCTCATGGGAACAGTCCAGCCCGAACTGCCAAGCCATGTCTTCCCTGGACCGGAATCAAGCATCCCAGGACCGGTTTCTGGCTATCAGCCCTCTTCAGCCAGGATAGCTTGACTTCAGTGGCTTAGTGAGCAAGGGACTCACATCTGGGCATACCCAGCCCACATAGGGTGAACAGCAAAACAAACAAGGTGATGGATGGAATGTTGCACAATGGCAAAACATTCACCCAGAGTCACAGATGTGGGTTTAATCCATCGTTATTTTGCTCACCAAGCCACCCCAGTTTAGACATGCCCATATGCAAATCAGTCTTGACCCTGTGCCTCATGGGAACAGTCCAGCCCGAACTGCCAAGCCATGTCTTCCCTGGACCGCAATCAAGCATCCTTGGACTGGTTTCTGGCTATCAGCCGTCTTCAGCCAGGATAGCTTGACTTCAGTGGCCAGGGCCTTTGCCAATCTGCGCTGGTTTTCAGCGTTTATGGATGGCCACTATCGTCGCCATCCTTTGGTCACGGGGCATTTCCCCCTTTTCCAAACTCTCCTTATACATTGCTGCCATATATGGCGTGAGTGTTGTTGTTTACGCTTATACCACTCAATGGGAATACCGTTGGGTCCTAACGCTTTACCAGACTGTAATTTGCTGATTGCCAGCGCAATGTCTTCCGCTGAGAGGTCTACCTCTAAGGTTTGAGCCTCTATTTTCCTCCAATTGAGGAAGCTTAATACCTCAGAGGAACTCCTCCGCGTCTGTTTTGCGTCAGCGTTATCGTGGTGGCATAGATCTGTTCGAAGGGTCTTACGTTGAACCACCTTTGGGGAGCTGAAGTTCTGTTACCCACCTGTCCGCCTTATCTTTTTTATCGAGCCAGGACAGGAGCTTGCTGGCCTTGTCCCCATTTTCATAAATGAGATTCCTCTTGGCAAGTGTGTTACTGTTTGGAAGTTCCCTAGTTCGGCTGCAGGTGCCAGTAAGTAGTCAATTCTAGAGAGGCTATTTGTGCCCCAAGTAGTAAGTGTATTGTTTCGTCAATGGAAAATGGGAGCGCCAAAAGTCCACCATACCTATCACGTCCAGGAAATCAGTCAATGCCGAGTGTGAACCGTGTTGCTGTCAAGGGGGTGTATGATAGAGAGTGGCATTCAAAGTGGCATTGAAATCACCACCTATTATTAAATATCCATGTGGGAGGCGTAGGAGGAAGTTGCTGAGTACTGTGAAAGCTGTGGAGTGAAGCGCAGGTGGAATGTATACAGAGACCACGTTTCTTATTCGTCCTTCCCATTGACGCAAGATCGCCGCAAAGCGGCCCTGGTCGTCGGTGTACTTGTGCTTGAATATGATCGGGTATTGTTTCTTCAGAAGGATTCCCACCCCCCTCGAGCCAGACGTGAACTCTGAGTGGACAGCCAATCTAAAACCTCATCTGTCCAGGGCCTTGCAGACGGTCCCAGTTAGGTGGGTCCCCTGCAGCAGGGTAATCGCTGGCGCCTTATGTTTCAGATATTGTAGAACTAGCCCCCTCTTTAGTTTATCCTGAAGATCATTGACTTTCCAGGAGATGATTGGTAGATGCTGTCTGGAGCATGTCATAGAGATTATAGGGTTCATGTGACTGAGGCATGAGGCCCGTGTGTCGCTTGCGTGGTTTTAATTAGATTGCAGTAAAACATTGCATGAATGTTATGCATGGTCAGATCGTGTGCCAAAGAACAAATAAGAACAAAAACAATGAAAAAATATGAACTGCCCCAGAACATCCCAACTCCCTCCCTGCAAGATAGTTGTTGAATTTCCTGCCAACCCAACTTTGCAGAGTGCCTAATAACCATTACCTACCATTCCTCTGTGGGGGGGGGATAGAGCACTCCGTGTGTCCCTCGGGGTTCAAACATGGGATAAATGTCCCTTACAACTAGTATGAAAGTAAACTTTTGAGATGTCATAGTTCTCTGGTGCACAGAAAGTCTTATAAAAGGATCAATAGTCATTTGCCCATCTATAGTGTTCTGTTTCATCGGATCGTCGAAGTGGTTAATGGTTCTGTGCTCCAAGTTGCTGTGTCCCGACGTCGAGCCTCTGTGACTGTTGTTGTTGTCGAATTGGCTTTACCGAACAGTGGATTGTGTAGAGCCTGCCCCAAAGTAGGTGTTCATCAGGAGTAGTTCAGTCCTCCTCTGGGCGTGTTTCTGTTTCCGACAAGTCCGCTGTCTGAGTCGTGGATCTCTGTATTGAGTGATCTTGCGCATTGTTCCGACCGGGTCTTCCCCGATGTTGGACCGGACGCCATCCCTCCAGCCAGTCTTGTGCCTCCTCTGGAGTGGTAAAGAACCATGCCTTTCCATCTGCTTCCACCCTCAATTTTGCTGCCAATAGCATAGAATATTTGAGCTTCACCGCCAGGAAATTCCGCCGTTGTTTGGCCACCACCGCAGTGTAGTCTGGAAAAAAGGAAATCGTACTCTGTTGAAATCAGAGTAGCGGGGCAGCTCTAGCCGTCTGAAGGATAAGGTCTCGGTCGTGATAATTAAAAATACGTGCAAGTATAGGCCGCGGAGGTGCCCCAGGCCGGGGCTTACCTGCGGGGACACGATGGGCACGCCCGATCGAGAAATAAATGGAAAGACCTCTAGGCTGCAGGTGAGTCTTTATGATATCTTCCATGAAGAGATCCAGGGCAGGGCCTCCTGCGTCTTTTGGCACCCCCACCAGGCGTACATTATTGCGACGGGAGCGGCCTTCGTGATCATCTAGCTTCTCTGCCATGGCCTTGTTGTCGAGTTCCAAACGTTGCACTTGTTTTTTCAGTGAATCTGTGTCTGCACTCACGGTGGCTGTTATGGATTTGACCTCTGTTACACAGGAACTCAAGTTCCGGCATGGAGAAGTGTGAGCTCAGTGGTCACAGTATCTATACGGGACTCTAGAGAGGCATGAACCTTTTTTAAGGTGGACATGATGTCCTGTAGTGTGATTTCTTTCTCCGGCGTAGTCTCTTTGACAGAGGACGTTCCATTTTCTGTCCGGTCATTCACTTCTTTGTATGACTTAGAATAGGTGTATCTCTCCAATTTGTTCTGTTGGGTCACTCGTTGTCCCCGCCCCCCATCATGCCTCGCCCCCTTGTCTGCTTCCCATGGGCACTAACTGTCCAGAAGCAGTAATCCCCGCCGCCTGACCATGTTACCCAATGGCGCACGCGAACTGTCGGGTTTCCTGCCTTCTGGTGTGTCTTACTGTAGTTTCAGGAGTGGGCATAAGGCAGGAGCCAGGGCAAGCACAGAGCATGGAGCACAGCGATCTTGGGTTGAGCCTGGATTTATGCACACCAGAGATCCGGGTCCGGCCAAGTACAGGCCGCAGATAGAGAGGGCAATGAACCTCAGATTTCAAGGTAGATTTACCAGTCCGGCTCCCTGTTCAGTCGTAGCGCGGGTCCCTTGTACCCACTATTTATCAGCACCACAATTCAAGGGCAGCACCCTGATCAGAGCCAGCGTTCGTATCCCCCGCCGGGCCCCTAGATGGTTCACCACAGCGCTGCACCGACAAGGAGTCTGCTCTATGCCTCAGCGGAGCATGATGGTCTCAGTAGCGGCTGTTGCAGCATTAAAATGGCACCTACGGAGTGGATGATACATGAGGGGAGGCGCGGTGCATAGTCGGTCTTCACCACCTTGGGATACAGCCGCCCAACGAGATCCCCTCGCTCTCAGCTCCCCAAGGGTCTTGGTGCACAGTAGAGGCTGCAGTGGCTATCCGGGAGGTCCCGGAAGGTGAATGTGTATGTGCGCGCAGGAGCCCAGGGCGCACTTGGTCAGTGAGTGCCGCCGGGCCCGCGCCTGCACACGTCGGCGTCAGATGTGGCACCCACGCCAGTCCCCGGTCTCGGTGTGGTGTTAGGCCGCAAGGGGTTTCATGCGGCCACAGTTAGCAGGGAAGGCGTCCGAAGCTGGGCAAGTCGTTTTTCAGGTGCGGCCAGACATTACTCAGTAGCTGTCTCATCAAATTGTAAATATGTTATGTCATTTTGTAACTTAATGTGTATATCTGATCTTGTATAGGCTCGCAACATTTCCCCACCCAATGAACAGGCCTCCAGTTAAGAACCTTTAGTAAAATCTTATGATGGTAGTAGTAGTAGTAGAACATTTTATTGTTTCAGTTAATTAAAACCATAACAATACGTTTTATAAAATCAAGAACTGCCCTCAAGGCTCCTAATGTATGGATACATTTTCTATCATTTCATTCTAAAACATTCTAATGCAAATATTCTTTGTTAAAAAAAACAATCGAGCAATCCGTATAGCTTAAAGTTCCAAAAGTTCTGGTATTATACTTTATTAAGTTCAGGAGAGCCCTTTTCCAGAAAGGCTGCAATCCTTTTGTCCTTATATAGGCCAGGTGCCTAGTTTTATTTCAAGGCTTGGGCGTGAACCGCAAGGAACTTTATTAATAGGCAGTTCAAACGTGTGTCTGTTGGGTTCAAGGTTGCCATTATCGCCGATCTGCACGTTCTTATGCCTCGCTCGTTCATAGCCTTTTTTAGAAGGATGGCTCGAGCTCGGGCTAGATTCGGACAAATGCATAAAAGATGAGTGAAATCCTCCTTGCTGCTCCCACATAGTCTACAAGTTTTGGGACCGTCGTGGACCCAGATCGGCTAGTCCATGGTTGATGGAAATTTTCCCAGACGTAGCGTCATTAGCTTTTTTTTTCTATGGGCCGGAAATGTAATTGTTAGATATGGGGCTGCAGTGAGAGTTTTATAATTGGATATAACCATCCAAGCTTGTTTTCTTGTACTGAAGGTTGCTTTGTCAAGTAAAAGTGAATGGAATTTTGTTGACTTGTTTATGGCTTGCTTGAATGCTGGATAAGGCAGATTAAGTTCCCAAAGGTTTCGTGTCCCAGTGTCAGTTATGGCCTTCTCAAGAGACTGATTATGTGGAGATTTTGCATCAGTTTTTATTTCGTCCCACAGTGCTTTGTGCAATTCTGAGGCTATCGTAATCTATTTCAAGCTGTACCAATACTTGATACTTGCATACTTTCTTCCGACTATTTAATTTGTTACTCCAAATTCTAGTCTCGTCTGAGCTGGTGAATCTCCCCGTTGAATTTGGAAGGTGGATTTAAAAATAGCTGTCTGCATTTTGTTGAGCAGATCCGCGTCTTTCCCGTGGAAAGCTACGCTGTCATATGACAGGGTAGAAAGCAGTTTTGCTTTTATTGTTGCCAATAGAGGTTTATATGATGGCCCCATAAGCTTTTTAGCTAGAGACCTGAAGGCAAATGAAAGTGCGTTTGCTCTGTGGGCAATGTACGTCTTTTGCTGCTGAAGATTGTGTCGATTGTCAAGGTAAAAACCCAAGTACTTATAGTTGGTCACAGCTTCTAGGTTTTTTCCCTCCAGTTGAAAGTGTTGATTGACTGTCCGTCGTCTGGTGATGAGCATTGTTTTACTTTTTGTTGTATTTATCTCCAGGTTGTTATTGGTAATGAATTCCGCTAGCCCCTCTAGCGACCTTTGAAGGCCAATCTTGGTTAAGCTCATCAATACCACGTCGTCTGCCTAGGATAAGTGAGTTAGAGATAAAGAGCCTAGTTTGGGAGGGTGGGATAAGATCTTGTTTAGGCTAGGGGCTAGGTCTGCCATAAGGAGATTGAAGAGATGCGGGGCTAGAACACAGCCCTGCTTGAGGCCTTTGCTGGTTTTAATTTTTCTTGAGAGCTGTGTTCCATTCCCCAGTTTTACTTCCATCCAAGTGGAATATAGGAGTAAGATTCCTCTCAGTATTTTTTTCCGGATATTCCAGCTACGCAGTTTCCTCCATAAGATGTTGCGATCTACGCTATCGAAGGCCGCCTTTAGGTCGATAAAACATAGATAGAGGTGCTGTTTCCTTCGTAGATATTTGTCGGCTAATACTGAGAGTGACAGGACGTTGGTCATTGTCCCGGTCCCCTTCCTAAAGCCTGTTTGATTCGGCGGTATTCTCTTTGTGGCATCAGCCCAATTTGTTAGATCTTCCAGGATTAGGGATGCAAAATACTTCGCCTCCACATCCAGTAGAGCGATCAATCTATAATTTGCTGGAGATGTTCTATCTCCTTCTTTGAAGATAGGTGATATTATTGAGCCCTGCCAGCTTGATGGTATTTGATTTTCAATTTCTATCTCATCGAATAGTTTTTTTAATTTTCCACTCCAAAAGTCCGGGTCAGTTTTGAAGACTATTGGTGGGATCCCGTTTGGGCCTGGAGCTCCACTACCACTTGTCTTTCTTAGGATTCTTCTTATGTCCTCTTCACGAAACCGTGTGTGTCTGGACATGTTTGTTGTCTCATTCTTTTCCCAGGGTTGAACTGCCTCATGATCAAGCCTTGTTATCCGATGGTCCCCTTCTGGTGATTGATTTGCTCTGCATTCTTCCATCGGAGATGGTGTTTGTGTGCTAGGGGTTTTGTATTCACCACTGGATACGGTGCTCGCTTTTCTTTGTTTGACCCCTTTGTTGTTGTTTTGTTGTTCTGCATCTGTGTTTGGCAAGTCTGGTGTTGCGTCCGAGAATCTCTGTGTTAGTAGCGCGGCCCAATCACCTTCTTGGACGTTTGATGTTATTGGGTTTGAAGGATGGTTTAAACCGTTAATGATCCTCCAGAATGCATTTGAATTTGTATTCTTTGCTGTGCAGAGTAATTTTGCCCAGAAGTCGTCCTTCAGGGATTTTTTTATGTTCCCACATTTTCTTTTTATACTCCTTTTTTAGATTCTGTCTTTGGGCCCAGTCTTCTGCGGGCGTGGTTGTCCTTTTTAATGCTCTGGCGTTGCTCCTTATTTCTTTTTTTAGCTTAACCAGGTTCCTTGGCAATGGGGTGATGCGAGTTGGAGGCCGTGGTTTTTTTGGGATGGACATAAATGTTGTTAGCTCTTCCGTGAAGTCCTCCCATTTTTGTATCTCGTTGCCTCTAGTTGTCTCGCTCCCCATTTTTAATCTCTGTACTTTTGCCTGCAGCTCATCAATATTGGCCATTGTCAAATTAAGTCGTTTCAGATTGGTGGAGGGGGAGCTGTCTCCCACAGGGTTGGAGTTACGATGCTTCGTAAGTTTTAAATTAAAATAGGTATGCTGGTATGAGTGGTCACTTTTTGATGTATATTCAATTGAAAATTGCTGAACAAAGGGCAGTAGTGGAAGTGAGACTGCTGTGTAGTCGAGTCTTGAAGTGGTCGAGGTTCCTAGATGGGTGTGCTGTGGCGGGTTGTCGCCTGGAATTCTCCCATTAAGGAACTGCAGTCTAAGGAATTCCAAAGTTGTTACCAATTGTTGACCAATTGGATCGTAGCGCTCTGTTTTGAGCTGGCTTTGTGGCTTAATGTTCCAGAATTCGTTGTCAACTGCTAACATCTCATCCTCCTATGGTGTGCGGCTTAGATTTGAATTGAAGTCGCCTGTTAAGATGATTTCCCAGGTGGGATTATTATTCCGAATATTCCTAATTGTGGATACTAGCTGATCCAGCTGAGCCTGTTTCTCTTTCACCTTTGGAGGTGCATAGGAATTAACCAGTAGTACCGGAGCTGCTTTGCCAGGTAAAGATAGTTTTATTAATTGGATGTTTGGCCCGTGCGGGGCTATTTGCTCTGATTTAATGTCGAGGTCTGTTGAGATATAGACTGATAGTCCCCCTTTTGGTCTACCGTATTTGTAGTTTTTTCTCGCTGGAATGTTAAAATATGTGTACCCAACGAGTGGTAGCCCCTCGAGTGCCCATGTTTCTTGAAGGGCAATAATGTTGCATGCTGCCCAATTGTAGGGGGGCAGACCGTCTTCCAGCTATTTCCTGGCCCCGGCTATATTCCAAGATAGTAAATAGAGGATTTCCTGACTATTATCCTTTGGTGGCTTTTGGGATGGTCAGTTCTTCTTCTGTTTGTTCAGTGTCTCAGCTAGCCAGCGCCAGTAGTCGGCGTCGTCTTTAGTGTTTGCTTGTTTGCCTGAGTTGATCAGAGGATAGTTTGCCGGCGAAGGACTATTCCCCCTTGCGTTCCGTAGTACTGAAAGTGCCTGATCTTTTTTTTCTAACGGATTTTCTTTTTTCCCCTTCGTCACCAGACGTTCCTCAAGTGGGCCTGGATAACGTGGTTTTGCCGGTCTGGCGAGCCTTATGCCCCATGAGTCGAACCTCTCCCTAGAGGATAGTATTAGCTGTGCGATCTCCACTGATCGCCATGTTGTTAGTGTTTGTTCCGGTAAGTTGTTATTATCTTGATTGCGGAATTTGACTGAGAGTAAGTCTGCTGTGGTTAGGGGTTGTAACCCTTGAACGTTGGCGAAGAGTTTAAATATGTTGCCCCTGTTGAGAATGTCATGCATCCCCTGGGTTTCGTATTCTGGGATGAAGAGCAGTTGTTTGAGATGTAGATCGTCTTTGCTAGACCAATTCCTGGAGCCTTTGCCAGGTTCAGGACTACTGACGGGTCCGATTCCGCTATAAGGGCCAGGCCAGGCAGATGTTTGTATTACTTGCGTGCTGATTGCCTGTGCGCATTGGGGTGTCGAAGGCCTTGTGATCTGATTACTCTCTTTCGTCAGTCCTCTGTTTATGTCTGAGCTGATCTGGGGGGCTCTGGTGTACTCTGCCTCTGTCCCTTTCTCCAGGTTGGGGTCCTCCTTGTAGTTCATATTTACCCTTCGGCCTCCTTGATTTAATAGAATCTTTATGTCCGCGATGGGGGGGAAAGCTTTTTTCTCCCCCAATCTGGAGTTTCCAATTTGGGGTTCTTTAAATGATTTTAGGTAATGCCTCTTGGTTGTTACTGGCATTATCAAGCTGATCTTGCTTGGTGGTCTTGCATGTCGCACCTTGAGTCCTACTTCGTCTAGGGTTTGATTCTTCTCTGCCTTGTAGGCAGCGTTTGATTCCGTCGGGCCGCTTTTCCCGATTCGCGTTGGGGTTTTGCCCGGTTGGTATTGAATTTGTGTTTTGGTCCACCACTCTGCATTGTGGGGTTGTATCCACAGTGCTGGGTGGCTCTGAGGGCCACTTGTTTGTGGCGAGCTCCCACTTTCTATGCGACTGCTTTTTCCCGCAGCGTCGTCTGTCTATGTGAAGTAGCCCGTGCCCAACCTCGGGTATGCCCAACCAAGTCTCTGTTGTTTGTTTCGCCTGTGGGCTCTACTTTAGTACGTGTAGAAGGGTTACTTGTGCCCTCTACCAGTAGGACCTCCCTTCCTTTTTTTCTTGAGAGCTGTTGTCTTGGTGATTTGTATGTTTGCTCAATTAGGTCATCGGATTGTCTTGTCGTGTTTAGTGTTTCGTCCTTGCTTTTGGCTGTGGTGAATATGGGAAACATTCTCAGCCCTTCCTCCGTGTTCCCTGCTATTTGTTTATTCCTTGCTTTCCTTTCCTGTTTTTTTGGCGTCTGGTTAATGTAGTTTTTTTGTTTGGAGTTGATATATTTAACATTGGACTTGCTTCTACCATGTTCTTCCCTTTGTGTGTATCTGGTTCTGGATTCTTGACGGGATTATGGTGTGTAATGTTTTTGGATGGTTCAACTTTGGAGGAAAGTGGATCTGATTCTCTGAGAGCCAGCATTTGTTCTATAAGATTGGGAAGGAGGTTCAGTTTGTCTATAATTGGACCACAGGAGCAGGGGCTTTGTTCCAATGTATACTTTGATTGAGCTGTTATCAGGTTGTTCAGTTTATCAAGTTTATTGTCAATCCCAGCAATGTAGTGGGCTATGATATTCATTAGTTCAATTTGAGTGTCCATTTTATCGGATTGCCAGTTTAATGCCGTTGCTGATGACTGAAGGGTTTCAATTACGGAGAGAAGCAGCCCTGAATGGATTGCACTGGCGCTCTGTTCGTGGTTTTGATGGGGTAGGAAATCAGCGCGTTCTTGGCGAGGCGAAGTGTTGCCAGATGGTGGGATTACAGTTATTCCTTCTCTGGTTTTTCCCGGTGTTTTTTCTTGGCTTTGCGGCTGAGTAAATTGCCCTTCTTCGTTTGTGTTGCGCAGTTTATCGTCCGAATTTATTTCCCCTTTGTGATTGATTTTGCTTGTGTCTTGCAGAAATTCTTTATTTAGAATTGGGCTTGATGAGAAATTTAGTAGCTTCAGCCACGACGTTTCGGAGACGTTCTGATGCATTGATTCCATTTGGCTTGTATTTTGTTCCCTATGTATTTGTGCTTCGGATGTCTGAGAGACTTTGTCAGGTAATTTATGTGTTTGCGGTTTTGTCGGGGGGCTCTGTGATTTGGTTTTTAAGAATTTTGTGAAGAAGGTTAGTGCTGTAGTGGATGTTGCGTTGGGTGTTGATTTTTTAGCACACGTCCGTTCTTCATTCGTCCTCTTGCTGTCTGGGGTGCCCTCTGTTATTACTCCCGTCGCATGTGTTTTACTCTGGCCCAGAGTAGAGATTACTCCTGTGCTACACTTTTGTGACAAGGTGGCTCCCTGATCGAGGCACTCCCCAATTTCTTCCTGCAGTTGTTTGATTACTGTTGTCTCGTCCTGTTGCTGACTTTGGTGAGTTGAGATTGTTGGGTTTGCCCGAGATGAATGGGGAGTTAATCTTCTGAATATAGATGTCAGGCCTTTGTTACAGGCTGCCTTCTCAGGAGTTAGAGGCATGGGGAGACCCGACAGAGCTTGTTGGGTCGTAAGGAGAGTGGCTACTGGGTTTTTTAGGAAAAAGAAAGCCTTGTTTGTCTCTAGTTTCTTTCTCCCGTCCTGCTTTTTATTCTTGAACATTGTTGCAATTGGGGAGATTAGTGGAGTGTGTAGCACTGTTGTTTGACCTTTATTTGTATCCATGGGGTTGGATACCGTTTTGTCCTGGTTTGTGTTGCACTGGTCAACGAGTGGAGATTTCTTTACCTTTGAGGTTCTTTTTTTTTGCTTGGGTGACCTCCTGACCCTGCCTGATCTCATCCTTTGAGGGCAGGGTGGCTGGATTGTGGTGATTTATTTATTGCTTTGAGGGCTTTGTTTTTTGTTTTTTTTGTTTATCTGCTTTTCCTCCTTTCGGCCCACAGCCCAGCAACCCAACCCGGCAGCACGGCAGCGCACCCCCTTGTTAGCCAGACAGCCTATTTGCCCAGTTAATGTGGGGCTCCCTCTGCCTCCCCTACTCTCCTACGGTCAACACCTGGGGGGGACGGGGGGGGTGAGGTGGGAAGATCGGAGGTGCAGCCAACGCTGGGGTTTGGTTTTACAAGTATAACAGTTTAACAAGCTCCCAGAGTGCAAGGTCCGGACCCCAGGGGCTGGGAGCAGAAAGCTGGAAGCGGGGCCGTTGTCACTAATGTCTCTGTTTTTGTCTCTTACCGCTTCTTCTCCCGCTGTTACCTCCGCTGATGCACCGTAGCCGTCGGGTGCTGTGTAGCCGGCTCGCTGTTCAGCTGTTAAGCTCACCGGTCACCGGTCCCAATCACTGGTTAGGGAACGGGGCGGGCCGTCCAGGCAATCCGAGAGCTGCAGACCGCTACGAACCGCTACGGACTGCCTCCGCCTCCTCCTTTCTCTTTCCCAGCGGCCTCCACTGCCCGCGCCCGTGCCCCGAGGAATATGGGGCAGGTGAGCAGGTAAGCGGGAGAGTGCAGCTGCCTTACGGCGTCTCTAACACTGCTGTTGCTGCTGCTATGGGTCTCACGGTCTCACGATCCCGCTGTCTCGGCTCCGACGGCTTTTCGTCAGCAGTCCTCTGTCTAGCTCTCAATCTTATGATGGTACCACTGTTATGGCGTGTGCATCCAAATTGCAAACCTGCCTTATGACCCTATATGTATGGAAATGCACAGTCTTTCACTTTTTTAAGCAAAAGTTTGCAGTGATATTTTGTGCTGCACATACGCACGATCTGGTTCCTGGACCACATAGCCATAGTTGCAGCACACAGAGACCCTTCACTGCCGCACACAGAGGAAAAAATTTAGAGGGAACATTTATCCCATATACTGGGGGCTCCCCTTGGGAACAGCAAGCTAGTGCTGCTACCGACCACAGACATGATTCTGCCCTTCTGCTGCTGAGCTGAGCTCGAGCAGGTGAAGGTAGAGCAATAGGTTTCCTGTCACATGGAGGTGTAGCCACCTCCCATACAGGACTTAGTGTATTGGACAGGGGTGAGGGCACTTGCCAGCGACACTAAACTGCTTTGAATGGCACATTTGGTGCCCTCCTTGCAGACTCCAGTTGGAACAAGTTCAGGGAGCCGTTGGCTCCCACTCTGGCGTGAAACTGGACAAAGGACATGCGAGCATCCTCCCCTCTGTCCAGCCCCTCCTCTGTGAGGGATCCCTGAATCATCCCAACACTTTCCCTAGGGTACTTAGTAGCTTACTTTGGGTAGCTTTTCAGATTCGTCATGTCATGTGACAAGTTTCAGATTTCAAACAACTTCAACTTCTATCGTCTGGGCACTTTGAACTTCGTTGGACTTTGCCTAGCAACTGAGATTGCACCAAGGAAGTCTCCTGCTGCTCCTGGTCTTGTTGTCCTGCCATTCTTCTTTGTCGTCTGTGCCTGTGCTTTTTTCAGGTTCTTCTCCAGGCCTGTGGGCATCAAAAACACCAGAATAAATCTCCTTTGGATTGAAAGGCACTTCAACTATGTTGACCAGTCTGCTTCTCTTGATGTCCCATGGACTTCGAAAGGCTCAGCAACCCTGCTGGTGATTTTGTACCTTCACCAAGGCCTGCACTGTCTTGTCAACAAGTTAGAGGCCAGGATCCCTTGTCGGAACTTCTGGAACAGAACTCCTGTACACTGCATCGACTTGCCGTTGCCAAGACTTGTTCACTCTGTTCTCCAGAGATCTTTAGGCTCCAAGAAGCTATAGCCTCCTGCATCTCTTCCTACCAAGATCCTTGTGCTCACTGCATCCTCTGCACAGTGGGCCTGCATCTTTGGTGAGCTGCTTGAGGTTCTCTTGCGACTTCTGTGCCTTTAGCCTGTGTGTCCTCTTGAGGGCCTTCTTAGGCTTAAGTGGACTCCCCTGCTTGCTCTGGCCTGCTCTGACTCTCCTGAACTTGATGAGTTCCCTGAACCTTGCTCGTCCAAACGTTACGCCTTTTTCATTTACCCTGTCTGTTGCTGTTGCCAAGGCTTGTTGATGCTCCCGACGGACTCTGACCCCCTGGTTCTTGACTTCCGACGTTGGAAAGCATGTGAACGGCTGCAGCCACAAGGTCACCGTCAACCCTCTTGCATCTTCCGTCATCAGTGGGCATTGGTCTTTTGTGCCTCCTGGTCACTCCTGAGTGGCATAGACTCTGTCCCCTCTGCTTACAGGTACTTCTCTTCAAGAATCCAACCTTCTTCTCCAGCAGTATATTTTCTGAAGTTCTCCATTGTGGTCTATGGGGTATCCATGGGTGGAGTGACTCTCCAACCTTCCGTCTTAAAAACTACCACAGCGACTTACCCATTGACTTGCATTGAGTACGCGGCTGTGTTTCCACTATGCACACAGCCTCAGTAGGGTTCCTGAGTACTTACCTTGGGAGGTTCCTTGTGTCCCCAACTCTTTAGAGTCTTCTGGTCTAAGTCCCGACTTCGGTCGTAGTTCACATTTCACTTATTTAGTATATGGTTTGGTCTCCACCTGTCTGCCTTTGAAATATTGTATGTATTGTGTTTATATCTCCAGGTAAGAGATATACCAATGTGTTAGTGAGTGTGTATAATAAATATAACTATTTTTATAAATACATTGTGTGGTTCGTTTTCGTTTAACCTACATTACATGATTAGTTCTGGTGAAACAAGCTGCTAGACACTCCTTCAGGACTAAGTTTGAAGGCTGCTCTCCACTGCTACCACTTAGAGAGCTTTCTATGGTTGTCTAAGACCACTAAAATCACCATAAAGGCTGTCTGGATTAGTGCAAGGTGCTTCACTTGCCAGCCTCCTACCTTAGCGTGAAGTGTTTGGTATTTAAGCCTGCACTGTTTTACCAGCTAATCTAGGTGTGGATAAAATGAAAAACCATCACTAGCATTAGGCACCTATAGACAAGTTTTTGTAAACAAGTAAGTTCTACTGAACATTTAGATTGGTTATTAAGGGCCAAGGGCCTGGCACAACCTTTTCTCCAATCTTTGGAAGTTTAGTTTTCACTTGGGTAGGTAGGTGCAACACCACAATGTTGTGTAGCTCCTACAAATTCGTAGGACATGCATATTGGTTGCACAACATAAACTAAGGGCTTGGTGTCAAGATTGATTCCAGACACCCCTGCAGGATATATTGGCCTATAGACCAGCTAGCTCAGAGTGCCACCATAAGCCCCCCTTAACCTAGCAGGGAGCGAATGGTTACTGATAAACACTAAACATGACAACCCTGACCCCTCAGGGATCGTGAAAACAGTACAGAACCCTTTGCTCACTCACTCGTGCTTACTTATTCCCAGAGAAATATACAGAGATTAGACAGTGGGACATGTTCAATAATATTTATTGAACCAATGTTATTCTAGTATAAAATACATGTGCTGCAATGGTTAGGAGACAGAAGCAGATAAACGTGATTGCAAGTACCAAAAGCGTAAATAGTAGGTAGAGTTCTACAATGGAGCCAAACAATTGTATATATGCAGGCATATAAACAAGGCGGTAAACTAGGGAACTCCTACTATGCAAACCCTACTCTAAGTGTACCTAGAGTGTGTGTAGTTGTAAAGCCAACACTCCCCCAGAGGAGGATCCAACCCCCATTACCTGATGGGAGAGAATGAAGGACCCCGTCTTGGTCTCGAGTTGGACACCCATCACGAGGTTTCAGACTGGTGCGTGATGATCTCCCAGCATGCAAGGACCTTCGTGTTAGCAGAAGTGCCCCCTTTACTAATCTATTGGGATGCTCATCTTTTATAGTAGAAAGCAGCCTTGTGATGTGCTCATAGATTAGTGATGTTATGGAAATATGGATAGCCGTGTTGCCCCATGGAGGAAGATTGTGATGACATTTGTGCGTGGTACGAAACAAAACCTTGTACAGGATATGCAGGGCATTGTGGTAACGTTGCACGAAGCTAGATGTAAAACAAGTTTAGTTTCAGAGAAACGAATCCAACATTGTTGTGCATACAAATGTGTGCTAAACATATTAGCTGGAAATATTTTTTGTGAGGACAATTTAAGGAATAAGCTGCTTTGTTATATAGGCCTAACCCGGGAATTAACACCCACTCATACTAAGGGTCGATATCTAAAAGCTATCTAAAAATGCAGCATACAATTTTTAGAACATTCAAAACTATTCTTTAAAAGCATCTAAAAGCGGTCTTAAAATATGTAAAAACAATTGAACAGTCATTATATTATTTGAGATCCCAAGCACTCAGAAAGCCACGGTGCCTAGAAAAGAAAAAGCTGGTTTGGTACATTTTGTTTAAAATCGGCCAAATTGTTCCCACACGGAAAAAGACCAACTGTTATTGTGTTCCGTGTGGTATTTGCGGCATTGCTGTTGCCCACATCTACAGACATTCCCAGAGGTGCACCTAATAGCATGTACATAGAGCAAAGGTGATTCCATCCAGTTCCCACAGCACCCGCTGAGGGAGGTGCCATATCCCATAAGTTGTCTGCAGAGCCGTTATTCACATCGCTAGGAGCTGAAGCATCGCAGGGCAGCTCTAAGAATGCATTCATGATAAATGTAATATGCTGTGGATAGCAAGACACATGAGCCTTTTGCATTGGGAGTCCCTGATAGGTGTTTCAGTGGTAATTCCTGACATGAGAGGAGTAGCGGGATCAAGTTTATATGTTTGGAATAGTGGTGATAAATGCTGCATAATTTATCATCTCTATTTTAGAAATGCCACTTTTAGAAGTTGGCATTTCTGTTTACTATGTGTCTTTGTGCCTGCCTGTCGTGTGTTGCATGTCTGGCCCTGGATGACAGGCTAGGGAGGTGCAGTGGCTCCAGAGGGATTGGGTGAGTCAGCGCTAGGCTGAATAGGTCTGATCTGCACTTGCAGTAGTGGGAGGAGTAGCACCTGGACCTGAATAGGACTGTGCCTGCCTTCCGCAATGCTGTTTCTGCCCCCCTGTGGTGTGTCTGGGGCCAGAGCCTACACTGATAATGGGGACTGTTGTGCACTTGTTAGGAGCCCCCATAACTGGTTTGGACTAGGTACAAGGCCCTGTGCCAGGGCAGAATAAAGACATGAGGGATATAAATATTGGGGCTGTGACCCCATGTGCGGGTGCTGTACTTACTTGGAACTTGTGGAGAAGAAGCCACTGGGGGGGACTGCTGCCCCAGAGGATTGCTGTGCCAGGGAACCGCCATCTGGATTCTTCTTATGTGCTGGCCTGAGCCTGCCTCCAGCTTTGGGCCCCCCACACCCCCCCCCCAGTGAACTCCCTGGTATTTCTTGGCTTGCTCTACATGACTCTAAAGCTGCGTGTGGTGAGCGCTGTCCCCATCTGACAGCAGAGCGTGATACGGGCTGAATTTGCTGACCGAGCCCGAGACGTGGGCTCACTCTCAGGAAGGGCGGCCGGTGCTGAGGAATGTAGTCACACGGCAGAAGAGTCCTGGGCAGGTTTTCAGCCTGTGCCACAGAGAAACTGCTGGGAAGTGAGCGCCTTGTGAGCGCTACATGATTTTGCCCCTGAGCCCGTGGTGTGGGCCCTCTGTGCCAATAAAGAGAAAGAAGAAGCGCATGTTGCTCAGGGCTGCGCCGCACAACAGCCCTTTCCTGGGTCCGGCAGAAAGAGGAGTTGCGACGCAAACAGGAAGTCAGGCGGTTGTAGTCTGGCTGGGCGGGGCCGGCAGGATCGACGGAGCCTGAGCAGGCAGAACAAAGCCTGGTTGTGGTCGAACCACCTTCAAGAAAAAGAAGTAACATTGCCTGAGACTCTGCTCGGTGTTTGCTGCAGCCATACTGAGCAGGCCGGAGTGGAAGACATAGGTAATTCTCACCCTCGTTTTTGGAGGGGGGGCACCATTCCCTGTGCGGGTGACTGGATGCAAGGAAAGCCTCTATGGAGGTCTCGGCCTAACTGAGCCTACTCACAACACCCGGGCAGTTTCCAGTGAAGGAGATAGGGTGAGCTGCACCCCCACCCCTTACTTGTGGTACTGGGCACCGGGGACATTCTTTGGCAGCCGCAAAGGAGGTGCATGTTGATTCCCCTTTGTCGTGAGGGTTTAGGGGTGCCAGCAGACGTGGCTAAGTTAGCATTAGTTTGTGCTCTGCATCACCGCCATCTTGCTGCTTATGCACACAACACTACATGCTTTGGTTCCCGTAAACACCTCTGCTTGTGATGCTTCACATGGAAACTGTCTGCCTTTCACTATTTCGGTTGTGCTCTGTGTTCTTGTCTGTACATCGTGTTCAAGTCAGAAAACAACTGCACTGTTTAATTGGCTTTGTACATCCCACACACACAGACATAACATGGAACACAGCTGCGCTACTGACTCTTTCTACTGTTTTTAATATGGCACGGGATGCAAGTTAAACACACTTGGAGAAAACCTTTCCAGAGGAAGAGCTGTGCTTCTCCGGAGATGTAAATCCTATCATCTAAGACTTGAGGTAGGGAGTTCCGCTGTCCAAACCCAGAGGTCTTCCACTTATATAATAAAAATAGCTTGTAGCACGGGGAGGGTGGTAAAGCGCTATAGGGCTCCATCCACTGTCATTATAATATGCTGTCGGCGTTCATATTTTATGGAATTGTAACAATGCTGATTATATTGTTTTTATGCATTTCTTAGCTAACGTTAGCACATGTACTGCATAACAGAGCATGTTAGTTGAAATAAACATTTTAAACTATACAGTGTCTCTGGTTACTCACATTGTGAACAGGTATGAGTATCTAAGCGAAAGAGTGTCTTGTTCCAATGAATTCTGAGAGGCCCTGAGTAGAATGTTCTTGAATATCCAATCCTTGGTAGCTCCGCTGTAGTACTGAGAACGAATGGGATAGTATAGCTAGCCCGTTAGGGGTTCTGGGCACTGAGGCGTGTTATTGGTACACCACAACACACCAAAGTCCTAGTTTCCTGTGCATAGTTCTGTGTATGTGCAGAATCCTTGCAACATGGTGCCCCTAACATTTGGTCTGGTACTTATTTACGTGGCACTTTAGTAGTTCTCATTACTTGTTCACAATCCCCTCGCCTCTGTTTCCGGAAAACATTGGTGACGGTTTACCTGCCTATACTGTTGATTTTATTGGTGATTCAAGCTTGAGATTTTCAAAAAGGTATCGATCGTATTCTGAGTTACAACCCAACATTGTCTTGCCGCCCTATTACCTTAGAGTTTTCTTTTTCGAGTTTCTATATGGAAGTTGACATCGCGGCGCACAGCCGCTTGGCGGTCCGGCAGAATTTGCAACAATGTGGAGTGCCGGATGCTGGTGCGGGTCTGATCTTTGTGGTACAAGCCGACCCAGTCTACACATATGAGGTCTTTCATTCCTGGGTGACATTTCCAGCAATTGAAGGGGCGGATAATTAGTGGCATAAATACAGCCATTCCGCCCTTCCTGCTGTTTATCGTCCATATCGAACTCTTGAAGTTCTGTTGACTGCTAGGCAGCATCGCATTTGGTTTGATGGCGCTCTTCAAAGGACACCTGTCATGTCTAGCCCATTGTCGAAAGATGGGGCGACGTGCCTCGTGCTGGCGGGTTCCCACCGCATCCACGGCATTTAACGCGAGATGTAGCAGCCCTCCGTCTCATGCACACTACACTAATCCGTGTGTATAGAGCATTGGTTCAGTATGTGAACCACAACGTCCAGGCGGGAGTGCCTGGGGTTGCACAGCAACCAGCTGGTACTGGCGGTGTTACTATTAGCCCCGTAATTGTTAATTCGGTCATGGGCAAGCCTCCCCCAAATAGGGAAGATTTTCCTTATTAGCTTGCTGAAAAATTTGACCAGCTGGAAGCGGTGTTTCCACATACCGCCGGTGGAGAAGCACTGAATTTTGATAATTATTTTGCAGAAAGACTTAGTACCCGAAGTCACTGATTGTGAGAGTTGGGGTAAAATATTTGCGGCAGTTTATGCAAAGTGTTTTGGCACACCAGCCATGACAGTGCTGCCCTCTGTAATAAAACGTGTTCAAGATGAGCACAGAAAGAAGGCGGTAGTCGAATTGGGGATGAGGTTAGTTGGAGCGTATGACGTAGTTGCTGATTTAATCCTTGCTAATGTTAAGGGTGATTCAGTCAACTTTCAGGTGTCTAAAGATTTGGCACTTGTCACGGACATGGACAAGCCTCGCAAATTACCTAAGATTATAGCCCAAGCTTCTAAACAGTTGAGCGTAATAGTTTGGGTGTTAAGCCTTTTGCTAAAGTACCTGCATAACTGCAGGCTCAACGGACGTCTCAAAATAATCAAGGAGGCCATCCACAATTCCCTAAAAAGAATTGGAAGAATAATAAATAGGGGAAATCCCAACAAAAGCAAGGGGGACGGGCATCGTCCCCAACACCTTCGATCCCAGAACGTATTTATGAGCTACATGACCGCGCGAGAATTAAATCTCCCGATTGATTTCAGGTTCCTGACAGCGTTCTCCGCATTCTTCACAGGAAGCATCAGGCTCATATGCCAGTGGAGGTGATTGCCAGGAGCGCGAAAGAGGTTGAGGTGCCCCGCAGGTGCGTGAGCAGCCACGGAAAAGTGACGGAAAGGGTGAAGAAGAGGACTTTCCTTGTCAGCGCCCTCCGTTCCAGAAGAAGAAAGTGGCTGCTTTAACTGCGAGGTATGTCACAGACGGTGAGGACCCAGCTCCGGGACCTAACATGGGCAGTAACGCTGTTAGACAGCGCAGCGGAGGTTACAGTAGTACGGCAAGTACTGTGTCCATTTCTGGAGGCGACAGCATCTGATGCTTTTATCACAGTTGAAACTGCTGACACACGAGTGGCGCACCCTGACAGACTTTATGAAATTAGTATTCTCATAGAAGGTGACATAAAACGCATTATCAAAAGGTGTTTTTTGGGAAAATCTGACTTCTTCGTATGACATCTCTTTAGCGGAGGCAGACTTGCCCCCGCCTTTTGTTCTGGCAGCTCCGAGAGGAGAGGAGGTAATCCTCCCTAGTTTTTAACACAGTGTCTCGAAAGAGCATGCGCAACATTTTGCAGAACAGTGGACTTCAGTGCTTGCACTGGCATTATACAGTGCTCAGGTGGGTTGAGATAAAACATCTCCCCATCACGAGATTCCATTGCGGTCCATGCCACAGGCACAACCCCAATATCCCATCCGTAGGGAGGCTAAGGCTCCTGCAGCAAAAATACTGGACCAATTGGAGTATCAAGGAGTAATTGAGTCATGCGTGTCACCTATGAAAAACCCTCTTTTTACCGTGACCAAGCCAGATGGGTCGAACCGCATCATTTTGGATTACTGTCATTTGAACTCGTCGGATGAATGCGGTACAGAATACCCATAGTTCAGCCCTAGTCAACAATCTAGTTCGGAAAAAATATAAATCGAAGCTAGATATATCGAATGGCTTTTTAGCCACATTCTTCCACCCATGTCCAGTCAGTGGACAGCATTTACGCACGGCGGCAAACAAAAACAGTTAAAAAGATTATTAATGGGCTATAAAAACAGCCAGGCCGTTTTTGCCCCGCATGTTGTCTCATTGTTAGACACAATCGACCCTGATGCATATTCGAATGTAGATGACATTTATCTTACAGACGACGAGTTATAGCTGCATCTTTGTCACGTGGACCGCATCATTGTGGAGTTTGCGGACTACGGTTACAAATTTAATTTTGCAAAATCACACATTGCTGAATTTGCAGTGGTGTTCTTGGGCTATGAGCTCAATAATGAGGAACGTGGAAGAGTACCGCACTTCCTGGAGAAGTGCGCACGCTTGCATCCTCCTACAACCCTGAAAAAATTACAATCCTTGCTGGATTTCTTGAACTTTTGTCGCACTTACGTACCAGAGTATGCCCAGCATATCAAGCCTCTCTATGCTTTGATACAATCAAACTTTGCAAAAGCATGCTGGCTTCCGGAACATACAACTATACTGAAGTCTTTGCAGTCTGATTTACTTGATTCTAGACTCTTCTTAACTCGTGACAACCATACTAACTTGGTGATAAGAATAGTCCAATGCGCTGTGGGTTTCACATACTTGACATTTAATGAAGGAGACACAGTTCCTATTGCTTATAAGTCACACTTGTACACTTCAGCAGAACTGCGGGTTTCCTCAGTTGAAAAAGTTTTGGCAGCAGTCCAGATGGCGATTCTGAAAGAACGCACCCTGGCTCAAGGAAAACACATGTTGGTGGTAACACCATATCCTGCTCTGGAAGCAGTGACAAAGGCGAGCATTCCCAATTCCAAAGCTTTACATCCACAGTGGATACAATGGGCTACATTGTTGACATCCCCGGATGTCACATTTATCTATGATTCCTCATTACAGACTCAGGAGTCACTACAATATGAATTTGTTCATCCAGCTCCTCTGTCCATGCGCCCGCTCGAGGAATACCATTGTATAATTTACACCGACGGTTCGGCGCAACCGGCTATTGGATCTAAACATTCTTATTCTACAGCGTGTGCGATTGTGGCTGGTTCTATAGTGAACGTTGAGTTTAAGTCCAGTGTGGTTCACACAGAAGCGCTCGGCGACTGCACCGCCAAATTGGCTGAGCTGCGTGCTTTGGTGCTCGCGCTGGAGTTTGCAGATCCTACAGTGACTACTTTGATTGTAAGGGATTCCTTTTACTGTGTACAATCTTTGCAATGACTATTTATTTCTTTTTTTGGTCTCAAAATGAATACCGTGATTCTAAAGGCAAGACAATTGAGCATAAAATGCTATGCGTTCGGGTGGCGGAGCTGAAAGAACGCTTGCTGCTCACACAAGTAATTCATACTCTTGGCCAGTACACTCGGTTGGTAACAGCTTGGCTGATGAAGCAGCTAAGTCGGCAGTGGACACGTGCTTAGTAGCAGCAGTTACACGATCGAGGAGTAAGATTGATGATGACATCTTGGGAGCTATCGCTGCTACAGAGAAGGGAGGCAACTATCCAAAAGGATTTCCTTCCAAATACTCTTGTCACTTAAACCCTGATAAGATTCCCTATGTGACATTTAATAACGTTGGTGAGAGGTTGATTCCCAACGTGGACCGCAGGCTTACACTGATAATCGCAGCACACGAGGGCCTGGCCTCGGCACATGCTGGTGTGTCTGCGACAGTCAGTATCTTGCAACAACGTTACAGGTGGCGTGGCCTATATAAACAAACACGTACTTATGCGCTTTCTTGTGACATTTGTCAGCAAATCGAGCCGTCTACTGTGGCTCGTCCACCACAAACACCGTTGTGCATATCCAATAGACCATTTTCTTGTGTTTATTTGGATCGCTGCGGTCAATTTTCTTCAGATACTGCCCATAAATTCATTTTAGTTGCAGTAGATTTGTGAACACGTGTTCTTTGGGTTTGGCTACAACGCAGCACTGACGCTCGAACTGTAGCCAGGGATTTGCGTGTCTTTGTGGGAATTTTTGCAGTAGGCACCCTACATTCGGACCAGGGTCCGGTGTTCGCCTCTAAGGCGTACAAAGAATCCATGCGGTCTTTGGGGGTGCAGGTCAAATTTTCGTCTCCATACCGGCCTGAGGGCAATTTTGTTGTGAAGAGAATGAACCGTGACTTAAAGCAATCCTTAACAGCTAGAGTCCTAGTCACTGGCAGGAAATGACTCGCCCATTTGTATAGCATACTACGTGCTCTTAATAATCTCCCTAGAAGACCTCTGGGTGGGCGGATCCCTTACGAATTGCTCTTTGGGATGAAAATGTTTGTGCCAGACCTTGATGGTCTGGACTTGGCAGCTGCAGCCGCCCCTTTTGACGCAGATGAACATTGTGCTGTATTACAGAACCTACAAGTGACAGTCTAGCAAAAGAACATTTGCCTGCTGCTACCGAAGGTGCACTACAGATTCCTGTGATGAGCTGGCTGCCTAAAGTTGGAGAACTGGCCTGAGAGAAGGTGGAGAGAGCAAAAACGAATTTTTTCCATCATATTGAGCTCTGGTTCCAGTGCTGGGCGTGCAGGGAACTAGTACAGTTATTTTACCACCACTTCCAGGACCCAAGGACAACAGATACGTCTCAATTGACAATGTCAAGCTACAACATCTGGCCGATTCTGAATAGTTTGCTTCTATTCCAGGTAATCCTGACACTGACATAGAAATGGACTCTGTTGCTAATCCTATGCTGGTCCAACACCCCACTGCTGCCACAGAAGAACCAGATTACATTTACCCTATAAGTGATTCTTTGCCTGGGTTAAATGGTACAGCCAGGAACAAGTCGCGTTTTTCCTTTGACTCTCATTCAACATCGATTTTGTCACCATCAAAATGTGCAATTTTTCTTTCCTGGTTTAAATGCACTTACTTGGTTCCACCATGGATCTATATTTGGCTGGTGCTTATACTTATTTTTCTATTTATGTCCATTGGTTTTGTGACGGTATCTTTTCTTTTGATCAATCGACACTACCTTAAAGAACGCTCTGCTGTAGAACTGGTCGATGGAACTTTGGGCCCGCATTCTTCATCGCACATCATAAACAGGGACCTGACTTTCGTCAACATTATAACCTGGCCAGTTACTTATGGAACAGTTTGGGATACGGTCCCGCTTCAAATTCATGGTCCGACAGAGATTGTTAATGTTCCAAATGTACTTCGTGTCTCTATGGGTGATGTGGTTAAATATAACATACGTTCTGATGATTGGGATGTGCGGGCAATACAGTCTCTGTTTTCAGATTTAAAATACTATGCAGCATTTGATGCAGAAGACTAGTATTTGAATAGTGGAAATTATGCTGACTTGTTTTGCTATCAGCATTATGGCCACCATTATTTGCACAAAGCATCTACTTTTAGAGCAGTTGCTAATTACACTCAATGGGAACATTGCCCCACACCACCAATAAGGAGTGCTAAGACCCTGTTGGATAAATTTACATATTTTACAAGTTTTGATAGGTCAATCCCTGGATCTTACTATTTTAACTTGAATTATAGATCAAATGTGAAAGTTATGCTTATCCACACTGAATTGTTATACTCTGATTCCTTCTTCCTTAAATTGGCGGTGGGTGGCTATGAACATTGGAAAAATATAGTTGATTTGAAATTAGTTTGGGGTTCCAAGACCTGGCAGGTGCAGGGCACAGAAGCTCTGTATCGCGCATGTCTTATACCAACACAAATACTGTTTTAAACGATTCTATCTATCAGAGTACTTGTCCGGGTTTAGCTATGGCTAAACAACTAAAGACTCCAGCTTTTCCTTCCCTTGCTGAATATCCAAACTGGAATGTTACTACCAATTACACATTTGAGGAGTTGCAGTCTTTATTTACAAATCCAACATTTAATATCTTGAGTCTTGACTCTAAGGGGTGGTTGGTTTGGCAGACCAGTGCAGATGCATGCCAAATGCATTTCCATAACACGGCTCCAGGTTACACACAGGATAGACCTGATCCACGATTTACAACTAAACACATTGTTACAACGTATTCATGTTGGTCAATTATGTCAAACCTGGTTGCAACACTCTACCTTAGCTTTAGTTAAACAGCATTTGTCAATGTTATCTAATGATTTGAATTTATCAGATTTCATAAAAGGCCTGATTGGCCCAAGGTCTAAAAGTTGGATACATGCAGTTTATAATGAAATTTGGAAAATGTCTCAAATTGAAGCCGCTTCACGTTTGAGGGCTATAGACCAAGCTAATCTTGGAAAAGTTCTCGCTGTGGTGGATAACAGTATAAATACCCTTTCTTCCAGGATATACACTTTGTACAATATTGTTTCTTCTGTTTTTGATATTGTACAGGATGATTTATCTGTGTTATATCATACTCAGAACCAATTGCGCTCTATTATGCAGTTAGCATGGATCTTGCAGACACTTAAAATGGGTCCCGTGCCATGGGACTATGTAAACGCGTCCTCTTTGTTTTTCCCTTTTAATTTGACTGAAAGACAACAGTTTATATCCATGAAAGATGCCACTTATACCCTTTTACAAATAGAGAAATTAGACTCTTTACCATTCTCAGTAGCGGAAACAAACTCTGCTGTTTGGCTCGTTCATGGGGTAATAACATTGCTGTTCTCCTTATTTAAATTTACATCATGCATGAAACATTTTCCCCTAGGCCGCTATGAACCATTAGGAAACTCGTTCCTTGATGAAGTTTGGTCACTCCCCTTCACGTTTAGATGTTTGCGTGATGACACAGACGTATATCTCACTGGTGAGTCTTGTGATTCTTCCATTGGACAATCCCTAGTGTGCAAAAACATACAATTGCACAACGCTTGCAATATAGAGGCGCCTAATTTAGCATGTATTTTTAAAGGGAAACCCATCCCCTCGATTCAGCCAACATTCACACTGCTGTCTAACGGTAGTTATTTACTTCTGAATAATGAAAAATGCTGCAGCATGTTGATAGGCATACCATACATTGTGACTGTCTCACAGCGTGTAGTTTGCTGCAAATAAATTCTGTTTTCTCCACCTCGTGGGAGTCCAGATATCTCAATTTGGCCTTCCATTCCAACCTAGAAGGCAGAGTTCGACAAGCTGAGCCGAATAAGAGCTTTATTGTCCCAGAAGGAAGTTTCTCTCACTTCTGCCCACAAGACCTATGTCCTGCAGGTGGATAATGCAAGAACAGAAGTTCATGCACTTTTAAACACTAACCTCCACAACATTTTGGTGAGCTGATACATTCTATCTTTAATGCTTCATCTACAACGGGCTTGGCTATTTTTTTTTTAATCTGTGGGCTCTGGCCTTGTAACTTCTTTTCAAAATATTTTTGGTGTGATCCCGGCTTTCATTCATTGTATTTTTTCCAGTGTCTTCGGCGGGTTCCCACTAATACTCGCCGTAGCTGCCGGGACCTTCGTATTCATTTGCCTGTTCAGGAAGGGCTGCCCCTCTTATGGCCGTTCACAACCCGGCCCAGCTACAGCTGCTTTGTAACCGCATGCTTCAGTGCTACAGTTCTTTGCCACTGGCCACTCTAAGCGTGGCTTATAATCTGTCTTTCCGATTTCCATGGTATACTTGCGTGCAACCAGTTTTTTCATTCTTGGAATGCCCTTTCCAATGGGCTTTGGATATCTGCCTCACAAACACATTGTCTCCTGACCCGGATTTTGCTTAACTGATGAGCCCACTCGTCTCTTATGAGCAGGACTGTTCGGGTATGGGTTTGATGGCCTGTGCGGCTGCGCTTGGAGTGCTAGCTCAGTGGGATATCGGTGCAGCAGGACGTGATTTCCTATAACTGAGTTACATTGAGTACCTTGCAAGTTGCCCACCAATGGTGTTGGAAGCACCCTACATTCATAAGCATGCTTGCTCTTTTGAACTACTTGACTGGATGGCGTCTACATTTTCAGACGGTGACAATGATTTCCTGTTGGAAGCTGTCGCCACATTTTGTGCTTACACGCTGATGGATTGATAAGACCAGGCCACCCAGGGATTTTTTTATTTGCCAATTTTATTTTATTTCATTTACTTTGTTATTTTTGTTTTTTTTATTGGCTACCACTATCGTTCTCACACCCTTGCTATTCTTCACTTCCTGGTCACACAAGCTCTTGTTGCTCAGACTTTTTGAACTCTGTGTTCTACTTCGATCAATGTGCGTAGTACGTCCCGAGGGGAGAGTGTCGTGAGGGTTTAGGTGTGCCAGTGGACGCTGTTAAGTTAGCATTAGTTCGTGTTCTGCATCACCGCCATCTTACCGCTTACGCACACGACTCTACATGCTTTGGTTCCCGTAAACATCTCTGCTCGTGCTGCTTCACATGGGAACTGTCTGCCTTTTACTATTTCGGTTGTGCTCAGTGTTCTCGTCTGTACATCGTGTTCAAGGCCAGACAACAACTTCACTGGTTAATCGTCTTTGGTCTGTCCCACACACACATAGACATAACAAGGAACACAGCTACGCTACTGACTTTTTCAGGTGTTTTTAATATGGCACGGGATGGAAGTTAAACATACTTGGAGAAAACCTTTCCAGAGCAAGAGCTGTGCTTCTCCGGAGATGTAAATCCTATCATCTAAGACTTGAGGTAGGGGTTTCCGCTGTCCAAGCCCAGAGGTTTTCCACTTATATAATAAACATAGCTTGTAGCACAGGGAGGGTGGTAAAGCGCTATAGGGCTTCTTCCGCTGTCATTATAATATGCTGTGCCCGTTCATATTTTATGGAACTGTAACAATACTGATTATATTGTTTTTATGCATTTCTTTGCTAACGTTAGCACGTGTACTGCATAACAGAGCATGTTAGTTGAAATAAACATTTTAAACTATACAGTGTCTCTGGTTACTCACATTGTGAACAGGTATGAGTATCTAAGCAAAAGAGTGTCTTGTTCCCATGAATTCCGAGAGACCCTGAGTCACATGTTCTAGGATATCCAGTCATTGGTAGCTCCGCTGTAGTACGGAGAACAAATGAGATACAATAGCTAGCCGGATAGGGGTTCTGGGTACTGAGGCATGTTTTTGGTACACCACAATTCACTGAAGTTCTGGTTTCCTGTGCATAGTTCTGTGTAGAATCCCTGCAACACCCTCACCGGCTGGCTGCATTGGTACCATAGCATTTGGGTATGTGTTGTGTGCTGTCCCAAGGGTCATAATGGAGACCTGGGTATGGTCCAGGTGCCTATTAGTTGAGGCAGTTGCCTGGTGGGGGCACAAAAATTCCCTGCTGTGTACAGGTGACCAGGGTTTTCTCTGGCACCTGTTGAAGTGATGTAATGGGCTATACTGCACAACAGATGTAATCAGGTGATGTTTTATTTCCTTGCCAGTGAGAATTACAAATATGTGCACACTACTAGGGTGCACTGATGATTATGATGTATGCCTAATGTGTTCATGCTCATTGTACCCTTACCAGTAGTTACTGGTTGTCTCACTGCCTGTGAATTATGATGGTTATGACAGTGGCCCAATTGGCCCTGTAGTGAACATAATCCCTGTAAAGTCATACCAAATTTGTTTTATGGATAATACAAAGGCTATTTTTATATAACCTTGTGTGGAGTTTCTTTTGCGGTGTGCCTAGTGTGTCGCTGCATTGTGAGTGTGTTACACAAACGCTTTACACATTGCCTCTGGGATAAGCCTGACTGCTCTGCCAAGGTACCAATGGGGTGAGTAGGGGTTATCTTTGGTGTGTAACTCCCTTGCCCTGACTAGAGTGGTGATTTATGCCTCGCTTAGGGCATGTCCTAGCCAACCAGAAATCCAGTTTCTAACTACTACCTTTTGGCAGTGTTGTGCAGTGTTCCCATCGTGTGTAATTTCAAACAGCGCGTGGGATACTAGCCTTATGTAAAAAATGTTGACCATAACGTTGGTAACAGAACATATCTCCAAAATTACTTGTAGCATCATATAATTCATCATTTGAAAATGCAGCTGATTTCTCTAAATCTGAAAGCAAATTACGGACGGTTTCAATATTCCAATCATCAGAGAAAGTACTAGAGGTGATGATGTTATTTATTTATTTATTTATGTGTTTTATAGAGCGCAAACTTGACCCGTTAGGGTATCAGAGCGCTTTACAGGAAAACATAGTCAATGACAGAGTAGGCATAGCATCATCCAGTTACGGATCAAATGAAGGAGGGCAGGGTGCAGGGTACATGAGGGAGAAAGGGCACGTATTTACAGAATAAATATCCAAATACTCAAGATTAGATAACATATTTTACAGAGGATCACGTTCAGACTCCTCACCAACGCTCACAAGGCTCTCCACGACCTGGGCCCCAAGTACCTCAACAACCGTCTCACTTTTTACACGCCCATCCGCCAGCTGCATTCGACCAGCCTCGCCCTCGCCACCGTACCATGCATTCGCAGAGCAACCGCCGGAGGAAGATCCTTCTCCTACCTGGCGGCCACGACATGGAACTCCCTCCCCATCCACCTACAGGTGACCCAGGACCATCTCTCCTTCAGGAAGCAACTCAAGACCTGGCTGTACGAGCGGTAACGGACCCCCCTCAGCGCCTCGAGACCCTAGCGGGTGAGCAGCGCGCTTTATAAATTGTTTGTTTGATTGTTTGATTGACAGATTACGTTAACCAACATTCGCAACAAGGCCCCAGGTTTCTGATGGGGTGAGCTAGCTAATCTGAAGGGAGGCAATAGATGTCTATAGATCAGAGCGGTAGGCGGGTTCTTCTAGAAGCTTTGTTCGTCGGGAGACGTTGCTAATTCGCACCAGGGTGCGTTGCTCGCATAGGTACGCGTTGTTCGTTGGGAGACGTTGCTGATTCGTCATGAGACGTTGCTATACATACCCTCTGAGCTATGATCTGTAGTATCTTTAGTTATTAGTACTATTCCTTTCTTTGGTAGGTATTCTAAAGTGTGGTGTTCTTAGGCAATTTGGGAAGGGACTCGGATGAGTAATGACTGCATAGCTGGCTGAAACACCCGAATGAAGAGAAAATCAGTCATTACAAGTCGTCAGTCAATAGTAAGGCTTCCATCTGAACTTCCTGTATGGTAGCGAGAGGAGTGTGGCGCCTATCCAGGAGCCCACTTGGCCTACTGTTGAGAATCGGTCACATAATGTGGTTTCATCAGATCGGTCGAGACAAACCTTTTGTCTCAGCAGCCGGCAAGGGGTGGAAGAAGGACAGGTCTTGTTCCATTGACAGCTAGGACAGGTACAGGCATTCAGTAAGATGGCCCAAATTCTTTCTTGTCCACAATTTTCTCTCTGACCGGGTCCCCAATCTTCAGGACTTTGGAAGATCTTGCCATTACTGTCTTCACTTCCCCAATAGCGGTGCGTTTTACTTGGACTTTGCTTCTGGAAGCTGCAAATTCTTCATGTCCTGTAAAATATCCCAATGATGATCAAGGTCAAATGATGTTTCAGCTACCACGGTGCTGACACTATTGAGGCCTGGTATCCACAAAGTGCCAGATAGGGCAGAGCAAGGTTGTATACTTATGCCACCTGGTAGGTGGAGACCATTTTCAACCATTGGAAAGCAAAATCCAGACCATAATAGACTGGATTGCATCCACTATCCAGACTCAGGTCAGAGCTTTCTTGGACCTTATTGGGTACTACAGGGCATTTGTTAAGGTATATGGGTTCATTGTGACTCCTCTTAATGATCTCACTTTCAAAAGGATGCCTAAGAAAGTTCAATGGACAGTTAGATGTCAAAAGGCATTTGATGACTTGAAGCAGGTCATATGCTCTGCTTCCATTCTGCAAAGTCCTGATTACTCCAAAACCTAAATTGTCCAGACAGATGCTTCTTAGATAGGGATAGGAGCTGTTTTGTCACAACTTAATGCAGAGGGCTAGGACCAATCAGTAGCTTTTATAAGCTGAAGGTTAACCCCCAGGATAAGTTTATGTCCGGTTATGTCCAGCCGCGCTTGCTGCAGCCTCTCCTGCAAATGCTGAGATCCTTCTCCTGACTCTCCCTCGGGGCGTTATGGTGATGGGGGGAGACTTTAATGCGCTTCTGGACCCGGTGCTGAATGCCTCGTCCGCCCCATACCATGCCCGGTGTTCTTGAGTGATCTGCTTGTCCTCGTGGGCAGATTCACTGGGCATCAGCGATGCGTGGCGCTCGTGGCACCCTACTCAGCGGTGTCACACCTATCAATCTACGTGCATGCAGCGGAGTCTCTCATAGAGTTAATGTGGTGGTCGGCTGCAGATCTTCTCTGTTCAATTGATGCACATTCTTATGCGTGCTCTCTCCGATCACACTCTGATGTTGTTTTTGTGGGTGTTGGACTTGGCCCTTCTGGCAGGTTCACCCCTAATCTTTTTGCTTTTAGTATATGATCTGTGTTGATGATTTTTTGTCTGTGCGCACTTTTTCCCTGTGTCCCAGAGTAAAGTGCGTGCATGTCGTTAGGCTGGCCTGCTCTCCCATAGGAATGCTTGGGGAATGCCTGTGTCCCTGGTAGTTCCTGATGCGTGGGGAGTGCAGACTCGAATTTGGTATGTGCAAGCTCGTGAGAATGAATGCTTTGCAATGATGTATGTGGCATGAGTGTGTCTTGTGTAGAAATGCCACTTCTAGGAGTTGGCATATTAATGTAAAATATGCCTGGCGCGTGATTGGCTGGAGCTGGCTGGTGAGCCTGGCTCCAGGAAGGCTGGATGGGTCTGCCCGGTGGTGAGTGTGAGATTAGCATGTTGATGGCTGGGCTTTCCCCACACAATGCTGGCTCCGGCCCCTGTGGTGCGTCTAACGACCCTAGCCTCCCTAGTGAATGAAATGGGTGGTTGGGCCATCAAGGGTGCTCCAAAGCCAGCTGCGACTGGTTTCCCCCCACCCTGCACCTACAGACAAAGGATTTCTTAGTATAAAAATGGGGCTGTGTCCCCACAGAAACTGTTCTCTTCCAGGATCTTGCCAGAGGGGGCTGCTGATGTTGCTGGGGCCAGGAGGACCGCCACTTGGATTGTCTCCCTGCCTGGAGACCCAGTGAGCTGGCTCTGGCCCAGCCTTGCCCCCTGCCTGCCTCCAGACCTTACTGGAGCTTTGCTTTTGCCCATAGCGCTGAGAGCGCTGTTCTCTTGTCCTTCAGCGCTGGGGAGCGCTGTGATTCCTTGCCTAGCACTTGAGGGTGCTTTATTTGACCCATAGCGCTGTGAGCGCTTGATTCTTGTCCCTAGCGCCTGGGAGCGCTTTATTTGGTCTTGGCCGGTGCCCACCCGGCATCTGTTCGCCCCGTGTGGTGATCGAGCGGCGCGGGTGTCTCCCCGCTCATTTGCCGCCTTCATTTACCCATGAGCGAGTGCCCACCTCGCTTTATATTTTAAATTAGAAGCCGGTGCCCACCCGGCATTGCCCCGTGTGTTCACCGCCGCCGCCCAGGGGTGTGTGCAGCCCCCGCCGGGCCGCCGCGCTGCCTGCGATGACACGGAAGAGGTTGACCGGCCAGCCAATCCCAGTGCGGCCGGGCCGAAAGTCCCGCCCCCACCGAGCCGGAGAAGCAGGAAGCAGCCGGCCGTGTCCTCGAGGCTCCCCGTATGAAGAGGAGCCCCGCGCTGCCCGGAGAGGTGGGCCAGCAGTGTTCCTGCCCGGGCAGCACCAGCGAGGACCCGGTGAGTGCGGGGACAGGGTCTTTTTGTATTTAGATTGGCCCCGGTTGGCAGCGGGCCACTCCGACAACCTTTGGCATTTGAATTTACGAGCCTACGAGGCTCGAGGCGCCATTCCAGTTCTCTGAGTCCCCCGTGAGGGACTCCCACAAGCTTGCATTGGTGATTAGGAGCCCCGGGGCTCCTGGGGGGCAATCTGTGTATTTCAAGCCCGAGAGGCTCAGGGCATTCCCGTTTTCGAGCCCAGAGGCTCCCCCCGCCCGCAGTTGTTTGACGAGCCCGGCGAGGCTCGGGTGCCAGTTCCTGTTCTTCGAGCCCTTAGAGGCTCTTGCGCCCACAGCGATTTTGCGAGCCCACAGAAGGCTCGAGGGGGGCATTTCATCGTTTTAGAGCGCTGAAGCTCTTTAGTGCCAGTCTGTTTGCTTTGCGAGCCCAGAGAGGCTCTTAGGGGACACGAGTGTTGGTCAGAGCCCCGAGGCTCTGCCAACCGGGGCCACTCTAAATACAAAAAGACCCTATCCCCGCATTCACCGGGTCCTCGCTGGTGCTGCAGGGGCAGGAACACTGCTGGCTCACCTCTCCGGGCAACGCAGGGCTCCTCTTCACTCGGGGAGCCTCGAGGACACGGCCGGCTGCTTCCTGCTTCCCCGGCTCGGTGGGGGCGGGACTTCCGGCCCGGCCGCGCTAGGATTGGCCGGCCGGTCAACCTCTCCCGGGTCGTCGCAGGCAGCGCGGCGGCCCGGCGGGGGCTGCACACACTCATGGGCGGCGGCGGTGAACTCACGGGGCAATGCCGGGTGGGCACCGGCTTCTAATTTAAAATATAAAGCGAGGTGGGCACTCGCTCATGGGCAAATGATGACGGCAAATGAGCGGGGAGACACCCGCGCCGCTCGATCACCACACGGAGCGAACAGATGCCGGGTGGGCACCGGCCAAGACCAAATAAAGCGCTCCCAGGTGCTAGGGACAAGAATCAAGCGCTCACAGCGCTATGGGTCAAATAAAGCACCCTCAAGCGCTAGGCAAGGAATCACAGCGCTCCCCAGCGCTGAAGGACAAGAGAGCAGCGCTCTCAGCGCTATGGGCAAAAGCAAAGCTCCAGTAGGGTCTGGAGGCAGGCAGGGGGCAAGGCTGGGCCAGAGCCAGCTCACTGGGTCTCCAGGCAGGGAGACAATCCAAGTGGCGGTCCTCCTGGCCCCAGCAACAGCAGCAGCCCCCTCTGGCAAGATCCTGGAAGAGAACAGTTTCTGTGGGGACACAGCCCCATTTTTATACTAAGAAATCCTTTGTCTGTAGGTGCAGGGTGGGGGGAAACCAGTCGCAGCTGGCTTTGGAGCACCCTTGATGGCCCACCCACCCATTTCATTCACTAGCAGGGCTAGGGTCATCAGTCGCACCACAGGGGGTGGAGCCAGCATTGTGTGGGGAAAGTCCAGGCCCATCAGAGACCAGGTGTACTCCTCCCCAGCCATCATCATGCTAATCTCACACTCATCACCGGCCAGACCCATCCAGCCTTCCTGGAGCCAGGCTCACCAGCCAGCTCCAGCCAATCACATGGCAGGCATATTTTACATTAATATGCCAAGTCCTAGAAGTGGCACTTCCGCACAAGACACACTCATGCCACATACATCATTGCGAAGCATTCATTCTCACGAGCTTGCACATACCAAATTCGAGTCTGCACTCCCCACGCATCAGGAACTACCAGGGACACAGACATTCCCCATGTATTCCTATGGGAGAGCAGGCCAGCCTAACTACATGCACGCACTTTACTCTGGGACACAGGGAAAAAGTGCGCAGAGACCAAAAATCATCAACACAGATCACAGATTAAAAGCAAAAAGATTAGGGGTGAACCTGCCATAAGGGCCAAGTCCAACACAACCCCCTTCCAGCCAAAATGCAGGGCAGACCAATCACCACCGTGATGGGCTTCCCTGCTTGGGGCGATAAAACATGGACGCAGGCCCGCAACTGCAGGGACACCCTCCTGTTTTACGCCACCGTGAACCCCTGGGGTTCTTTCTAAAACTACTGTAGGGACTAACTGGGCTACCCCACTGGTACTCTCCAGCTGCCCTCGGCCAGGACCAGGCCCTAGGCCACCCAGGTGCCACTGGTTCCTGCCTACTCACAAAGTGGGGGGTAGTAACCCCTGGCACATAATAGCCATTCTCCACTCTTCCTGTCTGCAAGACAGGGCTAGACTGCCACTGGTTCTCCAGCCTAGGGTCTACAACCTCAGGCGGACCAGGAGTCTCAGGGAAGGCTCTCCTCCCCCTACCTCTTCTCCTTGGGTTCCTCCTCCTCCTGCGAGGGGTCCCCTCAGAACACCATTCTCCCAACCTAAGGTTTAACCCCTCAGGTTGCACCGGGGTCAGAGGTGGAATCTCCCACCCTCTGCACCCCCTTCCAGAGTCCTGCTCCCTCCCAACCGGGGCGGTACCTCTGGAGGAAGAACTGGTCAGGACACTGATTACAGTAGTCCCACCCTTCCGGTCAGGCAAATCCTGAACCTGGCCTCCCAACCTCGGGTCTAACATTGGTGGCGAGCTGGCTCTGGCCCAGCCTTGCCCCCTGCCTGCCTCCAGACCTTACTGGAGCTTTGCTTTTGCCAATAGCGCTGAGAGCGCTTTTCTCTTGTCCTTCAGCGCTGGGGAGCGCTGTGATTCCTTGCCTAGCGCTTGAGGGTGCTTTATTTGACCCATAGCGCTGTGAGCGCTTGATTCTTGTCCCTAGCGCCTAGGAGCGCTTTATTTGGTCTTGGCCGGTGCCCACCCGGCATCTGTTCGCCCCTTGTGGTGATCGAGCGGCACAGGTGTCTCCCCGCTCATTTGCCGCCTTCATTTGCCCATGAGCGAGTGCCCACCTCGCTTTATATTTTAAATTAGAAGCCAGTGCCCACCCGGCATTGCCCCGTGTGTTCACCGCCGTCGCCCAGGAGTGTGTGCAGCGCCCGCCGGGCCGCCGCGCTGCCTGCGACGACCCAGAAGAGGTTAACCGGCCGGCCAATCCCAGCGCGGCCGGGACGGAAGTCCCGCCCCCACCGAGCCGGAGAAGCAGGAAGCAGCCGGCCGTGTCCTCGAGGCTCCCTGAGTGAAGAGGAGCCCCGCGCTGCCCAGAGAGGTGAGCCAGCAGTGTTCCTGCCCCCCAGCACCAGCGAGGACCCTGTGAGTGCGGGGACTGGGTCTTTTTGTATTTAGAGTGGCCCCGGTTGGCAGCGGGCCACTCCGAATACCTTGGGCATTTGAATTTACGAGCCTACGAGGCTCGAGGCGCCATTCCAGTTCTCTGAGTCCCCTGTGAGGAACTCCCACAAGCTCGCATTGGTGATTAGGAGCCCCGAGGCTCCTGGGGGGCAATCTGTGTATTTCGAGCCCGAGAGGCTCAGGGCATTCCCGTTCTCGAGCCCAGAGGCTCCCCCCGCCCGCAGTTGTTTGACGAGCCCGGCGAGGCTCGGGTGCCAGTTGCTATTCTTCGAGCCCTGAGAGGCTCTTGCGCCCACAGCGATTTTGCGAGCCCACAGAAGGCTCGAGGGGGGCATTTCATCGTTTTAGAGCGCTGAAGCTCTTTAGTGCCAGTCTGGTTTTTTTGCGAGCCCAGAGAGGCTCTTAGGGGACACGAGTGTTGGTCAGAGCCCCGAGGCTCCCACGCAGTACTTGCCCTCACCCTTGTTCTTGAGCCCACGAAGCTCCAACGTTGGCCATCTGTGATTTACAACTGTCCAGCACTTAGTGGACAGTTGCTACGTTTAGGCTTGTGTTCTTGGCTGCCTGCGCAGCCTCCCTGACATTTGGACTCAGGGCATTTCAGCCCTTGCGAGGCCAGTTGGCCTGGGGGACAGTTCTAGTGTTGTGCTACGTGCACCCTGCGCATTGTGATTTACTTGCTTAGGTGATTCCTGCGCAAATGTTCTACCTGCACCTCAGAATGTGTTTAATGCCTCATGTGCAATGTGTTTTATGTTTTATTCCCTTTGCTAAAAGTGACCTGCTTAGAGGATTGTTGATGTCTTATTACCTTTGCTAAATGTGACTTGCTTAGGTGATTATTTTATGTTTCTTCCCCTTTGCTAAAAGTGACCTGCTTAGAGGATTGTTTATGTCCCATTACCTTTGCTAAATGTGACCTGCTTAGGTGATTGTTTATGTTCCTATAGGTCCTGATATTAAGGTCCTAGTTCCCTGCGTGATCTTCCTACAGTGTTTAGGGTTGCGTAGGAGGTATTTACCCTTACCAGTAATTTCTGATTGTGTGCTACATCTACTATTTTGGTGCTACAGTCATTATATGTTTATGTGCTAAGTGTTATACCTACAAGTATTATTTCTAAAAAGTGCATACCCCTGACAGTGGTCCAGGTGGCCCTGTCCTGTACATAATCCCTTGTAAATTCAGTGTGCGGTGTTATCTAATGTGTTTTTGCTATAATACAAAGGCTATTTTTTTATATAACCTTGTGTGGAGTTTCCTTTGTGGTGGGTCTTGGGTGTTGCTGGGTGCGCGCGCAAACGCTTTACACATTGCCTCCGAGATTAGCCTTGCTGCTAGCGCCACGTTACCTAGAGGGTGAGCAGGGGTTATCTTGGTGTGCATCTCTCTTGCCCTGACCTTAGACATGGTGATCCCTGACTGACTTTGGCGTGAGCCTTGGCCAGCCGGGGATCCCGGGTCTAACAGTGGGGAACTCAACCCACTGTCTTGCAGAATCAATGCATGAAACTTGCAAAGCTCTGAATGTGAGACCCTTGTTGAGGAGGAATTGCGTCGGTTTTTCAAGCTCAATGCATGTGCAGCGGCATCGGCCGTAATGCTATGGGCTGCTAGTAAGTTATAAAAAACAAGGGAACCCATTTATAGTCGGTCTGGGATCTCGGGTAATCAACTATTTCTAAAGACAGTGGTCCCTAGACAAAGATTAGTGAGCAAACAATAAATATAGACCCAATCAGTACTATATTTTTACTGCTATCCAGCCCGACAGGGGTATTTTAATATGCAGTTAGTAAGATAAACAGAAAAATGTAGCACAAGAAATTTACAGTGGGACACAAGCCTGCATCCAAAGTCGCATAACATGAGACAAAACAGAAAGGCTCAGGCAGAGTAAAGTTGTTTGTATGAGACAATTTTGGTATGACAAACAGATTTTTGCGGGCAGCTGAGGATAAACGTGTGAAGTGAAAGATTAAAAGGACCGGTAGGAGCGTTGTGATAAAACATGTAAAGCTAGCTGAGAGTTAGTAAAATGCTGCTGTCACAAGCACATGCGGCGTAGAAGAGACAAAGTAAATTCAGACGCAAGAGGTGAAGTGCGTGTAGAGGAAATAGGGGGGAGAGAGATATGGTGATAGTAGCACCTAGTTTCAGGTCAAGGTGACCTGGAGGAGTTTTGGGCGAAGATCTATCAGGTGTTTGAGCCGGGTTCATAGGGGATGATATTTGCAGCCAACCCCACGAAAGGACTGGGTCTCGATCGACCTGAATGCAAAGAACCCATGGTTGTAGGTAAGGGTATATGGGTAGAGATGAGGTTGTGGGACCAAACACGTCAAGAGGGATTGGAGCTTACCTAATTATTGGTAAGTGTTCCCTACAGCCCGATCCCTTTCCTCTATTCCAGCTATTTTTGGTCCTAAGTAATCTCATTATTGTCGTTTAGAAATGCCGCGATTCCGATCCCGGACCTCTGAAGCCGCTCATACGGCTCACAATGTCCTACTTGCTGATTATCTGTATTCCATCTAGATAGGTAAGCTGCAGCGCACTGCATCTGTCACTGTCCCGCTCTCTGGGGCTTCACTTTTTCTAAACGGCCGTATACATTCTCTTACGCAGGCTTCCTAGAATCCAATGTTGAGACTACCAACACGGCTCTAACCTACCTGCCTATCTTCTCTTCTGCAACTGCCGTCCACTAGCATAATCAGGATGGTATAGCTGCCTAATTAGGTAAGCTCCAATCCCTCTTCTACGACCTCATCCCTACCCCTATACCTACACGTGACGTACCTCACCCACAACATAACATGCTGGATCCAATGTGCAAGTGGTGTGCACGTGCAGCGCACTTCCTGCAGCAGATTCTTTGCCATGTTGCTTGGGAGTGCCCAGTGCTGAGTCCCTTCTGGGAGGAGGTGGGTCAAATACCATCCGCTGTCTTAGACCGCCCCCTGGAGTGGACCCCTCGTGTTGCATTACTAGGACTCATTGATGAGTTAGGGGTCCTAGGGCTTAGCGCTCCTTTTTGAGGACAGCTTGTTTGGTTGCCAAACAGGATGTGGCCCGAGTCTGGAAATAACAAAAGCCACAGACTGTTAGAAGCTGGCGTGCAGGAGTGGACTGGTGCGCACTTCAGAAGAAGCTGATTTTTAGGTCTCGCTCGTCGAGACCTATTGCTGCCGAGATGGGTCTGAAGGGACATAGACTGGGGGACGAGCGCCGATTGCCCATCGTGGACGCGCACGCCCAGCTACCCCCCCCAACCCCCCCAGGCGTGCACATCTCAGTCAGAGTCAGCCATGCCTCTCTCAGTCGCGCGCGCACACACACATGCAGGCACACACACACACACACACTGCATACACACGCTCACACACACACCCCCTAATCTACTCACGGGCGCACACACAAACACAGTCACACACACGTGCATCCACACACTCGAAGTGCCCATCTCCTGTCTCGCTAGCCTAATGCACCAACAAACAGTCCCCCTACTCACCGGGCTGACTCAGGACTCCCCCGCTGTTCTCCAGGCCGGTCTTTCCTCCTCAGGTGTGTAGGGTCAGCGGCTCAGGCTCGGCAGCAGGCGGGGCTCTCCATGACGAGTTTCCTAAACATCCGAGGTGCACGCTCACGGCACATGGAGACGCGCAGCGTGACTTTGAGTGTGCGCCCGCCCGTACAGCTGAGGTGCATGCTCGCACGCTCATGACATTATCCTTCGCTTGTTTAGGGCTCGCTGGTGTTGGAGCGCGAAGCGCTCCCGCCACGCGCAGATTGTGGTCTGTGAACGCGCAGATTGTCAGCGTGCGCGTGCTCCCTTCCTGGCTCCGAACGCGTGCTGCTGCTGGCGCAGGGGCTGCAATTCCACAGCTGGCCACTGGGGACAGGTCCGAGACCGTCAGGGGGAAGCTGCGTCTGAGGTAGGAGCGAAGCATCGCCGCAGAGTAGGAACCAGGCCGGCTGCTGGGCACTGAGCAGTGAAAAACCCCGGAGCAGCAAGGCCCCACTTCCCCCCACACCTCCGGAGTCCGGTTCGTTTCATTCTTATTTCAAGTCCATCTCCCACCAGTAACAGGCGGGAGTCGTTCTTGTTGAATAAGCAGCAGCCAAGGATGGGGGGGGGGGGAGAGACTACAGATGAAAACTCCATGCAAACCCTGTAGAATATCTCACATGGACAACAACGGTGCCCCCAAAAGACCAAAAGAGCTGGGAGTGGCGAAAAAAATGAAGGTTTAGCCGTGTATATGAATGAGACTTCCCGAGCTCTGCCAACATCATCAGGGTCCTAGTGTGACATGCATGACTTTTGTATCAGATGTTTCAACCTTTGAGAGGCAGGGCCCTTCCATACAGGACACTCCACCAGTGGCACGGGCCACCGATTTTAATGTCTCTCCATCCACGCAGGTGATCTTTCAGAATGTTATTTCACAGGTGCGCATATACCAGAAGGTTCTCGACCCCTGAAAGAACCGTCAAGTGCAGTTATCCCCGCAGAAAGTGAGGCGTGTTCCGATCTTACACTTTAAAGACTGAAATACTTGGTATTCTCAAAGAACAGGGCAGGGACATTACATTTATGTTACCTTTCTCATATTTAAATGGATAGTACTCTTACAATGGGTGCTTATGGCTTTGTGGGGCCAGCTTTAAAACATTATAAGCAGAGATCTCTTAGGTTCAAGTCTGTTCCTGGCTGGATTTGGGCAATAGAGAGCATAGGCAGCTGTCGATTCACCTGTCTAAGGTCTCCTCTCCCTCTGTGATGACATTTTTACCTGTTGCATTTTTAATTGTTTACATTCATTTTTTTCGCCTCTCATGTCTGTTAGTTGTTACTATAATTTGGTTAGCTTAATTCCATGTTTGTGGCAGCCATGCAAATTGTTAGCATTCCCTTATCTGTTACTAATATATGGGTTACAGTAATTGAATTTGCTTATGTCACGTCTTATTTTCGTCACGTCCTCGGAAGGCTGAAGATGGGAGGGAGCCAACGTTTTTGGTGTGATTTCTGGTCTCTTCATTTGCAAGTCAGCTCAGCTGGTTGAGGCCGCCTTCAGAGATCTGGGTGAGGCTTATGGGTCACAGCTTACATTATTATCAGGGAGACTTTCACCATCATAAGGCTCAAGCTGATGTTGTGAATGCTGTGGGTGAGGCAGCCTGTTAGTAATAGGTGCGCAGAAGAAGTTTTAATTACTGCTGCATTGTACCTTGTTCTAATTATGTTCTTTGATTCAGTGGCTTGCCTTCAGGACTATTAAACTGTTAAAGAATGTGGCCATTGACAGAAGATGCCATACAGATTCATCTCAGTCATAATAGCAGTAGTCACGTGTTCCTGTATAGTCCATTTCATATGAAGCAGCCATACTGCTCATGCTCCCTCCCAGAAAAAAACGAGATCGAGGTTTGCTTTGATTTCTCTCCCCCACATCAACCGCTAGTGAAAGTCAGTGTTTTTGTAATTAATCATGGCATCATAATAACTACATGAGCCCAATGTCTTCTTGCCACAACTATATAATCAGACTGATAAGACTGGTAATGATTCTTGATGCCTTTTTTTGGGGAAAAAATGTGATCATCATCAGCCTTTCTTTGTAATACTTTGGATTTGATGTTACCGTTTAAATCGCTTTATTGGCATTTACATATGAAGATGGCAACAGGTAGAGGGCAGCACTGCTGAGTCCCGGCCTCTGTCTCATCTCGGACCCCGACCATCGCCGGAGACTCGACCTCCGGCGCACTCACCCGCCTGTCACCTCTGAGTCAGAGCGCACTCTGCTGTCACCGTCCCTGCACTCTCGTCTCAGTGTCAGACTTCTCTCACTCTCGTCTCAGTGTGTGTCAGACCTCCCCCCTTACTCTCCGCTCTCATCTCAGTGTCAGATCTCTCTCCCCTCTCACTCTCCACTCTCTCTCCCCTCTAACTCTCCGCTCTCTCTCCCCTCTCGCTCTCCACTCTCTCTCCCCTCACTCTCTGCTCTTTCTTCCCTCTCACTCTCCACTCTCTCTCCCCTCTCACTCTCTCTTCCCTCTCACTCTCCGCTCTGTCTCCCCTCTCACTCTCCACTCTCTCTCCCCTCTCACTCTCTGCTCTCTCTTCCCTCTCACTCTCCGCTCTCTCTCCCCTCTCACTCTCCTCTCACTCTCCACTCTCTCTCCCCTCTCACTCTCCACTCTCTCTCCCCTCTCACTCTCCACTCTCTCCTCCCCTCTCTCTCTCCTCTCACTCCCCTCTCACTCTCCGCGCTCTCTTCCCTCTCACTCTCTGCTCTGTCTCCCCTCTCACTCTCCACTCTCTCTTCCCTCTCACTCTCTGCTCTCTCTCCCCTCTCACTCTCCACTCTCTCTCCCCTCTCACTCTCCACTCCCTCTCCCCTCTCACTCTCTCTCCCCTCTCACTTTCCACTCTCTCTCCCCTCTCTCTCCACTCTCTCTCCCCTCTCACTCTCTACTCTCTCCTCCCCTCCCTCTCCCCTCTCACTCTCCGCTCACTCTCCGCTCTCTCTCCCCTCTCACTCTCCATTCTCTCTCCCCTCTCACTCTCTACTCTCTCCTCCCCTCTCACTCCCCTCTCACTCTCCGCTCTCTCTCCCCTCTCACTCTCCACTTTCTCCTCCCCTCTCTCTCCCCTCTCACTCTCCGCTCTCTCTCCCCTCTCACTCTCCGCTCTCTCTCCCCTCTCTCTCTCCGCTCTCACTCCCCTCTCTCTCTCCCATCTCACTCTCCGCTCTCTCTCCCCTCTCACTCTCCACTCTCTCTTCCCTCTCACTCTCCGCTCTCTCTTCCCTCTCTCTGCTGTCTAGGCTGCTCTCTGACTGTCTCCAGTGGCCTCTGTCTGTCTCTGGTCACCCCTCCTCACCATCACACACGCTCACATCCACTCACCTCACACCCTCACCCTCCCTCACACCCTCACATCCCTCACCCTCGCACCCTCACTCACCCTCACCCCCTCATCCTCACACACCCTCACTCACCCTCACACCCTCACCCCCCTCACAACCCTCTCACCCTCACACCCCCTCACCCCCCTCACCCTCACACACCCTTACCCTCACCCTGACACACCCTGTCACCCTCACACCATCACCCTCACACCTCTCACTCACCCTCACACCCCCTCACTCACCCTCACACACCCTCACTCACCCTCACTCACCCTCTCACCCCTCACACACCTTCACACACCCACTCACCCTCACACACCCTTACCCTCACCCCCTCACCCTCACACACCCTCAGTCACCCTCATACCCTCACCCTCAACTCCCTAACCCCCTCACACACCCTCACCCTCACACCCCCTCACAACCTCACACCCTCACCGTCACACCCCCTCACACACCCACTCATCGTCACCCCCTCACCCTCACACCCCTCACCCTCACCCTCACACCTCCTCACCATCACATCCTCTCACCCTCACACACCCTCACTCACCCTCACCCACCCTCACCCACCCTCACTCACCCTCACACCCACCCTCACACCCCCTCACCCTCACACCCTCATGCCCCCTCACCCTCACACCCCCTCAACCCCACACCCTCACACACCCCCACAACCCTTGCACCCCTCACACCCTCATGCCCCCTCACACCCCCTCACCCTCACACACCCTCACACACCCTCACTCATCCCCACAACCCACACCCCCTCACCCTCACGCCCCCTCACCCTCATACCCCCTCACCCCCCCTCACCCTCACACCCACTCACCCTCACTCCCCCTCACCCTCACACCCCCCCATCCTCCCTCACACCCTCAGACCCCCTCACGCTCACACATCCCCTCACCCACCCCCTCACCCTCACTCACCCTCTCACCCATGCTCACCCACCCTTTCACCCTCACCCTCACTCACCCTCACACAATGTCTCACCCACCCCTTCACCCACTCCTTCACCCTCACACACACCCTCACTCTTACACACACCCTCACTCTCACACACACCCTTACCCTCACCCTCTCACACCCCCTCCCCCTCACACACCCCCTCACCCTCACACACCCTCACCCTCTCACACACCCTCACCCTCTCACACCACCTCACCCTCTCACACCTCCTCACCCACTCACACCCCCTCACCCTCACCCTTGCACGCCCTCACTCACACACTCGCACTCTCACACACCCTCGCTCTCACACACCCTCGCTCTCACACACCCTCGCTCTCACACACCCTCGCTCTCGCACACCCTCGCTCTCGCACACCCTCGCTCTCGCACACCCTCACTCTCACACACCCTCGCTCTCACACTCTCACACACCCTCACTCTCACACACCCTCACCCTCTCACACACCCGCACCCTCTCACATACCTCTACCACTCTACCGCCCTCACTCTACCACTCTACCGCCCTCACTCTACCACTCTACCGCCCTCACTCTACCACCCTCACTCTACCACGCTACCGCCCTCACTCTACCACTCAACCGCCCTCACTCACTCTACCGCCCTCACTCACTCTACCGCCCTCACTCACTCTACCTATCTATCGCCCTCCCTCACTCGATCTATCAATCTATCGCCCTCCCTCACTCGATCCATCAATCTATCGCCCTCCCTCACTCGATCTATCAATCTATCGCCCTCCCTCTATATCAATAGCCCTCGCTCCCTCTATCTATCTCCCTCACTCACTCGATCTATCTATTGCCCTCCCTCTATATCGATAGCCCTCACTCCCTCTATCTATTGCCCTCACTCACTCTATCTATCGCCCTCACTCACTCTATCTATCGCCCTCACTCACTCTATCTATTGCCTTCACTCACTCTATCTAGCGCACTACCACAGCATCATTCAGGGGTACCACAGCATCACTCAGCACCACCACAGCATCACTCAGGGGCACCACAGCATCACTCAGGGGCACCACAACATCAATATGAGCTACCACAGCATCACTGAACGCCACAGCATCACTCGTCGCCACCACAGTATCAATCTGTGCCACCATTCAACATCAACTGGTTCAAATATGTTCTCTCAATGTTTCAAGCTTTATTACAAATGTCACAAAGATGTTAATATTGCCATTATAAATTACAATAACTTTTATTTAAGTATTATGTATTTAAAAAAATTAAAAGCCATTGTTATTTGTAATATCAATACATCTAAGTCACGTAAAAACAAAACATGTTGCATTACAAATGCTATAGGTGTCACATTTGCAAAAGATAAAAGTATTGGCATTGTAAATGACAAAGCTATTAATTTCGCTATTTTCAAAACCAACACATAAATAAAAAATGTGTCATTTACAAGACCAATAGCTCAAACTTTCATAATGCGAGACCTATTGCATTGCAAATGCTTGTTGAGTCCTGGGGCTGTCCTTAGAATCCGTAGAAACATGAACATGTATGGGGAAATGGTGTAACTATTATGGTTTATCAATATGACAATGCACTGTTACATATGGAACAATACTATCTTGCTGCTCAACTCCAATGGGTGGCGCGATGGCTGCGCGAACAGCAGTTGGGAGACTTGGCGACCCAAACAGCGGCGCTTACTCATTCACAGGTGGTTGAGTTGTTCCACCCCAGCAGGAGGGGCAGACTGGCAGCCCAGCCCAGCCGATGCCGGATATGGCCAATTAATGCTATCGCTGTAGCCTGCAGCTCCCACGCTGCGTGATCTCATACGCACGTCCCTTCCTATAGTGGGCACGCCCAGGAGACACCGCGCTGTCACAAGTGTGGAGCTGGCACAGTGGGAGGAGGCAGGAGTATTGACGGCCGGGGATTTATTAAACGAGGGACAACTACTGCCTTTTGAGATACTAGCAGAGGATTCGGGTTTACCACAGGGCCAATTTTTATTGCATTACAGCATATACAATATATACAACAGTATTGCAAGTTGGTGATACATTTTTTAAATGAGGATATTATTTGATGTATTTGATAATTTTTCATTTGGGGTGTTCTATTCAGTACCTGGCTACAAGTCAGCGGACATGTGTGGCACCAGAATTACTCCAGTGACTGAGCACGAGTACATTTACTACGATCTTGAAACTTCTCAGTGTTGTTTATGAATAGCAATGGGGGCTATTCTTTTGTGTCCCGCCATAAATCCCTTGTTATACCACCCTCTATTCATCCATAGTGGAGTACGTTTTCACCGTTTTCCAGCCACTCCCATTGGTCCTTCTCACATCTACCACCACAATGTATACCGACGTGTGCAGTGATCTTCGTTTAAACTGCGACAATCTCTGCACAGAACTGTTGGGTGTAGTAGGAACAGAAGTCTCAGCCTGTCACTGAGTGAAATGCATTACCCCCTCGTTAGTCTTCCTCGCCACATGACTTACAAAGTGAGCTTCAGCTCCACGACAGAACCCTCCAAAGTAAAAAAAAGCCTCCCACTCCCTCCCAACATGGCCGACCAGTCACCCCTGACCTCTATAAGAGGCGGGCTGGCCCAACCAACAGCCTGTTTTTTTTGTTCTGCGCGATTCTCTCCAGAGGCGCTGTACAGGTAAGGTTGGGCCTGCTTTAGCTGGTCCATGGGTTTTGGGGTTGAGGGTCCTGCTTTAGCGGTCCCTGGTACCTGGAACTTAATCCCCCCCCTCTTCCTTCCCCTGGTCCTGTGGGGCCGGTTAGGTGCTGCTATAGCGTGCCAGGGGTTTATAGGGGGGGGGGGCGGCCGGGGATGTGGGGTGTATGTGCATTCCCGTGTCTCCCCCGGTCGTTACAGAGTGACCCTTGCCCGTATATGGGCTTTAGGGTCCGGCACTGGGGGTTCTCCTGTTTGTATGCTGGGGCTCCGGTTGCTTTCAAACGCCTTGCGTAGGTCCTTGATACTCGCACTGTCTTGCACTGCACGCCCCTGACGGCCGCGTTGGTAGCGGCTTGGGCTGGCGCGTTTCCTTTTGCACTCGTCTGTGGCAATAGCTCGGTGTGCGCATGCTTCGCATGTGTGTGGCCCCGGGTTCTATTCCTGGTTTCACTAAAGGTACTGACATCTCCGGGTGTCCCTGTATTTGCCTGCACACGCGTACTCGAGCCTCGCCTGGAGCAGCTGATTGGTTTTCATACACCATTTCACTACCAGTGCAGATTTGAGGTGAGCTCGAGGGGCAAATATCAGTTAGTGCGCGGTGCTTATTCGGGTACTTGCACTTAGCCATGCCGAGGTTGTGAGCCTCGGAGTAAAGACGGCTCTTGCTAGGGGGACTTTGCTTCTTCAATAATGCAGCGCGTCCCTGTCTAAATAGTAGCAGGGGCGGGCTCTGTCCTACCTCGCTTGTCTGCGGGGCCTCGGGGGCTCTGCTGACCGGGTCCGTGTGATCCCCTTCTGCCGGACTGGGTCTCGGTTCGCGGCGCTGGTCGCTGCCGCCTACAAACGGGATTTTTGGCTTCCCTCCGGCCTGCGGCTGGTTGCAGCGCTAGGGTTGGCTCCGGGCGCTTCCCGCCTCTTGTGGGCGGGGTTTTGTTTCAGCCAGGTGCGGCCTGTGAATGCCTTCGTCGGCCATGCACGGCTGGGTTCCCCTGCTGGCTAAGGCCTTTCCGGCGTCCTGGGGGCCCGTGTTTCCTCCGGTGAGGATGTGTGCTGTGAAGTCGGGACTAGGCACACCCTGAGCCGTCAGGATGGCCGAATGTTCTATGGCGCCAGACTCAAGTGAGTTTGATCGTCAATGATGCTGAGCCTTCTGGTCTCCTCATGGAGGCGTGGGTTCGGATCCCTCTTCTGACACCGTGCGGGTTGCCCTGCCCCCTCCTCACCTCGGCCCTCTCGATGGCCCCGCCCCGTTGGAGGTGGTGGGGGGGGGTGGAGAGTGTGTTTTTTTTCGCTTGTCTTGGTTGGCTTGCATTTCCCTCCTCCGGCGGCGGTGGTTGTCCCCGGGGTTCTCTTGGTGCGTTTTCTACGCATGTCTCCGGACTCCCTTCCTCTGCTTGCGTCCGTCGTGATGGGCGTTGAGGGGGTATGGTTCGTGTTTTTCCTCTGGCAGCGAGGGTGGACTCTCTGGTGAGGAGTCTGTCTTCACGGAGTGCGTTCATGTCGGTGGGCGCCTGCCCCTCTGGCCCTGGGGTCGAGCGCGTGGAGGGGGCTGCTATACGCTCTTGAAGTGCTTTCGGTGGTGCTGGGCTTCCGGGCCCGGGGGGTGCACCTGGATCGGGGTGTAGCGCCTTCTGTCGGGCGTCTCCTTTACCACTCTGGGTGCGGCTACGGCCGCTGTGGTGCTGCGATGCTGGCTCGGCGTCTGGTCTGGCTGCGGCCGGGTCGTCGGTGGCGGCCAGGGGTGCTTTGCTCTGGTGGATTCGGAGTTTTCTGCGGGTGGCCGTTATTGGCTGTCTCCCTTCCATTCGTAGGGGGCCCGCTTCCCGGGGCGCGGTCTACTTTTTTCTCCTCGTCCGCCTCTGGGTGTGGGCGTCTCGCCCTTTCGAGGGATGGGTCGCGGCCGGGGCGCCCCGTTCTTCTGCTGTTCCCGGTCTCGTCCTGGGGCTGCTGCTCCCTTTCCGCCACTAGATCCTGGCTTTCGGCCGTCTCCCTCCAGGGGGTTCCCTGTGGGGGGCTGTCTACGCCGTTTCGTCCCGGCATGGGACGTGTCTGTCTCGGATCTTGGGCTCTTCGGGCTTGCTGGCCGGAGTTCGGTCTTGCTTGTCTTGCGGGCCTTCCACGGGGTCCAACCTTCTCGAAGGGTTCGGGCATCTACTCCTTCCTTTGTCTGTTCTGGAGGGTTTTCTGGGATGTTTTCGGCCTGTTGTGGTTTTGGTGTGGTTGTATCCCGCCGTTCCACGAATTGGTGTTCGAGTTGGCTCTCGGCGGCTGTGCTTCTTTTTCTGGTCTCCTTCCTTCCGTGTCCCATGGGTTGGACTGAGTGGCCGGATGGTTTTTCCGGTTCTGCGAGTGGGGGTTCCCACTCTCAGTTACGGGTGCTTCCGTTGGGCTTGCCTTCTGGCCCGTGGGTGTGGGCTGTACTCCTGGCCCGCCTGGTGGGTCTTCTTCGCCGGGAGGGGGTCTTGGTGTTCCTTGTCTAGACGTGTGATGCATCTCGGCCTCTTCTTTTTCATGGGTGAGGCTTCACGTCAGACGGTGTCTCCCCTCCCTCGGCTCCCTGCTCTTTGTGCGGTAGTCCCTTCTGTGCCCGTCTCGGGCTTGTCCTCCTTCGGGGGTCGTGTGCCTGGCCCCGGTCCTCCCCTCTGCTTCGTTCGGCGTTGGGTTGGCTGGTTGGTGGAGTCTCGCCTCCCCGGGGGTCTTTCCTCCTTGGTATCCCCGTCCAGGGTGGTCACGTCCGATGCCAGTCTCCTCGGCTTGGTGGCGTCCTTGGGCGCGGGGTCGATTCAGGGTCGTTGGGATCTCCTACAGTCACACTGCTCCTCGGACTATCGGGTGTTGGAGGCAGTCCTCCTGGCCTGCCCTCATTTTGCTCCTTCTCTAAGGGATCGCCATTTCTTGGTCAGGACAGACAACCTGGTTGTGAGGTTCTATGTTAACCATCAGGGGGGGTGCAGGGTTCGCTCCCTTTGGTTGCTGTCTCAGGAGTTGTTGTCTTGGGCGGAATCGTCGGTCCTGTCTCTTCGGGCTGTCTATCTCCCAGGGTCCGACAATATTGTGGCAGTTCGACTGTGTCGGATCTTTCCTTCGTTGCCTTGTCTCTCCCTGACTCCGGTGGTGTTTCAACGCCTGGTGTCTCGCTTCGGTCTGCCGCTGGTGGATCTGTTCGCGGACGGGGTATCGGCCCTCCTTCCAGAGTTCTGCTCTCTCCTCCCGGTTCCGGGGGTGTGGCGTGTGGATGCTCTGTCATTCACTTGGCCCTCCGGTCTTCTGTACGCATTTCCCCCGTTCCCACTGATTCCTCGGGTCCTCTGCTAGATTCGCTTGGACTGAGCCAGGGTGCTTCTGGTGGTTCCCGGCTGGGCCCGCCGCCCCTGGTACCCTCTCCTGTGCGAGCTGGCGGTTCAGGCCTTCTGGCCGTTTCCGGATCTTCCCTTTCCTTTGAGGGGCCCCCCGCTCCTGGAGTCGGTATTTCACCGGCTCCATCTGCAGGCCTGGCTCTTGAGCGGGTGACGCTGCTTGCTCGGGGTTGTTCTTCTGGAGTAGTGGACTTACTGCAGGGCTCCCGCAGGTCTTCCACCTTATCTTCCTATGCCCGGCACTGGGCTTCTTTCTCGCGTTGGTGCGGTCTGCAGGGTGCTGACCCCGCCTCCATGGACCCCTTGCAGGTCTTGGATTTCCTTGCTGAGGGGTTTTCCTTGGGCTTGGCCCCTTCTTCCCTGTGGGCCCAGTGGGCGGCCTTGCGGGCCTTCCGCAGTCGGGATTTCGACGGGCTGGATTCCCTGGTGGCTCGTTTGCTCCGGAGTTGTTTTCTCCGTCGCCCTCGGACGCTCTGCCTGTCTCCCCCTTGGGATCTCCCTCTCGTTCTACGAGCCCTTCAGGGTCCTCCCTTTGAACACCTGGCCTCGGTGGCTTTGCGGTTTCTCACCTTTAAGGTGGTTTTCCTGGTGGCCGTGGTGTCTGCTGGGCGGATGGGCGAGCTGGGTTCGTTCCTCCGCTCCCCTCCCTTCTTGCGGGTTTGGCCTGACAGGTTGCTTCTCCGTCATGGCCCCCGTTTTCTTCCCAAGGTTCCTTCCCTGGTGAAGCGGGCTCGGGAGGTGTCTTTGCCTTCTTTCCCTCCCGACACGGATCCTTCCTTGTCCTTGCCGGATGTTCGGCGTGCTGTTTTAGTTTATCTTGAGCGCACGTCTTCCCTTTCCCGGTGTGATAGCCTGTTCGTGACTTTCGGTCCCGTTCATTCTGGCCACAAGCCCTCTCTTTCCACCTTGAGTCGCTGGCTTAAACAGTCTGTCATCCTTTCCTATGCTTCGCTGGATTCGGTGGTACCGGCGGAGGTCCAGGGTCGTTCCACTAGGAGGGTATCTGTGTCCTGGGCCTCCTTCAAGGGTGTCTCCACTGAGGAGATTTGTCGGGCGGCGACGTGGTCGTCCCCCCACATGTTCATGGAACACTATCGCATTGTCTTGGGTGGTTCAGTCCCTGGGGACTTTGCTGGGGCCGTTCTGAGTGCGGGAGCTGTGGCTCCTTGATGGCCTTTTCTTTGTGTCTTGATTCGGGTTTGCTGTAATTCCTGTTTTCTTTGCTTTGTACTGAATAAACCTTGTGTTGGTTTCTCTGCTTCACCGTGTGGTGTTGTTCTTATGGTGGTCAATGAAGCCTTTTTGGCTTGGGTATTTGCTCACTTTGTAAGTCATGTGGCGAGGAAGACTAACGAGGAGGTAATGCCCTGGTTACTTACCGGTAATCTTCATTACTCCGAGTATAGTCTTCCTCGCCACATGAGTTCCCTCCCCCCCTCCCTGGCTATCGGCTTCATTGTTTGCTTGGTAGTTCAGGCTGTTGGTTGGGCCGGCCCGCCTCTTATAGAGGTCAGGGGTGACTGGTCGGCCATGTTGGGAGGGGGTGGGAGGCTTTTTTACTTTGGAGGGTTCTGTCGTGGAGCTGAAGCTCACTTTGTAAGTCATGTGGCGAGGAAGACTATACTCGGAGTAATGAAGATTACCGGTAAGTAACCGGGGCATTTTGTAGTACGTGAGTAATATTGCCGTAGTATTCATAAATGTTCTGCTGAATGTAGTGTTTGAGTGGGACCCTAAGTGTCTAGGATTTTTATTTAGTAAACTGCAATAAATAAACTGAAATGAAAGCTGAATGTAAAAAGTCAATGAGTTTAGGCAGTGCCTTCATGGTTTCTCCCTCTGCAGGAAGTGGCTTGGAGAGTACAAGAGCAAGCTGAAGGAGCAGCTGAGTCTTAAGATTGAGGCTTATAAGGAAGGTACAGCGGATATCATGGCACTGATCGTGCATGAAAATAAACACATCCTGGAAAACGCGCTGGTTATTGGCATGACCACAGCAGGTGAGCGAGCAGGAATGAGTTCAGAAAATGTCATTTCAAAGGCCCTGTCATTTACCATAGCCACTTTTCGGTGCATAATTTGAGCCGGTGGTTGAAGGTGGGGGCCACCAGCACTCATTTTTTAGGATCAGCACACATGTTCCTGCATTAGACATTGACTAAGAGCAGGAGAGGAAAAAACACACAAAGTGGAAAGATAGAGTAAGAGAAAGATGGAAAAACCTTCACAAAGGGAGAAAGCATGAACTTGCAAGAGTGAGATATAGAGTGCCTGGTAGTGCAGTAAAGATAAAGAGCCATGAGGTGGATTTAAGGCTATGCAGCTTTGGTATCCGGCGTGCTGACGTTTAATTGCTTCGCCCGTGAATGGGCCTCTGAACAGAGCTTTGGGCACTAACACTCGTTCATCTACAAATTAGGCACTTGTGCTTTAACTGGGTAAACTGTGGTACTGAATGATAGTCATTTGGAGGAGATGCTCACGTTCTGTTTTTGAAATGGGACTGTGTGAGTGTGATAGTGTGTGAACCTTGCCCTGTCCACACCCGTCACACAACTGTGCATTTTATGTTGGTTTCTTGTCCAGGATTTTCCATTTCGCTTGGATCGTTTAATAACACGGAGGAGGGATGAGGGGTGGCAAAGTGGAAAACGTACACTCTGTACGGCTGACAAGGAAAGGAGGACAAAATAGGGCATGTGAAGTACAACATCAGTGTGCTGAAAGCAAACAAAATGTACAAGAGCCATGAAATACTTAGAGACAACAACTGTACCAGCTCCAACCCTCTAAGGTTTGCAGTTGTGCCCAGGGGCGGCTCTCCCGTGATGGGAGAGGACCGCTGGTCCACTTGTCAAAATCAGTCAGCAAAAAATAACATGATAATAACTGACTTACTGACCTGGTGCGAGCGTAGGTCCGATTGAGGCCGGACCATGGCAGGGGGTGATGTGATGGGCACTGTAAAGTGCACATGTCAGTTTGGCCGGCTGTCTTTGGCCAGCCAAACAGACGTGCCACCTAGGGTTCTCCAACCCAACTGTGGAGAAACAGCACGCTATCCCAGGCACTGTCTGAGCAGCAAACCAGACCACTGAGACTATTCTTGGCCGTGCTCTCATGTAGGTATAGCATGAGAAAAGCGTCGGTATTGGGTGAGGAGCGTGTGCCCCAGTGACGGCCTAGACGCGTGCCCGAGAAGAGCATATAGGCAGCCAGCTTTCGACAGGTATGTTTTTAAAATTATTCATTGTTTCTCTAATCCCCCATCGCCCCACTCCCAACTCTCCACTTTAGCAATGCGGCCGCCGACCACTGGGCGTCACACCTCGGAGTTGTGCAATTGTGCAGACAAACTTTATTAGGCTTATGTGCTGAAAATTGTTGTTACTAAGTCCCCCTACCCTCTTACCTTGTGCAGTTATCAATGTTTTAACATCAACATACAATATTGACTCCACAATATCTTCTAGGTACAAGATGTGGAGTTAGAATAGTAAATCTACACTTATTTATATAAATTCACCTTGACAATGTAGTGATAGTTGATTTTGTGTCACCACATTCAACCCTCTGAGGTGAGCAGACACACTGCATCATATTCTTCTGTAAAGAAAGGTGTGTTACTGAGAGAACAACTCACTGCCATTGAACTGAACAGGTATTAGGCAATGGTGTTAACTTGTACAGTGGCAGTCAAACTCCCTGCATCTGCAATGTACATACACACTGCATCTAGATGGTTGTATGGTCGAACCATGCATGCCATTACAACGTGGTCCGAACCACAAATGCTTCTTTACAACGAATTCTTTTATTGCACAAGTTGTTACAACAACTTGCCTTAGGAAAAGCACTGGACTTTGGAATAGTATAATTAATCTATTCCAACTCTAGTCTGCGCAATGTGGGAAAGTGTTGGACTTAAAGTCCAACATCAGTCCAACAACGCTTTCATAAGGCAAGTTGTTGTAACTACTTTCGTGGAAAGGAATGCATTATAAAGACACTCTTGTGGTTTGGACCACATTGTAAAGGCACAGCATGGTTTGAGACACATGGACGCACACAGAGGAACCTTGGACCTGTGACTTTGCCGCCGCCTTGCCTGTGCTCTTGCCCTTCATCTTCGCCACTACTGGGGACCTGGTTGTTCTCTTGAGGGGGTGCCTGCCTGTTTATCGTGCCTAGTGCCATCCGCGGACCGCGCCCTGTCCCCACTACACCATCCAGAGGGCAGCGCGGTCTCGCGCGAGGTGCGCAGCAGTTGCCCCGCCCCCCCGGACCATTAAATTCAACGCGGGCTCCCGCGCTGTGGGACGCACACAGAGGAACCTTGGCCCCGTGACTTTGCCGTGACTTACCTGTGCTCTTGCCCTTCATCTTCGCCACTACTGGGGGCCTGGTTTTTCTCTTGAGGGGGTGCCTGCCTGTTTATCGCGCCTCCTGCCATCCGTGGACCGTGCGCTGCCCCCACTTCACCATCCAGAGGGTAGCGCGGTCTCGCAAGAGGTGCGCAGCAGTTGCCCCGCCCCCCGGGACCTTTAAATTCAACGCGGGCTCCCGCGCTGTGAGACGCACACTGAGGAACCTTGGACCCGTGACTTTGCCGCCGCCTTACCTGTGCTCTTGCCCTTCATCTTCGCCACTACTGGGGGCCTGGTTTTTCTCTTGAGGGGGTGCCTGCCTGTTTATCGCGCCTCCTGCCATCCGCGGACCGCGCGCTGCCCCCACTTCACCATCCAGAGGGCAGCGCGGTCTCGCAAGAGGTGCGCAGCAGTTGCCCCGCCCCCCCGGGACCTTTAAATTCAACGCGGGCTCCCGCGTCGCGGGACGCGCGCGGGCGCTCCCGAGCAAAGCCCGGGCCAAGGGCGGGCCCGTCCGCGCCCGTCAGAGCCCAGAAGAGACGGGCCGGGCTACATCTCTAACCTTTCCTGCAAACCAGCCAAGATTGTAAGACTGTATATTTATATTGTTGGGACTATTGTCAGTGCATTTTGTGTGGTACCTATCCAAGACGACAAAGAGGTTATCCCCTTGCACTCAACCCTATAGTAATGAGTAAGAGGAAGGTTGGGGATAGGGTGGTGGGCACGCTCGATGCATTTTTTAACCGGGCCGAGACGGTCTTGATCCACGAGATCCAGGCTGCTGAGCGTAGGCTTTCATTGGAGCCCACTTCATCGTTGTCCTGGGTTCAGCTCCCTGTTGAACAAGTTATGAACGTTGGGAATCGCACAGGAGATAGCATTGTGCCCGACCCATTGTGCACATCACCCCTGTCAGGTAACGCGGAAGCTTCCCTGCTTTTAGGTAGCACACAGAGCCCAGCTAGTTTAATCACAAGGGGGAGAAAGGCCCTAGAGGGGACAGTGACGGAACCACCCAGCAAAAAAAGGAAAGAGTGTGGCCCCAGTAAGCAAATTGCCTCTGCGGCTGCAATAGGCTCAAATGGGGTCCATGTCTTTGGGAATGTTAATGCCCCTAAGGGTAAACCCCCAATGCGCACTGCCGTCCAACCCAATGAAAATCTGTGTGCAACCCTAAAGGACCAGTTAGTAGCCCTTATTGATCCCATCTTGAAAAGGCTTGACCTATTTGTCGAGAGGCTCAACAGTATTGAAGCAAATTTTACTGGTAGTAAGCAAATTGCAGATGCATCCTTAGCTCAGACTAGTGGGGGCTTGTTACGCAATCAAACTGTTGTGGACATCAATGCCCGACAAAACGTATTATCACGGGCAACAGTAGGAATTATTCAGGCCCCTGCTGTGACGGGCGCTGTCCCAACAGTTAGCACTGCTCCTAACATAGCCAATAGGGTACTCCTTCAGCAGCAGAGGGAACCATTGGGTAACAGGTTAAGGCCAGAAGAGGGGGTAGAGGGTGTTATGAAATGCTACCCAGTTTACACCTCCCCCCGGAAGCCACACCCTACACTGTGATTTTAGCAAATGTACCCCCACTTCCCGATGGCACCCGAGAGCACTGGTCCAATCTTATAAACAAAGCTCTGCATTGTCTTGGGAAAAGAATTGGTAACAGTAATGCACTGTTTGAGGAATTTAAAATGGTGAGGCGCATTCATTGGATTGGTCACTCTCACAAGTACCTGGCGGGGGACTGTGTGGTGCTGAGATTTAGGTCCCCGTCCTTTGTAGAACATATTTTAGAGTTGGCCTCCCACCAGGCCCCAGCTTCTAATGAGGTTAAAATCCTACCATGGGGTTCTTTTATAAACCAGGGAGGGTTATGCACTTTAGGGAGCACTGGGCCCTGCCTAGAGCCTGTAGTCTGGTCGACCACCCCATTATGACTAGTAATCGATTCGATCTCCTATCCACTCTAGAGGACAATGACTGACTGAGGGAAGGCAATGATTTCTCTCGGCTAGCGGTACCAGGGGTTTCGGCACTCACAGGTTGGGAGTACTCGGACCATGTTGCAATGCTGGACTCAGGAGATTACCCTATACAGGTTGCTGCCTCTAACAATGCAGGTTCCCCTAGCGTGCCTCCAGCTCAGCTTCTTAATATTGCCAGTAATGTGGCTTGTCTGGCGGCAAGTCCATGTATGAGCAGTTCCTCCACAAAGGTTTCCTCGTGGAATATAGCGGGGTTAGAGTCACATCTACCAGACTGGGCTATTTTTATTGATCAAACAGATATATGGACTTTTCAAGAAACATGGGCGGTGGAAGGTATGTTCTGCTCCGGTTACTTTAATTTTTTCAAACTTGCAGTTAAGGGCCTTAGGGGAAGACCAGTTGGTGGCTTGACCATCTGGGTACGCCAGTGTGAGGGGGTCTCTGTGGTAGAGGTTCCCATCGACTGCCCCGATATTATGGCTATTAGGGTCAGCTACTCGAAGGGCCTAAACATCCTCATAGTTAATATTTATGCGAGGGGTCTTCCGGGAGGGAGGTGCTCTCCTGTAACCTCACTTCCGGAGGGCCTTCTCAGCACAGTGGAGAATGTTGGCTACTGGGTTGTGGCAAGTGACTTTAATACTTGCTTTGAGCCCCTGGACGAGGACGATGGTAGGCTTACTGAAGTTGAGGATGCTTTGTGGGGTGTCCCGCAGTTGGACCTAAAACCCATAAGGAAATGGACTCAGGCGGCCCTGCAATTGAAGGGGCTGTGCCTAGATAAGGGCATGAGGGCGGTTAATGGTAGATCGAAGTCCGACAGGCTTGGTGAAATATCCTTCAATAATGGTAGAGCAGGGAGTAGAATAGACTATATTCTAGCTAATGTGGAAATGTGGTCGGCCATCGTAGATATGGTGGTAGTGAATAGACCGGAAAGCGACCATAATTCTTTGATTCTGACAATAGCTGACATTAGCTTCATCAGCTCCCCCATAGGTGAAGAAGCCCTCATACAGGAGAAAGCAATCCTTACCAACGACCAGAGAAGGGTTCGGTGGCCAAAGATATATAGATATGATATAGATAAGATATAATGATAGAACAGGGGCCGCCATAAGAGATATGGTTAGACGTACTATGGATAAATTAACCAACTGTGAGTCCCAGGAGGTGCTTAACGATAGAATGTTGGGCATCCATAGTGAATTATTTCTGGGGCTTAAAACGCTTTTTATCAAAAACGTCACTAATACCAACAAAAATAAAGTGCAGAGGCCATGCTCTTGGTATGACAATAGTTGTAGACCGGCCCAACGAGCCCTGGTAATAGCTATCAAAATTAGATTACCTGATGCCATCAAAAGTTGCAGGGCCACATATAAAGCTGCACAGCCCAAAGCCAAGAAAAATTGTGATGCGAACCGTTGGAGGGAGTTTCTTCAGGCATGTGGAGGTCGAAACATGACTCAATTCTGGCACCTACTTAAGTGGGGAAAGTGCCCACAACAAATGACACCTACTACTTATGTTGAGCCACAACAGTGGGTAAGTTATTTTGAAAACCAGTTTAAGACCAGGGATAGGAATGCTGTGGTTATACCGCCCCTCAGTTATGAAGCGCCCCTGATTTTTGTCCCAAGCGAGGTGGAGTCAGTTTTGAAAATGATTCCGTGTGGTAAAGCCCCAGGGCCAGACTGCATCCCCGCAGACCTATTTAATTAATAACAAGCTCTGTGGGTCCCTTATTTAACAACTCTAGCCAATGCCCTTGCTAGTGGAGCACCAGTTCTTGATTCTTGGTTTGGGGCAGAGATATTGCCGATCTACAAGAAAGGCGATCGCTCTGCCCCAGCCAATTATCGGCCGATAAGTCTTATTGACGCAGTACAAAAAATAATAGCACGTTTAGTACTGGGTCGTATTCAGTGCTGGATGTCCGAAACCGACATTTTATCGCCCTTCCAGGCGGGCTTTCGGGCACATATAGGGACCCTGGACCAAGCTTTTAGATTTGTGCTTCTGTACTGGAAGGAAGTATTTCTTGGGGGAGGCATGCTCTTTGCGGCCTTTGTGGACCTAAGATCCACATTTGATCTTGTGCCTAGGGCTAAATTATGGGAAGTTCTCTTGGAGATGGATATGCCAAAGGAGTTGGTGGCGATTTTGGTCAACCTCCATGAATACACCTATGCTCGGGTTCGCTGGGGTAAACCAGGGGAGGTAACTGCAAGATTTGAGGTGTCCAAAGGTGTTAGACAAGGGTGTGTGTTGGCCCCCACACTGTTTTCCTTGTTTATCAACACGATGGCTAAGTATTTTTCTAACCACCCGACAGATGCACCAACTCTAGCTGGCATGAAAGTCCCCCTGCTCATGTTCGCTGATGACACCGTTCTAATTTCAAAGACGAGACCGGGATTACAACTGGCACTGTCTCGTTTTGAGTTGTTCTGCGGCAAACATGAGCTGGAAGTAAACGTGGGCAAGACCAAGTTCATGGTTCTCCATGGCTGTAGATCAGTTAGTGCAAGGGTACACATCTGGAGCAGACATCTGTCTTTACATATTTGGGGGTTACCTTTAGTGATAAACTGAGCTGGAAGCCCCAGATAGACCTGCTCACCTTAAAACACACCCAATTAGGTGGAGCCCTGCTTAAAGAGCATAGGCACTCTCTAACTAAACCGATTGCCCCACTAGTCAAAATTTATAACTCTAAAATCCTACCCGCTGTTTTGTATGGTACAGAACTGTGGGGTTTCAGCAATCTATCCCCATTAAGGGTTGTACAGAACAGATTCCTGGGGTCTGCCGTAGGTCTACCCCAATCCTCCCCACTCATACCCTTATTGTATGATCTAGGCTGTCAGCCTGTTGAGGACGTTGCACGGTATAATTCACTGGCATTTTGGCGACGTCTGTGGACTACACCGGAACTATCCCTATACGCCAAGGCACTATTGGAGGTTAAAGGGTTGGGTGGTTCCCACAGGATCCCTTGATTAGCTGAAATAAAATCAATACTGTCCGATATGGGGATGGGGGAGCTATGGGCCAACCCGGATACAGCAGTCTTTCCTTCCAAAAAGCTTTTTAGGGATGTGTATTGGGACAGTATTAAAACCAAGAGACATGCATACATGACAGGTAGTTCTTTGACTGCAACATTCCTTGTCATCAAGGATGAATCATGCCTGGAAGAATATTGGGACACCATAAGGAAGCTACTAGACCGTAAACTGTACCACCAGCTTAGAGTAGGTACCTTACCACTACGCTGGCTAACCAGCAGATGGAACATTTTAGGAAGTGATAAATGTCCATTTTGTTTGAATCAAGTTGAAACCGCAGATCACTTCTTTTTTGTCTGCCCGGAGTACCAACTACCCAGACGTTTATGGCTAAAACCTGTTTGTCGGTTAATGGGAACCAGATCCGCGCAGGCCGCAAGTAGAATCTTGAAATCTGACACCTCTAACCCAGTGGTTATAGGTGTAGCTAAATTTGTGAGTTGGGCCTGGACACTTCGGATCCGATAGATCAGTTCCTAATTTTGTGATATATATGACATTATAGGTTGTTCCTAGTGGATGCTGGTACCTGTAGGAGAGTGGGGTCTGCAATCCTATGGTCACCCCCGATTTCTGCTTTTAGCTTCACTGGTTTACGACTTTCCCTGGCTGTGGGCCTGCTAATCAGACCCACAGCCTAGCTGTTCTCTCTCTAAATTGACAAGCATGTACCTTAGGTGCATTTACCAATTGGTACTGGGACACCTTATCAGTCCCTGTACAGCATACCTTAGGTATCCAGGGCATAGGTGTACCCAGGGCCTACCAGGGGCTGAAGCATGTATTATGCCACCCCTGGCTGGCCATCTAAATCAGACACAATTGGCTGCACGACAGCTGGGGCAAGGTGGTGTAATCACCCTTTGCTTTAGATATAGTATCCCGATATCTGACCCTAAAAATGGACACATATATTCCTATCAGTCACTCCTATGGCAGGCCTTATCAATCCTGAAGGCAGAGTGCTTGGAATTATGTGAGATGGTGCTCTGGCATGAGCTGAGCCAGTTTGCAGCTTGCGGAACCAAGTCCTAATAGCTGTTCCATGATAACGCTATACCATATACTCTTAAGTGCATTATGTACCTCGCGGTCAAATGCTAACTTTGGTATAGCATTATCAAAACATGTCGAGTAAGGTGTCATACGAATTGGGATACTACCCCCTCGCCAATTCTGGCGACGGGGGTAGCATTCCACCCTTCTAGAAGGACACGACATGTATGTAACTGTAAACCCCGGTTAAAGTTAACACGAGCCTCAGCATCACAAAATGGATGCTGCCACCACAGACACAAGTCTGACCTCCTGCTGCTGGGAGTCCTTCCAGCGAGGGAGGTTCTGACAAAGGGTTTCCTGCCTTGGGAGGTGCTAGCACCACCCCAGACAGGATTTTGTGTATTAGGTAGGCCAGGGCTCAAAGGAATGAGACATGCCTGGGGCACACAAGGTGTCCTGTGCATACACCGGTCCGAACCAGTTCCTAGGGCACTCCAGCCCCAGAGCTGGCGCAAGACTGGACAAAGGAAAGGGGGTGTAACCACCCCCCTTCCTGGTCCCACCCAGAGGAGGGACCTAGTCGTAGTGCAGCCCCCTTTAGCCGAATAAAGGTAGGAGCTGGTCCCATTCCAAATCAGATTATTCTTGACAACTTTCATGAAGAAACTCTTGACCTTCGACCTCCTGAACATCAGAAGAATGAAGAATCTCCCCTATGGTCAGGGAGTGACCATCCTGCTTTGCGGGCACCATCAAGCTCCTGTGCGGTTTGCTGTAAGTCCTTCCATCCCGGAATCCGACGACCCAGCTCGACAAGACCTGGACCTCCAGACGCCTCTGACCTCTACCCACATCCACAGCACAGCTGGGACCTGTGGGTGCGACGAGCAACGTGGAGACAGCCATCTTGAGAAGCCTGCACAGCGCTTCCAGCACGACCGCCGAGGGATCCTCGAGTGAGTGCATCGGGGTCTGAGAAGCCCCACAGGGCCCCAGCTCCTGCACCAAACACCAGCCCCCCAGCATCCACGAGATCTGCGTGGGGCCCTTTTGCCTGGTTGCTGCTTTTTCTGTTGTCTGGTCACTTGCCGGCTGGCTCGTGACCTCTGAGACGACGACCCGAAGAATCCAACACTGCTAGTCTGGTCCCCCAGACTGGCCCTTGCTTCCTTGTAGAGGAGAAGCACCCCGGACCCTCCTGGTCCGCACCAGACGCCATCTTTGTTCCACCGCGTGGCTTGCATTTGCCAAGGCCTGTTGCCCAGATCGACGATCCGACACCGCCAACAGCAGCAGACTACGAGGGACAGCTCGTGCCTCCAGCCTGGTCATGAAGAACAGCTCCTGGTCCGCGCAGCTACAGAGAGAAGCGACCCTTCTTCCACCTGAACGCGGCGACAGCATCTGGTTCCCTCCTGGTTCCAGCACCGTCACTGGCTAGTGACCAAGACTCTGTCCCCTTTCCTTTCAGGACCTCTTCCTCCCAGTTCCATCCTTGGAACCACCGGACTCCTCCATCTGGTTGCCTGCCAGCAACTTCTTGTTTCAGGCATCACCGGGATCAACGCAGCAAACCCGACACTACTTCAGCCCTATGCACCCGCAGCCTGTGGGTTAGGTAACTAAAGCTTTTAGGTGCTGAGGCCTGTGTTCACTCTCCTAGTGTTCAGGTCCACTGTTGTTTTCCCTCCATCCAGCCGGGTTCGTCCGGAATCCGTAACTTTACAAACTGTAACATCCATAGACGTTGGTATGCATCCCGCGTGAGAGTTTCCACTCTGCACGTGAGTCCCGTGGGCCTCCTGCTCCTTACTTACCTAGTCTGTAGCGTAGGCCCAGCGATCCTCCAGCCTCTGGATCTCCTTACAGTATTTTCTTTCCTCGCATTCCATTGTTTTGAGTATATGGTTTGTCGTGCCCCTAAGGCACTCGTGTAAATATTGTGCGAACTCGTATTTCCTTTGTAGTATTGTCATGTGCTTAGCCCTCTGACCTCATAAAGAGTTCAGAGGTGTAGGTTAGTTAATAAATATCCTTTTATTTTCATAACAACCTGTGTGGTGTCCTTTCATATGGTATTCAAGGGATTATATGTGGTAAAACAGCTGGCTTCACATGCCATTCAGAGTTTAGCCTAAAGACTGCTTTTGTCCACGCTACTAGGATAGCTGGTCTATAAGGTTGACTTACAACCAATCACCATAAGGGTTGTTTGGACTGATACAAGGTGATCACTAGAATTAGTGAGCATCATATATCAGGCCAACTTCTCACAGTACCCCTCATGGGTAATGGGTTTTGATTGGAGTTTTTTAACTAGTAAACAACTAGCTGTCTAAGGGCCATATGTATGAAGCAAATTCGCATTCGCAAACGCCGAAATTCGCATGTATAAAGGAAAATCTGGTGCAAAATAAGGAATCGCAAAATTTGCGATTCCTTATTTTGCAATTGCATTTAAGGAATCGCAAATTTTGCATTTCCTTAAATGCAATGTATGAAGCAAAAAAAATGCTAATTGTCCTTAAGGAATCGCAAATTACCACCAACTTCAATTTGGTGGTAATTTGCGAATTCCTTGAAAAATGAAAATTTTTGCATTTTTCTAAGTGCCATGTGACGCACACACATGCCCTTAGGGCATGTATGTGCACCACATGTGCACCCATGATTATTTCAGGGGTGCAACCCCACCACCCTTGAAATTATTCTCAATTTGCGATTTTCAAATTGCGAATCGCAAAATTGAGAATTCCTTCCTATTCATTCCTATGTGTCTTCTGACCCATAGAAATGAATGGGAAAGAATTCCTTAATTGCGATTCGCAATTTGCGAATCGCAATTAAGGAATACTAAGAATTCCTAAAACAATTGCGATTTTGTACATACATACCAGAGTGGCCAGGAGTGCAGACCACGTGATACTTCGGTCGGAGTCGGAGTTGAGCTGAGCTGTGCTGTGCTGGCAAACGCGGCAGGAGCTGCCAACGATTGAATTTCAAGGCGGTCAAGGTGGCGTGGCAGCAAGTAAGCTGCTGGAGCCGCCGAGATTCAGAACGCGGTGGGAGCCGCCATTGCTGCTAGTGCCTGGAGCCCCGGAACGGTTGTTGCCGCTTGCGGAAACCAAACGGCTGGAGCCGCTTAACATATAACATCGTTGCGACCGTTGCCGCCTGCGGCCGTAGCTGCTTGTGGAAACGAACGCGGAGCCGCCCAAAGACCAGTTCCCTCGCGGTTTTTGCAGCTTGAAGTTTAAATACAGCTAAACGCTGCTCTGGAAAAGCCCCAAACTTGGCAGGAGCCTTCACTCACAGAGGAGGACAGACGCTGTTATTACCGCTCTTCCGGAGAACGCGAGCCTGTGCTGAGCTGCGAGGAGTGCGTCTGTGGCATGCGGTACCTAGGCTGCAGCAAGAGCGGCTGGAGCCGTAATGGTTTAGCTAGCCACGGAAACTGACGGAGCAGCGAGGTGAGGCGGACTGAATCAATCAATCAGTGACACTTATAGAGCGCGCTACATACCCGTAGGGTCTCAAGGCGCTGGGGGAGGGGGGGTGCCGCTACTGCTCGAACAGCCAGGTCTTCAGCTTCTTCCTGAAGGAGAGGTGGTCTTGGGTCAGGCGCAGGTCGGCCGGGAGGGAGTTCCAGGTCTTGGCGGCCAGGTAGGAGAAGGACCTTCCTCCTGTAGTCGCTCTTCGGATGCGGGGGACGGCGGCGAGGGCGTGGTTGGCTGATCGGAGGTGGCGTTTGGGAGCGTAGAAGTTGATCCGGCTGTTGAGGTAGCTCGGGCCTTGGTCGTGTAGGGCTTTGTGGGTGAGGAGGCGGAAGGTGATTCTTTTGTTGATGGGGAGCCAGTGAAGGTCTCTCAGATGTCCGGAGATGTGGCTGGTTCGTGGGATGTCGAGGATGAGTCTGGCTGAGGCGTTCTGGATCCGCTGGAGTCTCTTCTGGAGCTTGGCGGTGGTACCGACGTAGAGGGCGTTGCCGTAGTCCAGTTGGCTGGTGACGAGGGCCTGGGTGACGGTCTTCCTGGTCTCGGTGGGGATCCACCAGAAGATCTTCCGTAGCATGCGTAGGATGTTGAAGCACGCCGAGGAGACGTTGTTGACTTGCCTGGTCATGGAGATGGAGGAGTCCAGGATGAAGCCCAGGTTGCGTGCATGGTCTGTCGGTTTGGGTGCGGTGCCCAGGGCGGGAGGCCACCAGGAGTCGTCCCAGGCAGAGGGTGAAGAGCCCAGGATGAGGACCTCCGTCTGAGCCCAGCGTGAGGCTGCGAGGGAGACCAGACGTGGAGGCTTCCCCAGGCTCTGCTTGTTAGCGGGTGCCCACCCTGCGTCTCCGCCGTGTCCTGCTTTTGATTTATATACTTATCAGGTGCCCACCCTGCATTGTGCGCCTAGCGGGAGCCTACTCCGCATATCTGCCATTTTATTATCCCTAGCGGGTGCCCACCCCGCCAGGGACCTTGTGCTTCCAAAACGGGAGCCTACACCGTACTGCGGCCAGAAGGTGCCAGAACCATTGCGGCTGCCGCGCTGCCTGCGGCCACCCAGAAGTGCTTGGGAGAAGACAGTGTGTGGGTGTTAAGGTACAGGGGCTCTAAGGGTGGTACAATAGGTGCTGCAGCCATTAGAAGCCTTCCCTGGTCACAGTGACCTTGGTACCCATGGTAGCTTTTACAAGGGGAATTACCTGTGGCCAGAGATGTGCCAATTGTGGGTACAAAGGTACCGTTCTAGGAAAGAACACAAGCCCTGGGAACCTGATTGGCAGGGACCCAGGGCACTTCAAGTCATGTTGCATCAGATGTCAGGATAAAAGTGTAGGGTAACCATACCAAAAGGGGCACTTTTCTACAGTATGCAGATAGCCCTGTTGCCCCATGGATGAAGATAGAACGACATTTGTTCAGCGTGCGTAAAGGCCTTGTACTCAGTGTTCAAGACATCATGATAATATAGTGCAAAGGTAGATGTGTAAGCAAAGTAGTTTCAAAGAAACGAATCGAACATTATTACACACGCAAATATGTGTAAATGGTCACAGTAACATTTTTGTGCTTAAAGAGGATGGAAAATGTGCAGCATTGCTACATGGGCCTAACCCGGGTACATAACACCCACTCCTCATACTAAGGGTCGACCTAAAAGCTATCCAAAAACAGCAGGTTATATAAACTTTATAAAAACTATTACATCTAAAACCCCACTAAAATCACCCAAGAGCAATCTATTAAAAGAAAAAAAAGAAACTCTTAAAAAGGCCATCTTTGATATTTGATATTTATGAGCATTTGTAAAGCGCAAGCGTTCGCTCCCAGGGGAGCATCATGGCGCTGGGCGAGCTGCAGAGGAATAACTGAAAAAGTGGAGTAAATGGAAGAGAGAACTAAATGGCAGCCAGGACAGGGGAGTCAGGTAATTTGTAGACCCATGTCTTGAGGAGTTTTCTGAAATTGTTCTCATTGTCTATGGCTCTAAGGTTGGCGGGTAGGGTGTTCCAGGCTTTAGCTGCCAGAACATTGAAGGATTTTTCGCCTTTGGTCTTATATTTGAATCTTTTGTAGATTTGTCTACAATTGGCCACTTCTACCTCATCCCTAGGGTTGGCTTTAAGGCTTGCTTTTAAATTCCTTAATGCTCTTGAGCAACTTGTGTCAAACCATCGTGGTTGTGAAATAGGCTTTCTGGGTCCTTTTGCTTCCAGTAATTTGTCGGCCAGTTTGGTCAGCACCCCAAATGTCGCAACTAGCTCAGCGTCTACTATTAGAGGGTCTAAGCAGTCTTCAACCTGCTTTTTGCCTTTTTCAATTAATGTTATATAAAACTCCTGGGAATTAATTTTCGCCCACTTTAGTTGCCTCCCCTGATTCGTTGGCCTCAGACTTATGTCTGCTTGTTTGTTCATATATAAGCGGCCATTGTATATTAGTTCTAAAATTAGGGGATTATGGTCACTGAAAGTGCTCCATTCCGTTCTGGCCTCTATGATTCGATTTTTAGCAAAAGTGGATATCAACATAAAGTCTATGATGGAGGAACAACCTCTTCCTTTAAATATTGGGATAAACGTTCCCCTTTACCCCCGGGTCTATCAGGTCAATTGTATGTGCTAGTGTATGAGTTTCAATTAATGCGGTTAGTATTGTGCCCTCAGTGCTGTGTTCAAAATGTGGCCCATTCTTGGCCGGGCAAGCGGCCCAATCTACAGTTACAGGGAGCAGAGTAGGGCAAAGGTGGCAGTTTAGGTCTCCCATCAGTAACACAATTGGTTCCCCCCCCCCTTTCTTTGTTCGGCCTCTTGAGTGAGTCTTCCATCTAGTTCCCACAAAACAGCATTATTCCCATTTGTTGGTCCTGAGTTATAAATATTAAACAACTGTAGCCTCAGCCCTCTTCCTTGGAATGTTACTGCTTGAAGGGTGTGTGACGTCCAAGATGGTAGCGACCATCTTCCTTCTAGGTTAAGATCAGCATACAATTCTAGCCCACCCTTCGCCCTACCCGCTCTACTTTCTTGTGCTGGGACGAAAAAACACTTGTAGCCCTCTATTTGGTAGGGAGAGGATTCAACTGCCCAGGTCTCCTGGAATGCTAATATATGAAAACCACGTAAATGATTTCTCCAGTCTACATTTTCAAATTTTCCGGCTAAGCCTGCTATGTTCCAGGACATTATATTCAGCCCTCCCCCTGGCACCTTCACAACATTAATGCTCTGAGCATTTAACCTACATTCGTCCTTCCTCATTAGCATAGCCCCCTGTTCTCCCCTGTCCTGACTTGATGGGAGTCCTACCAGCCCCTTCCCCTGTTGGCTGTTTTAAGATCCTTGTTCGCTACCACCCATGAGCACCCTTCTATCCATACCCTCCTGATAGTTCTCTAATAGGGGTAGTCAGTCGTTCTCATCCAGGGATTGTAAGGGATTAAATCTATTTGTCCATTGCAAACCACCCTGGTTTAATATAGGCAGGCCAGAGTATTCATTTTTCCATGCCCAATATCCATCTGTTACTTTGCCCTTTCTACCCTGTGTGAAATGTAGGGGGTATGTAACAAATTTTCTCGGATAGAAATACCCTAGTGGCATGGTTCTTATAGTACTGGTAGCATTCCTATTATAATTATCCAGTATATACTCCACTAGGTTCGGGTTCCTGAAGTTTGCGATAATGCAATTCCCTTCTATATCCTTCCTTTTACTGCCAACCCAATTTGCCCTCCTGACATGCAGAATTTCCCCCGGTTCCTCCCCTTGCAGTGGCCTATGGATATTCAACCAGTTAATGATTTTATTTTTGAGTTCCAGATGCGACTCTCTCTGCCCCTTTCTAAGTTCAGGAACCCCGGCAAAGATGACAACAAAAGGGCTCGCTTCCGGGGGTGAATTTACGCATGGTAAAGGACCCTGAAATCTGTCATTTCGCTCCCTACCTGACTGATAGGTATCTGTCTGCTTGGAGATTGCAGGGTTCCCTATTTGTTTTTGTGTTACGTTTGTCTGCCCCTGAGCTTTATCTCTACCATTATTCCCATCTAATTGCATACTTCTGTCCCCCTTCTCAGCCGAAGCTTTGGGCACTGCGTGAACTTGTACAATGGTACACTGTTCATTGCTTACACAATTATTGTTAGCTGGGGGTTGCTGGACTAAGGGAGCTACTAGTAAGGAAGCATTGCCATTTAAGTTAGCGTTTGTGGTCTCCTTTATCTTACCCTGTCTGCAGTTCGTTAGCAATTTTATCTAATTTGCTAACTAATGGTTTTATTTGACTGACTATAAAAGCCTCCAGATGTTTTTGGAGGTCTGAAATTACAGGATCCAGCCACCCTGGGGGGATTGAAGGACATGGGGCTTCAATTATCACTACTTCACCCTCTGTTTTTTTAACCTTGTCGCCCCTAGTGGGCTGATTCACTTTTCTGGAATGTGTGTTCTTATTACCCCGTTTTTTACTTCTATTTCTGGGTATTCTCATTTCAGCCCCGTCTGTCTCTACCCCAACATCTATTAGTGGTTGGGCACAAGGGACAACTTCAAGTGAGTTGTCCGAACTGCCATTGTGTGATGACTCGCATAAGTTTAAACCCCCAGTCTGTGTGGGTGTGAGGGGGATAGTTGTTGGTGTCATTGTAAGCGCCTCTCAGTGCGCTCTATCTCCCCAGCGACAGCCCCAATGACCTTCTTCAGCATTAGGTCAATAGCTGTTGGTGTTGCTTTATGACCTACTATATTGTTGGGTTCAGTCCCTGTTTTGGTGGATGTAAGGGGGGTTACCGATTTGCCCTTATTAGAGCGAGTTTTCTGTTTAGTAGCCATGGTGGTTGGGCAGTAATCTACACTATTTCCTGCCTCCCACTTAGCTGAATACAGAGCTAGTAAGATAATACTTAAAGGAGCAACAGCTATCAACAAAATTAATCAGTTTTTGCCCTTCCCACAAACCGTCTATCATTCGCTTCATCAGATGTTATGCAATATCCCAAGTTTTGTTGTAAGTGAATTAGTCTCTATACGGATCAAAGTCACACAGAGGTACCTGAAAGAAGGTCCAAGGGGGGTGACCCAGCCCGGCCTCCTCTGGCCCCTGATGGCCACAGATGGTCCCGCCCTTGTCCCGGGCTTCACCCGGCACCGCCTGCGCTCGTCCCGCGAGGCGGGAGGCAGCCTGATTTTTAAAGCGCCACCTGGCGCAAAGGAGGCGTGTCCCACGATGTTTCTGCTGGGGCCTCTGGGTCAGATAGTCTCCCCGCACAGCGGCCGCACCTTAGATGTTTGTAGGCAGCGGCGGCGGGGGAGACAGCAGGCAGCACAAGGAACACCAGGCAATGGGCAGAGCGGCAGCAAGCACCCCAGGAGCACAGCAAGCGGCGATGTGGGTCCCTCCTCAAAAAGTCGCAAGATGGATCTCCCGCTCCCCCGAAGGTCAGCCTGATTTTTAAAGCGCCACCTGGCGCAAAGGGGGCGTGTCCCACAATGTTTCTTCTGGGGCTTCTGGGTCAGGTAGTCTCACCGCACAGCGGCCGCGCCTTAGATGTTTGTAGGCAGCGGCGGCGGGGGAGACAGCAGGCAGCACATGGAGCACCAGGCAATGGGCAGAGCGGCAGCAAGCACCCCAGGAGCACAGCAAGCGGCGATGTGGGTCCCTCCTCAAAAAGTCGCAAGATGGATCTCCTCCAGAGTCAAAACCTGACCAAGCTACATCCCCTGCCATAGAGGAGTCATCCCAGTGAGGCGGAGATTCCAACTAGTGAGCCGAAGAGTTGCCAACAGGAGAGAGACACCTGTGTACAAGAGGATAATGTGGCAGGCAGATGCGCTCTGTACAAAAGATCCAGAAGACCATCTATACCCAGCAAATGAATTTCCAGACTCTACAGTGAATCCTCTCACTCCCCACCTCTGTGAACCAGCCATTAACCTGCACCAAGTGAGCTGCAAGGACACACCCAGGCCACCGTCAAAGGGTATTTGCACAGTGAGTAAAAGGCCATCTTGTGCCTACCACCTGCCCACCTACCACCAAGGCCCAAGGCCTTGCAGGCCTTGTTCTGATACTGTAAAGGGATTAAATGCACTTTGTTGAGTATGTGAAGTGTTTTGTTTTCACACCTCCAGCCAGGGGTGAAACCTGAAATCTTACCCTGCGAGGAGCTTAATAACCCTGGGTAGAAGGGACAATTTCATCCCCTTGAAGCTTAACACCTACAAATGTTGCAAGTATCAGTAGAACTGGTGCCTAGAGGCTGGTAGTAGGCCCAAGACCTTGCAGACCTAGGTCTGATACTGTAAAGGGGGTGAATACACTTTTGGAATAAGTGAAGTGTTTTGCGTTCACTCCTCCATCCAGGGGTGAAACCTGAAATCTTACCCTGCTCGGAGATCCATAGCCCTGGGCAGAAGGAGTGACTTTGTCCCCTTGAAGCTGTAGTCTTCAGAATGTTGCAACTAGTACTAAAACAGGTGCGTGGAGGCTGACAATGGGCCCAAGGCCTTGCAGGCCTTGTCCTGATACTGTAAAGGGGTTAAATACACTTTGTTGAGTACGTGAAGTGTTTTGTTTTCACACCTCCAGCCAGGGGTGAAACCTGAAATCTTACCTTGCTTGGAGCTCCATAACCCTGGGTAGAAGGTTCAACTTCATCCCATTAAAGCTTAACACCTCCAAATGTCACAAGTATCAGTAAAACTGGTGCCTGGACGCTGTAAGTAGGCCCAAAGCCTTTTAGGCCTTGTTCTGATACTGTAAAGGGGTGAAATACACTTTGCTGAGTATGTGAAGTGTTTTGTTTTCACACCTCCAGCCAGGGGTGAAACCTGAAATTCTACTCTGCGCGGAGCTCCATAACCCTGGGTAGAAGGTGCAAGTTCATCCCCTTGAAGCTTAACACTTGGTTATCACGGAGTAAAACCATTTGCGGGGGATGAGGTAGGGATAGTTGCCCAGAGTATATAAATAGGGCTGTAGGTATACCATTTTAGACAGGGCGGTGCACCCCATGGTGTTTAGTGGCAATTAGGCCCAGCGGCCAAGGTTGATCTCTAGCCTCAGGTCCAGCCCCTGGAAATTAAAGGCCCAGGTCCGGCCTGGGAGAAGGGACATGTGAATCCATAGTATTTGAACGGTTAGGCAGGATAGGAATTTTGGGACACTAAACCCACCCCAAGGCGTTAACCTTCACCTCCAGTAGGCAAGACTTGCCTTCATTAACCGGTAGCCCAGACTCCTCACTGTATAGCCGAAGAAGTATAAGACACCAGGGCCCAGAGTGCTGGAGATCCTTCAACAACAGAAGGCTATCATCCACTTATAGCACTATGTGGTCCTCGAATCCACTTCCCTACCGCCAGCCCCAAACCTGGGCAACGGCGTGTATAAGATGCACCAGGGGTTCTATCACCGAGGCAAATAACAGTGGGAACAGCAGACAACGCTGAGGAATACAGAGCTTAATAGGTACCACCAGTGACTGAACTCCTGTTACACGGACCCGGGAAGTTTGGGTATGATAAAGAAGGCGGATCATTCGGTGTAACCCCTCCTCAAAAAGGCCCGCTGGAGGACTCTGTCCATAAAGTCCCAAGAGACTGCATAGAAGGCTTTGGTGAAATCAATTAACAAGAAGGCCAGGGTCCCATCAAGGTCATGTGCACAGCACCGCATAGACTCTCCTAATACAATGGCGTGTGATGCGGCCCGGCATAAACAACCCACACTGATCCGGATTATTCCGATGTGGTAACGCCCCGCCTAGCCACATCGCAACACCTTCGCATAGATCTTAATGTCCACATTAATCAGCACAATCAGGAGGTAGGTTGAGCATTGGTCACTAGGGAGGCCCTCTGTGGATAGGGCCACAATTGTGGCACAATCTAGATTGGACGGAAAGGACTCTTGCTGCAAAGCAGCAGTATAGAAGTTCAGGAGGTGTGGACCTGTAATATCCTGGAAGCGCTTCTAACATTCAATGGGATACCCATTCGGGTTAGCCATCTTTCCGGCTTGCAATCCCGACATTGCAGAGTTTATATACGCGAGCGTGAGGGCCTGGTCCAACTCCCAAACTAAGGCACTGGGGACAGATTGCAGTGGTATGCTATCAAGGACGGGATTAGCGACTTCTGCCCGCGGCAGGTAATGTCACAAGTATAACTCCTGATAGAAATCAGCAAAAGTCTGAGCAATAGCAGGAAGAGGGAAGATCTTCTCGAAGACATCCGGATGAGTCCTGAATCGCCACAACCACTTGGACGGAGACGCCACGTGTCACCAGCCAGCACGAAAACTTTCCCGATTTATCAAGCGCTGCATACACCCTCAGAGTAGAGGCCATCCAACATTGCTTGGCTTCGTCCAGGGAAACCTGCTGTAGTTTAATGTGAGCTATGGCTAGGAGACGACGGGAACATTCAATGTTGTGATAACAGAGGGAAGCCTCCAGATGCAGTATCTGGGCTTCTAGGTCATTCAGGCGCTCTACCCGGAGTGCTTTGGCCCGACACACATAACCTTTAAGACGGCCTCTTAGAGTAGATTTACTAGCTGCCCAGGGCATCGCAACAGAGGGAACTGAACCCACGTTAATCCTGAAGAACCTCCTCAGCAAAAGAAGCACATTCAGGACTTTGTAAGTATCATGCACTGAACCTCCAAGCCGGTAAAGAATGTGGGCTTGGTTCCCCAGGACAATAAAAGGGGGCATGTGCAGCAATACCGAGTGAAGGCGTGACTTGACACCAAAGAAGATGGCGGCTCACTAGTAGAGCTCAGCTGCGGCTTGGAGGGAGCGACAGCTATTCCAACAGACCTACGCCGTATTACTGCTCCCACATGAACTCCTTCATCTCGTGAAAGATCCTGGATGCCTCTTTCGTAACTTTTCATTGCGGGTGAGCATCTTTGCCTTCAACTGGGGCGGGAGCGTTTCTCTCATAAGACTCGCACCCGCCATTTTGTTTACTTTTCTTCAGAAATGGCCCACATTTAATTCTCAACAAAAATGGGACCATTTATGGAAGGATTATAACACTTTGAACATTTCTTAATGCCCAAATCCTCTCTTTTGTTAATGGGCAGCGTTTAATATGTTGAAGACAATGGAGTTTGGCTTGGTTTACTTTTTATAACTGATTTGGCCTTACATTGCCTTGTATTCTCACAGTTGCGGTGATTGGATGATTGTAACAGGAACCTTTAAGACTGTAAATCTCTGGTTTCATGTTAATGAAAAACGTAACTAATACTAACCATTTCGATAGAATAATTTGTCCCAGAAAATGAGGTTTTTTCTCACATGATATTTGGCACTTGTAACTATGTTTAAATATGGTCTAATTTCAAGCAAGAAAGGACTATAACTAAGCTGAGCTTCATAATAACTTCAGATTATTGCCTAGTTTATTGAACAGGTGTTCTTGCTGTTATTTCAACGACGGTTCTCTTGGGCTGCTACGACACGTGCTGTTATCCTGCAACTCCATTTTTTACATCATATTTTTCCACGCTGCCTTGCTATTCTCAGTACTTCCAACTCTCATTCAACATTTTATGGGGAGAACAAAATCTTCTCATCTTGTCACTGGTTCTTCAATACCATTCTGATCTTTGGCAGACCATAATCCTTATTCTGTTCTTTCAAAGAGTGTGGAGAACTCTGAAAGTAGTTGATCACTTTCCAATAAGGAAGCTTTGGTAGACTCATTTAATATTCCGCTACCCACCAACAAGCTTACTCCTAAATTGACCACTTCAACTATATTATCCTTTAGAAAACTCATCAAAAAAGATCCTCCTTAACCTACTGCGTCTCCTCCACCAAACACTCTGGAAGTGTTTATTGAAAAAATATAAGCTCTTCAACCATACATGGAAGAAACAAATATAAGACTTCAAGCTTTGGAAGACAAGTGGTCTACTATGGAGACTAAGGTATGTAGATTGAACAGCAAGTAGACTCTGTTCAGGTTGTGGTGAACCAGGTTCCTTCAATGAAATCCGAAATTGCGCTACTCAAAAAACACATGGAAAATGTAGAAAACCCCAACAGGCGAAATAATTTGCATATTTATGGTCTGGTAGAAGGTTTGGAAGGCTCAGACGGCATTTCATTCTTCAAATCCTTCCTTCCACAAGTTCTTGGTTTACCTAACTCTCCTGTTTTCAAATATTCAAAGAGCAAATCGTTTAGTTCATATTCCAACCATGAAAGCCTCTTCATCCAACCCTCGAGGAGTTATTATATACTTTTTGTAATATTCAGATTTATTGAAGATCTTGCAAGCAGCTTAACTCAAAGGCTGTATTTCATGGCAAGGCTCTAATCTCTTCTTCGCACAAGACTACGCCAAAGAAACATCAGATCGGAGAAAGAATTTCCTGGAAAGGACACCAGCACTTCGCTCTATCAACGCCAGATTTGGTTTCTTTCACCCCTGTTTGTTCAAAGTAACTTACAAGAATAGAACAACATATTATGAAGACCCAGCTTTATTACAACGATTCCTGGAGCAATGCAGAGAAGAAGATATGGATGTTTCCAGACACCCAACTGTTTAATCTTGCACTGTCATTGGTCTAATATGCTTTGTTTTTAAGAATTATGTTGCTCTTGTTCCGTTTAGTTAAGTCTCTCGAATTTCCCTATTTTATACTTACCTTGTTATGTTTTTCTCTTTTATTAGGTGCAGTATTTCCTTCATGCATATCTTTTTGTTATTTCTGGTCTGCTTGGAATCTATCGGGAATTACTTAGCCAACCAAATTAAAGAGTCTGACAACTCACCCAAGGAAGTCTTTAGGATTGTGCAAGATTTTATGAAACCTCAAGCTACAAGGAGCACTATTGCTCCATCAGCTGATCTATGTAGAGATCCGTAGAATTTTTTCCAGGAGAACGTTCAATCTATATACTCTTCCTTCTCTATGTCAGAGGCTTACACTACCACATCTTTGGTTCCTGATTCTTCCTGGTCTGAATTTCAGCCTTTCTGTCCGAAATTGTCCCTCTCAGACCTTGTGAGAACTAAATCAGGTTCTCCTCTTGATCCTCGTCCAGCTAGATGTTTCAATCTGCTGGCTCCTTTTTTCAATCCCCACTTAAATGTTATCTGGAATGCATCTCTGACATCAGGTAGCTATCCCTCGGTATGGAAAAAAGCATTTGTTTTGCCTTATACTTAAAAAGGAAGACACAGATCCTGGCATACTTAATAACTTTAGGCCCATCTTGCTCCTGCCCGCTCCTGCAAAAATTCTGGAGAAGGAAGTTCAGAGAGAGCTTTCTGACTTCCTGGAGTCCAATAACCTTCTTCATGACTCCCAGTCGAGCTTTAGGACGGGTTACAGTACTGAGACTGCTCTGCTGGACTGGAAGTGGCGGAAACCATCCGAGAATCCCTTGACCATGGTAGCTGTGCCATGCTTGTGCTGTTGGACTTGTTCACAGCATTTGATACGGTCTCTCATTCGATCCTTTTAGACCGACTGGCACAGCTTGCTATCTCGGGGACCATCTTGAACTGGTTCCATTCATTTCTGGATGCCCGGTCTCAGCATATCTTTCTGCGACCTCATGTCTCATCTTCCTGCTCCATGGTATGTGGAGTACCTCAGGGCTTGGCATTGAGCCCCACCCTGTTTAATGTTTATCTTGCTCCTCTGGCATCTGCAGTGGAACACTGTGGATTGAGAATGATATCATACGCTGATGACATCCAGCTTGTGTTCTCATTCAAACACATTGCAAAGTCTGCGTTTGTCAGCTTCAGGCAATGCCTAACCAAGTTTAACTCCTGGATGACGGACAATTGCCTGAAATTAAATGTTGACAAAACGGAGGTAATGTTCTTTGATCAACCTTCACCCCCACGGGCAGATCTCTGGTGGCCAACGCAGCTGAACCCCCTTCCCGTCTTGTCACCTCAGTCAGATTGGTCAAGTTTCCAGAGCTTCCTTTTGGAAACTTAAAACCTTGCGAAGATTCCTCCACCTGCTGCCGATGGACTGTCGGGCTACAATAGTCCATGCCCTTATTACATCTCAGCTGGATTATGCTAACAGCTTGTACCTGGGTCTCCCTGCCCATCTTACCCAGAGATTGCATACAGTCAAGAACGCTACAGAGAGATTCATCAGAAATGTGCCGCTCCGAAAAAACATTTCTCCACATTTGCGCAGCCTTCACTGGCTCCCAGTGAAAAGGAGAATCACATTTAAGGCATTGTCTCTTGCCTACAGAGCCTCAAGAGATAGAGGTCCAGGATACTTGAAACGGAGACTTCATAAATATCATCAGAACAGGACCATGCGATCCAAATCTCAGATGCTTCTCCACACACCTTGCCTTGCCAAAGCCAGGATTGGTGGGCGAGCCTTCGCAGTAACAACAGGCGCTCTTTGGAATTCTATGTCTAATCACCTGCGTAAAGCAGAATCGGAATCCACTTTCAGGAAGGCATTGAAAACATGGCTGTTTGATTTGCCCTAGCTAGTTCCTTCTCCCCTATCTGACTATGCTGCTACATTTAGCACCGGGACACCGCCGTTGGTGGTAGCCGAGCGCTTTATAAATGTTTATGGTATGGTATGGATGATGTCCTCCCTCCCTGATCCGCCATGAGTTGTCTGGTTAGTTGTGCCATTTTCCTCTTGTGGCTTCACCACCCTCATCTGTTTCATGTCCTTTGTAGGCGGTCATTATGTTTTTGGAATCTATGGTATATGTTTTTTATTCGTTATATTTGATTCTTCGTCTTTTCCCCTATTTGCCTATCATACTTCAGTCATTTTTCTTCTTTCGCGAATGACTTTTCCATGTCCCTCTTCTTTCTATATACCACCTCCTCCTTCCCTGCCTATCCTTATTTACTTTCTTCTTTTTCATAACCACTCATTTCCTCATCTATGCTATTCATTTTTGCTGATTTGATATTGCAAACTTTATGCTGAATAATATTATGTATATCATACTGTTAAGTTTTAGTTGTTTTAATTATTATTACATGCATTTTATGTCTCATTGATTAATGTAGATGGCTTTAAGGGTTGTTTCATGGAACGTTAAGGGTTTGGGTTCTCGTATAAAATGTCAACGTGTATTCTCACATTTATCTAAATTAAAATGTTATATAGCTTTTTTTACAAGAAATTCATGTTTTAGAAAAAGAAACCGCAAACCGCAAACCTTAACCGGCAATGGTTTGGCCATGTTTTTGCCACTCCAGGTACAGGTAATCGTAATGGTGTAGCCATTTTATGTCATAAATGTCTTCACTTACAAATTCTTTCATAAGAGGCCAATGATGTGGGTAGATGGGCTTCTATTTAACTGTTATTGAATAATATCCCTTTGACTCTTTTTAATCTGTACGCTCCTACTATCCCAGATGCTAATTTTTGGCCTACAATATCATCCAAGTTGATGTCTTTTCATGATGATTACCTGTTAGTTAGTGGGGACTGCAATTTGGTGACGACCCTATTATTGACGGCAACTCCCAATCCAGATTTATTTCCTCTTCCATGCACTCTCAATTCACACCTACTATTCAACAAAGATCTCTGGTAGATGCTTGGCGTTTATGCAACCTACACTTCGAGAATATCCTTTCTTCTCTCCAGTACACTCTTCCCAATCCTGCTTAGATTATTTATTCACTTGAAAAGCACTCACACAACATATCACTAATTCAGATATTTGTTCAATATTGATTTCCGATCATGCCCTTATTACTTTAGATCTAGATCTTCTTCTTCCAACTCAAGGTACACGCATATGAAGATTCAACAACTCCCTCCTCCTATATTCCAAGTTTACCCAACAACTTGAATCTTTTATCACCACTTTTTTCCTTGATAATGAAACTCCTTGCATGTCTTCACAGATTATCTGGGATGCCTTTAAAGCAAACTCCAGAGACCTTATTATTTCCTTTGTGTCCCAATGAAAGAAATCTTCCTTACTCACTTTACAATCATTTATGACACGCATCAAACAATTAAAACATTATTTTTTCCATACAAATTCTAAATCTTGGATAAGCTAATCAAAGCCAAATTAATTTCAACAAAATATCTACTGATAATGTTAACTCATTTTTGTTAAAATCCCCAGCCAAATATGGGGCAAAATAAAGCGGGGAAACATTTATCTTAAATTAAAAAAGAACATACCAAAATTAGCTTTATCCTTTCTTCTAACAATCAATTAGTTTACAGAAATGAGGATATTCTATCGGAATTCACTAAATTTTTTCAAACTCGTTACACTCCTGAGTACCCAGTTTCTCAAGATGATAAACTTCAATACCTATATTCTATCAATCCTCTTTCCTCTTCTGATGTAGATTTTTCAGTGTTAGAAGATGATATCCAGGAAGTAGATATCCTCTCTGCTGTTCGATCCAGTAAACGTGGTAAAGATCCAGGTGATGGTTTACAATTGAATTTTATTCTTATTTTCTCGAATTCTTATTCCTAAATTACCTCATTTATTTCACTGCTCTATATCTTCCAAAAAGTCCTGTGGCTCTTTTCAAGAAGCTTTGATATGCCATCTTCCCAAGGAAGGTAAAGATCATACTCTTTGTAAGAATTAAAGGACCATTTCTCTAATTAATTTGGACTATAAAATCTTTGAAAATATTTGAGCTTTAGGCTTAGAGAAATTTTTACCTCTATTAATTGGATGAGAACAATGTGCTTTTATTAAAGGTAGACATCTCTAAGACAACACTAGACTTTTCTTTAATGTCCTTACTAAAGCCAAGTTATGTAAAGATTCTTTAGCGGGCATATCTTTGGATGCTGAGAAAACCTTCGATAGAGTTGGTTGGTCATTTATTTTCTCAACTGTGTCCTGGTTTGGCTTTGGTCATAAGATTATAAATTATGTTTCTTTACTTTACTCTTCTCCTGTTTCTTCCGATTTAGCTAATGGTCTTACATCCTCTTCCTTTCCTTTATCTCGTGGGGTAAGACAGGGTTGTCCTCTTTCTCCTCTTCTCTTTATATTGGCTCTCAGTGGCGTCACTAGGGGAATGCGGGGGCTGCGGACCGCACCGGGTGACACCATCAGATGGGGTGTCACCAATCTGGTTACGCTGTGTAACACAGCTCTGCAGCCTCGCCTCCGCTCTGCAGGGACGATGGGTAGATGATGTCACTTTTTGCTGCTCCAGGCACGGTAGTGCACTCAAGTCCAGGCAGGAATTGTGTGACAATATCATGGTGGAATAAGGACGTCTGTAGGATAACATCGGGAGCAAGTGCAAGTCAGGTCATATCAGCCTCTGAAACCTTCAAACTGAAACGTATTTTGGCAATTGTGTCAGAGCGGTGATGACAGGCTCAGGGCCCTTTTCTCCCTCGAAATCTGTGTCCCAAACTCTGACAAGGGCATCCACACGAAACAGGGCAACTGGAATTGTGCAGCTATAGGTGGCCAAATTAAGCAGGAGGATTGGGTGAATTATGGAACAAGAAAAGTCCAATTATGTGGCACGTTACGTTGCAGTATTATTTTAGCACACACTGATAGTGTCTGAGCTCTGAACAATTATTTAACCTTATTCCTACCAGTTAAAGACATGAGCGCATCAATTAGCTGCAAAAGGTGACAAGTTAACCATCGCAAATTATCAGCCACTACAGCGTGCCACCCTATGTGTTGCGCTTTCCTTAATATCTATAGATCCTTTCCAGCTAAAAGCATTTTTTTATTCTATCAATAAGTCAGCAGAGTGGGAATTATGTGGCAATTGCAGAAAAACCATTTTATGTGGCAAAACGCAGAAGTTGTTAGATTCGGAAATTCCGGGTCACCTGCGCGCGAAGCACTATCATCCTGTGTTCATTTCTGGTTTTTCAGGCTCCTTAATCATATTGAGATTCATCGTGGGCCCTTTTTTTCAAAATGCTGACAATTATTTTATGTGTGAATGGGAATCTCGTGTAATATCAGATTTGCCTTCTTTTACTTATCCGGAGCCCCCATCCCACTACTACCTTTAACCCCACTTTTAACCATTGATGCTTGGCACTTACCTGCTCTCTTCCTACTTGTTCACATATATACAATTTGATGTATTTAAAATGAGATTCCTGTACATTCCTTGCCTTAACATAAACATTTCCCCATTATATTTAACACAAGTTATTCCCTTATGCTACAACTTTCCTCAGCTATTATCAGGGCCACTAGAATTATGCGGCAGGGGAAGGCCAAATTATGTAGCACAGTTGAGTAAATTATGTGGCAAAAAAGGCAAAAAATGTTAGTAGAATTAGTGGAATTGCGTGGGACTTTAGATTTAACACCGCCTCCATTTGCAGAAGTTTGTAATTTGCGCTTACCCATGTTAGACGATGTTTCTCAGGGGGGTGGCCCGTCCCGTCCCTTGTCGTCCCCTGGCGGCCACAGACGGCCCGCCCTCTGCCCGGGCTCAGCCCGGCGCTGCTCGCGCGCTCCCGCGATGCGGGGAGTGCGTCATCAATTTGAGTGCCTCCAGGCGCGGATCCCCGGTGTGCGGCTTCCGGCCGCAGTGCCTGCTGGGGAGTGTAGTTTGTTGCCCCACACGCTCTCCCCCTCTCGGCAGCCGCTATAGATTGGTGCAAGCGGCGGGGGGTGAGCGAGCACGACCACGCTGGTACAGCAGTCCCCTGCAGCGACCCCCAGAGACCAGGTATCAGGCAGCAAGGTATGACCTGGATGATGCGACGAGTCCCCCGCTCCACCGGGAGTGCGTCGTCAATTTGAGCGCCTCCAGGCGCGGGTCCCTGGTGTGCGGCTTCCGGCCGCAGTGCCTGCTGGGGAGTGTAGTTTGTTGCCCCACACGCTCTCCCCTCTTGGCAGCCGTTATAGATTGGTGCAAGCGGCGGCGGGGGGTGAGCGAGCACGACCACGCTGGTACAGCAGTCCCCTGCAGCGACCCCCAGAGACCAGGTATCAGGCAGCAAGGTATGACCTGGATGATGCGACGAGTCCCCCCTAAACACCAACAACACAGAAGTACTCATCATGGGCCCAAACCCCAATCCTGGACCGACACCTCGTGGACCTCCGCCCTCGGAAGTCCGCCCACCCCCACGGACCACGCACGCAACTTGGGAATCATCCTGGACTCCGAGCTCAAAATGGACAGCCGGATCAACTCAGTCTCGTACTCCTGCTTCCACACCCTCCGCCTCCTACGTAAAACCTTCAAATGGATCCCTCTCGAACATAGAAAGACAGTCACTCATGCCCTGGTCACCAGCAGACTCGACTACAGCAACACACTCTACGCCAAAATAAACAAAAACCTCACTCGCAAACTACAGATTATCCAATGCCGCAAGACTGGTCCTCGACCTGCCAAGACACGGCCACATCTCCCAGCACCTGTGCACACTCCACTGGCCCCCATCGAAGCTAGAGTCACCTTCAAGATGCTCACCCGTGCCCACAGGGCCCTCCACGACACTGGACCAGCATACCTGAACAGCTGACTCAAATTCCACCCCAGTGGACCCTACGATCAGCCCAGCTCTCCTATGCTGTGGCTTCCCACGCCAGAAAGACCAGATCCTTCTCCTTCCTCACGGCCCAAGCCTGGAACACCCTTCCGCTCCACCTCAGACAGACAACATCGCTCCCCATCTTCACAAGAAACCTCAAAACCTGGCTCTTCGACAAACCCAGTTGGACTGGAGCCTGCTACCCCAACCCCCCCCCCCCCCCCTCCCTCCCCCAGCGCCTTGAGACCCTTACGGGTGAGTAGTCACACTTAACAAATGACTGATTGATTGAGACTGGTGAAACAACTCAATACAAGTGAGGCCGCTTCTGTTCAGGCCCCTTGCCCCCTCTCAATGTGCACCCATTAGTGGGCCGGCCCAGCAGAGAAAGGGAGTGACACCTCTTCCCCTTGATAAAATGGACGTAAAGAACGCCCATCTGCCTCCAGAAAGGCCACTAAGGCACCCACTGGGCCGCTGGCTGCATCTGAACAACACAGACACCGCCCTGATCGGCCCCCAGGCTGCCCAAAAAAGCAGCCCACAGCTGGAACTCAGATACCGGTCCCTCGGCCATTGACCTACTACTCGCCTTACCAATCTGAGCCTGCACAGGTGCAACTATCATGAGACTACAGCAGGATGCTGCTCGGCACTGCTTACATCAGGCATCTGGAGCACATACTTGCACTGCAAGTGTAGCACTTCTGAGGAGAGGCAGCAGGCAGACTCACCTGGGCAGCGAGCTTGGCACTGCTGTGGTCAGGTAGCAAGCACACTCACTCAGGCGAAAAGCTCACCACTGCTTAGGTCAGGCAGGGGGGCACTCACTAGGACAGCAAGCTTGGCACTGCTAAGGTCGGGCAGTGGGCTCACTCACTCAGACTGCAAGCTTGGCACTCCTGAGGTTAGGCAGCAGACACACTCACTCAGGCTGCAAGCTCTGTACTGCTGAAGTCAGGCCACAGATGCACTCAGGCTGCAAGCTTAGCCCTGCTGAGGTCAAGTAGCAGGTGCACAGGCTCTAGACAATTGGAGGGTGCAGGGGAGAAAACAGTAGTCACCGCTTGTGGATCCAGTCTTTGCCTTCTTTTGAAGAGGTACACACACTGCTCTCCCCACAAGCATTCTTGTTCTCACTATTTAGAATTATATTGAGGTCAGCACAGCAGTAGACAGGATGAATGGCAATGCTGGGTTGCTTGCACAAAGACCTCATACAGACAAGGGCTGTTAGACCTGGAACCATGGCATGGGTCTCCCTTTAATTTTTTTTCTGTTGCCTCTGTTGTTTTTGCTGGTTTTAGATGCTTTGGGCACTGTGCCACTGCTATTCAGTGCCACAGTGCAAGTGCTCCCTATGTTAAATTAATGTATGGATTAGTGACTCCATGTTTGGCTTATTTGGTTTACCTGTCAGACCCTAGTACAGTGCACTGCGTGTTCGGAGGGCGGGTAAATCAAATGCTGCTGGTGGGCTTGCAGCACTGATTGTGCCACCCACCGCAGCAGCTTGTAAAGTGTGTCTCAGGCCTGCCATTGCGGAGCCTGTGTGCAGTCTGGTACTGCCATGATGACTTGGCAAGTGCACCCACTTGCCAGACCCTAACCTTCCCTTTACTTCATATCAGACACCCCTAAGGTAGGCCCCAGGGCAGGGTGCATTGTAAGTATAAGGTAGGACATGCCCTGGTGTGTGTGGCATGACCTAATAGTGAATTACAGCCATTTTTGTTTTTCACTATTGAAAGGCTACCTGTTCACAATAGGCCAGAATGGGCAGTTTGATTATAACATCCTATAATCCTAACTGACCCAGGGAACATGGTCGAAATTCGAGTTTAGTATGCTTGAACTCAGAATGATAAAATGCATCTTTTTGTGAAGTTGGTTTTAACATTCTGTGTTTGAAAATACCACTTTTAAAAAGTAGGTATTTTCTTGCCTAACTGTCAACGCCTGCCTCTGCTAGGTTGTGTATTCCATGTCTGGTTTGTGAGTACAGGGGATGGGGGATTCCAGGAGACAGGGTGAGTCAGCACAGGGCTGAATAGATCTATCTGCATGTAGAGTGGTGGGAGGAGTTACACCCGGGCCTGAATAGGGCTCTGCCTGCATTCCACAATGCTGGCTCCACCTCCTGTGGCGCGTCTGATGTCCCTGCCCACACTGTCAAAGGAAAGAAGGAGTCCTGTATACAAAGTGCTCCAGGACTGCACAGACCTGGTTTGGACTAGGTAAATACACTCTCTGCCTTCAGAGAAAAAGGATTTTGGTGTATAAAAGGGGGCACCCAGACCCCAGAACTTTAGATCACTTCTGGGAATCAAGAAAAACCTTTGCTGAGGAGAAGAACCAGGAAGCTGAAGGAGGAGACTACCCCTGTGCTGTGTGTTTGGGGGTTGGCCTGCAGTGGTTGCTACATTGCTAAAAAAAGGAGAAGAGGACTGAGTGTGCTTTTCATCAACTTGCAGAAGATCTCCAAGGGCTTGAGCTTGCCTCCTGCCTGAAGTCTCAGGGATACAAGACTTCACCAACCAGCTCCCCCCTGAATTCCTTTACTGGGAATTGAAGTGCCTGCTGTTGTGCTGGTTCTTCTGAGAGACTGCGTGTTGCTGGGAGCTGGAAGCGCGACTCAACGACAAGAAGCGTGTCACCGCTGCAGCAGTTGTCTTCGTATCGCCAAGGAAGCGTGTCGCTGCTACCGCTGTCGCCATCGCATCGCCGAAGCACGGCGCATCACTGGAGAAGCGTGCCACTGCCGAATCACCGGAGAAGTGTTTTGCAGGGCCTGTAGCGGCTCCAAAGATCATCGAGTCGCCAAACGGCCGTCAGGCGTGCACGCATCGCATCAACATTGTCGCATCGTAACCAAGATGCCATTTTGTCACATCACACCGGAGAGAAGTATCGCATTGAGGTGCCATCTTGTCGCATCGTACCAGAGAACTGTAAGAAACCGACGCATCACCTCCCCACACAGAAAGGAAGTGAGCATCTACTCCCCTGCGCATCAGTAAGGAACCCACGCATCCACTGCCCTGAGTGTAAGGAACCGATGCATCACCTTCCCTGTGACCCTTTTGTTTGCTTTGCGTTACGCATCCAAGGTACATTTTGAGTAAAGTGTCGCATTTACTATCTTAAGAGAACTGAGCTATTTCCAACCATTTTAAAGTCGATATTTGAGTACAGTATTGTGGATTGTTGTTGGTCTTGTGATGAGTCTATATAAAAGTACTTATTTTTATAATACAACCTGTGTGGTGTCCATCTGTAGTGTTGTCACTGTATTACTGTATGTGTTCACAAATGCTTTACACACTGCCTTTGAGATAAGCCTGCCTACTCGTGCCAAGCTACCAAGTGGGTGAGCAGGGGTTATTTTAGGAGTGTAGCCCCTTACCCTGACTAGACACAAGGGTCCCTATTTGGTCCCACTCAGCCATCACCTACCCAGCCGGACATTGGGCAGAAATTTTCCTTCGTCTCCCTGTTGTATCTTGCTCGTCTTATATGCTATTTAAATGTTTTGAGCAACCAATGTCACCTGTAACTGATGTAACCTAGAGATCTAGCTATCTGACTGATGCCCGATGGAGCTACCTTGAGAGCTAAAGGGGAGACTGGCTGTGGATTCCCCCCTCGGCTGTCACCTACCCAGTCAGTCATTGGGCAGATTTTCCCTTTGTCTCTCCTACCGTCTACCTCTCCTCTCCCTTCTCACTCCTCCTCTCCCCCTATGCGCTCAATTTGTCTCCCCTTCTCACTCTTTAATGTGTCGCATATATTTATCTATACACCCTCACCCTTCTAAGCTCCATTTAATTCGTCTTCTACTCTCTTAGAATTTTTTTTTTCTAGTAGCTGATGTAACGTGTAACTGATGTAATTTTGTAATTTCTGTGGAACCGTATGTAAAGCGCTCTGATACCTCCGGATCTAGCCAGCGCTATATAAAACTCTCAAATAAATACTTCTGCCAACTAGAGACCCCCAAATCTAACAAGGACATATCAGCAGACATGCTGTTAGGATATCTAGACAGGCAGGTCCATGGGTCTCACATGGACAACACAATAGTAGTAGGCAGGATGCACAGCAGTGGGGGTTGCAAATGTACAGGCCTTTCACGAACATTGGCATAGCAGGAAACAGGTCAGCTGCACAAACAGATTCAGAAAAGGAGCTGTGTTCAGGAAGGCTCTCTAAACCTAGGGTGGAGTCGACTAATGTGAACACATGCCGCTGTGGGGGCGCTTAACAGTGCCACCATACTGCTGTAAAGGGGCACTTTTGGGATCCTCCTGTATACTCCAGTTGGAATCAGTTTCATCAGCCCTACACTCTTCAACGTGTACATGGCTGCGCTCGCCCCCATCGCCAAGTTCAGGTAGACGTTGGCTCCCTCTCTGCTGTGAAACTGGACAAAGTACATGGGAATATCCTCCCCTATGTCCAGCTCCTCTTCTTGGAGGGACCCCTGATTCATTCCAACCCTTTCCTTTGCATACTTAAGGGCTTACCAAGGGGTGGCTCTTCAGATTTGTTGTGGGGCAAGATTCAGATCTGAAACCCATTCGTCTCAACTGTCTGGGCACTTACCGACACTGCACCTGCACCTGGAAGACCCCTGGTCTCGTCGTCCTGCCAGTCTTCTGCATCGTCTGTGCCAGTGCTCCACCCAGGTTCTTCCCTAGGCCTGAGGTCATCGAAGACACCAAAAGGAATCTCCCTTGGAGTGAAGGAGTCATTCCCCTGCATCTGCAGGCAAGCAGGCAAGCAACAAAGCTGATCAGTCTGCTGCTCCTGAGCTCCAACGGACTCCGAAAGGTTCAGCAACACAGGTTGTGATTCGGAAACTTCCTCGAGACCTACGCTATCTTCTCAGCAAATTTGAAGCCAGTATCCCTTATTGGAACTCCGGGCACAGCATCTCTGTGCAATGGTTCGACTTGCCATTGTCAAGGATTATTGACTCTCTTTACCAGAGATCTTCAGGCTCCAAGAAACTCCAGCCTCCAGCATATTTTCCAACCGAGATTTTCATCCTCAGCATCTGCTGCACCATGGGCCTGCAACTTTGGTGATCTGATTGAGGTCCTTTTGCGACTCCTGTGCCTCGGTCTGTGGGTCCCCTTAGGGGTGTTTGGTTCGAGTGGACTGACCTGCTTGCAAGGGGCCTGCTCTGACTCTCCTGCACTTGGTGAGTCCCTTGGACCTTGCTGGTCCGACACTGTACCTTCTTCGTTTTCCAGGTCTGTTGCTGCTCCCGACGTGGGACAGCTCGTGAACGGCTCCTGGCCTTCCGCAGTATTGCCTGGTCCTCACAGCTGCAGCAACAAGGTCACCGTCAACTCTCCTGCATCTTCCATCATAGGTGGTCATTGGTCTTCCATGCCTCCTGGTCACTCCTGAGTGGCATAGACTCTGATTCCTCTGCTTACAGGTACACCTCTCCAAGAATCCACCCTTGTATTCCACAGGACTCTTTCACCTTCTTTGCCAGCGGCATCTTGACTGAAGTCCTCCTTTGAGGTCTACGACGATATCTGTCCTCACTTCACAACCATGCACCCAGCTTCCCTGATGTAGGTATCCTGGTTCCTGGGGCATCCGTGGGTGGGGTGACTCTCCAAACTTCCATCTTCCACAGGGTTTCTACAGGGTCCACTGGAAAGGGTCCTTATTCTCAAAAACTGCAACCGCAACTTACCTATTGAATGCATGGTTGTGTTTCCACTCTGCACATAACTTCCCTGGGCAGGGCCAGACTGGCCGTGGTGGGCACAAGGTAATTCCCCGGTGGGCCGCTATGGTGGGGCCCTGTTTTGGGCCCCTGGTGGGCTGTTTTTTTTACATGGCCGTTTTTGCAGCATGGCTGCAATATCGGCCCCTGTAACAAAATCGGCCCTGGGAACCAGCTCAACCGCATCCCATGCCCCCTGGGGGGTTGGGGAGGGCAGCCAAGCACTCTGCCAGGTGCAGGTTTTGGTTCCCAGTCCGACCCTGTCCGTGGGGTTCCTGGGTACTTACCTTGGGTAGTTCATTGGGTCCCCAGCTCTTTTTTTTTTTTTTAGATTCTTTTTATTAATGCACACAAAGTAAATCATAAACACATACAATAAAACACTGGGTTGCATCTTAGCAAGTATTACAAATAGGTAAGTCCTCTGAAACAGAGAAATACAACAAAGATGTCAACATTTGTGTTCAGGGATCTTCCGACAATACAGGGTCAACCGGTACAGAAGGAGGGGCGCAGATATCGCCCCTATACACATTCCAAGGCCCCCAAATTTTGCCCCATTTCTTGGGCCTTCCCCTGGCCACATACACCGCCCGCTCTCTAAACATGCACCAGTCCAGATCTTCTATCCATTTTCCAATAGTAGGCGGCTGAGTCGCCCCCCATAGTTGAGCGATATTACGCTTGGCGATGCCGCATGCCAGCGTGGCCCACACCTTTCCATGGGTCGTGAGGTCAGTAGGATCCCAAACATTCAAAAGACAACACCGCGCCTCCAATTCAAAGCTCACACCCCACACCTCACGCACCTTGGCATGAACCGCGGACCAATACCCCCGAATGAGAGCACAGTCCCATACCACATGAAAAAACGTTCCAACATCGCCACATCCTCTCCTACACTCATCACTAGCAACCAAACCCATTCGCACTAATCGCGGGCCGGTGACATAGCTGCGATGGAGGATCTTTAATTGGACCAACCTGAGTCTCATTTGGATTGCAACGACCCTTGGAGAGGCCACAGCCTCCCTCCAGTCTTCATCATCAAAGATCAGACCCTCAGCTGTCCATTGGTCTCTAAGACCCACAAGGGGATCGCCTTTGCTGGGAGATGACCGTCCAACACTCGATCCTCCAATGGGGACGCCTCTGGGAGCGTCCCATCCCGGGGAATGGCAGCCAGCAGCGCATGCCTAATCTGGAGGTAGCGAAACCGCTCACTCCCTTTCAGTTGATAGCTTTCCTGCAAGTATAGCCGGGGTCTAGTGGCGAGCCATAAATGGCATGATTCACCGCCGCCAGTTGGGGCGCCCAGTAATACTTACGTATGTTAGCCAGCGAATGCGTTAACAATCTCCTGCGGATCCGTTATTTTATCTGAACCAACGGGATGCAGCACCGGTACCAGCCGCAACCCCATTCCCTCTTTTCCAACCAGGCAATCAGCTTTCCTGCCTTATCCCCGTGTTCGTACACTCTACTCTGGGTATCTGCCAATTGTGTCTTCGCATTATCTCGGGCCAGGCTCCGATACTCATCCCGACGGAGGCGCAGGCGATGCTGACCCTCCAGGGAGGAGTCAGACGACACCTCTCGCTCCAGCGTAAGCAGCTCCGATTCCACCCTGTCCATCTCAGCGCGCCCCTCTCTCTTCTTATGGGAAATAAACGATAACAGTTCCCCTCTAAGGACAGTTTTATACGCTTCCCATAGGGAACATTTGGAGTCCACCGAATCGACATTCTCCTGAAAATAGCTATCGGCCACATGCGCGATCTCTTTCCTAGCCGTTGGGTCTCGGAACCGCCAAGCACTAATAGGTGCGACCCTGGCCACATCACGCCCGCCAAGGTCTAAGCTAATCCAGATAGGCGAGTGGTCCGAAACCCCCCTCGCCAAGTGCCGCACTTCTCGGAGCCACGCCGCCTGTGCCGCAGTCCTGGAAAGGGACTTGTGTGCAGCCGAAACGTGAGTGTATTGAGTGTCACCGGGGTTCCCAAGTCTCCAGCCATCCACCAAACCCACAGTCTCCACAAACTCAGCCAACCACCTCCGGGACGGCAACAACTCCCGAGCCGGGCTCCTGTCAACCTTCCCATCCATAACTGCATTAAAATCCCCACCAACAATCAATAACCCGACAGGCAAATGAGGTTCTGTAGTTTTCGACTCCGCTTCGTATTTGGCCGCCATTTTTGTGTCCAGCCGCCATTTTGTGTTGCCTCACTCAGGCAGCACGGCAAACGTAGTGTTTTTGCTTTTTTCAGCTGCTACGTGGCTTTCTCTGTTAAATAATAACCCCTTGCCTGTGTTTACGAAACCGATGTCAGGGTCTGGCCGAGTCTGTTACTCTATGTCTAGACTGATTGATCCTTGTCTTATTTCACTGTTTGGGTCCCACCATTCTTTCCGTCTTTATCTTGTTTGACTGGCCTTCGCTATTCTCTTTGTGTATTCTCTTATTACACAAACTATCCTTTGAAACACGCTAACATGTTCTACCACCTGCAAATTGAATTACGGGCACTAGTGTTGATTAACTTGAGGAGAGGAGAGCACACGGGGTCTGAAAGAAGGGTGTGTTTTAGACACTTGATAGCTTGTTTTTGAACTTTTCCATTTGTCACTTTTGTATGTTTTGGGAGTTGCCATTGTAAACATGTTCAGTATAAGAGATTGTGAGCCACGGAGTTAAGTGGCAGTCTCTTGAGAACATACCAACAGGGTACTTCTTAGACAACTGTGCTTAGCTGCAGCTAATAAACTTGATTTTCTACGCCTAACAGAGTGTCTCGTGTCTCTGTCTGACGAGGCAGGTGAACCCGGAGATTTTAGGCGTTCCCTGCGCCGCTCCGCCCATAAGGCCTGGTTCTCCAACTGGCGCCCAACGTGTGGGCGACTTCAGTGGTAGCGGTTCAGCCCGAGGATCGTGAGGAGCTTCGCAAGAAAATTCCGGAGGATTTCGCGAACCACGTGAGCGACCCCTGCATGTCAAAAGTGGACCGAAGGTCTTTTGCAGCACGGCTACTCCCTTCCTGATGATTGGTATCGCGAGACGTTAGACGGACATCTGTTGGCGTGAGAAAACATTTAGTTAAGTATTCGTGGGTAGCGCCCACTATTTGTCTTGTTTTGTTTTGATTCGATCAGTGCATTATCGAAGCCGAGGGGTAAGTACGTTTGTACTGTGACTATATTGATTTGCACCCCTTGAAGTTTGGAAACAGTCCAGTTCGTTACGAAATGCCTGGATTCAGTAAGTTTCAAAGGTTTTGTTGTTTAGGTTGTAATAGGGATTCCCGGCTGGAGGACTCTTGTCCAATTCCTCCGGTTGGAACTCCCACTGATGAACTCTATTCGAAACATGGTCTTGGCCCTATTATTTTTAAGGAAACATGGATTTGATATACGAAGAAAGATGTTTTTTTACAATGGCCACAGAATGGTAGTTTTGAGCCTGATATATTAGATAACTTAGAAACAATTCTGTTTAAAAGAAAAGCCCGGCCGGCAATGTTTGACTATTTCCGCCTATGGCGTAAGGAAGCCAAACAAAAAGAAATAAAAAAGGCAAAAAGAGATAAGAAGGAACAAAATCTAACGATCTTACAGGCTGCTCAACAGTTTAAAGATAATGAAACGGATCAGATGATTGAAGTCTCAGAAAGACAGCATCGTATGACAATTGCCTCTTCAAGTGATTCCACCACCACCCCCTTTGCCACCGACTTCTATGTCTCAGACTTCTGTACCTCAGTCTCCTTTGCCTGCAGTTTCTTTTGCAACTAGTTCTTCTCCTACTGTACAGAATACATTGTCTCCTATTCTAGTGTCGGATTCTCCTACGGCTCGTCAATGATTGGTTGACACCGTTTCCGGTCTTTTGTTACCTTTCTTTGGGTCTCTTAGTTTGACTCCTACATCATCTCGACGGCAATCTCGTAGTCAGATGCCGGATGCTGAGGAACAACTTCAGTTAGACTCTCTCGCTCATAATTGGATCATGAATGGTCCACAGTATAGTGTCCGTGATATTCTGGATACTTTTCTTCAGTGGAATCCGCCTACACAGAGATATGTTTTTAATGCTATGTGTAATGTCCTTACTAAGAACTGGGTAGATGTGAATTTGGATCTACCTCCCCAGGGTCTGTTTGATATACGGGATACATTCGAAAAAGGACTTATTGTATGTTCCGACATATAAAATGCTGTCCACACACTTGTTACTTTTAGGTCTTCCTTTTTCTCTCAACTCTCTCTCGAGCCTGATCCTGCAGTTCGACGTAAATTGAAACACTATCCTACGCGAGAAGTTCCTCCGATATGGAGAGATGCAGTTCCACAAGCAGGTGCGAATCCGGCCATTCCGGCTCATTTCCAGCGTATATTGGTACATGACCCCTGGAAAAGATCGGAAGTTTTGGCGCTTAAACACTCCTTACCGGACCCTCGTAAAAATCCTGCTGGATATTATAAAGAATTGTCTAAGACCGTTGACGCATGTATCATGAATTTTGCAGATATCGATTTGCTGATGGGAAATGTAGTCCCACAAGCGTTATGGGCTCGGATTCGCAAGGAAGACCATGCTCAGGCGTTAGGTGGTGACTGGGCTGCTATAGCTGCCGCAGATACGGCACAGGTAGGTGGTGCTAAACCCGATAAATTGATTATAGAATTGCCCGGTAGAATAATAGCTTTAATGAAAACGATGATGCCTGCTGTGCGTGTTAATTGGGATAAGTTAGCTGCATGTAAACAGAAGACAGGTGAAAGTGTCTCCGATCTCCTTACTCGCTTCGAATACACTTTTATTGATCATAGTGGCCAGGATATGAGTACTGAAGGTGGACAACAATTGTTTGTGGATAAATTCGTATTTAATTTACTTCCAGAATTATCACACAAACTAAAAGATTCAGAGAGTTTGTTGGCCGTTTCATCGATTGCTCAGATATTAGCCACCACTCAGTATTATGAGAATAGGGATTAGGAAGAAAAGGAGAAAGTGGAGAAAAAGACTAAAGAATTAAAAACGAAGTTCCTTCTGCAACAGGCTTATCCTTCTCGTCCTGCTCAGCGCCAACTACAGCAGCCTCCACAGTTTCAGAGATTGTTACAGAAACCTGTATCCCCAGTCCCACGACCTTTGTTAGGTCCTAATCAATGTGCCTATTGTAAGGAAGAAGGTCATTTCAAGAATAACTGTCCGGTTTTGTTGCAGCGTTATGGTGGATCATCAACCCCACGGGGTCGTGGCGATTCTCAGTCAGTGCCTAGAGGGCGAGGTGCGTTGTCTCAGGAGCGACGTCCCTCTCCCCCTCTGGACACCACCAATTATTTTGATCAACTAAATTCCCAGTCTGCACAATATTACAATGACGATTATTGTACAGATAATGAAAACGATGATTTTCACACTAGCTAGGACAGCCATAGACAAAGCAAGGGAGTCGTATCAGTTCCAGTGGATCAGAATAGACCTTATGTTGACGTCGTTGCATTTGGTGTTACCGAACCATTTCTTTTGGATACTGGTGCAATGAGAAGTTCTATCATGCATTCCAAACTCCCGGGGGCACCTTTGTCTGGCTTAACAAATGTTTCCGTAGTAGACCCAGTTCGCAACCCTGTTTCTTGTCCTTTGCCCACTTCTATTGGTCATTATGATTTGGAAGCTCCACTCCTCTTAACAACGGGTTGCGGAGAAAATCTGTTGGGTTTGGATTTGCTGAAACGTTTGCATGCAACATTGTATTGTTCTCCTTCTAGTGTACATCTTACTTTGGGTGCCAAATTGGTTTCTCCAATGTACCTGTCTAAGGATCATCTGCCACTTGATTTGCGTTCACTTCCTGCTACGCTTTGGGCCACGGGTCCGAATGACGTTGGTCTGCTTCAGATTCCACCTTATGTGATTACTGTCAAGAACGATGTTGAAATGCCATGCATACCCCAATACAAAATTTCCAATGATGGTGAAAGAGCTCTGTTGGCTATTGTTTATGATTTGGTTCAGAAAGGTGTCACTGAAGAAACAAGAGGGAATGTTTGCAACAGTCCTGTTTTGCCTGTCCTTAAACGTACTGATCCTTCCCAACCTCCTGTGTATCGTTTTGTGATTGATCTTTGAGTAGTCAACAAAATTGTTGTCCCTCAGTTCCCTGTTGTCCCGGACATTACTGCTCTGCTTACAATGATACCTGCTTCGGCTACTTGGTTTTCGGTTATTGATCTCAAAAATGCTTTCTTTAGCATTCCTATTGCTAAGGAGAGTAGGGATCTCTTTGGCTTCTCTCTTGGAGGCCGAAGTTTTCGATTCAAACGTGCACCTGAAGGCTGTTGTGAAAGTCCCTCCATCTATAGTCAGGCTTTGAAGTCGCAGCTTGACGCCTTTTCTTTGCCTCCAGGTGCTACTCTTGTACAATATGTAGACGATTTACTAGTGGCTGCTGATTCGGAAGATGTTTGTAAGACAGCGACTATTTTGCTTCTGCGACATTTGTCTGATTTCCATCATAAAGTGTCACCTTCTAAATTACAATATTGTCGACAAGAAGTTACCTATTTAGGTCATCTCTTGTCGAAGGAGGGAAGGCGATTGACCCCAGAACGTATTCAAGCGATTGCATGTATGTCTGTAGCATCCACACAAAGAGAGGTGCGTGCTTTCCTAGGCATTACCTCCTATTGTAGACAGTGGATTCCAAATTTTTCCTTGCTGGCTAAACCTCTGCTGGCACTTACTCTTAAAGACACGCCCCAACATCTTCCTTGGACTGATGAATGTCAGAAGAGTTTTTCTGATTTACATACTGCATTGTGTTCTGCTCCTGTGTTGGGTACTCCAGACTACAGTAAGCCTTTCACACTCTACGTCCATGAAAAGGAAGGTTGTGCGTTGTCAGTTTTGACACAACAATTTGGAGATAAGCAGAGGCCATGTGCCTACTTTTCGGCTACACTAGATCCAGTAGCCAAGGCATTACCTAGTTGTCTCAGAGCAACAGCAGCAGCAGTGATTTCCATTCGTTAATCTGCGGGATTAGTGTTGGATCACACTCTTATTGTTATGGTACCACATGCAGTAGATACTCTAATGAATAGAACAAAAACTCAGCACTTAACGAGCGCTCGTTTGTCTGGGTATGAGTTAACGCTTTTGGCTAGTCATATACATATTAAACGATGTAATGTTTTAAATCCAGAAAAGTTGTTACCTATTTTGGATGAGAAAGATACACAAGAACAGCATGATTGTTTCCTTCGTACAGAAGAAGAAACTAAAGGCAGGATAGATTTGAAAGACACACCGCTTATGGACCCGGATGGGATCCTGTGGGTAGATGGGTCTTGTTTTAAGCTTCCTAATGGTAAGACGACAGCAGCCTATGCTGTTACTACCTTACATACAGTAGTAGAAACTGCACGTATTACACAGAATTCAGCACAAGCTGCAGAGTTGATTGCATTGACGAGAGCGTGTGTGTTGGCAAAAGGAAAAAGAGTGACTGTCTACACTGATAGCCAATACGCCTTTGGCGTGGCTCATAGTTTCGGCCGTTTGTGGAAGGAAAAAGGATTTTTTACTTCTCACGGCACTAAAATACAGCAAGGTCAGTTGGTGACTGACCTCCTTGAATCACTTACCTTGCCTGCTCAGATAGCGATTGTGAAGTGCAGTGCACATAAAAAGATCATCGATGATGTGGGTCGAGGGAACGCTTTTGCAGATGAGGTAGCGAAAGAAACAGCGAAAGATGTTAAGAGTCGCATGTATGTTGCAGGTCCTGCAAGATGGGTCAGAGAAGCGGGTATGTGTGAGGACACAGTAGAAAGTGTGAGAATGATTCAAGAGGAAGCAACCGAGAAGGAATTGAGTAAGTGGAAAGAAAGTACGGGAATGTTGGATTCGACAGGGTGTTGGATTGAATTGTCAGAACACCAAGGTTGGCTGTTACCAGACGCCTATGTACTACCTGTAGTTACTATGGCGCATGGTCCAGCTCACATCAATGAGAAAGGAATCTGTAAACTTCTGGCCCCGGTATGGCAGAATGAAGGTATTCCTAAATGTGCTGAGAATGTGGTGAAGTATTGTATTCTTTGCTTGATGCACAATCCAGGAAAGGGAACTCCAACTCCGGCAGGTCATTTTGCTCCCCCTACGTATCCTTTTGAGGTATTGCAAATAGATTACATTCACATGGAAGTTCCAATAACCTCAAGTATGTCCTAGTGGTGGTGTGTGCCTTTTCTAGATGGATAGAGGCCTACCCCCTAATGGACAATACTGCTTTGTCCACTGCCAAAGTCCTCTTGAAGGAATTCTTTCCAAGATTTGGTTTGCCGCGCATTGTCTGGAGTGACAATGGGAGTGAATTCGTAGGCCAGATTATGCAGAAGGTGTGTATGGGTCTTGGTATTAGACAGAAATTCCCTGCGGCAAACCATCCTCAGTCAGCGGGTTTGGTAGAATGTTATAATGGCACACTCAAACTGAAATTAGCAAAGATTCAGGCAAGCACGGGACTTGATTGGCCCGATGCCTTGCCTTTGGCACTTCACTCTACAACAACAACTACGCACTCTCGTCTAGGGCTTAGTCCGTATGAGGTCGTCTTTGGATGCCCAGCAAATGTCTGGGGAGTTCCGCGACCTAAAAAATACTCTGACATTCCATACCCATTGTTGGTTGATTACTTGCATGATCTTACCACTAAATTACGTGTTATTCATCAACAGGTCCAGAGCGCTTTACCAGAGGCTTCCTCAGATCCAGGCCACTCCATTCAACCTGGTGACTTCGTATGCGCGTCAAAAACTTCCAGAGGAAGAGGAATTTGGAACCTCGTTGGGGGCGGCCGAGACAAGTACTTTTAACGACACATACAGCTGTGAAGGTCGTCGGGAAAAAGAATTGGATCCTTGGCGTGCACTGCAAAAGGGTACCATTACCTTTACCTTATGACCAGTGGGTCAGAGAAGGTGTTGGTGATAGTGAGTGTGAGAAAGTACCCCGTTTTGTGCCATTCAGTAGTGCACGCCTGGATTGGACAAACTGTGAAAAAGAGGACGACGAAGTGCTGCAAGAAGCTGTACCACCACATCTACGTCTAGATACAACAAAACCAGACATTCTGTTTCAGGACCAAACGATACCTGGCAAAACGCGGTACAACCATAAGACCCAGGTTGCCTAAGAACAATTGAATATTGTGTTTATTTTTTGTTGGTTAAATTCTCTTTGCTGGTATTAAAAAGACATTCCTTGTCCATTGTCCATCAAGTTGCAGGGTCACGGTATGAGTCTTAGGCTGTGACCTGAATAGTGACTAGGTCAACAGGACTTGCAGTGTCATAGGACGGCTAATAATCACAGCCAAGTGATCCAGGAAGATTACCGTGAGCAACGCCTTTAGAGAATGGGTAGTCAAATGGAAGGGGATGATATTGTAATTACAAAAAGAAACAAATATAGAAAGTTATTGTTTAGTCGATGTGGCGTAGCATTATGTATCTTAGTGTGCGTATGTAGTTTATTAGCTTGTGTGGGATGGATTGTCCTCACTATGCAGCGAAAACCTGTTTCTACCTCTGCTCCTTTGCTTTCTTTTACTACTGTTTCCCCACATGTATTCTTTGCCCTTCCGCATCATGAACAGATTAGGAGAACTGAATATCTTAACAATTCGTTCATCCAGTTGTTACAGCAGCATCAACTGATAGTCAATACCACTGAGTGTTGGGTTTGTGGGCTCATGCCCCATAACACAGAAAGAGGGATGCCATACCTAGTCCTTCCGTTTTCATATGAAGGTTCTGCTTGGGCATATCTGACTATGTTTTCCAATGCATACCAGAACCAACTTCGATATCCTCCTGGTGGACCACATAATGGTGGGGCAGATTTTAGTCATAGTCCTTTGATAAAGGGTATAGTGACTATGGCTAAAATTGCGGACATTAGTAAGATTCCCGTTTATGAGAAACGAGCATATGATGGTTGGAACGTGACTCGTTATGTCACTAGTCTCACTGATAAGGCTAGACAAAGAAAAGCTTCACCGATTTGGACCATACCTCATAAAGGTAATCTATGTCTGCAAATAAATGGTCAGAATACTAAGCGCAAACAGGAAAAGAGTGTTTGCTCCCATACATACATTTATACACCTTTGATTTCTTCGCCGTTAGTACCGTCTCAAGGTACATACTTTATCTGCCATGATAGAGCATACACATGGCTTCCTACTTATTTTTCAGGAACATGTTATGTAGCTTTCCTTCTTCCCCTGACATACACTGCCCCTTCAGATCATCATAAGAAGAGATATAGTAGGGGAGTTATTGACTCCGAAGACACAGCTGGACAAGAGGGAGGAGACTTTTTAAAAGGGTTCCTTCCTTTTTGGGGTCCAATGGCCAATAGCAGAAACATTAGACAACTGACTCGTGTGGTCGAGGCTACTATAAATGTGACTTCTGGAGCTTTGAGTAATTTGACGGCTGAACTTCAGGCGGATCGCCTTATGACTTTGCAAAACCGAATGGTTTTAGACATTGTCCTTGTGGATAGGGGAGGAGTCTGTAAATTAATTGGGTCTAGTTGCTGCGTTTACGTTCCGGATAATGTCCCTACAGTATTCCAAGCCATCTCCAAGATACATGTAATCTCCGAGTCTATTCATCAGGATACTGGAGACTGGTTTGTGATGGGATGGTTTTGGGGAATACTGTCTACATGGGGATGGAAAGTGTTAACTTTCCTCGGAGCAGTTCTAGCAATCATCTTTTCTTGTTGTCTCTGTTTTCAGTGTGGCCCGCGATCTGTGGGCTTTGTGCCACCAGTGTATTCCTAAGCCGGTGTCACAGGAAGCAGAGAACATCAGAATGATGTTGCAGCAACAGCTTAATGACCTCATGACCATTGACATCGACTCAGATTAACATGAGTCCTTTTGTGCTTTGCCTGAGTAATGGCAAAAGGAGGGTTTGAGGTTCTGTAGTTTTCGACTCCGCTTCGTATTTGGCCACCATTTTGTGTCCAGCCGCTATTTTGTGTTGCCTCACTCAGGCAGCACGGCGAACGTAGTGTTTTTGCTTTTTCAGCTGCTACGTGGCTTTCTCTGTTAAATAATAACCCCCTGCCTGTGTTTACGAAACCGATGTCAGGGTCTGGCCTAGTCCGTTAATCTATGTCTAGACTGATTGATCCTTGTCTTATTCCACTGTTTGGGTCCCACCATTCTTTCCGTCTTTATCTTGTTTGACTGGCCTTCGCTATTCTCTTCGTGTATTCTCTTATTACACAAACTATCCTTTGAAACACGCTAACATGTTCTACCACCTGCAAATTGAATTACGATCACTGGTGTTGATTAACTTGAGGGGAGGAGAGCACACAGGGTCTGAAAGAAGGGTGTGTTTTAGACACTTGATAGCTTGTTTTCAAACTTTTCCATTTGTCACTTTTGTATGTTTTGGGAGTTGCCATTGTAAACATGTTCAGTATAAGAGATTGTGAGCCACGGAGTTAAGTGGCAGTCTCTTGAGAACATACCAACAGGGTACTTCTTAGACAACTGTGCTTAGCTGCAGCTAATAAACTTGATTTTCTACGCCTAACAGAGGGTCTTGTGTCTCTGTCTGACGAGGCAGGTGAACCCGAGATTTTAGGCGTGCCCTGCACCGCTCGGCCCATAAGGCCCGATTCTCCACAACGTCAAAAAAATCTTGCACAAATCATGAAATGTATCGGACTGAAGGGCCGGAGGAACATAAACTGACAAAAAGGTTTCAATTTGCCCCTTCCACAGCCCTGAGATACCAGCATATCTACCCCTATTGTCGGTCCACATGGCCTGTATGGCCAGTGGGAAGGAGTTCTTGATCAAGATCCCAACCCCTCTCGATCCAGTTGTAAAACCAGCATGCACAACTAATATATAGCCCCCTCTATGAAGTGCCATGCACCGCTTTCCCATAAGGTGAGTCTCCTGCAATAACACAACATCTGGGGAGTGTCTCCGAATCAGCTGGCCAACCGTACCCTTCTTGATCTTATCTCCCAGCCCATTCCCATTCCAACTCAAGGCGGAAATCCCGACCACCCCTCTAACGCAAGACATCACCATTCCAAAAGAGAACAGGATAGATCGATGGCACCCAGTGTAAAATAAAACGACATACAATAATACAAAAACAAACCCCAAACCCCCCCATCCAACCCAAAAACGCCCCCCACCATCATCCCTCCCTGCACCCCTGCATACAGCTTTCGCTCATCCCCAACTAGCAGTGTGCCTGTCTCCCCCTACTACACCACAAAAATCTAAAAGTAGAAAATAGAGGAGGGCCAACAGACTTGCTCCCCCCCCCGACTCTTTGTTGATATACCCGCATCATAAAATAACACAATGACATATGAACACAAATCTGCTGGCAATCCAAGCATTATCCCCCACTGGAACATTCCCCAAAAATATTATTCAATAACCCCCTGTTGGCCTCACTGCACCAAGTAATTGTTCTTCTACTTCCCCTCGATCGCAGGACTCCGAGTCCGACCACTGAATGGTATCCAGCCAGTCCTCCGCCACTTCATCTGCAGCCATAATCCTCCTGGATCTAAGTGCTGCCTTCGACACTGTCAACCACAGTACACTACTGTCACGTCTGAAAAACATGGGAGTGTCGGGTAAGGCCAGATCCTGGCTAGAATCTTTTCTCTCTAACCCCTCCTTTCAAGTGTTTGAGGGCGACTTCACCTCATTGAGCAATCCTCTCATTTGCGGTGTGCCCCAGGGCTCCTCATTAAGCCTGACGCTGTTTAATGTTTATATGGAGCCACTAGCGGGTGTCGTTCGACTGTTTGGAGTGCGAATTGTCACTTACGCGGACGACACCCAGCTGGCGGTGTCCCTCAATCAACTGGAATCCAACCCCGGCAATCGAATAACATGCCTGGAGGAGGTCTCCAACTGGATGACCATGTCACATCTTAAACTGAACAGCGATAAGACCGAGCTAATGATCCTGGGCAACCCCTCCCCCCTGGCTCTCAAGCTACTTTGGCCCTCCTCTTTGGGTTCCCCCCCGGTGCCCAAAGACGAAATCAAGAGCCTGGGCATTTGGCTCGACAAAGCTCTCACTTTCAACGCCCAAGCCTCAAAACTCTCAGCGATTTGCTTTGGTTTGCTAAGGGTACTACGGAAGATTCTCCCTGTATTGCCATTCGAGGCCAGGATGATCATGATCCAGGGACTCATCATGTCTAGACTGGACTCTGGAAACGCGCTGTATCTGGGTGCCCCTCAGTCGACCCTAAACACACTGAGGATTGTGCAGAACTGTGCGTCCCGCACACTGCTCCAAATTCCCCGTCGAACATCAGTTAGGGATGAACTAAGGAGCCTACACTGGCTGGGTATTTGTGCTATTAACCTGTTCTATTATTGAAGTATTGTGTGCATTGTGATTATATCCCCAGGTAGGAGATATCTACATGTGTTAGTGAGTGTTTATAACAAATGCATATTTTTATGAATACACTGTGTGGTTCTTTTTCATTTAACCTAAACTAAATGATTAGTTCTGGTAAAACAAGCTGCTTTACACTCCTTCCTGACTAAGCCTGAAGGCTGCTCTCCACAGATACCACTTAGAGAGCTTTCTATGGTTGTCTAAGACCACTAACATCACCAAAAGGGTTGTCTAGATTAGTGAAATGTGCTTCAAATAAATGAGTGTGCACCATACACTAAGCCAGCCTCCTACACTGTGTTACTCGTGGGTCCCATCTGTGCAAGCCTCATCTGGACTAGAAGCTTCACACTCAGCAGAAGCGCTTTAATGATAACAATCCTGCCTTATGTCCTTGCAGGCGCGGCCAAGTACAGGAGTTTTCTCCAGGAGATCGAGCCAAAGATTGTGGTGGTTGAGGAGGCAGCAGAAGTGCTGGAGGCTAATGTCCTGACTACCCTGAACACATCCTGCGAGCACCTTATCATGATCGGAGACCACAAGCAGGTACGTACAAGGTGAAGACTTCATCACCATGCACCAGTGGCATTATAGCCAAACCTAATGCATCTTTCAAAAGCCAAAGTGTCCGAAGGCAACCTCCCGATCCGCAGAGTTACCGCAAATCTTGTCATTCCAGCGCAGTTTTTCAGCTTTGCAGATTTTTTACAGGTTCCACTAGATTGACAGGGGAACAGAATGAGACCCTTAAATTGAATGGAGCTGTATTGTGAGTACACACCGTACAGAAACCTACCTGGTGTCTCCTCCTCTGTGCGGAAGCAGGACACAATCTAAAAATGGGCCGGTTATTCCAGTCTTGTATGCTAGTCCCCAGCCTAGAAGTTGTGTGCTCCTGGGGAAGAACTGCAGGCGAATCGCTGACTCCACTTCAGGTAATTCCAGGGCCCTTGCACCTGGGTGTTTGTAGTAGTGTGGCAGATTGAGTCTGCTGGGGAAATGCATGTTCCAAATTTTCAGTTCACATAATGGAAAAGTGATATGTTTGCCATCAATTCACACTGTATACATATGGCACTGTTGTCAGTTTAAAATTCACTGATTCTGCTGTGCTTTTTCGTGGGTGCTTAAAAAGCTTGAATCACTGGCTCGATACTTGTGAAAGCCTCCAGGGCTGTCACACATGGGTAATAAAGGGGCTCTTTTCACAAGGCACAGTGCTGTGTGGGCTGAACGTTGCTGATGCAAAGTGTATTCAGCAAATTAAACAAGCATCTGCAAAGCTAATTGACAATAAATCTCGTCTATGATAGTTATTGGCAATGTTTTATAGCTATGCTGTACAGCACTGCTGATGATTTACAGTACGGCTAAAACTAATTAAACAATCGTTTGCAATGCAATAGGTCTCGCATTTACACGAGTTTAAGCTGTTGGCATTCTAAATGACAATGCGTTTTTATTTATGTTTAAAAAAAAAAACATACATAAAAGGCATGACATTTAAAATGCCAATAGGTCAAACTCGTGTAAATGTGAGACCTGTTGCATTGCAAATGCTTGTTTCTTATGCTGTTACTCAAATTGGGAACTGAAATCCAACTAAATCGAGCTCTCCCATACGCATATTTACATATTTGACGACTTAAAGTAGCATTTGCGGTCTAATAAATAATACTTTATTTTTAATATTGCACTGTATCGCTTTTTAAGTGATCAACATTATAGGTGTTACTCTTTACCTAATGCATTGTACTCACCATTCGATTTCAATGTTTTGCCTTAGGTCATCTCATATTATACCACCAAATCGATTGATCAATGCAATTGTGCTTTGATTATTCATACTATATAATTATTTTTATTTTGTACGAATCTTGTCTCCAAATATCGTCCATCCCGCTTAGAGATTCATCTAACTCTCGCTAGTTATAAACAGCGCGTTAGATATGAGTCTCCCAGCTTAGGCCTATGGTTGTAAAAAGGGCAAAGTTACTTTCTGCGTAGAAAGTGAGGGATCCCTACACTTTATCTGCGCCTCGTGACAGCTTATTTGAGGGCATTCAATGCAGATACAGGCATGCCAGCTTTTAACCACAAGTAATGAACCACTGACTGCGGTGCTCGCCGACCCCCCACCATCTCCCGTGTTCCCCAGTCGTTTGTCCACATCTTCAAAGAGTTGGTTACATGAATCAAATGGCTGCAATAATTGAGCAGGGGTATGTAGACATAAAAAATATCCCATATTGTTGTGGCACCGAAAACAAACGCTGCACCCCCTCAAGGAGCGCAAAGGCCATCTTCACATCTCCAGTCTACCGACTATCCAATGTGCTTTGAGGCAATGAGTGGGGTGGAAATCAAAAAAGCAATTTACAGCTAATTCGTTGGTCTCTGCCTATGGTAGAATCCCTTTGAATCCCAAGGCTCCTTAATGGCTGTAAGCTCTGTAGCAAGCTTTGTGCAATGCCAGACCCCCCTCTGGGACCCCCTTCTGCCAAAACCGCACACTGATCACATCTTCCACTCCTTTCGTCCCACCCCTGCACTACTATCTCTCTAGATTCTTCTTCTTCTTCTTCCTCTAACTTGTCTTCTTTCTCCCTTTCTCCCCTTGACCTCCACACATTCTTTCAGACCGCTCTCCCGAGAGTCACAGGTCGACCCTTTCCCCCCATTTCTCGATCCCTCCCCTCTCATTCTGCCACCTTCCCAACTGGACCTCCCCCTTACCTCATCTGCTTTACACCCCACTTCACCCCTGCATCCTGCATCTCCCCACAATTCCACTGCCTTCTCTCACCCCCTAACTCCCCTATTCCTTCCCATTTCCCCCATTTTTAATCCACCTTTCTTACAATCTGAACCACAGAGCAACTCACCTTACCCTCCCCCCTCCCTCCCTTCTGCTCCTCACCCCTCTCCGCTCTTCCCCTTTCCTTGTACCCTCAATTCTGTTCTCACATCCCCCATCTCTCTCCAACCTTCTCTCCCCCCTCCCATGCCTCACATCCCTGCCTCTCCTATTGGTAATCCCAACATCTTCCCTCCCACTGATCTCACACTCCCCCTTCTCTCCTCATCTTACATTCCCCCTATGCTTCACAACCCTGTTTTCCCCCTTAGTAATTCCTCCCACTTCCCTCCCTTTGACTGCTCAGCCCCTCGCTCCTCCCCCAACTTTCATTTTGCTCAACCCCTCCACTCTGCCTGGTGCCTTTACCCCTACATTCACCTTTCATTACCCATGGTACCTTACCTGCACCCTCTCTCTTCTCCCCACTCGCGTGGCCTCCCTTTGACCTCCCTCCCTCCCTCCCTCCTCTCCCTGTTCAACCCCTTCACCTCTTACCGCACTGTATCCATGGCCTTCCCATTACCCCACTCTCTCCCCCCTGCTCCTCCAGCCATCCATTTCTACTTCTCAACTTGCTCCTCCTAGGTATGATCTCTATTCTTCACCTCTGCTCAACACCAGTAAAAATATCTCAGTAACTCCATTCACTCCTTTCTACCACCTTCTTTCCCCCCCTCAGACCCTTTCATCACATATCTCCCCCCAGTCCCCCACAGCCCACTGCCCTTATTTGCATGCTTCACTTCCTCCCCCACCTTCGACCCTCGCACCCCAACACTCACCCCGGTCCCCCACTTCCTCCTGCCCTCCTTCGCCTAGTCCACTCTCTCCCTTAACCATTGAGCCACCCTTCACTCCGTGCTCAGCACACCTTTCTCTGGAAACTAAACTTGATTCCCTCATCTCGTCCATTTCCCTGCTTGAAGCGTCCATTTCACTCCTATGTGCTAAGATATCCCCCCCACCGAACAACCTCCAGAGGAGTTCCTTGCTCCCGCTCTCCAATGGAGCCAACCACAATCTGTCCTCCACAGACATTACCAACCTATTGGCTACCTACAAGACCATCAATGTCATTTCCCCTACACTCGCCTCTCCTAACAACTCTACTCAATTTGCCATTCAGACCATCTCTTCCGTCAGAACTTACCAGCCTCCCCCTCAAGGGTCACCCTCATTCAAGAATCTAATCTCTATCCCCCTCATCAGTCCAGACACTCACATCACCAAAACAGTTGCGTCAGAGCTACACTGTATGCTCCATAACTGCAGATCTGCAACCAAACACAAACTGGAAATCTCGGACACCATCACTCAACATGCTCTTTCTCACTGAGACCTGGTTTAATGACTCCTCTCACACTTCATTTGATCTTTTGTTACCTACTGACTACTCTATTCTCAGAAACGACAGACCAGGCAAGATCGGGGGAGGCGTTGCGATTATCTTCAGAAACACCCTCCAAATCAAAACCTCTCCCACCACCCTCTTTCGCACCTCTGAATTCCTCTCCCTAGAATTCCAAGTTCATCATGGCACACCCTTCAGGTTCCATACCATCTACCACCCGCCTGGTAATTGCTCTTCCTTCATGGAGGAATTCATCGACTTCATTAGTGACCAATATTCACAGAGCGATAAGCAGATCTTCCTAGGTGATTTCAATCTCCACTGGGGCTCTTTGGAAGACTCAGCTGCCAACAAGCTTGCAACCTTTCTTTCCGCTAACGATCTTGCACAACACTGCTCGGAAATGACACATGCCAAGGGCTCAATTCTGGACATTGTGATTTCAAAATCAGACCAGATTACCACTGCTTCACCCATCCGTGTTGACTGGTCTGACCATTTCCTCATTCCCTTCTGTTTTCACCTCTCTCACATTTTAACTCTCGGCCAACCCAAAAGAGCCTCTACGTGGTTCCGCAACACAAAAATCATTGATTTTGAGACTCTATGTGATTCTGCTATGCAGTCTCTTCCTAGTCTAGACCTCAATACGGATGTCAACGATCTCACTCCCCTTTGCCTCTCAATCCTCGCAGTCGAAATCGACAAGGTTGCTCCACTCCAAAGCAAAAGGAAAAGACCCACCCCGTCAGCTCCTTGGTTCAACAAAGCTCTCTATGACGAAAGGAAAAAACTTAGAATCTTGGAGAAGCACTGGAGACAATCTACATCTACCCCCAACCTCTCACTTTTACGTTCAGCAAGATCCATATACCACAAACACATCTTCCAGGAAAAAACATCACATTTCAGATCCCTCCTCGATTCAGCTAAAAACAGAGCCAAAAAACTTTTCGACCTCATCAAAAACCCAAATTGTTCTCCCCAAACCATCAAACCTGAGGATGCATCAAAGAAAGCAACTGAGTTCACTATATTCTTCGATCAAAAGGTAAAATCTCTGGTGGAACAGGTCACCCACGCCTCCCCCATCTAGGAGCGAAAATCTTTAGTCACTTTGCAGAACTTTGCCGCCATCTTAGAGGTTGATCTCCTCAAATGCATCCGCGAAACCAAACCCTCCAACCATTCCTCTGACCGCATTCCCAGTGGCATCAACATTGATTTCTATACTAACACTCTCTCCTACTGGACCAGGCTAGTCAATCTCTTACTCAGTCAAGGATCCCTCCCAACTGTCCTCAAAACAGGACAGGTTACCCCCTTCTAAAAAAAACCCTCTGCAGATGCAAATGACCTCAATAACTTCCGCCCCATCACCAATCTCCCTTTTCTTTCAAAGATCACAGAAAAATGTGTTGCAAAACAACTCTCCCAACACATTATGGACAATAATCTCCTCGACATGTTCCAGTCGGGCTTTATTCAACTGCAGCACTGAAACAACCCTGCTGCAAGTGATCGATGATGCGCTGCATATTCTCGATTCGGGGGAATCGTGCCTTCTGATTTTTCTTGACCTCTCTGCAGCTTTTGACACTGTTAATCACAACACCCTCCTTAACATTCTTCAACAGAGAATGGGCGTGGAAGGCACAGTACTCAAATGGTTTGCCTCTTTCCTCTCGGACAGATCCCAAATGATCAAGATTGCAAATAGTCTCTCGTCTCCACTGGTGGTTGGTCAAGACGTCCCTCAAGGTTCTATCCTTGCTCCCACTCTGTTCAATCTCTATCTGTAACCATTAGGGAACCTTCTAAGCAAATCTGGAATCCTCTACCATCTCTATGCGGATGACACCCAAATATACCTCAAGGTGTCTTCCCCTCATGATCTCTCACTACTCAGCTCTACTCTTAACACTATTCACAACGGGATGCTAGTTCACCAACTCATTCTCAATCCCTCCAAAACGGAATTCCTCCTCATATCTAGCTCTCTCTCTCCGCCTCCTGTTCAAGCCTGGATGGATCAATCAAATCTACTCAACAGTAAACCCATCATTGTGGACTGCGCTAAATTCTTAGGTGTCATATTTGACAAAAGACTCAACCTAATCTTACACATCAACTCCATGGCCAAGAGTGCATGTTATCAACTGCAATTTTTATGGGGGATTCGTCGGTTCTTCCCGGACAATGACCTAAAAACCTTGGTCCAATCGCTAGTTCTCTCTAGACTTGACTATTGTAATTTTCTTCTGACTGGCCTTCCCAAATCTTACCTCTTCCCCCTCAAATTCGTCCTCCATTCAGCTGCTCGCTTCATTTCAGGGTCCAAACGAAGTGAACACATCACTCCTATCCTGTCTTCTCTCCGATGGCTTCCCATCGAGGCTAGAACTATCTACAAAACAGCGTGCATCACCCACAAAGCTTTGCACTCTTCCTCCCCTCGCTAGCTGGCGAATAAGCTCAAACTGTCTGGAGGCTCAAGACCTTCTCGCAATGCGGAAAAGTTCCTTCTTGAACCCCCCTCCTTCAAAAGAGAAAAATTGTTGGCACAATTGTTCTCAGGTAATGCAGTGAGAATCTGGAACTCGCTTCCTCCTTTGGTCCGTGCCATCACCTCCATCCAGATCTTCAACGCGGACCTCAAATCTCTTTTATTCCAAAGACACTTTCAGAACTAATTCCCTCCTTCTCAGACCCTGCCAGGAAGTTCTTTAGTCATTGTAAATTTGTCACATATGTTTATATTTTTGCTTGTACATCGTGCCTGCTATTGTTCGCCGGGAAGTTCTTTAGTCATTGTAAAATTTGTCATATTTATTCTCACTTTTGCATGTACAGTCTGTTCATGCTGTGCTTGAGATTGTGTGCCTTTTGCCTACATTGCTTCGACTCTATGGCATGCTATTTTTGTTTGTTCTATTCCTGCAACAGTTCTCTCATGTAACGTAACTGGTTATATTGTACAGTGCTCTGACACCTTCGGGTAAAGTCTGCGCTTTATAAAAATGCATTAAATAAATAAAATAAAACTGAGGTCGCCCTACATACTGCAGCAAGCCTCCCCTTGATTAAGTCAAGCAAATATTATATGGAACTGTATCAAAAAATTACCTGCGCTCCCTCCCCAAAAAAACACTAGCTTTCCTCCCCAAAAACACACTAGTTTGCCCGGCACAGCCTGCGGTACCTAATCAAAGATTACATTGGGGCTTGTGATGAGCAACATGCTGGACCTGAGAGAGGGGCTGACGAGATTTTATCCCTCGCGTGGTACAGCTGCCTTCACTGCACGCAGTCCTCACTCCTGGCAGGGGAAACAAGCATTTGCAATGCAATAGGTCTCGCATTAGGAAAATTTGAGCTATTGGTATTGTAAATGACACATTTTTTATTTATGTGTTGGTTTTGAAAATAGCGAAATTAATAGCTTTGTCATTTACAATGCCAATACTTTTAACTTTTGCAAATGTGACACCTATAGCATTTGTAATGCAACATGTTTTGTATTTACGTGACTTAGATGTATTGATATTACAAATAACAATGGCTTTTAATTTTTAAAAATAATTAATACTTAAATAAAAGTTATTGTAATTTATAATGGCAATAGCTTAAACTTTTGTAAATAACTTTTGTGAATATTATATTCAGTGTATCTTACTGTGACGAAAATCCAAGAACAGAAGTTAAATATTAACATCTTTTTGTGATAAAGCTTGAAACATTGAGAGAACATATTTGAACCAGTTGTTGTTGAATGGTTGCACAGATTGAGGCTGGTGTTGTTGTGGTGCCCCTGAGTGATGCTGTGGTGCTCCTGAGTGATGCTGTGGGGGTGCAATAGATAGATAGAGTGAGGGCGATAGATAGATAGACATAGTGAGGGCGATTAATAGATAGATAGAGTGATGGCGATAGATAGAGTGAGTGCGATAGACAGATAGAGTGAGGGCGATAGACAGATAAATAGAGTGAGGGTGATAGATAGAGTGAGGGCGATAGATAGATAGATAGATAGATAGATAGATAGATAGATAGATAGATAGATAGATAGATAGATAGATAGAGTGAGGGCGATAGATAGATAGATAGATAGAGTGAGGGCGAAAGATAGATAGCTTGAGGGAGATAGACTATAGATAGATAGATAGATAGATAGATAGATAGATAGATAGATAGATAGATAGATAGATAGATAGATAGATAGATAGATAGATAGATAGAGAGATAGAGTGAGGGTGATAGATATAGTCAGGGCGATAGATAGAGAGTGAGGGCGATAGATAGAGTGAGGGCGATAGATAAATAGAGTGAGGGCAATAGATAGATAGAGTGTCAGCAATAGATAGTTTGATAGAGTGATGGCGACAGATAGATAGATAGAGTGAGGGCGTTAGATAGATAGATAGAGTGAGGGCGATAGATAGATAGATGTGTGTGGTTGTGTTTGTGTGGTTGTGTGGATGTGGTTGTGTATGTGGTTGTGTGTGAGATTGTGTGTGTGGTGTGGTTGTGTGCGTGGTTGAATGTATGTGTGTGTGCGGTTAGAGAAGGATGCATGCGGAAGAGAGCAGCAGATCAGCACAGCAGAAGAGAACAGGGAGTTAAAGAAGGAGGTGGGTGGAAGAGAGCAGCAGATCATCACAGGAGAAGAGAACAGGGAGTTAGAGAAAGAGGTGGGTGGAAGAGAACAACAGATCAGCATGGGAGAAGAAACAGGGAGATAGAGAAGGAGGCGGTGGAAGAGAACAGGGAGTTGGAGAAGGGGGCGGGGTAGAAGAGAGCAGCAGATCATCATGGGAGAACAGAACAGGGAGTTAAAGAAGTAGGCGGGTTGAAGAGAGCAGCAGATCAGCAGAGTAGAAGAGAACAGAGAGTTAAAGAAGGAGGTGGGGTGGAAGAGAGCAGCAGATCAGTACAGGAGAAGAAAACAGGGAGTTAAAGAAGGAAGCGGGAGGAAGAGAACAGCAGATCAGTACAGGAGAAAAGAACAGGGAGTTAAAGAAGTAGGTGGGGTGGAAGAGAGCAGCAGATCAGCACAGGAGAAGAGAACAGGGAGTTAAAGAAGGAGGTGGGGTGGAAGAGAGAAGTAGATCGGCACAGGAGAAGAGAACAGGGAGTAAAAGAAGGAGGTGGGGTGGAAGAGAGCAGCAGACCAGCACAGGAGAAGAGAACAGGGAGATAAAGAAGGAAGCGGGTGGAAGAGAACAGCAGATCGGCACAGGAGAAGAGAACAGGGAGTTAGAGAAGGAGGTGGGGTGGAAGAGAGCAGCAGACCAGCACAGGAGAAGAGAACAGGGAGATAAAGAAGAAAGTGGGTGGAAGAGAACAGCAGATCAGCACAGGAGAAAAGAACAGGGAGTTAAAGAAGGAGGCGGGGTGGAAGAGAGCAGCAGATCAGCACAGGAGAAGAGAACAGGGAGTTAAAGAAGGAGGTGGGGTGGAAGAGAGCAGTAGATCAGCACAGGAGAAGAGAACAGGGAGTAAAAGAAGGAGGTGGGGTGGACGATAGCAGCAGATCAGCACCGGAGAAGAGAACAGGGAGTTAAAGAAAGAGGCGGGTGGAAGAGAACAGCAGATCGGCACAGCAGAAGAGAACAGGGAGTTAGGAAAAGAGGCGGGTGGAAGAGAACAGCAGATTAGTACAGGAGAAGAGAACAGGGAGTTAAAGAAGGAGGCGGGTGGAAGAGAGCAGCAGATCAGCACAGGAGAAGAGATCAGGGAGTTAAAGAAGGAGGTAGGGTGGAAGAGAGCAGCAGATCAGCACAGGAGACGAGAACAGGGAGTTAAAGAATGAGGTGGGAGGAAGAGAACAGCAGATCAGCATGGGAAAAGAGAACAGTGAGTTAGAGAAGTAGGTGGGTGAAAAGGGAACATCAGATCAGCACAGGAGAAGAGGGCAGGGAGTTAGAACAGCAGGCTGGGAGGGAGAGGGCTGCAGCTTAGCAATTGTTGCCAATTTAGCTCTGTAACTTAAAGGATTGGTTTGCACCTCTGCCATGATGTGCAGCGAGTAGTTTGTTTTCCTGCCGGACTGTGTCTTCCATCCTTCCGAGGTTGGTATTTGAAGTATGATTAAAAGCTGCTAATAGCAGTAATGGCTATTTACAGCGCTTACAATCTGCAACTAGTTGCTGCTCTTTGCAAGTGGTGGGAGCTTGGAATGGTGCACTCAGTACAGCAGCTGGTGTTTGTGCATGTATGCTCTTGCTCTGCTGGTGACACTGCTAGAGGGACCCTTAAGCGCACCGACATTTAAGAAAATCCTTTTCACGAGGTCAAAGGGGAAAAACATGGTCTTTGTCAATGACTGGGGAAGGAGGAGTGTGACTGCATAGATTGGCACTGGAATGTGGTGGCTGTGAGAGTCTGGAGAAGGAGGAGTGTGACTGCATAAATTGGCACTGGAGTGTAGGGGCTGTGAGTCTGGAGAAGGAGGAGCATGACTGCATAGATTGGCAATGGAGTGTGGTGGCTGTGAGAGTCTGGGGAAGGAGGAGTGTGACTGCATAGATTGGCAACGGAGTGTGGTGGCTGTGAGAGTCTGGAGAAGGAGGAGTGTGATTGCACAAATTAGCACTGGAGTGTGGGGGCTGTGAGAGTCTGGGGAAGGAGGAGTGTGGGGGCTTTGAGTTTCTGGGGAAGGAGAAGTATGACTGCACAGATTGGCACTAGAGTGTGGGGGCTGTGAGTGTCTGGGGAAGGAGAAGCATTACTGCACAGTATGAGACTGGAGGGTGGGGAGCCTGGGAGTGCCTGGGGAAGGAGTAGCGTGACTGCTCAAAATGAGACTGTAGTGTGGGGAGGATGTGAGTGGCTGGGGATAGAGCAGTATGATGTCACAATACCAGACTGGAGAATACAGGGCCAGGGAGTAAGAGGACGCAATACAAGAGTTGAATGAGAATTTAGAAGTGAAATGGCACAGCATGAGACTGCAGGATGAGGGGTCTGGGAGTGCCTGGGGACGGAGACATGTGACTGCACCGGTATTAGACTGGAGGGCGGGGGGGGCGTGTGAGTGCCTGGGGACGGAGACGTGTGACTGCACCGGTATTAGACCGGAGGGTGGGGGGGGCATGTGAGTACCTGGGGATGGAGGGGTGTGATTGCACAGCATGAGACTGGAGGTTGGGGGACTGCTAGTGTCCAGGGTTGGAGGGAATGATGACACCCTATGAGAATGGAGAGTTGGGGCCTGAAAGTATCTTGGGATAGAGGCGTGGCGTGGCACAGTGCGGGGAGCTTTAGCACCTGCAAGGATGGGGAAGTGCGAAGTCACAGTAAGAGTCTGGAGAGTCCGGGGCCAGGGAGTTTCTGAGGAAGGAGGGTGTGATGTTGTGGTGCGATCCTGAAGGGTGAAAGGCTTGGGCACCTCCAGAGGCGGCGGATCGTGATGTACAACATGAGTCTTGAGGGTGAGGACCTGGCAGTGTCCTCGGATGGAGGAGTGCAGTGGTACAGTGTGTTCATGGGGAGGGGCTTGGGAGTGTCTTTGGGTGGAGGGGTGTAATGTTGCAGTACAAGACTGGAGGGTGAGAGAATTGGGTGTCCATAGGGATGGAGGAGTGTGATGTCACAGCATGAGCCTGGAGGGTGAGGGGCTGCATAAATAATCACCTGGCCAATGCTGGTTTGTCTTGAAGCCTTCACATTGAAAAGAAGTGTATCCTTTTGATTGGCGGTTTTAATGCATTCCATAAAGAAACAAAGAATGTAGCTAAATGCAAGTTAATGTGTAAACCAATTTGGGCCGACTTTAAGTTCCCTCTCGCTTACTCCCAAACATTGACACGTATGGCCGAGCTCTAACGAACACTGTTTGCGGCGTGACCACAGCCCCGCAACTGAAGAGCAGGGAGGACGAAGACTAGCATTCGGAGCAGTGGCAGCAAAAGGATGTATGCAGCCTACCCCTGCAGAGCACCTTCTCATATAACTGTACGTGTGCAAGGATGGCGAAGTGCGAAGTCACAGTAAGAGTCTGGAGGGTCAGGGGCCAGGGAGTTTCTGAGGAAGGAGGGTGTGATGTTGTGGTGCGATCCTGGAGGGTGAGAGGCTTGGGCACCTCCAGGGACGGCGGAGCGTGAGGCACAACATGAGTCTTGAGGGTGAGGGCCTGAGAGTGTCCTGGGATGGAGGAGTGCAATGGTACAGTGTATTCATGGGGTGGGTGTGGGGGAGGGGCTTGGGAGTGTCTTTGGGTGGAGGGGTGTAATGTTGCAGTACAAGCCTAGAGGGTGAGAGAATTGGGCGCTCATAGGGATGGAGGAATGTGATGTCACAGCATGAGCCTGGAGGGTGAGGGCTGCATAAATAATCACCGGGCCAATGCTGGTTTGTCTTGAAGCCTGCACGTTGAAAAGAAGTGTATCCTTTTGATTGGCGGTTTTAATGCATTCCATAAAGAAACAAAGAATTTAGCTAAATGCAAGTTAATGTGCAAACCAATTTGGGACGACTTTAAGTTCCCTCTCGCTTACTCCCAAACGTTGACACGTATGGCCGAGCTCTCCGACCACTGTTTGTGGCATGAGCACAGCCCCGCAACTGAGGAGCAGGGAGAACGAAGACTAGCATTTGCAGCATTGGCAGCAAAGGGATGTATGCAGCCTACCCCTGCAGAGCACCTTCTCATATAACTGTACGTGTGCAAGGGGACAGTATAGTACATGGCGGCACAACACATAAAAAGATACCGAAAGGCGACGGCACACTCTCCGGTGCAATGCCCCATTCACCAGGAAATACCAGTCAAGCCATTAAACTGCTGTAAACTCCCCGTAGAAAGTCTTTTCACCAGGGCAGATATGCACTGCACAGGAAGTGTTGGATGTGGCCACAGGAAACTACGCACTGACACAGAGTTGTACAGGTCGGGTGGCTCTGGTCTGCAGAAGGTTAATCCCCAGCATCGGTCCCTGTTGCGTGTTTCACCCTGTTATTCCTGCTGCTTCAGGACGCCGATCGCCAAAGTGGTCGGTGAAGAGACAGGAACCAGTTAATGTAGAAGGGATGCACGCAGCAGCTTGGCATGCTGTGAAAGCCAGCATCACACCGCAAGAAAAGACAGATGGCGGAGAAGTGCAATAGAAAAAGGAGCGGGTGAAAAAAACTTAGAACTCAGTGTCAGGCAAACACCTGCACATTGAGTATGTTGGGGTATGTCCTGAGGGTGAAATAGACGCAAATCACAACAAAAACATAATCAGTAACGAGCATGACACAAAGGCAGCGGCCCCAAGATGTGCTCTGTGGAGGGGGAGGGGCGAGCTAGACAGAGGCAGAGCGAGCCAGCGATGCGGAGGCATGTGTGTCCGCCATTGTTTAGCATTAATGGCATGCCGCCCAGAAGAAAAGCAATGCCTGGCAGCCTTTGTTTCAGATTAGGAGTGCTGCGCCTTTTTAAAAAATACCCTCCATCGCAAGTTAAACAAGCTTTCACTTTGTAAATAATAAAGTACATGAGAGTTGACGAACACAGGTCAGGAAATGCAAGGTGGCACAGAGGCAGCAGGAGGGGAGATGGAGGATACATGTGTGTCCACCATTGTTTAGCATTAATGGCGTGCGGCCCAGAAGAAAAGCAATGCCGGCCAGCCTGTGTTTCAGATTAGGAGTGCTGCTCCTTTAAAAAAAATACACTCCATCGCAAGTTAAACAAGCTTTCACTTTGTAAATAATAAAATAAAAAAAACAAGCTCTCGGCATAACGTGGCGCGGGGGTAGCGGATTCCTTTGAAGTCTGATGCCGGGGCTCAGACAAATGGTGTGGGATGTGGCTGGCAATGGTGTGGGTGTGGGTGTGCAATGGGCACGCGCCTGGCTCACATGAACTGTACCCGATCCGCAACAGTTTGGGTAGACTTTTGAAAGCCTTACTAGAATCTCGACAAACAAGCATTGCTAAAGCAATGCTGTAGGTCGAGACCTAAAAAGCAGGGAAGCATAATTACAGAAAGTTAATAAAACATCCCCAGTAATTAGTCAGGCAACTCCGAGCACAAGGAATGGCAATTAGTCATGGGGCAACAAATGAGTCTGTGCATATATTACAGGACAATGCATGTCTCCGCACGGATTGTAGTTCTTGCTTCTTGCGCGGCTCCCTCCACCGCCCCTCCTGGTTCCTCCATGCAGTGTCAGTCCCCATGGGCCTCAGCAATCGCAACCGTACCTCATCCTATTGTAGCTGTAATTTTAGACAGAATCAGTTCCTGGGTTTAACAAAACTCAGGGCTCTCAATATTTTTCCCTCCGGTCTGGCTCACCTGACTGTTGCTACCCCGCTGTTTTCGCTTCCATTTAAAACAAGCATTTGCAATGTAATATGACTTGCATTTACGCGAGACCTATTGTATTGCAAACGGTAGTCATCACGGACATCGGGAGGAAGAGAGGGGGAGAAGGCACGGACAATGGGAGTGAGGGGGGAGAAGGCATGGACAATGGGAGTGCGGGCGGGGATGGGGGGAGAAGGCACGGACAATGGTAGTGTGTTCGGGGGGGAGGAGGGAGAAGGCACAGACAACGGGAGTACGGGGGGCAGAGAAGGCACTGACTACAGGAGTGTGGGCGGGAAGGGGGCGAAGGGAATGAGAAGGCACGGACAACAGGAGTGTGGGCGGGGTGAGAAGGCACAGACAAAGGGAGGGATGGGGGAGTAGAGAAGGCAGTAGGAGAACCTCATTAAAGCAAATAGTGCTCACAGTCTAAATAACACACACCGTGTAACACTCGAGGTAAAGGGGCCAGTAGCCATGGGAGGGTACAAATGATGACAGTGCGGCTATAAGGAGGGACTAAAAAGCCTATAAATGAATCCGAAGGAAGCATTTAGGAAGGACAAAGACACAAGCCAATGAAAAATACAGATGGGGGAGTGGGTGGGGCTTCCCTCACGTACTGAACTACAGAAGATCTTCACCAGAGCAGCACTTGCGCGCAAACTCTAGGCTCGATCTAAAAAGGTCTAGTATGCAGCTATGACTAAAGCGTTCTTTTAAGTACGTTAGTACTGAAAGCATCATAGTCCTTTTTTGGGTCGAGCCTAAACAGCGCTTGCGTTGTAGGCGATGTGTTGTATGTGCTTTGTGGCGTCTGACTCCTCCTTTGCTTAGTATTGGCATTAGTGTGTCTCATTGAAGAATAAAATGTGTGCTAATGGCTGATGGTTGGAACATGTCCCATCTTTCCTTACAAGTTAACTCCCTTGGAGTATTGCCGCATCAGCCGACATCCCCTCCCTCCGCTGCCCTATCAGTCTAAGCTCCAAACATTATAGGCACGCTTTATCTGTGTGGGTGCTTTGCCTCAGCACCCCCTCTCCGCTCCACCCCCACAGCGTGCCCTCGAAACACATCTGTACAAAGTTTCCAACTACACCTGAAAGGATTTTTTTCTTGTTAAATAATTTTTATTAAAGATAAAGATAACAGAAATACAGATAAATAGTACGTTCAAGTAACGATATGAGTATACAATAAACAATGAGCAGATGAGTAAAAAGGTGAAACTAAGTATAAGAGACCAGAAGATTGCATGAACTTGTACGAATGGTTAGAGTAGAACATATAATGATAAAAAAGATTGAACTATTAAAAGCTTAAATATAATACATCTGTGTAAATACTGGAAGATATGAAACTTCAGTAAAACATTTTTATTATAAAAAGGGAGAAAAGAGAAAAGAGAAATGGGAAAGAAAGAGGAAGATAGGGACAGAGATAGAAAGAGACAAGAAGAAGAAATAGAAAAGAAAAGAAAAAAGAGAAGAAAAGAGAAATTAAATATGAAAGAGGGAATTATGGAGAAGGCAAGTTCAATGACACATAAGAAGTAAATGGTAACCATAATAAATCAGATTTGATTTGTAGGTGAGTTGAGACATGAGAAACTGAGGCGATTCTGTGTTCATCACAAATTAAATTCCACAAATGTAAGAAGGATAACTTAGAATTGTCTTTCCAGCAAGTTAATATAACCTTAAAAGCAACAGCAAGAAACAAGTCAAATAAAATAGATTTGGAAATAATTTGGTCAAAGTCTGGAGACAGAGTACCTAACAATACATTATGGATGTTAAAAGGAAGGTTATATGAAAAAATCAGTAAACATTGTGACCAAATAGTTTTCCAAAATGCATGAACCATGGGGCAATAGTAGAGAAGTGAATTAAAGAACCTTCAGCATTGAGACACGACCAACAAGGAGATGAAACTGAGTGGTTGAACTTATGAAGAAGAGAGGGAGTAATAACGACCCTATTATAAATAGAATATAGAGATTGTGTTATGTTTGCAGACTTGGAAATTTGATGAGTTTCTGCCATAATTTGTCCCAATGAAAAAAAGACAATGTTTGGGATAAATCTTGTTCCCATTGGAGCTCAACACTACATTTATTGCGAGGGCATGGGGCATTAGATAGGGTTTTATATATGAATGAGGCACTTGTTATAGTGTCAGATGAAACTTCGTATAGGGGAGTATCAGGTATAAAAGAGATTGGGAAAGGTTGAGAGATGAACTTCTGCAAACAACTCTGAAGTACTGGAACTAGAACATTATATTGTTGAATGCATGAATCAAGTACATTTAAATTCTCTTGCAATTGATGGAAAGGTAGAATCAAATTATTTACAATCAATTGACTAACATAAAAAATGCCCTTTTCTTTCCAATGCAAATGATTTGTGGCGAAATTTGATGTGTTTATTGAACCATAGTGATGAGGCAAGGAAAGATTGATATTCGTCAAAAGCGTTAAAGAAAAGTGTGTGTAATAGGTGGTAAGAATATTTCAAAATTGGATATTGAGAAATAAAAGTACAATTGGTAATGAATATAACATCCTGAAAAGAAAAATCATTTAACAGTGAACTTTCAACAGAAACCCAAGAAGGTTTAGATACGTCTTGATAATCTTTAGACCAAGCATAAAATTGGCGAATCAAAAATGCATTTTGACATAGTCTGAAATCAGGAAATCGAACACCCCCTTCGGATTTGGGACGAGTTAATTTGGATAGGGCAATGCGAGCACGTTTATTGTTGCAAAGAAACTTAGTACAAATAGAGTTAATCTGGGAAAAATAATAATTAGGAATTTTGAAAGGTAACCTTGACAAAATAAATAATACCTGGGGAACGATCATCATTTTAATTGTATCAAGTCTGCCCCAACAAGATAAAAATAAGGGAGACCAAGAGGACAATAGATTGGTAACTTTGGAGCACGTGGTCAGTCTATGCCCCGCCCTTATGTCACAACGCAGACGTAAACTGAAAGTGGAGTGGAATAGGCTGGGTGTTCGGACCTGCAGACAGGCAATTATGGCAGCTTTGAGCCCTGAAAACACAGTTTTAAACATAGCCCTTACAATCTATATACGGCATGCATACCGTAATTTTACGCAGAAGCCGGAAGGGCCAGCCAACGCATCTCTCCTTTAAGCAAATGTTTAAATTAAAAAGCACTTTACTTTTAATTTGCTGAAACTGTTTCATATAGCGCCATACTGCTTACTGCTCACTGCTGTTAATTAGTAATTGTTGCACTGCTCGCATTACCTGCAAAATTATTTGTGCCTGATTGTGCCGGTACCACTGCCCAAATCATAGCGTTATTCCGGTTGTGCCCCAATCTCGTCCTGTTTCGCTTTTTGTTTGTGCTGTCATTTTGTTGTTGTGACTCCTAGCCCGTCTCTCCACCCCGCTCCTGCCTCCCAGCTGCTCCTCCCTCGCTCCACCCCCCTCCACTATCCACTTATGACAGATGCTTTTGCGCGCAGCGTTCACGCGCAGCGGACGCGCCCCATGCGCGCCAAAAGTGCGCCAAAGGTAAGCCCGTCTACGCCCGTCAGCGCCTGGACCGCGCCCAGCGCCAGACCCCCTGGCCCCCACAAAATCCACTCCACCTGCATAACGTATGATGCCGCAACCCTCTCAGCACTTAACCCGGCCAACTCACAAACTGCTACGAAGCCGCCCCAGGACACACCCATGGACCCTTCACCTGCCACTCCTGCAAGTTCGACTGCATCAGGACCCACACCAAATCCACAGACTCCAAACAGAGCTCCGACACTAACCACCTGAAGTGCATCCTGCTCAACACCCGCTCGGTCCACAGACACGCCATTGAACTTTGGAACCTACTCGACACCACATCGCCGGACGTCGCCTTTCTTACAAAAACCTGGATGAACGCCTCATCAACGACCGACATCGCCATAGCCATCCCGGACGGCTACAAGATCATCCGAAAGGACCGCATCAACCAAACAGGAGGAGGCATCACCATCGTCCATAAGAACACCATCCGCATCACGACCAGTTCCGATGACAACCTCACAACCGCCGAACACCTTCACTTCCAGATTCACACCGACCCTAAGACCACACTCAGAGGCACCCTCATCTATAGACCACCCGTACCCCGCACACAATTCAGCGAAGACATCACTGACTTCATCAGCCCACACGCCCTCCCCTCCGAGGACTACATTCTACTGGGAGACCTCAACTTCCACCTGGAAAAGAACGACAGCAACACCACCACCCTTCTGGACAACCTCGCCAATCTCGGACTCAAACAACTTGTTGACACCCCCACCCACTATGCCGGCCACAAGCTCGACCCAATCTTCACCTCCAGCAAGCACATCTCCTTTAATCACACCACAGCTCTCCATTGGACGGACCACAGTTGCGTTCACTTCAACTACAAAAAGACTAGGACCCACAACCACCCACAACCAATTCCCCGGAGAAACTGGAACAAAATTACAACCGACCAGCTCTTCACATCGCTTCACCAAAACCCTCCTGCAAAATCATCGGACCCAAACCAAGCAGCCACCAACCTCACACAATGGATCACCCACAGCGCTGACGAATTAGCACCCTTGAAAAACCTTCAAATCAAGCAAGGCAGCAAAAAAGCCTTGTGGTTTAACGATGACCTTAAGAAATCCAAGAAGATCTGTCGCACCCTCGAGAAAGCCTGGCGAAAAAACTCAACCACTGACAACCTGGCCACCTTCAAGAACGCCACCCGCAAACACCACCAACTGATCTGATCCACCAAGAAATCAGCATTCAAGGATCGACTCGACAACAACGCCCACAACAGCAAGGAACTATTCAACATCGTCAAAGAGTTTACCAACCCCACCGCGGCACCGACATCACTCCCTCCCAAGACCTCTGCGACTCTCTAGCCTCGTTCTTCCACAACAAAATCGCTGACATACATAACAGCTTTGGAGACCAGTCCACCCCACCCACCTCCAAACTAAAACCCCCCTCCAACAACCTTTGCGCCTGGAACCCAATCACCACTGAAGACACCATCCGCCTGATGAACACCATCCACTCAGGATCACCAACCGACCCATGTCCCAACCACATTTTCAACAAAGCAGACTCCATTATCGCACCCCATCTCCGAGACGTCATCAACTGCTCCCTCAATTCCGCTACCTTCCCGGAAAGCTGGAAACATGCCGAACTCAGCGCACTCTTGAAGAAACCCACAGCAGACCCCACTGAACTTAAGAACTACCGCCCCATTTCGCTCCTCCCATTCCCTGCCAAAGTCACTGAGAAAGCCGTCAACAGTCAACTCGCCGCCTTCCTCGAATCCAACAAATCCCTCGACCCTTCACAGTCCGGCTACCGAGCCAAACACAGCACCGAGACCGCCCTCATCGCAGCAACAGACGACATTCGAACTCTACAGGACAACAGAGAAACAGCTGCCCTCATCCTACTTGACCTCTCCGCAGCCTTCGGCACAGTCTGTCATAGCACCCTTATACAACACCTCAGCAACGTCGGAATACAAGGAAAAGCATTAGACTGGATCATCTCATTCCTCGCCGGAAGAACACAGAGAGTCCGCCTCCCCCTTTTAAATCAGAGGCCACCGAAGTCATCTGCGGTGTACCACAAGGATCTTCACTCAGTCCCACCCTCTTCAACGTATACATGAGTCCCCTCGCATCCATCGCGCGCCACCAACACAACCTCAACATTATCTCCTACGCAGACGACACCCAGCTGATCCTCTCCCTCACCAAAGACCCAAACACCGCCAAAACCAACCTACACAAAGGGATGAAAGAAGTAGCCGAGTGGATGAAGAACAGCTGTTTAAAACTGAACTTGGACAAAACGGAAGTTCTCATCTTAGGATCATCCCCCTCCGCCTGGGACGACTCATGGTGGCCACCGGCCCTGGGAACCGCACCCATACCAACGGACCACGCACGTAACCTGGGCTTCATCCTGGACTCCTCCCTCTCGATGACCAGACAAATCAACGCCGTCTCATCATCATGCTTCAACATCCTACGTATGCTCAAAAAAATCTTCTGTTGGATCCCCACCGAAACAAGAAAGACGGTCACCCATGCACTGGTCACAAGCCGACTGAACTACGGAAACACCCTTTACGCCGGAACCACAGCCAAACTACAGAAAAAACTCCATCACATCCAAAACGCCTCAGCCAGACTCATCCAAGACATCCCCCGCCAAGCTCACATTTCCGGTCACCTGAAAGACCTCCACTGGCTCCCCATCAACAAGAGAATAACGCTCCGTCTCCTCACCCACGCACACAAAGCCCTCTACGACCTAGGACCCGAATACCTCAACACGCGCCTGTCCTTTTACACCCCCACCCGCCAACTACGATCGTCCAAGCAAGCCCTCGCCGCAATTCCACGCATCCAAAGATCCACCATGAGGGGAAGATCCTTCTCCTACTTAGCGGCCAAGACCTGGAATTCTCTCCCCACCCACCTCCGCCTTACACAGAACCACCTCTCCTTCAGAAAACAACTAAAAACTTGGATATTCGATAAGTAAAGTTCCCCCCCTCCCTCAAGCGCCTTGAGACCCTCTGGGTGAGTAGTGCACTATACAAATTTAAACTTGACTTGACTTGATAACTAGCAGCAATTTGCTGAATATCAGATTGTTTTTACAAGTCCAACATTGTCAACTGTTAGCGTTACAAACCTCTTCTGTCCCAATGTCATGTCTTTTTACTGCCCTGCACTTTATGTTTTAATCTCTTATATGTAACAGCAGTTGAATAACGCAACTGGATAACTTGAACTTGAATAACGCAATCTGTCGATCACGCTCTGCTCTTAAAAGTCCTCCAAAAAAGAGCAGGCTTGGAATTGACGGTTCTGAACTGGTTCTCCTCCTTTCTTCATAATCGCTCCCAAAGAGTAAAGATCAAAAACTTTGAATCCGACCCCCTACCCGTCAGCAGAGGAGTCCCTCAAGGGTCAGTTCTCTCCCCTCAACTATTCAATATCTACATGGAACCCCTTACCACTATACTCATGAATCCCAACATCCCCTTCCACCTATACGCTGATGACACACAACTCTATCTGGAAACCACCTGTATGGATGACATTCTCAAACTCAACGACACGCTCAAAGACGTTCAACAATGGCTCTCACAAAACCACCTAAAGCTTAATCAAGAAAAAAACGAAGTTCTACTCCAACAGTGACGAAAACCCCCAAATTGAAGAATGGCTCAAAGCCATTGACGCCCTCAATGGCACCCTCAAGCCTAAAGACTCAGTCAAATCCCTAGGTATCACCTTAGACCCTAAACTAAACATGAAAAAACACATCGCTAACTCCGCCAAAAGCGCCTTCCTCAATCTGAAACTTCTTTACAAAATAAAACCATTCCTTCCTCCCAAGGACCTTCAACAGGCCACTCAAGCACTGGTGCTCTCCAGAATTGACTATGGTATCGCAGCCCTGACCGGCTCAGCCAAATCACACCTAGGACCCTTGAAAACCACCCTCAGTGCCGCAGCCAGAATGGTCACAGGAACCAAGAAATTCGAACACATTTCCCCCGCACTCAAAGACCTGAAATGGCTCCCTATTGAACAACGAGCCAACATTCGAACAGCATGCCTTACACACAAAGCCCTCCACACAGGCAAACCGGAATACCTGGCTGCCAAACTCAAAAGGGCTGGCCAGTCCAGGACCCTCAGAAGTTCCAACACACTTCTTCTCATTCCAATGAAACCACAGAAATGCAAAACTTTAAGTAAATGCTTTGCTGGCAATGCACCCAGGATTTGGAACGCCATCCCTCCTCACATCAGAACGACCTCCCACTTCCCAAAATTCAAGACTCTACTCAAAGCCCTCTTCCTGGAAGCCACCTGAACTGTAAGGGCTGCTCATATTATCACCATCCCTTGTAATTACTACGATCTGTATGTACTTTGTTATTTGAAAGCACCCTGAGTTGTCCAGATTTCAATCTTCCATCGCCGATAAGACAGACTCTTGTACCTGGCGTGAAGCGCTCTGATACCTTTGGGTCCAGCTAGCGCTATACAAAACTTTTTAAATAAATAAATAAAAATAAATAAATAAACTTGGATGATTCCCATTTAATCATTGTTGTTTAATTGACCTCCTTTTTCTCTTAATAACGTGTATAGTGGTTGGAATCACTGTGATGGGCTTTTAAGAATATCTTGTTTTATATTCAAATAAAGTTATTATTATTAAGATTGGTAATTTTGTGCTTCAGAGCAGTAAAGTTATGGGATAATGTATCATGTATATTAGTGGAAAACCAAATTCCTAAATATTTAATTTTTTGAGGACACCATGTAACATTGGTAGAATCAAACATATGTTGATAACAAGAAGCATTTAATGGCAATATCTCAGTTTTGGAGAAATTTAGTTTGTATCCAGAAACTTGGGAAAACAATGACATTTCCTGTAAAAAAGGGGGTAAAGAGGAGACAGGGTTGGACATGTGAATAAGAATATTATCTGCATAAGCAGAAAGTTTAATGTGATGGGATTTTAATTTAAAACCAGAAATATGAGGGTTATTTCTGAGTCGTTGAAGGAAGGGTTCCAAACATAGCAAAAAGAGTAGCGGGGAAATAGGGCATCCTTGGCATGTACCCCTTTGCAGACAAAAACATGGGGAGAAGAGTCCATTAACAAATACACATGCTTTCCAATCTGGGTATAGTAACTTAACATATGAAATAAACTTAGGACCAAAACCAAACAATTGTAAAGTATGAATCATGAAGTCTCAATTAATTCGGTCGAAAGCTTTTTCAGCATCTAAAGATAGAGCTGCTAAAGGAGAGGGGTATTTTTTACTAAGAGTGAGAATATTAGAAAACATTCTGGCATTATTAGCAGCTAAACGACCTTTGACAAAACCAGTTTGGTCTGGATTAATAGGAGTAGGAATAACGATTTCCAATCTGGTGGCCAAAGTCTTAGCAAACATTTTACAATCATAGTTGATTAATGATATAAGGCGAACATTTTTACAAAAAGAAGGTTGTTTGGCTTAGGAATGACAATAATAAGGGCTTCTAAAAAAGAGCCACCCACCTTAGAATTTGATAGGAATGAATTAAAAAGTTCTAATAATTTAGGAGCAAAAATTGAAGAAAAAGCTAGAAATAATTCTACTGAGAAGCCATCAGGGTCAGGGGCTTTGGATTTTTTCAGGGATTTGAGAGCATCAGTTATTTCCTGAAGAGAGATATCTTCCTCAAGAGATGTGAAGATATCAGGTGGGGAATTAGGTTTGGGAATATCCTGGAAAAAATATGTAAAATCCTCCTCAGTTGGGTTAGTAGTTTCTGTGTATAAGTTATTATAGTATGATTGAAAAGTACCATTAATGTCAGAATCGGAAGAGAGGAGTTGATAATTTACTTCTGAATGGATAGGACCAATATTTTTGCATTCTGATTTAATTTTTAAATAATTTGCTAACATTCTCCCAGCTTTGTTTTCGACCACCATGACACTTGGATTTGACCTTAAGGAGGACGTTACAAGCATCCACTGTGGCAATTTTGTTTAGAGTGGATCTGACTTTAATTAACTCTTGTAATGATAAGGAGGATTTAGAGGAAAAATAAATATATTCCAAAGTTTTGATTAGACTTAGGGTTTCTTTATATTTTTTGCTCAACAGTTTTTTCTTAGAAGAATAAGCAATGGAAAAAGCTCTATACAATGCTTTAAATGCATCTCAGTTATTGTGAATTGAGGTATTTAAAGAGTTGTTCAGTACAAAAAATTCCTTAATAAAAGCGGTCGCTTCTGAAATAAAGGTATGGTCTGACAGAACCATTGAGCTGCTTCCTTCTATCAAATGACTGACGCGCCCTGTTCCTTCCTACAGCGCCATGAAGCCTCCGGGCGTACGAGCGCTCAATAAATGCCAGTTAACATTAACATTAACATTAACATAAGAGTTACTTATTAAACCGCCAGCTACCTTGTTTGAGTGGAGTGAGGAATGTGTCAATAGAGGTGGAAACGGGAGCATGGTCAGAAATAAAAATAGAACCAATTTCAGATGATTGGAGACAAGGTAGTAGTTATTTGGATATTAAAATATAATCAATGCGAGACCTTGTATGGTGAACAGGAGAAAAAAAGTTAAATTCAGAGTTATCAGGATTACATGTTTTCCAAGTATCAGATAAAGGACGAGATGAAATGGCCGATTGGAATGATTTGTGGGTCTTATCAGGTTTAAATTTACAATTTGATTTTCTGTCAGAGAAAGGATCTAGCTAATTATTAAAACCACCACCAACCACCACATTAGAGTTAGGAATAGATAATAGTTTCATTTTTATAGTATGCCAAAATTCTGGGTCTGGTTTCACAGGACCATAAATATTGAAAAAAGTAATTAGCGTCATTTGTTGATGGTAGTGTCAACTCTCACCCATCGACTATTAGAATCACATTCTGGCGACAATATTTGGGCATAAATAGACTTATGAAACAGTATAGCAACCCCACCATGACGGTCAATAGCAGGTGAAGAAACTATTTGATTAACCCAATGGCGTTTGAGTTTCAGAGATTCAACATCATTAGAGTGGGTTGAGCAACTTGAGCATTAAGTTTAGATAAATGAGATAATACCTTTTGACGTTTGACAGGATGACCTAGACCACGTACATTCCACGAGGCAACATTAACCATGTAGTTGGATTAGGGAATATGGAAGGAAACAGGAACACAAAACTGCATATTCAACACAAATGAGAACTGTGGGACCAATAAAAAGATAAGAAAGACACCAATTATTATGTGATGAAGAGAGAACATTACAAAAGACAGGGCATGTAATGAACAGTAGAACCACCAAAAAGAAAGAATAATAAAAATAGGAAAGACAAAAAGAGGAAGAAGGACAGAAAGATAGAAGAAAGAAACAAGTAGACAGATCAAGGAGGGGAATCCAGACCTGAAGAAAGAGAAAAACACGAGATGAGAGGAGCATAGTGACAACGAAGAACACAGACACCCATAAGAGAAAAAGACGAAGAAGAAGAACCTCATGAAGAAAAAGTTAAGCAGCAATTAGAGAATATAATGTAAGCAAAACATTTGAAAACATATTAACGATCCTGAAAAATAAGATATGTTAGTTATTAAACCCCAGTCTCCTGAGGCGTGAGCCGGGAGCTACTTGCTGTTTTAACCTTGCCTAACAATTTATCACATTTTAGCCTGTAATAGCGCATTTTGCACTTTGTTGTTAACGTGTGGTTTATGTTGCACCGTTCTTACCTGAGCCAGGACTCTCGGCTACTGCTCTTAGGCTGCGGCGGGAAGGGCAGGAAAGGGCTCTGAGAGGGCAGAACGGGCGGACAAGGGGCTACTCGCAGAGATTGATCGGAGCGAGACCGCCATCTTGGGTAGGGCACAGGTCAGCAGGACAGTTGTTTTTCTCGCTGAGGCTTGAAATGCCGGCACTGCAGCGGACGTGCAGCGGACGCGCGCAGCGGGCACGCCGCTGGCGTGCCGGAGGCACGCCAGAGGCAAGCCCGTCTGCGTCCGTCCGGGCCGTCGCCTGTTGCCAGGACCCCTGCCCTTCTTACTGCCGATTGCATTGTGTATGCGCGTGATGAGCTACTGGCTCTAGAAGTCAAGTGTCCCTCTCCGGTCTGGGCCCCATGCGAGGATGCTTTTAATTGTAAGCACTGTGCCTGTTATTTTCCACCTAAGGATTTGAATCCCCAGCAAGGAGGTGGTTCTGACCTTAAGTTTTTTTGTCTTAACTGTAGGTCTCTTGCCAAACACCATGCAGAGGTTCTTGACCTTCTAACAGAGGAGGTCCCGGATTTTCTATTCCTAACTGAGACCTGGCTTACGCCTGACTCGGTGGCCGAAGCATGGCTGGCCCTTCCTTTGGGTTATGAGTTGCATAGCATTTGCAGAGGGGTCGGCAGAGGGGGGGCATTGCAATCATTGCTAAGGATGCCTACAACTGTTCCCTTAGCAAGGAGTATATTGATGGCTGCGAAAGTGCTCTGTTTAAAATTACACTGAATTATAATCTCACTATGACTGGCCTCCTTATTTACCGTCTGCCGGGCCCCTCTAGTCCCTTCAGAGAAGACCTGCTTAACAAAGTCGCGCAATATGCATGCAGGACAGCTAATTTTACTATTCTTGGCGACCTCAACCTTCACCTTGACAACTGTGGGAAGGCTGAGATAGCCAGTTTTCTGGCAGATTTGGAGGCCTACCAGATGATCCAACAGGTTCAAACAGGTACCCATGTAGATGGTCACCTGCTTGACCCCATCTTTTCAAACTTAAATTCCGTCACAATCCTACTGCCCGTTTCGCAGGCATGGACTGACCATTTTTTGGTCTCCTTTGCTACACTTCTCCTGGTAAAAGGCGATTCGATCCGTCCAATTCCTGTCCTAAAGCGCCCTTGGCACAAACTCGACTCTGGCTGTTTTTCTGCATGGCTGTCTAGCCATAGGCCCCAGTTGCCGCCAGATGCGGAGACAGCAAACTCTTGCTTCAATAAGTGGGTAACCTCGGGACTGGATAGTTGTATCCCGGCTAGGCTGGGAGGAAAATCCCGTAGGCCATCGAACCCCTGGTTTAGAGACTCGTTAGTCACAGCCAAAAAGGGCTGTAAGCAGCTGGAACGTACTTGGAGGCGCTCTTATGACCAGGCGGCTAAAAGTAAATATCACAATTAAACTATATCACAAGCTTATTCAGTGAGCTCGAGCACAGTTTGGGGCAAATAAAATCCTGGCTAGTACCAACCCTGCCAAGACCATCTTTTCTGTGCTGAAGAGCATGAAGAGCGAAGGTACTACGGGGACTTCCTCGATTTCCTCCGATCAGCAATGCAATGAATTGGCCTTATACTTTGTGAACAAAGTTGATAAGATTTACCAGGGTTTACCCACCCCTGTCTTGCCCCCTGTGGTGGGGGACCTGGGGGTCTCGTGTTCCATGTGGGTAACTACTCTGTCTTCTTTTCCTCTGTTAACACAGATGAAGTTTGAGTCACTCTGCTCTAAGATCAAATCGGGTTCGCCAGCGGACCCACTGACTCCTGCTCACTTTTGTCAGTTCCACACTCTACTCTCTCCGCTGAGTTTCAACCTGGTCAATCTTTCTATGGCCTCAGCATCTGTGCCGAGGGCCTGGAAACATGCTAAGGTTATTCCCCTGCTAAAAAAATCCTCGTTGGACCCTGCAGAGCCAGCCAACTATCGTCTGATTTCCCAATTGCTGGTCTTAGCAAAGGTGGCAGAATCGTACGTGAATTCTATTCTCTCCAAGTTTTCAGAGCAGAATGCCATCTTTGACCCATCTCAGCAGGGTCTCTGTGCCCGCCATAGTACTGAGTCTGCTCTGCTGGTAGTTACGGAGGCCATTCGGTTGAACTTTGATGTCGGAGACTCAGCGGCCTTGGTCCTTTTGGACCTAAGTGCCGCTTTTGATACCGTCTCCCATGCGATACTCTTAAGTCGCCTGCAGGAAATAGGCATCAGGGATGCGGCTTTGGAGTGGCTCCGGTCTTTTCTGGAAGTGAGGTCCTTCCAAGTTCACGTCCCCTTTTCCATTCACAAGAGCTTGCTTTGCACCAGGGTGTACCGCAGGGTTCAGTGTTAAACCCCCTACTGTTTAGCATTTACGTCCAGCCCTTGGATGTGTTGACGAAGGGAAGGGGCTTGTCACTGGTATTGTATGCTGACGACACCCAGCTAGTGATCGCGTTTTCCAAAAAAAGGTGCACTCATTTGATCAAGTTCAAAGAGGACCTCTCTGCGATAGCGGACTGGATGGCAATGAACTGCTTAAAGCTCAACGCCAGTAAGTCCGAGATTTTGTTGTTTGGGAAGGATCAGGGGTTGTGGTCCGAGCACTGTTGGCCGGACCGCTTGAAACCTGCCCCCTTGCCGAAGAAGACAGTGAAAAATCTTGGCATCTGGTTTGATAGTGGCCTGACGTTCGACGCCCAATCCAAGGCAGTGGCTGGGGGCTTGTTTCGGGCTTCTGCGGGGCCTGAAGCCACTGTTGGGCTTTTTCCCTCTAGAAGTTCGCCAAATCATTCTTCAGTCTACAATTTTGTCTTGACTGGATTACGGCAACTGCCTATATTTGGGTGCGAACAAGGCCCGTGTCAAGCGTCATCAAAGAGCACAGAATGCAGCCACCCGCATGCTGGTGGCCCTTCTGAACTTGTGCTCTGTTTCCCACGTACTTCAGAAATTCCACTGGTTGCCAGTAGAGAAGCGCTTTGTTTGGCGCATAAGATCCTACCACCTCTGGCACCAGTGGGGTTAGCGGGGTTGTTTGAGCTCTACTTACCACGGCGTTCCTTAAGATCTGCCGCCTCAGCCCTGGTCTGTACCCCGCGTGTCTGGAAAGCCAGAGCGGGTGGCCGTTCTTTTCGCAGCAAGGCCGCGCAACTTTGGAACTCACTTCCTATGCCCATCAGAGTTATCCAGAACCATCTTGCGTTTTGGGAGGCCATAAAGACCTGGCTTTTTCCGGCCTAAGCTTTTTCTGACCTCTGGTTTTGTCCTGGAGTTGGCGGTCTGCGCTGGGACGCCCCGTCGCTGGGGCAGCTATGCGCATTATAAATCCGACAAATAAATAAAATAAATAAATTAGACTCCATGCTGCGAGAGGAAATGGTATGGAGAAAAAGTTTACGTTCATAAGGATCATCCAAACATCTTGACCGTCCATCATGAGTAATTTTACAGAGGCAATGATGGAGAATTCTATATTGGATGTTGACGTGTCTCATTTGAGGGCGGAGAGCAAGAAACCCTTTGTGACGCGCATTTGTTGCATTGGAAACATATTATAAAACAAAAATGTTATGACCTGACCAGGTAAGATGCCGCTTAAGTCTCACTGCCCTCAAGACGTGCATTAGTTCAGTAAATTCCAGAAAAATCATTTTAATTCCACGTGTTTTATTTGACATAGGGTTTCGACGACCCAGACAATGTGTTCTCTGAATATTTGGAGGGGATGGCGATGGTTGAAGCTATAAAAGTTCTGGACGAAACTTCTGTAGGAATGCCACCAAGTTAGAACCTTCAATATTTTCCGGCAAACCATAAAGCCGAAGATTATTTCTGCGATTACGATTTTTAAGGTCCTCAGTGTGGACTTTTAACTTGTGGATTTCAAGCTCAAGTAATGGAATCTTAGAAAAAACATCTTGTATGTCGCTTACCCGTTGTTCAAGCTCCAGCACCTCTCCTTCCATGACAATCCATCTTTCGTCAATTTGTTTTAGTTTTTCGTTAGTAGTGGACATACAGGGTTGAAGACCATGTACTTCATCAAGTATAGAGTCCAAAACAGGATTCTGCGAGGAGAGGATAGGAGAGGGTGGATAATTTTTATGCCTTTTTGGTTTTGTGTCCAGTGGAGGAGGATCTGGCAGAATGAAGATCGTTGGCCATAGTTGAGCACTGAGAGGAATAATTGGTAGAATGAGGCAGATAGTTATAAAAGTCGGAACTGCAAACAAAGCACTTCTTATGTTGACGGAGAGAAAGATAATTCAATTTCTACCACATGTATCAACACTTTTGGCCTCCAATAAATGAACAAAAACAAGTAGTGCACAGCAGTATAGGTTATCCAACGGTATGAGCAAAAATTCTCTGTGAGGAAAAATAACAGACCCACATTGCCACATAAGAAAAACCAAAAAATGGTGAGAAAATGACATTGTGATGAGATAATTAAAGGTCAAAGAATGGACTAGGTAGATGAAGCATGCATAATAGCATTGAAGTCCACTTTAGCTCAGAAAAAACAAATAGACACTGTGAGAAAAGGAGCCCTCCTTATACAAACACATCAGTCAATAAAACGGGTGAAAAATGCCCTATTAACGGCAATACTGAGGCTCAGGCATAATTCCAGCAAAGAGGGATCCTAAAACTGTAGTAAAACTTGAGCAAGCTACATCGTAAGTCTTATTTGTGCATTGAAGACGGCAGTAGCGGCAAAAAGGCAGCAGCGCGAGCGTGCGTGGTAGAAAATGGCGGCGGCTCGCATTGCGCTGAGGCAAAATCGCCGCTATAAAATTACCGGCACGGGAATGAAGGAGAGCCCTCCAAGACGCTCCCTCAGCTTCACCCTGCCTTCATGGGGCTGTGACCACCACAGGAGGAAGAAGTAGTGGTCAAAAGAGGCTCCAAAATCACAACGGAGTCCCGCGTCGGAGTGGAGCTCACTCAGGGTCCGCCATGTTGCTTCGGCGGTCAAGCCACACCCCCACCTGAAAGCATTGAGCAAAGAGTTACTGCAGAGGGCGAGCACTAGAGAAGGGGGATGTGAGGAGGGTTGAGCGGATGAACATGCCCTGTAAAGAGCCGGTGAAGGAGACAAGAAGCAGAGGCAGATCGGGGTTGAAGTTTTGGAGGGAAAGAAAAGGATGGGAAATCAGAGGGGAGAGGAGGTGATGGGGAATTAGACATCCTGGAAAGGGTGAGCAGAAGGCCGGTAAGAGAGGCCCCAAAAGAGCATGAAGTAGTTGATGGACATAGAACGAGAAAGAAAGGAGAGACGAGGAAAGAGAGCGGACAAAGAGAGGCGGAGAGGAGACAGCAACGCAGAGAGAGAGAGAGGGGGAGGATTAAAGCGTGGTCTTTGAGGCAGGGTCATATCAACATCAATTCTAATTGAATTTAAGAAGGGAGTCACTCAGAAATTAGGAATTTAAGGATTCTTCTTGTTAGTTTACTATGAATTCTGAATGTGTAAGTGTTGCGGAAGATAGGACTATGTGGAGGAGAGAGTGCCAGGGCCTACCTATGTTAAATAAATCAGATTTCTTTCTTTAATCGTCAAAACAGTGCTGGTGACAGGTGAGACTATTTTTAAAACAGCAGCTGATGTGACCGAAGAGAAGATGGTGAAAAAGGAATGTGTGCTTCTATTCTGGACTAAAAGCTGGAGGAGCACTTCTTCCTGCAGGTGTTTTTATGTGAGTCCCATTACTCAATTATTCGTCTTATCTCAAAGGCACTTTTTAACAACTACAGTCTGAGATTACTTATTTTGCTGCACTTCAAAATACTTAATGGTGACCTGTACATGAGACTTTCCATCTGCAATACATCTAATGGCACCAGATCAACAGAACACACGATGAACCCACTAACACTGAAGTCCAAGCAGATAGCAATGGCTCAACCGGCAAAAGTAGTCACAAACAGAATAAGATGTCATATGGATCTTTGTACTGTATTGGCAGTTAGCGCGGGGACACACAGTTTTGTGTAGCCAGGCGCTTTACAAATGATTTATTATTATTATTATTTTTTTTTTCACCACACTAAAAAGCAACTATTTACATTGCCAACAAGATCATGCTGTGGCTGTAATTATTTGGGTTCTGGCACAACTTGGAAATCACACTACTACTTACTAAACTGTCCCAAATCACTACTTTTACCACAGCCCTCCTCAGAATGCCTAGAAACACCACCTATAGATACATGAAATACCAACCTGAGAAAGGAATAATGCAAATAATCACACGTACACAACTAAAAGACACTGAAGATCTGAAACCACAGCCCTAAAATATATATATATAGATATACATAAATACACAATAATCCTGATAACACAACGTGCACTCTGCACGACACAACGTCTTCCGACGGCCCTACGCCTTCCGGCAACACAATATGACATAACGTCTTCCGACGACCCTAGGCCTTCCGGCAATCACAATACAAAACTTCGTCCTTCTCTTTCCCACTGGCGTGCTCAGGACTCTCTGCTCCACAGCCGTAAGTACACGTCTGTACTACACTGCTTCAACAGACCGCCATCGACAACTCACTTGCCAGTGCATCTCTCCCTTTGCTAAAATAGAATGCAATTTCTCATCGAAGATTCTAGCAAACTCCTCCTATGGTTCCCACTGAATTCCTGTACCACCTGGTACCAAGGCCACTCCTCAGGGTAGCTAAGCCTTTGTTATGACCTCGGCACCGAGCGAGAACATTCCTTCGATAAGAACCGGCCTGTTCTAGTTCATAGCTAGTGAATAACACTTTATACTGAAAACATAACCATTCACCTACAAGCTGTGCAAAAGATCGCGTTTGAGCAAAACATGGCGTCTCTCACGCATAGGCCTCTAGGCCCGAAAAGGAGCAAAGATCATAAAAAGAAGGCATAAGATCATGCCAAAGCACATAGATAAGCTCTGTAAACAGGTGAGACAAAGTCGGAAATAAAGTGAGCATCACGCATACATAGACAATGACAATATATACTGAGATGGTGATGGGCACTTGGTCAAAACCACGCTAGTGAGTGCAAAATCTCTATCATAACAGTGGCATTGGTCAGTTCTTTACAATGCTATAGGAAACACTAGGTACACCACCACACCACAACATACTTTATAGTACACCAGCAACACCCCCAAAACTCAACACACTGGTTTGCTACAAAGAAGAAACCCTACTAACACACCCTATGTGTCGGGCCACTGGAATTATCTGTCAGGGTGCACCAAATTATGTGGCATGATTTATTAAATTATGCAGCAAGAAAAGACAAATCATGCAGCATAATGTAGCACGTTTTGTGTTTTAACCCCTTCGATGCTCATGACGGAACAGTTCTGTCATGAGCGTCGGTTGGCCTGTGCTCATGACGGAACCGTTCCTTCCAGTCCTCGCTCTCCGAAGGGCCATGGTCCTCCTCCCCTAAGTCTATCTACAGCAGTTGGGCAGTTTGTCACAAGAGATTGATAGATTATAGAGATATTATGGTCTTGTAAGTCTCCCATGAACAGTTTAGCTTCAATGGGACTAAAATTAGGAAGGGACTCCAATCCTGTTACACTGGGGAGTAGGGCATGTCTGAAATGAAGATAATTATAAAATTGGGTCCTTGGCATCGGATGTTCATGTTGGAGATCTTGAAAAGACACCAGGACCATGCCCCGCATAACATCTCCCAGGACCGAGATCTCCACATTGTCCTAGCCCCGGAAGCCCACTAAAATAGCTAGTTGTGGCAATCTTCCATTAGACCAAAGTGGAGTCTCCTTTGTCAGTCTGCCCCACCACCCCATCCTCCGCAGATCCTGCTTCCACACTTGAAATACTACCTTGGTGGCTGAGGGTAGAGAATTGCGCAATGGTGCGTAGTATAGAATGGTATGCAAAGTATTGGACCCCATGCAGCTACTCTCTAACGCGTATGCAGGGTCAACCTTGTCCCCACACCATCAATCATTTAAGATCAGTAAATGCAATGCCATGTAGTAGGATTGGACATCAGAAGTGGCCAGCCTGCCAGTGTATGTCAATTGAAAACATGTCCGCAATGCCACTCTAGGTGTCTTTCCCGCCCACAAAAATTGCCATAAGGCCGAGTTGACTTGGCGAAACCACGAGGAGGGGATGGGAAAAGGGGTAATCCTGCAGCTGGTAGGGCAGCCGTGGTAGTGATACCATCTTGAAGATGGCCGACCGACCTGAGTTGGAAAGGGGCATATGAGACCAGGTTTTCAGCTCTTCGTGCACCCGCACCCAGACCTGCATCACATTGTGTTCCCAGGACACATTCTGCAGGGCTGCCAGGAAGATTCCTAGGTTCTTCATTAACACCGTTGTCACCTGTATCGCCGAGGCCCAAGTGACCAGTGCCATCCGTGGCCCCAGAGCCCACAGAGTGGATTCACTGAGATTCATAAACAAACCCAACGATTCCCCGAAAATTGGCATGATACAGAGCCGCCTTGGTTCTGTTCTGTTCACACCCGTCAAAAAAATAGCACATCATTAGCGTATAAAACGATGTGGTCTGACAGTCCTGGGGTCCATTCAAAGCCTGCCACCTGCGCATCCATCCGTACCCACGCAGCCAAGGGCTCCATTGCTTGAGTGAGCAGAAATGGTGACAATGGGCAACCCTGTTGGGTACCCCATCCAATGGAGAAAGTGAAGGAGGCAGCCCCGCTGTTAGACCTGACATCATTGGCTTGAGTCTCTCCTCCATTTTTTTTCTGTTTGCCTCCTCTGTTTACCATGTTTTTGCTGGTGTAATGCTTTGGGCACTGTGCCACTGCTGATCAGTGCCACCGTGCAAGTGCTCCCTATGTTAAATTACTGTATTAATTGAATTCCATGTTTGGCTTATTTGGTTTACTGTCAGTCCCTAGTCTAGTGCACCAGGAGTGCCAGGGCTTGTAAATACAAATGCTGCTCGTGGGCTAGTAAAAGTATGTCTCCAGGTCTGCCATTGCTAGACCTACGTGCAGTCTGGTACTGTCACACTGACTGCGCAAGTACACCTACTTGCCAGTCCCTAAACCTTCCCTTGACTTCATGTTAGTCACCCCTATGATAGGCCCACGGGCAGGGTGCATTGTAAGCATAAGGTAGGACAAGCCTGACCAAGTTGGCATGTCCTGATAGTGAATTACAGCCATATTCGTTTTTCACTGTTGTAAGGTAACCTGCTCTCCATTAGTTAGAATGGGCTGCCAGGGTTATTAATGCTATAATCCTAGCTGGCTCGGGGAGCATGGTGCAAGGTCGAGTTTGGTATCCCTGAACTCGGGGTTTAATAACGCATCCGTTTGTGTGGATGGTTTTTGGACTCTGGGTTTGAAAATAGCACTTTTAGAAAGTGGCTATTTTCTTGTCTAACTATTTCTGGTTTCTGCTGGTTTGGTGTGTGTGTGACAGGAGCTGGGTGGCTCCAGAGGTCTGAATGAGTCAGTGTGGGATGAGTGGGACATTTGCATTGAGAGTAGGGGGAGAGTAGGGGGAGAGTAGTTCCTGATAGCCTGCCCTGCCTGATACAATGCTGGCTCCACCTCCTGCCAGGCGACTGATGGCTCTGTGCCTGCCAGGGATGATCCTGGCCCCACCTCCTGCCGGGAGGCCGATAGCTCTGCTCCTGCCAGTGACAATACTGGCTCCACCTCCTACTGGGCGGCTGAGGACTCTGCCCTGCCCAGTAAATAGGCCAGGTGCCTCTGCCTGGCTACACCCACAACAAACCCAGGATGTTGGGAAATTCCCCTGCATGGACAAAGGGATCAAAGCCAAAAAGGGGTATAAGAGAAGGACCCCTGAACCAAGACTTTAGATCACTTCTGACAAGGAACCCTGAAACCAAGGACAAGAAGCCTGCTGATCCAAGGACTTGCCTACCCCTTCTGCCAGTGTGCTGTTTGCTGGGGGGAATCCTGCATGTGCTTCTATATTTTTGCCAAGGAACCAGGAGATAGGAACTGTGTGTGTACTCTCAAACTTTGCTAAGAAAATCTCCAAGGGCTGGAAGAGTGCCAGCCTCCTGTTGAAGTCACAGGGCTAAAGGACTTCATCTGCTTAAAGTGCTGTTTGCTGGAACCTGTGAATCCAGCACCTCTGAAAGAATCCAGCAATCTCGACGCCGACGGACACCGCCGAATCCAGCCCGACATCGTGAGTAACGGCTCCAGTGTCCCGCTTTCTCGCCGCCGGGCCCGATCGACGCCAGTAGCGATGCCAGTGAGTAGCGAGTTCGGCTCCAGCTCCAATTGACCCTGTGTCGCCGCCGCCGCTGATCGCATCAAAGCTGAGCCCTCTCGACGCCGAGCAACATCATCATCGACATCGACGACAACGCCGTATCCTGCTTCGCCTCGTGAGCGCTGCTCCTGTCGGACATCTGTCGACGCCGCTGCAGGTCGCCCCGACTCCGAGGCCGGATCGACACCGAAGTCGCGACGCCGGACATCTCGACGCCGCTGATCATCGTGTGCTTCGCTTTTCCAAGGTACTGTGTTGTGGGGGTCTGGCTCGACGTAGCGCTCCTCGTGGTCGACGCCGAACCTTTGGATTAACTTTGCCCCGACGTCGTAAGACTCCCGTGTGGGTTACATTGTTGCCAAGAACTGTGTTTTCAAGAAGAAGAGTTGCTTTTGATACTAAAGACTTTGTGCTAAGAAGAAACTACATTTAAACTATTATTTTTCCTTCCAAGAGTATTTATTAAGATTGTGGTATATTTTTGTCGTTATTTGGTCTTGTGCTAAGCCTTATATAAAAATCCTTATTTTTATAATACTACTGTGTTGTGTCCAATTGTAGTGTATTCACTTTATTGCTGTATGTGGTCATAAATGCTTAACACACAGCCTCTGAGATAAGCCTGTCTGCTCTGCCAGACTACCAAGGGGGTGATCAGGGGTTATCAATGGGTGTGATCCCCTTGCCCTGACTAGAAAAGGTGTGTCCCTATTTGTCAGAAGTGCATACCTCTGCCAACTAGAGACAGCCGGTTCTAACATTGGATGCAGCGGTGAGGATTTGAACCTTGCATTTATGACCCATGTGCAGTGATTAGTGTGCGCTACATAGTGAAAGCAGACCATAGCGCAGCCACAATCTAATTTGGAAAGATTCTATTTTTGTTCTCCGCTTTTCTGAAGCTTGATTTTTTTTGAACACTGCCAGTTTTGACCATGAGTGATGCCGGAGTCACTCTCCTTGTTGTTGTTGAGGAAGAATTTGATAGAAGTAAGATCCAGGATTACAACAGAAAGCAATTGGATCATTATTGCAAGCAGCTAAAAGTTCCTACTAAAGGCTGCAAAACCAAAGGAGAAGTTCTCAAAGCTTTAGAGGCCTGGTTAGAGTCCAGAGATCCCTCTGATGCGGTTGTGGTACCGCCAGGGGAAGGGGATGAGGAGGTGCCAGTGAATGGGCCTGCGTCCTCTCCCGGTAGCAGTGTTTCCTCTAAAGGTCTTTCTCCTGAAGAAAGAGAAGAAAGGGAGAAGGAGCGAGCTTACAACATGGAAATGGCAAAACTTAAGATAAATGGGCAGTTGGAGTTAGAATATACAAGAGGTAGGAGAGAAGCTGATTTGGAGATCAAAAGGTTGGAGTTTGAAAGAGAAAAGTTAGCTTTGGAGCGTGATACCAGGTTGAGGGAGTTGGAGCTCCAAGCTAAAAGTTTAGAATTGAATCCCTCTGGTGGCAGCATCCCATCTGTGCCTGCAGAAAATAGGTTTTATTTTCCTAAAGATGTGATAAAAGATTATCATAAGAATGAAGATATTGGCCAGTGGTTTAAAGCGTATGAGTTAGCATTGTTGGTCCACCGGGTCCCTGAGAAGGGAGCGGGGTTGTGGGGGTCGCTTTGTGAACGAGGGGAGAGATACCCTGTTAGACATGCCTGTTGAGGATAGGATGTCTTATGCTCATATGAAAGATGCTTTAATGTTAAGGTATGGCCTAACCCCAGAAAAGTACAGACAAGCCTTTAGAGAATGTAAGAAGTTGCCTGGTACTACGTGGGTTGAATATGTGTCTTTTTTTGCAGAGCCATGGATGGTTGGGTAAAGGGCAGCAAAGTGGAAAGTTATGAAGCTCTTTATGATTTGTTTGCTTGGGAGCATTTGTCTAATAACTGTTTTCCAGAGCTGCGCCAGCACCTTATTGATAGCAAGATATCTATCATTATTATTATTATATATGAGTTTATTCAGCGCGCAGCTACCCGTAGGTTTCCCGGCACTAGAAAAGCAGAGGCAGAGGAGTGTGAAGGGACAAGGTTACAAAGAAAACAGCCAGGTCTTCACTCCTTTCGGAACTTGAGATAACAAGTTTCCGACCACAAAGGGACGGGTAGCGAATTCCAGAGCGAGGGCGCCAAGTAGGAAAACGAGCGCCCACCGACTCTAGCCCGCTTGAAACGGGGAACACAGAATCTGCTTTGAGTTGAGGATCTGAGGGTGCGGGAGGGACAGTAGAGATGGACTAAGGAGGATAGATAGTGAGGGGATTTTCCAGCTTTGATGCGATGAATGAAGCATAGTGCTTTAAATTTAGACCTAGACTCTATGCGCAACCATTGCAGGCTGCGCAGGGAAGCAGAGACAGAGGCAGTTCTAGGCAGATTGCAGAGTAATCGGGCAGCCATGTTCTGGACCACTTGGAGCTTGCGGGTGACCTCTTTGCAGGCACCTAGTAGAAGTACATTCCCGTAGTCCAGCCGAGATGTCACTAAGGCCTGGACTACTGACCTCTGGGTGTCTTAGGGAAGCATCCATGTGATCTTCCTCAGCCACCTGATGATGGTAGTACAGGTGGCTGAGACTTTGACCACATGTTGCCTCATAGATAACTGATTGTCAAAGAGGACCCCGAGATTGCGTGCTGTTGTTGCTGGGACTGGCAGCGGTCCCATTTGCTGAGGCCAATGTTGTGGGCCCCAGAGAGCGGAGTCTGGCCCAAACAAGAGCAGCTCCGTTTTATCGCTGTTCAGCTTCAGTTTGTTAGTCAGGATCCAATTGGCGATATCAATAAGCCCAGAACGAAGAGAAGATGAGGGAGAGTGTTGGTTGGAAGAGAGGGAAAAGATGATTTGAGTATCATCTGCGTAAGAAAAAATAGATTGTTCGGCAAGAAAAGCAAGAGGTCTGAAATAAAGGTTGAAAAACAAAGGACTAAGAATAGAACCTTGGGGAACACCATCTAACCCTAGAAAACTTGCTGAGGAGGCAGACCGCTGGGTCAGTACCAGGGTCCACAAGGGTCCAGTGGGAGACTCAGCCAAAGGTGGGCAGGGTCCACAGCAGAAGAGTGGGGGGGACAAGGGTAAACAGAAGGAGTCCCAGAAAGGGCCCCAAAGTAATCCCCAAGGGAACAAGGGAAAGGTTCCCAGCCTCCCCCTGTGAAGAAGCCAGGGGCCCGACAGGTAAACCTGTTCATAGGGGCCCAATGACCTGCTACGTTTGTGGGCAGGTGGGACACCGGTATTATGATCCCCAGTGTCCCATGAAGAATTCTAATGCACCACCACGTGCACCCCCCGTCAGTTGGCGAGTGTAGCCCTGGGAGGGGAGGAGATGGTTGCCCCTGGTGGGAGGGGTCCCGCAGAGATGTCCCTGGTCTCGCTAGGAGACATGCAAATGGTCCCTCCACCCCCTCTGCCTAGTAACACTAATAAATATAGGCAGTGGGTGACCATTAATGGCCATAGAGTGGAAGCTCTCAGAGACACCGGAGCAAGTGTGACAGCTGTCAAGTGTCACTTGGTGTCCAGAGAGCAGGTGGTTCCCCACGCATTCTACCCTATGATAGCTGCTGACAACTCCCAGAAAGAGTGTAAGGTAGCTCAGGTTCCCTTTGAATGGGGGGGGGGGGTTCAGGTACTCTTCAAGTTGCTGTGAGGCCCGCCATGCCTGTTGATTGTCTCCTGGGCAATGATTTAGAAGACTCCCCTTGGGCTAAGGTGGAGAGGGAGGCACATTTGAAAATGTTGGGTGTGCCAGAGTGGGTGTGTGCAACCACTCGTTCCATGACAGCGAGTAAGGGTTGTGAGTGTGTTTACAACAGTTCTTTGTATCATTAGGCTGAATCCTTGCTCATGTGGATTAAGTCAAAAGTCCATTTTTATGTAGAAAAATGCTTTTTTATTAATTTTTGTAAAAACATGAACAGCCGACACGTGTTTCGCCCCCTATGGCGATTCGCACCAGGGCTTCTTCAAAGCTGTAAAAGATCAAAGTTACATATGTGTGTTTAGTACAAGTTGCCTGAGGACTGGCCTTTGACCCCAATACCAGTGAGTGAATTGTTAAAAAAAGGAAAAAGGAAAGTGATTAGAGTGAGGCAACAGGCTCCAATTTCATTGATCCATTGCTTTCATGCAAAATGTGATATGTGAGGGGGGAGAAGGAAAAGAAAAAACTCTTTCGAAGATTTGTGATAACACTTCTAAGTTGAAGTTATCTGATTATAGATCAAATGGCGGGAAGAGCCATGGTGACAAGCTTAGATCATCAGAGAAGAGGTCAATACCAAGTCGAAAGAAACATTCACCTATGTGATCCTTAAGTGTTTTAAAGATTATCTAAAAAACAGTGAGTGTAATTAATTTAACTATTAATCAGATGAAATTCAAGAAAACAAGTAAAATTAGATAGAACAAACCAATACGATTCCAAGTGATTAAATTACCATGCCAGATAAAGGTAAACCAGAGAGGAAAGTTCACAATTAATACTGCATACCTATTTACATTACAGTTTGCTCATTGCAATTCTTCATCGTTATTTGTACTGTTTTCCAAACAATTATCCGGTTTTTCAAGATATAGATCTGTTAATACAACATTTACAATTAGAAAGAATTTTATCCACTATATTCATGGGTGTGTAATCAAACGTTTTTTTGAAAGACAAGAGTTCACTTTGTACAGTGTGAGCTAATGCTAAGCGGATTATTGCCTTCTCTCTGCGAGACTAATTATAAAAACATTGTCTACATTGTAGCATATTTGACATCTTAGAGATAGATCTAGTTGAAGAGCAGTGCGCACCGATACTTGTAATTTAATCAGTGAAAAATGAATAGTAGTAGCTTATATCATCTTTGTTTTTACACTTGGAAATGTCGCATTTCAAAAGAGGGCGGGCACTGTTTTTTTAAAACTAATTCAGGTTAGTGGTAGGAAATAGTCTTAGGGACCTGGTATGTGGGTTCCGGTATATGGTCTAGGGAGAGTGTAACGCCAGCAAGGTTGTTACCTATTGGCGTATTACACGAGTGGGAGCGGGAAGGTCCGGTATTTAGGCAGCGATAAGGTCACACGGACACAGACAAAGTGTTACCAGAGGGAAGCCTGTCCATAAAACCAAAACGTGGTGGCGACTTGGACCGCCTCCTACGAAGAGAAGAGAGCTCACTGATCATAAAAATGGAGACAGTTGAAAAGGGCCTAAACCAAGAATATGAATGGCAGCATTGGCTAGAGTAAATTGTGCCTGTGAACTGGACTCTGATATAAAGACTTCATGGCTGGGAATTGACTTCTATCATGAGCAAAATGTTCCTTACCAACCATAGAAAGATATTGAAAGCATAGGATTTGTTAAACTGATTATGTCATCTCTTCATTACATGTTAGCTGAACATCTTGCGATTGTCCTTGATATATGCTGATCTTAGGTATAACAAAAGAGCAAATGATGTGATTGCCCATCCCATAAGTTTGACACACACTGACGCTAGCGCTTCTATATGCAAACCTGAGTATGGGGACTCTTTGCCCCACATAACATTGCTCTAGACTAATTGGTGCAACCTTGCCCATTTCCCCTGCAAACATAACAACATTGAAGTAATGTTGACTTTTCCTATTGCCACACCTGTAATAAAACGTTGTCCCCCGAACACTCGTTCTGTCCATTGTAACTATTAAATAGCGAACTAATCTAAATAACGCCACTCTAAAATGGTGGAGGATATGAACACGACCCTACGTCCTGAATTAGTCCGTTGTCGATCTTTACCATAACACGTCACACTGCCTAAATCCTTCGGGTCAACCGGCGGGAACACCCATGTACAAATAATGAAAACAAACAAAATAACACGACTTGATAGTAGCAACTATCGAGTCTGCTCATTCTAGAACGCAAACCCTGCATGGCTTACTTGAAACATCAGAAATAAAGTAAACAATTCTTTCCCCGTAAAATCGTACTGGCTCTGCCTTCCGGGTCATTCTTTGTTCATCCGGTTCAAAAGAGGCAGCCCGCAGCAATACAAAAACACATACGCGAAAGCGGAAGGAATAACCTGCAGGCTACCGGCTACGAAACTTAGGGATTTTCCCTCACAAGTAAGTGTGCTCTTTGGTTTCATGGACAGGCTTCCCTCTGGTAACACTTTGTCTGTGTCCGTGTGACCTTATCGCTGCCTAAATACCGGACCTTCCCGCTCCCACTCGTGTAATACACCGATAGCTAACAACCTTGCTGGCGTTACACTCTCCCTAGACCATATACCGGAACCCACATACCAGGTCCCTAAGACTATTTCCTACCACTAACCTGAATTAGTTTTAAAAAAACAGTGCCCGCCCTCTTTTGAAATGCGACATTTCCAAGTGTAAAAACAAAGATGATATAAGCTACTGCTATTCATTTTTCACTGATTAAATTACAAGCATCGGTGCGCACTGCTCTTCAACTAGATCTATCTCTAAGATGTCAAATACGCTACAATGTAGGCAATGTTTTTATAATTAGTCTCGCAGAGAGAAGGCAATAATCCGCTTAGCATTAGCTCACACTGTACAAAGTGAACTCTTGTCTTTCAAAAAAACGTTTGATTACACACCCATGAATATAGTGGATAAAATTTTTTCTAATTGTAAATGTTGTATTAACAGATCTATATCTTGAAAAAACGGATAATTGTTTGGAAAACAGTACAAATAACGATGAAGAATTGCAATGAGCAAACTGTAATGTAAATAGGTATGCAGTATTAATTGTGAACTTTCCTCTCTGGTTTACCTTTATCTGGCATGGTAATTTGATCACTTGGAATCGTATTGGTTTGTTCTATCTAATTTTACTTGTTTTCTTGAATTTCATCTGATTAATAGTTAAATTAATTACACTCACTGTTTTTTAGATAATCTTTAAAACACTTAAGTATCACATAGGTGAATGTTTCTTTCGACTTGGTTTTGACCTCTTCTCTGATGATCTTAGCTTGTCACCATGGCTCTTCCTGCCATTTGATCTATAATCAGAAAATTTCAACTTAGAAGTGTTATCACAAATCTTCAAAAGAGTTTTTTCTTTTCCTTCTCCCCCCTCACATATCACATTTTGCATGAAAGCAATGGATCAATGAAATTGGAGCCTGTTGCCTCACTCTAATCACTTTCCTTTTTCCTTTTTTTAACAATTCACTCACTGGTATTGGGGTCAAAGGCCAGTCATCAGGCAACTTGTACTAAACACACATATGTAACTTTGATCTTTTACAGCCTTGAAAAAGCCCTGGCGCGAATCGCCATAGGGGGCGAAACACGTGTCGGCTGTTCATGTTTTTACAAAAATTAATAAAAAAGCATTTTTCTACATAAAAATGGACTTTTGACTTAATCCACATGAGCAAGGATTCAGCCTAATGATACAAAGAACTATTGTAAAAACACTCACTATCCCCCTAAAGACTTTACTGTTTAAAACTCAAGAGGTCCAGAGTTTTTTTGAGTGTGTTTCTCTTACAAAAACTACGTGAAGACTGATATAGTCTTGGATTCTGCTTTGGACCACCCTCCCTTTTCAGAAACAGCGAGTAATGGTGTTGATGGGGTCCCGGAGCCTGAAAATATGGCCCAGGCCCCAGCTGTGAAGAGGAGAGGCAGGAGGCGCGGGAAACCGGCCCCCATAGTTCCCGTGGACCAGGAGGAGGTAGACCCTGAGGGGGATGCCCTGGAGCCCACAGGGGAACATGTTGCTGAACTGGTAGACCAGCCCGAGCTGACCCACTGGCAGCAGGATGGTGGTCCCTCCAGGGAAGAATTTTGTGCAGAACAAAAAGTGTGCCCTTCTCTTGTGGGTATGAGGCAGCAGGCCTCAGCCCAAACCTCAGGTGAACAGTCAGGGTCACCTTTTGTTTACTGGGAGAACGACCTCCTGTATAGCGAGCCTAAGGCTGCTGAGCCTGGGTCAGCCCGTGTGCTGGTGGTACCCCAGCGCTTCAGAGCCTTCCTACTGGGTTTGGCTCATGACGTTCCTTTAGCTGGACATCTGGGGCAGAACAAGACCTATGACAGGCTTGTCACCCATTTTTATTGGCCTCAGATGAGAAGGGATGTAGACATCCATTGTAAAACTTGTCACACTTGCCAGGCAAGTGGGAAAAGCGGAAGGAAGCAGAAGGCTCCCCTCCAACCTTTTCCAGTCGTCAGTACCCCCTTTGACCGGGTGGGGATTGACATTGTTGGGCCCCTGGACCCCAAGACAGCCCTGGGCAACAGGTTCATCCTGGTCTTGGTGGACCATGCCACATGGTACCCGGAAGCCATCCCTCTCAGAACAGTGATGGCCCCCGTGGTGGGACGGGCACTGATGGGTGTTTTTTCCCGAATGGGGTTCCCCAGAGAGTTGGTGTCAGACCGGGGCACCAACTTCATTTCCAACTATATGAAGTCTCTGTGGAAGGAGTGTGGGGTAACCTACAAGTTCACCACTCCTTACCACCCTCAAGGAAATGGGCTGGTTGAGAGATTCAACCGGACTCTTAAAGGCATGATCATGGGTCTTGAAGAACCAATGAGGCGGAAATGGGACGTCCTCTTGCCATGCCTGTTGTTTGCTTACCGTGAGGTGCCACAGAAGTCTCTAGGGTTCAGCCCCTTTGAGCTTTTGTATGGTCACCCGGTAAGAGGACCTTTGAGTCTGGTCAAAGAAGGCTGGGAGCAATCTCCCAGGAAACCTCCCCAGGATGTATACAGTTACATGCTGGCCTTTAGGAACCAGACTAGGCGCTTCAGAGATCTTGCTCAGGCAAATCTGGGGGCGAGCCAGGAAGAGATGAAGCGGTGGTACGACCGGAATGCCACTCTGGTCGAACTGCAGCCTGGTCAGGAAGTTTGGGTCATGTCACCTGTGGAACCTTGTGCGCTCAAGGACAGGAGGACTGGACCGTTTAAGGTTGTGGAGAAGAAGAGCGATGTCACCTACTTGGTGGACTTGAAATCTCCCAGGAACCCCTTGTGGGTCCTGCATGTCAACCGGTTAAAGCCCCACTTAGAAAGGTCCGAAGTGGGCATGCTCCTAGCTACAGACACTGGAATGGAGGAGGAGAGTGAGCCTCTTCCTGACCTCCCGTATGCAAAAGAGCAAGATGGGTCAGTGGATGGTGTTGTCCTATCTGACACACTGACTCTTGAGCAGCAGCAAGATTGTCGCCAACTGTTGGGACAATTCCCTGATCTGTTTTCCTTGGTTCCTGGTGTCACTCATTGGTGTGTCCATGATGTGGACACCGGGGACAGCACTCCTGTGAAGCACAAGGCTTACAGGGTGACTGACAAGGTCAGAACATACATTAAGGAGGAAGTCTCCAAGATGTTTGCCTTAGGGGTGATTGAGTCCTCTAGCAGTCCTTTGGCCAGCCCAGTGGTCTTGGTCCCGAAGGCTGCTGCGCCTGGTGCTTCACCAGGACTTCGGTTCTGTGTGGATTACCGAGGACTCAATTCAGTCACCAAGACTGACGCGCACCACATCCCCAGAGCTGATGAGCTCATCGATCGGTTGGGGGCTGCCCGGTACCTTAGTACGTTTGATCTAACGTCTGGGTACTGGCAGATCGCCCTAACTGATGGGGCAAAAGAGAGGTCAGCATTCTCCACACCAGATGGGCTCTACCAGTTCCGGGTGATGCCCTTTGGGATGAAGAATGCCCCTGTCACCTTCCAGAGGTTGGCCAACCAGGTCTTGGCTGGACTGGAGGATTTCAGTGCCGCTTACCTGGACGACATTGCAGTGTTCAGCGCCAGCTGGGAGGAACACTTGCGCCACCTCCAGGAAGTGTTGTTGGCCCTGCGCAGAGCAGGCCTCACAATCAAAGCCAGTAAGTGCCAGATTGGGCAGGGTTCGGTGGTGTACTTGGGGCACCTAGTAGGGAGTGGCAAGGTGGCCCCCCTGCAACCCAAGATTGATACCATCCTGGCTTGGGCGCCGCCCAAAACCCAAACTCAGGTGAGAGCCTTCTTAGGTCTCACGGGTTACTACAGGAGGTTTGTCAAGGATTATGGTAACATTGTGCACCCCTTGACTTCGCTGACTTCCAGGAAGCAGCCACGAAATGTGAACTGGACTGACGCCTGTCAAACGGCCTTTGACACCCTGAAAACTGCAATGTGTACGTCACCCATACTCCAGGCACCCGACTTTTCTAAAGAATTTGTTGTCCAGACGGACGCTTCAGAGCATGGCGTGGGGGCTGTTCTAGCTCAGGTGAATGAAGAGGGCCGAGACTTACCTGTAGCCTTCATCAGCAGGAGGTTACTTCCCCGGGAACAGAGGTGGAGTGCAATAGAGCGAGAAGCATTTGCTGTGGTCTGGGCGCTGAAGAAGCTAAGACCCTACCTGTTTGGGACTCACTTCTGGGTTCAGACAGACCACAGGCCCCTCAGATGGTTGATGCAGATGAGGGTTGAGAATCCAAAGCTGTTGAGGTGGTCCATTTCCCTACAGGGGATGGACTTCACGGTGGAACACCGCCCTGGTACAGATCACGCCAATGCTGATGGTCTGTCCAGATTTTTCCGCCTTAGTGATGAGGACTCCCTAGGTCAAGGGTAGTTCTCCCCACATTTCAGCTGGAGGGGACACGTGTTAGACCTGACATCATTGGCTTGAGTCTCTCCTCCATTTTTTTTCTGTTTGCCTCCACTGTTTACAATGTTTTTGCTGGTGTAATGCTTTGGGCACCGTGCCACTGCTGATCAGTGCCACCGTGCAAGTGCTCCCTATGTTAAATTACTGTATTAAAATGAATTCCATGTTTGGCTTATTTGGTTTACTGTCAGTCCCTAGTCTAGTGCACCAGGAGTGCCAGGGCTTGTAAATATAAATGCTACTCGTGGGCTTGCAGCACATGTTGTGCCAACCACAAGAGCGGCCAAGTAAAAGTATGTCTCCAGGTCTGCCATTGCTAGATCTACGTGCAGTCTGGTACTGTCACGCTGACTGGGCAAGTACACCTACTTGCCAGTCCCTAAACCTTCCCTTGACTTCATGTTAGTCACCCCTATGGTAGGCCCACGGGCAGGGTGCATTGTAAGCATAAGGTAGGACAAGCCTGACCAAGTTGGCATGTCCTGATAGTGAATTACAGCCATATTCGTTATTCACTGTTGTAAGGTAACCTGCTCTCCATTAGTTAGAATGGGCTGCCAGGGTTATTAATGCTATAATCCTAGCTGGCTCGGGGAGCATGGTGCAAGGTCGAGTATGGTATCCCTGAACTCGGGGTTTAATAACGCATCCGTTTGTGTGGATGGTTTTTGGACTCTGGGTTTGAAAATAGCACTTTTAGAAAGTGGCTATTTTCTTGTCTAACTATTTCTGGTTTCTGCTGGTTTGGTGTGTGTGTGACAGGAGCTGGGTGGCTCCAGAGGTCTGAATGAGTCAGTGTGGGATGAGTGGGACATTTGCATTGAGAGTAGGGGGAGAGTAGTTCCTGATAGCCTGCCCTGCCTGATACAATGCTGGCTCCACCTCCTGCCAGGCGACTGATGGCTCTGTGCCTGCCAGGGATGATCCTGGCCCCACCTCCTGCCGGGAGGCCGATAGCTCTGCTCCTGCCAGTGACAATACTGGCTCCACCTCCTACTGGGCGGCTGAGGACTCTGCCCTGCCCAGTGAATAGGCCAGATGCCTCTGCCTGGCTACACCCACAACAAACCCAGGATGTTGGGAAATTCCCCTGCATGGACAAATGGATCAAAGCCAAAAAGGGGTATAAGAGAAGGACCCCTGAACCAAGACTTTAGATCACTTCTGACAAGGAACCCTGAAACCAAGGACAAGACGCCTGCTGATCCAAGGACTTGCCTACCCCTTCTGCCAGTGTGCTGTTCGCTGGGGGGAATCCTGCATGTGCTTCTTTATTTTTGCCAAGGAACCAGGAGAGAGGAACTGTGTGTGTACTCTCAAACTTTGCTAAGAAAATCTCCAAGGGCTGGAAGAGTGCCAGCCTCCTGTTGAAGTCACAGGGCTAAAGGACTTCATCTGCTTAAAGTGCTGTTTGCTGGAACCTGTGAATCCAGCACCTCTGAAAGAATCTAGCAATCTCGACGCCGACGGACGCCGCCGAATCCAGCCCGACATTGTGAGTAACGGCTCCAGTGTCCCGCTTCCTCGACGCTGGCTGCCGGGCCCGATCGACGCCAGTAGCGACGCCAGTGAGTAGCGAGTTCGGCTCCAGCTCCAAGTGACCCTGTGTCGACGCCGCCGCTGATCGCATCGAAGCCGAGCCCTCTCGACGCCGTGAGCGCTGCTCACTCTTGCAACATCATCATCGACGATGACGCCGTATCCTGCTTTGCCTCGTGAGCGCTGCTCCTGCCTGACATCTGTCGACGCCGCTGCAGGTCGCCCCGACTCCGAGGCCGGATCGACGCCGAAGACGCGACCCCGGACATCTCGACGCCGCTGATCATCGTGTGCTTTGCTTTTCCAAGGTACTGTGTTGTGGGGGTCTGTCTCGAATCCGGGCACGACGTAGCGCTCCTCGCGGTCGACGCCGAACCTTTGGATTAACTTTGCCCCAACGTCGTGTGACTCCCGTGTGGGTTACATTGTTGCCAAGAACTGTGTTTTAAAGAAGAAGAGTTGCTTTTGATACTAAAGACTTTGTGCTAAGAAGAAACTACATTTGAACTATTATTTTTCCTTCCAAGATTATTTATTAAGATTGTGGTATATTTTTGCCGTTATTTGGTCTTGTGCTAAGCCTTATATAAAAATCCTTATTTTTATAATACTACTGTGTCGTGTCCATTTGTAGTGTATTCACTTTATTACTGTATGTGGTCATAAATGCTTAACACACAGCCTCTGAAATAAGCCTGTCTGCTCTGCCAAGCTACCAAGGAGGTGAGCAGGGGTTATCAAAGGGTGTGATCCCCTTGCCCTAACTAGAAAAGGTGTGTCCCTATTTGTCAGAAGTGCATACCTCTGCCAACTAGAGACAGCCGGTTCTAACACCCGCGATGCGGACCGACGCCCTAAGGTCTGTATATAGCAATTTTAAATAGGACAGGAAGCGTGGACCCATATTCAGGTGATCCAGCAGAGTAAACAGGTACGTCCAGCTAAGAGAATCGAATGCCTGATCCATGTCTGCTAACAGGAGTGCAGCTAGTACGTCCAGCCCCCGAATAGTGGCAGTGGCAATGTGTGCTCGGCAAATATTATGCCGCGTTGTCCTCTGAGGCATAAAGCTGGACTGATCTGGGCGGACTAATGAGGTAATATGGATTGGAGGCGATTGGCCAAAGCCTTAGCAAAGATCTTCGCCTCTATGTTCAGCAACAAAATGGGGCGATAGGAGGCAAGTTGGTCTAGAGGTCGGCCCGGCTTGTGAAATACTACCAACTCAGCATGTCTCCAGTCCCTCGGGAGGCAACCGTGTTCACGATTGGAGAATGATCGGATAGACCTCTCATCCTACCTACTGGGCATGAATATGTAAGCCAATCTTGAAAATGATTTGTGTAAAGAGTGGAGGAGGGACCTAGCTTGGTGCCAAAGAGCTGAGGAAAACCATATACAAGAGCAGGGGCTGCACTAAGAAATGGAAGAAGATCTGGGGACCATGGCGGAAATATAGAGGGTCAGAGAGGGAGTCCGGAGAGTAATTATGTACTTGTTCACCACAACGCTATCTTCTATCCTTCTTTTTGGACATTGTCTATTGTTTTACGGTACCATGAGCTGTGTTAATAAAAAGGTTTTCTTTTAAAATGATTTGTGTACTGCCAAGAGATATGTATAGCCCTGTTCCTCCCTATGCAATCTATGCCAGGAGTTTACCCAACACAGTCCCAACACCAGGGAATGTAGCTTAGTAGTTTGACCGACAATGGTCGGGCCTCCCTGTCTCCATCTATCCCTAGTTATGTCCATCACCTCATTCTAGTCCCCCTTACGACCGCCAGTCCATCCGGCATATCTGCCCACAGGGTCGTAAAGCTCTCAACCAATGTCCAGGACAACGGCGGGGGAGCATACACACTACCCAACACCACCTACACCTCATAGATAGTACCCCTAATAAAGGAGTTCCTACCCATGTCCTAGAGTATGTATAAGGGACCCTCCGATGGATAAGGATGGCGACCCCCCGGGATCCCCTCGTAAACCCAAAGTGGAACACCTGGAAATACTCATACCTGAGCAAGCAAGGAGCGTTTGTTCCCAGTAGGTGCGTCTCCTGCAGTGTAGTGTAGTTCCTATATTCCCAATATGCTCTGCGCATTGGAATAATATATACTATAGATTTGACGTAGGACTTAGGTCGACTGGGTCTCTATCGAATATATTAAACTTAATTGTGAGTTCCAGCTAGCTCAGAGGTCACTAGAAACATTATCGATTTCTCACGAAGGGATTAGTTTCTGACAACCGCCTAAAGATGACGGGCCCGATTCACAGAATGAACTTACTACTTTTGGCATTCACAGAATGAACTTACTACTTTTGGCATTCACAGAATGCACTTACTACTTTTGGTATTCACAGAATGAACTTACTCATTTCGGTATTCACAGAAGTTAGGACTACTAACTTTAGGACTCCTAAATGCCTTCTGTGAATACCGAAAGTCTTAAAATTAGGATTTTTCTCAATTTAGTAGTAGTAAAGTTAGGACTACTAACTTTAGGACGCCTTAATGCCTTCTTGGAATACCGAAAGTCTTAAAATTAGGATTTTTCTCAATTTAGTAGTAGTAAAGTTAGCACTACTAACTTTAGGACGCCTAAATGCTATCTGTGAATACCGAAAGTCTTAAAATTACGATTTTTCTCAATTTAGTAGTAGTAAAGTTAGGAGTCCTAACTTTACTACTACTAAAGAATGAAGAGGTCTGGTATCTCTCTCAGGACTCGATTTCCCAACAACCCTTAAGTGAAGCTTGGAAACACTGGAGCTGGATTTCTCAGCCAGAGAAAAGACAGCGTCTCTCTCAGTGCGTCTGCTGGAGGGTCGGCTTCCTTCGGCACTTGCTGTAGCAAGTTGTGTCTGGCAAGTAGATAGACGAACTGCTCCAAACCACTGTGTGTTTGCTAGGGCAAGTTCGGGCATATTTATACCTTGAACGTAACGAGTTTGACGTAAGGTTGTACATAATAACGTCACTAAACACTCGCAGTTCTTTGAAAACTCCATGAGTTCTTGAATAAATCAATATTCAAGCAAGGGGAAGTCCCTGACTGCTGAAGGCGGGTTTTTCCAAGAAATCGTTGTGGATTTTCGGAACTAGTGGAAGTAGCCATGCCGTATTTGGACTGCATGGGCCAAGTCTAAATATGGTTATGATTTCTATACCTATATAAGGATATGGTAAATTATACATATATAAGGGCATGAATTGGGAAAATTACACTAGGGTCCTAAAATGATACATAACAGAGGCAGCAGGACATCAGCCCAATACCGTTTGGCCTGCTGAAGGATGGCCCCTCTTTTCACTTTGTCCAGCGCACGCCTAACATTCCAACACACAATCCGGTGATCTCCTGCATGAACCTGTAACCTAGCTGTGGGGGCTGCCATCTATAGAGCTTGTAGCATCAATAGGCAGGACAGGAAACAGCCCATAAGCGAGCGGGGGTTCAAAGCAATGGCGATGCAGTGCATTTAAATAACAATAACAGCCCAAGTCCTGATACATGAAACAATAACCGTAGACAGTGCAAGTAGTGACCCTACATAACAGTAATCCAGTGAAAAGAGTTAATGTAAACTCATCAACTGCCCCCCACCCCAATTCTTCAAAACTGCTGAAGTATCTGTCACGGCGCAGGTGGCATGAGGACCCCAATGGAAACCCTCGCCAATGAATCTCCGGAAACGCACACATAGGCAACGGGCAGTCCCCTGGACTACAAAAAGTCAATTGAGGGTGCTAGCCCCCTGTTTTCGCTTCATTGGCCAGGACGGATGTTGTCAAGAATTCCCCAAGCAGAGAGAGTTTCATTATATTTACGAGGCCGAGTTCCTAGGCCGAGGTAACGAGGCAGATCTGCTGGCATCACTGTGAGAGTTCAAACAGTGCCTGGATCTTGATTGCCTGGTCGCCTTGAGTTTAGGCTTGGGCGGTTTACGAACCGTATCACTTGTCGAAGAATCTGACTCCAACCTGGGCGGTGGCACGGCCGCACCCTTGCCGTTTCATCTTTACAATTGGACACATCTTGGGGCGACTCAAAGAACAAGGTACAAGACTGGTATGCCACTCGCAGTCTGGCCGTGTACAGGAGAGCGTACGGCAGCCTCAATTCGGAGACAAGCTTTTGCCACCATGAAGGACTGCCACTTTTGCTGGACCAGTCTAGTATAGTCAGGAAATATAAAGATGCAAGTGTTTTCGAATTGGAGGGGTTCCTTGAGTCAAGCCTGTTTCAGGATAACGTCCCTATAGTCATAGTTTAGGATCTTCGCTATGACTGGTCTTGGCCTAGCTCCCAGAGGCGGCTTCTGCATAAGGGCCCTGTGAGCCCGTTCAATGACAAAACAGAGGGACATAGATTCCGGGGGAGCCAGCTGATGAGCTCTGTAATCAGGAACTGTTCCATGTCCCCCCCTTCACATCCCTGCGGGAACCCCACGAAACGCAGGTCACTCCTCCATGCCCTACCTTTGGCATCTTCAACTCGTGAAGCCAGGCCCCTGGTATTGGTTTCTAGTCTCGCCACCATTTTCTCCAAGGTGGTAACAGAGTCCTCCACTTCGGAGACCCTAGTCTCGGCCACAGAGATTTGCTCTGTTGCATTCTGTAGATCCTGACAGAGGAGTAGCACCTCAGAGCCCACCTCACCGATCTCGGTTTCCAAGGCAATTCTGGACTGCGTAATTGCCGCCATGAGGGCTGCATGTTCCGGGACACCCCCTGAGCTCCTCCCTGATTGGACTCCAAGGCCCCAGTTCCAGTGTAGCAGTCCAGCGTGCTCTGCTTCGTTGAGTCTGCTTGTCTCTCGCCATAGTGGTGATAGGGCACCAAAACCTTTAAGCATCAGCAAGACAGGCCCCCTGACGGGATCCCCAGCCCGGGTATATCAGCCAAGTCCAAGTTGCGGGACCTCACTCCTGCAGGATCTTACTTTGCATGTGCCGGGTCCGGTATAGCAAGTCCTGAAAGGGTGGGACACGGGTGGAGCTCTCCTACCCACAAGGCTCACCGAGCGCTCGCCCGGCCGCCACCGCAGGCAGTAAAACTCCCCACCCCCCGCTAGTGGGTGTCCACATGTCGCTACCTGGTTTGTTTTGCAGAGTTTTATATAGCGCAAACTAGACCTGAACCGAATCGGGTATCAGAGCGCTTTACATAGCACCAGTAAAGTTACATGAGGACACACATTCATTTTTGTTAGGCACAGGGAGATTAAGGGCCCGATGTAGGTAATTCCGAATTACCTACTCTTTAATACCGAATCATACCGATTCGGTATTTAAGAGTAGGTAAATTGGAAGTAGGCAGATGTAGGTAATTTTACTTTTACAATTACCGATTCTGTAAGATTCGGTATTTACCGATTCGGTAAATACCGAATCGGTATTTCCCATTGATTCCTATGGGCCTTGAAGCCCATAGGAATCAATGGGAAATACCGAATCGGTATTTACCGAATCGGTAATATCACTTTGACACCCTGTAGCCCCCCAATTGCAGGCTTGTGTGCCATGTGGCACACATACATGCCCTAAGGGCATGTCTGTGTGTCACATGGTATAGGTGTACATGCACAGATGTGCATGTACACTGGAATTCGGTATTTTACCACCCAATAGGATTGGGTGGTAAATTAAGAATTCCTAAGGGCCTGTAGCACTGCAAACTGTGCCACCTACATATGGATTTACAGAATCAGTATATTTACCGATTCGGTAAAATACCGAATCGGTAAATATACAGATTCTGTATATTTTAAGGCCCCTACATCTCCTTTAGCAAATACCGGTCGGTAACAGCCGAAATCGGCTGTTACCGACCAGTATTTGCGGACCTACATCTGGCCCTAAAGGATTTGCCCAGAATCACAGGATGTTTGGCGTAGTTACCGAGACTCGAACCCAGTTCCTCCAGGTCCGCACACGAGACCACCCCAACGCCTTCAGTGGCACAAATCCAGAAACCGCCTCTGATGAGGACCGCAACTATATATGCTGGGGGCAACCTCAATGCGCATTGATCTACTTAGTCATCTCACAGAGCCCCACTCGGGGTCCGACAATTGGCTTCACACACCAGCGCTACAATATCCTCCACCACGATCCGCAGGGAGCACAGGGGACTGAACCCCAATCCATGCAGTCCCAAAGACTAGGCCACTGCTGCCATTTCCAATGCACCGGCCTCGATGACCTACAAGACCCGCACAAAGTACCTCCACACTATCAGTTACCCGCAGATGCAGTCCAGTAGACCAGGAGAGGCCCCAAGCAAGCCGTCTCAGCAACCCCAGGCCCCGGAGCCACGCATCTCGGGGCTCCGCCGAAAGTGTCCCAGGACCTCTGGTGAGGCCACCCGGGGTGTACGGCCCAACACCCTGTGTGGCCTGACTCTGCCACCGCTATGACCCAAAGCGAGGCAGGTGGGGTCGAGGTCACCAACAACACTGCTTCCTGAGGTCTCCTGCCACCAGCCCCCACCTCCTACAGCATCTATCTCGGGCCGTTATGGGCCAGGCAACATGGTCCAAGTTCTCAGGGCACCGCTCCTGTCATTGGGCCGTGATGCTGCCTCCCAGCCCCCCACCCAACCCGATCCGGCCACCGAAATGCAGGATGCGGATGTGTTAGGACTCCTAACTTTAGGACTCCTAAATGCCTTCTGTGAATATCGAAAGTCTTAAAATTAGGATTTTTCTCAATTTAGTAGTAGGATGCGGATGTAAGGGGAAGGGGAGCCAACAACCACCCCAGGGTACTATCCGGATACGCCACAAATGCCCGATTCCACGGGCGCAGTGTGCCCACCTCCTCGAGGTACCTGACCCGCTCGCCAAAGCACAGCGAGGGAGCGTGGGGGTAGGGGCAGGCCAACGCATTGACCAGGCTGCCGCCGCTCTCCCTCCACCCAGGCACCAATGACTCTGCAGTCCCAGCCTCTGAGCTCCCTCACAGAGCCACCGTAGTCCACACGGCTCTTCTCAAGCGGGGCCTGTCTGCCTATGATCACAGCCTCAGCCACGTCCAGCCAGCACCTTGGAAGTTCCGCTCCGGGCACATCCGACAGGCCTCGAGGCCGCAAGCCTGGGAAACTCGCTTCAGAAGTCCTCAGGAACGGCCAGTTTCACTGTTGCCATGTTCCCTGCTGATTCCTCCCACGCTCCGGTAAAGCTCGGCTGCAACAGGCCGACGAAACAGGATATATGCAGGATAATTCAGGCTGGCTCAGTGGAGCTCGCCTGAAGCGAGACTGCCATGCTGGCTCGCTAGGCCACACTCTCCCATGCAGCACATTTTTTGACAGTATTACTTCATAATTTCATATGTTTTACACATGGTATTGTATTGTATTGTAAGGGGTGCTTTAAAGCGCACTGACACCATGGGTTTCCTGGCGATGGTTGGAAGTAAAGAGGACAGAAAGACTAGCCAGATTGGGGGAAAAGCCAGGTTTTTAAAGACTTACGGAAAAGGGTCAAAGAGTTAGAGGTTTTGAGAAGTGAAGGAAAAGAGTTCCATAGCTTGGGGGCCAGGTGTGCAAATCTCCGGCCTCCAGATCTGCAGAGCTTGTAAGAGCGGACGGTCAAGAGATGAAGGTGAGCGGATCTCAGATCCCGGGATGGGCGGTAGGGAATGATGAGAGATTTTACAAAAGCGGGACAGGCCCCAGCTAACGACTTAAAGATGATACAGCCGATCTTGAAGGCTACCCTTGAGGTGGCAGGGAGCCAGTGGAGTTTGGCAAGGAGGGGCCTGGCGGATTGCCACTTCGGGATCCCTAGGGCCAGTCTCGCCGCTTGATTTTGAACCGCTTGCAGTCTGGCCATCGATGTTTTAGACAGACCGTGGTAGATTGCGTTAGAAAAATCTAAGCGGAAGAGGACGAGGGCCATGATGACCCGCAGGAGGGCATCAGGTGTAAGGAGGTATGCCACTTTCCTGATCCTGCGCAGCTGGTAGCTGCAGGACGAGACCACCGTCCCCACTTGAGGCCCAAGGGATAAGCCGGAGTCGATTGTGACCCCCAGACTCTTCACCGAGGTCACAGGAGTGGGGGAGGGACCAAGTTCCGCCGGCCAGAATTGTGGCCCCCAGAAGGTGGCGCTCCTGCCAGGAAGGAAGAGCTCCGTCTTACCGGGGTTCAACTTTAGCTGGTTGTGGCCCATCCAATGGAGGATGTGGGACATGACTGCCTGAAAGTTGGGAATAGCAGAGGGGGAGTTAAGAGAAAAGATGAGTTGTAGGTCGTCCGCATAATTAAACACGGTGACGTCCCACTGCCTCAATGAAAAAAGAAGGGGGCAAAGATAATGATTGAAAAGAAGAGGGGATAGAGAAGAACCCTGGGGGACCCCGCAGGGCGAATGCTCCCTGGGAGCCCTGAAAGTGCCCAAACTAAGGGTCTGAGACCTGCCGGTCAAAAAGGATTTGACCCAGGCCAACGCCAGGCCTTGGATGCCAGCCTGCTCGACACGGTGGAGAAGGATGTTATGATCCACCGTGTCGAAAGCGGCTGACAGATCTAATAATACCAAGGGCTGGGGGGTACCCTTGTCGACACCGTCTCTCAAGGCATCCAGCACGGCCAAGATCACTGTCTCCGTAGAGTGGCCGGGTCTGAAGCCGGCTTGATTAGCCTCGAGAAAGTTGGAACTCTTGATAAACTGTGAGAGACAGGTGGTGACGTGGGCTTCCAGGATTTTAGAAAAGAAAGGTAGGAGAGAGATAGGACGGTAATTTGCCGGGACGGCGGGGTCAGCCCCTGGCTTCTTCAGAAGGGGCACCAAAACAGCCTCCTTGAAGGCGCCAGGCACCGTACCGGAGTAGAGAGAGGAGTTTAACAGAGGGAGGATGCAGTCGGGTAGAGAGTGGCAGATGTCCCGGAGTATGGAGGGGGGGCAACAGTCGTCTGGAGAGCCAGACTTGATGCGAGTGGCGAGAGTGGCCAGAGAAGTAGAATCTAGAAGGGGAAGTTGTGTAAGTGAGAAAGTGTTGTGGGGAGGGGAGACAGATCCAGCGCCAGGAGGAATAACTGGAATGGTGTCCCTAATCAATACAATTTTTTCAATAAAAAAGGTGCTAATGGTATTGCATGCTTCCTGTGTGGGGGCCTGAGTTGGGAGCGTCCTAGGGTCGGAGGTAAATTCATTAAGAACTTTGAAGATTTCTTTCGACTGGCAGGGGGCAGATAAGATTTTCCCTGAAGCGTAAGCTTTTTTTGCTGTGATGATGGCCAGTTTGTACCTATTGCGGGCGGCCACATAGGCATCTCTGCTTAGAGAGCAGTAGTCTCTCCTCCACTTACGCTCAAGTTGCCGAAGTTCCAGGTGAAGGGTCTTAAGATGAGGGGTGAACCATTTGTGGGAGTTGCGGTGCCGGGATTGGGGAAACTTAGTTAGGGGAGCAAAGATGTCACTGGCTGACGTGAGCCAGTCTGCCTCCGACCCATAAAGCCCATCGGTACTGATATCATTAGATAGCAGGGGACAGGTTTGGGACAGATGAGCCAAGCTGCCTGACTTGGCAAAGATGTCACCTCACTGATACCAGTTACACAACTAAATACAGAATTAAGCAACTGAAAGATAACCGGTTAACCTCTGAGAAGGGCATTTTATTGTGCACAAACACATGTTGTAATGTTTGTAGCCTTTGATCCGCTTCAGATAGAAACATTTTTTGTGTTAAAATCCGCAGATTAAGCAGCAGATGGTGGGTTATGAGGCAAATCCTTATTTATACGGATAAAAGCAGTGGCCTCAGAATCACTTGATTCCAGTGGTCCTCCCTATGGGTCCTTTCAGTACACTCTGATACAAACTAAAACAGACAGCAACCAAACACACACATAATGAAAAGAATACTACTTGTTCTTTGCAGAGGCATATATTTAATTGCCATGGACCTGAATTTATCAAACGGTTTTAGGCTTATGTTTCATGCAGTTACTGTTATATTTAAATACTATGAAACGCCTCCACAAGGTGACGGTAAGTTAGGTTTTTTGAGGTCGAACATGAGTCAGGGCGCAAGCGCTGCTCTGCGAAGAGCTGTGGTAGTGGAGTACAGAGAGAGTACGGGGCATGCACTATTTCCATTTGTAGCCGGTGCTGTATAATATCTGGTATCCTCTTGGGATTGTGTATCCCCTGCTCTTCGGCTTTCTACGGAGAGTTAACTCAGCCCAGGCACTAGCTATAATTATCTAGGAGTTTGGTTCAACAAAGGAGCAAATCAAGTAGCCCATCCCTCTTGGGATTGTGTATCCCCTGCTCTTCGGCTTTCCTCGGAGAGTTAACTCAACCCAGGCACTAGCTATAATTATCTAGGAGTTTGGTTCAACAAAAGAGCAAATCAAGTAGCCCATCTCAAACATCTTCGGCCCAAGGGAGCAGAGGTTATACATAGTCTGAGGCGCTTGAATCGGCATTTGCACAGCCCCACAGCCGAGTCAATCTTAAGAGTCTTACCTGCCAAACTGCTCTCGGCAGTGTATTCTGGTCACCTGGCTTTCCCTGGCAAAATGGATTCATTTCTAGCGAATTATCAAATAATGGCCTATAAGAAGATATTTTCGGCTCCGCAGCATGCAAGGATGGTGATGCTGAGACTTGAGCTGGGCCTGGCAAGTGCAGATCTTCACTGTCTAGGAGACTTAATTAAATTCTACATCTACACTCTGCGTGCACCAGGTCAATCCATGAAAGAACAATTGCAATCAGTGTTCACGGACAAACTTTCTCCTTGGTACAGACAGCTGCCTGTTTCTGTTTAGGGCCCTGTTTCTGTTTGGCTACGGACGGACGGACACTCACACTTGCAGAACCTCCCACTCCCCGGCATGTCCCCGCACTCACTCCGACTTCCGGCCTCAGCGTGGCATCGACAGCCGACAGCGGTATCGACCGCAGCCGCACGGAGCAAAAGAGAGAGCAGCGTGTGCGGGAGCCGCGACGAGCCACGACAAGTAGAATTCGCAGGGTGTTAGCGAGGTCGTAGAGCCCGCACCCTCCGCGGTTGATAGAAGGCCGGAAAAGAACGAGCTACTAGCACGGAAAAGAACGAGCTACACCATAGGAGGTATGAAGCGTTGGGCGCGTGTGGTGTAGAGATAGTGGCAGCCAGTCAGCGGATTAACCAGGGTGGAGACAGAGCCCAAAAAGAAATATACATACAAGCGGCAGGCACATACAAACAGAAGGACAAAAGCCCTATATTAGGAACTGTGAAGGGGTGAATACAGCCACTGGAGCTTGCAGCAGTTTAAAAGTGCAGAAGTGGTTGAGTATGTAGCCTGGAAATTGATTGGAGAGGGGGAAGTGGTGGAGGCAAGAGTGCAGGCCTACAGAAACAGAGGTAAGTGGAAGAGACAATTTTACCCCTTCTAACTAAAATAAATAAATACATGAATAAGGGGAAGTGCATAGGGAGTGGGGGTAGTTGTGTACCCATTGAGCTGTGGAAGCTAAATAAGGTGAAGGAAGGAGAAGCCCACTGTAACATCGTGTACGACGGGAAGAAGGAGATAAGGAAAAGAAAGTAAAGGGAATGGCCTTAGGGGAATCCAAACTCCGTAAAGTCCAGAAAAACCTTAAAAAATCAGGAAATAAATCTGGGACGGAGGATTTGATTGAACTACCGAAAGACCTGAACGACGCAAATATATATACAGCGACACCCACCGGTAGTAGAGCAACAGCCAAGGGGTCTACCCCCTCACCGAGCTCAACCCCAGAGTAAGCGCCGACAACTTCTAAGTCAGCAGGCACAAAAGGAGGGTCGGCGGTATCAAAATCCATTAAGGATTTTATTGGTAAACATTTTAAAGTAAAGGAGACATCAGACAAGGAGATAAGTGTGCTAGAGACCCCGCAAATCATTGAGGACTCGGTAGCAATAAGCATGGAAGCTCTGAACCAGTCTAACTTTAATATTGCTGAGATACCTATGGAACCTCGCTTGTCCTCTTCGCCAAGGCTGTTTCAGTCGATATTTACCCAGGACATAGGAGAAGAGGTGGTGAATGAAGAAAGAATAAACTGAAGTAAACCCTTGGGAGAGGAAGACTTTGCCGGGAGAGAATCCAGCTCTAATGGAAATGAAAGACTGGAAAATTCAAATGCTGTTCGATTTGATTTGTCAGGCCTGCCTCTACATAGCCTGGAGGTGACGGGTTCCTCCAGCCTATCTATGCTTGAGGTCATGCTAATTCTCCAGAAAACCCTGCAGGACATTTTAGAGGTCTCAGTCTTAAATAACGACATTTTAAAAACACAAGGCAACCAGTTTACGGATATAATTGGGGAGTTGGCACAGATTAAAACTTTGATGCCCTCACTAGTAAGGCCAGTAGAAGCCCAGGAGGAAAATAAAGTGGATGGGGGGAAGCAGTGGTAAGGGCGAGTAGTCCCAAAGAGGATGTACCAACAGAATATATATCCCGTTGCCCCATGATTATAAAGAGGTACGGGGAAAGGAGGTACATAAAGCAAAATGCAATATGGCGAAGGAGAGGGAAAAAGGCCCCATCTAAATGCCAACCTGCGAAGCAACAGAAGTACGGGAGGGAGGTAACCCCTGAACATAAGACAGCGGATAAGGTAGTAAGGCAAGAAATTAAAAAGTTAAGCTTCGCAGATATAGTAGCAAGTATCAGTAGGCCTGAAGAACAATCCAGGCAGAAAACAGGGAAAAGTATGGGAAAAAGTGAAAAGGATACCTTGAGGAATTACCTGGGGAAAAAGGAGAACGCAGCACCAGATTGGGGGATGGAGACGTCCTCGTGTGCAGGGCTTAGTAACTCAATCCCCGGGAAGGGTCTCAGGATAAGAGGTAGAGAAGAAGTAAACAGGCATAGAAGGGAAGAAACGCCAGATGAGAATTTTCAAGATTCACAGTTAGAAAGGCCTGCAGACACCTGGATATTTGTTGAACCAATAGGACAGGGAAAGGGGGGTGGGGAATTAAGAAATTAAACCCTTTGAATCGTTCCCAGCTCCTCTCCTTATTTGCAAAGTGTCCTCGCTTAGGATATGTTAGTACTGCTGATTTAAAAGAAGTTGGGTTTATGGTAAATAGCAAGGGGGATGAAATAACAAAGGTCCTACTTCACTCAGCTCTAATAAAAGATGCAATGGAAAAGGCGGAAGCTGAGATGCTTTGGGAAGAAATTAGAATATTAAAAAGGGAGGAAGTGTTGATGGACAAACTAGAGAAATCATTCCTCAGGAGGGGGGCGCTAGAGGGCGCACACGCAGAATGGCCGCACTAGCGTGAGGCTCCTGCAGCCTGGAGCAATAATCCTTCATTTATCCGCCTAAACTGACTCCTTACCCGACAAAAACTACACATGAGTGGAGAGAATACAGCTCTACAACCTCGGCAAAAGTTTGAAAGCCCTGCGACGTGCCACGACAAAGTTAGAGGCAGCGGAGTTTTTGCCGGGACCTGAGCTGGAGCTGGGAGGAGCGAGCTGAGGGGACCGGAAGGCTACGCCAGACCACTGCGCTCCACGAGGTGCACAGGCCTCTTGAGGAAACACCGCCGTGAAAGAGCCCAGCTTTCGGCGTTACGAACCAACAAGCGGCACCGAGCCGGCATTGGAAACTGCTGATATCGTCTAAAGCGCCCAGCGGGGCACCTGTACAGCAGGCGAGGAAACTGTGGGCTGCTAGTGAAGGAGGCCTTGAACTGCAGTGAGGAGCTCGGAACGCGAGTGTAATTACAAGCGGCTGTGTACCGCAACTGGAACGCGACAGCATCGGCGATTGCCAGCGGACAGCGGGGCATAGTAAAAAAAGAACTGACTCCCCCCCGCTACTTGAAATTAATAGCAAGTCGTGACCGTGTGTGGGGACCGACCTGAGCGCAACGTGGCTCCCCCGCTGCGACGCCCAGAAGGATCGGGATTGCCCGAGTGCGGCCCTCGGAAGGTTCCCGGATTCGTTTTTTGTGTGGTGCGCTGCCAAAAAGGCCCAGCTGGCGTAGACGATAGAAACCATAGCTGGAGAAATATTAAGAGGCCTCAACGCGTGCAAATGCGAACTACGAGAGCTACAGGCCGCAGGTGAGCATATCTTGGCAAGCGGCGCTAAAGACTATTGGAAGGCTGTAGGGGCCTGCAACAAACAAGAAAGACAACACACGGCCCTGGGGAGACACATGATACTGGGATAGAGCGCTTCACAAACTTTGCCATAACGAAGGTGGCGTGGTGAAAGGAGATAACTTCGAGCTACACTCTGCGTGAGACCATTGGCAACATAGAAAGCCGCACTGAACCCAGGGACTGAGAAGCTGCGCAGGTGAAGAGCGCCAAAAACAGTGCAAGCGCGATATTCTAAAGGATTCAAAGTGTACCCGCTGCCTGACATGGTGCAGGGGCTGTGAGGACAGGCCCAGAGGGAGCTAGGCGTTGGCTGAGATACGATTAGATGCCGCAATTGGGTGGTGGGAGCGCGACATCCACAGTGCCTCAAGTCGCTGGTACTAACAATCTGGGTGCCGGCATATACGACTAAAGTGGAGGTACTACTGGGACGCAAGCCCTAACAGCTCTAGCTGCACTTTATCGACCCGCGGGCAGGTGGCCCACATTACTCCCCCATTTGTCCAGAGTAGGGGAACGCTACTGATAGTACCACGTGTGAAGGCACTATTTGCTGCCTGGGACCATAAGCGAACATTAGGAGCGTCTCCCTTTCTTGCTGCGTCATGGCGGCAGGGATCGATTGCTGCCTACATAACCTCATCTTCCCACTGAGAATGCTGTGAGTGTCGCGAGGCTGTATGAAGCTGAACCTGCTCTGCTAGAGGTGGTGTGGTGAACCCCTTCTCCCGCCTACATACCACAACTGCGTCGCCAGCCTAGACCTCTCTGCACACTGGTAGTAGGGACGCCCAATCGCACCGCACCGTGCTCATGTCTACAAGCTCCTGCCCTATCCGGGAAGAACGGGAAAAGCAACCATCGACTACTGCTGCAGGTCCCTACAAGAGGCCCTTGGGTAAGCAAGATAACCGGCAACCTAAGCTGACATTTGAATCCACCAGTACCAAGAAAGGGCTGCGTAATGTACCGGACACAGGGGGCTCCCAAAGCTCATCGACAACTGGGGCGAGTCCTAGCTCCTCAACGTCGGACATACAACAGCTGATGCAGGAGATGAGGCAGGGGTTTGCCACGATAGTAGACAAAGTCGACCGGATGTCGTCAAGGATGGACGCCATCGCACAGAAAATGGACGTACACGAGGAGCGCATCACGGAAACTGAAAGGTGAATATCTGATAACGATGATACAATGGCCTCGCATACCACGCAACTCTCGAGAATGGACACCGTCCTCAGGATTATTGCTGCAAAAAATGAGGAATTGGAAGCTCGCAGCTGAAGAAATAACATTCGCATGATAGGTGTGCCAGAGTCCACCAACACGGGGCGCATGGAGGAATACGTGGAGAAGATACTGCTTGCTGCAGTTGGGACTGAAGCCTTTTCCAAACAATTCATTGTAGAAAGAGCGCACCGCTCGCTTGGACTGCGGCCTAACTGGAGCCCCACCAAGGCCCATCATTGCACGGCTCCTAAACTACCGTGACCGGGACACTGCGTTGCGAGCAGCACGCACCAACCAAAATCTCACGTGTGATGGTGTTACCCAGACTTTACACCTACAGTGCAGGAACAGCGACGTAAATTCCTGGATGTCAAGAAAAAACTCTGTGCACTACAGATTGACTATGCACTGCTATACCCAGCAAAACTGAGAGTGACCCACCAAGCAAAGCAACACTTCTTCACGAATCCGCAGCAAGTGGACGATTTTTTGAAAACTCTGCGACGGGCACGATCTGGACATAGAAACATGGGCGACGAAGAGCGGGAAGATGAACAATCACTGAATGGAGACATGTGAATTGGTGGTCTGATTGTTGTGGTGCAGTGATGTCCCATAGACATTAACCTAGGGGCCCACAAGAGGTCATCAATCGGGAGAGGACTCCGCTGCTGTTCGAGAATACCGTGGATGGGTATTGGACTGTTGGTGGTAATGTATTCCAGGCACCACCCCCTTCCCTTGAACGTGCCCGACTGAGGCCGAACAGGACGAAGGGCAAGGTGAAGGGGGTGGATCTGTGCATACCTTGGATGACCTCCATAGGGTGTACCCCATTGGACATGTTGGTTACATTGCAGATGTTAGGGTGTTTAGTTGTTGCTGGGGGTGTAGGGTGGGATGGGGATTCTGGCAAGTTGGGGATGCTTCAGTGGGAGGGGGGTGGGGTGGTGACCTCTTTGCAAAATTCGTTGCTCTATGATATCAGAAGTGATATTGATGCATCTCTGACAAGCATGCATAGCTATAAATGGTTAGAAACTGAAATGCGTAACCTACTAGCAAATGGGAAGAGGAGGCCAAGTAATCGGGCTTTTATCATGTTGTTCACTTGGGTTGTGGGTGGGGGGGAAGAAAGGTCAATGGTGCCTTCATGGGACCAGGGCAAGATTCGAGGCCTTGACCTGTTTTGTGACATATTCATTGGACGGGAAGCTGACAAGGCGCTGATGTTCTTTGCTACTAACAAGTTGGGGGTGCTTTAGCTGGGGGGGGGAGGGGTAGGGGAGTTTGAAAATGTTGTTAAAGATTTGGGCGAAACAGATATCACAGAGATGTTATGGTTTGATCCGACAGGATTGCAAGATGGTGGAAGTCAAGAGATAGCTCTCGCAGTGCATATTGTACACAAACGCATTCCTTCATGATACTGCACTGGCATGTACGGTTCTACGGGAATTGGGCTGGCGGATTGTCGTATTAGCGAAATGGTGCACTTCCCACTTATCCCTGCTTGCGGTGGCTGGCTGCTATGGTCCTTCCTAGCGCACTGCAGAATCCCGCGAGACAGACCTAATCATGGGAGATACTAATTTGAACGTACTAACATGGAACGTGAGGGGCCTGGGAAACCCGAGGAAAAGGCGACAAATGTTATCCTACCTAGATCGCCATTCAGTACACATAGCCTTTCTCAAAGCTCAGCCTGTTTACACCTTTGCCGGCAGGTGGGCGATGCACACTGCCTTTTCCTCTTACTCGACTTATGCTAGAGGTACAGCGATATTGGTAAAGAGGGGCACGCCCTTTGTTTTCGCAGGTACCAAAGTGGATGCTCAGGGGACATATTGTATGATGTGGGGTAGACTAGGACATATAGCAGTCACGTTGGTATGCTGTTACGGCCCTAACACAGATGACCCTCAGTTCTTTGAGGACTTATGGGCAGCCATTGTAGGTACGGGTCCACAGCACCTTCTCTGGGGGGGTGATTTCAATACTTCACTAAATCCGGCTGCAGACAGGTCACACCCTGCCCCTCATCATTACACTAGAGCTAGGACAACATTACTTGAGTCACTCAAAGATCAAAATCTGATTGACACCTAGAGACATCTACACATGGACGCGATGGAGGGTACACATTTCACGGCGCAGGCACGTTCATGGGCGAGACTCGATTATATATTCATATGGCCACAGTTTTATGCTGCGCTTATAAAGGCGCAACACCTCCCTAGAACATACTCTGATCATTCGCCTGTTAAAATCACGCTGCGGTCTGCGGACCTTGGCCCCCCTACAACTGCCTGGCGATTGCAACCCACGATGCTACTAGATACTATATTTCAGGAGGAACTGCGTGAAGAGTGCTTAGACTTCTTCAAGCGCAATAAAGACTCTGTGAATGATGTAGAGACTATTTGGGATGCATTCAAGGTGATGTTGAGGGGAACCTGCATTGCTAAAGGGTCGGGAGTTCTGGAGAGTATAATGACACGCCTGCCGCATTTAGAAGATAAGCTCAAGAACCTCGAGGCATCATTGACTGAATGTCCTGATGATGCCACCCTCTCAGGCATACGTGAAACACTGACTGAATATACGGACGAGGCCGCTAGAGAATCCAAATTTAGAGGCAAACATTGGATAGCTCGCCGATTTGGCGAAGGTGAGAGGCCGGGGAAGGTGCTAGCTGCAACTATAAAATTGATGCGTCCCTCTAACATTATATTAGAACTTGAAAGCTCGGAGGGTATGGTGTATAGGGATACCACGCAAATTCTTAACACATTTGTGGCACATTACAGCGCATTATACACGTCCACCAGAACTGGGAATCTGCAACTGCAGGATTACCTTGACGATGTGTCCCTGGGATGGCTGAGTGACGCACAGAGAGCATTCTTGAGTGCCCCATTTGAACTTGATGAGGTGCGAGATGCTTTTATGCACATGCAGTCGGGTAAGGCTACGGGACTTGATGGGATCCCAATAGAATTTTATAAAACGTACATTGACTTTATGGCACCGGTATTGAGGGAGGTATACGAAGACGCCCTTGAGGTATGCCACTTGCCCCCCTCTATGCGCACAGCTCTGATCACATCACTCTTGAAGCCCGGTAAGCCGGCGAATAAATGCGATTCCTACCGGCCACTCTCATTGCTTAACTACGACGTGAAAATCCTGGCTAAACTGATTGCTACTCGTATCAGTCTCCTGCTTCCGAATCTGATCTTGCCCGACCAGTCAGGCTTCGTACCTGGCAGAGCGACGTCGCATAATTTGCGCACCTTTTTTTCGGTTCTAAACACAGTACACTAGGACCAACCGATGGCGGCCATTTTCCTTGATGCCACCAAGGCGTTCGACACATTAGAATGGGATTATGTGTTCCAGGTGATGGAGCGCATGGTTTCCCAGCCATATTTCTTTCATGGATCAGGCTATTATACGAGGCTCCAGTGGCCAAAGTGCTTATAAATGGCAGACTTTCCTCTGAGTTCCCTGTTACTAGGGGAACCAGGCAGGGATGCCTCTTGTCAACGCTGCTGTTTGCTATAGCTACAGAACCACTCGCGGCAAAATTGAGGCAGCATCATAGGGAAAAAGCGCTGAGATGTTTCCAAAGACAAATACTTATATCTATGTACGCAGATGATATCACTTTATATGTACGAGATCCCAGTGATAATTTAAATCCAATTCTTAGAGAATTTATTCGCTTTGGTAGACTCTCAGGAGTCCAGATCAACTGGGGCAAGTCCTGTATATTTCCACTCACGGCCTCCACTGGACAGTTTACACTACATTACCCCATTGCTTGGTGTGAGGGAGACTTTAAGTATCTAGGTAGCCACATAGAAAAAGACCGGGCTGAACTGATGAGGGCCAACTATGGCACGACAATGACTCCCATTACGGACAATATAAAACGCTGGATCACCCTACCTCTCTCCGTGGCGGGTAGAATGTCTTTGATCAAAATGGGGATCCTGCCACAATTATTATATTTGTTTTTAAAATCCCTTATTACCCGGGCAGGTATTTTTTTAAGCAACTCCGAACGGAGATCGTCAGATTAGTATGGGGCGGGAAATCGCCTCGGCTCAAGTGGGACATCCTTATTAGACCATACGGCCAGAGTGGGTTTGGCGTGCCCGATTTTGAGCTATATTATCAAGCTGCTCAGGCTCACTATGCCTTCTTCTGGGTGCGGCAGCCTCGGTACATGCCCCAGCTGGCGGCGGAGCATTGGCTGGCTCATCCAATTCCAATTGAAGGCGCGCTCTATACCTTGGTTCCAGGCAGAGATAAAACGCCCACGACAGTGTTGAGCACGGTGACTGCGTGGACCGACTGGCTAATTAATTGGAGATTGACATGATGTACGCGCCACTCTTGCCCCTCGTTTATCACCCAAGCATGCCCCTACTGCAGGAGGCAGGATTTCGCAAGCTGCTTCACAGCATACATGTCACGACATGGGGTGACTTGTATCATGCTGGAACATTCCATTCCATGAAACATTTATATGAAGGCATACAGCCATGCCCACTTGACGTCGTTCTATACATTAGGCTACGCCAGGGACTTAAAGCGCTTACACCCGACTTCCCACATGAGCCTCAGACCTTTGCACCGCTGCAACGCATCCTCCAAGATGATACACCCAATAAACTGGTATCAACAATATACAGGTCGGTCCACTCACTAATAGACGCCCCACAATTAACGGCGAAATGGGATCAGGAGCTAGAGGTGCCACTAACAGACAAACAATGGGAGTTCTGTCTACAGCAGACAGAACGCATCTCCTCTAGGAGCAGATTCAGAATTATACATTATAAATTTGTTCATAGACTGTATTACACTCCAGCCCGAATGTGTAGATTCCAACTTCGCGCCACAGACAATTGTGATAGATGTCACGCCCCAGGGGCGGATTTTCTACACCTGGCGTGGGCGTGTGATGAGGTGCAGATGTATTGGTGCCAGGTGATTGCAGCACTGTCAAAAATGATTAACACGGAGGTTGACCCATCCCCTATGCTGGCGCTCTTAGGATACGTAGAGCCCAAACAGGCAGCACACCGCTAATTTACCGCACTCGCCTTTCTAGTTGCCAAGAGAAGAGTTGCATGTAGATGGGGCAGGGGCAGAGCCCCGAAATTTAAGGACTGGTTGCATGACCTCACCTACTGCCAGGAACAGATTAACACATATTCTGAACTATTGCTGATAGCCTCACGGCCCACGGATATTTGGGCTTCCTTTGCAGTGTTACCTACTTGGAGGGGGTGAAACTGCTGTAGATGGGATGCCCACCTAGATACACACCAAGGGCACCCTCCTAAGATACGTTTATGTACACATCTGAGGTCACTCCATTGTGAATGAGAAGGTAGGGGTTTTGGGGAGAATAGGGTGTGCTACATAAGTTTAGAGGAGTTGTGGTAGTAGTGTGTGATCATGTACTAACTGGATCGCAATCGTGCTGCTGGTCGATAGAACTGAGGTACTTGTTACATCTCTGTAGTGGGTATTTTACTGCAATAATTGATATTCATAACTGTGGGCGGGCACTTCGGGCAGCTTGAGATGCAAAAAGGCCATAAGATAGGTAAGGATGACGCCAACTGGTAATTGCACAATGCTGGTATGATAAGACTGCTTGAAATCAATTGTCCTGATTCTGTACATGCACTGATCGTTTTGAATATGGACTGAAATGTGTACACGTCAATGCACATTTTGTTTGATGTACTGTCGCTCAAAATGTCAAAAATAAAGTTAAAAAAGAAATCATTCCTCCGGAACCATGCGGTGTTGGGTGAAAGACAAATAAAAATGATTAGTCAGGGTAAGAAGGACGCCCTTGAAATCACGATAATTCCCAAAAATCAGAGGGGGGATGTTGAAGAAGTCCTTGATGGGAATAGATATAGAGAGTTGGCATACATGAATTGTGAGGAAGATGGGTATTTGAGTAATATTGATTAGGAAGTAGGGTCGTCGCAAAGCTTACCCATTTTGTCTTGGAACTTAAATGTATATATTAAAATATTGGTACAGGAAGATTTTAAAAATATCCCTGGGGAAAATGATATTGTATGTTTACAGGAAACTTTGCTGTGCGACGAAACCCCTGGTACCGAAGGCTTTACTCACCATGTAAAACCTGCAATAAAGAACATAGTAGGTAGAACATCAGGTGGTCAGATGACGTTGGTCTCAGCAAGGATAGCCAGAGACATAGAACCCCTCAAACTCAAGTGCAACTGGGCATTAGGTAGTAGAGTGCGGATTTTAAATATTATGTTAGGGGGCGAAAATCAATGCATCATAAATGTGTATATTCAGAAAGGAAAAATAAATGAGTATAAGGCTGACCTGGAACGCTTAAAAAAGGACCTGGAGGGTCTATGTGATTGTTATCCAAGAGATGTGCTCTTGATACTGGGAACTTTAATCATAGATTAAACCCCCAAAAAATGGACTCTTGGAAGAGTGGTCTGCTAAGAGTATATAATATAGAGTTTGCAAAATTTCCCAGTTGCGACATCTCAACACAAGATGACGAGCTTGGTCAGCTGTAGGGGGCAATGGGCCTGATCTGCGCTAATGGAAGAAAGGAAGCGGATCATCCTGCAAAGCGTACCTTTAAAGTAGGGCAGCAAATGTGCCCTATAGATTATGCATTTATACAGGCTTGGAACTTCCACTTAATTAAACAGTTCGAAATACTCAGGGTGGAGGGTAGTGATCATTACCCACTGCTGGTAGAATTACAGGTAAATAGCTCCCCGCAGAGACAAAAAGTGGAAACAAGTAGAGGTGGAATATCCCAAGCGACTTACTACGCGAATTAGCGAAGAATATATAAAGAAGTGCACTCCAGTTAACAGTAAAACTGGATAATCTAGTACCAGGAGAGGGTATATCCTGGTATGAGGGTATAATAAGGCAACTGGTTGAGTGCCTCAGGATAAAAATTAAACATGGTAAACATAAGTTAGTAAGTAATGCTAAATTATATCCTAATAATAAACCCTGGTTCGATGATGAATGCCGGAAAGTAAAGGCAGGTATTAGGCAACCGGAGAGACGCCTTAGAGGTAGCTACAATGAAGTAGCATCATTAGAACTTAGGAAATTAAAGATAAAATACAAGGCAATTATTAGAGATAAAAAAAGATCGTATAAAGATAAATGTTGGGTGAACCTACTCAAAGTAATGGAAGAAAAAAATGTGAAAGGCTTCTGGAAGTTAATACAAGAATGTACGGGGAAAGTTTTAGGGACCCTGCAGTGCTCTGTGCCAGAGGATAAGTGGGTGACCTATCTTGAGGAAATCTATGGTAAATGGCCAAGGAGGGTGGAACAATAGCCAACATCTGGACTGGAATAACAGAAGAAGTAAAAGAAAATTTTTCCTCAGGCCATATTAGGAGCATAATAACTAGGCTAAATTTAACACGAGCTGCAGGCCCAGATAATTTACCAGCAGTCATTATAAAAACAAATTCAGAATGGTGGGCTGAGTTCTTCTCGAATATGTTCCAAGGGATATTAAAAACTGGCATTATCCCAGATAGTTGGAAAGGGGCTATTGTCAGACCAATACACAAAAAAGGTGACATATATTCTCCTAAAAACTATCGTCTGATAAACCTTCTGGACATAGGTGAAAAGGTATTCTCCAAAGTAATTTTAGGTTTGCTAAAGGAGTGGGCAGATGACAAACAGATAGTACCCCCAGAACAGGGTGGGTTTAAAGAAGGTCACTCAACGGTTGACCACTACTTTGCTCTTTGGTCCATTGCACGGAAGTCGATTGATCAGAGGGGTAACTTATTCTGCTGTTTCATGGACTTCCGTGCAGCATTCGATCTTGTGGACAGGGAGCAGCTGTGGTCAACACTGGTAGGGTATGAAATACATGGTGATTTATTAGCCCTGATCCAAGCATTGCATACAGAAAACTGGGCTCAGATAACCTTGGATGAGGAGGGAGGATTAACTGAGAGGATCCCAATTGGAAATGGATTGAGGCAGGGGTACTTGCCCCTCTACTGTTCTCCCTGTTCTTAGCCGATCTATCTCTAAAACTAAGAGAGGTTAGAGGGGCGAGCCCGAAACTGAGAGGAAATCATATACCCTGCCTACTATATGCCGATGATTTGGTGATTATGGACCAGACAGAGATAGGCTTTCAGAGAAAATTAAACGGGTTTAAAGAATACTGCTTAATTAAAAAATTAGTAGTGAACATGGAAGGAGAAAAATTAAGTTCTCATGGTTCCTTGGTACAGAATTGCTCCAGAAGGTAACAGATTATAGATATCTGGGAATGTGGTTCACCAGTACCCTGAAATGGTATACACAGTTGCAAGCTTTAAAAATGAGGGCATCAGCTTCTGTGAAAGGCCTAAAAAGATTTAATAGTATCTAAGGAGAAATGTCGGATAGGCCGGTCATAAAAGCCTACCAAGCAATGGTCCCTCCACAATTTCTGTATGGAGCCGAGTCTATCTGCCAGCTGACTGCATGGAGCCAGGGAAAAGACCAAAGAGTATCCATGTGGTGTCTGGCTGCAGCCAAAGCTCAAGCAAAAGAAGGTGTTAAATGTCCAATTAGAAGTGTCAAAATACAAGCACCAGCAGCAGGCAGAGCATCCCAAACATGCAGTGAAGGGCAGGAATTCCTTTAGATCAGTTAACAGTTGAGCTCAAGAAGGCGCAGAAGTTCCTGGGTGGGCCACAAACCCAGGCTGTAAGTGCAGGTGAGAAGCAGCCCTCTGGGGCTCCTTTACTCCATCAGTGGGAGAGAAGCAGGGGTGAAGGTGCCTTACTGGAGACCGGGAGAGTGAAAAATAGGGCTAGATTACATGAGGTGGGAGTGGAGGGATAGGTTGAGGGAGACAGGTGGTTTGAAACGTAGGTTAAGGAAGGCAAAGGGTTAACGTTAGGAAGGGGTTCGAGAGAGTGAAGACCAGGGTAGGGTTGGCAGGAGAGGAAGGTGAAAAATTACATAATGCGGGGACAGAGATTTGGGGAAGGTGGGGTGAATGATAGGTTGAAGGAGGCAGGGGTGACGTGTAGGTTACCAGGGTAGAAACAAGTCTGGGTAGAGCCATTCAGACGTACTGCATCCAAGACATATGAGTGATCCTACCAGAGTTTTTCCAGCCTTATGTATGACAGGCCTGCCTACAAATCTTTTTACTTACCAGCCTGTGGATATCTCAAAACATTTCATTGTGAGACCTTTTTTTTCAGTGCACGAATCGAGGTTCATTAAACTCATTACATTTGCAGCATGAGCCTGCCTTAAGGCTGTCTGCACATATGAACAGTTATAAAGTACCATGGTTCAGAGTGCCAACCTCGGTGGCCTTCTGAGAAATACCTCAGTCCCAGGCAATTATAACACTTAACCACAGGCTTTAAAAACACCCAAAAGTGAGAGGAAACAAGAATCTGGTGCACTTCTTAAGAGCTACCAGCCATGTACTAAGACTTTCACTTGGAAAAATATATACAGATTTGTCCTTAACAAACATGGGAAATTGGAATCTGTAGTCTCCAACACAGAGGGCAAGACTGCAGCTTCCAGTAGTGGACATGTTTTAAATATTACCCTTTTACAGTATTGTTAACGTGAATTCAGGGTGTACAGCAGTTCAGCACAAGGATGCTCACATCACTCACTTTTCCTGGAAACTCGGTAAAACCCACCAAATTGCTGAGTGAGATATATACGAGTATCTCCATATGCCAATCCAGAAATAAAACTGAAAAACACCAACAACCACATAGAAGAACTGGATACTGCCACCTATAAACCAGAGCATGGCATGAGGGGGCTAACTATTTCCCAGCTCTACTAGCCTTGCAGATGACTCACCTGTGGAATAGAGGAATGTTCGGTGGTGTGAAATTAAAAATATGGGAGAAGAATCTTGATTTTTACCGCAAATAAACCTTGGTATTACCAAGGTTTATCGCAAATGCGATAAAAATCGCCGCAATGCATGAATATCGCTGAAAAGTCAGCGATATTCATGCATTACCGAGCTAATGCTCTTAGCCATGTTATCCACCTCCCATTGGATAACATGGCTAAGAACTGCTCAGGGCAGGTGTTAGCTTTTGGAGATATTCGCGCTTAGCGGGAATATCTCCAAAAGTTGGTAATAGGAGATAGCGATGTTAGCGACTGTTTTCAGTCGCTAACATCTTGGCACGCCCACTTTGCATGTCATTAGTGATAAATATCACTGACATGCAAAGTGGGGCCCAAGATGGTCGCTATCTCCTACTAGCTGTTGCTAACTGGTCTTAGCGACAGCTAGATAATAGGGAGATAATTTTATCTCCGCTTTCTTGGCTTTTAAAGCCAAAAAAGCAGAGATAAACCCCCTTGATAATATGCCCCATTATGCTTGAAACTGAGAGTCCATTGCTGTAGACAGTGGAGCTGACAAGCCCTCCTACCCTGGAAGTCCTGGGTATTGATCAGGCTCCTGCCACACTAATGACAGAGATGTAAATCTAGAGGCACTCACCCAAGCCGCCTGAAGCCCCCATCACTCCCCCGCTCCGTGTGGCCAAAATCAATGCTGCGGTGCCCCCTGAAAATGGGCTCTAATCACATCTGGGGATGTAACTTTCATTCATTTACATTCAGTATGTACATAAACACAGGCGTACTCGCAGGGAGAGGGTCCCGTGCGGACAAAGGGGACAGGGAGAGGTCTGGGACACGGGCGGAGACGCCAAGACAGGCACAGGGAGTTTAACGAGACACACCAACAGGAGGAGACAGGCAGGGAGAGGCACAGAACACAGAGAGAAATGAAGATGAAGCGACCTTAAACATAGACAGATGGGACAGAGGCGCGAACACAGACACGGGGATAGAAGGAGACACACCAGGAGATAGAGACATGCGCAGACAGGGTCAGGAAGAGGCAAAGAAAATGCAGAGTTGAGGAAATAAGCATAGTAGTACAGAGACGCCAACACAGACAGGAGGACAGAACGCGCCACACACTAACAGGAAAAGACACACGCAGGCACGAGCAGGAAGAGACAAAGATCACAGGGGGATTAAGAGACACTAAACATAGGCTGATAGGGGCAGGGACGCCAACACGGACCCAGGGACAGAACGAAACACACCAATCAATCAATCATAGAATTTCTAAAGCGCGCTACTCACCCGTGAGGGTCTCAAGGAGCGGAGAGGTGGGGGAGAGATTCACTACTGCTCGAAGAGCCAGGTCTTGAGGAGTCTTCTGAAGGCGAGTAGGTCTTAGGTCTGCCGTAGGTGGGTAGGTAGGGTGTTCCAGGTCTTGGCGGCGAGGTAGGAGAAGGATCTGCTGCCGGAGGTTGTTCGTTGGATGCGGGGGGCGGTGGCGAGGGCGAGGCTGGCGGAGCGGAGCTGGCGGGTTGGGGTGTGAAAGCTGAGCCTGCTGTTCAGGTAGGCTGGTCCGGTGTCGTGGAGGGCTTTGTGTGCGTGGGTGAGGAGTTTGAAGGTGATCCTCTTGTTGACGGGGAGCTAGTGTAGGTTTGACAGGTGGAGGGGTGATGTGGCTGCGGCGGGGGACGTTGACGATCAGTCGGGCGGAGGCATTTTGGATGCACTGTAGTCGTCATAGGCGTTTGGCTGGGATTCCGGCGTAGAGTGCGTTGCCGTAGTCCAGCCTACTGCTGACGAGGGACTGTGTCACCGTTCTTCTTGTTTCGGTCGGGATCGACTTGTAGATCCTGCGAATCGTGTGGAGGGTGTTGTAGCAAGAGGAGGAGACGGCGTTGACCTGTTTGGACATGGAGAGGGAGGAGTCGAGGATGAATCCTAGATTGCGTGCATGGTCAGTGGGTGTCGGTGCTGTCCCCAGAGTGGTCGGCCACCAGGAGTCGTCCCAGGCCGAGGGGTTGGGTCCGAGGATGAGGACCTCCGTCTTGTCCGAGTTCAGTTTCAGCCTTCTGATCCTCATCCAGTCGGCGATGGCCTTCATTCCGTTGTGGATGTTGGTTTTGGTGGTGCGTGGGTCCTTGGTGAGGGAGAGGATGAGCTGAGTGTCGTCGGCGTAGGAGATGATGTTGAGGTCGTGGTGGCGGGCCACTTGTGCGAGGGGGGGCCATGTAGATGTTGAACAGCGTTAGGCTGAGGGAGGAGCCCTGGGGGACGCCGCAGATGATGTCGGTGGCTTCGGATCGGAAGGGTGGGAGGCGGACGCTCTGGGATCTGCCAGAGAGGAAGTATGTGGTCCAGTCTAGGGCCTTCTCTTGGATACCGGCTTCTTGGAGGCTTGTTTTTAGAGTGCGATGGCAGACCGTGTCGAAGGCGGCCGATAGGTCCAGGAGGATGAGGGCTAATGTTTCGCCGTTGTCTAATTGGCGCCTGATGTCGTCTGTGGCGGCAATGAGGGCAGTCTCGGTGCTGTGGTTTCATCTGAATCCGGATTGGGACGGGTCCAGGATGCTGTTGTCTTCGAGGTGGCGGGTCAGTTGCATGTTGATGATTTTCTGGATGACCTTGTTCGGGAACGGGAGCAGGGAGATGGGCCGGAAGTTCTTGAGGTACTTGGGGTCCGCCTTGGGCTTTTTGAGGAGGGCGTTGATTTCGGCGTGCTTCCAGCTTTCCGGGAATGTCGCTGTTTTTAAGTAGATGTTGATGACCTTCCGTAGTTGGGGGGCGATGGCTGCGTCTGCCTTGTTGAATATGTGGTGTGGGCACGGGTCTGTCGGAGATCCAGAGTGGATGGAGTTCATGGCCTTGCGTGTCTCGTCATCGCTGACGTTGGACCAGGAGGTAAGGCGGTTGGCGTTGTTGGTGTTCGGAGGAGGGGTGAAGTATAGCATGGTCGGGTCGGTCGTGGCGTTGAAACTGTCGTGGATGTCCGTGATCTTGCAGTGGAAGAAGATGGCCAGTGAGTCGCACAGTACCTGTGAGGGCGGGATGTCGTTGGTGCTGGGGTCGGAGAGTTCTTTAACGATGCGGAGGAGCTCTTTGCTGTTGTGTGCGTTGTTATCCAGGCGGTCTTTGAAGGAGGACCTCTTGGCTGATCTGATGAGGTGGTAGTGTCTGCGGGTGGCATCCTTGTAGCTGCGTGGTTGTCCGGTGTACGTTCGTGGAGCCATTTCATCTCCAGTTTCCGGCATGCGCGCTTGGAGGCCAGGAGCTCGTCGGTGAACCAAGTGGCTCTCTTGCTGGCGTGGCTGTTGGAGAATTTCTTCAGTGGGACGAGGGTGTTGGCACAGTTGTCGAATCACTGTCTGAGGTTGCCGGCTACGGCGTCTGGGTTGGTGGGTTGGTTCTGGGAGAGGGTGGTGAGCAGCTGGTCCTCAGTGACTTTGCTCCAGCCGCGGCGAGGCAGCTGTTGGGTGCTGTGGTGCGTGGTTGGTTTGTTAAAGGTGAAATGGATGCAGCGGTGGTCGCTCCAGTGGGGTTCGGTGGTGCGGTCGAAGGCGACCTGGCTGCTTGTGGAGAAGACGATGTCCAGCGTGTGGCCGGTGGTGTGGGTGGGTGCAGTGACGAGTTGTCTGAGGCCGAGGTTGGCAAGGTTGCCGATCAGCATGGTGGAGTTGACGTCGTTGTTGTTCTCGAGGTGTTGTAGCAGGAGGAGGAGACGGCGTTGACCTGTTTGGACATGGAGAGGGAGGAGTCGTGGATGAATCCTAGATTGCGTGCGTGGTCAGTGGGTGTCGGTGCTGTCCCCAGAGTGGTCGGCCACCAGGAGTCATCCCAGGCCGAGGGGTTGGGTCCGAGGATGAGGACCTCCTTCTTGTCCGAGTTCAGTTTCAGCCGGCTGATCCTCATCCAGTCGGCGATGGTCTTCATTCCGTTGTGGA